>NC_090268.1:413488911-414900786 GCF_040414725.1 Anabrus simplex | reverse complement strand
TACGCATCAAGTGCTTTGTGCCTCTATATGCGGGTGACATCGCGAGGGATACTTTCAATTTCCTGAGGTTATAACACGTTTGTCACTTCAACGAGCATAAACCTCGCCCGTTTGCCACCGATAGAAGATGCCGCAGGCCACCATGCAGCAAGATGCTAACTCCTAGTGCAGAAGTGGCGGGGAGTCAACTTGAATCCCACTGATTGGGGGTGGAAGCTTTCTTCCCATGGACTCTCCCTCATCCCCACCACCATGGATCCCGCTCCTCCTGCCCTTCTGCGAAAAATTTCATATAAATGCAAGAAAAAGTGCTCTGGGAGCTGCTCGTGCAGAAAGGCTGGGCTCCAATGCTCAGTCCTCTGCCAGTCATGCGGTGGTAAATTGTGCATTAACGTCCCAAATGTGGAACTGAAATGCTCGGACGATGAAGATGACCTGACTACAGACTGGGCGCCTCTTCAAGCGACCATCACAGCCAACGAGACACCATCTTTGTGCGAGCTCAAGCCCGGGCCTTCTAAGATAAAAAGAAAAGCATGATTAGGCAACCAAAACACAATTCCTACATTTTTATTAGTTACCTTTATTGTGTAAATGTAATTTGTCCTTATAGTAGGTACCATGACGTTTGTACAAGCATTTTAGTATGTAGGTATATAAAACAATATCTGAAGATGACATAATTCCCCATACGTATAGTATCTTTTTCTTTTTTCATTAAGCAATTTTTTAAACAATAAAAATGGAACTGTTTGATAAATAAAACCATAAAAAGGACCTGAGAACAGTTTATTTGCATTTCCCCCCCAAACCCACTTATGACTAGTTTTGGTTATCTGCCATTTTTGAGAGAACCGCTGGGCCTATAGGTACCAGTCTGCTCTCAAACGAAAGCTAATTTACTACAAGTTCATTTCATATAATATTTGACGTAGGATGCGTATTTTAGAAGATATTTTACAAAATAAGTGACCATTTCGAAAAAATTTCACTTTTTGGAAAAAATTGTCTCTTTTCGAAGAACTGTGGGAACCAATGACTGTATAGAGCTCCCCTTGGTATCAAATTAGTCTACTTTAAAAGTATATAGAGTGAAGATACCGGTCAAACCCTTCCTTCACTGAGATATTGAGCAAAACCTGAAAAAAGTCCCAAAATTTCATGGAAATTGCAAATCTGGCTTTTTAATATTGGTTTAGGTCCTAACAACATATAAAAAATTCAGACGACTGGACCTTTTGCAAGCACAGATGTACATCTTGACTGGACTACTAGGGAAGCTTTCATTTTCATGGCCTTCGTGACCTTTGCCTTTCTTTGGTCAATACCTTTATTTATCAAAGTGTCAGACCCCTTCAAATTTTTCCCTTTGACTAGTGTTAATAGAGAATGCTTAGTTGTATAAATTTGTGTCGTTTGAATACGTATGCTGGTCAACTAGTGTGCTCAGAAGCTAGCATCCCTGACACATTCTTTTCTTTGTAGAATTTTTTTCTGAGATAATTTCGCTTTTCTGTAATAATTTCTCCCTAATAGCGAGGTGAAATCTGTAATAATTATGGGCAATTCATAACACTTAGCACCTCTATGTTATGTAAATTACATGGGTAGCTTTTAAAACACTGAACATTTTAAAATAAACATTAAAAAGAACATGAAGAAGACGATGGTATACTAAATTTTCTAGATATTCAAACAATTCGGAAAAAAAACATTTTCCAGTTTAAAATTTACAGAAAACCTACTTTTACACTGACCACAAAAAATAATGATTCTTTACATCCCATTTCACAAAAGAAATCTGCTTACTATAGTTTTGTCAACAGGACCTTTGAAATACCATTAGCAAAAAATGACAGAAAGAAGGAACTATCTTACATTCGTCAACAAGCCTTGCATAATGGTTTCAGTCTGAAATTCATCAACAAAATCATCTCTCAATGCAAATTTCAATAACAAATTAAACTTGAACAGCAATCAGAGAAGACTACCGTAAGAGATATGTTAAATTCACCTTTAATAACCCGAGGATTTATGAAATCACAAATTTGTTTAAGAAATGCAATACCAAAGTAGCTTTTTCAACCAAAAACAATATGAAACATAGATTCTTTAATCACAATAGAGCCAATAAACTTCAAGATGATGAATTCCAAGAATCTGGCATTTATTAGTTGACATGTGTCTGTCTGTTAGGTCATCAGCCCAGAGGCTGGTTGGATCCTCAAATAGCACCACCAAAGGTTATGCGGTTATGAGGAAACCCCAAAAACCAATGGCAGCACCAAAATGAGGCATACTAGGCAAGATGAGGAGTGAGGTAGTTAGTTGACATGTACTCAGTGTAAAAAAAAAAAAAAACATATGTGGGACAATTCGGAAGGAGCTTCATAATTAGATATCAGGAACACGTCAATGCAGAGAAACACAGAAGATTCTCTGCTATGGGAGCTCATATGAAAGAAGCGAACCACAAATTCACTAATATCAAACAGGACCTTCAAATCATAAGATCAATAAAGGAACACTAATGAACAACCTAGAAAACATCTACATTATTCTTGATAAATTAGAAAATGGGGAACGGAATCTTAACGAAATGAATGAGCAAAAAGACCTCTTATGCAAGCACATCAGTAAATACATGGAATGGGTTGACAGACAACAAATAAGACAAAAAATGAAATAATCAAGCACGATGTCGCAGAATCACTGCTAAGTCTCCCACCTCCCTCAAACGACGTACTAGATGATGACACAAGTACACTTCCCTTTTCTTCTGTGGATTGCACGAACAATCAAACCGTGTCACATCGCTATTACACTAGGTCGTGCACAAAGACATAACCTAAATTTTAACGCTTGTGCTTATTGCCCAACATTTTTCATCTAAGTTTTCCTTATACAGCTGATGATGACCACTAAGTGGTCGAAACATGTTCTGTGAGTGATAATGTATATTTAATTTTGCCCAACACAAAAAAATAAAGTATCGATTAGGTGGTTCTTTAATTATACTTGTTGATGATTAACTTTGACGTTAAAGTTAAAGTTAAAGTCATTTCCAAGTTTGTGTATTTACGGCATAGAAGAATGGAATTCGTGTTCAAATAAAGGAACAACACTGTCTTCGCCGAACAAGGCACTGCCATATTCTTCATTTCTATGGCCAGGGCGAGTTGACTGTACTTCATTCATCCTATAGATTCAGTAGTAGGCCTATCAGTCGGTATAGTAATTTGAATGGACTTAAGGATTACGCGGCCATCCAATGGTTGTTCGATAATGTATATAGCGCTGCGAACGTAATTTCAGATAGACTTCAGTGACAGTAGGTACCTACATTTAAATAGTTCAAAATACTTGAGTGACAGTAGTTACTGTACATTTAAACTTCAAGATATTTGAGTGAGGTAAGAGTCTGGATCACCGCCTTCTTTGAACTGACACCACATCCCATTCCACATTTTCTCTTCAAATGAAGAAGACGACAGTGAAGTAGGTGAGTAAAAATCTATTATTTAACATTGTGTGATGTGTATCCGGGTATGTATTTGTTTATTGTGTGTGTCTAGTAAGAACATAAATTTGTGAAAATGTAGTGCCCCTTCACAGTCTCCCTCAGCAGCTGCTGTTGGACCACACGCCCTCTAAGACACCCATAATTCCTCATGATTAAGGGTTATTATACTGTACTTTGTAATGTATTATGAAAGACAGATAAAAAGGATGAGACATTTTCGCCCGAGAGTTATTCAAATAATTACATAATATTTATTTCCTTTTTAATAAATGTATCCAAAGGGAAGAAGCACAATGGCAGGAACAGCCATTGCTTAGTTGCCTTCCTTCATTTCTCTTCTTTTGTGTTGCTCTGGTACAAGCATCACGTAGTCCCTCACTCTGTGAAGGGCTGGCAGCTCACTTCTGTAGAGGAGTCATCTACAGTGTTTATTTGTTGCATGTGTGTTTTTAGGCTTTAAATCAGTGCCTACTTGTGTTGAGTGAGAGTTATATGATAAGCTTATGTGTGTGATTTATTTCTTTAACATTAATACTGTGATCTTTTGTAGAGTCATTTACAGTAATTATTTTTTGCATCTGTTTTCTAGCCTTTATATCAGTGCGTACTTATTTTGTGCTGAGTGAGTGTTAATATAAGGAAAGAACTTCATTGGGGTAATCAGATAAATATCATTGTGGATAAAGGGTACAGATCTCTGCACATGATAAAGGTATTTAAGGGTTGTAGTAAGGATGTAAAGAAGAGGGCATATAAGTCTCTGGTAAGACCCCAAATAGGGTATGGTTCCAGTGTATGGGAGCCTCACCAGGATTACTTGATTCAAGAAGTGGAAAAAATCCAAAGAAAAGCAGCTCGATTTGTTCTGGGTGATTTCTGACAAAAGAGTAGCGTTACAAAAATGTTGCGAAGTTTGGGCTGGGAAGACTTGGGGAAAGGAGACAAGCTGCTCGACTAAGTGGTATCTTCTGAGCTGTCAGTGAAGAGATGGCGTGGAATAACATCAGTAGACGAATAAATTTGAGTGGTGACTTTAAAAGTAGGAAAGATTACAATATGAAGATAAAGCTGGAATTCAAGAGGACAAATTGGGGCAAATATATGTTTATAGGAAGGGGAGTTAGGAACTGGAGTAACTTACCAAGGGAGATGTTCAATATATTTCCAATTTCTTTGCAATCATTTAAGAAATGTGTTGGGTATTCAGCCCAAAGGCTAGTTTGAGCCACCACAGTTCCGCCAACAGATGTCATAGATAGCCTAGGCGTCACTGAAGAGGCATACTAGGGAAATTAGGAGTGGGGTAGTTTCCAGTTGCTTTCCTCAAAAGGCTAGGAAAACAACAAATACGAAATCTGCCACCTGGGCGACTGCTCTAAATGCAGACCAGGTGTATGCGTAAGTCTTTTCCAGTTTCAGCGAACAGTACACAGCGTATGAATTTGACACATAGTTCAGTTTGTTCATCTGACATCAACCTACCAACACACACAAGTTGAGTCCGCCAAACACTAGTGTCTGTGATGTATTGTTCAGTGATGTTGACGTTTGTGACAGAAAAAGAACATTTGTGCCGCGCATTGCTTTTCTTATTTAATCAAAACAAAAAGGCTGTGGAAAGTCACCGTTTGCTGGTAGAAACATATGGTGAACACGCTCCATTGATTAGAACATGTGCGACATTGTTTCGGCAATTTAAATGTGATGATTTCAATGTGAAAGACACTGAGCGCTCTGCTAGACCACAAAAGTGCGAAGACAAGCAACTGGAGACATTACAGAATGATGACCTAACTCAAACTCAACAGCAATTGGCACAAGCATTAAACGTGTCACAAGAAGCAATCAGCAGACGTTTACGAGCAATGGGGAAGATCAGTAAACTCGGTAAATGGAAAATTGCAAAGTCACTTGCTGCTTCAACGCCATGAAAGAAAAGCATTTCTGTACCGAATTGTGAATTGTGAAAAAAAATGGATTTATTTTGAAAACCCAAAGCGAAAAATTCGTGGCTGTCACCTGGTGAAGGCCAAATCACTTCGGCAAGAAGACCATGCTTTATGTCTGGTGGGACCAGAGTGGTATTGTGTATTATGAACTCTTGAAGCTCGGCAAAACCATTAATACACAATGCTATCGCCAACAAATGATTAATTTAAATCATGCATCGATCAAAAACGACCGGAATGTGCTAGAAGACATGGCAAAGTGATTTTGTTACACGACAATGCGCTGTCTCACACAGCAAAACCAGTGAAAGACACATTGAAATAGCTTGGATAGGACATCCTTCCGCACCCGCCGTACTCCCCTGACCTGGCGCCACCTGACTACCACCTCTTCGCATCAATGGGGCACGCACTCCCAGAGCAGCACTTCTGCAATTTCAAGGAAGTTGGAAAATGGCTCAACGAATGGTTTGACACAAAAGACAAGCGGTTTTTCTGGCATGGTATTCATAACTTACCTGAAAGATGGTTGAAGTGTGTAGAAGCTGATGGCCAATATTTTGAATGAACAAAAAAGGAATTTGAAAAATGGCAAAAACTTATGCATACACCTAGTATGTGATGAATTAGTGTACGTGTACAATTTTTTTAAACATTAATACAGTGATTTCTTTTGAAGAGAAGTCATGTATAGCATTTATTTGTTGCGTGCATTTTTTATACTTTATATCAGCGCAGATGCTTACTTGTATTGTGTTGAGTGATGATGATGATTATGCTTGTTGTTTAGAAGAGCCTAACATCAAGGTCATCGACCCCTAATGGTACGAAATGAAATAACAAAAAGTTCAAGGGACCACTTATAAAGCACAATGATGCTTGATGTCTACAGGGTGCAAAATCCACGTCTAAGGCCCCACAGAATGGTACATGTCGCGAGTAAAGTAGAACCATGGTATAAGTCATATTGGGGTACTAATCAAAAGTAGCGAAGACTCACGGTGTTCCACACAAGATGGTACTACTCACAAGTATTGTACTTCGTATAGGTAACGCAAACCTATGGTGTTTCTCACACAATGGCACCACTCATAGCCAACGCAAACCGATGAGGTTCCTCACCTCGGTGTACTAACCACAGGGACTCGCACTATCCCGTGGTGTTCCTCATATAGTGGGTACTAATCACAGGCAACGCAGACCCACGGTGTCGCTCATATAGTGGTACAACTCAACAGGCAATGCCCAGACCCGCGGTGTTGCTCACATGGGTACGACGCACGGGTACTGTAAAACCCCAGGCCAGGCTCTTGGCTGCTACTAATCACAAACCTATTTCGTACCTAATATAGTGGTACTACTCGCAAGTACAGGCAACCTATGGTGTTCCCCGCATGATGGTACGAAAAAAATTGTTTCATGGTTCTAATTCAATCATCCCTTGGTCGCCCCTTTTAGTCGCCTCTCACAACAGGCAGGAGATACCGTGAGTGTATTATTCATCTGCGTCCCCCACTCACAGGAGGTAAAGAGAGAGAGAAAAGAAGAAGAAAGACGGGATCCGTCACTTCGAAAGATGAAGTAACGGACGAAGAAAGGCAAGGACCGCGAAGGGCATGAAAAGGAAAGACTCCCTAGACCTCGAATGCTCCAATACCGTTGGGGTCGGAAAAGAACAAGAGTTGACCAAGGGAGCTCGTACAGGATAGACGAAAGTGAGGAGCCTGGCACAAGTAAGTGGAAGCAATGCCAGGACTCGGCTAAGGGGCCCGTGGTCGCCAATCCACACTCCCAAGTTGAGAGCCCCTTGGGCCCCTTTTAGTCGCCTCTTAGGACAGGCAGGGGATACCGTGGGTGTATTCTTCATCTGCGTCCCCCACCCACAGGGGGTAGTGTGTTTGGTCCGCGAGAGGTATTTTATTTCCCTCAAGTCCGCCGGCAAGCCGGTTAGGACCCCCTATCCGCCACCTGGGACACGCCACGTGGGAGTATCATCTCTCCCCCTGCTACGCCAGCGTAGTAGGTTCGTGGTGTGTTGAGTGAGTGTTATGTGATTAGCCTAAGTGTGTGACTTCTTTCTTTTAACATTAATACAGTGATTTAGTTAAAAATTCAGCCGTGTTCATGCAAGTTTTATAAGGAGGTGATGTAGAATTGTCGTGAACGACGGCTCACGACGCGCCTTCCGCGTATTAACGAGAGAGCGAACGAGTTCGAATGGGATTCGAATTTGCGACCTCCAGGGTAGAAAGCCTGTGATTTAAAAAGTAGCAGGCACATGAATGCATGTATATATGAAGGGAAATTACAGGAGAGTTTGTGTAAGTTCATAACTCATAATTCATAAACGATTGTAATAAAGAGAAATAACTGAGGAACTCAAAGAAGGATTTAGAATATTCGATGTTGCTTTGGAGCTCGTAAGCCAAGAGCTTTGTGTCTCAATATTGTGAAACATTGTGTAAGTTAAAATGCGCACTTCTTTTGGGTTGGAAATATACAAAGTCACGTGTAAAGGGCATAGAAACAGTTTCCAAAGTGTTCTGGAACAATGCGTGTGATACAATGTGACTGGGTGGTTCCATGCGAAAGAACCAATCAGAGAACAGTGCAGTCATGACGTGAACTAGTGACTTGTGGTGGTGGTATAGGAATCAGTGGGATCATTCGAGGAAGAATAGATGAAACTATATAACTGGGTAACTTGTAAACAACAAGGCTTTTTGACTTTCATCCCTCGAAGGAGGCTGTTCAACGGTGGGCAGTATCGCGCAGAGAAGTGAATAATCAACTAGGGAGAACTGTTGGAGAGCTGGTAGACTTAGCATTCAGTTGCAGTACGCCGTAAAGTGATAGTAAGATAGAGGGATATCAGGCTCCCGAACTCAGTGTGATTTGTTGGTGAACAATCACAAGGGTTTTCCACACCGATTATCAAAGTAGGTGTTGGAATATAAGCTTATAGACTAGCAGCTCAAGTTTAATTGGGAGAACTCACGTCGCCGTGAAGAGTAACGCGTTCCAGGGGATATCTACGCAGAGGAGGAGAAGGCAAGAAGAGAATAGTGAAGACGTCGGCTGTACAAGAATCAGCTATACTCTGTAGTTAAGTATTCAACCAGTAAATATATGTATTATATGTATCTTTGTGTGTACTAGGAAAAAGACTTAAAGAGTTTCTCATAGATCTGAAGTTGAGAAGGGATTGAGAGTAATTGATGTCAGAAATTTTATGCTGTATGTATTATTGTATATACTGTATATTTGTGTGAATATTCTCAGTGTTAGAATATAATTGATATTTAAGATTTGCCAATCTGATTATACGCTCCCAGAACTCCGAACCCAAGTCCTCAGCCTGTTGTACATCCCTTAGGGTCACGATAGAATAAAACATACAAAACTTACGTGGAATTCCTTTTAGAAAAGAGATGTGTCTATTGCCATGGCTAAGGGACCCACCAACCCACCCCAAAAAGTACATTTACTTTTATAACCTAACGAAGAGTAGCACACGCCATTTTCCATTGCTGGAATGGCTACGCGCATTGCTATTCGCTGACGTAAAATGCGTTGTTACGTCATTGCCATTAGTGATTAGAAGCACATAGTGTTGCCAACCCGCGAAGTAAAAAACACGGTCTTGTCTAGGCCCTAGCCTAGCCTATCCACACCAACAGTCTTGTCCAGCTCCTACACTAACCAATCCAGACCAATGCCTTTGTCCAGGCCCTACCCTAATCAGTGCAGACCAATGGTGTTTCCTCAGGTAACTAGAGGCCTAAGGCCGCTTCGTGGCTCTAACTTGGGGCCTTACACCCCCAGACCCCTATGCTCACTGATGGCCTAGTTCTTAAGTAGAGTGGCTGGTAGTGTTGAGCTTCTCTCGATCACGTCATCTGCAAGTCATGTGTGAGAAATAAACATAGGACAGTCATACCACATGTAGATATTGGCGATGCGAGCGGTAACCATGGTACTTATGTTGCATGAACACCACTGAACTTTTAATGTGATTTATTTGCATTATATCTGAAAACGTTCACAAAAATAAGCAGGGAGACACATGCTGATGTCCGATTCAGAATGCGAGGGGGACTGCAGCCTGCAGTGGTGAGGAAGTAACATTTGGTGAGGAACTGAAAGTGGAAGTGGTTGTCTAAAGGCAGATATCTAGCTTTGGTTGTATATTGCATAGTATTTGTGTGTTCTATTATGTTCGTACTGCACAGAAGTTGTTGCTAAAGATTTTGGTGTTGTGGTGTGCAGTGATACACATCAAGGCATGACTTGTACTAGTACAAACATTTGCCCGGTGGTGGTGGTAAGTGTTTGAAGAGAAAGTACAACTGGAAAGAACTGAGGATGACTCTCTATGGGAAGATGGGAATGACAAATATGATTCTTCTGCTAATGATGACAATGAAAGTGATGTTGCCATTGATGCTTTCACGGCCCGTACTTACAGACATGATGCTGTATAGGCTTTTGGGCTTATGCCGTGTCAAGAAAATAAGATGAAATTCTTTACGTTTCGCAGAGAACTGTGCTCTGCGTCATCAGAATAAAATCTCGACTGTCCACGAGAAAGGATTCTTAAACAATGACTTTTTGAAATTTAGATGTTATAATGGAAGTGGAAATGGTACGTTCATTCATCACCAGATGACTCCCCGGACTGGCACAGCGCTAGCGTTCGAAGTGGAAGCTGACAGAATCATCAGAATCAGTCTAAGAAGGTCACATAACATGTGTACCTAACATTTGACATTGACATGTGTATGACATTGACACAAGCCTGGAAGGAAACATCTGGTAGTGAGGAACGTACGAATTTGGAAAACACAGAGACAAAATAACAATAGTGAAGGTAAGGGAAGGGAACTACCTACGTAAATCCTTAATGGCTGGCAACCAGGTATTACTTAATTGATAGCCAGTGTCCCTGTTGAAATTATTAGGATTTCTACATATTTCCACAGCTTCCCGTATAATCCTGGGCCTGTAGTGTCTAGTGTTGGTAAGAGCTCGAACATCTTCGAACATGACATCATGACCCGACGATAGAGCGTGCTCAGCTATTGCCGATTTGTCTGGCTGGTTGAGACAAATATTACGTTCATATTCCTTGATGCGGGTACCAATGGACCGGCATGTTTGGCCGATGTGTACCTTACCGCAACTACAGGGAATTTTGTATACCCCAGGATGTAAAAGTGGGGACAATTTGTCCTTGGTTTTACTCAGACTGTGAGCAATTTCAGTGGCGGTGCCAAACACAACTTTTATATTGTGTTTGCGGAGGACCTTGGCAATTCGATCTGTGATGCTGTGAATGTAAGGCAAGTACGCAGTTCCCTTCACTTCTTCCTTCTGTAAGCTTTGCTTGGTCATTTCTCTGGGATGCAGGGCTTTATGAATCTGCAAATCGCTATAACCATTACCCTTGAACGTGACTTTGAGCGTGTCCATCTCCACCTGGATATCTGATGGCTCACAAATTCGTCTCACCCTCTTGGGGAGTGTTGTGAGAATGCCTTGTTTTTGTGCTGGATGGTGATAAGAATCTGCATGAAGATAGCGATTTGTGTGGGTAGGCTTACGATAGACGGTATGTCCTAAGGAGCCGTCCAGTTTTTTTCTTACTAGAACATCCAAGAAAGGAAGGCATCCGTCCGACTCCATCTCCATAGCGAATTTTATTGAAGGATGTTGGTGATTTAGGTGGTTTAGAAATAGATGAAGATTCTTAGGACCTTCTGTCCAGACCACAAATGCATCATCAACATACCTCCAGGTTTAACGGGCACCGAAGCAATAGCCTCCTCCTCAAAATTCTCCATAAGAAATTAGCCACTATGGGCGAAAGTGGACTTCCCATAGCCACTCCGTCCGTCTGTTCGTAAAAATTCCCACCCCACAAGGAATAGCTGGAAGTCATGCAATAGCTGGACACAGTAAATTTTATTCTTGAAAGAAATTTACTTGAAACTGTGGAAATACGTAGAAATCCTAATAATTTCAACAGGGATAGTGGCTATCAATTAAATAATACCTGGTTGCCAACCATGAAGGATTTACATAGGTAGTTCCCTTCCCTTACCTTCACTATTGTTATTTCGTCTTGGTGTTTTCCAAATTCGTACGTTCCTCACCGCCAGATGTTCCATTCCAGGCTTGTGTCAATGTCATATGTTACGTACACATGTTATGTGACCTTCTTAGACTGATTCTGATGGTTCTGCCAGCTTCCGCTTCAAATGCTAGCGTTGTGCCATGTCCGGGGAGCTATCTGGTGACGAATGAATGTACCATTTCCACAACGTCTAAATTTCAAAAAGTCATTGTTTAAGAAGCCTTTCTTGTGGACAGCCGAGATTTTCTTCTGATGGCGCAGAGCACAGTTCTCTGCAAAACGGAAAAAAATTTCACCTTATTTTCTTGACTCGGCATAAGCCCAAAAGCCTATACAGCATCACATCGATGAAAGTGATGTTGAATAGAAGTATAGGAGCATGCAATTACTGGATTGACTTTAATATTTTATTGCACGCTTTAAATTTATAAAAATCATACATATCAGACGGTTGAGCGCTAGCCTTCTGAACCCAACTTGGCAGGTCCAATCCTGGCTCAGTCTGGTGGTATTTGAAGGAACTCAAATATGTCAGCCTCGAGTCTAGATTTACTGGCATGTAAAAGGACTCCCAAGGGACTAAATTCCGGCACCTTGGTGTCTCCAAGAACCGTGAAACTAGTTACTGGGTTGTAAAGCCAATAACATTATTATTATTATTATTATTATTATTATTATTATTATTATGTGCGTATGGACCCAATGGATCACGCAGAGCTCTAATGATTCTGTTTTCTGAGTTGCCAAACAGCTCTCACCCTTTCTCCGTAGATCCTTTTTCGTTCTTCTGTCCACTTTGCTCCAGTCTTCTTTTTCACTTCGTTCTCTGGTTGCACTTTCCATCCATTAATTTTTTTCCTGTAGAGGTTTCTGTCCGCGGTGTCAGTTGAGTTCATATGGGCTTTTTCCAGATCCTTCTTCACTCCCAGTACCCATGGAATATTTTTTAGATGTTCTATGTAGGTGAGAATCTTGTGTGTCAGTCTACTTGCCGGCAGTCTGTGAACGTGCCCATAAAATTTCAGACGTCTTTTGCGGATGTCTGCTGCAATATTGGAAAGCTCTTCTATCACTTTGCGGAACCTCAGTCTATATCCATCTTCTGTTTTTCGGGGGCCGAGAATTTTCCTCAGGATTCTTCTTTTAAAATGTTTTCTTGGTCACCTTTCCCATTTAGTGTAAGGGTCTCACTGGCATATAAGACTTCGGGCTTGATTACTGTATTACAGTGTCTGATCTTTGCATGGCGGGACAAGCACTATTTATTGTGTATGTTGTGAACCCTACCATAGGCTCTCCGAAATTTTTGTAGGCGAATTTTCTGGGCAGCCTTCTTGCCTCCCGTTGGTTCAAGTATTTCTCCCAAGTACTTGAAGTGTGGTGCTCGGTTGATTTGCCCATTGTCGTGTTCAAATTTTGGATGTCAAGTTTTGAGCAGAAGAACTTGGTCTTTTCAAAGGAAACTTGTAGGCCAACCTTTCCAGCACATTCACTAAGGGTTTCAATTTGTTTAACGGCTGTGACTACATCATCTGTCAGTATGGCAAGGTCATCTGCAAAAGTGAGGCATGATATCTCAATACCATCTTTGGGTCGTCCTAGTCGTATGGGGCGCCAGTATCCCATGTCTTTCAATGCCTTCTCCCACTTGCGGATGACTTTGTCTAGGACGAGGTTGAAAAGAAGCGGAGATAAGCCGTCACTTTGTCGGACGCCAGGTTTAATCGGGAATGGTTCAGAGATCTCCCCCATGAATTTAACTTTGGAGATCGTGTCGGTGAGTGTTGCCTCGATGAGGTTGAGGGTCTTGGAATCAAGCTCCAGTTCCTCAAGAATAACGAAGAAAGACTGTCGATCAACCGAGTCGTGCACTTTCCTGAAGTCAACAAAAATGCAGATGACCGGTTTGTTCCTCAATGCTTTGTATTTAAGAGTTGCCTTCAAGTTGAATATTTGTTCTGCACACGAGCGACCCGGGCGGAAGCCTGCTTGATATTCACCAATACTTTTTTTCAAGTTGTTCTTGCGTTCTCTTCAAAAGGCAAGCTGAAAGAATTTCGTATGTTACTTGGAGAAGAGAATTGCCCCTGTAATTGTTCACGTCAGTCTCATCTCCCTTTTTGTGTAATGAGTGGATGAGGGCACACTTCCAATCCTGAGGTAATTCTTCCGATTGCCAGATATCTGTAATGATTTGAGTGAGTTCCTTGAGGGAGTTAGGTCCAAGATTTTTCAGAAGTTCCGCAATGATGCCATCTTCTCCGGAGGTCCTATTGTTTTTAAGTTTGAGGATGTGGCCGCGGATTTCTTCCTCTGTCAGTGGTGGAGATTCTGGGAAAGTATGCCTTGGGGTTCTTGATGGAATCTTGTGAGGGGCTCTGGACAATTGAGGAGATCAGCGAAGTAAAGTGCTAGTTCCTGACAATTTTCCTGATTACTGAGTTCAAGTTTTCCACCTGATCTTATGAAAGCCAGGTTTTGAGGAGCATACCCACGGACTTGTCCTCCGAATTCCCTGTAGAAATCTTGTACGTTGTAGTTACAAAAGTTATATTCAATCGAGTCCAGTTGTTGCTTCAAGTGTTTTCTCTTGACCTGCCTGATAATTTTGGCAACTCGTTTTCTGGTTTCATTGAAATATGTTTGGTTTTCTGGTGATTTCTTGCTGTTGTATTTCTGGAATGCTTCGTTTCGTTCCTTCAAGGCACATTCACATTCAGAATTCCACCAAGGGTGTTTAGTATTCTTTTTCAGGGGAATTTGCTCTTGAGCTTTCTGGATGATTTTGTTGTGGAATTTCTCCCAGGTGCATGCATGTTCCCTTTCCCACACTTCTTGCAGATTAGCGTTTCCAATCTGAGTCATGTCAAACTTCGGTATGTATGACCTCTTATGATGAATTTTCTTCTGGGTGAATTTTACCTTTATTCTCACCAGGTAGTGATTGGAATCGACGTTTGCTCCTCGGTGTACCTGTACATCGTGTACCTCTCTCTGCATGGGATGAGAGATGGCAATGTGATAGATTTGAAATTCACCGATCCCTGGAATGGGAGACCTCCAGGTCTTCTGTTTCCGTGGAGATTTTCTCAGAGATTGTTTTGTTGACACAATTCAATGAGTCTCAACCCGTTTTTGTTAGTGAATTTGTGAGCAGGGAATTTGCCAACAGTTTTCTGGTGTTCTTTTTCTTTACCAATTTGTGCGTTAAAGTCACCCAGCAAAATTTTTGTATCCTCTTTTGGACTCTTTGCCATGTCTCAAGTTTAGCCCAGAATGCATCAGTTTTTTTGCGGTTCTTTTTTATTGTCCACGTTAGTGGGTGCATGTACGTTCACTATTGTATATTTCTTGTTAGCACATTGGATTCGCATTGTCATGAGCCGGTTGCTTATGGGAGTGATTTCTTTTATGGAGCCTACTATACTTTTATGTACCATAAAGGCCATTCCTAGTAAGGGAGTTCCCTTACCAACTCTCCTGTCCATTTTACTCTTGAAGATCCGGTAGTTTCCATAATCATTTGTGTCCTCATCAGTGAAACTCGTTTCCTGCAGGGCAAGTATCTGGATTTTCTGTTGATCTAGTTCTGTCACAAGATTGTGCAATTTACCAGGTTGGACTAAGGTATTTACATTGAACATGCCAAAGTATGTGAAGGTTTTGGATGTTAGCTTGCCAGAGAACTCCGACTTTCTCTGTGTTCGTGATTGCCTGGGTTCCCCAGAATCCGAATACCCAGTAGCCGTCTCATGACGGGTGGATTGGTTACCACTTGGGGTAATGCTGATTTTACTCTCACAAATCATCATAGCTTGTAATCAAAGATTGGTCCAGTGTTTCCACTGGGAAATTAGGACCAGGGATTGCTAGTGCCTGGAACATAACTATACAGCCATACCTAGTAGGTAAACAGACACTGACCACTTCGCCGCTCGATCCGAGTCAGACGCGGGGTGGATTTTATTTTTGGTTCTTCCGCCCTCTCAGCCATTGAGCCATGTCCTCTTCTGCCATCGAAGCCATTGACCACAGTTCTAGTTTCCTCAGTTGATCCACGAGTGCTTATTTCACTACATCTTATTCACACTTGTCCTATATATCTACAGGAGCCTCTCCCTATTAGCCATTGGGACGCGCCGTGTCGGGGTTGAGGGCCCCATCCCAGTGTCTCACGCAGGGGTTATGCTTAGTTCGTACTCAGTTTGGAACTAAACCCCCACGTGAGCTGACCAGGTAATAATGTATTATGCTGTCCAATACATATGCGTCACATTGCCAGGCTTAAAAATGGCTGACAATAGTGGCCGGCAGTGTGACCTTGGCAACGCTGATAGTAAAAGGAATATAGCATATCTTATTCGTGGTTTCTATGGAATTGATAACAAAAGAAACAAAATGAGTGCAGTTATGTCAACTCTAGATCATGTTATCTATGGAATAATTGTCGTATTTTCCAAGATGGCAGACATTTACGGCATGAAATTCATATTAACCCTGATATACAACAACAAAATCACAAGATAACACTCACTCATTTATAACACCACAAGTAGAACCACTATTATTCCTCGGAAGCCATAGAAGTAGTACAGTCCTTCTGTATAAGCCAACAAATGACGCAGCACCATTACACATGATCTTACCCACTGGGCACGGTATTATTATTATTATTATTATTATTATTATTATTAAAATCGTACATAACTTAAAAAAAAAACTTATTTGTAGAGCCCCAGATGCTTTGCAACAGCATGTGAAGATTAAGACACGTTTCTTAAAACAAATGTATATTTTATTCAGTTTTTGAGCACACAATTATGTAGAATTACTTTCTTGTAAATAAAACACATATTAAAGCCTTTCCTAAAATTTGGGTGCGATGTATATAACATAATATAACCGTATGAGCCCAGCCACCGTGTGCAATAACATTCTATGGCACGGGGTATTCACATGTATATGACATACACTTGCTGCTTTCATTGCATTATAATTTCATAAGAGACAGCAGGAACAAGCTTGAGAGGACAACAGAGTCCATGGAAAGCCTTATACTACCTCGTCAGGAAGGCATGTTCGAGTCAAGAAGCCTCCCAAGACAGTGTTTGCAAGTGTAAGTACCATTGTAAAACATTTAGTAAAGAGTACAAAGAATCATTATTTATGAAGTTTCATAATTTGAGTTCACAACAACACAGAAACCATCTTTTTAACCACATGAAGCTCATAAATATTGGTAGATCGTGACATAGCACCTACAATGATTCTGCAGACAATACGAGGCAGGCATCAATTACATACACAATTCTTACTGGGAATGGAAATCATATAGTGTGCAGCCAAACTTTCTAAAATTATTTTTGCTTTGACTGCTAATAAACTGTACACTCCACAATCTAAAAGGAAACTAGGTCTTTTGGTTTATACTGGCAAACAAGAAAAAACAGGTGGTAGTAATGTCAAGAAGTTTAAATTCAGAAACTATAGCCAAAATTTGGTTAGAAATCACATCAACCTCTTCCCAAGAGAGGAAAATCATTATTGAAGGAAGAAGTAGTTTTCTAATTAACTAAAATTGCAATATGTCTCTTCTCACAACACTGTGGTCGAATATGCTCGAGGAATCCTGTCGGATCCATTCTTTTCATGTGACTATATCATTACGATCTCTTCAGTTCTACGGTCTCCAGCAAGCTTCTTTCCAATCCAAGCTGCTGTCAGATATCCACATTCCTCATTTTATCCATTTTTGTGGGGTTTTTTGTAGACAAGAATGGAGGAACTTCATTTCTGTTGCCTGAAGATGACTCTTCCTTGATCCAATAAGTGTTGCTGCTTCTACACCATAGATCAATATAGGTACCAGATATACGTATTTAGTGCAAACTGATCTTGGAAACTAAGGGAAATGTTTCATCCCAAAGTATTTGGCGTACAGTGTGATTAAATTTGGAAGCTTTCTGTATTCTGTTGCTAATCTCTTGATGTATAGTATTTTCTGAGGACAGAACGCTACCTAAGTACTGGAAGTTGTCTACAATATCTATCTCCTCATCTCCAATTCTTAAATGAACAGTTGGAGAGTTTCTACTCATCACCAAGCCAACTGCCTTGGTTTTGCTGATATTAAGACCTAACGTTTTAAAAGCTTTAAGCCAAAGATGTAGTCTAGCTTGTACTTCCACTTCCGTCTCACCCCGTACCATTACATCATGAACAGATTATAGAAAAAAAATGAGGGGGATGGACTTTGGTTTGCAGCTTGATGAGGCTACAGACTGCAATAGAGATGCTTATTTAATATGTTATGTGAGATTTGTTGATAACAGAACAGATGAAATGGTAGGTTTTTTTGTGTCAGGAGATACATGCAGGTACGAAAGGTAAACACTTGTTTAAAATTGCAGACAATTTTGTGGTTGAAAATTAAATAAACTGGGCTCATTGTGTCGGTGTGTGCATTGATTGTGGCCGTTCAATGTCGGGCCGTTACAGTGGCCTACAAGTACTCATCCATGGCAAAGCTCCAGATGCAGTTTGGACCCACTGTACTAAGTTACAAGTAACTATTCTCATTTTGGTTCCGTATTGAAGTTGACGTATATCTCAAATATTATTATAATATTTATAGATCCACCTGTTCAATACAATACAATATAGTCCACTATTTCATGTGGTTAAAATTTATACATAACACAGAAAAGTCAATGGTACATGTTTCACCCTTTTTTTATGGGCATCATCAGCTTAACATACCGTATTTCACGGCATAATCGTCGCACTTTTTATACCAAAAGTTTCGAAAAAAATTGTAGGGTGCGACCATTATACAATGAATATTTAATACCAGTATTTGTATTACTCAAAAAATGTATTTATAACTAAATTGTATTTGATACAAATTTCAGATGCACGTAATACTCGCGTTTATACATCAAAATAATTAAAATAGTCTAAAACAAAATTCATAATTTTTCGCAACAATTCGGCGAACGTTTTTCCAACCTGAAAATAAAAATGAACGTATTAAGTTAATTTGTCATTAATTTGAGTATTAAAGTTAAAATATTACACTTGCAAAAAATTATCGCTTTGTTGTGAAATGCGGACTTACCGGTACGCAATTTATTCCAAATCTTCGGTGTCGCTATCGCAGGTTTCGCTATCTGATGCGCCGTCCTCGCCTCTGTTAATACCAGTATCAGATTCTTCGTCTCCCTGCCACACTGCGTCATCTTCGGAACCGTCTAGTGCATTCGAAATCCCAGTCCTTTTGAAGCTCTTGGAGACTAGTTCAGGTGGTATAAGATCCCAACTCTTCTTCACCCACGAGCATAACAAGTCCAAGGGTGGACGCCTGATATTTCCGGCGGGCGTCAATTGTTGATCGCCGCTCATCATCCACTCGTTGTAAAATCGACGTAAGTGGTCTTTAAAGGGTTTATTAACACATACGTCTAGTGGCTGCAAAGCAGATGTTAGGCCACCAGGAATGACTATCTGTCGTGTCTTATTTGTAGTGAGAATTTGCTTCACTTCGTTCACGAGGTGACCTCGGAAACTATCTAAAACAAGCAGAGCTGGTTGTTTTAGTAGTGCACCAGGTCTTCTATTCCACACAGTTTAAACCCAGCCCAGCATGAGTTCTACGTCCATCCAACCCTTTGGTTGCACTCGTACATGAATTCCACGGGGAAACTGTATATTCTTAGGCATCGTTTTCCTCTTGAAAATGATGTAAGGCGGAACTTTCTCCCGTCAGCTGTAATGGCTAGCATTGCCTTGCATCGCAACTTCTTACTACCGCTGGTTTTCATTAGTACACTCCGTGATCCTTTTAGCGCAATAGTGCTGTTGCGAGGCATATCAAAAAAGATTGGAGTCTGATCGGCATTACCGATTTGAGAAAGCAAGTACGAAGTTTCCTTGCGCAAACGTATGACAAATCGGTGAAAATTTACAATCTTGTCCGTGTAATCAGCAGGCAACTTTTGGCTTAGTGTTGTCCTTCGCACTGACAGATTGTGTCGTCGCATGAACCTCTTAATCCACCCACGAGTCGCCTTAAACTGAGTTACCGGTATGTTGTGTTTGCGCGCTACCTCCTGTCCCTTAATTTGTAACATTTCATAGGATACACTGCAGCCATTGTTGCGTATTTCACTGACGTACCTAAACACTTCTTCGTCAATTATAGGAAACTTCCCTGTTTTAGGACCTCTAAACGCGCGTCTAGAAGGGTTTGTGCTTTTTAGCTTGTTTTTTACTTTCCGCCAGTAACTTTTCACTCACAGAAAATTTTATTTCTGCAGCTCTGTTCCCGTGCTGTTCAGCGAAGGCAATTACGCTTAGCTTGAAGCCTGCAGAATAGTTTCTATATTTACCCATAATCGCTTATAAATGCTTCACACGTTAATGTTTTGCGATATAAATGACTTTCCGTAACTGTTCACTATTAAAACAAATTATTTCTGCAAACACCCAAAATACAAATTAAAAACTTAAATTCTCACGCACACATGTCTACAGTAATCACGTAAATCTGAAACAAATAAATGCATCTGTGATCTGTCCATTCCAGAGCAGCCAATACTGTTAGGCAGCAAGGAAGCATGCAACAATTTATCAGTTTAGCTCGTTGGTTGCGACACACTACTGCGCTTGCGCAAAGCTCGCAAACCGGAGCTCTAGCTAGCGCGGTGTAGATCTACTGTATAGTTGACTGTATTCCGAGACATCAGTAACAAACATTCATTTTTTTCAATTTCTTTTAAACATACGGTAATTAGGTTAATATTTCTTCCCAGTTATTGATGATTTTACATTACATTACTGACGAGTTTATAAAATAAAACTTTAATAGCATTGGATAATAATTATCTTGACTGCTTGGATAAAAGTTTTCATCCCATGCCCGGACACTTATGACGTAGTAGTAAGATAAGAGTCTAGCGATGACAACTGAGACATCGTAAATAATTCGGCTGAATAATTCCGTGGAAATCTGCGTTATCGTCTTGGATTTCACTTCGTGCGCAATAACACAGGAGTCGGCCCCATGGTGTAGGGGTAGCGTGCTTGCCTCTTACACGGAGGCCTCGGGTTCAATTCACGGCCGGGTCAGGGAATTTTACCTGTATCTGAGGGCTGGTTCGAGGTCCATTCAACCTACCTAGCCGGTATTTCCTGGCGACGTTGCCGATAAGCGATAACTTACAGCCTTACGTATTTCAAATGGGAACTCATAATATGTAGGTGGTGAATAAATAGTACACTGTCTCGCAACCACGTTGTCAAACTGCCGATAGCCTACCGGTAAGCATAATATGTAGGTGGTGAATAAATAGTACACTGTCTCGCGACCACGTTGTCAAACTGCCGATAGTCTACCGGTAAGCCATGCGTCGTACATATACCGGTATTATTTATTTATACGTTGTGCAACATGTCGCAAACGTGACTGTGTTGCCAAATTGCCCATAAACCATACACGTATTTAAATTGCGCATTCATGTGCAACTTACGTTGCAGTTCCATTTACCTTTTAACCAGATTAGTGAACAAAATTTGGACGTGCGACGATTATGTAATTAAAGGTTTAAAGTCCGATTTTTGTATTGAAAATAAAGGATGCGACGATTACGCGGTGGCGACGATTATGCCGTGAAATACGGTACATTGGTGCAATATCATTATTTTAGACGTTATAGTATAATATTTTATGAAATCATTGTCCAACATTTTACTCTATAGTTTATAAGATTGAAGAGATTCCATATCCATTAATTTTTAAGATTGATATAGGCTGACGATGCCCGTAAAAAAGGGTGAAACATATACCATTGACTTTTATGTATTATGTATAAATTTTAACCACATGAAATAGTGGATTATATTGTATTGTATTGAACAGGTGGATCTATAAATATTATAATAATATTTGAGATATACCCACTGCACTATCCATAGAGACGTAATTGCTTCACAGCATCTTCATACAGTCTTGATCTTTACTTGGTTTTTATGATGGCTACTACTGAAAACCCACACTCGCAGAGATAGGAGATACGTATATAAACAAGAAAGATGTTCCACCTATCAATATTTATTATGAAGAGATTTCGACTATTTATAGTCATCATCAGCTGATATATTAAATATTACAACTATTCGACATTGATATGTGCCACAAAGATGTTATTGTTCGTTAGAGCATTCGGATGTCTAATGGGGTTGTAGATATGTTTGTCATATTGTTAGTGACTATATGGGGTTAAAACTGTGTCTAAGACCAATATAGCAGTGGAAAGCTTAAGTAAATTAAAAACAATTTGTATGTATACATTAAACACATGAAAAATACATGAGACATATATATGAAACAACTTGATGAGTTTGAACACATTAAAATATAAAACATGTATGTAAAAAACACTTGGTAAAATTTTTTAAAAGTTCATGCTTTGTGAAGTTTTTCTTCAGGCTTCTTGTTGGTTCTTGTGCGTCTATGTTTACGCTGTTTGGTTCCATAAAACAATCCTTGAGAAGATCTATTTGACTAGTGTATGTCATATGTGTCCGTAGCGAAACCCATGTCGTAAGATGGTCAAGTTTTCTTGTAGCTCAGCAATTGATGTACATATTCTGGTGAGCTTTTGAAGCAGACCGTAGTGTCTTGGATTTTAAATTTGATTAATATAAGTTGTTGGTAGCGACCTCCCTCTTGTCTGTATTTGCGTTTTAGAGCTGCTTTTGTCTGTAAAGATAAGCTAGTATGAGTACAGTTGGAGTTTGAAGGAATGCCTGAAATTGTGCGTGGAAGTGAAATAGGTACTTACTGCTGCTGTTGTTGTGGTCGTGCGGCGTTATGTTTAAGAGCTTGTTGCGTATTGCTACGAGTACGTCTGGGACTTATGATCACTGTAGTGAGGGGTTTGGATGGAGGGGTAAGTGGAGTGGCTATTGTAGGGGTAGGGGTGGGGCTAGGCTTGTGATTCGTCAGTCTTTTGAGATGTGCTGTGTTCTGTTTGTTTACTATTTTAAGATAGTAATTTTTTTAAGGCCAGAATGACTTTACTGAAGATGATACTGGTTTTCTCCGTAATATCATTAATGTTGTAATTAGGATTGGCATATTGGTCCAGGGAAATATAGAAATCTTCAGTTATGTTAAGCAGGGGGCCTTTAGAATTTATGTTTAATATTTTCATATCGTCTTTGATGTCCGTGAACCTATGTTTGAATTCTTCTACATGCTGGCCTATTGATGAAAAATGGTTATGTTTTACTGCGTTTATGTGTTCATTATAGCAGATTGCGAAGCCTCTGCCTGTATGTCCAATACAGCTTGTCTCACAATTGTTGCATTTAATACGGTTAACTCCTGATTGGTTGTATTTATTGTTATTGTTGACTGTCCTGGTGTTGTGTATAGTGCTGGTGCTGTTGTGTGTGGTTTTAAATGCTATTTTCAGGTTGTACTTCTTAAAAACATTATAGTGTATATGTGGGTATTGTTGAAGGTAAATAAGGCGTAATCTATCTTGGGTTTGTCTATTTTTGTTAATTTAGTTTTGGATTGAAATTTAATCTTATAGATGATTTTGTTGACCATTTCTTCACTGTATCCATTGTATTCGGCTATGTCGTGGATTAATTTTAGTTCGTTATTTAAATCTCCTGTTGTCATTTTTTGCTGTTTTACGTCGCACCGACACAGATAGGTCTTATGGCGACGATGGGATAGGAAAGGCCTGGGAAGTGGAAGGAAGGGGCCGTGGTCTTAATTAAGGTACAGCCCCGGGCCTGGTGTGAAAATGGGAAACCACAGAAAACCATCTTCAGGGCTGCCAACAGTTGGGCTCAAACCCACTATCTCCCCACTATCTCCCAATTACCGGATACTGGCCGCACTTAAGCGACTGCAGCTATTGAGCTCGGTCCTGTTGTCATTGGTATGCTGAAGGTTCTGTATACCATGCTATAGTAAGCTGCTCTTTTGTGTGTGTTGGGGTGAATGGAATCGATTTTTATTGTATTTGAGGTGTGTGTAGGTTTCCTATAGATTTTGTAGGATAAATGGTTGTTGTGTTTAGTTATTGTCAGGTCTAAGTAATTTAAGGTGCGATTATTTTCAGTCTCTTCAGTGAATTTTATTTGGTCCAATGTGCTGAGTTTATCTAATATGGTATTTGCGTCAGTGGATCTATTGTTTATGATTACAAAGATGTCTTCAACGAATCTGCACCAAAAGTATATATTCTCTATTTTAGTGACTGACGTGTGTTCTAGGTGATCTATGTAAATTTCTGCTAGTATCCCAGAGGCAGGGGATCCCATAGGTAGGTCTTGTTGGTGGTATATGGTATTGTGGAATTTGAAGTAATTATTATTTATGGCAAATTCAAATAGATTCATGAATTCTTCTATTCCTAACGTGCTCAAATTGCTGTTTTTTTAGGTTGGATTTGATTATTTTCATTGTTTGTTTAGTGGGAATGTTTGGATACATGTTTGTTATATAAATTGAAGCAAGGGTATGGTGTTATTCAATCTTTAATTCTTTAGTTCTATTGCAAAATTCTATTGAGTTTTGTACTATTTTGTTTGCTAAAAATAGTAAACAAACAGAACACAGCACGCCTCAAAAGACTGACGAATCACAAGCCTAGCCCCACCTCTACTCCTACAATAGCCACTCCCCTTACCCCTCCATCCAAATCCCTCACTACAGTGATCATAAGTCCCAGACGTACTCGTAGCAGTACGCAACAAGCCCTTAAACATAATGCTGCACGACCACAACAACAACAGCAGTAAGTACCTATTTCACTTCCACACACAATTCCAGGCATTCCTTCAAACTCCAACTGTACTCATACTAGCTTATCTTTACAGACAAAAGCAGTTCTAAAACACGAATACAGACAAGAGGGAGGTCGCTACCAACAACTTATATTAATCGAATTTAAAATCCAAGACACTACAGTCTGCTTCAAAAGCTCACCAAAATACATCAATAGCTGAGCTACAAAAATACTTGACCATCTTACGACATGGGTTTCGCTATGAACACATATGAAATGTACTAGTCAAATAGATCTTCTCAAGGATTGTTTTATGCAACCAAACAACATAAACATAGACACACAAGAACCAACAAGAAGTCTGAAAAGAGAACTTCACAAGGCATGAACTTTTAAAAAAATTTACCAAGTGTTTTTTACATACATGTTTTATATTTTAATGTGTTCAAACTCATCAAGAGTTTCATACATATGTCTCATGTATTTTTTAATGTGTTTAATGTATACGTACAAATTATTTTTAATTTACTTAAGCTTTCCACTGCTATATTGGTCTTGGACACAGTTTTAACCCCATATAGTCACTGAAATGAAATAGAATGGCGTATGGCTTTTAGTGGCAGGAGTGTCCGAGGACATGTTCGACTTGCCAGGTGCAGGTCTTTCTATTTGATACCCATAGGCAACCTGTGTGTCGTGATGAGGATGAAATGATGATGAATACAACACATACACCCAGACCCCGTGCCAGAGAAATCAACCAACGGTAGTTAAAATTCCCCGCCCTGCCGGGAATCAAACCCGGGATCCCTGTGGCCAAAGGCCAGCACGTTAACCATTTAGCCAGGGAGCCGGACATATAGTCACTAACAATTTGACAAACATATCTACAACCCCATTAGACATCTGAATGCTCTAATGAACAATAACATCTTTGTGACACATATCAATGTCTAATGGCTGTAATATTGTAATATATCAGCTGATGATGACTATAAATAGTTGAAACCAGTACTGATGTGAATTGTTCATAATAAATAGTATTGATAGGTGGAATATCTTTTTTGTCTATATAAGTGCATCCAAACAATACGGAAATGAAACTTACAAATAATGAAGAGATAGGAGATTGCAAAAGGAATCAATATCTTCAGTGTTATCATGCTCAAGAGAAAGGAAATGAGAGTACAGCAGCTGGGTCTCAATTAGTGGCAAGATTTGGCAAGCTGTGTAACAACAAGCAAGCTCAGGTTTCACACTGATAAAAATTTGTGCATCGAAAATGTACTTTATCCATAATATTTTGCTTTTTATATTGTACCTTTCATTTCAGTCTTCAATTTTTAAAAATAATACAGAAAGAAGAACATTATCTGTTCTGATTCTTTGTAACTTACTAAAGATTTTTCATACTGCACTGTGTTTGTACGAGTACTTTTTTTACTTGTACATTGGTTAGTATTTTTTTCACCGATTCTTAGAGTACATGTCAAGTTTTTACGGGGTATCCCACAGGGGAGCAGCAGAAAGAATACTGTTCAGCAGAGCAATGGTCTCAAAAAGATTGGAAACTACTGGTATTGACATTATAATGTACAGATTCAATTATTATCAAAGGTTTGATTGTAGTGTTATCATTGGATAATAAAACGTAATTAAGGAGTCTTCACGCTGGTCCAACTGTGTTCGCTGTGCGCATGCTGTCTGCTGGTACAATCAAACTTAACTCAACTACAGTTTCGAGGAGTTTTGCCAGGTCCACATAAAGCTTAAAAATTCCATCAGACCGTAAGTCAAATAGTGCCAACTCTATATTCAAACACTTTACTTGCCATAAATATTATTATACTACAACGCCGTGTTAGCAACAGCAGCGCCTTGCTCCTTGAAGAAAATAAAAGATAACACTCAAAAATAGTCTTACAGTGAACTCTTCATGGACCTAAACATCACTATACTCTTTCATGTGTTTCTTTCAATATTTTATCAATGTTGGACGAAAACATTTTTTAGACAAAAATTTTACATGATTTAATATTTTAATTGTTCATAACAATTTTCCTAATGTATGCTTTTCCTTAGCTGAAGATGTTCCGCAGAATTGAAAAGAAACATGTACTAAGTTATTATAATCAGACTTTTCGTAATTAGACGATAGGACATTAAGCTAAATTTATGTTAAGTTAACAGATTAGCTAATAAATTAAGTTTTGGAAGGTGGAATCTTCTTTTAACCCTACAAGTGCCAATGCTATATTCTGTAGTGCCAGGTATTAATGCTGAAACTGTACTGGTTTAGAAAACATTTTATAAAATTGGTAAATATTATCAGAAACCAACAATATATGTGCCATTTTGATCAGAAAAATATGTTTCATGATCAAAAGGCATATCAAAAATTAAAACATTAGAACTAAAGATCCTTTATAGAAAGCAAACCTTTTGTTGGTTTGAATTTTAGTTATCTTGAAAACACAAAGAGAAATTCCACAAAACATATCATAACAAAAAAATAAATATACAAAATGTTCCCCATACAATACTGAAATAACCCTGAAAGTTTCAAGAAAATCTGCACATAATTAGCACTCCTAGAACACTTTGTCACAATACGGGAAAAATAAAACATTCAGTTTGTTTCTTGCAGCTTATTCTAATTCCATTTCCTCTTCCTGGGCTTTCTTCCTTTTGTGTTCCTTGTTCTGAAGAAGTGCTCTAATTGATCCCAGCATGTTTCGTGGACTCCCACATTACATCCTGGACACCAATGTCTAGATCGATCTCGCTTTTCTGCTGTCGCCGCACATACAGCACTACTTCAGTTGTCTGCAATGGAATATCATCATCTGACAAATTATCCAAACTTCCTCCAGCCTCACCTGGATTTTCAATACCATCAGAGTAATTTTCATCAATTTCACTAAAGTCACTACCCTCACCAAGAGCTTGTAAAATATCTGATTCAGTTAGCAATGTTTTTGATTTTGATGCTGCCATGTTTTTTTTACTACAGTCACATGACAACTGCTAGATGCAAGATTTGTACAGACATAAAACTCAGCCAAATACTGTACTACCAAGAGTGACAATACTGGGGATAAGTGTGAACTAGATATTCAAGTTGATGCAATACGAATGTTTCACCAACCGATGCCATAACACTCAAGAAAACATACATTTACTGAGGATTTCAAAAAGCAATCCTAGCACTACAAGAAGTCACAGTGAGCCACTTCACCAAAGTGAAGTTAACACCAATACAGAATTATATAATGACTAGCTGATGTGACCGTGCTTCACTACAGAATTCTACATTGTATACAGAATTGTAGATTAGGTAGAGTACACGTTGTGAGCAAGACTGTATTAAATTGCATAGCTCTTACCGTTACCATGAAAACACGACGGAGAAATCACCAAACGTCTTTTCTCATCTGAAGACTCCATTAGGGAATTATCATTGTAATGGTATGAACGCCTGCCTACCATCAGTCACAATCAGGTTGGGGAATTGCATTATAATGGCAGACAATCACTCTCCACCTGCCTTTCTACATCCTCAGAAACTGTCTTAGTGGTTTTCCCAAGTGAAATGAACATAGGTCATTACAATGACGTCAGCAGGATTGCCGCAAATAAAAGAAATGATTTCACATGAAATATTCGATCAAATGAAAAACCACACATTTTCTCACTCATAACGAACAGTACTACGTTGCCGATCTAACAGTCCAAAGTTCCAGAGCTGGAACGACCAGGCCGCAGACAGCCGTGATTCCTGAACACTCTGTCTTTTTTCGGAGGGGGCGGGGTTCGAATGGTGGAGAGTCCCAGAGCAAATACTATGCCCTTTTACTAATCTGTTTCCTAGGAGTACCCGATGAGTCGGAAAATCTCAATTTACTACACTGGCGGCGGAAATATCTATCTGACTTGGTGGCAATTTTTTCCGCCAAGCCAGAGGGGAAACCCCCTCTTCACTGCTAATTTTATATAAAAAGAATGTAGGATTTAATAAAAGTGAAGATGAAGAAGCTCTTTTTAAGAAACGGCTCTTTTCAGGGTTGAATTTTGAGTTATTTAGTGAATTGTGGTGCTGTCATTTGGAATGTGCCTAGATTGTAATTCTAGACCAGGTACTACTACTACTACTACTACTACTACTACGTGAGGCTCTGCCTTAAGAGTGCACACTGCTCATTCAAAACAGCGCGTCAGAGTAGGGATCGAATAGCTGGAATACTATGATGAACCTGTCAGTTACGTACCAGCAGTACGGTATCAGAAAATGTATGAACCAGAGTAATGGCATGCTAAAGAAGAAAGTTTTCTAACTCCCCAGCTATTTCCCGCCAATATTCAGTCAGGCTGTTATACTCGGTACGCAGCAGTAATCCTATCTATCGGAGTTGAGCGGCAGCATAAGAGACAAAGAACATCACCACAAACAATGGTCAATGTAATGTTATTGTTGATCAATGTTATGCGCTTTCGATATTGTAGGCCTTCACATTTAGTTTTCTTCCGACTATGAAATAGCAGTCTTATCATAGTTGGTATGGTAAAATTGAATAAAACATAAATGGTCGGAAATTGTATTTCCTATTTGTTATGCAGTAGTTTTCGATAGCACCAATAGCATAGGTATTTAAGAATTAAATTCTAGGTGCCTTCCCCTAAACTACAATTTCATACAAGGCAAATAATATTGTTTATAACTTAGACTGTAGTTTCTTATTCCCCGACTCTATATACCGACTTTCATTAAATTCTGTTAACGCATTTTCTCTTGGCTCGGCGTTGATATGGACTTGGCAACAAAAATACAAATTCATGAATATCTGTGTTAACAAAGCCAGTATGGTAACAATATATGACATAAATGATCAGAAATTTAATTCTGTATAACTTTAGTTATGTAGTATTTATCGATAGGACCACTAATAATATAAATATTTGAGAATTCAATTTTAGGCCTTCCCCTAAACTACCATTTCAATCAGTGTGAGTAAAATGACTTATAGTCTAGATTGTAGCGGCTCATCCCCCGACTTCACATACTGATTTTCATTAAATTCTCTTCAGCCATTTTCCCGTGATGCATGTACATACATACATACAGACAGACAGACAGACAGAAATTACGGAACAGTAAAAGTTGCATTTCCTTGTTACTGTGGACATGACCGATACAGAAATACCATTCTTTTTAAATACTGAGCAATGTACAGACAAAACTCTTATGTTATATATATAGATATTCATAAACTGTCTTTCTTTTGTGACAATATATCTGTGTGAAACACAATTTTCATATTGTGCTTCAATGAAATGAAATGACATATGGCTTTTAGTGCCGGGAGTGTCCGAGGTCATGTTCGGCTCGCCAGGTGCAGGTCTTTTGATTTGACGGTCGTAGGCGACCTGCGCGTCGTGATGAGGATGAAATGATGATGAAGACGATGGATACACCCAGCCCTTGAGCCAGCGAAATTAACCAATTATGGTTAAAATTCCCGACCCTGCCAAGAATAATATAAGAAATTTATTTTAACTTCAACCTATTGAATACAGTACAAGATGTTAACGTATTAGTTAAACATCGTTAAAATAGTTGAGACATGTTTCGCCCCTTCTGTGGGGCATCATCAGTCAAAATTCTACCAGACGTCCGGTTGGAAATTATAAAAATATGTTGCATGAGTGAATACATTAAAAAACATTTACAAGATCGTATCATTAACAAAATATCAAATTGATTAAAAAATGTAGCACTAGTAAACACGTTGATGAATTTTCACTTAAAACAAGGCCGTCATATGTACAATATTGATAATAATGGTAGTTTAAAGTCTTATTTGATGCTAAGTTCGAAGACAGTTTCAAATTTACATACAAATATTATGAATGAATGCAGAATACATATAATTACAATTGCTGTACACGTGTTTTACATTGTAAAATGTTGTGGAAAAGCATTCCAAATTTGTATTAATTTCCATTTAAAAAATTTATTTTGACCTCAATATTACGTTCCTGATGTAGTTTAGTCAGAATTAGCTTCAAGATGTGAAATTTTGTATGTGATATTATGACCAGCTCATTTAAAATGTAGCATTATGTCGTAATTCATCTTGGATGTCTATATTGACTAATTATATTTAGACTCAAACAAATTAGTTCGCCGAAGTATCCATGGGCTAATCACCTCCGTTGGACACTCTCTATGAAGACGGAGTGCCTAGTGCATGTAAACAACAGTTTATATTTGATTCAAAAATGAACCTATGTTGTAACAAGTTAAAATAATGACTTGAATGAGGGCGGTTGAAATGTCGTTAAATCTTCCCAATTGAATAGTGTTTTTAAATTTTTCTATGTGTTTCAGTTGTTGGAATATGGGATGTCAGTTTATTGGTTGAATGGGTGACAAATTTCTATAAAATAATTTTCCGCCTTGTCAATACTTTATACACTTTATTCTATTTAATTACCGTACATGTACATGTTTCGAGAGCCTCCGCTCTCTTCCTCAGCGGTGCCAAATACTAATTATCTTAGGACTCTGGTTCATTGGTATCATATTTCAATTATATATTAAAATATATGAATTTTAAATTAGTTACAATATTACTATAAGTTTTTCTTTTACCTATTTACATTGTCATTTGTCACATATTTTACCAGAATTTTATCCATCATAAATGATAAAATCTAATGAAATTACTCTCTCTATGTTAATTTATGTCCTTATTAATATCTGAAAATAGTAACTCTTTCTTCATCTTCTATAAAATCTATAAAATTAGTCTCTATCCTGAATTATAAAATAAATTAATAAACTACATTTATGAAGTTAGTCATTTTTTTAAAATATTTCTTCTCTCTTCTTTCTTAACGTCTGCTTTAATTTTTTTTAAGACTTTTTATGAATCAGAATTTTCTCCTCTTACTCTCTCCCAATTCCTTAAATAAACAAAACCAAACAAATTCATTCCTTTAATTTATCTGCAAATTGAAATGATGTGATGTTTGTCTGAACCCAAACAATATGTCCTCCTTCCCTCCTTGTTGCTACTTTGCTATTGGTTGCACGATGATCTGCTCGTTGTTTCTAACCATCAAATTCCTTTAAATAAACAAATTCAGTTCGTCTTGTTGTTAAATTTTAACCTTGCTCTCAATATATACTTGTGCTAGTTTGAAAACAAACGTGTTCTACTCTCTGCTGTCAGTGACCTTGTTGTGCTCGCTGCTACTAGTCGCTGTATTACGTTCCTGATGTAGTTTAGTCAGAATTAGCTTCAAGATGTGAAATTTTGTATGTGTTATTATGACCAGCTCATTTAAAATGTTGCATTATGTCGTAATACAACTTGGATGTCTATATTGACCAATTATATTTAGACTCAAACAAATCAGTTCGCCAAAGTATCCATGGGCTAATCACCAAGACGAACTGAATTTGTTTATTTAAAGGAATTTGACGGTTAGAAACAACAAGCACATCATCGCGCAACCAATAGCAAAGTAGTAACAAGGAGGGAAGGAGGACATATTGTTTGGGTTTACATCATTTCAATTTGCGGATAAATTAAAGGAATGAATTTGTTCGGTTTTGTTCATTTAAGGAATTGGAAGAGAGTAAGAGGAGAAAATTCTGATTCATAAGAAGTCTAAAAAAAAAAAAAAAAAAAAAAATTAAAGCAGACGTTAAGAAAGAAGAGAGAAGAAATATTTTTAGAAAATTACTAACTTCATAAATGTAGTTTATTAATGTAATTTACAAAGTGGCTATTTATTATTGTTATTTTATAATTCAGGATAGAGACTAATTTTATAGATTTTATAGAAGATGAAGAAAGAGTTACTATTTTCAGATATTAATGAGGACATAAATTAACATAGATTAATTTAATTAGATTTTATCATTTATGATTGGTAAAATTCTGGTAAAATATGTGACAAATGACAATGTAAATAGGCAAAAGAAAAACTTAGAGTAATATTGTAACTAATTTAAAATTCATATATTTTAATATATAATTGAAATATGATACCAATGAACCAGAGTCCTAAGATAATTAGTATTTGGCACCGCTGAGGAAGAGAGCGGAGGCTCTCGAAACATGTACATGTACGGTAATTAAATAGAATAAAGTGTATGAAGTATTGACAAGGCGGAAAATTATTTTATAGAAATTTGTATAGAAGTCAATACGGACCAAAATGGTGAAAATAGTCAAGAACGGGTGACAGTCGAAACATTGTGAGATGTAATTGATGTTGAGCTGTCTTACGTATGTAAAAATCTTAAGTGTTGTAGGGCTGTTCCACAAACCTCTTAGCAATAAGGTAACAGCCCAACAACACTTAAGATTTTCACATACGAAAGACAGCTCAACATCAATTACATCGCACAACGTTTCGACTGTCACCCATTCAACCAATAAACTGACATCCCATATTCCAAAAACTGAAACACACGGAAAAAATTAAAAACACCATTCAATTGAGAAGATTTAACGACATTTCAACCGCCCTCATTCAAGCCATTATTTTAACTTGTTACAACCTAGGTTCATTTTTTAATCAAATATCAACTGTTGTTTACATGCACAAGGCACTCCGTCTTCATAGAGTGTGTCCAAAGGAGGTGATTAGCCTATGGATACTTCGGCGAACTAATTTGTTTGAGTCTAAATATTAGTCAACATAGACACCCAAGTTGAATTACGACGTAATGCAACATTTTTACATGACCTGGTCATAATATCACATACAAAATTTCACATCTTGAAGTTAATTCTGATTAAACGACCGTACATCAGGAACGTAATATTGAGGTCAAAATAAATTTTTTAAAAATGGAAATTAATACAATTTTGGAATGCTTTTCCACAACATTTTACAATGTAAAACACGTGTACAGCAATTGTAATTATATGTATTCTGCATTCATTCATAATATTAGTATATAAATTTGAAACTGTCTTCGAACTTAGCATCAAATAAGACTTGAACCTACCATTATTGTCAATATTGTACATATGACGGCCTTGTTTTAAGTGAAAATTCATCAACGTGTTCACTAGTGCAACATTTTTAAATCAATTTGATATTTTGTTAATGATAAGATCTTGTAAATGTTTTTTAATGTATTCACTCATGCAACATATTTTTATAATTTCCAACCGGACGTCTGGTAGAATTTTGACTGATGATGCCCCACAGAAGGGGCGAAACATGTCTCAACTATTTTAACGATGTTTAACTAATACGTTAACATCTTGTACTGCATTGAATAGGTTGAAGTTAAAATAAATTTCTTATATTATTTATTTATTTATTTATTACATAGTTTATGCCCACATTGGAGCACTTAAATCAAAACCCAAATACATTTTGTTAACAAAGAATTAACTGAAGATTTAGCTTGCATCATCTTCTTCCTTTCCCAAAACCTCTTCATTCCAGCTGACCTGGCTGCCCTTTCTTCATCAGATATGACATATTGTTTCTGTTGTACAGTTTTTAATGACAATCTTATTTGTTTGTTGTTGAGAATTCTTTTTTCTTCTCTATTTTCAATTTGCTTCATTGTAATCTTCAGCTCTTCTAAATCATTCTGAACTTCTTTAAACCAATTATTTTTTGTTTTACTTTTCCAAAAGTAATTAAATAGTTGTTTTATTATCCTATTATCATTTAATCTAGAAAGATGACAGAAAAAGGCAATTCTTCTTTTTATCATCATATCTATTATAGATTCACTTTCCCTATAAACCAATTGAATCCCTCCAGATCACATCTGGAATGGTAAACCCTGACTACGGTCAGAAATATTGATCATTGATCAGATAATCAGCCAAATATGATTAGTGTTCTTATATTATATTAAGATTCTTTCAATACGGGGAAAATGATTTTCATTACCTAACGAGAATCGAACCCAGGACCCCTGTGACCAAAGGCCAGCATGCTAATCATTTAGCCATGGAGCCGGACTATGCTTCAATGAAAACAAAGTACAGAAACAGGCTAAGTGCCGCATCTGACATGAGGATCCAGTTGTTACCCATTAGTCCCAAATTCAAGACAATCTGTGACAGTAAACAGCAAAAACATCAATCACTCTGAATTTCCAGATTATATTTCCTCTGCGAACCATGTGACCTTGCCACGGTGGGGAGGCTTGCGTGTCCCAATGATGCAGATAGCCGAGCTGCAGGTGCAACCACATCGAATGGGTATCTGTTGAGAGACCAGACTAACGAATGGTTCATCGAAAGGGGGATAGCAGCCTTTCGGTAGTTGCAAGGGCGGCAGTCTAGATGATTGACTGATACGGCCTCGTAATAATACTCAACATGGCTTAGCTGTGTTGATACTGCTACACGACTGAAAGCAACGGGAAACTACAGCCATAACTACCTCCCGAGGACATGCAGCTCTCTCTGTATGAATGATGTACTGATGATGGCTTCCTCCCGGGTAAAATATTCCAGAGGTAAAGTAGTCCCCCATTCGGATCTCCGGGTGGGGACTACACGAGAGGAGGCGATCATCAGGAAGATGGATAATGACATTCTGCGAGTCGGAGCGTGGAATGTTAGAAGTTTGAATCGTTGTGGTAGGTTAGAGAACCTGAAAACGGAGATGGATAGGCTAAAGTTAGATGTAGTTGGTATAAGTGAAGTACGTTGGCAGGAAGAACAAGATTTTTGGTCAGGCGATTACCGAATTATCAACACAAAATCAAACAGGGGAAATGCAAGAGTTGGTTTAACAATGAATAAGAAAATAGGGCAGAGGGTAAGCTACTACGACCAGCATAGTGAAAGAATTATTGTCGTCAAGATAGACACCAAACCAATGCCCACCACAATAGTGCAGGTCTATATGCCTACTAGTTCAGCGGATGATGAAAGAATCGAAAGAATCGAAAGAATATATGAGGAGATAGAAGATTTAATACAATATGTAAAAGGTGACGAGAATCTAATTGTGATGGGAGACTGGAATGCAGTGGTAGGCCAAGGAAGAGAAGGTAGTACAGTAGGAGAATATGGATTGGGACAAAGGAACGAAAGAGGAAGTCGGCTGGTTGAATTCTGCACTGATCATAATTTAGTCCTTGCCAATACTTGGTTCAAACACCACAAAAATGGCTGTATACGTGGACGAGACCTGGAGACACTGGAAGGTATCAAATAGTCTTCATTATGATTAGGCAGAGATTCAGAAACCAGGTGTTGGATTGCAAAACTTTCCCATGAGCAGACGTAGACTCTGACCACAACTTGTTGGTCATGAAATGCCATCTGAAGTTGAAGAAATTGAAGAAAGGAAAGAATGCAAAAAGATGGGGTCTACACAAGTTGAAAGAAAAGAGTGTGAGGGATTGTTTCAAGGAACATGTTGCAAAAGACTAAATGAAATGGCTGAAGGAAACACTATAGAGGAAGAGTGGGAGACTCATGAAAAATGAAGTCAGTAGGGCTGCTGAAGAAATGTTAGGAAGGAAGAAAAGCTCAACTAAGAATCAGTGGATAACTCAGGAGATACTAGACCTGATTGATGAACGACGAAAATACAAGAATGCTAGAAATGAAGAGGGCAGAAAAGAATATAGGCGATTAACGAAGCAAGTGGATAGGAAGTGCAAGGTAGCTAAGGAAGAATGGCTGAAGGAGAAGTGCAAGGATGTCGAAGGCTGTATGGTCTTGGGAAAGGTAGATGCTGCATACAGGAAAATTAAGGAAACCTTTGGAGAAAGGAAATCAAGGTGTATGAACATTAAGAGCTCAGATGGAAAGCCACTTCTAGAGAAAGACAAAGCAGAAAAATGGCAGGAGCATATCCAACAGCTGTATCAAGGTAAAGATTTAGATAATTTGGTTCTGGAACATGAAGAGGCTGTTGAAGCTGATGAAATGGGAGACCCAATTTTGAGGTCAGAGTTTGACAGAGCTGTGAGTGACCTAAATAGGAACAAGGCACCTGGAATTGATGACATTCCCTCTGAATTACTGACTGCCTTACGAGAAACCAGCATGGCAAGGTTATTTCATTTAGTGTGCAAGATGTATGAGACAGGAGAAGTCCCATCTGATTTTCGGCAGAATGTTGTTATACCCATTCCCAAGAAAGCCGGTGCTGACAGGTGTGAAAACTACTGCACCATTAGTTTAGTATCGCATGCCTGCAAAATTTTAACACGTATTATGTACAGAAGAATGGAAAAACAAGTTGAAGCTGAGTTGGGAGAAGATCAATTTGGCTTCAGAAGAAATGTAGGCACACGTGAAGCAATCCTGACTTTACGTCTGATCTTAGAGGATCGAATCAAGAAGGACAAGCCCACGTACATGGCATTCGTAGATCTAGAAAAGGCATTCGATAATGTTGATTGGACCAAGCTATTTACGATTCTGAAGATGATGGGGATCAGATACCGAGAACGAAGAATTATCTACAATCTGTATAAAAATCAGTCTGCAGTGATAAGAATCGAGGGCTTTGAAAAAGAAGCAACAATCCAGAAAGGAGTGAGGCAAGGCTGCAGTTTGTCCCCTCTCCTTTTCAATGTTTACATAGAACAGGCAGTAAAGGAAATCAAAGAGAAATTTGGAAAGGGAATCACAGTCCAAGGTGAGGAAATCAAAACCTTGAGATTTGCCGATGATATTGTTATTTTATCTGAGACTGCAGAAGATCTCGAGAAGTTGCTGAATGATACGGATGAAGTCTTGGGTAAGGAGTACGAAATGAAAATAAATAAGTCCAAAACAAAAGTAATGGAGTGCAGTCGAACGAAGGCAGGTCATGTAGGAAATGTTAGATTAGGAAATGAAGTCTTAAAGGAAGTAGATGAATATTGTTACTTGGGTAGTAAAATAAGTAACTATGGCAGAAGTAAAGAGGACATAAAATGCAGACTAGCAAAAGAAGGAAGAGCTTTCTTAAGAAAAGAAATTTGCTCACTTCAAACATTGATATCGGAATTAGAAAGATGTTTTTGAAGACTTTCATCTGGAGCGTGGCATTGTATGGATGTGAAACATGGACGATAACTAGCTCAGAAAGAAAGAGAATAGTAGCTTTTGAAATGTGGTGTTACAGAAGAATGTTGAAGGTGAGATGGATAGATCGAATCACGAATGAAGAGATACTGAATCGAATTAGTGAGAGGAGATCGATTTGGCTAAATTTGATGAGAAGAAGAGATAGAATGATAGGACACATCTTAAATCACCCAGGACTTGTTCAGTTGGTTTTTGAAGGAAGTGTAGGTGGTAAGAATGGTAGGGGTAGACCAAGGTATGAATATGACAAGCAGATTAGAGCAGATGTAGGATGCAATAGTTATGTAGAAATGAAAAGGTTAGCACAGGATAGGGTGGCATGGAGGGCTGCATCAAACCAGTCTATGGACTGATGACTCAAACAACAACAATTTTATTGTGTATTATAAATGAAATTCGTTTGGTAAATGCTTTTCGAAAAAAATTATCACTTACGCAAAAAATTACCATAACTCTAGGCTAGGTCATCATAAAATAATTTTTATTATGTAAACGGCTTGAGTGTGTTTTCCAAAAACTGTAACATTTATCTTATGCTATTGCAAAGAAAATTATGATTATTTTTTCTCTGAGTATGACTGTTCCATATATATTCCCTTAAACAGAAGGTGTTCCATGGCCATTTTTTCCCTCTAAATATGACGGTTCCATATATATTCCCTTAAACGGAAAGTGTTCCATGGCCAAAAATATTTTGAACACATTGTTCTATAGCTTATCAAAAGGCAGTAGGAAAGTCTATTTTCAAATGACAGTGTATGAAATATATGGAACGTGGAATTGAAAAGGCACGCATGTAGCAACAAACCGTTTTGTAAATAGCATTAACGCGTAGTACCATGCATGATGTCAATAGCACTCTGAAGGTTAAGAAATGCACATACTATACTTATGAGACTATGAATAGCAAGTTGTTCTTCCAAAATCCATTAATTAGGTGATAAATTAATCACAAGGAAAAGATCATACGTGGACTATCACAACAAAGTGGCATTCAACATTTCTCATGAGGTTCTCCAGTAAATTGAAAGTAAACTGTCAGTCACATACTAATTCCAAGTTAGACTGTGGACAACCCTTTTGAGTCAGTTTGTCCACCACTATCATCAAATTCCATAAAGTTCTCAACAAACCTCCGAAAACCATTTGGAAAACAGACTATGACTGTTCACTTCAATCAGCTCGCCATGTGAGTAGCGATGGCCGAGTCGAATGGAGAGTTTCTGAGCTAGTGCTCTGCACAGTGAAGTTTTGCCAGTTCCAGGTGGTCCGTGCAATAACACAACTCGGTTCCAACTAATAAAATTTGTGTTTACTCCATGGTCAGAGAAAAGCAATGTTGTTTCCACGAAGTCCAGCAACTGCAACAAAGGAAAGAACATGTTCAATGAAACTACGGATACCATTCACAGAACATAAAAGTTGTCACATAGTCATTTTTTACATATTTCTTGTGTATGAATATGAAATTTGCATTGCCATATTGTAACTGAAATATTTATTTATTTGGGAAACCAAAACAGCGAGAAGTCAAATTACAGAGTTCCGCAACGAAAAAATATTTCCAATGGAGTAACAAAGCAAACACATAAAAGTGGAAGAACAATGAGGAAAAAAATGTCTAATGATAAAAATAGAGGGGGAAAACTAACAAAATAACTGTAGAGACACAATTAACAACAAAACATAAAGGCAAAAGAAACAATGAGGAAAATTAAAGATTGAGCGTAACTTATAGCTAGGCACAGTAAGATAAATACAGATATAACATATAAGTAACAGTATAGTACAGTACAAAATAATATAAATATTACATTATGTACAAAAGAGGGAACAACAATGTGAAGAGGAAAAAGGAATGTGAAGAAAATGAACTAGGTTAAGTTAAGGAATAATCGATTAAAGGAGGCATACGAAGAAAAAACGTCCAAGTTCCTGTCAGAAGATAGAGAGTTAAGAAGGGTTGGTATGCGGATAAATAAAGTTCTTTGAACAAGAGAGAGGCAGGAATACGGAATATGAAGGGGCGGATTAATCCTGGTTTTGCAAGTTGGAACATGTAGGGAAAAGAAGGATGCAGGTTCAGGAGAACAAAATGAACCGTTAACAGCGTTATGTAGGAATCTAAGGTTGGCTACTTTCCTGCGACTAAATGGGCGAAGGTTTAACTTATCCAGTATCTGATTACTGCTCAAGATACTCTGGCTCTAACAATGGCACAGAAGAATGTCTGCACGCGGTCAATGTGATTCAGATTAGTGGATGAAGAGCTAGACCAAATGGGAGACGCGAATTCAACAATCGGTAGGATGCAAGATACATAGTAGGCTCTGAGGGCGTGGATATCGGTGATGTCAGAAAATCTATACAACAAACCGAGAAGTGATATTGCTCGTGAGGTGATCTTTTGTATATGGGGGACAAATAACAATTTACTGTCAAACAACACTCCTAAGTCATTTTGTTCTGTTAGAGTTGGGAATGGGTTACCGAGGAGGGAGTATTTACTAAGAATAGGGGATTTACGAAGCGTGATCGAAATAGAGGAACTCTTGGGCACAGTACAGTTCTATATGTCATAAGAAGCTGAAAGAATTCTATTATGATGATGATGATGATAATTATTATTATTATTATTATTATTATTATTATTTTAAGTGGCTATTGCTTTTAAGTCAGATCCTCCGATAACGGTGGGGGGTATGGGAAACTGCAAATTGCTGTGGTGGAGGGCAGTATTGTGTGTGGTGTACACAGCTGCAGGGAATATGGGGACAGCACAAACACCCAGTCTCCAAACCAAAGAAATTAACTTTTTTTACAATTTGCTGTATGTAACACTAACACAAATAGTTTTTATGACAACAATTTGATAGGTAAAGGTTAGGAATGGGAAGGAAACAACCGTGGCCTTAATTAATGTACAGTCCCAGCCTTTGACTGGTCTGAGAAAGGGAAACCATGGAAAATCATGTTCAGGGCTGCCGACAGCAGGGTTCAAATCCACTATCTCCCGAATGCAAGCTGATAGCTACGTGACCCAAAATGCGCGGCCACTTGCTTGGTAGGAAATTAACTGTTTAAGATTAAAATTCCTTGACTCTACTGGGAATAAAACCCGGGGCCCCAAGGACCGAGGGCAATGGAACTGGACAAAGAATTGTATGTCAACAGCTCATAGTAAAGTCTGTATTGTCGTACTTTAAGGTTAAGTCAATATTCCACCTTTACAATACCAAAAGTTTGTCTAATTCTTTAAACAACATTATTATTTCATGAAATTTAATGTAATGATATGCCAACCAGGCAAACAAAGCTAACACCTACTTGAATTATAAGATTAAGCTGTCAAAAATAGGCAAGGACATTGATTCTGTCCTTGTCTTTTTTGTGCTTTTTCTTGAATATTTTATGGCTGATGATGTCTACAAGTTAGACAAAACATGTCCCGTCATATTTTAAATAATGTTGTTTAAATAATTAGACAATAAACTTTTGGTATTGTAAAGGTGGAAAATTGACTTCCACCTTAAAGTATACGTACAACAATACGGACTTTACAATGAAATTTATTTTATGTAATAGCTGACAATTATGCGCTAATCAGTTTATTTATTATTGTGTAGTGTGGTGATTTTATTTTTTAAACTATGGTCACAAATCTTGGAATATGTGATATTATTGTGCGCCTTTTTGTACTTCGAACAGCAATTTTCTGCAAACAGGAACACATGTAAAGAGTGGCTCAAAGTGATATCTCGCTGTAACTTCATCCTAAACAAGAATTTTAATTTATGTGCTAATTCTTGTTTTAACTGTGTAATGATTTAACTTTCTTTAACTCTGTTTGGAAATATTCGAATATGTATTGCTGTGTGCCTTTTTGCACTTCGAACAGGAAAAAAGAAAAAGAGCAAAGGGGCACTATCATTTCATGAATTCTCTGTAGACCAGGACAAAACTACGGAGTGGCTCAAAGCAGTTACCACTTTCACCATAGTTTTCCATTTCTATTTCAGGTATTATCCTCTTTCTTTCTTAATCTGTTTACCCCTCCAGGGTTGGTTTTTCCCTCGGACTCCGTGAGGCATCCCATCTCTAGCACCTCAACGGCAGTGTCCTGGTGTGTGAGACTTCGGATTGGGGAATACAACTGGGAAGGATGACCAGTACCTCGCCCAGGCGGCCGCGACTGCTATGCTGAACAGGGGCCTTGTGTTGCGGATGGGAAGATTGGAAGGGATAGACCTAGGAAGAGGAAAGGAAGCAGCCGTGGCCTTAAGTTAGGTACCATCCCCGCATTTGCCCAGAGGAGAAGTGGGAAACTATGGAAAATTACTTCGAGGATGGCTGAGGTAGGAATCAATCCCCCTCTACTCAGATGACCTCCGGAGGCTGAGCGAACACCGTTCCAGCCCTCGTACAACTTTTCAAATTTCGTGGCAGAGCCGGGAATCAAACCCAGGCCTCCTGGGGTGGCAGCTAATCATGCTAATCGGGTATTTATTACCCCTAAATTTTCCTTCATTGAATAATCCTTTAGGCGCAGTTATTTTTACCACATAACAGCAACACAACACATTTTTATCCAAGATAATTTGAACTTTAACATTTAAACACTGACAAATAGAAACTATTTCTGTATGAACTATTAATGTATGAAATGTTACCTGTGCAATGAACAGTTTAAAATGTATTTACTCCAAATACTTTTCTCTCGCTGAATTTGTATTAAAAAGTCACCCTATTTTTTTGCAATTTGTTTTACGTCGCATTGACACAGATAGTTCTTATGGCGACGGTGGGATAGGAGTGAGAAGGAATCAGCCGTGGCTTTAATGAAAGTACAGACTGGTGTGAAAATGGGAAACCACGGAAAACCATCTTCAGGGCTGCCGGCCGACAGTGGGGTTCGAACCCACTATCTCCCGGATGCAAGCTCACAGCTGTGCGCCCCTAACCGCACAGCCAACTCGCCTGGTATTTAAAATTCTAGTGCAAGGTATGAATGAAATATAATCTGAAACTATATATATTGAATTAAAATTTAAGCATGTTTGAGTCAAAATATTTATGTTACCATACACCGAATATAGAAAAAAGAAGGACTTTTATGTTTTGTCCAGCCCCCTTCCTGATAGCAGCACTTGAAGAATTTTAAAGCTCTAATTGAATAATGAATCTTAATCTCAAAATTAATATCAGAAGACAAAAGTGTTGTGGTAAGTTCTGCTATGTACCAAAATGCTATGGATAATAAAAGTGATTACTATTATTCCTCACAGTTAAGGAACGTCAGTTGGACTACTCCATCTCTCCACAGTTTGATTTCACAACGTTATTTTGACAAATATCATCGAAAGTAGCCTTTAGGATTAATCATTTTAACATTATTAGTCGATGTAACATATTCCTTCTTTCCCTAAATTACGATAAATCGTCAATCGTAGTCAACATCAAAACATCAGCTGGATTACTCCATCTCTCCACAGTTTCATTTCACGACATTATTTTGACAAATATCAATGGAAGTAACCTTTAGGATTAATCATTTTAACAGCATTAACCTGTGCAACATTCTCCATACCTCTAAATTATGATAAATCGGCAATCAAAGTCAATATCTTTTCCATAAAGAAGTATGCATTTCTGCTGCAAATAGTGAGGCCGCCAGTGCCATGTGTCGAGATGTGCAACTATTCCAATTACAGTAAGTGGACCCGTTTGTCAAGGCCGATAAGGAGCTAGCTAGAGTGACGCATCAAGTTGGTCGTGCTATTACATGTAACTTGAGCTTGGCAAATTATGTAGATAGTGAAGCATACTTATAAGACATCTGGTACCGTGCATGAGTTATTTTCCCACTCATATTTCCAATAATGCTCGTGTAAAATTATTTTTAGCTTGGACCCTATAATTGGATATTGCCATATATGGAAATCTGAATTTTGATTGATTATGGAGTATGATCTGTTTGAAATTCTTACATGCTCATTAGCCCTAAGCCAAAAAATTGCTGACCCCTAATTTATGTCTACTGCTTCCTCTTGGACACCTAGCTTAGCTTGGCTTGGCATCACTAGTTTGATTGCTTTTCTGGGAACCAGACGTGTTCCAAGGTGGTCTGCTCCACTGGGAAACTTTTAGCCGATTCATGGGGAAAGATTATCCTCCGTACTGAGCAAGTGGCTGCGCAGTTTGGGTCATGTAGCTATCAGCTTGCATTTGGGAGGAAGTGAGTTCCGACCCCATTGTTGGCAACCCTGGAGATGGTTTTCTGTGATTTCCCATTTTTACACAAGACCTTAATTAAGGCCACGGTCACTTTCTTATAACTCTTAGCCCTTTCTTACCCCATCGTCACCATAAGACCTATTTGTGCCGGTGTGACATAAAGCAAAATTGTAAAAAATTATATATATCCTTTGCACACTTCAATGTTTTCTTTCAATTAAATTTTTTGGGGTGCATGAATTTCCAGTTCATTGTTTCAAATTCTGATGTGTAAATAATTTTGTGTAGGTAATTGTCTTCCCAACTACTTGTAATCATTTTATGAGGCAAGCAACGCTCATATAATTCTCTATGTGTAAAGATATTTTTCTTGGTTTGCTTGTACTTATTAGAACGGGAATAGCCCATTGTTACAATTAACACAGTCATGGTTTGCCAACACTTCATACTGTGGCTTGGTTATTTATTTATTTAGCGTATGGCTACAGATACAGTGTCTGTCTTAGATAGGATGTACATTTCTGTATATGTAAATCTAAATTTTGGATGTAGTCTTGGTAAAAGTAATGAACAAAGGTGGTACCATTTCAAAATACTCCATAATTAAACATAGTTTCATTTTTCTAATACTATAATATTTTTCTGGTTATTTATGTAAAATGGTTTATTTCTTTACTCTTCATAACTCTTCAGAAATTTTCATTACTGTTACGTGATTTTTGGAAACGAGACCTATCGTTAAGTGTGAGAGTAAACTCTCATCACTTTAAAATAATTGATTTGTTGTACAGTATTTATTTTTATTAATTTAATAAACAGAATCTAAGAAATTCATTCCCAATCTCATCTATAAAATGTTACGTTCCCACAGCCCGGTCCAGTTCCATTCCACATTTATCCTACCCCTGCTTTGTCATTCTGATCATTAGGCATATCACTTTTCTTTTTCTTTCTTTAATTCATTTTTTAAAATGTTTTCATTCATTTGTAATGTAAAACACTGATGGTGTGCAATTATGACAAAAGAGAATTACTGAATTACATGCCAAATAAATAAACGTACTATACAGTACATAGTAATTGATGTAAGTACCATAGAATATGCTATTTTCAAAAGCAAAACAAATTGAGTGAATTTAAACATTGTTCTTTTTCACTACTTTGTACTATTACAATCAGTTTTCTTTCAAAATTGAATTTTTCTTCCGCTTTTGTTCAGAGTAACCAGATTTCTGGATTAATGAGACTTTACTATAGTGTGTTCTCGATCTTCCTGTATGGACGAGAAACTTCGACCATAAGAGATAAAGACAGGAACCGAATTAACGCCTTTGAAGTGTGGTATTGTAGAAGGATGTTGCTAATACCGTGGACAGCCAGGTTAACAAATGATTCTGTCATCCGGGAAATTGGAATACAAGAAAGTCTATGCCAAGTTGTGTACCAGAGAATCCTGCAATTCTTTGGTCACATTATGAGAAGAGAGGATGACAACCTGGAAAAATTAATTGTCCAAGTAAAAGTTTCTGGCACAAGGTCACAAAGATGGGTCACAAAAAGGTGAGCTGATCAAGTAAGAAAGATCATGGATATACCATGGAGAATTACTGTTCGGAAAACGCAAGTTTATACAGAATGGCATCAGCTTATAAAAGAAACAACAAACTCCTTGGGTCATGATACTCAGTCATGAGTGGAACGACTAGAGAGCAAGACTGTAGTTCTATCTAAAAAAAAAATATATATATATTATGGTTACAGTATTTACGAAAATATTGAAAGCCAGGAAAAGTACTGTAGAATTGATTACGAGCCCGTTGATGGAAGTGAAAACAGTATATATTGTAGTACAGAATGGAATACATTAAGTCAGGAATGATATTCCCGCAAAGTCCTCAACATCCTGAATGCTCTACCACATATTAAGACATAACATACAGTCTCGTGCGAATTAATCAGAACTATGGAATTTTTTCATTATTTTCCCAATGGTTAGCAGCAGTGTGCTACACGTGACTTAGAGTACGTTTATGCTGCAGCTTCGCTGCTGGCACATGGATGCTTGCCCTAGCACCTCGCTGCTGACTTTAACCAGGCTGCTCGCCATGGAGCTTTTACCCTGCAGCAGTTCCGCGAACACGCTGCTGGCAGCTCTCAGTTGTAGTAAAAATTCAAAAGAGCGGGACTCATAGTTAAGGCTGTTTTTATTTTGCATAATGTGATTATAGATATAGAGGGGCTGAACACTTGGACTACGAAGACGTACTTCCAAGAGCTACCCCGTCAAGGGGGAACAACACAACTTTCGAAGTGCAGAATAAATTCAGAAATGCTTTTAACGCGTGAGTCACAGTTTTGTTGGCGAGTGTATCGTAAAATAATGTGTAATGAAAAGTGTAAAATGCCTCATCTGGATTTTTCAGTGCTTTTCTACAGCAAGAGTTGATTGAAAATAAAGTTACAAATGCTTCATTTCATAATTTAATAGTGTACTTTTGAATAATAAAATAAGGGGTTATGGAGTATCTCACTTTGACTCTAGTTAGGTGTCCTAAATAACATTTATTTGCATTTTTTTAAACTGTCGAACTGTCTATGAAAAACGAGGTATTTCATCTAAATCACCTCCTTTTAATGATAGAGGTCCCCTAAATAGCAAGAATTTAAAAAACAAAGTTGACATAATCGTTCCGCATTCTTTTGCCGATTCATTCCACAGTTTGATATGAAGATGATGATGCTTGTTGTTTAAAGCGGGCTAAAATCAAGGTCATCGGCCCCGTAATGGTAAGAGATGACACGAAATGGATTAAAAGTTATAATTAATCGGTCGAGTTTGCCGTGTGGTTAAGGTTGCGCAGCTGTTGTGAGCTTGCATCCGGGAGATAGTGGGTTCAAACCATACTGTCGGCAGCCCTGAAGATGGTTTTCCGTGGTTTCCCATTTTCACACCTTAATTAAGGGCATGGCCACTTCCTTCTCTCTCCTAGGCCTTTCCTGACCCATTGTCGCCATAAAACCTATCTGTGTCAGTGCAACGTAAAGCAAATACCAAAAAAAAAAAAAAAAAAAAGTTAAAAAATGATAACAATGAGGAAAATTATTATGAATTTAAAAAAAACCAATGGATCTAATTTGCGATGCCTTATTTTCCTCTAAAATTAAAAGGAGTAAAATGTAATAAAATTTAATAAGGCACTGAAATAATAAAATCATGTTCTTCTTCTTTCCTAGCATTTAGTCCCGCATTGGTGCAGGATCTGCTTTTAAACATTCCATCCTTCAGTGATGCCTAGAAGACACCGACCATTGCTTCTTGGGACGACCTTGGGATCGGGAACCTCCAGGATCAAATTGGACGGATGTATCATTGAGTCTGCAGGGCTTCGGACAACATGACCATACCATCTAAGTCGTGCTTCTCAGATATTCTCTGGGATAGGTGCCACTCCCAGTCGCATTCGGGCATCTTAATTTCTGACATGGTCCAGTCTTGTAATGCCTGTTGCTCACGGTAAAATTTTCTGTCAAATTTATTGTACAATAATTTAATTTTATAAAATTTCTGTTGCCTACGGTCAAATTCAAGTTTTATGAAACATTTGATAAAACTTTTCATAAAATAGGACATGTTCTATTCCGTAAAATTAATTTTACGAAACGAACCAATCAGCAAAGCTGACATCACGATGATGTTGGCGCTACGTCGTGAGAAGATTGTGAAGCTCGATTGTAAACAAACACTTCTTTCTAAAATGGCAGGATCAGGGTGGTCTAAGGAAGCTGTTAGTGTTTTACTGACGAATACCAGAAATATCCTTGTTTGTACAAAGTTAAAACACCACTTTACCACAACAGAAATGCAAGAAGAGAGGCATAAAACACAATCGCCGAATCCCTATATGAATGCTAGTCTTCTAACCTCAACTAATTTTCGACCTAGGAGAGCAATCCTCTACCTTCTCTTCTTTTGATCCAATCCCAAGTCCAGCATTTCCTGGCATTCCTTTTCTTGCTTTTTACCACTGTACAACATATAAGTGCGGCTAAAGCAGCAAGTTTTGTTTTGTTTGTTGGAGCCATACTCTCAAACACACTGTAAGTTGAACAGCTGATTCTTGGTTTAAAAAGAATATCGATAGATGGCAGCACATACAAATCTTAGTTCAGAAGTGAGTTCATAGATGGCCATCCTGATGCTTCGACAGATTTTTAAAAATAATTTTACTGTGAGCAACACAACTTGTTTTTCCCAAAATTTTATAAAATGAATTGTACAGCAAATTTTACAAAACATTTTACCGTGAGCAATAGGCATAAAACCCAGTGACCAACATAACATTTTCATCTCCATACTGTGACCGTATCGTCACACTGAATATTTATTCGGATATATATGTGGGAAGTATGTATGCTTGGAGTTTGTCAGTACAGGAGCTCGGTTGCATCATGTTGCGTAACATCTTCGCCAGCCTGGTGCCTAACCTGGCTTATAAAATCCCCAAACTGAGTGCACGTGAAGAGGGAAGACAAAAAAATATAGTTTCTACTGACTCCGCCCCTAAAACAAATGCCGACTCACAGTAGAGCTTACATGAGGAGGTGATTTTAGAAGTATTTTTGGGTTAATAACATTTAAATTAATCATGAAGCATATGTCAAAGTAACAGCAAGAATTTATTCATTCAAGAAGAATTTATGAAATTACGTCTCAAAGAAATTACGTAAGATGCTCTGGCGTCATGACGCTAGCTGTGAAGCAGACAACCAACAGGGGTCTTGATTTAGATGACCGAATTACTATTAAACCACTGATCGTTTTGCATTCCGCATTACATTTAGTATCAGTGATTGGTGAGACACACAATTTGCCGCATCGCTGATTTCCATAAACTTGGTGGATTTGGAGATCTCAAATTTATGGTGGGGGGAGAGTTCCTCTGTCCAACCCCCACTCCATGTGAGACCATATATGCTCACACTTTGAGGGTAGCTAGTCAGTCAGCAGGCAGTCTATGAGGTGACCATACGGTCGTTTGTGATCGGACTCTCCTGTGTCTTTGTGTAGAAAATATGGATCTAAATGGGAATGCAAAGATAGTGTAATTTCTTGTGGGTATCGTCAGTGGAAAACTGAATTTTAGAGACAATGCTGTATGAATGCCGGATTAGTCGCGACGCACTGCGTAATTACGTGACTATGCCGTACGTTCGCATCGTGAAATTGTGACGGGGTGAAGTGCCGAATGTCGGACGAAGAAAACTGTTCTTTGATTAATATCTTGTAGTAGAGAGAGTCCGTGGTGTGCGCGTGAGTAAACTGTATAATTATATAAACAGACATATGAGACAGGGTTTTAAAACATAACAACCCAATGTCAAGTTATTTTCAGATTTTCTTTGTTTTAAATATCGCAGTGTCAAAACAGCGATGTTGTATTAGTTTGATCTGATTGATGTAACCTTCTTTGTACCGGAATCAGATTAACAAATCCGCAATTTTCATTCTGCGGAAGATCGCAATCATAACTATATAAGGAAAGCTCTAACTGTGACGTGTGGATAAAGAGTATTAGTGAAACGTGGTGTGAATAGTATCTTTCTAGTGTTCACGAACTCAAGACTATAGATACATCAAGATTCACCGAGGGACGTTTTGAATCTGTGATCCTTCAAGGCGGAGCCATGGACTAAACTCACCAGGCGGGTCCCTTGCGGACTTAGACAATGGAGGACTTCTAATGGCTGTTGAGTACCAATTATGACTTTGTAATGCTAATATTCCCTTTGTAAATAGATAGTGAAGTTAAGGATAGGTTAGTATCATGTTATCAATATTAAATTATCAGATTTGTTTGCTTAGAGTGGTCAGTAGGATTTTTTTTTAAGCTTACTTACTGGAGGTTAGTTGGAAAGGGAACAAGTTAGGATAATTGCATGTATTTTAGCCCATTTTATTTAATTGCATGAACATGTACTGGGGAGATTTGTGATCAAGAGTGCCGATAGGAAAGGTGAAGAAAATCTATTTAATTTGATGAGTTAAGGTAGTAGTTTTCCTCTGAATTAATTATTCAATATGAGTTAGGATAATATGATGGTAGGGTCTTCACCGGTGCCCGGACAGTGTTTTTTTAAAATCTGTGGATAGTTAGGGCACTCTATCTATAATGTAAAGTTATAGAGCTTATTGCATGTTAGATTATAAGTGGGTAGATGATCTGTGTGTGAAGAATACCTCGTGCCCAGTTTCGAAATCCACCCTCCCACATTAGTTAGGCCCATGTGATTTTTTTCCTCTTATTTTAATTAAATTTATTTAATTGGTTTGATAGTAGATGCTGACTTTACTGAAAATAGATTCACTTCATTATAAATATACAGTCTTATATCTCTGTTTGAGAACATGGTTAATGCTAGCCTGAGAGATGGGGAAACCATGTTAACTATGCTAGGTAGGAAACTGTGTCTGAACTCTGGCCTTCTGTAAAATTGAGATATATTGAAATGATATAGCAGCACGATATTGAGAAATATTTTGTAACAGGAACGCCCGTACTTCAGTTTATCGGAGAGCATGAGGAACGACAAGGCGTGTACGGCCCATGCTAAGAGAGTAAGAGAGAAGGGTAGTGAAAGAAAAATTCATGATTAAGTGGATCCTTCAGTTTATTCAAGAAATAGGCAAATAATTATGTCACCTTTTATAGCTGAATTGTAGATTTGTCCCTGAGGGCGTGAAGAGGACGTTGTCCCGCGGCGGCTGCGTCGTCTTGCGGTCGGCGTCGGCGTTGTCTTCCGTCGTTGGTGTTTGTATTAGTGTTGATGACTCGAACTAGAGGCAGGAACGGGGAAATGTGGAGCTTCCACATTTGACGTCATGGCGAAGCACGCCCACAGTAGCAAGGATAAAGTTAGAGTCACAGTTCGTATTTGGAATAATACGCAAATGAAACCATCTAGAACCTTCCGAGGTGCGGTGATCAAGCACTTCATAAAGAAAATTAAATTTATCGAGTACAGTCTCTGCACTGTACTCCACCAGCATAATACATTTGTTGAAATAAATGACAGTCCAAATTCCCGTGCGTCGTGATTTTCAGATTAACACTGGCACTTAAGATCATAATGCAACACAGTTCAACGGATAGACATAGTCTTTAAATGAAATTGAGGCTGGCTAGAAATACTACCGCTGCTTTCACACAGTCTTTGAACGAAATCAATGCTGGCACAGTTAATGCAAGAACACAGTCTTTAAATGAAATAAAGCTGACACAATTAATGCGAGAACACAGTTTTTAAACGAATTCAAAGCTGACACAGTTTATGTGAGAACACAGTCTTTAAATGAATTCAAGCTGGCGAGAACACAGTCTTTAAACGAATTCAAAGCTGACACAATTAATGCAAGAACACAGTCTTTAAACGAATTCAAAGCTGGCACAGTTTATGTGAGAACAGAGTCTTTAAACGAATTCAAGCTGGCGAGAACACAGTCTTTAAACGAATTCAAAGCTGACACAATTAATGCAAGAACACAGTCTTTAAACGAATTCAAAGCTGGCACAGTTTATGTGAGAACACAGTTTTTAAATGAATTCAAGCTGGCGAGAATACAGTCTTTAAACGAATTCAAAGCTGACACAATTAATGCAAGAACACAGTCTTTAAACGAATTCAAAGCTGGCACAGTTTATGTGAGAACACAGTCTTTAAATGAATTCAAATATACAGCCGGATCGAGAGACGAATTATGTCGCGACGGCTTACTTGCACACACTCGCTGACTCACGGCTTACTGCCGACTCACTCCACTCTCTGCCTTCAGCACACTGCCGTCGCATACCGCGCACTCCCTCTGCTTTACTGCAGGCTCTCTGCTTACATTCTGCCTTACCCCAGGCTGGCGACTCGCTTATATTTCGTTCATGCAGCAATGGAACACGAAGGAACCTTCTGCGTGACGTCGCTTGTCCTTGGCCGGTGTTCTGGAACGTCGCGAACTTGCTCGCAGTTCCCATTATGCCAGTGCGCTCGGCGCAAGCTTACGGTCGGGTATTAGCGAGCTTCTCTTAATAAAAGAATGAAACGTGAATGCTCGTAGGGCGTTACCGTTTCAATTTATAGGATATAATGAACGCCTAAGCTGATTTTAACATATAATAAGTGCGTCAGTTTATTGCGTTGAAATAATGAGCCATTGATGATGCATTAAGTACGTATTTATTTGTGGAGATGTTTGTTTCAAAGAGGTTTTTGTCCCGTGGCATGAGCCCTGTCCAAATAATTTATGACGGTCTACCCGAGGCTGAGGAACGTTTACAGGGGAAGACAGGCGGCCCGAGGTCTCTGTACTGGCTGGTGGAGAAAGGCAGATTTTTCAGATACAGCATTTATCTTTAGTAGTCGATATATTTTTAAATTGGTTTCCACATTTGTAACAAGTTATGAAAAAACTAATATTGGAATATTTAATTGTTACCCCTAAGAACGCAATAGCTAGGGATTTCTTTTACAGGGTCCCAAATGATGTCAAAACCGAGGCCACCACTTCGAACCTTGCAGGCACGATGAGGTCCGTGAGTCACACAGCGACGTGTAAATAACATTGCAGCCAATGTGTGTGTTATATGTTTTCTCTTCCAGGTTGTAGAAGTGATTGAATATGATATTTAGATAATCATTGTTTTATTGAAGTTAGATTTCGTGAGAATCCATTTGTAGTTTATTTCAAGTGAAGGGGTTGAGACACTTATGACATGTACTGTAGGTGTTTATCAAATGTGGTGATTTGTTTCCACCAGAGTTCTGTTTACTTTTCTTATTCCCGGGATCATGTTGTGATTGTGTGGAATTTGTGTATTGCTTTATTTTAATCTATATTTTACATATAATTCATTCAGACTATATTTAATTTAGGCAGCCACTCTAAGACTAATCTCAGAGTAAATTGGTGTTTTGAAGATGTAAATTGGGAGTCTTCCCATGGGAATATCGCGCATTCGCAAGGTCATAACTTATTACTGTAAATAGTCAAATGTTTTATTATGATGAAGTTTAGAAGGGTAAAATTATTTTTGTGTCGTATTCAACAGCCGGAATGAATTGTAGGGTTGATCAATAACAAAACCAATTATACAAAGTTAAAACTTAGAAAGGTAATTCAACCTTCCTCAAAGTATTTGAATGGAGAGAAGGGACACTCATGTTCTTAATATGTATGGAATGTTTAGTCAGTAAGTAAAATTTGATACCATAATTTCAATAATCCACATAGACACACTTGTGAAGATGTGGACCGAAAGTCGGTTTAATTGACAGCACGGAATTGATTTCCCGTTGCTTTATTGAGTATTAAAAGTTGTCCATTTCATGACCGTATCGATGAGTATAATCAAGAAGTTAGTATAAATAACCACTTCTTGCTTTATTGAGTGTCAAATGTATCTTTGAAGATTAATGAATTTAATCATCAAGATGGTAGACTGTAAAGTATGTTTCAACGAGAGCTAATTAAACCTTTAGAAAAATTTATTTGTGCCTATCTTTGCCGATATTAGCATCCTGATCTCTTCCGTTCATTTTATGCCTATAAGTTATATAAGTTGGTTCTAGTTCATATCCGCGAACACACCATGCTCTTGAGAGGCTTGTGCTCATATTTTGGAACGGAAGGGTAGTGGTTGACCTCGCTATATCAAATAGGGCATTTGTCTTCTCATGTGTTCGAATTGGTCATTTCAATCCAAATGAGGCAGCATTTGTCACTAAACAGAAAAGGTCCCTTGACTGTTAATTTCTGTGGCGCATGGTCCCATGTGTTCATGACCCGGCCGGGGTAAATTTGCATTGTCACATGGTCCCATGAGCCATGGGAGTTGATGGGAAAGGTCCCAATACCATGTACAACCTGCTCATACTTCTTAGCTGTAGGCCAACATTCGGACCCATATGTTTAATTCAAATTAAAAACACATAGTCAATAGAATAAAGGAGTAGTTAACAATAAAAGAAAAATTAAAAACAAATACAAACTTCACTTTAAAAAAAAAAAAAAAAACCAGGACAATATCCCTCATAAAACGGAGAACGAGGTCTACTGGCTGTTCGTCATCTCGTCACTCAATTTATCCTATTTGAACCTCTTATGATGATGCAAATTGCATTTAATTTGAAGACAGGTTCAGATAGCAAGTGATCACAGAACATCTGTATACAGTGCGAAGAGAGGAAGAGTGGGAGAGTGGGTGACTTTGAAAGAACCAATCACAGTCCAAGTTACAGGATGGCCGGCAATGTGCCAGGCTCGAAAAACAAACATGTTTGAGAAAATCAATGTGGTGAGGATAGCAGCAAGTAGCGTAACGATAAGCCAAGCTCCAGGGTAAAAGCACCGATTGAGATCCATTGGTTTGTTTCATCATCACCTGACATCGAACAGCGAGGCTTAGCAATGTGCCAGCAGCGAAGCTGCAGCATAAGCATACCCTAATTCTTAGTTCCCGTGCTCTCTACACCTTATTTGCACTGTTATTCAGTGTTTAATTTGTTTGGAGAAAGTTGTGGATGAAAATGGTATTTATTTCGAAGTGAGTCACTTTGGAGGATTTTTGAGGTGTTAGTAATAACTATTTCTTCAATGGATACGATTCCAGGAAGTGTAGCGCGATTATAACAGCATCTCAAATACTTCTATGACACAAAGAGAGTTACCTACTAAATCTGGTGTCTGTCTAGGCACTATAAATAAAATTATTCAGCGGTACAAACAAACTGGATAAGTTTCACTGCGGCAGGAAAAGGAAATGACGCCAACTGGGAACCGTTATCTCCTCAGAAGTAAATTAAACCCTAGGCTAATTCCTGTGGACTTAACATGTGAACTGGGAGAGAGAAAGTGGAGTGAATCAGCACATTTCTAATGTTTGATGTAGACTTCTGTTTGCTGGAAGGAAAGCTTGCAAACCTGTAAATAAACACCTTCTAACTGGAGAAATGCACAAGAAACGTCTTTTGTGGGCAAGTAGTCATCAGGACTGGACAACTGAAGACTGGAAGATAGTTCTTTTCTCTGATGAGAGTAATTTTCAAATACAAGGGCACAGGGTTCAATATGTGCACCAAGCGAATGAGGCAACAACTTCACATCATTTGCAAAAGACCGTAAAAGACCGGATGCACAAGATGTTTTGGGGGTGTTTCACGCGTGAAGGATTGGGACCCTTAGTACCAGTTGAAGGGATGATGAAATCTGACCAGTACATCCAAATACTGCAAAGAAGAGTTGTTCCCGAGCTGCAGAAGAGGTTTCCAGACGGTGATAGAATTTTTCAGCAAGAAAGTGAAAACATTTTCCAGTGAGAACAATATTCGTGTTTTAGAGAACTTCTGGGTTATTTGCAAAAGCAGTCTCACAAAACTTGACTGTTCCAGCAAAGTACGCATGATAGAGTCTCTAATTACAGTGTGGTTTCATGATGATGAACTGGAAAATATGTGCTCAAAGCTTGTGGAATCAATGCCAAATCATGTGAAAGAACGTATAAAACACAAAGAACGACATATTAGCTATTAGAAGGTATTTGAGATATCTATTATGTACATACATATATTATTATTATAGACCGTTACGCCTTTCAGCGTTCAGGCTGCGAGCCTCTGTGAATTTACTAAACATTGCCACAATCCTCTATTTGCAACTAGTGCTGTGGCCTCATTTAGTTCTATACCTCTTATTTTTAAACCGTTAGAAACTGAGTCTAACCATCATTGTCTTGGTCTCCCTCTACTCCTCTTAACCTCCATACAAGAGTCCATTATTCTTCTAGGTAAGCTATCTTCTTCCATTCGTCTCACATGACCCCACCACCGAAGGCAGTTTAAGTGTACAGCTTCATCCATTAAGTTCATTCCTAACTTAACCTTTATCTCCTCGTTCTGAGTACCCTCCTGCCATTGTTTCCACCTGTTTATACCAGCAATCATTCTCGCTACTTTCATGTCTGTTACTTTTAACTTATGAATAAGATATCCTGAGTCCACCCAGTTTTCACTCCCATAAAGCAAAGTTGGTCTCAAAACAGACCGATGTAAAGGTAGTTTTGTCTGGGAGCTGACTTACATCTTACAGAATACTGTTAATCACAACTGCGAACTCACTGCATTCGCTTTGCAACACCTTGATTCAATCTCACTTACTATATTACCATCCTGGGAGAACACACAACCTAAATACTTAAAATTATGTAACTGTTCCAGCTTTGTATCACCAATATGACTTTCAATTCAATTCTGTTGAATTTCTTACCTACTGACATCAATTTAGTCTTCAAGAGGCTAATTCTCCTACCATACTCATTGCACCTATTTTCAAGTTCCAAGATATTAGACTGCAGGCTTTCAGCACAATCTGCCATTAAGACCAAGTCGTCAACAAAGGCCAGACTGCTTACTGTATTTCCACCTAACTGAATCACTGCCTGACACTTTATACCTTTCATCAGATGATCCATGTAAACTACGAACAGAAAAGGTGAAAGATTACAGCCTTGTCTAACCCCTGTAGGTACCCTGAACCAAGAACTCATTCTACCCTCAATTCTCACTGCAGCCTAATTGTCAACATAAAGGCCTTTGATTGATTTTAATAATCTACCCTTTATTCCACAGTCCCTCAGTATGGCGAACATCTTTTCCATCTGTACCCTGTCATATGCTTTTTCTAGATCTATGAAACATAAACACAACTGTCTATTCCTCTCAGACGGCTCCTCTGTGGTCTGAAACCACAATGGTGTTCATCCAACTTCCTCTCAACCACTGATCGCACTCTCCCTTCCAAGATGCCAGTGAATACTTTGCCTGGTATATTAATCAATAAGATACCTCTATAGTTGTTGCAATCCTTCCCATTCCCTTCCTTATAGATAGGTGCAATTACTGATTTTGTCCAATCTGAAGGTACCTTACCAACATTCCATGCTAATCTTACTACTCTATGAAGCCATTTCATCCCTGCCTTCTCACTATACTTCACCATTTCAGGTCTAATTTCATCTATTCCTGCTGCTTTATGACATTGGAGTTTATTTACCATCCTTTCCACTTCCTCAAGCATTATTTCACCAACATTTTCTTCCTCCCCATGAGCTTGGTTGTTCGCGACACCACTAGGAAGATTTCCTTTTACATTGAGAACATGTTCAAAATATTCCCTCCACCTGTCCAGTGATTCTCTGGGATTTATTATGAATTCACCTAAATTACTGAAAACACTGTTCATTTCCTTTTTCCCTCCTTTCCTAAGATTCTTTATTACTGTCCAGAAAGGTTTGCCTGCTGCTTGACCTAGCCTTTCCAGGTTATTACCAAAATCTTCCCAAGACTTCTTTTTGGATCCAACAACTATTTGTTTCATTCTGTTTCTTTCATCTATGTACAAGTCCCTGTCTGCATCGGCCCTTGTTTGGAGCCATTTCTGATAAGCCTTCTTTGTACATTTACAAGCTGCTCTCACTTTATCATCCCACCAAGATGTTCGCTTTATCCCGTCTTTACACACAGTCTTTCCTAGGCATTCCCTTGTTGTTTCCACTACAGCATCCCTGTATGCCACCCATTCTCTTTCTATATCCTGAACCTACTTACTGTCCACTGTTCGAAACTTCTCACTAATCATATCCATGTACTTCTAATTTCCTCGTCCTGGAGATTTTCTACACTTATTCTTTTGCAGACAGATTTCCCTTTCTCTATCCCAGGCCTAGAGATACTTAGTTCATTACAGATCAGACAGTGGTCTGTATCATACAAAAATCCCTGAAAAGCCTGTACATTCCTAAGAGACTTCCTGAATTCGAAGTCAGTTAAGATATAGTCTATTATAGATCTAGTACCCCTAGCCTCCCATGTGTAGCGGTGAATAGCCTTATGCTTGAAGAATGTATTAGTAACTGCTAAAACCATACTAGCGCAGAAGTCCAGCAAACGCTTACTATTCCCATTGGCTTCCATATCTTCACCACATTTACCAATCATCCTTTCATATCCTTCAGTTCTATTTCCAACTCTCGCATTGAAATTGCCCATTAGCACTATCCTATCCTTTCTATTGACCCTGACTATGATGTCACTCAATGTTTCATAAAACTTGTCAACTTCATCCTCATCTGCACCCTCACATGGTGAATAAACTGAGACAATTCTCGTCCTAATTCCTCCCACTGCCAAATCTACCCACATCATTCACTCATTTACATGTCTAACGGAAACAATGATGCGTGCAATAGTATTCCTGATAAACGGTCCTACCCCACACTCCGCCCTTCCCTTTTTAACAGCCGTCAAGTACATTTTATAATCTCCTATTTCTTACTCGTTATCTCGCCTTACCCAAATATCACATCCAGATGTATCCTCTTTGCTGACTCAGCCAGTTCTACTTTCTTTCTTCCATAAGCCCCATTAATATTGATAGCTCCCCATCAAATTCCATTTCGTTCGCCAAGTTGTTTCCAAGGAGCCCCTCGCCTGTCAAATGGGAGTGGGACTCCGTTACTCCCATAGGTCCAAGGCTTGCTTAAAATGTTCTGAGCTCTGTAAATTCATGAAGCAGGATGCTACCCTACTTACACATAGTCCAAGTGAGGATCTCTCCTCTAACGGGTTAGGGAGCACCGATGGATTGTGCTGTTGCCCATGGTTCATGAACTAGGACATGTCTGCAGTAACCAACACCATGAACCACTGGTTGTAAATGATGTAAAATGTATGTAAGTTATGTAAATAAATGAAAAGTGTGTATGTTATTGCCACATTCTGATTAATTCGCACGGAACTGTAGTTGACCCGTATCTATGTTGGTGTGTTCAGTTGGCTCATATCAGAATCTGATTACACACTTTTTAGATAAAAATTGAGTTTAATAGAGCATATGCAGCTGACTAGTTACTGACAGTGTTAGAGTAGAGGATGGAGAGAAGCAAACTGCAGGAGTGAATCAATATCTGCAAGAATTTAGTAGCCTACAGATATAGGATGTTTATTAGTCAGCACACTCTAAATTTCTGATATTTTTTCTAAAATTGTACAATACAAACTTATCTAGTGATTATAATAATTCACAGACACACACACACACACATACACACACCTTTAGGTTAAGTAAAGAAAAGTAAATTTTCAACGACAGAAATATTCTTGAAGTGTTGAAAATGATAAATTATAATAAATGCACATATACAACACTAACATGTTTCTGCACATGGTTTTTTTCACAGATCCAGTTCATAAGAGATGATGGAAATAATCACAGTTTTCTCATAGGCACAATTCTATATGGCTATGCATGTTTTGCAACACTTTTTGCAAAGATGTTCGGGTTAATTCTGCAATACATTGCTGGTTTGAGTTCACATAATGAATGCGGATGGTCTCTGTACATCCATTCTTGAAAAAAGACTCCCACGGAAAGAAGCCTGGAGAATTTAAATTGGACGAAAGGGGTTGGGAGAAAAATTTCTTCAGATTATTCAATTACTGAAGAAAAAAAAAAAGATCATGTAATATCATCGGGTCTTGTTTTCTTTTTCGGGTACTTTCTAAACTTAACTTACAAGGAATTAGTTTTGATAGACTCAAGAACCTCAAAGTTGTAAATTAAGTCAAAATTGAAGGAAAATGGCTTCAATAACAAACTTGAAAAGAGAGGTATGTAGGGACCCATGCATATTTTTGTACAACTTGTTACGCTGTACAATTCCTGTCCATAAATAGCTTGTATGTATCTTTAATGGTTTAAGAAGTATACGGTACACCAAGAAATTTGACATGGCATCATTTTCTTCGAGTTGTTTCATAGAAACCATTATTGCTCTGCTTTCTTTCATGACAGTTCAACAAGTAATAAGCCTACTTGGAAACCTTCCTCAGGAGATCCTCTAAACAACAGCGAAAACTGCATAAAAATCTGTCTAGGGGTTTTCAAATTGTAACTGAACAAAGATAGATATATATAGTCAATCCTCGGTATCTTGAATCACCTCGGGAGATAAATTTTATTTCATGATATAGATATCAAGTGCTCTAACATAGCCACTTTACTGAGATCATGGACTGTTTTAGTGCATTGTTTGTCTCAGGCAGCCTCCAAGTAGAAGAAGATTTTGAAAATCAAAATTAACCATATAACAATAAACTCAAAGTATTTTATTACTTTAATTACAACACTAGCAATGTGTTGAAGACAGAATACATACAACATAAGATAAATATCTCTATTAACACCATGAGAAAAAATCTGTTAACTCTGAAGCTTTTTTTTTTTTTTCCCCCACATAGTTTTTAACAACAGTTATTGCTGTGAAAACATTAACATTTGACTGGCTCAGTATGTAGGATCGAAGAATAGCCACTGCGCTTAACATATGGTCAGCTGACAGTATGGGGGAGTGCTCATGTCATGCAGCTCCAACTTTTGCAAGTCTTGTTGGGCATCATTATCTTTCTCTTCTTCTTGCTCAGCAGTAGCATTGATATCTCTATCCGTAGGACTCTCAGCCACTATAACGTCAGAGTCTTCGAAACTACCCACGATTTGCTTAGCATTGTAACCGACCCTAGTATGTGTCTGCTAACCAATACAGTGGGAAATACAGCGTATGCCATGTGCTACTGTTGCTTTCCTGGTGGGCGATGCAATATTTATTATTTTTTTATTGGCTTTATATCTGCCAGACTGGGCTGAAATTTTGAAGACAAGCTCTGCCTTATGCTGCTATCCCATAGGCATACATTGAACTTTGTGGTCAAAGCTACATCTGCCAGGGGAAACACCAGACTTTTTGAAGCGATAGTTGCTGTGTGCAAGAAGGATATATGTCCACACATACCGTACAGTCATGCCAACCGAGTGTTTGTGAATGTTTGAATGTGTGAATTACATTTTCTTGGTTGGGTAAGTTGCTTTCGTGCTTTCTAGGTTATTTCAAAATTAATGCTTAGTTAGTTTTACTATTTCTGTAGTATGTATATTTTAATTGTGTTTTTAGTAATGCATGGCAAGGACACATCTAAATCTGCTCAGTGATGCTATCCATGAAATGTTAGAACTCAGTGATAAAAATTACATATTTATTAAAGGATCTTAACCTAGCAATAGTGAATCTGTGTGATTAGAGAATACTGCAGGCTCATGTTCTTCAACATGTGCTGAAAGGGGTTCCTCAATCACTTTTCATGTGACTCGAGTGAGAGTGACCAAAGTGTCAAAAGTAGTGCATGCAGTCGCGTAAGTGCGGCCAGTATCCAGTATTCGGGAGATAGTAGGTTCGAACCCCACTGTCGGCAGCCCTGAAAATGGTTTTCCGTGGTTTCCAATTTTCACACCAGGCAAATGCTGGGGCTGTACCTTAATTAAGGCCACGGCCGCTTCCTTCCCACTCCTAGCCCTTTCCTGTCCTGTCGTCGCCACAAGACCTATCTGTGTCGGTGCGACGTAAAGCAAATAGCAAAAAAAAAAATAGTGCAAGCAACCATGATAGTTTCTCACACAGCGAGTGGGATGTTCGTGGATGCAGGGGGGGGAGGACAGATCTGAAGCTAAGTACAATTCTGGAATTAGAGGTGAATTGCAAAACATTAGGGAACCCAAAGAAATTGACAGACACCATATTTACTCACGTATTAGACCCCCCTTATTTCATTCACATTTACAGCCAAGAAAAGTAGGGGGGGAGGTCCAATATGCAATAACCTCAAATTTTGTGCAGTGAACACATGACTTCTAGGCTATAAAGAGCTATAAATTGTCCATGTTAACATTCAACACTATTTTTTAACAAACTTATGAATGTATTCCAAGTTTTACTGGCTATTTTTGTTGGAAGGCAGTACACAAGAACCTTGAATATCCGGATTAAGTGGGACCGGAACTGATCCGGATTATCAAAAATCTGGACAATCCGGTAAAGCTAAAAAACAAATATGGTACATGTTAGATAATCTATTAACATAAGTTGTACAGTAATACCTTTTTTCAGTTGTACAAAGAAATATCAGAACACTTTTTGTACATTTATGACTCTGTCTTATGCACTAAAATAATGTGAGTTCTGTTTTACATTTGCATAGTGTTTGCGCGCAACACAATCACAAAGACGTTTTACTAACAACAGTTCTGCCGGTGTGGTTTCAGTCAAGGATTCTAAATAGGCCATCATTTTGTCCAGCTGCATTGTTGCCTCTCCATGACTCATTGTTTCTTCTGATGGAGTGCTGGTTTCATTTTTGAATCCACCATCAGTGAATTAATAGTGCATTGCATTCAGAAGAGCATGGGTTCGAATCCCACCTCGACCGTCCTGGGAATGGTTTTCGACGGTTTCCCATTCTCAATTCCAGGCGAATGCCGGGACGGTATCTTTGATAGACCGTGGCCGAATTACTTGCAATTCCTCTCCTTAACAATCCTTGGCTTAAAAGACATTCAAGAAGAGTCAGCACCGTAAAAGAAGTACTGTACAAATTAAAATAATTTTTTGTTGTTTTCAATCCAGATAAACCGGAGATCCGGAATAATGAGGGTTGGATAAACGAGGTTCTTGTGTATTTCTAAATTTAAAAATAAATTATGAAAACATGACTTTTAGGCCTACATACTGTCCCCTTCAAAAGTGGAAATAATTTATTAAGGGAGAATGATTTATTTCATCAGTGAGTTGAAACATTATTTCGATCGCCAGGAGGGTGAGATTTTACACTCCCGTGCTAGCGTGAACAAGCCGCCTGCGAACCGGTTTTCCCAACCTACCAAGAGAACAAGGAAGCAGGGTGAAATTCCTGTTAGGTGTCCTTCAGACACATGTGTGTGTGCCACATGATCGGGTGGGCAGCGTGATTATAATCGATCAATAATTGCAAGGTCGTGTGACGTGAAACTAGGGCAGCCAATAAAAATGACAACCTTCACAGGAATGCAACAGATCCACCAATCAGATATAATCAAGAGGCACACCTCCGTCTTAAGACAGTGAATTTATGGTAATTCCAAAGGAAATTTTATAGAGGGTTTTTACTTCTGAACACTTGATTTGAGCGTTACTCTGAATGCAGCTACGGTCGAGACTGGACGTCGTTTGCTTTACTGGGAGACTTTGCATTAGAGAAGGCACTGAGGACTGAATAAACTGCAATTCAGGCATTTGGAAAACTTCTCTACGATTTATTTATGACTGTCATAAGATAAGTGTCCATCTCCAAATTATTAAACATCGCGTGTGTATCCTGGACTATTGCTAAGACTTTTATTAGTTTCAGCTTTTCTACGAGAACTCAGAAGAAGGAAGGTCGTTGGTTCAAGCTCGCTTCAAGATGGCTATCCCTTTCCGAGATGAATCCTACTGTTTCCTGTGCACCTTCATCTCCTCTATTAGTCACTAATTATGTAAGGCGTCGGACATGGGCAAGACTTTGTTCGATGGAAGGTGATGTGACCACGTACTAGGTCATCAGCCAGAATCCAGTTAACACCAGCCACATGAGTAATCTTTAAGAATTCATCTTTCTATCTTTCTGTAAAATGTCTGTAAAACGTAGCCTTACCTTATTCATTTAGATTTTCTATTAGTTTAGCGGTAGTTTGACTTTTCATTCTTCTTTCCTCGGTGGGAGGTAGTTTGTGCTCTGGAATGAATGTGTATTCGGTTCTATTAGTTAGAGATAAGAGTGAATGTCATCAAGAGAGACCTCAACTGTCCTAAAAATTTAAGACGGCAGGAGAAATAAAAGTAAATGACCTCCGCGTTAATCTTGAATGATTTTGAAATAGTTTGAAAATTAATTGAGACGGATTAGGACAGTGTTCTAGTGTTTTTCTAAGTGTCAAATTTCATTCTACGATTATACGACATTTCTGTGGACTTTAGTTCGTTTAGAGTCATCTGAATAATTTCGTATGATAGCTTTGCAAGTGTGATTAGGCACGGTCAATAAATATAATAATAATAATAATAATAATAATAATAATAATAATGAGTAAAAATAATTAAACCTAATTACGGGCTAAAATCTGAATAAGGTCATGGGTTTAATGTTGGTTTGTTCTTGGAAAGAATTATCGTGTGCTCACTTTATGTAAAGTAGGCCTGAAACATGGCATCCTCCGGACGGAGTAACGATGAATTATACGTATATTTTACTGTGCTATTAATTTGATTATGACATGCAGATGGACATTATATTTTGTGTGATAATTTATGCATCCATTAGAGTCATTTTTGGAAGAAATGTGTCACTGGACATGATTTCTTCGAGCTTGAGTGCAGATTAATCGAGAGCCACGATACAGTAGGAGAATAAGAATAAATGCCACAACTCATGTACCGTAAGCACGTATTCCAATATTTTGACCTGTACTGTAGGTATTTTACTTGCTTATTTTGAATGATTTCTATTTAAAAGATTCCCTTGAACATCGTTGTATAATTAATTTCTGCATAAAACTGATAACCTCAACTCCATCACGTCCTAGATCGATACCTGGAATATACATGATATTATCATCTAGAGAATGATTTCCCTAATTTGGAATAAATCCAAAATTTAATAATAATGGGTTAGTGTTCGTGTAAATAATATTGTAATATTGTCGTGTACCTATGTGTGAATGTGTGATGTGTGATTTGATTATATTCTGTGTTTTGTGAAATTTCTTGAATGGTTTTATGATGATGTTCCCCACTGCACGCGTCAAATTTTGACCGATTTACGTTATTTTCGCGTGTCCGTGCTTTGATGAATTATGAATCTTTAGAAGATTTTATTATAATTTAAGGTAGATTAGGATCTAATTCACTAAAATAAATTGAATAAGAGAAGGCAACGTCCGTGGATTGATGTCACGAGGCTGAATTTTTAGTTATTGTACAGTCACTTACTGCATAACAACGAGTAACGTTTAGGTTGATATGTGATCAAATAAGAATTAATTATGAGAAGTTCAGTCACTTAATAATTATAAAAATGAATTGATTGATGAAGGGAAAGTCTAAGGAAGACTTATTAACCACAATTTCTTGAATTAAACATTTTTCAATAATTTTAATAAGGGAAAGAAAATGATCATTTTCTTGTAGAATTAAGTGAGATCCAGCAGGAATATTTTAATTTAAGCAATTTAATTATCATTATTGGAGAGAGTGATACCAGATAGTATTTTGATTTTCAATCCAGTTTATAGTAAATTAATGATCCCTATTATTATTATTATTATTATTATTATTATTATTACGGACAAGAACATTCGTTGAGCTTTAATTTGATCAAGATTCCTTATAGACGATAGCACGAGGAGAAGAGATTTTCAAGAATTAGTCCCAGATTTTGTAAATTTAATTGTTTATTGGAAGAGTGATAGTTTTTAATAAATGTATAAACCTATTTTAGCTTCCTTTCATTTGTCGGTAGTCCTTCATCTAATCCTGCCTTTAAAATTTTCTGCACAGCCGATAAGCGAATGGTCTACCTCTGAGACTCTCGCTCACCGGCGAGCTGAGCCCGGCATGATGGGGGCAATACAAAGTAAATATAGTCAGTTTTAGTTACTCATAATCACATCATTTGTTTCAGCTCATTAAGTCCTCTGATGAGGCTGACGTCAGGAAGGGCATTCGGTCGTAAAAACTCGCTACAAAAATTCATCTCACTTCATACTCGACCCCGTAGAGACAAGGGATAAGGGTATCGTATTATGCAATATTAATACAAAAGAATGTAATCTAATCAGAAATTAGATGTTGGCTTTTCAGGCGTTTGCTCTATTAACCAGCGTTTCGTCTTAGGTCTGACACTAGACTCGTCAGAGTGGGATGTGTCAGACCCTACCCACTGACGCTGGGGTGTATGCAGGTGAACTTATCAGAAGCCTATTTATGAGGCACAGTCTGATAACTGCATATGGGAGATAAAACTCCACAATGGAATTAATGCCCGCCTAGCAATTCCAAATGGAAATTCTAAGTTCCCATGGAGGGAATTAGATATTTTTCCACCAATAGAGCATATCCAAAATCTGATCAAAAATTAGATGTTCGCTTTTCAGGCGTTATCAGACTGTGCCTCATAAATAGGCTTCTGATAAGTTCACCTGCACACACCCCAGCGTCAGTGGGTAGGGTCTGACACATCCCACTCTGACGAGTCTAGTGTCAGACCAAAGACGAAACGCTGGTTTATAGAGCAAACGCCTGAAAAGCCAACATCTAATTTTTTATCAGATTTTTGATTTGCTCTATTGGTGGAAAAATATCTAATTCCCTCCATGGGAACTTAAAATTTCCATTTAAAAGAATGTAATGGCAGTCATTCGTGTCGGTCAGTTAAGAAGTAGGCCTACCCCACAGTAAACCTGATCATTGCTTTCATTTGAATTATCGTCTTGTGCCGCTAACTTTCTTGCAACCGGCGTGTCATCATTCCAAATGACGTCATCTTCACGGCAATCAAGAGTATTCGTCTTTTTGCAACTTAAAAACTAGTTTTGTTCCCGACTATAGAGTCCAAACGGTGAGAATCTATTCACAAATGGTTTCTGGAAATGGTCTCTGTTAATCCCAGTTGGTGTATATGTAGCAGATGCCACCCCTTCTGAATAAAGCCGTGCTGTAAAAAGCGTGCCAACCCACCAGCTGATAACTAGCGTATGTTAGAGTTGTACTTCCGAATGTAATACATAGTGACTGGAAGCATTCTTTGGATACCTGTGGCTATTGAAAGCCAGACCTTTATTTCTACGTATATCTCATGCTTGTTCTCTATATTTATCACATCAGGATTTACGTAAACAGCTGTAATTGAGATGAGAGAGACCGCACTGTTTAGGTTATGTATGCTAAGTGCCCGGCTAGAGTCAAAGTTCCACGGCGGAAAGAATAAATATAAATAACAAGAAAGCTTATCGCATTTATGGATATCTACAGGTGTGGTGGTAATGCATTTTATTATCATAACGTTTAATTTCGCACGTTCGTTGCCTACATTTTTTTGTATTAATGCATAATATGTTCTGTTTGGCATCTCCGAAAATCGTAAAAGTAGTTAGTGGGGACGTAAAATCAATACTATTATTATTTTTTAGGTACGCTGGCAAGTAAAACAATCATTATGATTGGACTGTTTTTATTGCATTTAAAACTTACTTCTCTCCAAAGATTATGTAGGCTATGTTGGCCCAAGTTACGAGATATTAAACTATTACTTTGTTAATGATCTCCCATGCTATATTAATAACAACCGTGAATATTTCTTAACTAAAGTGAACTCGTTTCCTCATCCCGAGATGGTGCAGCCCCCAATGAAGGGGAGCTGCATGTACCATTTTTTACCGCATATCAACTTTCCTGCCTTTCTTAAATCTCTGGCAATACAGTACTGGGAATCGGACTCAGGCCCCCAAGAACGGCAGCTAACTGTGCTAACCATTACGCTGGCGGACATTCTTAACTACAAAAACCAGACATAAATAGCATGACTAATGCATGCTTCAATTGCGTAGGTCGGACACAAAACTATTCACCTATTTGTACGTCAACAGAGCTGCAGTAGGCCTACACTACGGAGGTGACATTTCTTAACTATGAAACAGATAATTATAGATAATTATATTCTGGACGGTCATATATCTACAAATGAGTCTACTGCTATGGAAGGGTCATGTAGGTTGGAAAGTATTTGTTCTGCATAGAGACCCAGTTTTATTGTTTTTAAATTTAGATAATAGTTTGTTGAAAATTGGTTTCACTTCATAAATTTTTGGGTGTACTTCCCTATGATATGCCTCGTTATCAGAAACATGTAGAAACTTCCGAAGGAGAAAGAACCTTCTTTCGGACATCATTTTTAAAAATTGGTATAGCCAACAAATTATTCCTTGAAAAATAATTGGTTAGTTTAGATTTATGAATTGTTCCCTGTAAGAGCAGAATTATTGTTGTGTACTATCCCAGACAATATATCCCTTCGTTCATTCATTTTATGCAAATAAGTTATTTTATTTTTAATTTCATTTTTTTTCCCCGTAAAGAACGGCTAAGGAGCACGAGTTTACTTACTGTGGGTGTGGCGAGGCATTGAGGGGTATGAGGGAGGAGTTGGAAAGTTTGAGGGAGATAATTAGGATTCTCACAGAAGACAGGAAGGAAGATTAGGACTCCCTCAAACAATGTACAGGTTACAGTAGGTGTACAAGAGGGAGGGGAAGGAAAGGGAGGAGTTGTAGAAGAGAGATGGTCTAATTTTCTAAGGGGAAGGAGATTGCAGGCTAAGGGCTCTAGTCAGGATCAGAATTCAGGACAGGTGTCTGTGCGAAATCTGTACGAGTCACTCCAGGTAGAACAACAGAGGGAAGATGAGGGACAGGGAACTGTTGCTGAGATGTGTGGAAGTAGGAGGAAGGGAAAAGGTAGGAAAGGGAAATGTAGAGTAGAGGATAGGAAAAGACAGGTGGAACAGGGTCATGGGAAGGAGAAAAGGGAGGAAGAAGTAGCTTCTGCAACTATCAGGAAAGATAGGGCTGACCAGGAGGGGAGGGGATCAAATGAGGTGGGTAGGGTTGAGACTCTGGTCATGGGGGGTTCCATCGTTAGACACTTGGGGAAAGTGTGTGTGGAGGAAAGGGAACCAGGGTAGAATGTTATCCAGGAATTAGGTTGAGGCAGATGTTGAGGAAAGTAGAAGAGAGGGAGGAGGGGAAGGAGAAGGTGGTAGTGTTTCACGTTGGTACCAACAACGTAAGGCAAGATGATATAAGTACCAACATAGTTGGAGATGTGTGGGATCTGGTAAATGCAGCACGGGTGAAGTTTAAGAAAGCGGAGATTGTTATTAGTGGAATACTGTGTAGAAGGGATACTGACTGGAGGGTGATTGGGGATTTTAATGAGACTATGGAGTGGGTATGTGGGAAACTGGGAGTGAAATTTCTAGATCCTAATGGGTGGGTAGGAGATAGGGATCTGCGCTCGGATGGCCTTCATTTAAACCGCAGTGGTACGTAGAAGTTAGGAAATTTGTTTGGAAGGGTAATAGGGAGGTACATTCAGGGAAACGGGATGGCCTAGGGAGCGGTGATAAGGGAACAGGGAACTGGAAATCAAGTAGGGATGACATAAAATTGTTAGTGTTGAACTGTAGAAGTATTGTAAAGAAAGGAATAGATATATATTTACCAGATATTGTGATAGGAGTTGAATCATGGCTGAGAAATGATATAATGGGTGCAAAAATTTTCTCACGGAACTGGAGTGTGTATCGTAGAGATAGGATAGGAATGGTGGGAGGGGGATTGTTCATTCTGGTGAAAGAAGAATTTGTAAGCTACGAAAAAGTTAAAGATGAGACACATGAAATTCTAGGTGTAAGGCTCATTTCTAAAGATAATAGGCAACTTGATATATCTGGAGTGTACAAATCGGGAAGGGGTAGCACTGACGCGGATTCGGAATTATTTGATAGGATAGTCAGCTATGTGGGAAACGACATGGAAAGAAATGTGATTGTAGTGGGAGATCTGAATTTGCCAGATGTCAATTGGGAAGGAAATGCAAACGACAGGAAGCATGACCAACAAATGGCAAATAAGTTAATATGGGAAGGACAGGTGATTCAGAAAGTGATGGAACCAACCAGAGGGAAACATATCCTGGATGTCGTGCTGATAAAACCAGATGAGCTCTATAGGGAAACTGAAGTAGTAGATGGTGTTAGTGATCATGAAGCTGTTTTTGTTGTAGTTAAAAATAAATGTGATAGAAAGGAAGGTCTTAAAAGTAGGACTGTTAGGCAGTACCATATGGCTGATAAAGCAGGCATGAGGCAGTTTCTAAAATGTTACTATGATCGATGGAAAACGGTAAATAAAAATGTAAACAGACTCTGGGATGGGTTTAAAGAAATTGTTGAGGAATGCGAAAACAGGTTTGTACCTTTAAGGGTGGTAAGGAATGGTAAAGACCCACCTTATTATAATACAGAAATAAAGAGACTAACAAGGAGGTGCAGACTGGAAAGAAATAGAGTTAGAAATGGCTGTGGAAGTAAGGAGAAATTGAAGGAACTTACTTGAAAATTGAATCTAGCAAAGAAGGCAGCTAAGGATAACATGATGGCAAGCATAATTGGCAGTCATTCAAATTTTAGTGAAAAATGGAAGGGTATGTATAGGTATTTTAAGGCAGAAACAGGTTCCAAGAAGGACATTCCAGGAATAATTAATGAACAAGGGGAGTGTGTATGTGAGGATCTTCAAAAGACAGAAGTATTCAGTCAGCAGTATGTAAAGATTGTTGGTTACAAGGATAATGTCGAGATAGAGGAGGAGACTAAGGCCAAAGAAGTAATAAAATTTACATATGATAACAATGACATTTGCAATAAGATACATAAGTTGAAAACTAGAAAAGTGGCTGGAATTGATCAGATTTGTGGAGATATACTAAAGACAATGGGTTGGGATATAGTACCATATCTGAAGTACTTATTTGATTATTGTTTGGTCGGAGGAGCTATACCAGATGATTGGAGAGTTGCTATAGTAGCCCCTGTGTATAAAGGAAAGGGTGATAGACATAAAGCTGAAAATTACAGGCCAGTAAATTTGATATGCATTGTATGTAAACTTTGGGAAGGCATTCTTTCTGATTATATTAGACATGTTTGTGAAATTAATAACTGGTTCGATAGAAGGCAATTCGGTTTTAGGAAAGGTTATTCCACTGAAGCTCAACTTGTAGGATTCCAGCAAGATATAGGAGATATCTTGGATTCTGGAGGTCAAATGGACTGTATCGCGATTGACCTGTCTAAAGCATTTGATAAGGTGGATCATGGGAGACTACTGGGAAAAATGAGTGCAATTGGACTAGACAAAAGAGTGACCGAATGGGTTGCTATATTTCTAGAAAATAGATCTCAGAGAATTAGAGTAGGTGAAACTTTATCTGACCCTGTAATAATTAAGAGGGGAATTCCTCAAGGCAGTATTATCGGACCTTTATGTTTTCTTATATATATAAATGATATGAGTAAAGGAGTGGAATCGGATGTAAGGCGTTTTGCGGATGATGTTATTCTCTATAGAGTGATAAATAAGTTACAAGATTGTGAGGAACTGCAACGTGACCCCGAAAATGTTGTGAGATGGACAGCAGGCAATGGTATGTTGATAAACAGGGTTAAAAGTCAGGTTGTGACTTTCACAAATAGGAAAAGTCCTCTCAGTTTTAATTACTGCGTTGATGGGGTGAAAGTTCCTTTTGGGGATCATTGTAAGTATCTAGGTGTTAATATAAGGAAAGATCTTCATTGGGGTAATCACATAAATGGGATTGTAAAAAATGGGTACAGATCTCTGCACATGGTTATGAGGGTGTTTAGGGGTTGTAGTAAGAATGTAAAGGAGAGTGCATATAAGTCTCTGGTAAGACCCCAACTAGAGTATGGTTCCAGTGTATGGGACCCTCACTAGGATTACCTGATTCAAGAACTGGAAAAAATCCAAAGAAAAGCAGCTCGATTTGTTCTGGGTGATTTCCGACAAAAGAGTAGCGTTACAAAAATGTTGCAAAGTTTGGGTTGGGAAGAATTGAGAGAAAGAAGAAGAGCTGCTCGACTAAGTGGTATGTTATAATCTATTAGCTTCATTTCCGTACTGATTAGTATCACAGTATAAAGATAATTTAAAAGTCACCACCTTATCAATACACAGATTTATTTACTTCAAAATTGGTAAATTAGGTCAAGACCGGTTTCGACCCCTAAGGGATCATCTTCAGTTGACATACATATAAAAAAGATATATACAAAAACATCACATATAAAATATTAATCTTTTAGTTAATTCAATTGAGTCAAAAAAATTTTTTGTGTTTAGAATGTCGGTGGGTACATCTTAGTTTGAAAACATATTGAGATTTATAGGCTCACTATGTCTAAATTATTGCATATATAGGTCCTATACTTCTTTACATACAGTGTCAAAATTATTATATTCAATATAATTTATCTATTTGATGAAAACACTGGCAAATTGCTTACTGAAATGGTAAAGTGTGTACATTTTTAGTTTAAAAGTACATGTTGTTTGTTACATGTTGTCATATTACAATTTATAATGCAAAGTATAGAATAAAATTATTCTTGCATTTGTGCACATTGATAATAGTGAGACTATTGTAGGGTCTTCAAAAAATACTGTTGTTTGAGGTATGTCACTGTATATCTGCTTTTTTGAAATGTCAATAGCCTAGTTACATTCTTATATATAAGTTATGAAATTTCACTTTTTATTGTTCGGTCAAATGGAAGAAACATAGAATAACCTTGTTAATTTAGATTCTTCATGACTAAAATACTGGTATATAGTACATTGTTAAAATAGATCCTTAATGCTAAAATACAAGTATGTGGTACCTTCTGTACTTGTTTTATATATTAAAATGGGGTTTATATTTTTTGACATTAGTTCTATGGTTTGTTACCATTTGTAAAGTTGTAGTCTAATATGAAAGCCAGTTGGAAATGTTTACAGTTAGTCTGATGGGAAAGGGTTCAATCCCTTGTTTATATTGTTTATTTTTGCCGCTTGTACAAGCATGGGATGATCTAGTTAAAATGAACTCTTTATACCTAAAATATTGGTATATGGTAGCTTATTAAAATAAATTCTTTACATTAAAAGTACTGATATGTAGTGCTATATGTGCACATTTTTCAAACGTAAGATAGGGTTAACATAGGTTAACAACAGTACTATGGGTTGTTACCGTTTGTGATTTAGATTTGTGTAAAATATCAAAATTTCTATTGTTTGTTCTAAAAGAAATTTTCATATTGTGTTTTTTAAAAACATTAGTTATTTTATGAGCATCTTGAGTGAAAGTGAAAGTGGAAAATGCAGTTGGTTTTGTTATGTCTTTAAACAATGAATTGAACACCATTCGTAACATCGCTAAATTCAATGGCTTTAACAACTCCTTCATAAACCGTATCATCAACAAATTCAAACACCGTCCTAAAACCAAGTTATCTAAATCACTAAATAAATCTAATGCTTTTTCCATATCTGGAGTATACAGATTCAAATGTAACAACTGCAGCTCCTCCTACATCGGACAAACTGGCCGCAACTTCAATATCAGATACTCCGAACATATCAACACCATTAAATACAACAGATTCTCCGCCAAAGGACAACACATACAAGACTCCAAGCATAATTTCACCAACATTGAAAAAGACATGAAAATACTTAAAATCATTAACAAAGGCCCCCTCTTAAACACTACTGAAAATTGCTTTATTCACCTTGACCAATACTTCAATCCTAATTTCAATTTAAACAACATTTCTGAAAAACCCTACATCCTTTTCGACTTCCTAATTCTTCTTCTCAAAAATTCTAAATTTCAAAACCCCAATTCTATTTTCCATGCCTTACAAAGTTCCTACCCACATTTTCTACCTCCAATAACCCACCCTAAACTACCCCTCCTTCATCTCCCTATCTTATCCTTCCTCAACACCGTTTAACTGCAATCTCTTTTATTCTTCTCTTATTCCACTTTTCCTCTTCCTCTATTAATTTATCCTATCTTTTCTTTTCACCTGAAAAAAAAAAAAAGAAAAACTACAATTCTTCTCATTCAAATTTAACTCTTGCCTTGCGCCGACTTCGACTACTTCAATCACGACCTGAATTTTTTACATTTTAAAAAATAGTGCAATGTGCATAGATGCTTTCATTTGTTTCCGGTATTGCGCCTTTTACTATATTTTTTCTCTTCACAATTGTTTTTTTCACGTCAACTGTTCCAAAAATTCTACAGGATCATAATTACTTATTCAATCACATTGAATTATATTATATGTATCTATATATACTTACATTCCCGCGACCGAAGCAAATACTGCATCATTTAAGCTATTCTTCATTTTACGTTGGCGTTTGAAACTACAGTGCCTGATGTTAAATATATTGCGCTGATTACCGGGAGCTGGCAAGTTACTTCAACTGATCTACTCATCTTCAGCTTCAGCACGATTATGGATCTTCATATGTGTTCGATTGTGTTATGACTTTGTGCCTGGCAGTGTATACAAGCTAGCTCATTTAACCGTTCTCCGCTTTTCATAAACATTATAAGACTTTGCCTAACGCTGCGTGTGCCATACTGCTGTTCAGAAAATTATGCACTATTCCTTTTAAGTGAGTTACATTTTACTTCTTCTGAATTTTACAGTGTCTACCCCCGTCATTTTTATATCGCCTCTTCTACTGATCCGGATTGAACTTGATATTTTATTCTATTTTTCCTATGCATTGTTTTTCATGTTTCAATCGGCTGATGATGACCTTGACTAGGGTCGAATCTGGTACCACTTATTATTGAATAAGAATGTAATCACTGCATTTCTTATTCTTTTGTATTGAATAGGTTGAACCTCTTTATTTATTTCAATTTTAACTCAACAGTGACAATCAGAAACCTGTGGTGCACCCACCACATTTGCTTCACTAGGCAAAAACAAAAGTGTCACTATTGCTTACATGATCAGAGACAAATCTGTAGTATACTTCTGGGAACACAAACCAAATGATAGAAAAGTTAGGTATTTTTAGTTTCACGTGCCTTCTTTCATTTCCTTCTTATTTTATATTACAACAGGAGCTGCACATGTTAATGAAATTATTATAAACTAGCTGTTACCCACGGCTTCGCTCGCAAGGATTTAGTAAGTAGATAAAAATGCATTGTTCCTCGGTACTGCACTAAGATATTATCTGAAAATCCCTAAAGTATAAAAACTCACCAAAAAATTGCATTTAATTTACCCCAGAACCTCTTCGTAAGCCACGTTTGTGGCATTGCCTTTTGGGGCTAAGATGACCAAGCAACTGGCAGAGCTAAATCTGGAACATGCGACATGGAACTCTACATATGAGAAACAGTCCTCTTTTAAGTCAAAAAAAAAAAAAGTTTTTTTTATTCCTAAAGGAGATTCCAAATACCGAGTTTCACGTTTGTAACATCTTAGTTTTTGAGATAAAAGTATCCTCATAAAGAGAATTCAATTCCTCCTTCACCCATTTTCAATCTCCAGCTTAAGCTGATTTTCTGAAAACAAAAAGTACGTGTTCCTTTATTTTTAAATGGGATTACAAATACCAATTTTCACATCTGTAACATGCTAAGTTTATGAGATATACTGTAGATAAACTCATTTAAAAACTGCCCCACACCTTGGCTGATTGGTCAACGTTAAGACCTTCAGTTCACAGGGTGCCGGGTTCAACTCCAGGCTGGGTCGGGGATTTTAATCATGTGTGATTAATTCATCTGGCTCGGGGACAGCTTGCTCGTGTTTGTTCCAACACTCTCCTCTTCATATTCACTCAACACACCACATTACCAACCACAACAGGAAGACGCAATAGTAATTACATCCCTACACACGGGGTTGGCATCAGGAAGGGCATCCAGCCATAAAACAGGGTCAAATCCACATGTGTGACACAGTTCGCACCTGCAAACCTGCAGGTGGGGGGAAAAGCCATAGAAGAAAAAACTCATTTAAAAAACTCACCCAATTTTTTTTATGTTCATTTATTTTTAAAAGAGATTCCAAGTATCAGTTTTAATGTCTGTAACATCTTCAATTTCTGAGATATATGTATCCTCATATAAAGAATTCAACTCCTTCCTCACTTCTTTTTACCCCCCCTGCCCTCACCCCTTAAGTGGATTTTCTGAAAACAAAAATGTGTGTTCTTTTATTTTTAAAGGAGATTCCAAATACCAATTTTCATGTCTGTAACATGTTAGGTTTTTGTGATATATTGTAGATAATCTCACTGCTGTAAGAATACTGGAGCTGACGTTGCCATGGTTACGGCAGTTCATTTCTTTATTCGATTCCTAGAGCAGGAGTAGTGTGGTGCCAATATCTCCATAATGGTTGGTTTTAGGGCCTTAAAACATGGTTTTCAGGCCCGCTTACCATGGTTTGTTGTTTGCGTCAAGGGGCTTAAATTGAGCTTTGTCTCGTCCTTGTATGACAAATTCGATATTTCGCCTACATTAGCCTAGTATTTTTATATCTCCCCCAGTGCCCCCCCTCGAATTGTTTTGAAAATAAAATACAGTCCATGTCCCTCAGGGATAATTAATATTGACATTAGTAAAATATTTTTTTTAAGAATCAGTCCAGTAGTTCCCGAGATTAGCCATTACATACAAACTAACTTTACCTCTTTATACATTAGTATAGATAAATAATTGAATATGAATACTTACCACTATCAACACCCAATTTCTTTGCAACTTTCACCCACAGTTTGTAGAAATTATTGGAAACCATAAAAACTGATTTGGCAGTGATACTGGTGGATTAATATCGGTACTTCAACCTTTGGATGTTTCAATAAATAAACCATTAAAAAACAATGTGCGATAACTCCATTAGTGCTGGATGGCGGAAAGTGTGAACAAACTTACTCCAAACGCAAGATTCGGAAACCAACTGTGGGACTCCTTTATAAGTGGATATTATGCACTTGGGACATGATTTTTCTGTAGGTAATAGAAAAGTGCTTCAAGAAAACAGGAATCTTGAGTACGTTAAATGGTAGTGAAGATGATTTCTTATGGAAAGATGTGAATAGAGAGAGCAGCAGCAATTCTTCTTGCAGTGCCGGTAGCGACGTCAAAGGGGGTAGCCTATATAAAAGGTAAGACTTTTTCTTTGGTCATTATTCCTTAATGTAACTGGTACTTTAGCATTTCATATTTTACTTCACTTCAGGTTGTACTGTCAGCTCGTAATGGAAAGAATATTTTCCAGTATCCATACTTCAAACCCCCCGTGCCCAACTTGCCTAATGTAATCTATTTAACCGTTCAGAAGTTGAAACAATTTTGTGCATAATACATTTGTTGTATCTCTTAAATGTAAATAAATTATATATACAAATTTTATATATATCTGAATTCCTTGCATAATTTACACACCCAAGTTTTTCACCTTTATTATGCGAGAAAATATGGTATTTCAGATACTCATTTTTTTAAAACATGGCTGAGGAACCTGGGACAGCCTAGAAAGTCCCTTACTACTGCCAGCTCACTACCCTTACCCCTGAAGCAGAAACGAGCTCAATGGAGAAGAGAAGAAATAGTAAGCTATATAACTGGAGTATATGAGGAATGAGACCTGAGGTTCACTCAGCCAGTTATAAAAAACAAGTAATGAACAGATTATTTTTCTAATGTTAAAAGGCAGCATTCCATAATACTGAAATTATCATCCTCCATTTCAGTATTGGATGTCTAGAAGTCATGTGTATGTGAAGGTGCAGGGGTTTGTTCTAATCCTTTCATATTTTCATACTTGATCTTGTCTCATCTTTTTGTTTCTCCTACCTACACAGAAATGTCAATGTGTTTAGTGTTTGTATGTCTCTGTTCTCCTTCTTAGCTTTCTGTCTTTCAAAAATGTTTATATCATTATATGTAGACTCATTATAATTATATAGACTACTTACATTCTGTTTAACAGAGAAATCATATACGAGACTTTCCCAAAGACCATGTAAATCATAAGATGGTAATATCCAGTGCGTTGATGCAGGAATTTCATCACCATCACCAGAATCGGGTCCCATTGTCTCTGTCTGTGGACCATCTACATCCAGCCGGTATACATGATACTGCACGTCTATTTTGTTCATGTCAAGATTCTGCAACAACATTACTGTTTTACACATTTTGTCTTTACAAGATTATTCAGTAAGAACAAAGTAATGAAATAAACCTATTCATAAAAGAACAAGAAATACTGCATAACTTATTCTCATTACCACAGGTCATATTATGCCCAACAGTGTACACAGGCCCCATTTAAACAGTTAATAAATCTTCCTGTCTACTTAGCAGGAAACCATGTCCCCCCACCCTTTTCTTTTCACAGTCTCTCTTGAATTTAAAATAATCCATGAAGTATTGTTTAACTCAAGATTAGAAAAGTGAGGATGGTCTTAATACTAATAAAATTCCACACACTCTAATCTGATATTCTAGTCTGGAATTCTCTATAGTAACAAACTTCAGGAGAGCAAAAGGAATATAAGGTCAACAGGCTAAATATAATATGAACTTCTGGGACTATAAACACCCAATAAAATCACAAGCATGTAGCTAAAGTAGCAGAATCTGAAATGCATCTTACCATCCCTCCCATCCATATTCAAAAGGTTTTATCGTGTGAACAGCAAAACAAAAGCACATAATAATGCAATCATGATATAGGCTTTTGGGCTTATGCCGTGTCAAGAAAATAAGGTGAAATTACGTTTTGCAGGGAACTATGAACTGCGTCCTCAGAAAAAAATATCGACTGTCCTCGAGGGTCAAAACTCTATTGCTGATAATAAATGTGATACAAGCAAAATACTAAACAAAGAGCTGTATTTGATTAATTTGTTGTACAGGAGTCCATCTGTCATAAGCAGCCAGATGTGGTGAACTGGATAATAGTACCTTCTCCATGCGCCTGCACCTTGATCACTACTGGTCTAAGAGTTTGTCACATCTTGTTTATTTGCTCACCTTAGCCCTCTGCAACTTTCAGCTCATCCCAGGAATGAAAAAATGAAAAAGAAAAAAAATCTGAAGTGATGTCACTTTACAGTAGTCAATGCGGAAAAAGCAGCATCACAGGAGATATTACAGAAGGTTGTACAAGATAGCTTTCAGCAGTGCTTCCAAAAGCTTTACCAATGCACTGAAGGTAGATGTGAACTGGAGCTCTGAAGTATTCACAGCAAGGAACTATATTCCCATCTTTTTATCCTACCTAGTATTTATTAATAATGAAAGTCAAATTTTAATTGGAAGTAATAAGCAATTTCATCTTCATGAACACATTAAGAATGAATTTGCCACTAATTTAAATTTTCATCCCTTACTAGTGCATAGAAGAATATGTTAGCTGTGCTCTTGTATATGGAGAAATATCAATTGATTCCACAGTCTCATTAAATTATTATCAATCAATCAATCAATCAATCACTACTGATCTGGATTTAGGGCAGTCGCCCAGGTAGCAGATTCCCGTTGTTTTCCTAGCCTTTTCTTAAAATACTGTAAAGAATTAGAAATTTATTGAACATCTTCCTTGGTAAGTTATTCCAATCCCTAACTCCCCTTCCTATAAACAAATATTTGCCCCAATTTGTCTTCTTAAATTCCAACTTTATCTTCATATTGTGATCTTTCCTACTTTTAAAAACATCACAAACTTATGAATATTGTTACTTGGGTACTAAAATAACAAATGATGACAGAAGTAAGGAAGAGAGAAAATGCAGACTAGCACAAGCAAGGAAGAGAACCCGCGAGTGGTCGCTATACGAGATTTTCTCTTGTATTATTTTTTATTGTGATATTACTTCACAGTGATGAAAGGGAGGTGACTGTTCCCTCTTCTACCTGAGTTTATAACTGTCATGAGTAGAGCGATTCACATTTGAAGGGTAAGCACCTCCACCCCTAGTCAGAAGAAAGGTTCCTATGTGTCCGTGCGCGCTGCGTGAGAGTTTCCCTCATCGCGCGACTAATGACGGTGTTATTTTGAAGTGGAGCGGGAAACTTACTCCTGTTGTACGCGTTTGTATTTGTATTATGAGCACTTCTTGTTTTTGAAAATGTTATGGTGTTCAGAAACCTTGCTTTGTACATAAATATTACTAGATATAATGCATGTGTGAGATTTTAATTTTTTAAAACTTCAGGATGGAAGTTATTTGTATGTACATTGCATATGTTATTTTAAGTAGTAATTTGTGTCTTTAATAAACAGCTAATCATGTCTGGCTCCATGGCTAAATGGTTAGCGTGCTGGCCTTAGGTCACAGAAGTCCTGGGTTCGATTCCTGGTGGGGTCACAAATTTTAACCTTAATTGGTTAATTTCGCTGACACGGGGGCTGGGTGTATGTGTCGCCTACAGGAGTCAAATCGAAAGGCCTGCATCTGGCGAGCCAAACTTGTCCTCGGACACTCCCGGCGCTAAAAGCCATACGCCATCTCTCTCTCTCACAGCTAATCATTTCATTTTTATCTAAAATATACAAGGTAGAACTTGCGTTTCATTTCAGTAGTGAATTTCAGCCGTACGCCCCATAAAACTGTGAAAAATGTCATATTTATTTTAATGTGAGAGAAAGGGCTCACACGCGACCACTCACGTTACATTTCGGCTAGCCACCACTCGCGGGTTAAGAAAAGAAATCTGCTCACTTCAAACATTGATATAGGCATCAGAAAGATGTTTCTGAAGACTTTCACCAGGGTGTGGCATTGAATGGAAGTGAAACATGGATGATAACCAAATCAAAAAGAAAGAGAATATAAGCTTTTGAAATGTGGTGTTACAGAAGAATGCTGAAGGTGAGATAGATAGATCAGATCACGAATGAAGAGATACTGAATCAAATTGGTGAGAGGAGATTGATTTGGCCTAATTTGACGAGAAGAAGAGATAGAATGATAGGACACATCATAAGACACCCAGGACTTGTTCAAATGGTTTTTGAAGAAAGTGTAGACGGTATGAACGGTAGGGGTAGACCAAGGTATGAATACAACAAGCAGATTAGAGCAGATGTAGGATGCAATAGGTACGTAGAAATGAAAAGGTTAGCACAGGATAGGGTGGTGTGGAGGGCTACATCAAACCACACTATGGACTGATGACTCAACAACGTCATTTCACGCCATCTCTCCACTGACAGTTCGGAACATACCCAGTTCAGGGCCCTGACTTAGCTTTAGATTAAGTGTGGCTGAAGATGCTTACAAAGCTTAAGCGAAACAGATCCCATTTTAACATTTATATCTTAACCTTAAAGACTGTAAAGTATTGGAATGGTGGTGTTTAATAAATTTGTTTGAAACCTTTTACATACCGCTTAGTTGAGCAGCTCGTCTCCTTTCTCCCAAGTCTTCCCAGCCCAACTTCACAACATTTTTGTAATGCTACTCTTTTGTTGGAAATCACCCAGAACAAATCGAGCTGCTTTTCTTTGGATTTTTCCAGTTCTTGAATCAAGTAATCTTGGTGAGGGTCCCTACACTAGAACCATACCCTAGTTGGAGTCTTACCAGAGATTTATATGCCCTCTCCTTTACATCCTTGCTACAACCCATAAATATCCTCATAACCATGTACAGAGATCTGTACCCTTTATTTACAATCTCATTTATGTGATTACCCCAATGAAGATCTTTCCTTGTACTAACACCTAGGTAGGCCTACTTACAATGATCCCCAAAAGGAACTTTCACCCCATCAACGCAGTAATTAAAACTGAGAGGACTTTTCCTATTTGTAAAACTCACCAACCTGACTTTTAACCCCATTTATGTCCATCTCACAACATTATCGAAGTCATTTTGCAGTTGCTCACAATATTGTAACATTTATTACTCTATACAGAATAACACCATCAGCAAAAAGCCTTATCTCTGATTCCACTTCTTTACCCATATCATTTATATATATATAAGAAAGCATAAAGGTCCTATAATACTGCATTGAGGCATTCCCCTCTTAATTATTACAGAGTCACCTAAAGCTTCGCCTATTCTAATTCTCCGAGTTCTATTTTCTAGAAATATAACCACCCATTCAATCACTCTTTTGTCTAGTCCAATTGCACTCATTTTTGCCAATAGTCTCCCATGATCTACCCTATCAAATGGCTTAGATAGGTCAATCATAATAACGTCCATATGACCTCCTGAATCCAAGATATCTGCTATATCTATATTATAAAGTTATTATTATCCTGTATTATAAAATTCATGTTATACTGTATACATGGCATCACAGTAAGGCACTCTTCTCATCTATTCTTTCCTCCCCCAGATAATTCTCTCAACACATGAAATTGTCACTTGAAAATAGTGTAATTGCAAGTGGATTATGCAAGTGAAGCAGTACTAAGAAACTACATTCAAAGATTCTAGAATCTGACTTGAGGCTGTCCAAGTGACTACAATGTTACTGTCCTATCAGCAGATAAAAATACTGCAACTGGCAGTTTACATAAATTCTTTTTTTTTTTTTTTTTTTTTTTTTTGGTTAGTAGTTTAATGCTGTACCAACTAAGGGATGTTTCATGGTGATGACAGGATAGGAAAAGGCTAGGGCATCAATGATTATTGTTTTATAATGAAGTACAACTGGGCAATCATCCCCTATTAACACTCATCAGAAGAAAAATGTCCGGCTCCATGGCTAAATGGTTAGCATTCTGGCCTTTGGTCACAAGGGTCCCGAGTTTGATTCCTGGCAGGTTTGGGCATTTTAACCATAATTGGTTAATTCCGCTGGCACGGGGGCTGGGTGTGTATGTCGTCTTCATTATCATTTCATCCTCCTCATGATACGCAGGTCGCCTACGGGTGTCAAATCAAAACACCTGCATATGGCGAGCCAGACTTGTCCTCGGACGCTCCTGGCACTAAAAGCCATATGCTATATCATTTCGAAGGAAAATGGAAGAAGTCCAACACTTTGAAAAATGAAGTTACTAGCAAAAGAAAGGGAAGAGCCATGAAGGGCATGAAAATGAAAGAATCCCTAGGCCTCGCAAACCTAATACTGTCGGGATCAGAAGGGAACAAGTGTTGATCAAGGGAGGTCAGACAGGAGAGATGAAAACGAGGAGACTGGCACTAGTAAGTGGAAGCAATACCAGACTAAGCTAGTGGAACCATGGTCAGAGTCCCTGGTTCCCCGTTATGACAGGCAGGGAATACTGTAGATGTATTCTACCATACCCACCCACAGGAGGGTATCAGGCTTATTAAATCTGTTGATGATGATAATCTGACAGAGATCACTTAAAAAAAAAAAAAAAAAGATAGTGACAAATGGGCTAAATTGAGACAAACAACCAAAAAGAAGACATGGTGGCCCTTGGACAGAGGAATGCAAGCAGGTCTTACAAAGAATAAGGGAATTCTGGACTTGAAAGCAAAGTACACTGCCAAATGTAACAAGAATTAACGTCAACCTCAATGGCCCCAGTGAATAAATAATAATAATAATAATAATAATAATAATAATAATAAAAAAACAAACCTACTATGCTGTCGTAACAGGGGGAGAGGTGATATTCCCATGTGGCACATTGCAGACTGCAGGTGGCAGATAGGGGTGTCCTGGTGTCCTAACGCCGGCAGACTTGAGCAAAATAAAATAGCTCTCACGGACCAAACACATATTAGAGGCGGCTGACAAGCACAAGCTGTAGAACCAGAAACCATCTTGTAGCAACCTCTAAGGCTCATTACCTCAGTTGTAACATCGGGATTGCCAATTGGTGGTCTCCCCATTACCTTCAACCTTTTAGCATGATTGGAAATGTCAGCTGACAAAGAAACTACCCCAGGCCCTAGTGATTGCACTGGGGGACCGAGAACATCATGCAGGAATGTTTTGGGGCTTCCCAAATCTCTTCGTCCCGAATGAAAGCATTTTCTTGGCACCATCAACATCAATGTACTTCTCAAAACTGGCAAATTGAAGGAATTAGCAGACATGTTGGACAGACTAAATATCCAAATTTTAGCTCTTCAAGAAACCAGATATACGGATGAAAATCACTTCAAGTCACGCAACTACAGAATATACAAAGGTAAACCAGCAATTCCAGTCCTTAACACACCATTGCAATTTGGCACCAGGTTTGCAGTAAGAAAGAATATCATAAATTCAGTTATGAGTTTCACATCTCCCTCTAAAAACATTTCAGTGCTAGCAATCAAATGAGGGAACAAAGCCTACTCAATAATCAATGCTCATGCACCTACAAATAATTAGAACCAAAAAGACCCATAAAAGGTGAAAGAATCCTGGGAACTTCTTGAAAAAACAGTAGCCCAAATTCCTAATCATCATGTCAAAATTTCGATGGGGAATTTCAATGCACTAATAGGCAAAGAAAAGAAGTACAAAGCCACCATAGACTCTACCCTGACCATAAAGGAACCAATAAAAATTGAGAAAAATTATTCAACCTCTGTGAGACCTTTGATCTGAAACTAATGTCAACTCATTTTCTACAACTTTGATTATAATTTGGATCCACCTTATTCAATACATAAAAACTGTTGTTTAGATGAAATTACAACATATATTTCAATCAGAACTAGTTTCGACGCCCGTCTGCGTCATCATCAGCTGATATAGGTTCTTGGAAAAATTGCCAATCATGCAGGAATGTTTTGGGGCTTCCCAAATCTCTTCGTCCCGAATGAAAGCATTTTCTTGGCACCATCAACATCAATGTCAACTCATTTTCTACAACTTTGATTATAATTTGGATCCACCTTATTCAATACATAAAAACTGTTGTTTAGATGAAATTACAACATATATTTCAATCAGAACTAGTTTCGACGCCCGTCTGCGTCATCATCAGCTGATATAGGTTCTTGGAAAAATTGGCAATCATGCAGGAATGTTTTGGGGCTTCCCAAATCTCTTCGTCCCGAATGAAAGCATTTTCTTGGCACCATCAACATCAATGTACTTCTCAAAACTGGCAAATTGAAGGAATTAGCAGACATGTTGGACAGACTAAATATCCAAATTTTAGCTCTTCAAGAAACCAGATATACGGATGAAAATCACTTCAAGTCACGCAACTACAGAATATACAAAGCTAATGTTTCTTCAAGATTATTTTATTTTTAAGTTGTTCTTTTAAATCCACGTTATTTTATAAGTGAGCAAACCAGTTTGCATATGTTTTCATCAATTTATGGTTTAAGACTCGCAAGTCTCGAACTTGTAGAAAATATGGACTTTGAAAAAGTATAATTGTAACACAGTTTTAAGTTGTTAATATGGTTTTAAATTGTGTTCAATTTGACGTAGATAAACTTATGTGATTGCCAATTTTTCCAAGAACCTTTATCAGCTGATGATGAAGCAGACGACCATCGAAACTAGTTCTGATTGAAATATATGTTGTAATTTCATCTAAACAACAGTTTTTATGTATTGAATAAGGTGGATCCAAATTATAATAAAAGTTGTAATCTTGGTTCAAACGGACAAACAATGAAATTTATTGATTTAACTCATTTTCTAGCACGCCCACAGAAGAAAACAACCTGGAGGTCCCCGAACATCGATTTAGGAGAATTTCAGATAGACCATGTGGCTATTACAGAGAGAAACCAAAAGATCATGAATGTGAAAGTCAAGGAGGGTATCATCGAATCTGATTACCACCTATTGTACCGGTAAAAGAGCCCGACTCTCAGATTATATTTTAAAGTAAGCAAGTATATAGTTCTCAGGGCAAAAACTGGGTGACTAGTAGCTAGGGCTCGGTACAGGAGGTAGGGTCCTATCTACAAGAAAACTTTGACATTGACTGAACATGAGTTTATTCATATAAGACATGAAATTGCACATCACCTCCAGGTAGATATAAGCTGTCTTCCACATAGTCCTATAATATGGCTCGGATTCTCCAGTTCACCAAGCCGAGCAGGTTGGAACACGTTCCAGAAGATTCCAGGGACTCCGTACAGAAGCAGCTGGACTGTCTGGGTTGGTAGAAGGTAGAGATGCCTCGAACTTTCGAGGCCCAGGTTGAACCCCGATGATCCAGGTGATGTTGCAGATGATCATTTATTACCTCAGTCCAACATGACTGAGAGGGTTGATGTCTCCAAGGTCACTCGCAGTACTGATAAATCTGAGTTCATGAAAACCTTGGGTGATTAACCTATTAGCGAAGTCACTGGTTATTATTCGTCAAGACTTTCAAAATTTAACACTCGTAAAATTATATGTCTCTGTATACGAGGATTGTGAGTACTTTCAAAGTTCACCACTAGCAAAGTCCTCATCTCTGAATAAATACTGGCAAAAACAACACAAGTCCCTTCTCATGAAACTATGACCAAATTTAAAGTTCATCACTGGCGAAGGTACAAGTCTTTGAATGAACACGGACGAAAAACACAAGTTTATTAGAGGAATGAGTTTCTTAACACTCGCAAATATGGCAGGTTCAATTTATGAAGAATTCGTTCTTTAACATACGTAAATAATACAAGTCCAATTATGAATTTAACACACGTAAATAATACAAGTCCATTTCATGAATAATTGGAAAAATTCCAATCTCGAACACCCGTAAATATTGTAAGTTCAATTATGAAGACTTAGAAAATGTTCTTTAACACTCGAAATATTGCAAGTCCACTTGAGAATACTTGGAAGAATTCGTTCTCCCACACTCGAAGAAAAATACAAGTTCACTTTATGAATACTTAGAAAATTACAGAGTTCCCCGTCGGGACTGTCACTACACGACGATAGTAGCAGCGAGAGTATCCACGCTGACTACTCAGCTGTAACTGAGTGAACAGGCTACAGTGGGCCCTCCTTTTATTCGATCCGGGACGTCTACGTCACAATACGGCTTGACTGAATATCTCCTGAATCCCTCGATGGATTTACTTCAAACTCGAGCATTGCGACGTTCAGGAGATCCCAAACAAGATGACATATCGCTCAAGCCGCTAGCGTAATTATTACGGGAGTTACAAAATTTTCCCCGTCGAACAATCCAGAAGATGTGACGTGGAGTCTAGAATATACGAGTCCAGGCTGGGAACACGTGTGACCGGTGGGTGGTCTAACTAGCCCCTGTGGCTACGTCACAGCTCACAGCTGTCCTTCACTCGTTTGCTTGCCCCGCTGACGGTAAACAAACCAGGCGTGCTCAGAACATCACGCGTGATAATTAAATGTAATTTATACTCAAAAAATATTCATGTACAGGTCGTAACCGGTACACTATCTCTAATGAAAGTGAAGTTTCAACCTAACAGACCCAAATGTAGATCACAGCAAAAACCCACGAATCAATCCAAAGATTTTGAAGCAAAACTCAAGCTCTTTCCTGGCCAATATATTTGAGCAAAATGCTACTAGTTGGTCAGAACTTAAAGACAAACTTGTAAAAGCAGCCAAATGCACTACATGCCCCCAAGGAAATGTAAACATAAGTGGTGGAGCGATGCCTGGGATAAGGCGTTAGAACTCTGCACGAAAGCATTGCAAGACTGGAATTCGCAGAAAATGACAGAGAAGTGGCATGCCTTCATTAAAATCCAGGATGAGACATCAAAAATTATAAGATTCTAAAAACATCACTATGGTCAGATCAGACTAGCAGAAATCGAGCAAGAGTTCACGAAAAACAATACTAGGAACTTTTACAGAACCCTTAAAGAAGAACTCATGAGTTATAAGGCACAAACTCTATGTTTTAAACGACTGGATGGGAATTTAGAAACAGATAATGAAGAAAACTGTAAACGTTTGGCAATCATTTCAAAGACCTTCTAAACTGCGAACCTCCTACTGACCAACTCACTTTTGAAACATCAGAACCAAATTCAGATTCAGAGCCTCCAACAATAGAACAAGTAAACAAATAATACACGAGTTAAAAAACAACAAAGCTCCAGGAAAAGATGGTATAATTGCCGAAATCTCGATCAGAAAATCCATAAAATTCTTACAGATATCTGGAACAGTGAAACTATTCCCGAAGACTGGAAGTGTGCATTAATTCACCCATTGGGCCACTACATAAGGGGATAAAACTGACAAAAATAACTACAGAGCTACTATCTGCGTCTGACTAGAAGTCGCGGCAGCTTGTAGGTATGGCGCGAGTAACAGATACTATGCTAAGCTACAAACATTAGTCGTGACAGGCCGACAATGCCAGCTCTCTGAATCAATGCATATTCCTTACTGAACTGTTCATTATGCAGTACTTAATAATTATAGTAAACATGTAACTAAAGCACAATATTGCACTATCACTTTGAAACTTCATGACACCACCTCAGTTTGCAAGAGTCACCACGGACAGAATCAATGTTTATTGTCAGGCCTTGTGACTTGAGATAGGAACATGCACGGCAGCCATGTTTACACCTTGCACCTTTTACCCCGCACCCATAAGACTTCTCGTCAGACTACTATAGTTTTTCCCTACTAGCAGTCACAATGAAAAATCTATATTGCAAAATGAAAAATTAAGACATTATAACACTGTAATCAAGCCTGAAGCAATACATGCATCTGAGACAATGATCATTGGGTGCAGATCATTGATTAAAGATGTAGAAAAGCAAGAACGAAAAATCTTAAGGAAAATTTTTGGACCAGTCCGTTCCTGGGAAATTTGGATGATAAGGAAATCTCATGACCTGCACCAACATTCACAGAAAATCTCATACACATTTACGAAAAGACGTTTCAAATTTTATGGACATATTCTCAGAATGAGTAACCAGAGACTGACCAAAAGAATTCCAAACCTTGCCCTATCAATGAAAGTAAAAAACAACTGGTTGCTTGAAGGTGGAAAAGATCTTCAGGAAATAGGCATCACAGATGACATTGTGTTAGACAGATCTAAGTTCAGAAAATAAGTCGACAATCACTGCTTTAAACATCATCCAAGTGCTACCACCAACAAAACCTGGTCAGAAGCCACAGCGAGAATATGAAAAAATTTTGGGAGAAGAAAAAGGCAACAACATCAGCTAAATAAGTTCAACCGTGCTCCTTAGTTGAGCATAATGAAGAAAGAAAGAAAGAAAGAATAATAATTTTGGGCAAGAGAGAAGAAAAGAAAGATCTTAAGAGATATATGGGGCACAAGAAAACATGGTGAATACATGGGTACATAGATTGTAACAACTTGGTCCTAGCCCACATCAGAAGTGTGCTGCAAACACTATGTCTCGCAAGCAAAGGCACCACTCAGAAATATACACTGCCAGGAAAAAAAAACATGCAACATCCTCGAGGACAAAGTCATTTTATTCACAAGCGATGTGACAGGTAGTTCATCATTGTAGATTACTAATTCAGACCAAATGAAATACACGTCACAGTAAAGGGTGCTTAAACAGTTGCATCAATACACAGTGTACCCCACTCTGGCATCAATGCAGGAGTGTATTCACGCGTGCAAATGATCACAAAGGTGACGAATGGCATTCTGTAATAGACTGCCCCAAGCATCTTGCACCTTTCTTGCTTCATCATGTCCCATAAGTGTTCAATTGGGGAGAGATCTGGTGATCTTGCTGGCCAGGGCAATTGTTGTATACTACTTAGAGCACGTTGTGTTGCAACAGCTGTACGTGGACAATCACTGCCCTGCCGAAAAAGCACATCCGCTTCTTGTTGAAGAAATGGCAGTAGCACAGGGACAAAAGCATGTGCAATGTTGAGAAACAACAACTGTGACTGAGAATTGTAACTGATGCTCCCGCCCACACCATGAAGCCTGGGGTGGGACCTGGATGCCATAGGTGAATGCACTCTGAAATAGGCCGCTCACCAGCTCCACGCCGTACAAGTTTACGTCCATCACTTGCATACAGACAGAACCTACTCTCATCACTGAAGACAACAGAGTGCCATTCTCCTCTCTAGTCGGTTCCTTCACGACACCAGAGTAGCCGTGCTTGGCGGTATCATGGTGTCAGTGGTAGCCAGCGCAGAGGCACACGTGAACGTTATCCTGCTGCAAGCAGGTGGTTCCCAATGGTTCTTGGTGCCATAGCAGGTGCAACACGTTACCGGATTTCGTTCCTGGATGATGTTCGGTTGGCCACCACTGCTCGGAAATTGCATCAATCTTGACGTGCATCTGTACTATGCGGACGTCCGGAACCTAGTCTACAGGGGTGGGAATGTTATACAGACCACTGCTGAAAACAGTGACACACAACCGATACATAGTGCCCAACATGTGCAGCAGTCTGTCGATACATCCATCCAGCTGCCCGCAGGCCCACAATGTGATCCAGCTCAGATGGCTGCAAATGTTCAACAGGAGCACGAACTCGTCAGCGGGGCACAGTTGTACCCTAGAACCCTAGAATTAATGTTGCAAATATTGCTTACCTCCAACCTCAGCACAGCAACTGCCTGCAGAGTCAAAACAGAGTGATCATGGACAGGCCTCCTGAGCGCCATCTGATCACAGATGTCCGTGATTAATGAATAACTAACACAACCCCTCAGTATACACATATACCCTGGTGCCACTGAACACAGTCCTTAAGGATGTAGAATCATTCTTTTCCAGCAGTATATTTTAATATAGGCCAGTGTCCACTTCTGTAGCATAAAGGTTAGCACTACTAGCTACCATCCTTGGATGGCCCGGGTTTGATTCCCAATACTGCCAGAAATGTAAGATTGGCAGGAGGGCTGGCATCTGGTTAAATAGGTACATGGAGCTCACCTCCACTGGGGGTATGCCTGAAAAGAGCTGCACTACCTTGGCATGAGGACACTTTTCTTTTTTTGCTAGTGGCTTTACTTCGCACTGACACAGATAGGTCTTATGGCAACGATGGGGTAGCAAAGGCCTAGGGGTTGGAAGGAAGCAGCCGTGGCCTTAGGTAAGGTACAGCCCCAGCATTTGCCTGGTGTGAAAATGGGAAACCACAGAAAGCCATCTTCAGGGCTGCCGACAGTGGGATTCGAACCCACTATCTCCCGGATGCAAGCTCACATTGAAATAATAACATTAACATTAAGTTATTATTTCAATCAAATATCATCAATACGGACCAAAAATGATATTTATTACATGTAATGCAAGCTCACAGCCACGCACCATAACCGAACGGCCAACTCGCCTGGTGGGCACGAATTTACTTACTTACTTACTTACTTACTTACTTACTTACTATATAGGCTAGTCAGTGTAACTCTGTTACTGACTATTGTTTGTTCATTTTCTAACTTGACTATATTATCAATGATAACATACCATAATATAACAGATAGGCAAATAATGGAGAGGTACTGAATGACGTAATACTCAACATGTCTTTCGGAGTCACAAACATGATCATACATAGACGCCATCTCTCCACTGAATGCTCGGAACAAACCACTTAAGTGCACTGGCACCGCCGGTGGCTCCAAGTAGCCTATGCAGTGGCCTCCACAGTATGCACTAGTCATGCGTCTTGGTAGGTATGCTATTTACCAACTGATGAGCCCAACTTAACACACTGGAACGAAACACTGGCAACTAGGAATGAGTTAGCTGGAAGATGTATAATGTCCCATAACGGACCAATTATATTGGTATTACATACCACTTAGTCGAGCAGCTTGTCTTCTTTCTCCCAAGTCTTTCCAGTCCAAACTTTGCAGCAACATTTTTGTAACGCTACTCTACTGTCAGAAATCACCCAGAACAAATCGAGCTGTTTTTTTTTTTTTTTGTTTGGTTTTATTCCAGTACTCGAATCAAGTAATCCCGGTGAGGGTCCCATACACAGGAACCATACTCTAGTTAGGGTCTTACCAGAGACTTATATGCCCTCCCATTTACATCCTTACTACAACCCCTAAATACCCTCATAACCATGTGCAAAGATCTGTACCCTTTATTTACAATGATATTTATGTGATTACCCGAACGAAGATCTTTCCTTATATTAGGACCTAACTACTTACAATGATCCCCAAAGGGTTCCTTTCACCCCATCAATGCACTAATTAAAACTGAAAGGATTTTTCCTATTTGTGAAACTCACAACCTGACTTTTAACTCCGTTTATCATCATACCATTGCCTACTGTCCATCTCACAACATTATCGAAATAATTTTGCAGTTGCTCACAATCTTGTAACTTATTTATTACTCTGTACAGAATTACATCATCTGCAAAAAGCCTTATATCTAATTCCACTTAATTACACAGATCATTGATATATATAAGAAAACAAAGGTCCAATAATACTGCCTTGAGGAATTCCAATCTTAATTACTACACGGACAGATAAAGCTTCGCCTAATTCTCTGAGTTCTATTTTCTAGAAACATAGCCACCCATTCGGTCACTCTTTTGTCAAGTCCAATTGCATTCATTTTTGTCAGTAGTCTCCCATGATCTACCCTATCAAATGCCTTAGATAGGTCACTCGCGATACAGTTCAATTGACCCCCTGAATCCAGTATATCTGCTATATCTTGCTGGAATCCTATAAGTTGAGCTTCCGTGGAATAACTTTTCCTAAACCCAAACTGCCTTCTATCAAACCAGTTTTTAATTTTGCAAACATGTCTTATATAATCAGAAAGAATGCTTTCCCAAAGCTTACATGCAATGCATGTCAAACTGACTGGCCTGTAATTTTCAGCTTTATGTTTATCACCCTTTCCTTTATATACAGGGGCTACTATAGCAACTCTCCATTTATTTGGTATAGCTCCTTCATGCAAACAATAATCAAATTAGTACTTCCAATATGGTACTATATCCCAACCAATTGCTTTTAGTATATCCCCTGAAACCTTATCAATTCCAGCTGCTTTTCTAGCTTTCAACTTTTGTATCTTACTGTAAATGTCATTGTTCTCATAGGTAAATTTTAATACTTCTTTAGTATTAGTCACCCCCCTCTATCAGGCCATTATCCTTGTAACTAACAATCTTTACATACTGCCGACAGAATATTTCTGTCTTTTGAAGATCGTCGCATACACACTCCCCTTGTTCATTAATGATTCCTGGAATATCCTTCTTGGAACCTGTTTCTGCCTTAACCTATACATACTCTTCCATTTCTCACTAAAATTTGTATGACCATCAATTATGCTTACCATCATGTTATCCTTTTTGCAAGTTGCTTTACGTCGCTCCGACACAGATAGGTCTTATGGCGATGATGGGATAAGAAGGGACTAGGAGTGGGAAGGAAGCGGCCGTGGCCTTAATTAAGGTACAGCCCCAGCATTTGCCTGGTGTGAAAATGGGAAACCACGGAAAACCATCTTCAGGGCTGCCGACAGTGGGTTCAGACCTACTATCTCCCGAATACTGGATACTGACCGCACTTAAGCGACTGAAGCTATCGAGCTCGGTCATGTTATCCTTAGCTGACTTCTTTGCTAGATTCAATTTCCTAGTAAGTTCCTTCAATTTCTTCTTACTTCCACAGCCATTTCTAACTCTATTTCTTTCCAACCTGCACCTCCTCCTTAGTCTCTTTACTTCTAATATAGTGGATCTTTATCATTCCTTACCACCTTTAAAGGTACAAACCTATTTTTAATATTCCTCAACAATTGCTTGAAACCCATCCCAGAGTGTTTACATTTTTATTTACTGTTTTCTACTGATCATAGTTACCTTTTTTAAACTCCCTCATGCCTGTTTTATCAGCCACATGGTACTGCCTAATAGTCCTGATTTTAATATTTTCCCTTCTTTCACATTTATTTTTAACTACCACAAAAACAGCTTCGTAATCACTAACGCAATCTATTACTTCGGTTTCTCTATAGAGTTCATCTGATTTTACCAGCACCACATCCAGAATATTCTTCCCTCTAGTTGGTTCCATAACTTTCTGAATCAAATGCCCTTCCCACATTAACTTATTTGCCATTTGTTGGTCATGCTTCCTGTCATTCGCATTACCTTCCCAATTGACATCTAATAATGTACCGGGAGGTACACCTCAACTTCGCTCATTCAAAATAAGGGCCTTAATGAACTCCTCTATTGACCAAAATGTGAAACTGATACTACATGAAGTTGGAACTTTAATGGGAAAATGTCACTACTGAAATATTAAGTAATTGTGTTATTGTGAAGTTTCCTAAACTGATTGAATTTCTCCTTGTTTTGTTTTTGCTATACATCAATTAGTTTGGACATTTTTCCACAGATGACACTACCAAAAACTCTGATCATGCACTCTGGTGCAAGGTGGAAGAACTTATAACTTAAAGTAGTTTCGTATTTCTAGGTTTTCATAACTGAATCTATGTTCATTTATTTTGGGGTTGGCAACACTTCTTTTTCTTTCCGCCAGTTATGAATCTGGCCAATCATGAATTTTTGTAATTAATTTTCAACCAATCACGCATTTCTTGTTCACTTTGAATTAGCCAATAAAAATTGAGACGGATTGTCCGGATTAGTCCTGAATTCTCTTGAACCTTCCCTGAGGGTATATAAGTTGCAGCTTTTCGAGTTTCCTTGTCAACTGATTATCATCTTTCTGAGTGTGTCTGTTAAGGCAGGAGGCGGGATGCCTCATTCTTCGGCAGGCAGTACATGAGCCAGGTATGGCCACCTAAATCCTATTTTCTGTAGCTACATCTGCAAACTTATCCGAGGGGAAGGTCCGAATTTTTAACTATGTAACAAACTTTTCTAAAATGTAAATCATCTTTCAGCTAATGTAAAATTTCAATAAGTCTTTAACCGTCTTTAACTGTTCCCCCAATTGGAGATTCATTTACAAATGCGAGAGCTAATGTATCAAAGTTATGTCGCCTAGTTTTGATCCGATTTGCTTTCGTGCTAGCAGATATCTTTTTTTCTTGAAACCATCGTGGGCTTACTGATTGTGATAGCGTGTCCATGGAGATTTTAATTATACGATCTGTATCAACCTGCACTTTGCTGGTAAAAAAACATTTCGTCACTCACAGTGCGAAAGGTGTATTTGTCTGGCATGCGCACGTCGTTAAAGACTTGTAAATGTAATAGCTGTGTCACAATTTCCTCACATTCTTCTCTCTCCACATCATTCACTACCCTGTCTATCAATAAGGTGACTACGGCCCTGCACGATTGTTCGATTTCAGTACTTGCTTCTGCTGGATGCTTTGTACAAAGACTGCAAGGGATGTGTTTTAAAATATCCTCAGTTAATTCGAAGGGGGATGTCCTCAAAGTCCCTTTACCGAACAGTTCTTCTACGTGTTTGCCTTTTCTATATTTTTATGCTGACATTGTTTTCGGGCTCGGATTTCCCCACTGTTGCGGATGGTCCGTTTTGGAGACAACACTTTCATCTATATATATAAAATAAGAGTTTTGTCTGTACATTGCTCAGATTATGAAAAAAATTGTATTTCTGTATCGTTCATGTCCACAGTAACAAGGAAACGCACTTTTTTCTTTTCCGTAATTTCTGTCCGTCTGTATGTATGTACACGCATCACTTGAAAATGGCCGAAGAAAATTTAATGAAAATCGGTATGTAAAGTCGGTGGATGAGCCTCTACAATCTAAGCTATAAATCAGTTTATTCACGCTGAGTGAAATGGTAGTTTAGGGGAAGGCCTAAAATTCAATTCTCAAATATTTATATTTTAAGTGGTCCTGTCAATAAATACTACATAACTAAAGTTACATAGAATTAAATTTCCGATCATTTATGTCTTATACAATTTTACCGTACCGACTATGATAACATTGATATTCATGAATTTCGATTTTTGTTGCTAAGTCCACATCAACGCCGAGCCACGAGAAAATGAGTGAACAGAATTTAATGAAAATCAGTATATAGAGTCGGGGAAGAAAGAACTGTAGTCTAAGCTATAAACAATTTTACTGAACCTGGGTGAAATGGTAGTTTAGGGGTAGGCGCCTAAAATTTAATATTTAAATACCTTTGTTATTGTTCCTATAGAAAAGTACTACATAACGAAAGTTATAGAGAATACAATTTCCGATCATTTATGTTTTATTCAGTTTTACCGTACCGACTGTGATAAGAGTAGTATTTCAGAGGCGGAAGAAAACTAAATGCGAAGGCCTACAATATGGAAAGCGCATACCATTGATCAACAATAACATTACATTGACCATTGTTTGTTGTGATGTTCTTTGCCTCTTATCGTGCCCTTAACTCTGATAGATTGGATTACTGTTGCGTACCGAGTATAACAGCCTGAATCAATATTGGCGGGAAAGAGCTGGGGAGTTACAAAACTGTTTTCTTTAGCATGCCATTCCTCTGGTTCATACATTGTCTAATACTGCTGGTACGTAACACACTGGTTCATCAGTATTCCAGCTATTCACTCCCTACTCGGGCGCGCTGTTTTGAATGAGCAGTGTGCAGATTTGGCAGAGGCTCACTTAGTAATAGTAGTATGACCTGGTCTAGAATTACAATTTAAACCTATTCCAAATTACGGCACTACAATTCATTAATAATTCAAAATTCAAACCTGAAAAGAGATGTTACTTAAGAAAAGGGTCTTCCTCTTCTCTTTTATTAAATTCTACATTCATTTTGTTCAAAATTAGCAGCGAAGAGGGGTTTTCTCCTCTGGCTTGGAGGAAAAATTTGCCTCCAAGTCAGATAAATTTTTCCTCCACCAGTGTAGTGAAATGAGATTTACTGACTCATGGGGTACTCCTAGGAAAGAGATTAGTAAAAGGGCATAGATTTGTCCTCCTGGGACACCCCGCTATGCGACCCCCCCCCCCCGAACGAAAAAAGACGAAGAGTGTTCACGGATCAAGGCTGTGCGACTTCGCCATTCTAGCTCTGGAACTTCGGACTGCATAGTACTGTTCGTTAAAAGTGAGAAAATGTGTTGTTTTTCATTTGATCGAGTATTTCATATTACTTTTAATCGCGCCATTCCTACTGACGTCATTGTAATGACCTATGTTCATTTCACTTGGGAAAACCACTAAGGCAGTCTTTCTGAGAATGTAAAAAAGCAGGTGGAGAGTGAGTGTCTGCCATTATAATGAAAACTCCCCAACCTGATTGTGACAGAGTACGCAAGCAGACCTACCGTCACAATGAAAATTCCCTCACCCAGTCTTCATATGAGAAAAGACGTTTGGTGACTTCCCCGTCGCGTTTCCAGGGTAACGTTGCTATGCAATATAATACAATCTTGCTCACAACGTGTACACTACCTAACCTAGAATTCTGTACACAATGTAGAATTCCGTAGCGAAGCACGGGTACATCAGCTAGTTATTTATATAATACACTACCGCAGCTACGCGTTTGCAAGTTCTTCTGGCGCCGGCAGGATAGGAACATTCGCTGGTAGAGACATTACGATTCTGGTCAACCTGAACACAAAATAAAAATGCGTACAACTTAGCAAACATGCATCAATTAATCCTTACTAAATAAACTATATAAATTTTTACCTAACACTTGCCTACCTCAAGTTTCACAATATAAGGCGAATTGCCTGATGTTTGTCGGGTGACTTTTCCTGTGATGTATCCGAAACCATTCAAAATTAACTCTTCAACGCCGTTCACGTGGCCACTGACAACAAGGTTTCTTCCTTTATTGCATGATGATTCACTTAGATTCCCGAATTGAATCGCTTTAAGCCCGCCACTTGTTCGAATGTTACACACGTTGTACTGAGACTCTCGCACTGCGCCTCACCTCTTGTTTCAGAACGGGCCAATATGTAGCGCTAGTAGTAGCATTTCGATCTATCTGCATGGTGCCTATAGATTGATTCTGATTCGGGACAAATATTTCAGGTTCCCTATGGGAATCAACACCTATATCATCTGATGGCCTGGCAGACATAGATTTTTCGTAATGAGACAAAATTTCTCATAGTGCATTAGCACTGCCAATAGCTCCAAGTAGCCTACGCAGTGGCCTCCACGGTATGCACTAGCCATGCGTCTTGGTAGGTGTGCTATTTACAAACTGATGATACCAACTTAGCACACTGAGGTGAGATGCTTGCAACCAGGAATGAGTTAGCTGGAAAATTTATAATGTCCAATAACGGACCATTTATGTTGGTATTATAAATTTACTCATTCGGGACAAATATTTCAGGTTCCCTATGGGAATCAACACCTATATCATCTGATGGCCTGGCAGACATAGATTTTTCGTAATGAGACAAAATTTCTCATAGTGCATTAGCACTGCCAATAGCTCCAAGTAGCCTACGCAGTGGCCTCCACGGTATGCACTAGCCATGCGTTTTGGTAGGTGTGCTATTTATCAACTGTTGAGCCCAACTTATCACACTGGGGCGAAACGCTGACAACCGGGAATGAGTTAGCTGGAAAATTTATAATGTCCAATACCGGACCATTTATGTTGGTGACATACCGCTTAGTCGATCAGCTCGTCTCCTTTCTCCCCCCAAGCCTTAACAGCCCTAATTTTGCAGTTTTTGTAACGCTACTCTTCTGTCAGAAATCACCCAGAACAAATCGAGCTGCTTTACTTTGGATTTTTTCGAGTTCTCAAATCAATTAATCCTGATGAGGATCGCATACAATGGAACCAGAGAATTATATGTCCTCTACTTCACATCCTTACTACAACCTCTAAAACACCCTCATAACATTTGCAGAGATCTGTACCCTTTATTTACAATCCCATTTATGTGTTTACCCAATGACACCTAGGTACCTACAATGATTCCCATAAGAAACTTTCACCCCAACAGCGCAGCAATTAAAACTGAGCGGAATTTTCTATTGGTAAAACTCACAACCTGACTTTTAACCCCATTTATCATCATACTATTGCCTACTGTCCATCTCACATCATCGAAGTCATTTTGCAGTTGCTTAAAATCTTTGTACCGTAACTTATTTTTTACTCTATACAGAATAATGTATGTATGTTCAGTCCTCAGCCCTAAGGCTGGTTGGATCCTCAACAGTTCTGCGATCAGCTGTCATAGATGGCCTAGGCATCACTGAAGAGGCATACTAGAAAAATGAGGAGTGAGGTAGTTTCCTGTTGCTTTCCTCACCGAGACAGCCATTGCTATTACATAACTTTCTGCCAAGCCTGGTGAAATGCATGCACCAACCGACCCTATGAGCAACATTTTCACACCATTCATAGCAGGGACTGGCTGCATAAGGAATGGCATTACTAGCATTGCTCATACCTCAGTCACTTTCATATTGTCAAAGCCAAGGATAAGACAGAGCATTGCTCATACCTCAGTCACTTTCATATTATCAAAGCCAAGGATAAGACAGTGACAGATCAATGAAAGTAACAAAATAGGGATGTAGGCAGAGAAAGTTTGCGCCAGATAGCGCTCGTGTAGTACCAGGTGAGCGCAAGACGATCGTCTTATGTTTCTCCCAGTCAGCTGCAAGTAATGTATAGAATGTGACCCAGTTTTCTGAGCTAAGGCCAATTGTATCTTCTCTATTTTTACTCCAAGACTGTATTAATTGTATAGGTATATCCCCTAGTATATCACAGACGATTTTCAGCGTTTAAGCGTTAAACAGCTGCAAAATGAGTTACGGACCAGAGAAGCTAAAACTAGTGGGAGGAAGGGAGAATTAGTACAGCAGTAATTAGAAAATTGTAACATGCTTTATTATCAGAGTCAGCATGCCTTTTTCTAAAGATTACAATAAGGCCCACTTGAGTATTGTACATTGATAAATATACCTCCACAAGACTTAAATCATAAATAGAGATTTAAATACGCACTTGCTCCCCTTGCTTGTAGGCTTCGATTCATGTATTTTTTTAAGGTTGATGGCTTACATGAAACTGCAGATACAGCCTTCTCCACCACCAAAGGCATGTGAATTTCTTGACTTTCCCAGTGCCGGTTCCTTGGAAGATTTGACCATCAGCCAGAAGGTGAAGATCACTATCACAAATTTTTATTTGATGGATTATTTCGTATTTGGAAAGTCGGAAATAGATGGAGCACCTGTTTCCAACTACAAATCATTGTATTATGCTGGATACAGACTTTTCATTGAAAAGTTTGTTTTGTTTATAAAAGGTTCATTTCAACTGAGTGAAATTCTAAAACGCAGTGTTGTGAAATCCGAGTACACAAAACATAAGACCTATAATGTGAAGCTTATTTTAGAAGTACCTGGTGACATTATAGGAGGGGAATGTGAATGTTTTGCTGAAGCAGGCCCCAAGGCATGTTGTAAGCATATTGCAGCTGTAAGCTATGCATTACAGCAGTACTTCCTCAAGAGTGGGATTATTCAGTATTCAGAAACATGTAGCCAAAATTTATAAACCAAACGGTTGAGGCCAGTTAGCACTATGAAAGTGGAATCTTTGCCCTTTGAACAAGTTTTGCTATTATAATCTCAGCTGCACCAGTTATAACTCTAGTCGAGGGGTATTTCTCTCTAAAAGCAAGGGGGCTCTTTTCAACGACATTTTCTCTATCAGGCCAAATGTTCAACTCTTTAAACTGGCAGTACATGAAATTAAACATTATATATTCTCCCAGCAGTAGTTTTATGGATTCCGAAGTTAAGGCCTAGTACCTTGTCAGATTTGTTGGTCCTTAGCTTCATAACTGTCAAGAAGAAACACAGTCTGACTTCAAGACAGAATATCTGTAAATTGTACATGTTTTCTCCCAGAACAGGAAACACCAAATTACAGTGTTGGACGTCTACAAACACTGTATAAAGCAATATGGCATCAGGATTACACATTGTTTGCTCAACAACCAAATTACCTGTAGTATTTGTTTGAGTGCTGATGTCTTTGAAAATGGGAGTCACAAATGTTACTTTCACTTCTTCGGGTATATTCACAATTTCTTCCTGTACTACAAAGGGGGTGATTTCTGCATATTTCGATATTGTAGGCTTATCATGGTAATCCGGCAATTTTCAGGTGCATAGCCTCTTCCTTGTTTTTGTTGTGTTCGTGGTCCACGGAAAAAGCGATGGAACGGCGCCCGGTTTTAATCTTGCTCTCTCATCTCTAAATAAAAATGCATAAATTCGGTTGTTGTTATCGAAATGCCTAATCAGTGTATAGGTAGAAAATAGGAATTATTTCTCTTCATAAATCGCACTTACCCGACAACATTTTCGTGAAGTCACCGGGTTGAAAATAATAGGAACACACTTTAATATTCTCGATCAGATTCTTCTCACCAAAATTTTTCCTTCTAATAGCATGTAACCATTTCTTCCTCATTTTTCTTTATTTTTTGGAGACTGGTGAAACGAAAATGGGGTTCGCTCATTTTTGCAAAAAAATGCAAAGAGGAACACCGCAATAGCTCGATATAGTCAGGAAAATAACAATTTAAACAACTTAAATTTGTGGATATTTTGTGGCATGAGTACACAGGAGACAAATGAAGAGCGCATTGTGCTTACCCAGTACAACAGCAGTGCACTCTATCGGTGCTAGTTCTATACATCCGAATTGCTCTAGCCTATACCAGAAGACAGAGTGCACTGTAAACACTAGGTCCTGCCAGCAAAGGCAAACAGAATAACATCATCCACAAAGAGCCTCATCTCTGATTCCACCTCTTTACTCATATCATTTATATATACACTAGCTGATGTACCCGTGCTTCGCTACGGGATTCTCAGAAAGACTGACTTTGTGGTTTTCCTAACTGAAATCAACATAGGTAATTACAAAAACGTAACTATGAATGTAGCGATTAAAAGCAATGCTATCATATAAAATACTCGATCAAATGGAAAGCCGCACGTTTTATCACTTTTAACGAACAGTGCTGCGGTTAGATTGCGGTGCCAATCTAATAGTCCAAAGTTCCAGAGCTGGGATGACCAGGTCGCAGATTGCCATGAACACTCATCTGCCATTATTCCGCTAAATATGCACACTGTTCATTCCAATCAGTGCCTCAGAGTAGGGATTGAATAGCCCAAATGCTATGATGATCCAGTGTGTTACGTACCAGTAGTATCAGAAAATTTATAAACCAGGGGAATGGCATGCTAAATAAGAACGTTATCTAACTCCCCAGTTACTTCCCATCAATATTCAGGCAGGCTGTTAAACTCTGTACGACTGGGCGAGGTGACCGTGTGGTTAGCGGTGCGCAGCTGTGAACTTACATCCGAGAGATAGTGCATTCGAACCCCATTGTCGGCAGCGCTGAAGATGGTATTCCGTGGTTTCCCACTTTCACACCAGTCAAATGCTGGGCCTGTACCTTAATTAAGGCCTAAGGCACTCCTAGCCCTTTCCTATCCCATCGTCGCCATAAAACCTATTTATGTCGGTGCGACGTAAATCAAATAAAAATACTCTGTACGCAGCAGTAATCCTATCTACCGGAGTTGAGGGGCAACAGAAGACACAAAGCACATCACGACAAACAATGGTCAATGTAATGTTATTGTTGATCAATGTTATGAGCTTTCTATATTGTAGGCCTACACATTTAGTTTTCTTTCGAATCTGTGATTTGTAAAATATTTTATACCGTAAACTGTAGTTTCTTATTCTCCGACTTTACATACCGATTTTCATTAAATACTGTTTACCCATTTTCTCGTTACTCGGCGCTGATATGGACTTACTGTAGTAACAAAACTCCAAATTCATGAATATCTTTGTGATCATAATCAGTGAGGTAACAATGTATAAGACATAAATAATAGGAAATTTAATACTGTATAACCTTAGTTATGTAGCATTCATCGATTACACCTCTAATAACAAATATTTGGGAATTACATTTTAGGCCTTCCCCTAAACTACCATTTCACTCAGCGTGAATAAAATGATTTACAGCCTAGACTATAGCGACTTATTTCCTGACTTTGCATACCAATTTTCGTCACGATAGTACTACTAACAACAACAATATTTGAGAATTAAATGTTAGGCCTTCCCCTAAACTACCATTTTTCTCAGCGTGAATACAATCATTGACAGCCTAGATTGTAGCAATTTATTCCCCAACTTTGCATACCCCTTTTCTTTAAAATACGACGACGACTAATAGCATAAATAGTTGAGAATTCAATTTTAGGCCTTCCCCTAAACTACCATTTCAGTCAGCGTGAGTAAAATGTTTTATAACCTAGATTGTAGAGGCTCATCCCCCGAATTCACATACCGATTTTCATTAGACCACTGTGCGTGTTTGAGTCATCAGTCCATAGACTGGTTTGATGCAGCTCTCCATGCCACCCTATCATGTGCTAACCTTTTCATTTCTACGTAACTACTGCATCCTACATCTGCTCTAATCTGCTTGTCATATTCATATCTTGGTCTACCCCTACCGTTCTTACCCCCTACACTTCCTTCAAAAACCAACTGAACAAGTCCTGGGTGTCTTAAGATGTGTCCTATCATTCTATCTCTTCTTCTCGTCAAATTTAGCCAAATCGATCTCCTCTCACCAATTCGATTCAGTATCTCTCCATTCGTGATTCGATCTATCCATCTCACCTTCAGCATTCTTCTGTAACACCACATTTCAAAGCTTCTATTCTCTTTCTTTCTGAGCCAGTTATCGTCCATGTTTCACTTCCATACAATGCCACGCTCCACACGAAAGTTTTCAAAAACATCTTTCTAATTCCGATATCAATGTTTGAAGTGAGCAAATTTCTTTTCTTAAGAAAGCTCTTCCTTGCTTGTGCTAGTCTGCATTTTATGTCCTCCTTACTTCTGCCATCGTTAGTTATTTTACTACCCAAGTAACAATATTCATCTACTTCCTTTAAGATCTCATTTCCTTATCTAATATGGGAATGTGAATGTTTTGCTGAAGCAGGCCCCAAGGCATGTTGTAAGCATATTGCAGCTGTAAGCTATGCATTACAGCAGTACTTCCTCAAGAGTGGGATTATTCAGTATTCAGAAACATGTAGCCAAAATTTATAAACCAAACGGTTGAGGCCAGTTAGCACTATGAAAGTGGAATCTTTGCCCTTTGAACAAGTTTTGCTATTATAATCTCAGCTGCACCAGTTATAACTCTAGTCGAGGGGTATTTCTCTCTAAAAGCAAGGGGGCTCTTTTCAACGACATTTTCTCTATCAGGCCAAATGTTCAACTCTTTAAACTGGCAGTACATGAAATTAAACATTATATATTCTCCCGGCAGTAGTTTTATGGATTCCGAAGTTAAGGCCTAGTACCTTGTCAGATTTGTTGGTCCTTAGCTTCATAACTGTCAAGAAGAAACACAGTCTGACTTCAAGACAGAATATCTGTAAATTGTACATGTTTTCTCCCAGAACAGGAAACACCAAATTACAGTGTTGGACGTCTACAAACACTGTATAAAGCAATATGGCATCAGGATTACACATTGTTTGCTCAACAACCAAATTACCTGTAGTATTTGTTTGAGTGCTGATGTCTTTGAAAATGGGAGTCACAAATGTTACTTTCACTTCTTCGGGTATATTCACAATTTCTTCCTGTACTACAAAGGGGGTGATTTCTGCATATTTCGATATTGTAGGCTTATCATGGTAATCCGGCAATTTTCAGGTGCATAGCCTCTTCCTTGTTTTTGTTGTGTTCGTGGTCCACGGAAAAAGCGATGGAACGGCGCCCGGTTTTAATCTTGCTCTCTCATCTCTAAATAAAAATGCATAAATTCGGTTGTTGTTATCGAAATGCCTAATCAGTGTATAGGTAGAAAATAGGAATTATTTCTCTTCATAAATCGCACTTACCCGACAACATTTTCGTGAAGTCACCGGGTTGAAAATAATAGGAACACACTTTAATATTCTCGATCAGATCAGATTCTTCTCACCAAAATTTTTCCTTCTAATAGCATGTAACCATTTCTTCCTCATTTTTCTTTATTTTTTGGAGACTGGTGAAACGAAAATGGGGTTCGCTCATTTTTGCAAAAAAATGCAAAGAGGAACACCGCAATAGCTCGATATAGTCAGGAAAATAACAATTTAAACAACTTAAATTTGTGGATATTTTGTGGCATGAGTACACAGGAGACAAATGAAGAGCGCATTGTGCTTACCCAGTACAACAGCAGTGCACTCTATCGGTGCTAGTTCTATACATCCGAATTGCTCTAGCCTATACCAGAAGACAGAGTGCACTGTAAACACTAGGTCCTGCCAGCAAAGGCAAACAGAATAACATCATCCACAAAGAGCCTCATCTCTGATTCCACCTCTTTACTCATATCATTTATATATACACTAGCTGATGTACCCGTGCTTCGCTACGGGATTCTCAGAAAGACTGACTTTGTGGTTTTCCTAACTGAAATCAACATAGGTAATTACAAAAACGTAACTATGAATGTAACGATTAAAAGCAATGCTATCATATAAAATACTCGATCAAATGGAAAGCCGCACGTTTTATCACTTTTAACGAACAGTGCTGCGGTTAGATTGCGGTGCCAATCTAATAGTCCAAAGTTCCAGAGCTGGGATGACCAGGTCGCAGATTGCCATGAACACTCATCTGCCATTATTCCGCTAAATATGCACACTGTTCATTCCAATCAGTGCCTCAGAGTAGGGATTGAATAGCCCAAATGCTATGATGATCCAGTGTGTTACGTACCAGTAGTATCAGAAAATTTATAAACCAGGGGAATGGCATGCTAAATAAGAACGTTATCTAACTCCCCAGTTACTTCCCATCAATATTCAGGCAGGCTGTTAAACTCTGTACGACTGGGCGAGGTGACCGTGTGGTTAGCGGTGCGCAGCTGTGAACTTACATCCGAGAGATAGTGCATTCGAACCCCATTGTCGGCAGCGCTGAAGATGGTATTCCGTGGTTTCCCACTTTCACACCAGTCAAATGCTGGGCCTGTACCTTAATTAAGGCCTAAGGCACTCCTAGCCCTTTCCTATCCCATCGTCGCCATAAAACCTATTTATGTCGGTGCGACGTAAATCAAATAAAAATACTCTGTACGCAGCAGTAATCCTATCTACCGGAGTTGAGGGGCAACAGAAGACACAAAGCACATCACGACAAACAATGGTCAATGTAATGTTATTGTTGATCAATGTTATGAGCTTTCTATATTGTAGGCCTACACATTTAGTTTTCTTTCGAATCTGTGATTTGTAAAATATTTTATACCGTAAACTGTAGTTTCTTATTCTCCGACTTTACATACCGATTTTCATTAAATACTGTTTACCCATTTTCTCGTTACTCGGCGCTGATATGGACTTACTGTAGTAACAAAACTCCAAATTCATGAATATCTTTGTGATCATAATCAGTGAGGTAACAATGTATAAGACATAAATAATAGGAAATTTAATACTGTATAACCTTAGTTATGTAGCATTCATCGATTACACCTCTAATAACAAATATTTGGGAATTACATTTTAGGCCTTCCCCTAAACTACCATTTCACTCAGCGTGAATAAAATGATTTACAGCCTAGACTATAGCGACTTATTTCCTGACTTTGCATACCAATTTTCGTCACGATAGTACTACTAACAACAACAATATTTGAGAATTAAATGTTAGGCCTTCCCCTAAACTACCATTTTTCTCAGCGTGAATACAATCATTGACAGCCTAGATTGTAGCAATTTATTCCCCAACTTTGCATACCCCTTTTCTTTAAAATACGACGACTAATAGCATAAATAGTTGAGAATTCAATTTTAGGCCTTCCCCTAAACTACCATTTCAGTCAGCGTGAGTAAAATGTTTTATAACCTAGATTGTAGAGGCTCATCCCCCGAATTCACATACCGATTTTCATTAGACCACTGTGCGTGTTTGAGTCATCAGTCCATAGACTGGTTTGATGCAGCTCTCCATGCCACCCTATCATGTGCTAACCTTTTCATTTCTACGTAACTACTGCATCCTACATCTGCTCTAATCTGCTTGTCATATTCATATCTTGGTCTACCCCTACCGTTCTTACCCCCTACACTTCCTTCAAAAACCAACTGAACAAGTCCTGGGTGTCTTAAGATGTGTCCTATCATTCTATCTCTTCTTCTCGTCAAATTTAGCCAAATCGATCTCCTCTCACCAATTCGATTCAGTATCTCTCCATTCGTGATTCGATCTATCCATCTCACCTTCAGCATTCTTCTGTAACACCACATTTCAAAAGCTTCTATTCTCTTTCTTTCTGAGCCAGTTATCGTCCATGTTTCACTTCCATACAATGCCACGCTCCACACGAAAGTTTTCAAAAACATCTTTCTAATTCCGATATCAATGTTTGAAGTGAGCAAATTTCTTTTCTTAAGAAAGCTCTTCCTTGCTTGTGCTAGTCTGCATTTTATGTCCTCCTTACTTCTGCCATCGTTAGTTATTTTACTACCCAAGTAACAATATTCATCTACTTCCTTTAAGATCTCATTTCCTTATCTAATATTTCCTGCATCACCTGCCTTCGTTCGACTGCACTCCATTACTTTTGTTTTGGACCAATTTATTTTCATCTTGTACTCCTTACCCAAGACTTCATCCATACCATTCAGCAACTTCGAGATCTTCTGCACTCTCAGATCAAATAACAATATCATCGGCAAATCTCAAGGTTTTGATTTCCTCTCCTTGGACTGTGATTCCCTTTCCAAATTTCTCTTTGATTTCCTTTACTGCATGTTCCATGTAAACATTGAAAAGGAGAGGGGACAAACTGTAGCCTTGTCTCACTCCTTTCTGGATTGCTGCTTCTTTTTCAAAGCCCTCGATTCTTATCACTGTAGACTGATTTTTATACAGATTGTAGATAATTCTTCGTTCTCGGTATCTGATCCCTATCATCTTCAGAATCATAATCATAAATAGCTTGGTCCAATCAACATTATCGAATGCCTTTTCTAGATCTACGAATGCCATGTACGTGGGCTTGTCCTTCTTGATTCGATCCACTAAGATCAGACGTAAAGTCAGGATAGCTTCACGTGTTCCTACATTTCTTCTGAAGCCAAATTGATCTTCTCCCAACTCAGCTTCAACTTGTTTTTCCATTCTTCTGTAAATAATACGTGTTAAAATTTTGCAGGCATGAGATACTAAACTAATGGTGCGGTAGTTTTCACACCTGTCAGCACCGGCTTTCTTGGGAATAGGTATAACAACATTCTGCTGAAAATCGGATGGGACTTCTCCTGTTTCATACATCTTGCACACTAAATGAAATAACCTTGCCATGCTGTTTTCTCCTAAGGCAGTCAGTAATTCAGAGGGAATGTCATCAATTCCAGGTGCCTTCTTCCTATTGAGGTCACTCACAGCTCTGTCAAACTCTGACCTCAAAATTGGGTCTCGCTTTTCATCAGCATCAACAGCCTCTTCATGTTCCAGAACCAAATTATCTACATCTTTACCTTGATACAACTGTTGGATATGCTCCTGCCGTCTTTCTGCTTTGTCTTCTTTCCCTAGAAGTGGTTTTCCATCTGAGCTCTTAATATTCATACACCTAGATTTCCTTTCTCCAAAGGTTTCCTTGGTTTTCTTGTATGCAGCATCTACCTTTAACAGGACCATACAGCCTTCGACATCCTTGCATTTCTCCTTCAGCCATTCTTCCTTAGCTGCCTTGCACTTTCTATCCACTTCATTCTTTAATCGCCTGTATTCTTTTCTGCCCTCTTCATTTCTAGCATTCTTGTATTTTCGTCGTTCATCAATCAGGTCTAGTATCTCCTGAGTTATCCACTGATTCTTAGTTGATCTTTTCTTCCTTCCTAACATTTCTTCAGCAGCCCTACTGACTTCATTTTTCATGACTCTTCACTCTTCCTCTATAGTGTTTCCTTCAGCCTTTTCATTTAGTCCTTGTGCAACATGTTCCTTGAAACAATCCCTCACATTCTTTTCTTTCAACTTGTCTAGATCCCATCTTTTTGCATTCTTTCCTTTCTTCAATTTCTTCAACTTCAGATGGCATTTCATGACCAACAAGTTGTGGTCAGAGTCCACGTCTGCTCCTGGGAAAGTTTTGCAATCCAACACCTGGTTTCTGAATCTCTGCCTAATCATAATGAAGTCTATTTGATACCTTCCAGTGTCTCCAGGTCTCGTCCACGTATACAGCCGTCGTTTGTGGTGTTTGAACCAAGTATTGGCAAGGACTAAATTATGATCAGTGCAGAATTCAACCAGACGACTTCCTCTTTCGTTCCTTCGTCCTAATCCAAATTCTCCCACTGTACTACCTTCTCTTCCTTGGCCTACCACTGCATTCCAGTCTCCCATCACGTTTTACATATTGTATTAAATCTTCTATCTCCTCATATATTCTTTCGATTTCTTCATCATCCGCTGAACTAGTAGGCATATAGACCTGCACTATTGTGGTGGGCATTGGTTTGGTGTCTATCTTGACGACAATACTTCTTTCACTATGTTGGTCGTAGTAGCTTACCCCCTGCCCTATTTTCTTATTCATTATTAAACCAACTCCTGCATTTCCTCTGTTTGATTTTGTGTTGATAATTCGGTAGTCGCCTGACCAAAAATCTTGTTCTTCCTGCCAACGTACTTCACCTATGCCAACTACATCTAACTTTAGCCTATCCATCTCCCTTTTCAGATTCTCTAACCTACCACAACGATTCAAACTTCTAACATTCCACGCTCCGACTCGCAGAATGTCAGTATCCATCTTCCTGATGATCGCCCCCTCTCGTGTAGTCCCCACCCGGAGATCCGAATGGGGGACTAGTTTACCTCCGGAATATTTTACCCGGGAGGAAGCCATCATCAGTACATCATTCATACAGAGAGAGCTGCATGTCCCCGGGAGTTAGTTACGGCTGTAGTTTCCCGTTGCTTTCAGCCGTGTAGCAGTATCAACACAGCTAAGCCATGTTGAGTATTATTACAAGGCCGTATCAGTCAATCATCCAGACTGCCGCCCTTGCAACTACCGAAAGGGTGCTACCGCCCTTTCGATGAGGCATTCGTTAGTCTGGTCTCTCAACAGATACCCATCCGATATGGTTGCACCTGCGGCTCGGCTATCGGCATCATTGGGACACGCAAGCCTCCCCACCGCGGCAAGGTCACATGGTTCGCAGAGGAGGATTAGACCACTAATAGCATAAATATTTGAGAATTCAATTTTAGGCCTTCCCCTAAGCTACCATTTCACTCAGCGCGTGTAAAATAATTTATAGCCTAGATTGTAGAGGCTCATACCCTGACTTCACATACCGATTTTCATTAAATTCTCTTCAACCGTTTTCTCGTGATGCGTGTACATACATACATACATACAGACAGACAGAAATTACGGAAAAGTAAAAAGTGCATTTTCTTGTTACTATGGACATGACCGATACAGAAATATCATTATTTTCAAATTCTGAGCAATGTACAGACAAAACTCTTATTTTATATATATCGATAAGAAAACATACAGGTCCTATAATACTGCCTTGAGCAATTCCCCTCTTAATTATTACAGGGTCAGATAAAGCTTCGCCTAGTCTAATTCTCTTTACAAAAGAAAAGTTAATGTGTCCTCCCATTCAATACATAACATGATTCCATCAGTAGACCTTTTTCCTATTTTCTTTACGTCGCACCGACACAGATAGGTCTTATGGCAACGATGTGATAGGGAAGGCCTAGAAATGGGAAGGAAGCGGCCGTGGCCTTAATTAAGGACCAGCCCCAGCATTTGGCTGGTGTGAAAATGGGAAAACACGGAAAACCATCTTCAGGGCTGCCGACAGTGGGTTTTTTTTTTTTCTTTTCTATTTGTTTTACGTCGCACGGACACAGATATGTCTTATGGCGATGATGGGATAGAAAAGACCTAGGAAGTGGAAGGAAACGGCCGTGGCCTTAATTAAGGTACAACCCCGGCATTTGCCTGGTGTGAAAATGGGAAACCACAGAAAACCATCTTCAGGGCTGCCGACAGTGAGGCTCGAACCAACTATCTCCCGATTACTGGATACTGGCTGCACTTAAGCAACTGCAGCTATCGAACTCGGTCAGTATACTTTTTATTTTATTTTATGACTTTTATTACTCCATCTACTGATGGAGTGATGTTATGTATTGAAAAGGAGGACACATTAAATTTTTATTTGTAAAGTGAAAACCGTCAATACGGAATGAATCTAATATCTTACTCTAATTCTCTAAGGTCTATTTTCTAGAAATATAGCCACCCATTCAGTCACACTTTTGTCTAGTCCTACTGCACTCATTTTTGCCAGTAGTCTCCCATGATCCACCCTATTAAATGCTTTAGACAGGTCAATCGCGGTACAATCCATTTGACTTCCTGAATCCAACACTCAGCAGGCTTTGCCAACATCTGGATTGTTACATCAAGAGAGTGACAAGATCACTTGGCTAGATTGGTTAGGTCCGGCTAGTGACAAGACCCTTGGGCTGAGGCAAGCCAACAGGGTCTGGGGGCCTAGCCTCCCGCAGGTTAAGGCCGCACACCGTTCCACAGAGCTCTAACATCCCGTGTGACAATACCCTAAGTCTGAATTGGTTTAGGTCCGGCTAGCGACAAAACCATTGGGTAGAGCGCTCACATCCAGTACATGACATGACAATTTCCAAATTGGCGGTTCTCTTACTTTTACCGAACATGACAGCCATGTAACCGGACACACTGCGAGCTCTATTGTAGGCAATACGAAACGTGGCCAGCGAACGGGAACACAGCATGAAACTTGGCCAGCCAATAGGAACAAAGCAAATGGTGGCATTCAGCTGATTTACATAGTCTCGATTTTAATTCTTCTATTTAAGTAACATACAACTAAAGGCAGAATGGTGGGTCCTTGGCAAGCATAAAGGAAGGATCTCCCCTTTCATCTATTTAAGGTACCAGTACAATTTCACTGCACATCATTTCTATAAGTTTTTTTTATCTTTCCTAAATACACCCACCAGGTACGGAGGAGCCACCCCCTCAACGCCACGGATATTAACAGATTCTCAAAAATAAAGGCAGTGGCCTTCCAAATCAAAGAAAAATCTGCCAAGGGCTAAGAAGTCGTGAAATGACAACTCTGCGACCTTTGCCTCACAAGTGGATCAGTGAAAACCTCTATACAGAGTACATTCCAGCCAACAAGTGGATTAGGCATCACCAAGGACTTTCTTGTAGCGAACGGCAGGAGGCAATGAAGACGATATCAAATGTTTCTAAAGTGTGTACTGTTCAAGGTAGAAATCAGGATGGAAACCTCTGTTGTAGATGCACCAGAGAGAAAGAAATACTTGCTCAAGTTCTGGGTTTTTACCCCTATGGGGAAGTACCATGAGACTCAAGTCACAAAATAAAATAATTTATTTCAGAAGAACACAGCAGTAAAAATTTGCATGTTCATGAAGTCCACGGTTTCTCTACGACAGGCAGTAAAATAAACATAATTGTCCTTAGAGATAATAAACAAAGAAAATAACAAGATCCACCTTTTCAATACTATATATTAAGTGAAAATTTCTACATTTCTGTTAAATCATCACGTTTATAAACTTTTGGTACCAGTTTGGACAAAACTATATGTCATCATCAGCCTAGGACAAATTATACAAATTAAAATACTAGTACGATATTACTATAAGAGTCACGATCAATGTATTTTATTGTCTTTGTATAATTTGTCCTAGGCTGATGATGACATACAGTTTTGTCGAAACTGGTACAAAACGTTTATAAACGTGATGATTTAACAGAAATGTAGAAATTTTCACGTAATATATAGTATTGAAAAGGTGGATCTTATTATTTTCTTTGTTTATTGTGAATCTTGATTCAATATAGAACCCAAAGAATGAAATTCTTAACCTTAGAGATAATGACAAAAAAGACTTCATTACTGATCTACCAATCAATTCAAGCATCATGTCGGCCAGCCGACTGAATTCCACCTTGAGAAGCAGAATTTTCACACACCCATCACACTGTTCTACAAAAACAGGCAACGGGAAACTACCTCACTCCTCATTTCCCTAATATGCCTCTTCAGTGACGCCTAGGCTAACTATGACAGCTGTTGGTGGAACTGTGGAGGATCAAACCAGCCTTCGGGCTGAATACCCAACATACATACATACACACACACACACAGATGAATGAAATCAGATTATCGGTCTAATGGTTGGGTCTCGTAGCACTATATTTGCCATCTTCATGGAATTCTGGAAAACGTTTGAGCTACCTACCAACAGCACTAAAAAGGCATAGTTAACACCATCATACATGGAACTGTACACATTCTGAGATCTCACTTGTTCGGACCCCCGTAAGTTAAATCATTCAACCGCTACATATATAGCCTATAGGCTATTTCTAAATATTCATTAAATAAACTGTGTATGAAGATATTACAAAACATTCAAAAATGTTATCTGCATAGCACACCAAAAAATTGGATCTGGCATGACTAAAAAAAAAAAAAAGACATGATATTGCTCGCATATCTGACTACAGAGTGTACACAAACTATGAATTGAATGGATGAAAACCATAACGGTATAAGCAGCATTTTGAGCATTCAGAGAAAAAGGCATTTAAACATCTTAACACTCGTATAAATCATGTTATTTGTAGTTATACCACCTATCACTAGAGTGCAGAATATTACCGCTATCACTTGTATCTCTTTGCTGGTGAAAGGATACATCCTTCCGGAGTTACATCCTGCACTTAACTCATTGTTTTTTAAATGTCACTTATACCATTATGGTTTTCATCCATTCAATTGTTGGCTGGTGATATCCTCTTACAATGAAGAATCTATGGTGGAAACCAAGAACGGCCATCCTGTTGTACACATGTCGAAGAGCAAAATCTGACTGTTGCCATTCATCACGGTTCATGCCTGGCATCTAAAAGAAGCCTGAGTCCATGAATAAGGCTTTTAATTCCCTGTCCTGGATGTGAAAATCATTTGCTGAGGTAGATACCAAGGTCAAATTCAATGTCAGCTCCTTAACAAAGAAAACTGTGCCTGCTAGCAAATACGCTGGACTGGTTTGGGTAGTTTTGGATAACCGAAGTGCTCTTTTAATGTAGGTAACTTTCAATGATTCCATTCTTCTCAAATTTGAAGGGGTGGAGTAGGCCCATATTTCTCTAACAGCATAGCAGGCTACTGGAGTTAAAAATAAACCTTACCTTTGTGTCTTCCTCACTAACTTCGGAAACGATAATAGATTCAATGTTCTCTCTGCAAACCGGATCCTCAAACGTCTGAATACATTGACCCGGTGTAATACGCCCTGTGTTGATGGTATTTTGAACACAATTTAGTATTTCTTGCTTCGACAAAACACTGAAACAAAAAGGGAAATTAGTTACATGAGCGTAGATTATACCATACTTTCAAAATGCATCTAATACAACTAATAAATGTACCTGTCCAATCTTTGAAGAATTTCAATGTGAAGAACATTAGCCATATCAAGGTTCTATGCCTTCACACCTATACACACTATAACAATTCGTCTTCTTGACAAATTAAATTTCACACGAGTTCAAACAAGTTTCAAGTTTTGAAAGTTTGAATGAAATTGCATATTCACTACGTTAGGCAACCTCACGCCTCAGAATATTACCTATCCTAAAATTAACATCAATATTCCATTTCACAACAGCAAAATGAATTAATACATTAAACGATTATTTATTCTCTCAATCTTTTATGAAATTAGCATTACTAAAGAACGAAATTTCAAAAATACTCCATAGCCCGCCTTACATTGGCCAAAGATCATTACAGATTATACACGTAAGGTTTTTACCACTGCCTGCTCGATCTGCATCCGATGGCTGCTTATACCTGGCTTATACTGCCTGCTCATTACAACATTTTAACATGGCACTAAATGAAACACTCCGTTTACAAATTCCCACAGCAGGTGACAGCACCGACCGGCTCCAGACCTGTCGGACTGAAATAGCGGGAAATAGGATAGACTGTACTTGTTTTCAGTGAAAATAGTGTACTGCTGCGTGCCTTTCTGCAAATCAAAGAAAGGGAAACCAGAATGCCGTGATATTTCATTCCATGATATACCTTCAAGTACACAATTGTGTCGAAAGTGATTAAGTATTATATCGAGGGAAGGAAACAGCAAGGGAAGTAAATGGATTCCTTCTGATTATTCCGTGGTTTGCAGTCTACATTTCGTAAATGACGATTTCAAAGTGACCAGCAAAACGCGAAAATTAAAAACAGGATCTGTACCCAGCCCTTTCCCTGATTATCCAGCTTATAAACAACCGCTAATTTCAGCGATGATTAAGAGAAGGGATTCAAGCACAGAGACGTCTAACAAGAGCTCTTCAAACACCATTGCAGAAAATGGTAAGCGTAAGGTTTGAAGTATTACATACTAATTAATATAATATCTGGGGACACTGTACTGTTAATGTGAAGGTACAAAACAGAATAATATGCTGTCATAGATCCCATTGTCCACCTCTGTGGTGTAGTGGTTAGTGTGATTAGCTGCTAACGCCGGAGGCCCGGGTACGATTCCCGACTCTGCTACGAAATTTGAAAAGTGGTACGAGGGCTGGAACGGGGTCCACTCAGCCTCGGGAGGTCAACTGAGTAGACGTGGGTTCGATTCCCACTTCAGCCATTCTGGAAGTGGTTTTCCGTGGTTTCCCACTTCTCCTTCAGGCAAATGCTGGGAGCTTCCTTCACCCTTCCTTGTCTATCCCTTCCAAGGCCCCTGTTCAGCATAGCAGGTGAGGCCGCCTGGGCAAGGTACTGGTCACCCTCCCGAGTTCCATCCCCCCGACCCAAAGTCTGAAGCTCCAGGACACTGCCCTTGAGGCGGTAGAGGTGGGATCCTTCACTGAGTCCGAGGGAAAAGCCAACCCTGGAGGGTAAGCAGATTGATTCCATTACGAGTCTTTTGCTAGCAGTATAAAACCGTGTCAATATACTGCTCTTTTTATTACTATTATTATTTACGCAAGTAGGGCCTATTTAGTTAATTGGTTAATTCCAGTGGCTCGGGGGCTGGGGTGTGTGTGGCATCTTCAGCATTAGATTTTCTGATATCAGTGATTTTTAGTCGTGACGTGATCACAATCACCGCATCGTCCGTGCTGCTTGGTGCTTGCTATTTGTAGCTTGTGATCAAGAGAATGCCTTGTTATTGTGACTAGGCTATCTCTGTGTAAACATTTATAAGAAAATCAGCCACCTAAGGGTTTGCATTTAATAAACAGCCTACATTTTGGTTGCATTACAGACACGGTCGTTGCCAATTTACTTCTAGGCGTACAAACATAATCATTTTATTATTTACATTCGTTTTTTGTAGACATGCCGAAGTTCAACCAATATGTCAAGGAAAAAATAGGATCAACATTGGTAACAGTCGTGTTTTATACTGTAACCGATTATTTGGTATGTGCTAGGAAATGAAATTCTACACATTTATCTGGCACAAGTGAAAAATATAATGATGAATGACTATTCCCAGCCACCTAATGTAAGGTTAACGATACCAGTGCAGCTTTCCCTAGATACCAGTACCGGCAGTAATTTATAAAAATATATGGTATGGAAAGGCGTTGACCCAGCTGCGTGAGGGCAATTGGGAAGCTACAATGAGGAGCGATCTAAGAGGCACGAAAATACACTTGAGGGATGTGACGTGCTGACCACACGGCTATCTAATATCTGCAAGCCTAGAGCTGCGCAGCAGCTGTAAATGAAAGCCAAGACCTTTCGAGGCCTGGAGTGTTCTTGTTCTTAATTAACTTTAGAGTAGTAGTGGTTTAAATGAAATAATTCAAAATTACAAATTTTATTCATTAGCTATTCCCTATCTTAGTCTAATTTTCATCACATTATTGTGTTTTAGATTTCACAAGAGCATGCTGATAGTGCTAGTCACAAAGCAAAATCAACCATGAAAAGTAACACTGGACAGACTCTGCTCACACAAAGTATACCTCCCACAATCCACAGTAGTTTCTATGCTCATATGTTTAGAGCCCTAGTTGCTGAAAATATCCCCTGGAATTCTGTGCATAGTCATGTTTTCAGGGATTTGTTTACAGAAATACACCAACAACACATACTTTCAACATCTACATTAAAGAAAAACTACTTAGATATAGGAGGTAATTTTGCCAGTCACAGAGGATAATTGGGAGTCCTTACATAGGGTTGTATGTGGACAAAACCGGCAACTCTGTGAGCAGGTACATTGCTAATCTTATAGTAGGAAAACTGGAACCCAATTGGCATTTACTGCTCTCCTTTGTTCTAAGCAGCTTCAGAAAATAGAGCAAAGCATTGTGTACATCATCAACAAGGGGTTCCAGTTGTTGTATCCTGGGAGTGTTGATGATTATAAAGACCTTCTCCTTGTCTCCAATGCTGCTTCCTACATGATTGCTACTCTACCTCTCGTTAAAACTTTCTACCCTTCTTTAATGTCCATGTTACTAGCATGGCCCATGCCTTGCACAGACTCACAGAAATAGTTAGGGCCAAGTTGCCTGCAGTAAATAATCTGATTTCAACAACGAAGAGAGTGTTCTGTAAGCTTCCATCAAGAATAGCCATCTTCTGAGAGAAATTCCACTCTATTCTTTTCCACCACAGCTAATCATCAGCCGTTGGGGTTCCTCAATGGAAGCTGCCCTGTATTATATCGAACATCTGTGATAGACAATATGCCTTTAACAGACAACTCTGCATGTGTGTCGTATGGGCAAAGATCTGCTAAAGGATTATTCCAGTGTTCAGAGAGACATTGCATATATTCAGGCAAATTTTTCATTTCTTCCAGTCAATCATTACAAAAATAGGAAGAAAAGTAGAGTCTCAAACAGATATATTTTGTAATTGAGGAAGCTGAGAATATTATACAAAGTACTAGGGGTAAAGTAAGGGATAAAATAAAAGACAGGTGGGCTAGTGTATTGCAGAAGAATCTAGGTAATTCAGTGCAAGATAGGATATATCAGGTAATGGATGGGGAAAAGTAGACCTACCTAGTGAAATTGAACTGAAGAATGTAGGTAAATTTTGCTATGCCCCTCCAACATCTGTGAGTGTAGAGCACATTTTTTTCTGCTTTAAAAATTGTTTTAACAGACAAAAGACGCAGCCTTTCTGTGGAAAATTTGGAGAAGATTATTGTTATGTGCTGTAAAGCAAACTACGACTGAAAAGTGCAGTAGGAATGTTCCTCACAAATAAATACGCATACCAGTACTACGCATTTAATTTAATTTTAGTACAGTACTGATGAAAATTTTTTGTTTCCTAATCCATAGTTGTTTGTAATAAACGCCTGTTTAATTATGCCTTCATTTTGCAACTATTCCTATTTAGAAAGGGTAGCCTATACCACATTACTGTACTTAACGTAAAAAAAATATCACATTACAGTTTAGGTCTATACTGTCATATTTTAAAGTCGATTTTCTGCCTATTTTTAAAGCATATTTGAAGTGCCTATATTCTCTTTTAAAAACCTATTTACTTGTTTAAAAAGCCATTTTAGGTGCCTAAAACATTTTTTTAGAGTCTAAAATCCCAGGTCTGTATCATCAGATACATGCCGATTGTTGACTACTGCTTTCTGGCAAAGCAAGTGAGAGGTGCTCGCATTCCAAATGTTTATTCAGATTTGAAGTACTTCTTTTTAAGACAATTTCTGTTTGCTCATATTACATATTGTGAAATTTTCATCCACTTCTTTAAAGGACTGCTACAGGTCACTGTTCTTCCTTTTTCTAGAAAACGCCATTTCAGTCAACTTGCCTCCTAATACTGAGCTTCAGTGACAATATGCCCCCGGGCATTCCAAAATACAGGAGAAATACATGTTTGTTACTATTCTAGGAGAGTCCCGTGTACCACGATTCTTTTGAGCGCGCGCTTAAAAATAATTCCATACTGCGAGTCAACTGACAATTTCCTGAAACTGATATTGCAAGCGATGCCGAGGATTATAAGTGTTTCAGTTGTTAATATATTCGGGAGGAATGTGCTCAGTTCCTACAAATACATTATATACTGGACGATATGTTGTCCTTAAAAAATTAAATCAACAAATGTCCATACTGTTGGTAATCATGGCGATGCTGCTTCCTTGAACCAAATACAGTAGAGACAATACACGACACTGAGCGAGATATCGAGGGACAGCTATTGGAGCTCACTCTAGCGGATAGACCTGAACGGTACTGATTCTGTCATAAGAGCACGTGTATTTTTGTGTGAAGTTTTTGGTGTTATTTATGCGTTTTCAGTGAGTTGACATAATTAAATAGTAGCGTGTGTCATTCCTTGATATCTCCTCTCAACATGAGGGGAAAGGTATTTGCTGTGTTTGGCTGCAGTAATTACGAAGTAGAGGAAAATGCGCTCGTTCTTCAGGTTCCCTCGTGACAAGAACATGTAAAGTAGGGCCCACGAGAGTTGAAGTCTGACGTTTAGCGCCACCGGCGAGAAAAAGTTGACTAACGCTGCTCGAAAATGGCTTGTTGCTATGGCAACGATAACAGAGTTGCAACATTTTAGGACGCTATCACCACGTGGGTTGGCTTGCTCTCAGTCGCTTTTGTCATTCATATTCTGACTGATTTCTTTTCTCGATGAAGTATCGTCTTCCTATTGTGTTTATTATACCGTATATTATTTTTGAATTGTACAGGTACCGTTAACAATCGGAGTTAAATAATAAAAATCTATCAACGTGGGTAGTGTTGTTCTATTCTGTGCATTTGTTGAGGTTATTGTCAGAAACTGATGATTTTGTTAGTGATTATGAAATGTTTTATATATATCGGTAATGTCGTGTTCTGTCTTAAATGCTGGAATTATTAACACGAGCTTAGGAACCGGTCAAGGTAAATGAATTGTATTAGGCCTAGGCGTACATGTTTTATTAAACACTCAGCCTGTCTGAAAGGGTGCTAGGCTGCAAATGTAGGTAACTATGACAACGCAGCGTACTTCGTAGTTACAGCTTTCGCCGCTCACCTGTCAGACTTCAACTCTCGTGGGCCCTACTATAAGTAATATTGTGTTTGCATATCTATTCGTCCAGTGACAGAGATTTTTATAGTACTTCATAATCTTCTGACCTGCTCGACCCATGTTTTAACGGGCTTAAAATATAATACGCATATTTTATTGTATAGTGCAGCAGTTAACCTTCAATACCGATGTGTTGTTGTAGGTGTGATCTGTGGGTTTTGAAATGTCACAGAAGCGATTTGGATAAAGTGTACAAGAAAGAAGGGACGTAAGGCTTGTATAAGAATTATAAGATCTGTTCAGATCATTTCCAGGCCAGCGACATTAAAAATCCTCGACTATACAGCCAAGGGTATGTTACATTTTTACTCTAATTGTACGTAAATATTCCTCAAAGCATCACTATCGACAACATTTTCGAACTTTTCTCTCTTTTATCCCTCTTCTCAGATTAAAGCCGGGATTTTATAGATTTTCTTTCTGTTAGTAGGCTTCATGTTAAGAGGAAAATTGTCCAGCTATTAAATGTTAATTCATTGCATCATATGTGTAAAGAATGTTCCGATATTTTTATTGACAAATGTCTTAATGTGATGATACATTGTTTTTAAATGAGGAAAAAAGACAAATCCAACCGTAAGATTTCAGGCAGGTATGCTAAAGCTAAAAAAGTAATGCATAAATGAAAGATCTAGCCATTTCACAGCAGTCCATTTCACACCTTGTTTATATGTCTAATTTCAGTCTTTGAATAATAACCTTTTAAATAATTCTTCATTCATTTATCCAGAATTGTTTTAGCAACTTTGAAGTTAATATCTCAACACCACTGCCTTTCTAGACGTAATTTATTTGTTCATTTCCGTATATACATTTCCATTGATATTTGAATTTAGCGCGATTTGTTCAGGTCAAGTCACTAGGAGCGCCACCGTCGAATTGTCTCCCATTTTAGCAAGGCGAAATCCGTAAGTGTCGTGTATTGTCTCTACTGTATTTGCTTGTACGCATCGCTTCGCATGGATACCGTTGCGGCAGCACATGTCGTGATATCACGACTGATCACAACATCGATCACAGTCACAGTTTAGGTAGCAACATTCTAGTTCTGTATATGGAGTTAAGAGGGCGCACGATGATCACTTGAAGCAAGACCGACTACAATATATCAGACCGTAATATCAAAACCAAGATGGTGGACGTCGTGGGCGCAGTAGCTGCCGACTGATGAACGTTAGGGTAGCACGCAATAACTTCATTTCGACGATAAACCAACTCACGATTTTCGGAGATGTCGGAATTTAGTCCCGCAGGAGTTGTTTTACCTGCCAGTAAATTTACCGATACGAGGCTGACGTATTTGAGCACCTTCAAATACTACCGGACTGAGTCGGGATCAAACCCGCCAAGTTGGGGTCAGAAGGCCAGAGCTTCAACCGTCTGAGCCACTCAGCCCGGCGTCACATTAAATTGCTTCTGTTGATACCATTGAAAGAGCTACACAATATCTGGTTCAATCCGCTAGAAATTAGGAAATGATCACGTACATATTTTGCAAACGGTGGTAGGTAATTTAAAATGATAAATGTAACATCATGGGGAAAATCACTGTTGCACCTATGAAAACGCTTCGCGAACAGGTACTCATCACATATAATCAACTAGAATCACACATTCTGCTAGAATAGATGGACAGCCCCACAGCAAGGAGAACAACAAGCTGATTATTTCGAAATTTCACTTAGTCAAATAACGTTTTCTCTTAGATTGCACCTCGCTGGATCAAAATCAAATCAAATTCAAAATGGAAATACATTATAAAACTGTTAAAATGATATTTATAACATCATTTTGAATGTTTAAAAATGATTTAAGGTGCTAAATTCCTCAATTTATTCACTCTCATAAGAACTATGAAACATAACGTGTTGCCTTAGTTTCGAAGTGGTGGAAAATTTCTAATGTTCAACACTCGATGAAAATGAAGTACACCCGAAATGATTATGCCAGCCCAATGAACAGCCCCGGTGATGTTAAGCCTTCCTTACTGGAAACTCTTAAATCATGTGATGACATATGATATAGCAGCACTTCCAACCATGATGGTAAACTTAACAACGAAGCGTTCAGACACTAAAGATATAATAGGATTTTCCCCATTGAAGAATATGAGTAAAACAACTCTATTGACTCTAAACAATGATGTCTTTAACCTACATGGACGAGCGTCAATTTGGTGTAGACTGCTTGATAACAGATATCCACAGCATGAATGGGAAGGTATTGGTAAACGAAGCTAATCCCTGCAAGTCACTATTTCTTCTGTGTATCAGTGTACAGATTGCTCCATCTGTCACACTATAATTTTTGTTATACACCAAGATCTAGCCAAATGTTCCCGCAGGCAAGCACATATTCTTTCAAAATACAATTGCATCTAAATCACGCGACACTTTGAAGCACATAGACACTGAAGGAACATCACCATATCAATTATCATCTATCTAAATGAATTTTTTCTCGAGGAATTCGAATAGGTCCACCATTTAGAATTAGAAAAAAATAGTCTTCCCTAATCTCAGACTTACTCTCAGATGACATATGCACGCTACTGTTTTGTATTCACGATGTATGTTCCTAATCTACTTCTCTCTTAATGTTTTATTCCTTAGAGAACTTAAGAATAGATGTATGAGAGGCATTGCCATAGTTCGATTTAAATCCGGTTCACAACACGATCAAAACAAACATATTCTCACATGACTGCGTATAATTACAGAAACTAGTGACCACTGACCCATATAAATACACTCACACACTTATATTTTACATAGAAACTAATACTTATCGTCAACTTACATTAAATTACTCCGACTGCATAAGAAAACAAAAACGAATAGGCTAACCATTATCGGTTGGAAAGAGATCTTCCCTAACCACAAATTTTGGTTACACACACAGCCTACGATAGTTTGGTCCTTGACTTCCAATTTTCCCGGTGAATATTCCTTATCGATTTCTCCTGTAGAGATCTATCTTCAGGGAATTTAAAAGCTTCAGCAACGGTATAATTAGATATACAACCACGAACTCAGCAGGAACGATCCATTTTGTGAAATACAGCACGCACGGCAATATAAACACTATTATACATTACATTACATTAAAAATACCATCATATAAAATCCTAACAAAACAGCACACTAATAAACCGTTATAGATTACTATTTTACCAAACATATACTTTATACTTCAATAACTCGATCAAAATAGCACTCTTTAACAGAATGTAAACACGGATATGAACCAACCACATGTCTTAAACGCTCGCCCACTTAGTCGCCATTTTCCTCCCAATTGATAGTAGCTTTAAGGTCTGATATATTGTAGTCGGTCTTGCTTGAAGTGAAATCTCGACTGTTGGTAGGTCAGATGCTCTTTGGTAGGAACGTTTAGGGTAACACGGCGTTAGTCATATCACATGTCCTTGATAAGCTTTCACTACACTTTGCGCGATATATACATTCTACCCCTCCAATTGTGTTACTCCATCCATAATACTAGATCCTTTAGTTGTTGTGTGCTATCCTTTGTCCTTCCCAATTGTCGGCCCGTTCCGTATGTCAAAGTAGAAGACGCCAAGATGGGTCACTTCGGCGTGAAGATATAGTACCTTGTGTCCCCGTGCTTACTCCTATGTCTATTACACTTACACCCACAAGATGTAGATGTTCACCCATACCAGTGATCTTTGTACTGTGAGATAAAGTATTTCTTCGTCACCATAACTACATGTTTCTGAGTGTTTGACAGTGTTTCATTTACAAAGTATTGGAACTGGGTGTTAGTTACATACAGAGCCCAACCAAATATCAAGAAAGAAAAGAAAAAAAGAAATCTCGACTGTTCACAGTGATAGCGTAGAAAGGAACAGTCGTTACTCGTGATTTCTTGATATCGGTGAAAAAATCACAGTTCGTGAAATATCGCCCATCACTATCAAGCAAGCAAGCAAGAACTAGAACTAGTTCATGAATGACCGAACTCTACCTCCCGCACCTATGTATATCTCGTAGACTTGTTGGTAAGGGTTGGGAGAAGTAAAGAAATAATAACTTCAGTATTAACATTTTATGCTCTTTCATGAAATGTATTAGGAAGCTTTGATTGCTATTGTTTTATCAGAGCGAAGCTTTCTTCAGGTACCCATCATGAAATTATAGGCTGTACCTGTGGCAAGGGTCTGTAGGTCACTAGTGGTTATCGCTCATCGGTACAGTGCCAGTACTGTACCTCCTTTTAGCAGGACTTGGGTACGTAGAATTTAACAAATATTAACCTCAATTTCAGCGAGGAGGCGTATCTACGCGCTGTCCACACTTTCCATTAATTGGTTCAGAGCAAGATTCAAGTCCGGGGGTATTTTATGTAATTCTTTTGTTGTACTGAACATAACCAAACCGTACAATTTATTAGATGACTAGACAACAGAAAATGAAGATTTTAGTTAACCCGTAATTATTTATAGGTATTCGGTGATGAATATTGAAATTTTGTTTAATTTTTTGGCATCGAATTGTTGACATGAGAAGAATCTTACCTATCTTTTTTTTTTTTTTTTTCATGTTTAACCTAGAATGAACTGTAGGGATGTTTAGTTGGCGCCTCATAGTCTTGCATTTTATAGAAGCAACCAAAGAAACACAAGTTTCAGTGAAATTGCTGTATGTCTCGTGTGAGTTTGGTATTGGAGAGAAAAATGATGACAGGGCAGTTTCGTGCTCTATTCGAAGTTTGCGAGACTGTTGCAATTTGCAGGGCATTAACTCCGCGTCTTTGGAAAATATACAGTAGCCAGTTGATTTGGTAGTTCCGGAACATATGTCAGATTAAATAAATATGATACTGTTTGTGAAGGGAATAGAACAGTTTCTACTTCCTTAACTGCACAGGCAAGCTGCTAGAACTTCTTTTAGTGTTCAGTTCCATCTATTTATGCAAGCGGTTTTCTTCTCTGTTGGAAAGTTGATCAAGTCCCGATAAAGTGCAGCTTTAACAGACTTTATCCTGTGCAACTCCATGCAGTTGATTGTATAGCAAACTCTTGTTCCAGACATACAACACATTGTACAGTCCAAATGTAAATAAACTAATTTATGTCTTGTCTTTGGTCTGAGTGTTCTTTGTTTTGCTGAAAAGAGTGAATACATGTGAATCTGTTCAAAGTATTGTTATTGTGAAATATATAATATTATTTTTGTCATCATATTATGTGTGATTTTAAAGGCTGTGAACTCTGATTTTGCTTCATTATTCCAATTTTACCACAAACACTTCTTTTGCGTAATACCGCCTGCCTCGAATGTCAGCGTACATTCATCTCTCACTCTCACCAGATTTTCCAAATATCATAGTGGTGTAGGGTTGATAGAGCACTGGGCAGATGTGGTTGCTTTCCTGTGGCATGATACCGCATGGTGGGTGCAAGTTTTGGGGCACCACTGTGATAGAGAAAAGCCCCAAAGGACTTTTCTGGTAGGCTACAGGCCCTACTTCAAGTGGAAGAGGAGGTCATTGCATGGATCAAGTCCTGATTCTGGGACATTTTCCTGTTTGTGTATATCTGTAACCTTTTGTAAGAGTATAATGATGTGTATGATGATGACGATGATAATATTAATATTGACCACTTACCCAATTAATTTTAAAGTTTATCATGTGTTGACTGACTGAAAAGCCTAACACTGTGTCAATGCTATATTTCTTCCCTATTTACTGGAATATAATTTCTTATAGGGCCTACTAGGTAATAACAACCCCTTCCTACTTTTTGACATGGTGCACGCTCATTCAGTCCCATACTAGCAAAGGTTCACCTCCATACCTACTTCCTGCAACTAAAGGCTCACTCCCACCTAGTGGAATCGAATCGAACCGAACAGCCAAAATTTCCACTCGACCGCTCACATCTAGCGGAACAAAATCGAACAGGATTCTATGGGAATCTTCAGGCTTGCATTGGACAGTCTGATAGAAGGTGTAAGGAGGCAGAAAATTATGAGAGATCGGAGAAGTTTCTGGGTGTATGAAGTTAACAAGAGAACCAAACGAGGGTATACAGACTTATTTGAATGTTTATTGCGTGATGAAGCTAAGTCTCAATGGTAGGCTTACTTCAGAATTACTGTATTGCTATTTCAATAACTATTTCAAATATATGAAATGGTGTATGGCTTTTAGTGCCGGGAGTGTCCGAGGACATGTTTGGCTCGCCAGGTGCAGGTCTTTTGATTTGACGCCCGTAGGCGACCTGCGCGTCGTGATGAGGATGAAAGGATGATTAAGACAACACATACACCCAGCCCCCGTCCCAGCGAAATTAACCAATGATGGTTAAAAGCTCCGACCCTGCTGGGAATCAAACCCTGGACCCCTATGACCAAAGGCCAGCACACCAACCATTTAGCCATGGAGCTGAACACTATTTCAGATAGTAGAATTTAACAGAAAAGTGCAATTTTACAGGAGCAAATGCTACCTTAGATGCAATGGGGCCGTGATCATTTTTAAAACTACTTTAATTCAGTAGATTGCGTCCCCTGGCAGGATGAAATCATTAATCGAGGTAGCCTCAACATTATTATTTTGTTTTTTACAATTTGTTTTACATCGCGCTGACACAGATAGGTCTTATGGCGACGATGGGATAGGAAAGGGCTAGGACCGTGGCATTAATTAAGGTACAGACCCAGTATTTGCCTGGTGTGAAAATGGGGAAACCACGTAAAACCATCTTCAGGGCTGCCGACAGTGGATTTTGAACCCACTATCTCCTGAAGAAAAACTCATACCTACGCGACCCTAACCGCACGGTCACAACAGAGCAATTTCATATATAGTAGCCTACTATTTGTTAGGAATACATATGCGACAGTTTGAAACCTGGGAAATGCCACTTACAAAATTGCTCACTGTAAATATAATAAACATGTAAAGATACATCCCGTGTGAGATGTGATGTCAATTATCATAGTGATAAACTGTATGTGGACTCCAACATAACATGATTTTTGTGATGAAGTCAACAAAAATTATGAAATAAATTGTATATAGACTACAGTGACCTACCACAAAATTGAATATTCTGATAAGTTTGGTTTTTCATAACCTTGCTTATTTCCTCCCAGGCATTATTTTGTATGTTGTTGCAGTAATGCTTGTGGGTCTTGCAGTAGAGGAAATTATATTTTTGACCTAAACTGATAAGTTTTTCCATGTCTGGTATTAACAAGTTAAATAAACAATCTCAAAACAGAACGTTCCCGACCGTATCCAAAAAATAGCCGACTTTCCAGCTGAAGCTGATACACATTTGCCGCCAAATGGTCTTCTGAAAGATCTCGATCCAACCGTCTACGAAGTTGCATGAATCTTGATAATTCTGTTCGATTCCTCTCCACTAATATAAATGGTCCATTATTGGACATTATAAATTTTCCAGCTAACTCATTCCTGGTTGCCAGCGTTTCAACATCTATATCATCCTCTCCACTAGTCGAAAAATATTCTTGGTAGAGAATCCTGTTCCGTTCAGTTCGATTCATGGCGATCGCCATCTCTATCTCCAATTTAAACACATGTTAAAAACAAATTCTCTTCGATTCTATTCCATTCCACTAGGTGGGAGCGGGCCTTAAACACTTCCTCAGGATTTTTCCGCGCACCTACACTCGGATTGTGATAAATCCAGAAAAATCTTCCAATGCAAAGCTAGAAGATGATTTACTTCATCTGGCAAAAAAAGGCCATTAGGTTACGGTACCAATAACCATGATGATTGGAGGTCCTCATTAAGCTACAGTGTGCCATAGCATTCTGTTGGACATTAGAACAGTTTGTTTGGATCTCATGTTCTATTCTCTCAACGGGTAAGCAACTGAAGCATTGTTTTACACCAAGGTACCTGGGTGTCACTTTAGACCGGACCTTAACATACAAGAAACACTGTGTTAACTCTGGACAGAAAGTCTCAGCCCGAAATAACATCCTCCGTAAACTTGGCTCAAGCAAATAGGGAGCCCATCCAACTTTGTTAAGAACCTCAGCTCTTGCTCTGAGTTTCTCTGCAGCTGAGTATGCATGTCCTGTATGGTTCAGGTCAGCCCATATGAAGCGGGTGGATGCAGCCGTTAATGAAACGTGTAGAATAGTAACTGGGTGTCTGAAACCTACTCCCGTGGACAAACTCTACTGCTTGGCTGGTATTTCTCCTCCAGACATTCGGCGAGAAGTGTTTGCAAGGCAAGAGAGTTTGAAGGTGGATCTCACAAGCAACCACCTGTTATTTGGACATCAACCTCCACCCAGAAGACTGAAGTCCAGGAAAAGTTTCCTCGATGTCTCCAAGGCTCTGAATAAACCAACAAGAACAGCACGTTGTGATATGTGGCGAGCAAAAATGGAGCATCTTTCTGTTTGGATGGTGCCTTCTGAATCTCCACCTCCAGTCATCATTTGGAATGGACAACCTGGAAGGCACTGAATCGTTTGAGGAATGGAGTAGTTAAATCCAAGGATAACTGAAAAAATGGGGTTATATGAAAGATCAGTCAGACTTCTGCGATTGTGGGGAGCAACAAACTACCCAACACCTGTATGACTGTCATTCCTGCTCTGTTCGTTGTACACTTCAAGACTTGATTCAAGCCACTGAAGAGGGAATTTCTGTTGCCCATTTCTGGGCAGACATTGTGTGAAACATGTTTTGTGACATAGAATGTACTTTGTTTTATTTGTATATAATACCTTATTTTTTTTTTTAAGTTTTTTCAACACTCTGACACAAAGTAAATAAATGGGTTCCTGACAGTTTGATTTCATGTTGCCCCTCCAACAATTCCTCTTATGACTTTATTGAAGATCTGTTATGGAAATACACCAACACAAAGCTGAGGAGAGCAGACATTGATAAAGGAACATCTCTCCCTTATGGATCATGATGACATCTTATACAAATATCTGTTTGTTGAGCAGTCTCATCGTATGCAATCAATTGCATAAAATTCCCATCGGGACAATTTCTGCCACTTTTTCTGATAATATACTAAACGTGTTGGTGATATATTTGGTTCAAGGATCTCCTGGTAAACAACTGTTGAATTAGGATTGATGAGATGAGAACCTCCCTTATTTGAAGAAAGCGGTGTCTAAATAGGCCTATGTGGATGATTGCCTTTGGCCTATTTTCATGTTTGTCCTTGTCTCCTTTCCTGTTCCTCCCTCTTCCAACGTAGACCTGTCATATTTATCCTATTATATACTTCTATTCATCTTTCTACTTCTCCACACATGACTTAATTTGATAATATTGTTTGTTTTTTCCATTACCTTTTGCAGACAGCTAAACAGCAAATCTACTAAATTAGCAATTCTTCAGGCATCTTAGGTTTTGTCAAAATACCTTGCAGATTTTGAAAAAGCTTTCTTAACATATTTTAATTAATAAGTGAAATGCACACAAATGTACAAAGAGATTAACAGTTACTTGTCTTTACTGTACTTGTTGATTGATCTTGTTCTTTTTTTTTTTTTTGCACTTAAGTATGTATATTCAAAAACAGAGGTAAGGTTATCCACCTGTTCAATACTACTTACAATGTGTTATCATTAAAATATCACATTTTATTATTCCATTAAGTATGTGGTAGCGATCACACACTTCCTCACATAGAGAGCTCACACACTCATCATTCACCTCATGGAATTGCTTAGTCGCACATAGCTTATGATGGAAGCCATGGACTGCCATCCTTGTAACTACATGTTGCTGTTCGTAGTTGGCTTCTGTCCATTTCCGCTCCAACATAGCGTCTGTGGCATAGAATTCGAGGCCGATTTGGGCCCATTTCATTCTTCTCTCTTCAAGTATTTTCGCGATTCGTCTTGTGAATGGCAGCACTAGATATAAAATGGATCTTTACAAAGCTTATACACTAATCTGGACTTCGTGTTCTTCGCAGGTACACCTAATACTCGCTTTAGAAATCTGGCTTTTAGTTTCTCTAGAGTCCTAACATCAACCATAGATAACTTTTCCCAAATAATTTCGATGCCATAGGTGGCAATTGGGCTTATTGCAGCATGCCCTTTCCTTTATGTGTATTCTGTAGGAGTTGATTGTCGTTTGTAAAGTGATTCCAATGTATTTGAAGGAATTCTTTATGCTTAAGTCTCTGTTCTGAAATTTAATTTTGTCCTTTGTTGCAGCCCTTCCTCCTTTTCTGAAGATCATCATTACTGTCTTAGATTCGTTTATCTGAAGTTTGTTTTCTTCTGCCCATGTTTCCAGCTTGTTCACTACTTCCTGAAGGTCTTCCAAGTTGGTTGACTCAATTACCATGCCCTCAGCATATATGTGTTGTGATACTGTTTTACTCATTTTTACGATTTTCGATACGTCTGCAGTTGCAATGTTGAATAGTATTGGACTAATTGGGTCTCCCTGCATTACTTGGGAAAGTGAGATGCCATCATTTATGTTAACTATATTGTATTTTAGGATGTTTCTCAGAAGGATTGTAATGCTGTATGTTTCTCCAATCATTTGTGCTAGTTTCTCAATCACTACTTTTCTGTTCAGGGTGTCGAAAGCTTTTGTGTAGTCAATGAATACTGCGTAGTATTTTCCTTTTGGAAATCTTAAGGCCTGTTCTATTTCACGTATTAGGTTTGTTATTGCCTGCAGTGTCGAGCGATGTTTTCTGAAGCCATACTGGCGTTCAGGGAGGAGATGATCCATTTCCCTCACTAAACAGTCCGTGATTATCCTCATAAAGATCTTGAAAGCATTGTTTTCTAGCCTCAAAATGAATTTGGGTCCATGTTATCTCCATTCCGTTTTCCCCCTGTGGGTGGGGGCTGTAGAATAACACCCACGGTATCCCCTGCCTGTCGTAAGAGGCGACTAAAAGGGGCCCCAGGGGCTCTGAACTTTGGAGCGTGGGTTGGTGACCACGGGGCCCTCAGCTGAGTCCTGGCATTGCTTCCACTTACTTGTGCCAGGCTCCTCACTTTCATCTATCCTATCTGACCTACCTTGGTCAACACTTGTTCTTTTCCGACCCCGACGCTATTAGGTTTGCGAGGGCTAGGGAGTCTTTCATTGTCACGCCCGTCATGGCCCTTGTCTTTCTTTGACCGATATCTTCATTTTTCGAAGTGTCGGATCCGTTCCCTTTTTCCCTCTGATTAATGTTATATAGAGGATGGTTGCCTAGTTGTACTTCCTCTTAAAACAATAATCACCACCACCACCACCACTCTCCATTCCGTTTATAGATCATTTTTATTATGGACCTTCTCCAAGATCCAGGTATTTGTGCACTGTCTAGACATGCATTAAGTAACTCAGTCTGGGAGTACGTCTTCAGTTGCCTTGATAAGTTCATTGTGTAGATCTTATCAGGACTAGCAGCTTTCCTTTTTGGTTTTTGATATAGCTTGTTTCACCTCATAAGTTGTTATTGGGATTGGTGTGTCAATGCGACGTAAAGCCACTAGCAAAAAAAAAAATAAAAAAAAAACCCAACAACTTTAGTTGATTTCCTGTTCGTGTTGATACACTTATGGTCGGAGTAGTGGTGTACTTCGGGTTGAGGATGTTATTGAAATAATTTTCCCACATGTCCATTTGTATTGTTGTAGTTTGCTGGAATTTTTTCTGTTTTTTCTTTGACTAATTTTTCTGCTTCTTGTTCCTGATGATGCCTTTTTTTTTATCTTTTAGAATTAGTTTGTACTTTTTTCGTTTCATTGAGTATTCTTTATATGTCCTCTGTTTCTCTGCTATGTCTTACTTTATGAAGGACTTATAGTATTATATGTCTTAGTTCATAGCATTCCCTGTCTAGCCATGGCCTCGCATTTCTTTTCTTATAGGGGACGGTGACTGACCTAATGCTGTCTTGTGTAGTTTTCGCGGCCAGATCAAGGTTGTTGGTTTTAAGGTGGTGCATCGCTTCCTCCGCACCCTTCCGTAAGTTCTTCATCCTGTTTTCAGTGATTTTCCTCGCCAGTGTGGGTGTTGTGTTGGTATTCTGGGTTTCCTTTACTGTCGATTTAATTTCAATGCATCTCTTAATGGGAATGTGCTTCCTGAGTGGTGTATTGGCCGACAGCAGGTTAGTAACATGATACTTTTGCCATACTGGATATTTTTTATATTAGTCAAAATTCACCTAAAGAATGCAAAGTTAACAAGAGGTAATGAAGTTGGGAAAGGAATATTGTACATATTGGAGGTCAGAAGCTTGAAATTTTGCTTCAGATACTTGGGAAGCATACCAATGCAAAATGCAAGGCTGGATATAGAGATAAGCAAAAGGGTGCAACAGGCGAATGTATTCTAGTAGTTTGGAAGAAGGAGATACCAAGAAAATGTACAGGATGTACTAAACACTAATACTGAACCGAGGGAATTGGCCGTGTGGTTAGAAGCACGCAGCTGTAAGTTTGCATTTGAGAGATAGTGGGTTCGAACCCCACTGTCGGCAGTCCTAAAGATAGTTTTCCGTCGTCTCCCAGTTTCACACCAGGCAAATGCTGGGGGTATACCTGAAGGCAACGGCTTTTTTATTCCTACTCCTAGCCCTTTCCTATCCCATCGTCGCCATAAGACCTGTTTGTGTTGGTGTGAGGTAAGGTAGCTTGTAAAAAAAAAAAAAAAAAAAAAAAATTAAAAAATTCTTGTGAGTAAGGAGATGAGCTGCTCGACTAAGCAGTATGTTCCAAGCTGTCAGTGGAGAGATCATGTAGAATGACATTAGTAGACAAATAAGCTTGAGTGGTGTTTTTAAGATAGAGAAAGATCACTATATGAAGATAAAATTGGAATACAGGAGAACAAATTGGGGTTAACATTCATTTATAAGAAGGGAAGTTAGGTATTGGAAGAATTTAACCAAGGGGAACATTCTGTAAATTTCCAACTTTCTTTGAAATTAATTAAGAAAAGGCTAGGTAAACAACTGACAGAAAATGTGATACCTGGGTGACTACCCTAATCAAATCACTGTTGATTGATTGATTGATTGATTGATTGATTGATTGATTGATTGATTGATTGATTGATTGATTGATTGATTGATAATGTTTAGCATCAAAAGTAATTATTTCACTTAGTTTTGTATGTTGTATGTTGTATGTTTTGTAAGACAGAAACAATATTAAGTTCGTTACTATAATCACCAGCTATGTGTTTCTCATCATCTGGTGAATAAATGCATATGTCAACTTCAATTATTTAATATGATCTCCATCAATGATAGTCGAGCACCTCGTTTCCTTACTCCTAAGTCGTCCTAGCCCAATAACCACCACCACCACCACCACCACAAGTTTGCAACATTTTCATAACACTACTCCTTTAAAGGTTATAAACTTCATTCCATAGTGATGGTTAAACTTTTACAAACCGGGCAAGTTGGCCGTGCGGTTAGGAGCGCGCAGCTGTCAGCTTGCATCCAGGAGATAGTGGGTTCGAACCCCACTGTCGGCAGCCTTGAATATGATTTTCCGTGGTTTCCCATTTTCACACCAGGAAAATGCTGGGACTGTATCTTAATTAAGGCCATGGCCACTTCCTTCCCATTCCTAAGCCTTTCCTATCCCATTGTCGCCACAAGACCTGCCTGTGTCGGTGTGACGCCAAAAAAACCCAACCTTTTACAATAATATAAACATTTATTATATCCTCCTATTCAGTACATTTTTTTCATCTGCTGAATGAGTAGAAGCAAAAAAGAAACTTCATCTTAGCAGATGAAAAAATGTATTGAATAGGAGGATATACTAAATGTTTATATTTTTGTAAAATACAACTCCTTTGTCGACCATCTCCCGGAACAAATCATGCTGCTTTTCTTTGGATCTTCTCCAGCTGATATAGATGTTGATTCCCATAGGGAACCTGAAATATTTGTCCTGAATGAGTAAATTTATAATACCAATTTCAGGTTCCCTATGGGAATCAACATCTATATCATCTGATGGCCAGGCAGGCATCAATTTTTGGTAATGAGACAAAGTCTCTTACAGTGCACTGGCACTGCCGGTGGCTCCAAATAGCCTACGCTGTGGCCTCCACGGTATGCACTAGCCATGCGTCTTGGTGGGTGTTCTGTTTACCAACTAATGAGCCCGACTGAGCACACTGGGGTGAAACGCTGGCAACCAGGAATGAGTTAGCTGGAAAACTTATAATGTCCCATAATGGACCATTTATATTGGTATCTTCTCAGCTCTCGTATCAAGTAGTCCTGGGGTGGGTCCCATACACTGGAATCATGCTTTAATTGGGGTCTTACCAGAGATTTATGCACCCTCTCCTTTACATTTCTACTGCAACCCTTAAATACTCTCATAACCATGTGAGGAGATCTGTAACCTTTCTTAACAACCTCATTAATATGATTACCCACCATTCCTTATATTAAATCCAGGTACTTAAAATAACCCCATGAAGTACTATCACCCCATCAACACAGTAATTAAAACTGAGAGGACTTTTCTTCTTGGTGAAACGTCCAACCTGATTTTTCCTCCCATTCACCATCATATCGTTGCCCGTTGTAGATCTCACGACTTTGTCTAGGTCCCGCTGCAGTTGCTCACAATCGTACAACTCATTTTCTACTCTGTGCAGTATAAAATCATCTGCAAATAGCATTATCTGTGATTCCAGTTCATTGCTCATAGTGTATATATAAGAAAGTAAAGGTCCAATAATAATGCCCTGCAGGACTCTCCTCTTAATTATTACAGGCAAACATATTCAGGCTTCAGTATGTAAAGATAGTTGGATATAACTTAGTGGTGAGCCATGTTTGTTGAAACGTGCATCCTGTTGTACCTTGGAAGACACACGATGGTACACAATGCCATTCTTTCTTGTTTTTTAAGATCTTGCGGAGAAGAAAGGTTCTAGGTTGATTTGGATGTCTTCGAGCAGTTATGGCTTCTCCAGAAACCAACATTTCTATCAGAGAAACTTGCAAAATGTACAATGTTAGCTACTCTTTAAATGCATTTGACAGAATTTTGGGACTCTGAAGCTGAAACTTCTGTTATAACCCTGATTAAATACCATTAAAAAAATTAAGAAAATTGTTTAATGTAGTACCTACATAAAAACTATTGCAAAGTGAACCATAGTTTGATCAAAAAGGGTGTTGGAGAACTGCCCGCATCAACAATTAGAATTACCCTGAGTTATAGAATAAAAGTGGAAATAGCCAAAAGGCTGGAAAAGCTACATTTGTGACTTTTGCAGCTGTAACTGATAAATAGTTCAGAAATTGAAAACTGTTGATGTGTCTGTAGGTAAAGCAAATAAGAAATTTATATACTTCTATTCTTTAAAATAGTAGTTTTAGCCTTCTCACAACTCTTCATATGGAACCTATATTTATGTCAGATGCTAAAATATTTGGATTATTAAAACACCCATATATTTTATTTTGGACACCCTGAAAAGCAAAGAAAATTCCTGTATATGCACCTGTGCAGGACGACACAATTTCTTATAAGAGCAAAATATGTTAAAGAACAAATACTGTATGTAGCAATTAAGGCTAAAAGAAATTATGCACAAGGCTTGTTATGTACCTATGTCCAGTTCTATGGCTGAGTAATCAGCATCTTGGTTTTTGTGACTCAGTGCCCCTGGTTTTATTCTTTGCTTGGTCATGGGATTTTAATTGTAAATGGTTAATTTCCTTGTCTTGGGGACTGGGTATTTGTGCAGTTCACAACATTCCTGTAATTCGCACAGTAGACTCTCATCCTATACTTGAGAGATTAATTATAATGTTCCACTTATTCAATATACTTTATAAAAATGACTTTACAGTATTAAATAATGGAAAGACATTTATTTCATGTAATGACAGGTGATTGCTTCTCCCTCACACCTATTTTCTCCTGGTCCCCTACCCTCTTCCCAGCAACAGCAGACTGCCCTCATTACCTATAGTGATCAGTCAAATGTCAACAAGATGCATATGCGTATGCAGAATGCAGCCCATTTGAGGGAACAAAGGACGTGGGAATAAGTACTTATGTTGAGCATTTTCTGACAGTTTAACCCCCTACTTTTGCATTCACTCTTGACAAAACCTCTTCTCTTTTCTTTCTAGACTCCCGCAAAACACAATACAATGAAATATCGTTCTGTATTTGACACTGTATACAAGCGCCGTCATAAAGTATGTAGAATCTGCAAATAAATGTGGTGTTTGAAAATCATCTTCCATTGTGTATTTAATATTAAAAACTTCCATATTTGGTCTGTATTGAAAGGAAACTAACATACAATAAAGCAGAGTACAAATGATCCACCTTATATTAATACAAAATATGTTGCTAATACAAGATCACAATATTCGTTGTGTAGTTTTCAAATGGCCCTTACTTAGACACGCCTCATATGTATGATTGGCAACATATTATGTTCATTGTTCATGGTTGGATAAAAGTTCCTCAGATCACATCTTTCAGTCATTTTACGGTGAAAAAGAATATGCCCAGGGTCATTATTTGTCAACGAAACAATTCGATGGTCCAACTGTGATTGTGGAGATTTGTGAGGCATATAATCTCCCTCAGAACCCACCAAAAAAAGTTGAAAGTAAGAAGCATGACTGCAAAATGGACGAAATATTTGTTTGACAACATTCGAGAGTACCGCACAGGAGAAACAAGAGATCTGTTGTGCCCATGGCCAGGGAACATTAAGGCTGCTGAACACCTGGGTCAGGTAGTGATATGGATTGTGTGCACAGAAAGAAAAGATATACGTAATTAAGAACATTAAAAAAGAAAGAAAAGGAGCAACAATTCAGTTTTGTTACTACAGGATACAATATATATAAGTAATGTAAATCCCTAATTGACTGCTGACAGTGTGTTGTTTCAGAACAATCTTTTAAAATATCCATTATCAGTATTATTATTATTATTATTATTATCGGTATTATTGTTACCGAGCTCGGCCAGTATCCAGTATTCGGGAGATAGTGAGTTCGAACCCCACTGTCGGCAGCCCTGAAAATGGTTTTCCGTGGTTTCCCATTTTCACACAGGCAAACGCTGGGGCTGTACCTTAATTAAGGCCATGGCTGCTTCCTTCTCACTCCTAGCCCTTTCCTGTCCCATCATCGCCATAAGACCTGTCTGTGTCGATGCAATGTAACACAACTTGCAAAAAAAAGTATTATTGATTGTTTGAATTTTGCACATTTGCAATATTTATATGTACTTGAACTGCCATTTTATTTTGCAATACTTTTCATTCTCAGAACTCCATTTTAAAGGCACTCAAGTTAATTCCCAGTTTTCCTTTATGTCTGTTTTTTAATCAGCTCACTTTAGTTTCAGCTCCTTATTTTTTTGTTTCAGTTTAAATATTTCAAGTGAAAATGACCTTGACAAAGTTGCTGGCAAGAAAAAGACATGTAAGTTTTATGCTTATAAGTATCTAATTCTTTTTTCTTGAAAACTGGTTGGTCATGAATTGAATTCAAATGTTACCTTTTTTGGTTTCAGATTCATGTACAGTCCTGCTTCTCAGTGTGTCGAAGATTAAAAAGGTAAGAATGCCTTTGTTTAGTGACAGAATATTATTTTGACTCTTGAACTTTAATTGCTCTCCGTATTATTATATTAGTCCAGTCGTAAAGGGGGTCGTGCTTGCAAAAGGTCGGGTCGTTCTGAATTTCGTATATGTTGTTAGGACCTAAACCAATATTTAAAAAACAGATTTGCAATTTCCAAAGTGCTGTGCGAGCGGTGGTGTACCCAAAAAACCATGAAATGTTCAGACTTTTTTCAGGTTTTGCTCAATATCTCGGTGAAGGAAGGGTCAGATCGGTCTAGTCACTCTATATGCTTTTAAAGTAGACCAAATTTGCTACAATTTGGCATCAGAATCATGGGACCATGGATTCTTTCCAATAAGGTCAGTGTTCCGCGGTGTAAAGGTTCCATTGTGGCTTTTTTTTTTTTTTTAAGAATCCGCTTTACATTGCACCGACACAGATAGGTCTTACGGTGACATAGGAAAGGGCTAGAAGTGGGAAGGAAGTGTCCGTGGCCTTTATTAAGTTACAGCCCCAGCATTTGCCTCATGTGAACTTGGGAAACCAAGCAAAGCTATCTTCAGGGCTGCCGACAGTAGGGTTCGAACCCACTATCTCCCAGATGCAAGCTGATAGCTACAAGACCCTAACCGCATGGCCACTTGCTCAGTGTGGGCACATTTCACTGTATTATTATAATTATTATTATTGTGATTGTCATCATCACCATCATCATCAAACACAAGATACTGGAAAGACTGCATACTGCTCGATTCTGTTCAGTAGAGCAGCTACAACTGTCCAAATGTTTTGTTACATTAACGTAAGTAATTGATCGTGGGTCTCATGTACAGTTTAACAAAAATATTTTGAAAGTAACATATCATAGAATATCAGCCTGGCAAAAGAGGTTTTAGCTGATGTTTTCAAAAGAGTTAATATGATGTATTAATCAGTTCTGCAATGCTTGGTGCTAACAGTGATAAACACTTCAGTTCCAACTGAAATGTTTTAACTGCAAAGTATGCTTCAGTAATAAGTTTACTTCTGCTGGGTAAAACCAGGTTCAAATCATTCAATTGTTGGTCCTGTCAACTAGAAATGCTAGGCAGGACAACCAGACAGGATCTCCTAACAGTTCACACATGTGACGTTTCTTCCATAGAAATGAGTATATTATCTCTTGCAGCGCAAAAAATCTTGCTAAAATTTGACCACGACTTAGCCACCTTAATTTTACATGGTAAATTATGTCACCAGACATAGAAAATGATAAAGTAACAAATATTTGCTCCACATTTCTCATTAGGTGAGTAATTTTGCATGCGCTTTTATAACTACTAGAAACAAAACTAAAAAATACATGATATTAAAGTAACTTCAGTTCAGGCGGGCCACAGAAAAGGCCTTGACGGGCTAGAGTTGTCCCTCAGGCTGTAGTTTAGGCAGCCATGAATAACTTCGAACAGATAATTAATTCTCATGACTGTTCTCTTTGTTACAGCTCTGAAGACTATGAATACATACAAAGAAGTAAAGTGCCTACATTTCATTTTCAAGCTTCACTTCCAAGACTCCCCATCCCAGAACTTGAGAAGACTTGTGAAAGATATTTAGCAGCTCAGCAGCCACTGTTGAAATCGGGAGAGTTTGAGAAGACCAAAGACCATGTTTCAAAGTTCCGTGAAGCTGAAGGGAAGGAATTGCATGAGAAGTTAAAGGAGATAGATAAACAAAACAAGCATACAAGTTACATTTCCGAACCATGGTTCGACATGTACTTGAGGGATCGGGTACCTCTACCTATAAACTATAATCCATTAATAGTAATTATGAACAACCCTGAACCAGAGTACAACGATCAAGTCATTAGAGCAAGTAATATGTTAATTTCATCACTGAGGTAAGTTCGTGATAATTATACATCTTGTTTTCTGAAATACACAGTCAAATCACATTATTATGACCACCTGCTAGTATCTAGAGTAACCAGCTAGATTTGCTGGCAGTGACTCAGGTGCTGATAGGTCTCCATGGGTATCTGGAGCCATGCTGTCTGTAGTGCATCCCACAACTGTTGAAAGTTGCATGGCGGAGGAGACAGATGGCGAACATGATGAACGAGGTGGTCCTACAGGTGTTCAATTGGATTGAGATTGGTGCTGTTGGAGGGGTGGGGAACAGAGATGAACATTGAAGTTTTGATTGTGCTCTTCCAGCCAAGTGCGAACACTTCTAGCCGTGTGGTAAGGCTTATTGTCCTGCTAGAAGATCACATCTCCCTGAGGAAAGACGATCATCACGTACAGGTGGACATGATCGTTGAGGATGGATTCATAACCATATTGATCAGGAGTGCCTTCCACGTGAATGATGGGACCTAGAGAATACCATGAAAACAATCTCCAGACCATGACACTGCCCCTACTACATTATGTTCATCCAGCAGCGGTTGCTGGGTGTTGGTTCTCTGAAGTTTCTTGTTGGACACGCTGACATCCATCTGTTCTATCTGGCTGAAAATGTGACTCATTGGAGGAGGTTACCCATTGCCAACCAGGAGTGGCCCAGTCGCCATACTGCTGAGCAAATTGAGTTTTTGTTGAAGGACCGGTTTTAGCATTAGTGCAGTCACCTTCCTCCTACTCCAGAGCCCCATTCATAGAGTTTCTCTGAACTGTTATGTAGAAACATGTTGAGATGGCCCCTGGTTCATTTGGACAGCAAGCTGTTCCACTGTAGCCTGTCTGTTGGTTTTTATGCACTGTCGTGGTAGACATTCACCTCGGACACCACTGGTGCGCGGAGCTCCGCTATTTCCGTGATGATTATTCCCACTGGTGCCGTTCATCCACTTACATACACCTTTACCACAGAGGCACTTTAAGTTCACAAATGTCAGCCTCTGTAGCGTAACAGTTAGTGTTATTAGCTTAACGCATTATAATTCTCATATTTTGGTCCATATTAAATTGTACAATTAAGTCAAAGAAATATTAATGTTTATTAAATTCCACCTATTTAATACATAAAGGGTGGCGTGCACCAACCAAGAGTAAGTTCTGCTTCCGGAGTAAAGTACTCTTGAAGTCAGCATTCGGCGACTTCCATACGAGAGTAAATTACTTCCGAAGTATTTTAGTCCTTTCAGATACTCCTGGATTAAATTACCACAAGAGTAAAATGTTGAAGAGCACCATCTTGTAGTATATTACTAAAGAAGTAAATAACACACGAATATAGGTTAGAATTTACTCTCACGTCATGCATGGAGTAAGCTAAGTTTAGACTTGTTGACTAATGATAATATCTTGCCATATATGAGAGGAAAGACGTTTCAAACGTGTTTATGGATTACTTAGATTATATTGATGATCTCGATGCAGAAAACGATGGGAAATGTAATAGTGTGTAGGCCTATAGTGCGTGAAAGCAAGAGCCATATAATGTGCACACGGAGAGTTTCAGGAACGTTTTTGATTTTAGGAAGGAATCCTTTACTTTCCTTCTAAATCTACTTTGAGATCACTTACAGGTGAATTCCTGTCTTAATTTTGTTGTATCTCTCAAATTACAGTTGCTGTGTGCCCTACGAGTGTTTCGTACCGGAACATTTCAGTACAGTTGCCGGTGATCTAATTAACGTTTACCGCACAACTGCTGGCCGTATCTTTCATCGCGTGGTTAAAGCCCTAGTTGAAGCTAAAAGGGAGGTAAGCCTGCAAATGATGATGATTGTTCATAAAATAAAAGGATATTCTTCACGTTGGCAGGTTTCCACACATTGTGGGTGCAATTGACTGTGTCTGCATGCATATTCCCATTTTTTGCCCTCTCGGTGACAACGGTGAACTTTTCAGAAATCAGAAGAGGTATTTATGTTTTTGTTTTTCAATTTGCTTAACGTTACACTGGCACAGATAGGTCTTATGGCAACGATAGGATAGGAAAGGCCTAGGGATTGGGAAGCGGCCGTGGCCTTAAGGTACAGATCCAGCATCTGCCTGGTGTGAAAATGGGAAAATTTTGCTGTGGATGTAGGCGATCTGTATGAAGAAACCACCATCAGTTTTAATTTTTCCTGCGTGTCCATGACTTTGTGCTTTGCTTCCGCCTTCGCTTTTAAGTCCTTTCGCAGAATCTTAACTTGCTCTTCACTGCGTTTTCCGTCACTCAAAGCATTGAATTCTTCTGTCACATCTTTCAATGAATTTATTTTCTTATCCAGCATCTTTATGTTGTGTTTCTTACACCCTGTATCCTTCGCATAAGTCATCATTATCTCTATTAACAAACATTTATCTTTTTTGCTTACGGTTTTCCCCCATTTCCTATCGCACATAACCTTATCCATTTAGATTTCTTTAAAGAAGATACACAACACTACTCCGCGAGTAACGAACGCTCCTTCTATAGTAGTAACTAAAAGAGTAAATTGTACTTCAACTCTCAGACGTTACTTCCGGAGTAAAACTCCCGTTGTAACTTACTCCAAGATGGTGCACGCCACCCAAAGAGTAATTTTAATTAAGAATTAAAACTTATTAAGTAAATTGTAGGGACATGTTTTGCCCTGTTTTTAAGGGCATATTCAGCCTTAATCTCAAACCTGAAAGATAATAAATGGGGATCCTGATTGCTCTTAATTGTAGTTTTTAAGAAAAATTACAAATTATAATTATAAATTACAAATTAATTTATAATGTCCAATAATGGACCATTTATATTGGTATTATAAATTTACTCATTCGGGACAAATATTTCAGGTTCCCTATGGGACTCAACATCTATAACATCTGATGGCCAGGCAGGCATCAGTTTTTGAAAATGAGACGAAGTCTCTCATAGTGCATTGGCACTGCCGGTGGCTCCAAGTAGCTTACGCAGTGGCCTCTATGGTATGCACTAGCCATGCATCTTGGTGGGTGTGCTATTTACCAGCGAATGAGCCCAACTTAGCACACTGGGGTGAAACGCTGGCAACCAGGAATGAGTTAGCTGGAAAATTTATAATGTCCAATAATGGACCAATTATATTGGTATTAATTGTTGATAGCCTGTGCTGAATATCTAGTTCATTTAAAATGGAGATGTTAGTTCTTCTGGCTGCCCAAGGATTACACAGCATTCACTGCCAGCACCACATTTCAAAGTCATCTATCCAATTTATATGAGATGCCTATGATACACTGTAGAGAAAAATGCTGAACACCAGCGGTTCCTTAAGTTGTCTCTTTGTGTGTTTTGTAATCTGTTGATCAGACCATATTGTCACAAGGTTCGCCTCTGCATTTCGGGCAATTGCTATACGGCGCTTTATCTCTGCTTCACTGTTGTCCTGGCTAAAACTAATGATCCAAGGCAGTTGAATTCATTAACCCGATGAGTGCTACGCCCGCCTATAGATGGGCTAACGCGGCTGGTCCAGCACTGCTATGCTCGTCTATAGACGGTGCGCGAGAACTTAAACTTTTTGAGTTTCCCGGTTCACTCTCGAGTACCAGTTTGATCTCTGACATGTTCTGTCATCTGTTGAGCATTATGTAGAACTAATTGATCACAGATTATAGCTTCGGGAAGTAACTTACAGAGCTCTTTGTAGACGTCTGTGGGGTTCATCTGTGATGTAAACAAACATGGCAGAACAACAATCCAGTTGCTCTTGCAGCGATGTTATTTCGGATCAAAGAATCTTTCAGGTATTAACCACAGCGGAAAGTGATGATGGAGATGATGATTTTTAATGAATTGTTAAGCGATTTTGAAATTGAGAGTGATACAGAGAGTGCCAGAAACATAGTATGTGAGAAAGAAACAGAGCCTCCTTCTAAACAAAAGAAGACAATTATGGTGAGTTCAAAAGCTACAGTATTTTATCACTATTTTCATGCTGGACGGATTACTTTTCTCCACCAGACTTTCAAGTAACTGTGACAGACTGTGAGAGCCAAGTAGTAGTTGATGACAACCCGAAAATCATTGATTTAAACTTTTTTGTGCTGTTGGAGTTGGTGCAGATAGTTGAACAAATTGGTATCACAAACCACCAGTACAAAACATTGAACTATCACCACATTCCAGGTTCAGAAACTATTTTAAAATATCAACTTATGTACACCTAAGAAGTTACATGTATTAGTTGCGTACAGAATTTAGGAAATAATATTATTTTGGGCTTTTTACTTTGTATAAAGATAATGTGCGCGTGGGCACAAAAGTGTAATTTTGTTTTCTCTCAAAATAATATTGAACATATTATATGATTTTCCATTTGCATTTAGATTTATAAAGAACCAACATTTATAAACATTTTAAGGTAATTACCCCACTGATAAGTTAATAATTGAGGCTTCTACAAAAAATTTGACATTCGAATGAAATAACTCAGCACCGAGGTACCAGACAGTCAACTGGTAACTGAGCACTTAAAAGGTTAACGGCTTCAATTTGTAGTGGCAAATGTTGCATTTGGAGTTTATTAGCCCTGTCGACAATCATTACCTTTGTGTTTTCCATATTTATCTCTAGTCCAATGTTACCACTTTCAGTAGTGATCAGCTGGAGCATGTCCTGCATATTGCAGATTAGTTAATATCTGACCTATCAACGTGCCTTGTTTGAAGTACTCCAAAATTCACTTCATTATAAATTTGCCATAAGCACTGAATAGTCTTGGCAGCAAAATGCAGCCTTGTTGTATGCCCTTTTCAATGGTTTAGTTTATAAAGCTATACCAGCTACCAAGTAGTAGTTTGATCATCTCAGGCGTATGCTTAAGATGAATCATTTTGTAAATAATAAATTTTTTGTGTTTGTTTAGTGTTCCCATTATTTGAGCTAATTGTAATTATGTAAATTTTACATTATTTTATCTATTTTTGCTATATCTTGTAGGTTTATGAAGTCTCTTCGAGCAGAAATTCTAGAACCGGAAGTTTTTCATTTGAACCCCAAGAAGAGTGATACAGATACATTTAGAACTGTGACTAGACTATTGCCCTCTTCAATTTCATGGTATGGTGCATATTTGTTTAAGGCAAGTACTTTTTTTTTTTACTACTGTTTGTTTGTTGTAGCACTGTTTGGCTCCTCAAAACAATCACCACTTTATTTCTTATAGGCTGCTGTGCTATTATTTTAGAAGGAGGCCAGAGCTCATTAAGTATTCTTTTAAATTTGTTTTACCATAAAGCAGTCTTCCTTCATAAGCAGTCATCACCATAGGCCAAACTCTTTCAGCATAAATTTATATACTTGAGATCGTAGAGTGTCATTTGGAGTGCTAAAACAACATGATACATTACAGACCTGACTGATAATACAGGGAGAGGCAGCAGAAAGGTACCAACACTTAAGCCAGTGCTGTCATGCATGTGGACTGGGAGAATGTTTGCTTTGTTCCCTAGTGGGCAGGGATAGAGTGTGTTGCCGGGCAGCGCATTGAGTGTGGTTAGTGGATAGCATATGGAATGAATGTTTAGTTTACGAGTGGCATTCTTATTGAGCGCACGTTAGTGTTCTATTCCTACACTTGTTGAACATTACAGCATATGTGTTAGCTATCAGTATGGTGATGTATAGTATTGGACAATGGAAATTTCTAGTTGAGACATTTCTCCTAAAGAAGAAATCAGATAACAGAAAAGTTATTTCCATGGTGCTGCAATGCCTTTGGGACAACGCATAATCAGTTTATTCAGGGAATGGCAGGAAACAGGGTCTGTTTTAAACAAAAAAGAGAGAACCACATAAGATGGTATTAACAGAGGAGAAACTTGGAAATATTCAAGCAAGAATGGATATCAGGCAGAGGACATCTTCACACCATTTGGCACAGGAGTGTGGTATTTCATAAAGATCAGTGTTACAGGCACTGAAAATGCTGCATTTTGTTTTTTTTTTTTACGCTGATGTATTTTGAGAATGGTGTACATAATTTTCAACAGTCCGACTCGTTGGCTGAATGGTCAGCATACTGGCCTTCGGTTCAGAGGGTCCCGGGTTCGATTCCCGGCCGGGTTGAGATTTTAATCGCTTCTGATTAATTCTTCTGGCTTGGGGACTGGGTGTATGTGTCCATCCCAACACTCTTCTCATCATATTCAGACAACATACCATACTACCAACCACCACAGAAACACGCAATAGTGATTACATCCCTCCATATAGGGTTGGCGTCAGGAAGGGCATCCGGCCGTAAAACAGGGTCAAATCCACATGTGCGACGCAGTTCGCACCCGCGACCCTACAGGTGTGGGAAAAGCGATAGGAAAAGAAGAAGTACATAATTTTCAACAGCTGCTTTGGTGAAAGGTAGTTTTCAACTTAATTATTATTTAGGCCTTCCGTAATAAAAGTGAATATCCACCTGTGCCACTACAGGTTACTGATGAGTCTAGCAATGGATTGCAGGCAATTTGTTCTCCCATTATCCCTTACATAGACTCACAGTTACAGAGTTTTCTGACATCCCCACCTAATCAATGCAGTGAAACCTCATTAAGGCGTTTCTGCAGGGGACAAGGAAAAAGAACGTGTTAAGCGAGAAAACTTACTAATGAATATACGAATAAAAACTATCCAAGAAGGATATGGAAACACTAGATATAATTTTTTCTGACATGAGGGCATTTTACGTTGTGTATCCACGGGTACAGTGCAAACTATAGTGCAAGTTTTAACATTCGCGACCTCTGCGTGCTTACGCAAGTCCACTTTCTGACAGATTTTAATTTTGTCTTCATTATTAAGGAATTTCATGACATTTTCTGTATCCATAACTAGGCTATCACAAGACAAATATGCACCACACTAGTCAATTTCACACGATTACGTTTCTATTCCAGATATAGGTTACCGTATCACGCAACAAATATTCGCTACACTTCACTTTACCACTCATCACAAAATAAATTTCTACCCACTGAAAGGAATGCGAAATACAACCACAAATAGGCTCACTCTGCTATTCGTCAATCTTGCTGCTAACCGGCAAGCAAAACTGAACATTCCTGAGGTTAATGGCTTGCTCCCCGAAAGTGCAACTTATCCTGTGAAGTTCAGGAAGGCTGTTACCCGTAATCACGCAACTGTGGCGATGGCTCTTACCCGAGTTGGAAATCACGTTTCTTTCACTAGGGATGACAAATACAGTAACATTTTCAGGGCTAGGACAAATGTGATCATACTATGCAGTAACAGTGAAAATTCGTGATGCGATAAGTGAGGTATTTTTATATATATTCAATACGATGAGAATTGGGAGCTCGAATTTATGACATGACAAGCGGGAAAACGTGTTAATGAGGAAGGCACTAATGAGGTTTCACTGTATATATGTTGTAAAATTGATTTATTTACATATAAATTTCAATACTAGTTTTGATCCATGGATCACTTACACTAACAATTAAAATAGTACATTTGCAATCATTAGAAAACACTTTCCTGAGTTTGTCATATATTACAATCTTAAAATCTAATAACTGTCCATGTTTCATTTCACTAGCATATTGCTGTTAGTTGAATTAAAACACTCTTCTCAAACTTTTACAAATTCACTGTAGGAAAATCTAATAACCAATTGTTTAGTTTGTTACACTAACGATTAAAAGAGTACGTTCACAATCATTGGAAATATTTTTCTTTGAATTATTGTTACGAGGGGAAGGTGAAGTAGTAGTGCAGGGTGGAGAGGGCGTCTGTTGCAGGGGCTGAAGCGTGTGTTTACAGTGTTGATTGATGATTTTATTTAAATAAATGTTTTTAATTAGAGGAATAATAGCATCATATGGAATAAAGACCGAAATATGGCACAAAGAAACATAAAGATGTTGAGAAGCACAAACAAATGCAAGGTGTCTTACCACAAGATAATAAAAAAATAGCCGACCTCAAACAAATATATAGAGATAAGAAATTATTAGTGAAGAGAATTATGAAGGAGGAGAAGGATAAGAGTTGGGAGATGTTCACACACAAACTAGAGGAGGACTCGTAAGGGAATCAAAAGATGTATGGAATATTGAAGAGTGGGAGATCAGACAAAGAGAATATTAAAGCAATTGAAACAGAGGATGGAATCCTAATTCAGAATATAGAAAACATCAGAGAAGAAATAGGAAACTATTTCGACAAATTGTTAAATGGCAGTGAAGAAGAGAAGCACGAAAACAATGAACCTGTCAAAATTGGAGAAGAAGAAAGACCAATTATGTGGTCAGAAACAGAAAATGCCCTGAAGCTCATGAAAGGAGGAAAATCACTGGGAGTAGATGGATTACAAGGTCTTCAGTGGCTACATCGAACACTAGGAGTAATCTGGAGAGAAAATAAGATACCAGGTGAATGGAAAAAAAAAAAAAAAAACGAGCTCGATAGCTGCAGTCGCTTAAGTGCGGCCAGTGTCCAGTAATCGGGAGATAGTGGGTTCGAGCCCCACTGCCGGCAGCCCTGAAGATGGTTTTCCATGGTTTCCCATTTTCACACCAGGCAAATGCCGGGGCTGTACCTTAATTAAGGCCACGGCCGCTCCCTTCCAATTCCTAGGCCTGTCCTATCCCACCGTCGCCGTAAGACATATTTGTGTCGGTGCGACGTAAAGCAAATAGAAGAAGAAAAAAAATGGAAAAAAAGGATTGATCATACCAGTATTCAAGAAAGGAAGCAGAAGAAAGTGTACAAACTACAGAGTAATTACCCTGCTACCACACTGCCTCAAGATATTGGAAAAGATCATAGCGAAGAGATGTTCGGCTGCATGGCTAAATGGTTAGCATGCTGCCTTTGGTCACAGGGGTCCCGGGTTCGATTCCCAGCAGGTTCGGGACTTTTAACTATCATTGGTTAATTTTGCTGGCACGGGGGCTGGGTGTATGTGTCGTCTTCATCATTTCATCCTTTTCACGATGCGCAGGTCGCCTATGGGCGTTAGATCAAAAGACCTGCACCTGGCGAGCCGAACTTGTCTTCGGAAACTCCCGGCACTAAACGCCATACGCCATTTCATTTTATAGTGAAGTGATTAAGAACAAGGATAGAACATCAGTTTGAAGAACAACACAGCTTCAGAAACAACAGAGGAACAATAGACCTATCTTTTTGCCGTTAGACAACTAATGGAAAAGTACTGGGAAAAAGGGAAAGATCTGATAGTAGTGTTCCTAGATATAGAAAAAGCCTATGACAGTGTTCCAAGGAGCAAAATATGGGAATGTCTGTATAAACTAGGTGCTCCAAGTTCTCTAATTCGTAAGATCCAATTGCTATATGAAAACTGTGGAAGCAGTGTACAAATAGGGAATGGTAGATCTGAATGGTTCCAAACAAAGAGAGGTGTACAACAAGGCAGTGCACTATCCCCGCTACTTTTCCTTGCACTCATGGATGTAATCATTAAAGAAATTAAAGTTGCAGAACCTGGAGATTTGAATGCATTAGTGTTTGCAGATGATGTTGCCATTTGGGGAGAAGCAGAGCAAGAAGTCCAAAGGAAATTAGATTGCTGGGTCAACAAATTTAAGTAATATATGTTAACTGTGAGTAAGAAGAAAACAGTAGCAATGAAATTGAGTAGAACACCTAGCAAATGTGACCTCACACTTCATGGAGAGAGAATTGAATGTGTAGAAAGCCTCAGTTATCTTGGAAGTATTGTATCGAATAAGGGGAGTATTAAATTGGAAATCCAGAACAGAGTGACAAAAGGTTCCATGTTCTTCTATCAGGTACGAAATCTACTGTGGGACAAAGCAGTTCCCATAAAAGCCAAACAAACAGTGTTCAAATGTTACCTCCTGCCAATCATGACATATAGGTTAGAGACCTGTGTGTTATTGAAAAGAGACATCAGCTTACTGCAAGCATGTGAAATGAAATTTTTACAATCTGCTATGCAGAAAACAAGAAGAGAGAGAATTAGAAATGAGTGCATTAGAAACGACATGCAAGTGACGTGTACGATGGAAGAAAGACTATACATTGCACGGTTGAAATGGTGTGGGCATGTGCAAAAGATGGAAGAGACTAGAACCCCCGGGCAATACTTGGAAATGGCAGTACCTGGAAGGAGACCTGTTGGACGTCCCAGAAGAGGGTGGCTGGACCAAATAAATGCAGACCTTATCAAGAAAGGAACAACACGGCAGGATGTGAAAGGAGAGGAACTCTATAATGACAGGAACTGATGGAGGCATATTGTCCACAAAAGTCCTACCCGGCCCACTGGAAGGATACCCGATGATGATGAGAATATTGGTTCTGTCAGTTATTTCATTAAGGTTTTGATTGGGGTGGATATTTTGTTCAAGGTCCCCTCTCACGCTAAAGAATAGCTTGCCGCAAACAAGGAACAGTAAGTACTCAGTGCACTAGCAACATGACCGCTGGGAATCGGCCCATGAGGACACTTTCTAATATCTCTTTTTGTATTTTCAGACATCACAAAACACATTTACTCTACAAGGAGGTGTTTCACACGACTAAAGCTATATTAATTATGCAACCGACCACCTATTTGAAGATGTTCCCTCCTAGCCTTACTATCAAGTTTGCGAGGCCAAAATAAAAGATATATGTACTAGTGTAACGAATTTCATGAAACCCCATTTTACAGATATGTCAACATAGTACAGTAAGAACAAATTAAATAAATGGCAGATTTTAAGATAGTGAATTTTATAAAAAAAACAAGAAGAGTGTTTTGAGACAACACAATTACATAATCCTGACGGAGTTTTGATTCCGCATTCAACAGATAGAGATGTTGTGTTTGAGTCATCAGTCCCTAGACTGGTTTGATGCAGTTCTCCATGCCACCTTATCCTGTGCTAACCTTTTCATTTCTACGTAATTATTGCATCCTACATCTGCTCTAATCTGCTTGTCATATTCATACCTTGGTCTACCCCTGCCGTTCTTACCACCTACACTTCCTTCAAAAACCAACTGAACAAGTCCTGGGTGTCTTAAGATGTGTCCTATCGTTCTATCTCTTCTTCTCGTCAAATTTAGCCAAATCGATCTCCTCTCACCAATTCGATTCAGTATCTCTTCATTCGTGATTTGATCTATCCATCTCACCTTCAGCATTCTTCTGTAACACCACATTTCAAAAGCTTCTATTCTCTTTCTTTCGGAGCTAGTTATCGTCCATGTTTCACTTCCATACAATGCCACGCTCCAGACGAAAGTTTTCAAAAACATCTTTCTAATTCCGATATCAATGTTCGAAGTGACCAGATTTCTTTTCTTAAGAAAGCTCTTCCTTGCTTGTGCTAGTCTGCATTTTATGTCCTCCTTACTTCTGCCATCGTTAGTTATTTTACTACCCAAGTAACAATATTCATCTACTTCCTTTAAGACTTCATTTCCTAATGTAATGTTTCCTACATCACCTGCCTTCGTTCGACTGCACTCCATTACTTTTGTCTTGGACTTACTTATTTTCATCTGGTACTCCTTACCCAAGACTTCATCCATACCATTCAGCAACTTCTCGAGATCTTCTGCAGTCTCAGATAAAATAACAATATCATCGGCAAATCTCAAGGTTTTGATTTCCTCTCCTTGGACTGTGATTCCCTTTCCAAATTTCTCTTTGATTTCCTTTACTGCCTGTTCTATGTAAACATTGAAAAGTAGAGGGGACAAACTGCAGCCTTGCCTCACCCCTTTCTGGATTGCTGCTTCTTTTTCAAAGCCCTCGATTCTTATCACTGCAGACTGATTTTTATACAGATTGTAGATAATTCTTCATTCTCGGTATCTGATCCCTATCATCTTCAAAATCATAAATAGCTTGGTCCAATCAACATTATCGAATGCCTTTTCTAGATCTACGAATGCCATGTACGTGGGCTTGTCTTTCTTGATTCGATCCTCTAAGATCAGACGTAAAGTCAGGATTGCTTCACGTGTTCCTACATTTCTTCTGAAGCCAAATTGATCTTCTCCCAACTCAGCTTCAACTTGTTTTTCCATTCTTCTGTAAATAATAAGTGTTAAAATTTTGCAGGCATGAGATACTAAACTAGTGGTGCGGTAGTTTTCACACCTGTCAGCACCGGCTTTCTTGGGAATAGTTATAACAACATTCTGCCGAAAATTGGATGGGACTTCTCCTGTCTCATACATCGTGCACACTAAATTAAATAACCTTGCCGTGCTGGTTTCTCCTAAGGCAGTCAGTAATTCAGAGGGAATGTCATCAATTCCAGGTGCTTTGTTCCTGTTTAGGTCACTCACAGCTCTGTCAAACTCTGACCTCAAAATTGGGTCTCCCATTTCATCAGCATCAACAGCCTCTTCATGTTCCAGAACCAAATTATCTACATCTCTACCTTGGTACAACTGTTGGATATGCTCCTGCCATCTTTCTGCTTTGTCTTCTTTCCCTAGAAGTGGCTTTCCATCTGAGCTCTTAATATTCATACACCTAGATTTCCTTTCTCCAAAGGTTTCCTTGATTTTCTTGTATGCAGCATCTACCTTTCCCAGGACCATACAGCCTTCGACATCCTTGCACTTCTCCTTCAGCCATTCTTCCTTATCTACCTTGCACTTTCTATCCACTTGATTCTTTAATCACCTGTATTCTTTTCTGCCCTCTTCATTTCTAGCATTCTTGTATTTTTGTCGTTCATCAATCAGGTCTAGTATCTCTTGAGTTATCCACTGATTCTTAGTTGATCTTTTCTTCCTTCCTAACATTTCTTCAGCAGCCCTACTGACTTCATTTTTCATGATTCTCCACTCTTCCTCTATAGTGTTTCCTTCAGCCTTTTCATTTAGTCCTTGTGCAACATGTTCCTTGAAACAATCCCTCACACTCTTTTCTTTCAACTTGTGTAGATCCCATCTTTTTGCATTCTTTCCTTTCTTCAATTTCTTCAACTTTAGATGGCATTTCATGACCAACAAGTTGTGGTCAGAGTCCATGTCAGCTCCTGGAAAAGTTTTGCAATCCAACACCTGGTTTCTGAATCTCTGCCTAATCATAATGAAGTCTATTTGATACCTTCCAGTGTCTCCAGGTCTCGTCCACGTATACAGCCGTCGTTTGTGGTGTTTGAACCAAGTATTGGCAAGGACTAAATTATGATCAGTGCAGAATTCAACCAGCCGACTTCCTCTTTCGTTCCGTTGTCCCAATCCAAATTCTCGTACTGTACTACCTTCTCTTCCTTGGCCTACCACTGCATTCCAGTCTCCCATCACAATTAGATTCTCGTCACGTTTTACATATTGTATTAAATCTTCTATCTCCTCATATATTCTTTCGATTTCTTCATCATCCGCTGAACTCGTAGGCATATAGTCCTGCACTATTGTGGTGGGCATTGGTTTGATGTCTTTCTTGACGACAATAATTCTTTCATTATGCTGGTCGTAGTAGCTTACCTGCTGCCCTATTTTATTATTCATTATTAAACCGACTCCTGCATTTCCCCTGTTTGATTTTGTGTTGATAATTCGGTAGTTACCTGACCAAAAATCTTGTTCTTCCTGCCAACGTACTTCACTTATACCAACTACATCTAACTTTAGCCTATCCATCTCCGTTTTCAGGTTCTCTAACCTACCACAACGATTCAAACTTCTAACATTCCACGCTCCGACTCGCAGAATATCAGTATCCATCTTCCTGATGATCGATCGCCCCCTCTCGTGTAGTCCCCACCCGGAGATCCGAATGGGGGACTAGTTTACCTCCGGAATATTTTACCCGGGATGAAGCCATCATCAGTACACCATTCATACAGAGAGAGCTGCATGTCCTCGGGAGGTAGTTACGGCTGTAGTTTCCCGTTGCTTTCAGTCATGTAGCAGTATCAACACAGCTAAGCCATGTTGAGTATTATTACAAGGCCTATCAGTCAATCATCTAGACTGCCGCCCTTGCAACTACCGAAAGGCTGCTACCCCCCTTTCGATGAACCATTCATGAGTCTGGTCTCTCAACAGATACCCATCGGATATGGTTGCACCTGCGGCTCGGCTATCTGCATCATTGGGACACGCAAGCCTCCCCATCGCGGCAGGGTCACACGGTTCACAGAGGAGGCAGATAGAGATATCTCAGTGAAATGAACAGATGTTTTATTAGATTGTAAGACTGTAATATATGACAAACTTAAGGAAAGTGGTTTCTAATGATTGTGAATGTACTATTTTAATTGCTAGTGTAAAGAGCTGAGGATGATCCATGGATTGAAACTAGTATTGAAATTTAGATGTAAATAAATCAAATTTAGAACATATGTAGTATTGATTAGGTGGGAACATCAGAAAACTCTGTAACTGTGAGTTGTAAACCATCAATACGGAAAAATGAAACTAATCACACATGATCCCTTACATAGTGCTGTAATTTTTTGCTGCTTCTCCCTGTATAATGTATAAACATTTTTACTAGTAAAATTTGGGGATAATTTAAAATATTTGGAAGAATCAAAATAATTTAATAAAGCTCTTATTTTTTATTTTACACTCTACCAATTGAAACAGGAAAAGGTATTGTTATATGTAAATGTCTAGATTTGAAATATCTTAATGTATGTTTAAAATAATTGTGTAGCATACTGTATATCTTTGTGTAGTTGATTTTTTATCATCATCATCATCATCATATCCCCTTATCCAGTTGAATCCAGGCAGAAACAGGTAAGGTTCCTTTCCATTGTATTTTAACTTTCTGCCATTCCTCTGCCATTATTATGTTCCATAGTAGGCCCTATTGTCTTACACTAGTCTTAATTAGTAGGTAAATCTGCCATGATCTGATTCTTCCTCAGCTTCTTCATTTTATTTGTTTCATACAGTAGCCTAATCTGTTGGCAGTGGTGGTTAATACCTAACAAAGTTGTGTACAAAGAGCTAGAACCCATTACAGATACTATGCGTAAGAGGAGAGTGGGATTATTTGGACATATCATGAGGATGCAGGATTCAAGACTTCTGAAACAACTAGTACAACACAATCTTGTCTCAAAAAATACCACAACAGGATCAGAGAAGTAAGAGAGGATCTGAAGGAAATAGGCCTTACAACAGAAGACACCACAAATAAGATAAAAATGAATACAAAACTCAAGAATACAAACCTCCGCTTTACCCTTACACAAAATAAACCAACAGCACGCATATTTTCAACTGACGAAAGGGCACGAAGATCGGAGCGTCTGAAGAAGTACTGGGGGGACCGCAAAGCCCGAACGATCCCTTCAAAGAGACCTGAACGACGGACTGACTAAAGTCATCCTATGTGGTCATAAAAGAAGAAGAAGACGAAGAAGCCTAATCTGAGTTGGTACTCTTTCTTTATTCATATCTAGTCATATATAGAAAGATAGAAGCATGGGAAAAAACTTGTTATAAGATAAACACAATGATAGTTCAGCTTTGAAAGAGGGAGCAGTAGAAAAAGAAACAATGGCAAATATGAAGACACAAAAGGGCAAGGACAATCTTCACATTTTCATACAGTGCAGTCTCCAAATAGATTGGGTCTCTCCTCATCAGTTCTACATCTATTTCTTCTCTGCATCCAGTGAGCTTGCTTCTGCTTTCCAGTTTCATCTGTCGGTTGTTCTCATATAATTGTGCTCTTTAGCTTCTCAGTTGTTATCCCTCTGTAATTTAGGAAATTCTTTTTCTCTTTTCTCGAAGTTATCAGTAGATACTGTTATTACCATCTTTCAGTCCTCTAGATATTATTTTCTTTCCAAACTACTCTCAGTCATTTTGTCATATTCCAGTCACTTCAGCTGCCTCTGAGCATATCCACTATCACTTCATCCATGCCTGGAGCCTTGTCACTCTTCATCCTCTTCAGTACATCCTCCGCCCCGTTCCTCAAAATATCATCTGGTACTTCATGATGGAAGAAGGATCGACTGAAAATTTAGGTCAAATGTAAATATATTTTCTTTGTGTGCGTCTTTTTAATTGTTTAACTGGTAACTTTATTGTTCTCCATTTATGTTGTAAGGAAGTGTATGCAGTTATGGATTTTGTAACCAAATTTAATGAATTTTGACCATGTTGATATATTCTGAAAATTTTTTAATTACCGGTATAAACTGTCCATTTACTTCAATAAATGTCTGAATAATTTCTTTTTCTAAACTTAAAACAAACATTAATTTGCATTTTTTCTACAAAAAATATAGAATTTTTTTTTATCTACTAACATTTTTGCTTTATGCAGCATATTACATTTCCATTGCTTCATGCTGTCCCCACCTGGGCTCATTTATTAATGCAAACCGATACAATGAAATTGCAAAGTAGTCTCAAACAAAAACCGCAGTGCAATAACGTTTTCAGAGGAAAAGTTATCGTACATTCACACTCACATCCAGCTACTTAACCAGGCATCATGTACTCTCCGAAAAGGTTTGTGGCTGCTGCTTGAACCATTCCAGTTCTACAGCTTGAATTCGTAATCATTGTGGAAGTATTTGCCCTTAGGAAATTTCTTGAGAGTCCTGAACGGTGGGAAGGTAACAGCCATTGCTGTTGTAAGGATTCTTACAATAAACAGTATTGATAGGGTGGAAATCCTTTCTTATCTGTACATGTGTAATCTGTCAATACGAAAATGAAACTCATAAATCAGGATGGTTAAGAACCTCTCACAATTTCTTCACTAATATTTCTTATACGATTCTTGCAACTTGTGGACACAAATATACTTTCAATATAACAATATCTTCTTCACAGTAGTCTGAACTGTGCCAAAAGATATGCCAAACCCTGTTACAAGCAAACATAAGCTCCTCTGCTGATTCTCCAATACGGCATTTTTTACTATGCACATCAGTTATGACAGCATGCACCTGCCTAGGCAGTGTGTTTACTTTTGTCCGGAGAAAGCATGCCCAATTCTTCACTTTAGTCTTCAATACACATTTCTTACAATACTCAGTATCAATGCAACGAGGAAGTTCAATAGTTCACAATGAACTTCATGGCATATTCATACTGTTTTGACAGTTTGAAATCACTGCCATATTTGCTCACTGTCCACACAGCCAAACAAGGCACACCAACTGGCTCTAATTGTAGAATGTTGGTATATAGTTCTCTCCCTCTCTCGTGTTGTGACTGCTCATTGAGGTGCTCGCAGTGGAATGAGCAGTCAAGCCCGGATAGGTTTCATTTGATCCTGTCTCATATATAAGATAATGTACAGGGTGGGTGGGTGGGAAGTAGCTCCCTAATTTTAAATGTCCATAAGTTTTATAATTGTTGAGATTTATTAATGAAAGTTGTTTTGTTTTGTTACGGTATCCCTGAGAATACCCTGACCTGCAGTAGCATCTTCTTCCAGTTAATAACGAGATGGCAGGAAGGTTGACTTTAAAAGAGCACGCCCAGGTTGCTTCACTGTTGAAGTGTGGCGATCTGTAGCCCTTGTTCAGCGGTGGTGGCAGGGTGTTCATGGTCCTCATGCCACACTTGATGCTAAAACCATTAGGAATTGTCACACCAAGCTAATGACAACTGGGTTTCTTGTGGATAAACCAAGAAGAGGACAATCTTCGGTAGCGCGATCGCCAGAAAATGTAGCGGCAGTGAGGGAGTTACTCACAGTCCTGGTAAATCAACACGCCAGGCAGCTCGTGAGAGTGGAATCAGCAGGCATACAGTGTGTATTGTGTTAAGGAAGGACCTTGTCTGGAGACCATGGAAGCCCCATTATGTTCAGGAGTTATCATTGGAGACGATTGGTGGGATCTGTTCAAAAACATGACATTCCAGTACGTTTACGTCATTTGGTCGACAACGCAGGGCCAAATGTGGAATTTTAGTGTGGTACACACATTCTCATAGTCCTGAGAACCGAACACAACTTGTTCCGTGTGAAAATATTCGTTAACAAAAAACTTATGGACATTTAAAACTAAGGGAGCTATTTCCCACCCACCCCGTATATTGAGAGTATTCTGATGTTGAAGAGTGACAATGTTTAAATTTGTTTTGTTTTGTTTTCTTTGTTTGGTAATATTAGTTTGCAGTCAATTCAAAGGGTGAAAATTGTTATTAAGAAACATAACTTCTGAGTTTAACATCTTCTAATGTTCTCCCTGTTGTCATTCCAAGTTTAGTTACAACCTGTTTTGTTAATGGCATCTTGGTAATCTGTCATTCTAGTGAACCTTGGTGATGACCTATTTCCTTGTCTCATTCTTACATTACTTTTGAGTTTAATGTCATCTTCTCAGCGTTCTCCCTCTAGTCTTTCCAAACCTCTTTTGTTAATGTCATATTGGTGATCTGTCATTAAATTGAACCTGGTTGGTGACCTATTTTCTTATCTCATTCTTACATTATTTTTGGGTTTAATATTATCATCTCATGTTCTCCCTCTTATCTTTCCAAATCTCTTTTGTTAATGTCATATTGGTGATCTGTCATTCTAGTGAACCTTGGTGGTGACCTATTTCCTTGTCTCATTCTTTCCAAGTAGCCCATGGTAAGGCATGTTTTTTGCATTTGTTAGGTAAGTTCATGATATAAGTGTCCTTAATGTTGCAGGCATTTCCTTTAGATATGTCTCAGTATGGTAACCTGTTCAATGCCACAAGAATCCCTGAGGTAGGAAAAGATCGTCTCTTTCAGAACAAGAGTGCCAAACATACACTGGTCATGAGAAAAGGGCACTTCTACATATTCGATGTCCTTGACAGAGATGGTAAGATATTGTGCTCTTAACTTTGTCATGTTTCCATTGAGAGGACCATTACTTCACCTAAGTCCTGAATGTTCCTCCTTTGCTAAGTATGGCCTTGTCTTTGTCTCTGCTGGTTTGTGATTGTTTTATTCCTCGTACAAAATGTTCTTTAACAATGCTCACAATATTGAATCCTTGGAACGTATAAGGGTTGTTTCATTGAATAAAAGACTGATGTCTAGAGACTTGCACTATATATTTTGACAACATACATTATACCAGAATGACAGCATAGTTTGAAAGAGGCTACAAAAAATCAACCCCACCATTTATTCTCCCGTCACCGAGAGAACCGAACCTGATGTAAACAAAGAAAAATGTGTATCCGTATGTATCCATCCGCGGTCTAAACGCTGATTGGAGAATCACTGGGCTAGTTCCGGACACATGGCAGGAACCACGTGGGCAGTCTTGAAACTGTCGTTACTTCGCTTGACTGCGGCTACTACATCAGGATTAGCTCTACATAGACTGTTGTCGGATACCACTGACGTCAACATGTACAGTAGTTGACAGGCAATTGTGTTGTGGATTACGGCACAAATTATACTCACTGTCCGCGAAAAATAAACAACAATGAATGATACATGGCATCTCGATATTTAACATATCAGAAAAGAAAGATAGATTTGAATTTATGGCCGAAACGTAAATACGTAATAAATCAATCATAACAGCGCATGTAAGTAAAACTTCACACATTTAATATTCTAATCAAGTAAAATTCTAGCGAGGAACTTAGAAGAGGCAATATTAAAACAATAAAATGTACAGTACCGGTACTTTACCTAATCAGAATATGATAAAGGACGAACGCCTTCCAAGTAAGCGCTTCTTCGATTTCCCAGGTGTTCTTACCAATCCTTGGTGCAGTCGTTCGCTGCGTGCGGTATTAATGCTCCACTCCGAAACACAAGTGAAATCGGATGTCAGCTTCGTAAATCCTTTAAAGTTAAAGTCGGGTATTTCTTACAAAATTTATGGAACACATTCAATGCAATTGCCTTCTCCCCACTTTTCAAAGATTTCCCTTCGCGATGCTTAACGAACTCAACTCGGTGATCCACATTGCACAAGAACAAGTAACGTCTCACTCACTCACTCACTCACGCACTGTACTGCTTGCTTCCCAAGCTCACAGCTTAACAAAATGGCGGGTCAAGCGTGAGCGAATGCGTCCCTCGTGCTCTTCAATTTGAAATGCTTGTTTATTTTAAATAACATTGAATACAAATAGTTTTTTGTATATTTCTCTGACTTAAATTATTTGAGGAATTATATTTCGGATATTTTGCATCTAGGATCGCATTAGCGACGATGTGGCTAACGAACTAGTTTCGTGTCTCCGCGTAGGTGTCCCGCGGCAGCACTAATCAATAAACGTTAACCCAAGCACGCGCTTATGTTTACATCACGACTGGTTCTCTCGGTGAAATCTGTATAGACACCTGTCCCAATGCTGAACAAGTTTTCCTATACCTTCCAGAACAAAGGACACTGGTTGCTGGTTGAATCACTCTTTTTAGGGCTTTTTTTTTTCAGCAGACCAAAGATGTGAGTGTCATAAGGTGAGAGACCTTGGCTGTAAGGCAGATGATTCTTAAGACCCCAGCAAAAATAGCGCTGACTGTTCTTTGTTGTGTTGACATGTGTAGCTGTGGAGCACAAGCATACTTTGCGACAATTTTTCCAGTCAGAGAACCTTCTTTGCACAAGAATTGAATCAAACCATGTTTGTTTGAACATAACCATTAAAAAGAAACATTGCTTCATCTTTTTTCTGTGTCTCAGATTGATCATGTTCTTAGCTGTTACTAAAAATACTTCCACCTCTTGGATGTAATGCAGTGTTGCCAGCTGTGTGTTGTATGTTTCAGTTGAACAACCTGTATACATTCTGTATAAGTAGAGAATATCTCGTATTCTTCACACTTATGACTCAAGGTCCCTATGTGTGGTCTTGTCTTCCTTATGTTCTGCATGGTGGTTATTTTCTCGTAGCAAATATGTTAATAACTAGTCAGATGTCTTAAAGTTCTGTACTTGGTTTAAGTGGCATTCTGCTACCTGTAGCTGTTTCATGCCTATTTGTATTTTCATTGATTATAGAGGAATCTGTAGCGGTTTCATGATAAAATACAGAATATTTCCTAACCAACTCTTCAGTTGAGTGATTAATATGCTGATGATTTATCTTCTGTTGAAAGGAACTTTCTGAGCAGGGTTTTAAAACATATTTCTTCCATTTTCAAGCAAAAGGTTAGTTTTCTGTTTCGTTACAAGCGATTGTTGATTTTATTATTGCACTTTCTGTTGTATGTGTATAAGTCAGAAAATAACTTTTATTACTTTGAAACTAAGGAATACAGTTTGGATGGACTTGTATGATTACTGAAATAAAACTCAGTTAAGAAGATCCGGTATAATAAATTTTCCACCTAAGACGTGTGATATTTTTGGTTCCGTGATATATCATATTAAGATATAATACATTTTTCCCACTTCAAAATTTCCAGTTAAATAGTTCGGATTGTAGAACTCCTTGTTTGACAAATACACGTGCATTGAGGACAACATTGCTATTGCCACTCTGCCTTTATCACCCACACGCAAAGGGACTGAAAAACTACCACTAATGGTAACAGGGAAGTCTTGAAAGCATGCTGTTTTAAAAGATGACAGGACCTAACCATACAAATACATCAGTTACAAGTCAGCTTGAGTGATAAGTACTCTATTTGAAGAATGAATGCAAGCTCTGGATGCCGAAATGGGGATCCAGAACAGGAAGATTGTTGTGTTTATGGACTACGGTCCTGCTGGTCCTAGTGGTCTCAGTTAAAAACATTAAGGTAGGATTTTTTCCCGTCTAATACTGTATTGGTACTAGGACCTAGGAGTCATTAAGATATTGAAGCAAAGATACCGAAAAGCAGTTATGCACTGTGTGCTGCTACACATGGAAGCTAGCAGACCCATCAAGCAATCTCGTTTGGACACTGCATATCATTGCCACATTATGCGATTCAATGGAGCCTCTAACAATCTTAACATTGCTTCAAGAAAGCAGGTTTTGGTTGAGATACTAGCAGCAGCATTGTTATGGAAGTTGGTGACATAGAGCCAGGGTGCTGGAAAACTATACAGGAGCCCATTGTTTCAATTACTTCACTGCCATTGATGATATGGTAGTCGGTTATGACTGAGTGAGTTGGCTGTGCGGTTAGGGTCGCGTAGCCGTAAGCTTGCATTTGGGAGATGGTGGGTTCGAATCCCATCGGCAGCTGTGAAGATGGTTTTCCGTTGCTTTCCATTTTCACACCAGGTGATGAAGAGAGAACAGTTCTATGTAAAATAATGATGATGTAATTAAAAGTTTCTTCTGTTCTTAAAATGCGTTTCATGCAAAAATAATGACAGTTGATTCAGTAGAATTCAGTAAAATATATTAAGTGGAACAACAATGTTATTGAACTGACTGAACTGTTCTGAATTCATCACATTACATTACATCTAGCGACTTCTTCATCTGATGATGATTCAACATGCACTTATTTTAATTTATAAGTACCGTATATCATATGAGTGTGAATTTTATTCATGTTTTGTAACTTTAAGTATATTAATTTTAAGTTAATTCTAGGCAGCCTAATGCGGCCGAAACATGTTCTGTTATTTTAATGTGATGTTTTTACAACTTTGAATTGTAAATAAACTTACAGGTATTTGATTTGATGGAACCAATATACTAGTTTTTCAACTCATATAACACAATTGATAATATGGATCCAAAATGTAATTTATTTCAGTTCTTGATCTATTATAGCCTGAATGTCTAGTCATAACTTATATAGGAAGATGCAGCCCTGAAGGTGGTTTTCCTTGGTTTCTCATTTTCCATTTTCACACCAGGCAAATGCTGGGGCTGTATCTTAATTAAGAAGGCCATGGCCGCTTCCTTCCCATTTAAGCCTTTCCTATTCCGTCTCCACCATAAGACCTATTTGTGTCGTTGCAACGTAAAGCAAAAAAAAAAAAAAAAAAAAAAAAAAGATGATGGGAACACATAATAGGATAAATACTATGATTGGTCAGTGTAGTGAGAGGGAGCAAGAGAAAGAATAGATGACAAGAAAATGCAAAAGGACAAGAAAAAAGCTCAGCATCTTCACACACTGCCATTTTTACGTAGATGGGTTCTCTCCTTACCAATCTCAGTTCTACTTACATTTCTTCTCAGCCCTTGACAAGCTTGCTTCTGCTTTCCAGCGTCATCAAGAGGATGGGCTTTAAACACTTGTTGAGAGGCCATCCCATATTGATAGATCTTTAATTTTGATATTAGGAAAACTGTGCGAGTTGGCCGTGCGGTTAGGGTCGCGCAGTTGTGAGCTTGCATTTGGGAGATAGTGGGTTCAGATCCCACCGTCGGCAGCCCTGAAGATGGTTTTCCATGGTTTCCCATTTTCACACCAGGCAAATTCTGGACCTGTACCTTGGCCATGGCTACTTCCTTCCCTTTCCTATCCTATCATCGCCATAAGACCTATTTGTGTTGGTGTGACATAAAGAGAGAAAAAAAGAAGAAGATGGGAACACACAGTAGGATGAATACCATGATTGGTCAGAGTCGTGAGACGGAGCAAGAGAAAGAATAAATGACAAACAAGAAAGTGTAAAAGGACAGGGAAAAAGCTCAGCATTTTCACATACTGCCATTATCACATAGATGGGTTCTCTGCTTACCAATCTCAGTTCTGTTTACATTTCTTCTCAGCCCTCGACAAGCTTGTTTCTGTTTTCCAGCATCATCAAGAGGGTGGGCTTTAAACATCTTGATAAATCTTTAATCTTGACATTAGGGAAACTGTGTGAGTTGGCCGTGCGGTTAGGGTCGCGCAGTTGTGAGCTTGCATTTGGGAGATAATGGGTTCAGATCCCACCATCATCAGCCCTAAAGATGGTTTTTCCTGGTTGCCCATTTTCACACCAGGAAAATGCTGGGACTGTACCTTAATTTAGGCCATGGCCACTACTTTCCCAATCCTAACCATTTCCCATCCCTCCGAAGCCAAAAATCTTAGATGTGTAATTGCAATGTTAAACAAGTACAGTAACAAAAAAAATGTATGGAAAATGGGCAAGAGGAAAGGAAAAGGGGTGAGACATAAGGTAAAGTTGACAGTAAACAAACACATAAGGAGAAAAAGTTCCTAAAGAGTCTATATAAGTGAAAAGAACAAACAAATGACATTCAATTGTGTATAGCAAGATAGGAATATAAGTACAGTGGAACCTTGGATTGCGAGCATAATTCGTTCTGGCAACATGCTTGTAATCCAAAGCGCTCGTATATCAAAGCAAGTTTTCCCATAAGAAACAATTGAAACGCGGATGATTAGTCCACAACACAAAAATATTTATTCGCATACCATTTCTAAAACAAAATATAATGTAAAACAAATTAAAGTGCACTTTACCTTACAATAGAATCATTGTTGGTGTGAGGGAGACGAGTGATTACAGGAGAAGAGTTACTGTGAAGCACGAATTTCACGAACGGAATCACTGCTATCTGTTGGCTCACTGGAATTGTTTCATTTTCGTGCAACTTTAACAAGGAACCTGTCCAATGACTGTTGCTTTTGTCTCTTTTTGATGATTTCATGAAAATGTGACATTGCATTGTCACTGAACTGACTCATCACTCGTACTGCTATTGCCTTATTCGGGTGGTGTTTTTCTATAAAATATTGCAGCGTTTCCCACATTTTTCACTTCTCCCGAATCTCAGTTGAAGTGAGTGATTCCATTGACTTTTCCTCCTCCTCTTCCTTGCGCGAGATCTCCTCTATAACCTCCTCCTGTTACTCGCGATGCACATCTATCAGTTCGTTGGTGGACAGTTCCTGGCTATGTTCTTCCACCAACTCTCGAATGTCCACGTCATTCTCCTCCAACCCCATGGTCTTCTCTAACGACACAATTTCATCGACAATTGGCGGCTCATTTTCACCAACAATCCCCTCAGTCACATCCAAGAACTCAGTCAGCCCACAGCTTTCCACAGGGGGAAGTGAGAGTTCTCTTTGCGACTCCACCCCAGGCTTTATTGATGATCTTCAGGCAGTTCACGGCGGGGAAATGATTTCTCCCAAACTCTCGGAGGGTAAGGTTTGTTCCTTCGGTCACTTCAAAGCATTGCTGAAATAGTGCTTTCGTGTATAGCTTTTTGAAGTTCGAAATGACTTGCTGATCCATAGGCTGGAATAGTCGAGTAGTGTTGGGAGGAAGGAACATAACCTTAACGAACTTGAATTCCTCCAGTAAGTCGTCCTCAAGGCCTGGAGGATGAGCAGGAGCATTGTCCATAACCAGCAAGACTTTGAGCGGCAGATTATTTTCTGAAAGGTATTTCTTCACCACAGGACCAAAGACCTCGTTCATCCATTCAACAAAGACACAGGGGAGGGGAAAACCTAGGCACACGTGACGCTCGTATTGTGGAACCTCATTCGCTTATCAAGTTACAATTTACTTAAAATGTTTGCTCGTCTTGCAAAACACTCGTATACCAAGTTACTCGCATTCCGAGGTTTCACTGTATAGGAAAGGAACAAAAGATAGGATGGGAACATGAAAAGGAACACTTATTAGGATGAGCATTAATGCAGGTCTGTGTGTTTCGCTTTCCTGTCTGTGATCCAACTTTTCCCCCTCACAACAGCGAAAAATCTACTCACTATAGCGGATTGTCGTTATATCAGATTTTTTGTTAAAAAAATTTACAAAAACCTGTAACCGCTACTACAGTGGTTACACAAAACAAAGCACTAAACACAGCAAAGGGGGAAGGTAAGAGCAACTACACAATATCAGAAACCACTACACACTCAGAGAAACATTAGCTGAAATTACGCGGAACATACGTAAATATCAGTAGGGCCAACTAGTAGAACAATAAACCAGGAAAGTGGAAGGAACTACGACCTACCGAGGGCATGGACATGGCTTAGGTTGCGGTTTCCGAAATAATTCGCCGTGATCCTTAAATTTGAAAAATATTATTTACAAGTGAAATTTTACAAATACATTCCGAACAAAATCCACCAACTTGCAACTTACGAATTATATTATCTGTGATACCATTACTTAGAGGATCTTTGATAATACCTTGGTACAAGTTCAATATTTCAAACCAACTATACATCTAGTTACAAATCCAGTTGTACAATGCAATTTACAGTGAAGTAAACGTACTCTCCAAAACTCTAGCAAGAGACACTGAACTACCAGAGGCAAACCGCAAGGTAAATATATTAAACTACAATCTACATATTTAGTGAAACAAGAAAAGGGAATGCCTCGAAAACAAACCGGCAAGTCCAGCTGAAAAGCTAAGGCGTCATAAATAATTAATTTGGCGAATCTAGGTTAGGCTAGGGCAGACTCCTATACGAAATAGCAACCGAACATTATGGAAATTTTAGCTGGAACGGAATTCAAGAGTGCTTACCCGAAGGTGGCCCATCCCGTTAGCGAGGCGTCGCACACGACGTAAAACTTCAGACCAAGACAGACTAAGGCAGACCAGGCCAAGACTCGACAAGACAGACCGAATTATCACGAACGCTGCCTCGCTCTCTATATATAGGTAAACCCTGGCCTTGGAGTAGCCAATCAGAATGCACGAGTCCACCTATGCCCACCTAGGTTCACCAATCACAATTCCTACTACAGTCGCGAACTTTAACTAAGCTTCTCGAATACGCACGTTCGCGAATCTTCCATTTCCAGAATAGTTAGAAAATGCCTTCTAGAACACATAACCAACAAAAGGCAACACACCCTGTTCAAAAATTCCATGTAACAATTTTCTAGATATTTCCAGTAAGTACAGAACTGAAATGTACTATTTACAAATACATATGTTACAAATATTACACTGTACAGGTTAGGTCATTGCAAATAAAACATATTACCACACTTGAAAAATGAAGACTTCAATGAACACTTTCCACTTTCAACTACATTGTTCACCTGTGACAAAACCCATACAAATCGGAATAAAGTGGCAATCAGTTCATTCAGACCTTGTGTATTCACGGATGATATCCACACTATGTTTGTTATTTTTTGAAATCCGATACTGCATGAAGGTTTATGCCTAATTTAAATCTGAAAAAAGTTATTGTATTACTCCAGAGGCCTCTGTGGCGTACGTTTCAGTTTTCTTCTTCAAACAGCATCACCTAACCTAACCTAACCGTACATGTATCATGAAAACATATTTGAAGCACGTAGAGAAATGAATACCTCCTCGCTACTAACGTACATGGGAATAGTCTTTCCGAAATTTAACTAGACATGAGAAAATATAAATTATCGTTTGAAATCAGTGATGCATTCTGCCATATCTTGAGGTGTATCACATTCTTGCTTAATTTCAGGCTGTAGTAAAATGAAACCGTCGTTTTCATCAGCCATTATTTCTAATGAGTTAACAACTGCTATCAACCAGTTTATTTATGCATTTTTTATGAAAATGTGGTATCTTCCTTCATTTAAAATTTTCTTTTACAGAACAGCAGTCGACGAATATTACTAATTGACTCCGACATCACATTAGAATATCAGTGAGAAAGTTTGCAAGTACACACCACTCAAATAGATTTGGTGATGAACTGTGGGATCAACATTTACCAGTTTCCATTTACTATTGAATTATTAATGATCAGCAGTATTAGAACTAACAGTTCTGTGTATATAAATTAATACTTGAAATAGTCTCAATGATGAGCATACTCAAGATGTTAGGACCTAGTTTATTTTCAAATTTAAACATAATTTCATCCCAGTTTTTAATGTCAATTTGTATATATTTGTTTCATTTGTTTTATGTCAATTGTGTGCATGTACATTTGTTTAGTTATTATATGTTTTACATTAAGGCTGAAGTTGGCCAGCCCCAGCTGAAACTAGTCCCTGATTAATGTAGTTTAGAATATTACATATTATAGTATTGAAAGGTGGACCATTACTACATTAATTTAATAATTATATTGTACTTACAATTCAATACGGATCATAATTATGAAGTTTATAACCTATGACAAGTACACATATCGAGAAAACGATACCATAGGTCGCATTTTGTGGCAAATGCTTCAGTTTTCTTAATCAAAGAGTGTCACCTATTCTAACTTAACCGCGTATGTACCATGAAAACATACATCAAGCGCCAGTAGAAAAGTGATAACCTTTTTGCTATAAATTTTTAGATGGGGATAGCCTTATTGAAATTTAACAAGACGCGAAAAAATATAATCTAACCTCTGAAATCAGTGATGCGCTCTACCATATCTTGAGGTGTACCGCATTCCTACTTAACTTCAATGTAGAGTATTAAAATTAAGCGATCTTTTACTTTGCCTTTATTTCTAACGAGTGAACACCTGCTATCGATCACGTTATTTACGTATTTATTTCAAAAACATGTTCTCCTCTTTCATTTCTGATTTTATTTACGGAACGGCAGTTGACAGGTATTACTAATCAACTCCAACATCGCCTTCGAATGTTGACGAGAGAGCTCGCGCGTGCACATAGCAAGAAAACAATACCGTTCTGAAGATGATCAATCGCATTTTGTGGCAAACGTTTCAGTTTTCTTATTCAAACAGCGTTACCTAACCTAAGTTAATCGTACTGTATGTATCATAAAAACAATTCAAGCACCAGTAGAGAAATGATAACCTTCTCGCTATAAATTTACATGATAATAGCCTTTCCGAAATTTAACCAGACGTGAGAAAATATACTACACTAACCTCCGAAATCATTGATGCACTCTGCTATATCTTGACGTGTATCCCAGTCTTACTTAATTGCAGTATTTAGCATTAAATTTAAGTGATCGTTTAATTCATCCTTTATTTTTAACAAGTTAACAACTGCTATAGGACACGTTATTTACAAATTTATTACAAAAAAATGTTATCTTTCATTTCCATTTTTCTTTATGGAACAGCAGTTGACGGGTTTTACTAATCGACTCCAATGTCACCTTCGAATGTTGACAGGAGAGCTTGCTAGTGGACATAGCGAGGAAATGCAATGTAATGGCTGGGTGATTAAATATCGATAACGCAAGAAATTGCGCACACTTAATCGCTCATAATAAGGGATGCGTCAGTGATGAGAGTTCTCGCTGTGACCGAAGGATAATACGCAGTTTAATATAGGAATTTTGGAGGGACAGAAAAATACTGACATTGTGTAACGGTTCAAGTCCCGTTACAAGCATTCATCTGCATTATTATTATTATTATTATTATTATTATTATTATTATTATTATTATTATTATTATTATTATTATTATTATTATTATTGTACCAGGCGGTACACCTCCACGCCGCTAATTCAAATATTGCGCCAGTTGAAACTCCTCTACAGGAGAACGCCTGAACTTTAACCAACTGTACTAATTCAAAGGTTTCTTGGAAGATGTCACTACCGTAAATTCTGAAGTGTTCTGAACTGTGTGTTTGTTTGCTCCATATCAAGAAATTTGAACATTCTCTAACAGATGTCTCTACCAAAACTAATATCGCACTCTGGTGTAAAGGAATGTACCTTCCTGAAGAAATTTTGTATTCATAAGTTTTGTCTTAACTAAATTTTGTTCTGTCAGTTGTAGGTTGGCAATATAATCCTTTCTTTCTGCCTGTTTTGAATGTAGCCAATCAGGAATTTCTGTAATTAATTTTCCACCAATAAGGTGTTTCTTCTTCATCTGGTGTATTAGTTTTTGCTGTTATCCAATGAAATTTTGTGGACGGGTTGTAATCATTCATGAAACGTCGCGAATTTTCCGCGAGGGTATATAAACTGCTGATTTTCTTGTCTCGGGGCCACTTCAGTAACATCTCTCCTTGTGTGATTACGTAGCAGGGGGCGGGAAGCGCCTCTTTCTTCGGGCAGCAGTTCATCTGTAAGGTAATGGCCATTTTATAACTTCATTTCTCACTAGCTCAGCAGTTTAAACCGCGGGGCAGGTTCGAAACCTTTCTAATGTAACCTATCTTTAAAATGTATTAGACATTTGGTAAATTTTGGCTCTTTAACTATAAATTGGGATAGAGAGTGCCTAACCCTCTCGAGCTCCCACTCATATAGTTCTGAGGTGACTACGTTTTCATTTCCGTTTTTCCTCCCTTCGTAATGTAAATAAGTTTTCTTATCGTGTCACCTCCGTAGTATGGGATTAGCCCTTGTGTATGCGGCCTAGTGCCAAGTAGGTTTTAACAGTGTATTAGGAGTGCAAGCTACGCCTCCATTCAACTCAGAATTTTGGGCCATGTAATTGACCTGTTTCTTTACTGAATAGGCCTCAGTAGGTTGGGTATTATTACCCCTGTTCTTGTGTGCCTGGAGGGCAGATTGAAGGTGGAGTTTGGTGTGGCCTTTGAATAGGCTTGAACTTTGAGAGCAGGTTTGCTCTTTCTTAATCGTGGATTTTCTGTGTGCCTCAAGGAGGCTTTACTGGGTAATTGGGAGCAAGTGCTCCTTGGCATGATTGGGGTTTTCTGCCCCTTTGTTGAACTTTGTACTTAGGTAAAGTTGGGCTCATTGCTCAAGGATTGTGAGTCTGGGGCTCGAAGCCCAAATCCAGTAACAGACTGTAATTGTACTTTCTTAATCTGTTGATATGCTACTGGGTGCCTGTTGTACTTATTATTTCTTGATCTTGAAAAGAAAATTTAACCTTTGTTAAATTTTAAATTAACTTTAATTTCGTAGTTGAGACCTATTCCACCCAGCACCTTCTTTCACCTCTGCTGGTCCACCAAAACTCCGTACCAATTATTATTATTATTATTATTATTATTATTATTATTATTATTATTATTATTATTATTATTATTATTATTATTATTATTATTATTATTATTATTATATCTGTCTTCTTCTTATTATTATTGTATCATATCTGTATTGTTCCTTCAGGCTGGCAACCCGTCGGAAGAACATTTGATTGCTTTCAAGTCTTGCAAAAAGTAAAATGCAAGACCGTAACAGGTCACATGGCCCAATACTTGGAAGGAAGATGATGATGATCTGTATTGTTGTTGTTATTATTATTATTATTACTATTATTGTGACTATTAAGTTATATTATTGTTTGATTCAATGCTATAGTCTGATTTTGCTATGTATTAATTAATTAGTACTTGCTTTATTGCAATTAATTTATTGTGTATATATGTGTGTATGTATTAGCATCAAAATCATGTAAAGTGAGACTAACTGCCTAATATCAGATATGGATATGTTTTGTGAAACCTTTTGACATTGCAACATATGGTGCAATACCATTACAGTAACTGTCAAGTCATCGCTCTGTCACTGTATGAATTTAGCGATGACATAATATTTAGGGAATCCCTAGTTTGCCTCAAGCTATTGCAACACAGCCTGTAACACTTTGAGGTGGGTGGGAGTGACATCATTGCTATTTTTGGAGATTATGTAGGTGTGACAACTAGTGTCTATATATACAAGGACTAGTCTTCTATAGAGTCAGTCAAATGGATGGAGCCTTGGTCGATGGATAGTCATTTGGATGGAGATGCCTCAGTCGGTCAATCAGATGGATAGTTCAGTTGCTTGGAAGCCGTTGGCTGGAAGGAGATGAATGGAAAAACTTGCCATGAAGTCAATTGGAGTCAAGTGGAAGGAGATGAATGGGGAACAGTGATATGGATACCTAATCGTCAGTGACCAAATGGATTATATGTTCGGAGTGTGTTTCGTGCATCTGTTCGGTTGAAATCTTGTGTCAGTTAGGTGACAGCCGTATATTGAGTCGTCGTAATGCAGACTAACAGTTATCAGTGGATTTCTTGTAAATTTGATTGTGAAGTGTAAATATAATTTCAAGCCATACTATATCTTGCTTGTGAAACTAAAAGGATACATCGCCAAATTAGGCTTGAGATACCTATAGATGATACCAACTCAAAGGAATACATCGTAATAACACTCGGAATGTTCGAGGTACATTCAAGTGAACAGTGAGGGATAAATTTCTTGTACAACTTTTAAATCTCCAGTCAGTAAGATTTCAAATTTGATGGCTACAGTTTCCTTCAGTTATAATGTCAGAGTTTTATATTATCTTTTGAATTATCGCAGTAAGTCTCACTCGTTTAAGGGGGGACGTGCATAAATTACATGTGCAAATATAATCATTCACCAAATCCACAATTTGTAAGGTACATAACTGAAATTTAATATAGAGGTTAAGAATGGCTAACTGCACCTCTCCACTATTTTTCATAACTTTAGCAAAATAAATTGAAGAGTTTTGCAATTTATAAATTTTATGATGCCGTGTTCAACAAAGGTACCATTTTCTCATACACTTTTCAACAAATTGTCAGGAAAATTTTACAGTGTAACTTTAATATGTATAGAAACAACTCCACAGAAGCATTTTTAAGTACAATGATATTTAATTATGTTTAATTATTTTGTAAACTGTAAAAATATCCATATAAAATCAGTATTATTTCTTGTACATCTCGGCTTACAGGAATGATATTAAGATTTGGCCCTGTGTATATGTTTGTTATATACATAGCAATGGGGATACCAAAAATCATGGCTCTATCTTTTCCAGTTTCTGAGAAAGGTGTACTTTAAAAATGGAAATGGTGATTCTGAGAAAATGCGCTTTAAAGTTGAACTTGCTTTTTCCTTGCGATTCTGTTTATTAAAAGGCTCCAGAACTGTACCCTTACCTTCAAGACTTCTCTTCTGGTTTCTTGTTTTCTACCTCCTTTGCTATACCAGGTCTTCAACTGACTTTTCAGCTGCAGAGGGGCGCTGTAAATCTATATTTCTCAAGAAGTCTTGAGTGAAAATTCCTACCTTAAAGCCCATTCTCTCTAATACCTTCATCCTCACTAAGTTCTTGCCTTTAAATACAAGAACTGTACCATACGTTGTAATTCTGATAACTGTAGCAGATGAAAATGTGTTTTTAGGGCATCGTTTCCATACGAGTCAATGTAAAGATTCATTTGGATTCTGGGTATTGCCATGAACATAATTTTTGAGGAGTGCAGGATCGGCCAGAAGCCTTTAAGTGAGCTTGACAACATCTAGGATACATTTTGGAAGCCTCTGCTTGTGGATGTAGGGGTTATTATCCCTCTGAGCTCATAGATATTTACAGCAGCTAATGTGGCACAGATTACAAGTAGGTTGTTCATCTGTTGACACCATGTGAAAATATGTATCCCATACTGTTCTTACTTTGGACCTAACCTCATTCCTGGTTTGTTTCTCACGTCTTGGGTTCACTAACTTCTGCAAAATCAGTTTATCAGGTCTTTTATACACTCTTTGTGACCATAGCATTATTGAATGATGAAAGAATCGAACACTTGCATAAATTTCCGTCAGTAGCAGAAGGCAAAACAAGAATTTTTTGCTTCTTCATAAACAAAGCAGCTGGTTTGGTATTGTTTCTAAGATGCAGAACACAGTCATAGATGATATATAAAACCAAAGAGCATGTATTACAGCCTTCTAGATGTATCCCGTGCAAGTTTGCTTGAAAGAAATCCATGGAATCGTTCTTCACCGAGCTAGTATTGAAATGATGCTTCAAAAGTGGGTGTGGCAGTAAGGTCTCGTCACGCATTTAATTATTATTTTTCAGGAACTTCGGATGCGATTTCTTCTTTGAAACTTTGGGAACATATTGGCAGTGAGTTCTACTATTAAATAAAAAATAAGTTGAAAATTGACATTTTGGGCCCATTTCACGTCGCCCCTTAAGTCAATTTTTAAAGAATATATTTAGTTTAGTATCAAATTAATTGATTGTTTCATTTCAATAGTAGATCATATAACCTCACATTTTAATGCGGAAACCGAACGCCACTTTCCTTTTCCCAGAACCTATATGTTATGCTGTCCAAGTAAACTTATTACCCCACACCCTCGAGATATTTAAGACTCTCATTCTATTATCGGTACATCTATTTGTAGCTGCCGCCCATCAACTACTGTATGTGTAAGTAATCAGGTAAGTACTAAGTGTGATTACATAGTCCAACGATTGAGCATTTTATTTCATGAATATTTTAATATGTATTTCATTTGAATTCAGTTTCATACTGTAAAATCAGTGAGTGATAGTCACAGTTATAATGGGGTTCTCGATATATCTCGTACGCGCTATAGCGGACTTCTACTGTACTTCTGTATACAGTTCAGATTGGTTTATATGTCAGTCATTTCCGCATAGTTCTGTTTTATATGTTCATGTATGTAGGTCTCGGCAAAATGTAACTTGAAGACACGTTAATTAAACCTTATTTGTGCATAACCATTTATACGTAATTCAGTGTTATACGTATTCATTTTCATTCATATTAATTTATATTGACCTATGCGGCTGAGACCTGGACAGTGATGAGTAGGGAGGACAATAGAATTCAAACCAGCAAAATGAAATACCTAAGAAGTATGATAGGAAACACAAGGAAAGACAGATTGAGAAACAGAGATGTGAGGAAGGAGGTAAGAACAGGAAACTTAAGTGAGAGAATAAGTGTAAACTAAGATGGTTTGGACATTTAAAGACAATGGGGGAGGAAAGAATGCCAAAACGGATGATAGAGATCAAGTTAGAGGAAAAAAAAGTGAGAGGGAGACCTAGAAAAAGGTGGATTGATTCGATAAGGAGGTATGCAAGAATAAGAAACCTGGACTGGGACAAAATGGTAGGAGAGGAATGGTAGAAGGAGAGAGGAAGGTGGAAAAGTATTATAAATGGCCCGACCTGGCAGGAGCTGAATAAGGGGGAAAGGAGGAGGATGATGATATATTAATTTTCATTAAATGCAATTTATTTGTGCGTAACAAGGAAAATAATGTTGCCGACATATGTGTTTTCTGTGATCAAAACACAAGCCAAGTCAGAAATGTGATGCATTGGAGTTGGCTTTGTTGGCAGTGGAACTTAAGCTGTAGATCAAGGGTTATGAACTTCATGTTGTTGGTCCGTATTGAACTAAGATAACATATAAATTGTAAACAGGAGTTTTCCACGTATTCAATACATACTTGTATTTACAATGTTATTTACATTACATTGGACTAGTTTCAACCTTATTCGGGGTCATCATCAGTCATATTTAAACATACACAATATTTGACGAAATCCTAAAACATGTTTCTAAGCAGTAAGAACCTTATGAATATACAATTTACAATATGATGTGTGGTTGAATTAGGCAAGGTGCTATGGCGCTCAAAATGTTGCAAATGAGAGTGAAATATTACGAGTGACAGGTGGGCAATATATTACAAGTGCAATAAACACGCTAAAAAGTCTGGGTATAAAAGTACAAATGAGATGTTCTATGTTGCAGGTCAATTTCAGTTGAATTTTAGACCCATGGTGTATCAGATGGAATTCAGTAGACACTGCGCGTGGTGCTATTAATGGGTGGAACTCTCAGTTCATAGCGGAAACAAATTGGACCTCGCGCGCGCGCGCGTGTGTGTGTGGCTTAGCTGGTAGTGTGCGACTGGTCGCAGTGTCTACTTTCTTCTCAAGAAGAATTCTAAAACTACATATTCAGTCTGCACAATTCCAACAATCAACCATGCAGCCATATCAACATAGCTTGGTTACTTAATACACCAAGTATCAAATTTTCTGCTTAAGCTGATACAGTGTATATGTAATCAACTTTTCACAGATTCTTCTAGAGAGTATCATCTACATATTTGTTACTCAGACATTGTACATACTTGTATACTTTTATTATATGTGTCATGTTATATTGTGTTCATTCTTATTACCATAGCACTCGGTCCACAACCGTTATGTATTACCAGAACCTACTGAATTCCATCTGATACACCATGGGTCTAAAATTCAACTGAAATTGACCTTTTACAATGCTTAGTAAAGCATTGACCTGCAACATAGAACATCTCATTTGTACTTTTATACCCAGACTTTTTAGCGTGTTTATTGCACTTGTAATATATTGCCCACCTGTCACTCGTAATATTTCACTCTCATTTGCAACATTTTGAGCGCCATAGCACCTTGCCTAATTCAACCACACATCATATTGTAAATTGTATATTCATAAGGTTCTTACTGCTTAGAAACATGTTTTAGGAATTCATCAAATATTGTGTATGTTTAAATATGGCTGATGATGACCCCGAGTAGGGTTGAAACTAGTCCCATGTAATGTAAATAACATTGTAAATACAACTATGTACTGAATAGTTGGAAAACTCTCCTGTTTATAATTTATATGGTAAGCTGTAGATGTCGGAGGGATGTGGTGTGGTAGTGTAATGAAGGTCGTGGAAATTGACCATGCAGCTTTTAACAAAAAGAGAAAGATAACAAACAAGCAGACACCTGTTCATGGAATACAGTTGATTTGCACATAACAAGGGTTCAAATAATGCCGTAGACATATGAATTTCCCGATGCTACCAGAATACAGATGAGTTAGAAATGTGACCATTAGAATTAACATCGTTGGTGAGGAGGGGGGCTTCAACTGCAGATATTGGAAGGGTGTGGTGCGATGGTGTATAGGAGGTCATCGAAAGTGACTGCGTGGCATAAAGGTACTGTTGAAAGATTCATGAGACGCATGTTCAAGACATAGGATACCTTTCTGTTTTAACTGTAAGCAGATTATTTAGACGAGACACATTAAAATTACATTGAGAGCTGACATTTGCCATATTGAGTAATAAAAACTGCAGGTCAGTCAGTAGAAATCGTATGTTGCTGTCAGTCAGCCATGGAGAACATAAAGAGGAAAAGTTACACCCTGGATGAGAAAGTAAAATTTATCTGAGAAATGGACAATAATCCACATAAAAATAAATTTGAAATAGCTGAAGATTTAGGAATTGCTTATACCACGCTTTGCACAGTCATTAATAAAACAAACATTATTTTAGACAAATTTGAAAAAATTTTGTACAAAATCAACAATGTTGATTATGTAATAATGTTGAAGGAGTACTGGCACCAAAGAAAACTGAAATCATGTGGAGTTGTGGTACGTTGTCTATAGTTGGCAAAGATCGATTACCAAAAAAAAAAAAGTTTGCAAACCTGATATATTAAAAGAATCATCAGTACAAATTACGTTGTTAACTTATCTCTCTCAAATAACCTGTCTTTAATCTTATTCCTGAAATTAGAGAACAGGACTTCAATAATTATATGACATAATATCTAAATCTGCTTTATAATTCTTAGTTATATGTTAACTCTGCCCTTCACCTTGATTTATGTGATTAAACTCTATTTTAACTGTATATTACAGGCTGAAAATAGAAGAAAGTTAAGGAAGAGAAGCCACACTGAGTGATATATGTGTCTATTATATTCTAGCTTTTCTTTTTCTTTTCATTTTGAGGATGATGTTTAATGTTATTTTTCTTGTACATTTCAGGGAATATACTTAAACCAAATGACATCCTTGCCTGCATGAAATACATTGCACATGACAATGTTCCACCAGCAGAGTATCCTATTGGAGTGCTTACTGCTGGCAACAGAGACAGCTGGGCTCAGACTAGAAAACACCTTGAAAGTATAGGGAATTCTGAAGTATTCAATCTGATTGATTCAAGTTTTTTTAATATATGTCTGGATGATGTTGAACTTAAAGATGATCGAATGTTGATGGTGAGAAACTTCTTGCATGGGGATGGCTGTAATCGGTGAGTTTTTTTTCAGTCAGTTCTTTTTTCTTTCCTTATGAAGAATACTACATATGGGATTATTAGTGATACAGAAACACTTTTAAGTATTGGAAATTAACAAACAAGTGCCAAATCAAGTCAAATATAAATAGAGTGTCACTCAGAGAGAGCAGAATCGACAAAATCCTAGAAGTAGAGAGAATAGCTAGAATATGCATAAATAATTAAAAGAAATTGGTGGATAGTGCCAGAAGAAGTGGTGTACAGAAAACTGAAGCCCATCATAGATACTATACGGAAGAAGATGATCTTTCTCTTTTTTGGGTCACGTTACGAGGACACCAGAAACCAGATACCAAGAAAAATTATAGAGAAACTCTGGAATCTGAAGCAGGAAGTAGGATAGATTAAGGAAATTAGAGAGGATGTGGAAGAACTAGAAATAACTTGGGATGATTTACAAAACAAAACAGAAAATTTAAAGAAACTGTATAACGTAAGAATAAGATTTCAACCAAAAATAGGCAGATGACATAAAATGAAAAAAGGTTATTTACAGATGAGGAATGATAGAAAAGATCAGAACAAATGTAAAGCTACTGGGCAGTTCGTAAAGAAAACTTATCAAAGAAAATGACCAGAAAATTATTGATTGAAATCGTCCAATGAGGCCGTAAAAGCAGCAGCAGCAGCAGAGGAGGAGGAGGAGGAGGAAGAAGAAGGAAAAGGCAAAGTAGAAAAAGAAGAGTGAAAGAGAGAGAAAGACAAGAAATGGAACACCTAATAGGACAAGCACAGTGACCGGTCAGTTGACACTTGTTTGTTGCTTTCCAGTAGTTATATTATCCCATTGGAATCCTTTTGTGTTTGTCCTGTGTTCCAAATCTGTTACCACCTGTACTTATGTTTCTTCCCTCTTTCTGTACAGGTTGTTTAAAAAATACACAGCATAATTTCAGAATTGGATTCCTCACATACAGAGAAGGGCAAAAAGTATATATAAATACAGCCCGGAAATGCATACTTTTTTGGCCTCCACGATCACCTGATCCTGTTGGACTTCTTGGTGTGACTTTAAGCAAAGTCTTTGGTGTACGTGACTGTTGTGGAGGATGAAGCAACACTTCATGGCAGAATTGTGAGGTCCTTTCAAACAGTACGTACAACACCAAACATATTCAAGTGTGTTCATAACTCGATGCAACGTCGAACATAAGCCTGTAGTATGGCAGAAGATGAGCTGATACCTCTTGTAAGGGTAATGATCCGAATACATCAGTACATGCAAGGTAGCCCATGACAGTCTTGATATCTCGAAAAGTATGCGTTTCCGGACCCATGTTTATATAGACCTTTTTCATTCTCTGTATTTGAGGAATCCAACCTTGAAATTATGCCATGTATTTTTGAAACACTCTGTATTTATCCTGCTTTCCCATACTTCTTGCATAAAAACTGAATATCTATCAAGATGGTCCCCCAATGATTGTTGATGCTAGCCCTCGTGATTAAGCTCAGAAGCAGAAATGAGCTTGTTAGGGGCTGAGAAGAGGTGGATATCAAGGAAGTTGGGAAGACTTGGGAGTAAGGAGATGAGATGCCCAACTAAGTGGTATGTTTTGAGCTGTCAGTAGAGAGGTGGCTTTAGTAGGCAAATAAACTTGAGTGGAGCTTTTAAAAGCAGGGAAGATCATAATATGAAAATAAAGTTGGAATTTGATTGGACAAATTGGGGTAAGTATTCATTTATAGGATGAGGAGTAAACCAAATCCTATGGCACAAGAGCTCTGAAGGGCAGGGCCTACCAAGCGACCGCTGCTCAGCCCAGAGGCCTGCAGATTATAAGGCGTCGTGTGGTCAGCACAACAAATCCTCTTGGCCGTTATTCTTGGCTTCCTAGACTGGGGCCGCCATCTCACAGTCAGATAGCTCCTCAGTTGTAATCACGTCGGTTTAGTGGATCTTGAATCAGCCCTCAGATCCAGGTAAAAATCCCTGACCTGGCCAGGAATTGAACCCGGGTACTCTGGGTAAAAGGCAGGCATGCTACCCCTATACCGCGGGGTCGGCAGATGATGAGTAAGGTTTGAAATAATTTGTCAAGGTAAATGTTTGATAAATTTCTAAGTAATTTGAAAATGTTTAAGAAAGCCTTAAGTGCAAATCAATGATTGATTGATTAATTAATTAGGAGAGAACCTATTTCTTCAAAGATGGCAAGTTTGTGAAGATGCCCCTAGTCCTTTTGTGTTTTCATGTTTGTACTTGCCTCCTTGTTCTGTTGCTCCCTCTTCACACAGTAACCTGTCATTGTATTTGTCCTATTATGTGCTCCTTTTCTTGTTCCCCCCTCCCCTCCCTCCCCCTCCCCTCTCTCTCTCTCTCTCTCTCTCTATATATATATATATATGACCCGTTGCGTAGAAGGGGACTCAAACTTGGCAATGGAAATTTTACAGCATAGCTGAACAAAAGTGTCTGTGGTGTTAAAGTTACATTTCTGTGCGTTAACTTCTTGTGCTACGTATGGGTCTTCTTAACAAACTAAGTTACGCTGCAGTTCGAGTCTTTGCCACTCGATGTCATGAAAGCTTTGTACAGTCGGTAAGACAATTAGTGATAGCTGTAACTGCATTTTTCTCACAATACAATTTTCTTAATAGCAACATTCAATAATGAATATTTTCTGAAGTATTGCATGTAGAAGCAAGTACTCTTTTCTTTAAATGATCAGTATCTTTATGCCTATTTTAGAACCACAAAATCTGAAATCTCTTTGAAAAAGAATGAATTTAGGTTCCTTTCCATGCAACAGGGCATATATATGTGTGTGTGATGTATGTATGAATACTTTCAAATTTCCTAAGGATCTTCTTGACTATTTGACCTTCAAGTAGGCATCATTTCATGGTAATAATGGATATTAATATGGAATAAAGATGAGTCAATGAAACTTAAAGAACTAATGTACAAGAGATATTACTTACGTATATGACATATGCAGCAGAAACCTGGACAATGACTCCGAGAAATGAGAGTAGAGTTCAGGCAGCTAAAATGAAATTCCTAAGGAGTATGGTACAGAAGACAAGGAGGGATAGAGTGAGAAATGAAGACATATGAAAAGAGTTAAATGTGCAAAAACTAAATGACAAGCTGGAACAGAACAGATTGAGGTGGTTTGGACATGCCAGGTGGATGAAAGAAGAAAGACTGCCGAGAATGCAGTCTTTTGAGGGATAAGAATTTCACATTGGCCCGTATTGAACTGAGATTACTTTAAAATTGAATGTATTTTATGGTTTCACCTTTTCAATACAAATTATTTTGTAATGTGATTTACATTACAAGTTGTTTACACATGGTGCTAGATTCGACTCCAGATCTGGATCATCATCAGTCGATAACACAAATAGTGCAAGGTAATAAAAATCACAAAACCAATGTACAAACACACAACATGAAACATGGAAGAAATAAAATGCTTAGTTAACAAGATAAGCTTGCCTGTGATGTAAGTCAAATTGATGTTAAAACTTTTGAACTTACGTATAATACAATAGAATGGAGCATTTAAAAGTCATAAAAATGTTTGTAGATATTTATCTTGGTGCGAAGAGAATTGAAATCAGTCACCAGCATGATGAATGTAAAGGCTTGCAGTTCTGCAACAGATATAAATACACTTAACATTCAATGATGTCTTTGAAATTTATGTTGAAGTGCTGGCGAAGTTTTCATGAGAAGGTCAGAATGTTTTAAAAAATAGTTGGTGTGAGTTCCCAGTTCATAGCTTATAAATCTCATATTTTGTCTTGTATTGGCTCAACACAACTAAGGTTAAGTTATAAGGAGATTCCCACCTTCCAATACTTGTCAATTTCTATGTAATGGTTTTATTAATTACACGATATAATCCAGCTTAATCTCTAGGACATGTTTCGTTCCGATTATGGAACATCTTCAGCTAAAAGATTTGACAAAATGGGCTTTTAACTGATTTTATCATCATAACTATCACATGTATTTTAATTGTCTTGCCATTTTGTCAAATCTTTTATCTGAAGATGTTCCATAATCGGAACAAAACATGTCCTAGCGATTAAGCTGGATTGTATCATGTAAATAATAAAACCATTATATAGAAATTCACAAGTATTGGAAGGTGGGAATCTCCTTATAACTTAACCTTAGTTCCCAGTTCATTGCGGAACCATAGTTGACCTGATAAATGAGAGCCAAAATTAGTGCTAAGAAAATTTAAAGGCAAGGGAACGACAGAAAAAATACAGGGTGGCGCACGAATAGTTGACACATTTGAAAAGAAAATATAAAATGCAACTTATATACTATGTTGTTCAAATTTTGTGCACACCTTCCCTGTTTCATGGAAAAAACTGTAGAGGTGACACTGCTGCCTTGTCTCCGAATGCCTGAATTCCAGTGAGCTTTCTACCATGGCCAACCACGGCCGACTATCCGTTCAGCAGCGCGCCAAGACAGTAATCTTTTATTGCAAATCGAAAAGTGTTATGGTGTCACAAATAAAATTTCGAACTGAATTTCAGGTGGACACCACCAAGGAACACCATCCTTCGCTTATACAGAAACTTTGAAGAACAAGGCAGTGTGAAGGAAGAAAAGCGACCACGTGCACCAGCAGTTCGGTTTCCTGAAAACATCGCTGCACTGAGGGTCGCCATGCAGCCCACACCAGTCAACACGGCGAACTTCAAGAGAAAGTGGAATATTGCACTGTTCAGTTCAAAGAATGTTACACGGTTACCTTCAATTGTACACGTACAAAATGACTGTTCTACACAGTCTAACAGATCTTCACAGGCAGAAGAGATTGCAGTACGCATTATGGACTCAAGGTAAAGATCAAGTACTGTTTAACACTTGGCTCTCTGATGAAGCCTATTTTCAACTCACGAGGGCAGTTAATAAAGAAAATGTGCGATTTTGGGCTACAGAAAAACCAGACAAGACCTCAAAGCCGCATGGAAATGCGTGCTCAGTTTGTGCTGCTCTGCATTGAAATTCATGAAGACCTGTGCCGTAAAGTCGTCAGAAACATGCGTACTCATCTCGAAGAGGTTGTTGGTAGCAGTGGAGGCCAGATTGAACATGTGATATAGTGAAGAGCATTTCCAGGGTACAAGCTACCTGTGTCTAAAATTTCATTAGTGTTCGGTGAAAAATAAAGTTGTTATTCTAAAAGTAAATGTGTCAACTATTCGTGCGCCACCCTGTAAATATATGACTCACCTTGCACAGCGAAATAAAAAGCTTGACATGCAGTGAGGAACTGAACTTGGAGATGTGTACGAGGGAAGATAGTAAGAGCGGCAGGGTGAGGAGAGAGGAAAAGGGTGGGGTGGGGAGAGGGGAGGAGGCAATCTTAACGCAGGGCTGAGGGGTGAGGCAGTAGGGGTAAATGATGCGGAAAGATACTGTGCACGGAATGAAAGATCGAACACTGGTTTGCTGGCTTAAAATTTGTAAAAAATGATAATGAGAAAGTCAAATAGAATATTTGGTTTCTCTAAAATATCATTAAGGTTAAAGTTGAAGTACTGGTCCAGATGTACGAAACATTTTTCGGTTATATTGAGGAGAGGTCCTTTGTTTATTATTTCAAGCATTTCCATGTCTTGTTCTATGTTAGTAAAACTGTGTTTGTAATCATACATGTGTTGTCCTACCTTCGAGAACCTGTTGTATCTCAAGATACTGACGTGTTCTAAGTATCTAATAATGAAACTTATCCCGGTGTGCTCCACATACGAAGAACTGCAATTGTTGCATTTAAATCTATAAACACCTGATTTTGAAAAACCATTAGACTTGTTCACTGAAGTAGAGTTGTGTAGGATTTCAACATTCCTATTGTTGGTTCTAATAGCTATTAGAACTAATAGAAAAACTAAATAATTTTGACATCCAACCCAATCATTCTGTCCACTCGTTTGACATCATGAACATGTACCCCAGCATACAGACCACAAAATTATTCCCTCTCATCGAAAATACCTTAAATAAACACAGTCACTTAAGCAAACTAGAAATCCAGAACTTCATTTCTATTCCAAATTTGGTTGTTATTAATAATATTTTTACTTTCATGAAGACAACAAGACGGTTTAGCAATGGGTTCACCGGCCTCAGGCATCTTAGTGGAGAATTATCTGTATTTTTTAGAATACACTAAAATCGGCAATAATAATTTTGCGAATATCGTCTTTTGGGCCAGATATGTTGATATGGATGAAGGATTTACTAACGCAGCTTCCACTCTTCTCGATCTCAATAACATTGACCCTCACATCAAGTTTACTCTCGAATCTGAAATTAACAAAACAATAAATTTCTTAGATTTGACCATAAACAGACACCCAACCTCTTTATCCTACAAGATTTTCAGAAAACCCACGCAAACAGCGCCTACTATTCGCCAAGACTCTTTGCATCCGCAAGTATATAAACGTGCAACTTACAGTAGCCTAGTTTATCGTGCCTTCAAGATACCGATGTCCAAGAAAGATTTAAATAACAAATTTAACATTATTCGTGCAATTGCTAAATTCAACGGTTGCAGTAATTCTTTCATAGAATGGATAATTAACATATTTATACACCACCCTAAGACCACACTCTCTCTCTCTCATTCTCCTCAACCTGATGGTTGGTGGGTAGCAAGACTGTCCTCGTCCAACGACCTTCTATCCTGAGCCAGCTGCTTGATTAGTTGATATGGACGTCGCCCTTTAATGCCATCGAGGAACCCTGCTCTAGGTCGTCCTCTTCTAGTCTTTCCTTCCAGTTTCCCTTCAAGCAGTGTGGTGCACCATGATGAATGCCGGAGTAAATGACCTATCCAACTACATCTTCTTATTGCGATCATTTTCTCTAGACTGATGGTTTCTTCAGCTCTCTTGAGAACTTCTTCATATGTTAGCCTGTGAGTCCAGGGAATTCGTAACATTCGACACCAGCACCACATTTCAAATGCGTTTATTCTTTTCTTATCAGCCTTTAATAGAGTCCAGGTTTCAGAGCCATAGGTCGCAATGCTCCAAATGAACCACTTAATGAAATGCTTTCTTACTGGTAGTGATATTGCCTTGGAGGTCAATAGGCTTCTTTTTTTATTGAAAGCTTCTTTAGCCTGGGCTATTCGAGAACGGACGTCCTTTTCACACCTCCCATCAGATGTAATGATGCTTCCCAAATAACTGAACTGATTTACTTGAGTCAATTTTTCTCCTTCCAGCCAAACATTAACATCCTGTTTACCATCCGGAGTACATTTCATTATCTTGGTTTTTGTTTTGTTAACCTTCATATTACATTTTAGTTTTAGTAGATCATTCAGTTTCTTTAGTGAGGTCTCTATCTCTTTCTCATTTTCAGCTATGAGGGCCCTTGTTTGCTAATACGAGGATGTCCATGTCTTACTCAACATAATGGAAAATTACTACATACACCTAGACCAATACTTTAATGCCAGTCACAATCTCAATGAAATCTCAGAGAAACCCAACATACTCTTCGATCTATTTATCACTTTCCTCAGAAACAATAATACAGCCAACCTAAACTCAATCCTAAATTTAATCAAAGGTACTCTTCCAAGACAATTACACTTTCTCCTGCACCCTTCAGCCCCACCTTAAGCCCTCTTCCTAAGCCATATATAATTTTATATATGTCATTTCAATACAAGAACTTACTGATTTCCATGATTATAATTTTTACAACACCCCATTTATACTTTATTCTTTGTTAAAAACCTCTTAGTATGTATATTCCTTGTATTATTAACTATTACCATAATAACATCTCATTTCACTTGTTATTCTTTAAAATAACATTTTCTTAGGATTTCGCCAAAAGTGATCTTTGCTCCAATACGGCTGATGATGACCCCTAGATGGGTCAAAACTAGTACCGTGTAATTTATAATTTTGTGAATATATTTTAGTATTGAAAAGGTGGAAACGTTTACGTTGTTATTATTATTACTTATATATTATTCTCAGTTCAATACGGACCAAAAACATGAAATTCATAACCATTAATAAATAGGACTGACTCGATTCACTGGATCTATCCATGGATGGGTTGCACGGTTTAAACAGAGACACCATCTTGGTTCACAGGCAATAACAAAATGTGTAACCACTAAAGCCTGGAATACAGATGGTGACGTGAAGGAACAATGTGATGAGTTTTGCAACGAGGTAATGTCCGTAATGAATACCATGGAAAATATACAGATTTATAATACCGATCAAAGTGGTATACGAAAAGAACTTCACTCATCGCGAGAGGGAGCAAGCTTCCAAACACAACGCTACACGATCTCCACAACAACAACAATAACAGCAATATCTACAACACGAATACAGACAAGAGAGGTGTCGCTACCAACAGCTCCTTTAATCAAAATTTTTAAAACTCAAGACTTTGCAGTCTGTCACAAAACTTACTGAAATCAACGGTTGAATCACAATAGTACTTGAAAAATTTTTAAGACAAGGGTTTTCACCACGAATTAACATGACATATATCAGCCAAATAGAATATTATGGAAGATCACTTTATGCAACTAAATTAACATTGACATAGAAGTGCAAGAACTATAAGGAAGCTTAAAGAAGGAACTCCACACAACACGAACTCTCAAAATTTTAACAAGTGTTTTAACATACATGTACCTTATATTTTAGTGTGTTTAAACCTATCAAGTGTTTTATACTGTGCTTTATGTATTTTAATGTTTAATGTGCTCAATATGTCTAATGTATACTCAATAAGTTTTAGTTTACTGTAGCCTTCACTGCCACATTGATCATAGATACTATTTTAACCCCACATAGACAAAACATTACTACAGTATATTTTATTTTTAACCCCATTAGACATCCGGATGATCTAATCATGTGACGTATGTCTAATGGCTACAATATTGTAATATACCAGCTGATGATGACCGTGGAGGGCCGAAACCGGTACTGACATAAATCCGTTTATAATAAATAATAAAGTATTGGTAGGTGGAACACATTTCTTGTCTGTATTTTAAAAAAAAATCGACAGCCTGTTTCCAGTCATTCGAACGGGTCAGAAATGGAATGAATGAAGCCCCCATCTAGCGGCGAGGATAGGAATTGTGCCGGTTGCCGAAGCCTGTCGCACTCCTATGGGGCAATGATTCATGAATGACAGATGAAATGAAATAATATTGGAGAGTGTTGCTGGAATGAATTATGACAGTGAAAACCGGAGTACCCGGAAAAAAACCTGTCCCGCCTCCGCTTTGTCCAGCACAAATTTCACATGGAGTGACCGGGATTTGAACCACAGAATCCAGCGATGAGAGGCCGGCGCGCTGCCGCCTGAGCCACGGAGGCTCTCTCTTGTCTGTATACGGATAACATTTGTCGTAAACTCTTGGAAAGTCTTCATACTCCTCTGAGATCTGGTTTGAAACTGTGTCTGGTATGCCTTTTGGAGGTGGTGATCTCCATATTGTTCATTGAAGTGGGCTAGCAGCGCAGTATAGTTGCTCTGACTGCCTTCTGGTAACGTCTGTAGGATAATGAGGGCATCCCCTCTCGAGCCACAACAACGGCTGTAGGTTTGTCCGCTTCCAGCTAGCAGAACAGGCCGCCTCGAACAGCCACAAGTACATTTCCGTCAAACATTGATGGCGTCACTTTGGTCGAACTCAATACCGCAGACAATGGCCTCTCCCCGTAGGTCCTGTCCTGTACAGTATCACATAGCTGGGTAACTTCTCTCTGTGGGTCTTGCAAATAACATTGAATTTTTGATCATCCGTAGCTATTTTGCCATCAGTCGTCCCTATCTTTTAATCAATTTTAACATTGTTTTCCATTGATCTGTGTTCATTACTTCTTATTCCGACTGTAGATATCTCCAAGAATATTAAGTAAAGATCAGGACTAAGATGTCGCTCATTGCTTTTAAAACCTGTTAAGAATAGTTTGTATGTGTATGTTCAGTCCGCAGCCTGAAGGTGGTTAGATCCTCAACAGCTCTGCCATTAGCTCTCATAGATGGCCTGGGCATCACTGAAGAGGCGTACTAGGAAAATGAGGAGTGAGGTAGTTTCCCATTGCTTTCCTTACTGAGCCTCAAGTTGCTATTACATATCAGTCTGCCAAGCCCACTGAAATGCATGCACCAACCGACTCTATGAGCAACATTTTCACACCATTCATAGCAGGGACTGGCTGCATAAGGAATGGCATTACTAGCATCGCTCATACCTCAGGCACTTTCATATTTTCAAAGCCCCATCCAGTATGAAAACCAGGTATCAAGTTAATATTTAAAAAGTAGATAGAAAGACAATGTTATACATGTAGAAGAAGACTAAGGAACAGATTTTCATGCCGTAAAAGATTTCAGCGAGAAGGAAGTATCATCTGGCTCCACAACACCTATATTTAAAGAGCAGTATGAACATAAGGCCCTCCTCTCCCTGCACTAAAACACTGAAGATTTTTGGCAATGCAAGGATGGGAAAGGACTAAGATTGGGAGGACAGTTGCTGTGGCCTGGTGTGAAAGTGGGAAATCACGGGAAACCATCTTTGAGACTGCTGATGGTGGGATTTGAACCCACCCTTTCTCGAATGCAAGCTCACAACTATGCAACCGTAACTGCACGGCCAACTGTAGCGTTGGCATGGCCTTTAAAACCCTTACCAGTTATACAGCCCTCTCAGCAAAACTTACTAGAACATCTTTAGCAGCATGTGAATTTGAATGCAATAGAAATCCACTTCCTAATGATGATGAAATGCGAGTTATTTTTCGTTGCTCTAATCTTCTGTGTCTTTTTTTGTCTGTACATGGGTAATGTCTTTATTGCAGGTCATCTTGCTTTGATGTTAACTCTCTTGTAACTTTTTTTTTTTTCTTCCCCAGGTGGTTTGATAAATCCTTCTCTTTGTTGTTTTCAAAGGATGGTATTACAGCTATAAACTTTGAACATTCCTGGGGAGATGGAGTTGCAGTACTACGGTACTTACAAGATGTATTCAAAGATAGTTCCAAGAAGCCTTATATTCATCCGGACACACAACCATCCAATATTGATGCAAGCAAACATGTTCAAAGATTAGGTAAGAGGAAAATGAGTTGTTAATGGTGATAAAAATTAAACAGATTCCTTTTTATTTTTCATACTTTCTTGATTAGGAGGGTTCCTTAACCCTTTCCAGCCCGCATTTTCACTCCGTTTATCCCCAGGTTTCAACCTATTATTTAGCAAAAACTGAAACAGACCGTATTGTTTCAGAAAAAGTTAAGTAGAGTAACAACTATTGGTCACAATGAATTCAAATTTTCAATAACATTAGAAAATATACCACCACATCCATTTCTCTGTTTATTTAGTCATAATGTGTTCCCCCCCCCCTCCTCATGATACTCGACACCCGACAGTCTGCATTTGTCACATTCCCATGTTGTCTGAATCCCTCAAAACCAATAATCACTTGATTTTGGAAGTGGAATGATGCCCATGTATATAAGATTTTATTCCATCTGGGCAAGGGTCTTCCCATTCTGTTTTATCTTACCGAAATGCGACTGTTTGAAGGCTGCATTGTAATATGCGCAATAGGCTATGTCACTGAATAGTTTTTCTCCTCCTAACATAGGTAAAAACAATCTCTTTCCCCTAATACTCTTTCCGAATTATGCGCAGGTTCAACATCATCCATTTAATCATTCGGAGTAACGAAACGTGATATTTTTGTTACCTGAATTGCCGTGGCATCGCCATCAGGTCCGATTTATCGATATTCGTTTTCATTCATATCACTGTTATCACTAAAATTATCTTCGTTGATACATTATTCACTCATTAAAAATTCACCTGCTCCCCTACTCAAGGATTCTGTGTTACTTTTTTCGCCCATATTCAGCTCAGTTTCAATACACGCGATATTCAATCCCGTCATGTTTACGGACGAAACAGATGACCCGCGCTTGCGGAAGTTCAAGACCGTTGCCTAGGCATCGTGAAAACAGATTATCTCTCTTCCTTTATTCCCTAAGACTTGTAGATTGCACTGCGTATTCATAAATGCCTTATAAATACTTCTCTGATGAGAAAAATAAAAAAACTATCGCACAGATCGCAGACGAATGCAGATAATGCAGCCGGGTGCTTTCGGGCGCTAAGGACCGGAAGGCTAAATGAACAGACGGGCGCTTTCGGGCGCTAAGGGCCGGAAAGGGTTAATCAACATAGAAATTTGAAGAAAATTCAATTTGAATGGTATCAAGTTGTAAATATGAACAGGGTGCACACAATGTTGTGAGATTGAAAATAAAACTGCAGTGTGAAAAAGGACCATAACTGGAAATTGATGGTATACGTATGGTTCTACTGAATGAATGCCAGTGAAAGTGACTGATGTTCTGAGAGCTATCCTTCGTATACAAATAGCTTCATAGTATAAGTATAGGAAAGGAACAAACAATGGTCAAAAGAAGTCATATACAGTAGAACCTCGATAATTCGAAATCGGTTAATTCAAAATCCCGCTTGATTCAAAGAAGCTCTTTTTACATGTAATTGAAGCTCTTGTTCCGGGAAACATGTGGTACGGTTTTGCATGTTATTTAAATTGTTTAATTTGAAATACATATAATTCGTAATTCGAAGAACAATGTCTGTCCCATTACTGAAATTCAACCTTTTAATTCAAAACTGCCTTTACATTTAAAAAACATACTATTTTACAGATTCATTTAAATTCAAAATTTATCCGCGTCATGATAGAACGCGTCTTCCGGAACGTGCAGTGGTAGCTTTCCGTACTTTCATTCACTTTGATATGTCTACAGTGTGCTTCATATTTTCTAAGTTCAAGTAAAATCATAATTCTTTTGTGTTCAGTGTTTTAAGAAACGCCACAATATCACTTAGCAGGCAGTGTGCGGAGATGCAGAATCTGCGAACACTGGTGATGCCGACAGTTGGTGAAAAAGTGTGGCTCATATAATCAATTCGCATCTGCACCGAACAATATTGTTGTTGCCGATGAAACTTTTTTTAATGCCGAGCCTAAACGGACTTACAGTCTTAAAGGAGAGAAGTGCCTGCAGGAAAATCGTACAAGAGTGGGGAGGTTGGGGAGGTTATTGTACTTTATTGCAATGCACACGGAAGCGAAACATCTTCCCCTCATCATAGGAAAGTTTGATAAGTCACGATGTTTTAAGGGCGTCGGGCACTTTCCATGCAAGTACGAGGCATCTAATAATGCAAACAGTACAATAAAACAAAAAATAAAGCTTTTGCACAAGGGAACCAGCATTTGCCGTTGTCTTTGAATCGTGTGTTTTTTACTTTCACTGCGTGAGGTTGTATTTGCCAGTGATTTATCCAAGTGCATTATTTGAATAATTTAAATGTATAATTTCCATGGCATTTGAAAGGTTTAAACTGTGAATCAAGGTGACTGCATGCATTAATGGGTCTTGGAATATTTTTTAACGTAGCAAGGGTTGGCATTTCTGTATTAGGAGAGAAGTGCCATGGCAGGAAATCGTACAAGGATAGTCACTGTACTGTATTGTCAAGACCAACTACAATACCTCAGACCTTAACCGACGTATTGAAATGCCCACAGTGGTGACATTTGGAGTGCTACAGTAGCATGTGTTTGTTTACATTTGTTAAGTCACGTTGTTACCGAATATTTACAATTCCAATGGTAAGGTGATTGTCCTCATATTCTTCTCAGAATTTGTTTTCTTTATATTTTCAATTACCTGTGGGTATGCTTATAGTTGAATTAGATGGGTCGATGTGCTGTGTGCCTGGATGTAAGTCCAATTATAAAGCAAAATCTTCAGTGCTCAGATTTTCAAAAGACCGCGTATTAAGGTAAATTGGTTACGTACATTCATAGGGAAAACTTCGAAGCAAGTGATAGTAGTGTTGTGTGCATTAATCATTTGATATCAAATGTGTTGTTAGGGAAGATATTATACCTATAATAGGTGTTTATCCAGTTCGGGTGCCATGCAAACTTCTGAGGTTACCTAATGATGCCTATCCTAGCATTTCCCCAATCAGCCAACGTACATACCTATAAAATGAAATGAGTCCCGAAATTATCCAAAAAATTGTGACTCAGAGTTACGACTGAGATATGAAACATTTCTAAACGGGTACAAGAATGATGTAAATGAATTTCTTTGGTGTTTTACAATGGAGGTACGTAAACGAAATCTAACCCCATTTCTCGTGAGTTGAAATTAAGTGGATTGTGGCAAGTTGAAATTTTGTTCGAGAAATGCATTTGTTAATTTGTTATTCATTGACATCTATTTATCTTATTTGCTGTCCAGAATTTCATACGTAAAATATTTTCATAGTGTGTGTGTTTCTCAATCTGGGCTTTTAACTGATTTTATCATCATAACTATCACATGTATTTTAATTGTCTTGCCATTTTGTCAAATCTTTTAGCTGAAGATGTTCCATAATCGTAACAAAACATGTCCTAGAGATTAAGCTGGATTATATCATGTAAATAATAAAACCATTATATAGAAATTGACAAGTATTGGAAGGTGGGATCTCCTTATAACTTAACCTTAGTTCCCAGTTCATTGCGGAACCATAATTGACCTGATAAATGAGAGCCAAAATTAGTGCTAAGGAACATGTTAATGCGTTGAAATATGGCAGATTCTCGTCATTGGGTTCTCATATGGTTTATACCAATCATGCAGTACATTCACGGACGTAAAACAAGACCTTCAAATTCTACAGTTAAGTAAGAAAGGAAATCATTGAATATTTTTGAAAACATTTTTATAAATATTGATCATGAATCCAACTCGATTTATACATACATTATCATTGTAGACTGTTATGCCTTTCAGCGTTCAGTCTGCAAGCCTCTGTGAATTTACTAAATGTCGCCACAATCCTCTATTTGCAACTAGTGCTGTGGCCTCATTTAGTTCTATATCTCTTAAATCATTAGAAACTGAGTCTAACCATCATCATCTTGGTCTACCTCTACTTCTCTTACCCTCCATAACAGAGTCCATTATTCTCCTAGGTAACCTATCCTCCTCCATTCGCCTCACAGGACCCCACCACCAAAGCTGGTTTATGCATACAGCTTCATCCATCGAGTTCATTCCTAAATTAGCCTTTATCTCCTCATTCTGAGTACCCTCCTGTCATTGTTCCCACCTGTTTGTACCAGCAATTATTCTTGCTACTTTCATGTCTGTAACTTCTAACTTATGAATAAGATATCCTGAGTCCACCCAGTTTTCGCTCCCATAAAGCAAAGTTGGTCTGAAAACAGACCGATGTAAAGATAGTTTCGTCTGGGAGCTGACTTCCTTCTTACAGAATACTGTTGATTGCAACTGCGAGCTCAGTGCATTAGCTTTACTACAACTTGATTCAATCTCACTTACTATATTACCACCCTGGGAGAACACACAACCTAATTACTTGAAATTTTCGACCTGTTCTAACTTTGTGTCACCAATCTGACATTCAGTTCTGTTGAATTTCTTACCTACTGACATCAATTTAGTCTTCGAAAGGCTAATTTTCTTACCATACTCATTGCACCTATTCCAAGATATTAGACTGCAGGCTTTTGGCACAATCTGCCATTAAGACCAAGTCGTCAGCATAGGCCAAACTGCTTACTACATTTCCGCCTAACTGGATCCCTCCCTGCCATTTTATACCTTTCAGCATATGATCCATGTAAACTACGAACAGCAAAGGTGAAAGATTACAGCCTTGCCTAACCCCTGTAAGTACCCTGAACCAAGTACTCATTCTATCATCAATTCTTTCTGACGCCTAATTGTCAACATAAATGCCTTTGATTGATTTTAATAATCTACCTTTAATTCCGTTGTCACCCAGTATGGCGAACATCTTTTCCCTCTGTACCCTGTCATATGCTTTCTCTAGATCTACGAAACATAAACACAACTGCCTATTTCTCTTGTAGCATTTTTCAATTACCTGGCGCATACTGAAAATCTGATCCTGACAGCCTCTCTGTGGTCTGAAACCACACTGGTTTTCATCCAACTTCCTCTCAACGACTGATCGCACCCTCCGTTCCAAGATGCCAGTGAATACTGTGCCTGGTATACTAATCAACGAGATACATCGATAGTTGTTGCAATCCTTCCTGTTTCCTTGCTCATAGATAGGTGCAATTACTGCTTTTGTCCAATCTGAAGGTACCTTACCAAAACTCCATGCTAATCTTACTAATCTATGAAGCCATTTCATCCCTGCCTTCCCACTATACTTCACCATTTCAGGTCTAATCATCTATTCCTGCTGCTTTATGACAATGAAGTTTACTTACCATCCTTTTTACTTCCTCAAGTGTAATTTCATGAACATCATTTTCCTCCTCCCCATGAGCTTGGGTGTTGGCAACACCATCAGGAATATTTCCTTTTATGTTGAGCAGATGTTCAAAATATTCCCTCCACCTCTCCAGTGATTCCCTGGGATCTATTATGAGTTCACCTGAATTACTCAAAACACTGTTCATTTCCATTTTCCCTCCTTCACTAAGATTCTCCATTACTGTCCAGAAAGGTTTCGCTGCTGCTCGACCTAGCCTTTAGAGGTTATTACCAAAATTTTCCTATGACTTCTTTTTGGATTCAACAACTATTTGTTTCGCTCTGTTTCTTTCATCTACGTACAGATCCCTGTCTACCTCAGCCCTTGTTTGCAGCCATTTCTGATGAGCCTTCTTTTTACGTTTACAAGCTGCTCTCACTTCATCATTCCACCAAGATGTTCGCCTTTTCCCATCTTTACACACAGTTGTTCCTAGGCATTCCCTTGCTGTTTCTACTGTTCTACAGCATCCCTGTATTCCACCCATTCTCTTTCTATATCCTGAACCTGCTTACTGTCTGTTGTTCGAAACTTCTCACTAATCATATCCATGCACTTCAGTGTAATTTCCTTATCTTGGAGATTTTCTACCCTTATTCGTTTGCAGATAGATTTCACTTTCTCTTCCCTAGGCCTTGAGATACTTCGTTCACTACAAATCAGATAGTGGTCTGTATCATTGAAAAATTCACGGAAAACTCTTACATTCTTAACAGATTGCCTGAATTCGAAGTTGGTTAACATATAGTCTATTATGGATCTGGTACCCCTAGCCTCCCATGTGTAGCAGTGAATAGCTTTATTATGCTTGAAGAATGTATTCATAACTTCTAATCCCGTACTAGCACAGAAGTCCAGCAAACGCTTCCCATTCCCATTAGCTTCCATATCTTCCCTACATTTAACAATCACCCTTTTGTATCCTTCAGTTCTATTTCCAACTCTCGCATTGAAATTGCCCATTAGCACTATTCTATCCTTGCTGTTGACCCTGACCACGATGTCACTCAATGCTTCATAAAACTTGTTAACTTCATCCTCATCTGCACCCTCACATGGTGAATACACAGACAATTCTCGTCCTAATTCCTCCAGTTGCCAAATCTACACACATCATCCGCTCATTTACGTGCCTAACAGAAACTATGTTGCGTGCAGTGGTATCCATGATACAGCTCTACCCCATACTCTGCCCTTCCCTTTCTTACACCCATCAAGTACACTTTATAATGTCCTATCTCTTCCTCGTTATCTCCTCTTACCCGAATATCACTTACTCCTAGCACATCCAGATGCATCCTCTTTTTTGACTCAGCCAATTCTACTTTCTTTCTTCTATAAGCCCCATTAATATTGATAGCTCCCCATCGAATTCCATTTCATTCGCCAAGTTGTTTCCCAAGAATCCCTCGCCTGTCAAATGGGAGTGGGACTCTGTTACTCCCATACGTCCGAGGCTTGCTTAAAATTTTCTGAGCTCAGTAAATTTATGAAGCAGGATGCTACCCTACTTACACATAGTCCAAGTGAGGATCTCTCCTCTAATGGGTTATGGACCACCGGTGGATTGTATAGTCCTAGCCGCCTGAGCACAAGGAGGGCCCTGAGTCAGAATATGTCCGAGATGCCCTCTCCCATTCTATAGCAACGGGTATCCCGACTCTCAGGACCACTTACTATGCCACTCAGCCGTTGCCCATGGTTCACGAACTGGGACGTGACTACATTAACCCACACCATGAACCCGATTTATAATCTGAATTAAATATTGGAAGAAATCAATATACTTTTGGAGGAGATAATCATAAAATTCTTTACACAAAGGTGCGTAAGTAATGCATTACCTCACACCTCTCCTCTTACATCAAACTCCCCACAACCTCCCCCCCAAGTCAGTTCTCAACGGCCTTCGAGGACTGCACTCAGTTAGCTTCAACACTTGATGTGAGGTGGACGGCACAGGGACGGGCTTGGAGGTGAGTGACCATATGGGCACACAGTGTACATTTCACATAGAGTTTTTGATTAGTTCATTCATTTTTTCCCTTTTTAATGCCCATATTGTCAACAACACAACCATGTTCAACTTGCGTCATTCAACATATGTCCACCTTTCTTCAACTCATCACAAGAAACTATTTTAATGTGGCATCATATTATACTATTTTATGTACAAATTCAAGAACATGCACATTTTGTTCACAATGTCAGGACCGAGCTCGATAGCTGCAGTCGCTTAAGTGCGGCCAGTATCCAGTAAGTGATAAAAATCATTGTTATCCGTATTGAAGATACTGAATGTAGGATGCTAAAAGGTTTGTTTTGTCACCTAGTCAATACGTCAATACATATATATCCAGTAATCGGGAGATAGTGGGTTCGAGCACCACTGTCGGCAGCCCTGAAGATGGTTTTCCGTGGTTTCCCATTTTCACACCAGGCAAATGCCAGGGCTGTACCTTAATTAAGGCCACGGCCGCTTCCTTCCACTTCCTAGGCCTTTCCTATCCCATCGTCGCCATAAGACATATCTGTGTCGGTGCGACGTAAAGCAAATAGCAAAAAAAAAATAGCACAATGTCAGGATAATTTTATGGTTAATTAAATTCGCATAGCCACTCATGTTGTTTTATATTAAGTATTCATTTAAGGACATTTTAACCTGTGCAATAACTGGACTTCATGTTTCACATAATGTTCATGTTGTGCTATTGTAAGATTCAAGATTGACAAGACGCTAATATGCCGCTTCACAAGATTCACAGACTTTTTATTCACTGATTTTAATGTGTCCTTACCATATTTCCAATGGTTTTATGTGTGACTGAAGATGTCCCATAAGAGGACGAAACATGTATCACCAATATAGTTTAATGTAATCTTATTAATAAAGACGATTACAGTATTGTAAAGGTGGAATTATAAATTAAAATTTTTGCAAGTTGTTACTTTTTGACAATACAGGCTCAAATATGAAATATATTATGTGCAATGTTGATATCGTGCTCGTAGCCACAGGATCTAAAGTTTTTTGTGGCATCCAAACCACAGGGACGTGACTTGTGACTTCAAAAATCCCATATGTATTGGCCAGGGTTTGAACCACAACTGCCTTGGTTGAGGAGCCAATGACAATGCCACCAGGCTATCACGGCCCCTAAAAGTTATGATGTTGATCTATCAAATCCCCTTTGTATCAGTAGATCACTATTTTTGAACAGTGGAACTAGCCTATCTCAGTGAATTTGCTAACATATGTAGTTGGGAATTAGGCTCAATGTGTTTATGTATTTTATGTGGAAAATATCTGCCAAATCAAACTGAAATTTTAAAGATGAGCTCTGTCTTATTGTAACCATATAAGAGTATAAACCCCAGATTTGTTAGAGTGGGAAATTTTGCAAAGTAATTTGTTATGTAAATGAGTGAAAATCATATGATTTTATTAAGTTAATTTGTAAGAATGGTTTATAATTATGAAATAGGGGAAAATAGATATTGTGTTATTTAGTATAATTCATTAGCTTTGGTGGAAATCTGTAGCCTACATATCGAATGGTAGTGGAGATTGCTCAAGATTGTGTAACATGGGAAAATGGTGGACAAATCGGAAGAGATGGTTTGAAGTCAGCAGCTCGAAAGCCCGGGGGAAGTTGGGATATACATGTTGTAGATCATAACTCATCAAAGTGAAGATTTCGTTGACTAGTAGGTGCTGGAAATATGTCAGGGAGAGCATGTCTACATGTTGAATTTTGGTGATGCTACCGTCATGTGGTTAGAGCCTATTTAAGTTAGCACGGGCAGGTAACACATGCTCATTATTCAGTGATATTCTGATTCTCTACTGTCTATTATGCTGGTAATTATGCTATTGTTTCTGCTATTGATATTCTTGTTTTGATTATTATTTTGTCATGCTGCTTCTAGGTTTGGACTTTGGTCCTTCTGCTTTAGATAATGTGACTGTTGAGTCTACTGTGACTTTCTAAACATATTGCAAGACTATTTCATGGCAAAGATCTTCAGACACTGTGGTTAAGTGAAGCTATTGGTGAAACTGTTCTCATGTTAACTGAATCAAAAGAGTTTATTCAAAGTTGATAATTCAGAAATGCTTATTCAGATATGAGGAGAAGTTGATGTTGTAAATGAAAGATAAGTCTTAATAGGGTAGAATACATGTGACAGTTTGAGGTTAGGGATCACACTAAGTGAATTGGTATGAATGTACATTGAGAGGCAGGTGTTGGTACCTAGTCCTTACAAAATAGAGTTTAAGTGTTTCAAAATGTGATGTGCAAATGCAATAAGGAATATAAACCAAGGTATGTAGTGTAAATATCTCAATTAAGAAGTGTATAGAAATGTGAATGATAAATGTGATGATGCATACATAATATTTAGTATCCTTGTTCTCTCTGAAGATTTTTTTTCGTCATTGATCATGAAACTATTCTGGATTTACAAGAAATTTGTTAAAAGCCTTATAAAGCTTATAAGAGCATAATAATGTTTAAATGTTACCATGACCGAGCTCGATAGCTGCATTCGCTTAATTGCGGCCAGTATCCAGTATACGGGAGATAGTGGGTTCGAGCCCCACTGTTGGCAGCCCTGAAGATGGTTTTCCATGGTTTCCCATTTTCACACCAGGCAAATGCTGGGGCTGTACCTAATAAAGGCCATGGCCACTTCCTTCTCACTCCTAGCTCCTTCCTGTCCCATCGTTGCCATAAGACCTGTCTGTGTTGGTGCGACGTAAAGCAACTTGCAAAAAAAAAAAAAAAGTTACCATGAAATTGAGTACGTACTTATGATAATGTTTGTGATGTTTTTCTTACCAGATTTCAAGTTGGATGACACTGCTCGTAATGCTGTCAATGAAGCAAAGAAGCTTTATGAGGCATTCTACAGCTCTCTGGATTTTAATATCATGGAATTTCTTAATTTTGGGAAGAAAGTCTGTAAGAATCACCAAGTTAGTCCAGATTCTGTCATGCAGTTGGGATTTCAGGTACGTGCAATATTAATCTTTTTTCCATTTATTATTTTCACTGGAATTAGGGCCTCCACCATTGTTATACCACCATAACACACAGGGCTGTGTATAATGATGATTTGTGTCTCTCCTTTCCATGAGGCATAGCAGGAGCCCAAAACCAGTACTAGGGACGTCCTGATAGCTGTCCGAGTTTTAGTTCAAGAATGCATCGACAACCAGAAAACTGTCTTTGCTTCCTTTTAATTATGGAAAAGCTTTTTACAAGGTAAACATGATACAGTAAAACCTTGTTAATTCGAAGTCGTTGAGACGCAAAAATCGGACTTTGAATTACACGATTTCGAATTAACCGCACATTCTTAATTCAGGAATGCGAACCCTTGCTGCAACAAAAAATATTCTAAGACCTGTATAGACAATTCAAATTAAAAGTAGAGACCACATTACTGGAAAGGTCACGGTGCAGAAAGGGGTATGAAGCAAGGATGTACCTTCTTTCCCAACTGTGCATTTATATTATTCAAATAATGCTCTTGAATAAATCACTGGCAAACATAACCTCATGCATCGAAAGATTCAAAGACGAGGACAAATTATGCTGGCTCCCTTGTGCATGTCCTTTATTCATTGGATTACTGTACTGAATGTGTTTTAGATGTCCTGTACTTGCACGGAAAGTGCCCAACACCTTTAAAACATCGTGGCTTATTGAACTTCCGTATGGCGAAGGGAAGAAGTCTCTCGCTTCTGTGTGCATTGCAACACAGTGCAATGACCCCCTTTGTACGATTTCCCAGCTGGCACTTCCCTCCTATAAAACCGTAAGTCCGTTCGGGCTCGGCATTAGAAAAAATGATGCAGTTTCATCGGCATTGACAATATTTGGTGCGTACAAATTGATTATATGAGCCATGCTTTTTCACCAACTGTTGGCATCGCTGGTGTTCGCGGATTCTGCTTCTCTGCACACTGCCTGCTAAGTGATATTATGGTGTTCCTTAAAGCGCTGAATACATTTATTTGCTTTACGTCGCACCGACACAGATAGGTCTTATGGCGATGATGGGAGAGGAAAGGCCTAGGAATGGGAAGGAAGCGGCCGTGGCCTTAATTAAGGTAGAGCCCCAGCATTTGCCTGGTGTGAAAATGGGAAACCATGGAAAACCATCTTTAGGGCTGCCGGCAGTGGGGTTCGAACCCACTATCTCCCGGATGCGAGCTCACAGCTGTGCGCTTCTAACCGCATGGCCAACTCGCCCGGTACACTGAATACAAAAGAATTAATGATTTTACTTGAACTTAGCAAATATGAAACGTACTGTAGACACACCGAAGTGAGTGAAAATACTGAAATCTACCCCAGCACGTTCTGGAAGACGTGTTCTGTAATGACGCAGATAAATTTTGAATTTAAATTACTCTGAAAACTTTTTAAAATATAAAGGCAGTTTTTGAATTAAAAGTCTGAATTTCGGTAATGGGACCGACATTATTCTCCGAATGACGAATTATCCGTATTCTGAATTAAACAATTTAAATAACATGCAAAACTGTACCTGATGCTTCCGGGAACAGGAGCTTCATCAAATTAGGCAGGACTTTGAATTAACCAATTTCAAATTATCGAGGTTCTACTGTAGGCTACTCTTATACATCAGCTGGAACATATTTGACTAGACAGTAAAGTTGTCAAGATCATCAAGAAGCTGTACTGGAATCAGACAATTCAAATTAAAAGTAGAGACCACATTACTGGAAAGGTCACGGTACAGAAAGGGGTGTGAAGCAAGGATGTATCTTCTTTCCCAACTGTCTGTAACTTATTCTCTGAAGATATTCTTCAAATCACCCTTGATAGAATTGGTGAAGGAATAAAGATGCAATGCAAAGCAAATAAACACTGTTTTACTAGCTGGTAGTTTAGGAGATCTTCAATGCCTTTTGAACAGAAGCAATGAAGTAGGTGAGGAGTTTGGTATTAAGGGGAGACCCTACTGAGCTTTTGGTCCAGAATGGGCCGATATGGAAAGGATCTGGTCATGACTTTCATAGATAAAGAAAAATGCATATGATAGTGTCCCCAGTGAGAAGGTTTGGGAAACCATGACTGAAAAGAGACTTGGAAGAGAAATGTTAGAAATGGTGCAGGCAATGTACAACAACTGTGTTAGCAGGGTACTGACCCCAGTTGGAAAGACAAAATAGTTTAGGAATAAGACTGGATTAAAACAAGGAAGTGTGCTATCACTTCTTTTGTTTATTATGGGCATGGACAAAATTATAAAGTAAACAAAGGAAGCCTATGGAGATAAAGAGATGAAGATACTATTATTTGCAGATGATCTGGGGGAAAAACAGCAAAGAAGTGCAATAACAACTAGATGTACTGAACGGAAAAATTGAGGAGTATGGCATGAAAATCAGTACAGATCAGAGCAAGACTATGGTGATGTTGAGAGGGGAAAGGCAAGGAAAGGGCACTGTGAAAACTGGAAGTCAGAGTCTGGACAGCTTTAAAAACCTAGGAAGTGAATTAATGCAAAATGCTAAGGTGGACTTGGAGATTAGCAGGAGGGTACAGCAGGGTAATGCATTCTACCAAAGTGTAAGAAAACTTGTTTGGAGCAAAGAAGTACCAAGGGAAAGTAAAGAGATAATGTACTATGCATCCATACTGACTTATGTAGCTGAGACTTGGACTTCGACTAGCAGGCAAGAGAGTAGAATTCAAGCCAGTGAGATGAAATTCTTAAGAAGTGTAGGAAAGATAAGGAAAGGCAGAGTGGGTGACGAAGATGTTAGGAAGGAAGTTGGGATAGGAAAGCTAAATGAGAGAATTGAAAAGAATAAAATAAGGTGGTTTGAACATGTAAAGGGGATGGAGGAGAATATAATTCCAAGACAGATGCTGGAGGCAAAGTGTGAGGGCAAGAGAACAAGAGGAAGATATAGAACAAGGTGGATTGAATCAGTGAAGAGCGGCATAAGAAGACGAAATTTAGACTGGGACAAGATCGTGGAAGAGGGATGTTGGAAAGAAAGAGGAAGATGGAGAAGTGCCAGAAATACCCCAAGCCGGCAGGAGCTGGATAAGGAGAAATGATGATGATGATGATGATGAATGAATCCAAAAACCAAAATTGAGGTTTTGGCATAAAAATTACCCCATTCCTCGGGGCACAGGGCAATATAATTTTTTTATATGTGGCCATTTTTAAATGTCCTGCTGAGGTATTTAAAACCCTTTTTGCAAGGCCACGCCCACTTCCTCGATGAATATTTTTAAATTTCACTATATTCCATATTTCCGCTTTTGAATTTCTAGCGATTCTTGGCATACTGGCCTAGTCATCTGTGGACAGTTTCTGTAGTTACGTACACAGAGGAACATTACAAATAGTCAAATTAACCCGTTCCCCGTTATAGACGACCAATCATGTCTGGCAGATAATGCCCACCACATGTCCTTTATATTTTTGTTTACGTTTGCTGAGGAATATTCCAAGCTTCAAAATTCAGATTGGGTTCAGTGTGTTATATTTACCAATATTTCTTAACTGGAGCTAATACTTTAATGCTCGTATGTGATGTGGCTTAGCTCAGTGGAATATATAAATAATTTTTAGTATAAACTATTCTAATCTTTCAACATTTACAGATCGGTCATTACTGCTAGGGGTACACATTTTTATCTGTAAGGGCTTAATAAGTAGAGTATGTTAAAAACTGTTCCTGAAGAGAGGAGAAGGACTAAGGAAGGAGATATATATTGTGCTTGGAAGTTCTGATGCAGCTACTGTAATTTTATACAAAATTAGCTTTTTCTCAAAATGTTATTTTTCAGTATTCAGAATGTTGTTAGTGCAACAGTTTTTGCCTGATTGTCTTCAAACTTGGCATGCTTATATTACCATGTGAGAGGCATACAAGTTGGTATCCATTTTGGAAAATAATGATATCAGACAGAAGATATCTAGAGTCAAATATGAAAATTTGAGAATTTCTAAACAGGAATACATAAAGGTGAAAGAAAAAGTTCTGTAATAACATCAGTAATGTGATTGTTCAAATAATAATAAGTTACCAATTATTATTCACATACCCCTAAGAACTACCACAAAAAAGTTTTAAAGTAAAAACTCAAAAAATGGTCTGCAAGGGATGTTTTGAATTTATTCAAATTATTTTTATAAAATGTGTTAAAAATCTGAAACTATGACACCAAAATGTTCCAGATTTTATGATAATCTTAACTTTGGCAACTTTACCCAGCACCTACATTGTTAGATAAAACGGCCGTGATCGTGGTTGAGAACGGACCAAAAATCGCCCGGATCCAGGCTCTTACAATCTACACTAAGCACCAATAAATTAGTCTACTTGATAGAAATGATAAGATGAAGTCACTCATATTTATTAAGGCATGATTTATGAAATTGAGAAAAAGAAGTTCAGTAATTCTATTACTAATATATACAAACACATAATTATAAGATTGCGGTGCAGGGCCCGTGAACACTCATTGATAACATAGGTGTACACAGGATAAAAGATACAAGGTTGGCAGTAGGCTAGAACTTAAGAACTTTCGATTCCTTTATTTATCAGAGTTTTAAGATTATAAGAGGGAATTCCTATCACCTGGAATTTACCTTCTTGAAATCACTCTTGTGATTGACGTCGTCGAATTATTCATCTCATTTAAGCTCCTTCTCTTTGCCTTTCTTTGTTGTTCATCATGAAATCAGTTGTTATTATTCTCTGTTTGGTGTAAAGCCTATTTTGGAACGGGGCAGACATAGCACCACAAGGAGTAAAATAAAAGGTCAGTGAACAAAGAAAAGGAAAAATGTTTACCTCTACCTAACTTCACAATAACAAAATGTTCTCCCACGAAAGGAAAGGACAGGTTATGTATCGGCATACAAAATCGAAGAATTATATTAGAAACAAGGCAAGACATTAACAGTCATTCAGAACTCAATCACACAAGTAGGGAGATAAGCAAGGAGACCAGAAAATATTGGATTTGGTACACAATCTTATCACATATAAATAGAGCACCAGTATTGAGTAGCTCCTCATATCATCTCATAAGGCGGTAGAATCCCATCACTTAACTTCTGTACAAATACTCATATTTCTGCAACAGGTAACTGAACGCAGTTTATGGGTTCATAATACCTTGGCAGAACGAGTGGATGAATATGCAGCGGAAGCTCGCTTGACTGAGCCGACAGTGCATACCAAAAAAGAAAAGTCTCCAGTAAGCCATGGCAAATAAAAGAAACAGGCACAAAACCAAATGTCATCAAAATATCTTGCATTGTTTATAATCAAGATACAAGGAGCGCAAAAGGAAAATAAAGGAAAACAAGGACACCGCAGCTTGGAATGGGCTGGCTGAATAATGAAAGAATGAATAAAATCGAAATGACTAAAACACCTCACATAAAGGAATGCAAAAAAGGAAACGATAATTCAAGTTATCATGTCCGCCAATACACCCACATAGATGTGAAGGAAAACATTAACGTTGCATAAGGTTAAGACACTACTAAGTATAAATTATGAGCCTTCCATGAGGAACTATGCTTACATACCATGCAAATACAGAGGTGATTGGAGCATTCATCCTAGTCAGATTATGAATTGTAACGTTCAATATAAGGAATACAATCCTCCATCGGGATAGTAAGACAAAATCAGGTTAGCAAAATTCACAGAAGAAAAAGCTCATTCCTGCAGATGATCATAGATATTCCAACAGAATATCACAAGAGTGATCTCGCTGCTGTCTGTTGTGACCACCATATTAAAATCTTGTCACAGATAGTAAAGACCAGGTGAATTGGCCGTGTGGTTAGGAGCGTGCAGCTGTGAGCTTGCATTTGGGAGATAGTAGGTTCTAATCCCACTGTCAGCAGCCCTGAATATGATTTTCCGTGGTTTCCCATTTTCACACCAGGCAAATGCTGGGGCTGTACATTAATTAAGGCCACGGCCGCTTCTTCCCATTCCTAGGTCTTTCCTATCCCATCGTCGCCATAAGACCTACCTGTGTCGGTGCGACGTAAAGCAAAAAAAAAAAAAAAAAGTAGAGAGTCAAGAAAAAGTTTCTTGGCTCACAACATAAACTAACTTTCGAAATATCGTGAATATCAGATAAAATTGCAGATCTTACAAAACTCAGTGGGGTCCCTCCTTAAAATAAACAATTGAAATACAATTCATGATAATCAACAAGCAGAAAATCACCAACGCTGAATGAAATGCCATTGAAAGGCTGTCACATTTCCAGTAAGTAGGATGCTGGCTAACGCTATCTAGAAATAGAAACCTGGATTGGCTTTGGTAGAGGTGTGTTTCTGAAGTTAACCAACTTCTGTGCAGTCTTGATACCTGATTTGAAACTTGTTACATGTCAAGAAGAGTTTTATATGCCATGGGTGCTGCTTTACAGTGTCAAAGGCTGGGCTCTGCAGGCTTTTGAAATATGAATGTATCACAGAATGTTGAAGATCCCAGGGGTAATTCCATCATGCTGGGGAATCACATAAAATGCAGGAAAGCAGTCTATTTCAGTCATATCTTCTGAAATGACAAATACAGACTGACGCAGCTGATTATAGAAGTTGAAATAAATGGGAAACATGGTTGTGAGCCGAGAAAAACTTATCTTGGGGGTGGAACAGTGATTTGACTTCCACAATATGACAACTCCAATACGGAAGTACATAATAGGAACAGTTACTCCATGAGGTTTCCCATCCCTACTACGACAGGTAAATGAATGCAGTTCATGGGTACTACTACTACTTGATGATTCAGGGACTTAAATTTATATTTAAAACATCATTCATTCCCTGTGAGAGAGGGAAATTCAGGAAAATACCATGTGCAGTTTCTTTCCAGTTGCTATAAAATATGTAGGTAATACACATTATCTGCTGAGTTTGACTGTTAAGTAGCATATTATAGTCAATTTAATTAAATCATCAGACTTCATACAGCCATATTTATTAATCTTAATTTACTAGAAATTCTCTTGGGGAAGCTTGTAACTTCTAGAAGGTGTGTGCTGGGTTGGGTAGCTCAGGCGGTAGAGCACTGGCCTCCTGAGCTCAAGGTGGCAGGTTTGATCCTGGCTCAATCTGGTGGTATTTGAAGTTTCTGGGATATGCCAGCTTCGAGTTGGTAGTCTTACCATATGACTGATACACTCTGAATGGATGGATGGACAGACTGATCAAGACATGTAGTAAGCGAAGGGAACAAGAAAAGGAACATAATAGGATGAACAAATTGGCAGATCAGTGTGGAAAGAGGGACCAGCAGCAAGAGGACACACACTAAAACAAAAAAGGGAAAGGGCAATCACCATCTCTTCTCAGTTCCCAACAAGCTTGTTTCTGCTTCCCAGCTTCATCAGGAGGGCAGGTATCAACTTTCATCGAGGGGCCATCTTGACAGATCTTCTTTCTTGATGTGGAAAGTGTGGGATAAGAAAAAAGCTGGATGAGTAGAGCAAAAGGGAGAAAACATAAGATAAATACAGACAGTAAATGATCAGGAACACAGGACAAACAGAAAAGGAGAAAAGGATCTCTATGGGATAATATAAATTATCGTGTTATGTGATCAGAATGTTGGTCAGCAGGGTAGAGGAGGTGGTGGTATACAATTTCAAATCACTAGACTATGTGTCAAAAGACTGGATTAAATTTTAAACCTCTTCCCATATGGAGTGAGGGCATATGACGCTGTTGATGGTGATTCGTCCGTCGGATGGAGACGTAAAGCTTTGAGCACTCCCCTTGGTGTTATTCGACAGGAGTAGACTATGTGCCCACACCAGGTTTCACCCTCTCCCTATCTCATTATCGTCATCATCATCATCATCATCATCATCCCACATCCAGATGCGTGGATCACCCATGGGCGTCAAATAGAAAGACCTGCATCAGGTGAGCCGAACATGTCCTCGGACATCTCTGGCATTAAAAGCCATAAATAAATAAAATTCCTTTTCTTGTTCCCCTCTTACTCTGTCTTGATTTGGCACGTCAAGAATATTTTACTTCCAGCTCTATGCCATAATGTTATTGAATAAAATAAAATAAAAAGAGGTTGATAACAGGGATTGATAAGCAGAGAGCTAGAAGATGTGATTCAGCTGTCTTCTAACTTATTTACCATTTTGTTGACCATGCTTTCTGTCATTTACATTGCTTTCTGAGGTAACGTTGGGTAAATTGGGATCCTCTGCTACAATAACATTCCTTTCTGTATCGTTCCCCACATAGTTGATTGTCTTATAAAATAATTCTGCATGAGCTTTATTGCTACCGTTTCCAGGTCTGTTCACCCCAAAAACATCTACTTGCCTATTATCTTTGGGGATGAGCCTTACACATAGAATTTCATGCTTCTCATCCTTAACTTTTTCATAGCTTACAATTTATTTATTTATTTTTTTGCTAGGGGCTTTACGTCGCAGCTTACAAATTTTTCTTTCACCAGTATGAATACCCGCCCCCCTCTGTATGTATGAGGGAGAAAGAAAAGAGGGAGAAGTAGAAACAGCAAAATGACAAGGACAATTTCCACATCTCCATACACTGCCATCTTCTAGCTCTCTGCTTATCAATCCCTGTTATCAACCTCTTTTTATTTTATTTTATTCAATAATACACTGATTGACAGAGCAAATGCAACACCAAGAAGGAGTGGTCAGAACTTTATGCCAATTGCAGGGTAGACTGACGTCACTGAGGTATGCTCATGATGTGAAATGCGCCGCTGTGCTGCGCACGTAGCGAACGATAAATGGGACACGGCGTTGGCGAATGGCCCAATTCGTACCGTGATTTCTCAGCCGACAGTCATTGTAGAACGTGTTGTCGTGTGCCACAGGACACGTGTATAGCTAAGAATGCCAGGCCGCCGTCAACGGAGGCATTTCCAGCAGACAGACGACTTTACGAGGGGTATGGTGATCGGGCTGAGAAGGGCAGGTTGGTCGCTTCGTCAAATCGCAGCCGATACCCATAGGGATGTGTCCACGGTGCAGCGCCTGTGGCGAAGATGGTTGGCGCAGGGACATGTGGCACGTGCGAGGGGTCCAGGCGCAGCCCGAGTGACGTCAGCACGCGAGGATCGGCGCATCCGCCGCCAAGCGGTGGCAGCCCCGCACGCCACGTCAACCGCCATTCTTCAGCATGTGCAAGACACCCTGGCTGTTCCAATATCGACCAGAACAATTTCCCGTCGATTGGTTGAAGAAGGCCTGCACTCCCGGCGTCCGCTCAGAAGACTACCATTGACTCCACAGCATAGACGTGCACGCCTGGCATGGTGCCGGGCTAGAGCGACTTGGATGAGGGAATGGCGGAACGTCGTGTTCTCCGATGAGTCACGCTTCTGTTCTGTCAGTGATAGTCACCGCAGACGAGTGTGGCGTCGGCGTGGAGAAAGGTCAAATCCGGCAGTAACTGTGGAGCGCCCTACCGCTAGACAAGGCGGCATCATGGTTTGGGGCGCTATTGCGTATGATTCTACGTCACCTCTAGTGCGTATTCAAGGCACGTTAAATGCCCACCGCTACGTGCAGCATGTGCTGCGGCCGGTGGCACTCCCGTACCTTCAGGGGCTGCCCAATGCTCTGTTTCAGCAGGATAATGCCCGCCCACACACTGCTCGCATCTCCCAACAGGCTCTACGAGGTGTACAGATGCTTCCGTGGCCAGCGTACTCTCCGGATCTCTCACCAATCGAACACGTGTGGGATCTCATTGGACGCCGTTTGCAAACTCTGCCCCAGCCTCGTACGGACGACCAACTGTGGCAATTGGTTGACAGAGAATGGAGAACCATCCCTCAGGACACCATCCGCACTCTTATTGACTCTGTACCTCGACGTGTTTCTGCGTGCATCGCCGCTCGCGGTGGTCCTACATCCTACTGAGTCGATGCCGTGCGCATTGTGTAACCTGCATATCGGTTTGAAATAAACATCAATTATTCGTCCGTGCCGTCTCTGTTTTTTCTGCAACTTTCATCCCTTTCGAACCACTCCTTCTTGGTGTTGCATTTGCTCTGTCAGTCAGTGTATTATGGCATAGAGCTGGAAAAAAAAAATCCCAGAGAGTTATATAAAATAACCAAAATTTTATCAGAGAAATTCAGGATCGTACTAGTTGATAATGAAGTTTTCTTTTGATTTTCAGCTGGCATTTTACAAGCAGGCTGGGAAATGTGTTGCAACGTATGAATCCTGCAGTACAGCAGCCTTTAAACATGGGAGGACAGAAACTATGCGGCCCTGTACATTGGCTACCAAGGTCAGTTGTATTTGCTGTTAACCTCTTTAGTGCCAGTGATGATATGAAATGTCATGAGAAGTGCCAGCTGTGATATAACTTGGCAAAGTTCTTTCTGTATTCACTAGGTCGCATTGATGGTAAGTTTCTTCAATAATAGGAACTTCAACCGTCTTCATTTCACCACTTAGAAGTGTCTGTAAGTTGTTTACTTTATGGTAATTTATTTTCTTTGGAATTCAGCTCATCAAATGTGTCCAGACCTGCCTTGAGTCCCCAGTTCTGTTGTAAATCCATCCTGCAAAATAGCCATCATGGCTTCACTGTGTTCACGTGTGGCACAGACAGCAAGAAGTGTATGGGTTCTAAATGGATGCATCTGACCGATGAGAATAAATTTACTTATTCTCAAAATTGAAATATTTTTCCTGAATTATAGTAGATATTGATTAGAAAGTAATAACAAAGAAATATTTGTGAATAATCAATAAAGAATATAATGTAAATTATATCTAACTATTGACTTCACAACTTAAGTACCTACAACTACCAGCGTACAACTAAAAATATATGTTTTAATATTAGTTCTCCTCGCATATTGTTTGCAATATTACATTAATAATACCTTTCAGTTCTGTATATTCAGTATAGCATGCAATACAGTCCCGCTTGTGTTAACTTTGTAATATCCCATGAATAATGCTGTAATATATATAACACTTCATATCTTCTTTATGTTCAGAAGAGAAAAACTGATCTTCTATTTCACTTTGGAACATCCTCTTCTGAGAAGTTGAATGCTTTGACAATGCTATACTACAAGTGCGATTACTGTCTGATGGTACAAACCTGTGTGAAGCCCCGAGCTTCGAGAGGAATATAGGGGAACTATTGGAAGCAAAATAAAGTCTTATCATAATAACACAGTCTCCTGGACCCAATATGAACACTACCGAGCTTGATAGCTGCAGTTGCTTAAGCACGACCAGTATCCAGGCAGTGAGTTCGAGCCCCACTGTGGCAGCCCTCAAGATGGTTTTCCATGGTTTCCCATTTTCACACCAGGCAAATGCCGGAGCTGTACCTTAATGAAGGCCACAGCCGCTTCCTTCCAATCCCTGGGCCTTTCCTATCCCATCGTCGCCTTAAGACCTATCTGTGTCGGTGCGATGTAAAGCAACTAGCAAAAAAAAAAAAAAAAAGAACACTTTGATAGCAACTACCGAAGTGAACGATCCTCCCTTCTGTCATACTGCAGCACATGGACGTGTCTCCATACAGTACAAAATTGCACAACTAAGATTTTGTGTCATCACATAGTAATTGAGCTTCTATAGACTGCTGCATGAATCTTCACTACTAGATGTGCTACTGTACGAATCAGTTAGCTGTAACAAATAAATAAAGTTTTGGTATTTCCACCTATTCAATACAAAATTTAATGCTGTATTCAACTACAACATTTATATAATTATGCAGTACTAGTTTCGACACATAATAGTGTCATCCTCAGCTGTAATTGAAAAACATATACAAGATTTAAAACATAATTTCACAAATTTGGAACAGGATATCCAAATACTAGAATCTTTGAGTAAAGGACCATTACTCGATGCTACGGAATTATGCTACATTCATATAGACCAATACTTTAATGCCAATCTTAATCTTAATGATATTTCTGAAACTCCGAAAGTCCTTTTAGACTTTTTGATAACGTTTCTTAATAAAGTCCAGATTCCAAACAAGAATTTAATTTTACGCATAATACGCAATAAGTTCTCTCGGTATTCGTTCTGCAGCCCACGCCCACCTGATTCTCCCCACATGCACGATCCACATGCGCTGCCTCGGCCTGCCCCTATTCCCCCCTCCTAACATCGTCTTGACTGCGAACACACACTCAATGCTGTCTCGCCGGTTATAGCGTATGGCTAACAGGAGGTTCGTGCTACGGCAGTTTGAGGTGAGTCTTCCCCCTTTAAAAACATTTCATCTTTATCATTTAGCTTGTACAGATTCAGACAATTCCAACATAAGTTTTTTACGGTGTTTCATATCATTACAGGTTCTATATTGAACTAAGAAACATACGCTCTAGTAAGATCTTAAAAAGCCATCTGAATGTTTTCCACCTCATAAGCCTAGGACATAAAAATTGCAAGCCTTCACAACTTTTAAGATATTGCTGCATTATACACATGAATGAAACACAGCATTTTATCAAGAGCACAAATTCAAGAACATCGCAACCGGCTGTCTCTAAAGAGACCTTAATGAACTCTTTTAACATATAACTGACTTGCAAGTTTTTCACTTGTTATAAATGTTTTTAATGTGTTAATATTTTCAAAACGGTTTTAAATAGTTTTTCCACACCCTTTACTTTAAGTCTTATTATGAATTGTATGTATGCCTATTTTTCAATTACAGCTGAGGATGACACTATTATGTGTCGAAACTAGTACTGTATAATTTTATAAATGTAGTAGTTGAATACAGCATTAAATTTTGTATTGAATAGGTGGAAATACCAAAACTTTATTTATTTGTAATTCTTAGTTCAATACCGAATAATGAAATTTCTTACGTTAAATCAGTTAGCTGTGCCAGATGACATTTCCTGCATTTTTCTGCTAAGTAATTTTTTAATATTAAAAAATTAAAGGAAAGAATTAGGTGATAAGACAACAGGGTTTGTATAATTTTTTTTTTTAATTCCTAGTTTTTGGTGGCTGAATTAAAATATTTTTCTCCACAAAGTGGGGGGTGACTGCCCCCCAGTCGCCTCCACTGCATATAACACTTAAACATACTTGTAAAAAAATAACTTGCTAATGAACAAAGAACAAATGGTATGTTTTATTCTACAAGAACATCCTCAGATTCTGTCGAATCACTTTTAACCATATGTATTGTACAATATTGTTTACATTGCGTAGACTTGTCAATGATTGGTGATGATATGAGTAAGTGAGAAAAATTGTCATCTTTATAATTTTGAGAAAGTTTTCTGTACTTATTTTAAGCTGCTAACCGTCCATTACCTCCAGTGACTAAGCTCCGGTCGAGGCTTGCTATGTAGTGGGAGGAGATAAGTAATAACTCTGTTCAGTGGAGAGAGGAGGGGAAGTGCTAGTTGGTTATGTTATGTTTGTCTTGATGTTTATTAGTGAGTAAAGGCATAAGTCATTATTTTTAGTGATAAATAATAACCTACTAAAACGTCTGAAGTGGCAAGAACACTGCCTTCACATCGTAATGTGAATTAAATTCCTCTTTCTGAAAGTAGCAGAACAAGTTAATGCCATCAACCAACAAGTTCTGAGCATTTTGAAAGGTGATTTACAGATTCGACGGTAAATAACCCGGCTCTCTAAAGGAACCAACAGCTTAAGACGGAGGAGCTCCTTTAGTTGGGTGTTGGTCCCCCAGTGGTGAAAATGCCACTGAAACCCAGCAGGCATCATCTCTTCTTCAGGTTAGAGGTGGCCTCATTGAAACCTGGCAGTTAGGTATAAAATGCCTTTGGGTGTGGCGAGCCCATCATAATAATAGATAGTGGATCAGAGTAAAGATCTAAGGAGTACCGCTGCAGCGATGTGCAACTCTTGTGCCTCCAGGGAGGTAAACTGTGTTTGCTTGCTTGTTGAGTTCGTTAAAATTTAAGTCGCCATTTAGTTAATGTATGACATCAGAGATCCTAGTGGCGGAGTAAGGAACGAGGAACAAAACACTGTAGTATTGCCAGCTGCTGTATACGTCATGGAATACTGCAAAGCGTGCGAGTGCGAACTGCCTAATGACAGAGGCTACGTGGAGTGCAAGGAGTGCGGAAATGCATGGCACTAGGATTGCTCCGCCCTGAAAGAAAATTCGTACCTTGCGATGAGCAAGGAAAAAAAGACAAAATGGCGATGTGCTGAATGCAGAAAGAAAGTGGACACTAGCAGTAACGCTAAAAAAAAAACGATGACTTGACAGACATCAACAATAAATTAACAATAGTTGTTGACTTGAAAGATGCAGTGAATGAAATGAAGGAAGAACTGAGGGAAAGTGTTAAAAGTCAGAACAGTATGAGGACATTAGGACAGGAATGCAGAGCATGATTAAACAGATAAAGGAGTTGGAAAAGAAAGTGGAGTGTTTAACAGATGCATGCAAAGAAAAGGATGATATAATTCATGAACAGGAAATTAGAATACAAGAACTTGAACAATATTCCAGAAATAGAAACCTTTTGCTACTTGGTATTCCAGAGAAAGACGAGGAAGATGTTGAAGAAATAGCATGCAGAATTGCAACAGAACTTGGTGTTCCTTTGCGTAAAACTGAAATAGATGCAGCACACAGAGTTCCAACCAGGAAAGGAGTACCCAAACCCATCATAATTCAGCTACCAAGGAAGAAGAGAGACTTAATGCTCGCAAGAAGGAAAAGCAAGACCATCCTTAACTCCAAAATTATTGGACCAACTGAAGGAGGAAAGGTACTTGTCACGGAGCAACTGTCCCCTTACATGGCTAATCTTTGCTGGGAGGCATGGTGACAGGCGGACATCAAAGGATGGAAGTACGTATGGGTGAAGCAGGGAAAGCTGTTCGCTAGAAAATAAGAGAAAACTACCCCGGTAAGAATTCTTTCAAAAAAAGACATTGAAAAAATCCAGTAACTGGCTGAAAGTGTCAATATTTAATTTTACTCTAGTGTATCTTAAATTTAGTTATGGATGTTAGTTACATTGATAGTTGTAGTTAATTACTAGACTCAAAGGTATACAATAATTGTGATGAATGGCTACAGATGACAAAGAAACAAGAAAGTGAAATGTCTCTACTTCATATGAATATAAGATCAGTTAGAAAATATTGGGATCAGATGGTTATAATATTAAGACACAGCAGGCCACTGGTAGATGTGCTAATATTTAGTGAAATAAATATAAATAATGAAGTAGAAATTGCGCAGTATGAGTTATTATATGCATTATTCAATACCTCTTTCGTGACTAAATTATTTCTGTTAATATTTTTAGCAAAATTTGCTGCTAAACATCAATAAATGGAACCATATAATGGAGCAGGACGTTGTCTATATTTTTTCCGTGAGTCATTTCTGAGAAAAAAATTAGTGGGAGGTATACGTCCCAGTGGTCTCCTCCATGCTATAATGCTGTGATTACATTAGCATTTCAAATTGATAATTATGGTATGGAGATGCTCAGAAATAAACAATTACAACACAGTAATATATGTACATGTATTCTCAAACATAAAACCAATACATTTCCAAAAAAAAAAAGAGTAACAACTTGACAAGCAGATCGTAATCAATTTTCAACCACCGCTGTAATGTTTATAGTGCTGCATACTGATAGTCTGAATGTTTTGGTTTAGTAGGTAGTTTACTACTCATGAAAATGAGCAAAACAAGGGACCGCACAAAATGGTACTCGACAAGCCAAACAAATAATCTTTAGCGTTTCTCCTCAATTTTTATACTACATTGCCTACGTATACACCAGTCTTTGCCCTGTGCTGGAATATGAATTCCTACTTGTGACAGACGAATGTCATCAGGTACTCCAATAACACCTCACTTTGGTACCTAGAATGCCACTATACCTCTCCGCTTTCTTGAATGTAGCCGTCAATTAGCTTTAGAGCCAATCCTTTCCTAAATGTCAGCTGATCAGTGACTCCAAGTTTGTTGAGTCTCCCCTCTATAACCAGCTGTGGACTCATCAATGGATTCCTCAAGTATCATCAAGTTGAATTCAAACAGATTAGCCATCTTTTCCACTGCACCTTCATCATGTTCCTCCTCAGCATCGTCATCACCATCAGGAAGAGAATACAAAGTCTCCAGTAATAGTAGATCTGACAACCCTTTCTGAGCCATCTGAAAATATTTCACATTCGTTATACAAAGGTTATGATAAAGGAAAATATATTGGGATAATAATAAATGATCCACATAGTTTGATACTTGAGGTGACTAAGTATATATGCTTTAGAGATAAATATAGGATCTTTTATAAAAATTAAAACGTATATATGCTTGTAATAAAAATTGGGTAACACGTGCTGATGGCATATGAGCAAACTAATGGTAATATATTTTCCACTAACTAAGTGGGCTATAATTCTATAGATATTCATTATTTATGACCTAATATGATGGTAGCACATTTAAAGATAAACTGACAATACATAAAAACTGAATAAAACATACCTGTACACGGATTTCAGAAGTAAGGACGAAAAATCTTCAATTTTGCGCTCTTTCAGCTCTGTTTACATCAATTCACAGCCTTCTTGGTCAGATATCCATGTTTGACAGACACACGAGTCAAAGAACTTCATTGCTATAATTTTTTTCACGTTTCCTGGACTCTTCGCTAGATGACAGCACATACTGTTTGTGGGAATTATAGATCCCAGTGGGTTTAATCTCACAAAAGCATTAGTGGGAAGTAGGTATCCCTCAGAGCATGAAAGAGATAAGAAATGTTTCTAGGGGTAGAGGAATAGTTATTTTCATCAAAGAAGGGTTCATATTTAAAGAAAAGAAATTTATAACAAATCAGTTTGAAAATTTATCAGGGAAAGTTTGGATTAATGGAACACTATATGGGATCATTATGGCAGTATACAGACCATCTGACTATAGTCCAAAGGATTTTGTGGAGGAGTTAGATCTTTATTTACAAAGTATGAATGCTAGAAGCTTAATAATTATTGGGGACATGAACATAGATATTCAGAAAGACAGCAGAGTCACATCCTTGTACAATAATGTGTTAGCAGATCATCAGTTAGTTCATTGCATTAACAAGTTCACAAGGGAAGAGTATATAAATGGAAAACTAACACAATCCTGCATTGACCATGCATTGATTATGAATGCAAAAAATGTAAGAGATTCTTCTGTAATTCAGACTAAAGTTTCTGATCATTATATAATAACTGTACAGATATCACATGATACTAGGTGTAATAAATATGTTCCAGAAAGTTATAGATAACAAACAGGAAAGGGTGAGTAAATCCATGTTAAGAACAGAAAAAGAAATTAATGAGAATATGAGTTCAGATGATACATACATGAAGATTTGCAATGCAGTTAACAAGGCAACTAATGAGACGAAGGATACAAAAAACCAGAAGAGAAGGAAAGACACTCAACCATGGCTGACGGGTGCTATAATAGAAAAAATCAAAGAAAGGGACAGACTTTTCAAAGGATGGAAAAATGCATCAAATTTAAATCCAGAAAATAAGGAAAATTTAAGAAGGTTATATAAAAGAATGAGGAATGATATAACAGCTGATATTCATAAAGCAAAAAGAAAGTATTACAGATTGCTGTTTGAAAGTTGTAGAGGGGACATGAAGAAAACTTGGGAACTATTAAATAATGTGCTAAAGACTAAAACGAAATGGACAATAGAAGAAACGGTAAGACATTATTTAGGAAGGCAAGACTCGCTAGAAAATATAGTTGATAACTTTTCAAAAACATTTTCAGAACAGCTAGAAAAGGTAGTACATGAATGTAGGGTACAACGAAGACCATTACCTAATACAGAGAGACTTTCATCATTTTACCTACCACTAGCAAGTACAGCAGATATAGCAAAAATAATTAAAGGAATGGACATAAATAAATCACCAGGCATGGATAAATTAAGAGTTAAACATCTGAAAGATAACATAGACATAATAACACCAGTAATACAGAAGCTAATCAATAAAATAATAGACACAGGTATTTTCCCAAAGGATCTGAAGACTGCCATAGTGAGACTTATTTACAAGCATGGTTCACATTTACAGTATGAAAACTATAGACAGATATCTATTCTTCAAACTATAGGTAAAGTAGTTGAAAGATACATTGTTGATCATCTAATCTCATATTTAGAAAAATTTAAAATTATTGATGAACACCAATTTGCTTATCAAAAACACAAGGGTACAAGTAATCTTCTTGAGAAATTCTCCAATTTGATCAACGGGAAGTTAAATCAATAAGTAAACTCTTTCAAGATTAAAATTATTGTGTCCACCTTTTCAATACATGTATATATTTTTAGTGGTTAAATTCTATATGAATGAAAGCTAAATCAAGGTATGCACATTTTAGCTATGTTTATTGATTTCTCAAAGGCATTTGATTCAATTTCCCATGAAAAAATTATTGCAGTCTTAAGCAAAATTGGGGTAAGGGGAACACCACTAAAAGTTTTTGAAAGTTATCTGACTGACCGAATGTATAGGGTAAAAATTGATAATATATATGGAGAAATAACTTCTATTAAAGGAAGTATCCTAGGACCCATTTTGTATATTATTTTTGTCAATGATATAAACTCATGTTTTAAAAACTGTAAATATTTCATGTATGCAGATGAAAAACTAATTGTATCAGTACATAAAAACCCAAAAGTGGCAGAGAAGCATTTGCAAATGGAGTACAACTACTTTCAAAAATGGTGCCATGATAAGGGTCTAATAATTAACACTTCAAAAACAAAAGTCTTGTACATTACTACCCCAAAAATGCAGAGAGAAAACATTAAAATAACAGGCCATTCAGTTCAGTGCCTTCATGATGGTGAACGAAAATCATGCAATTGGGACTATGTAATAGAGGAAGTTGATAACATGAAATATTTAGGTATAATAATAGATATTTTTCATGGAAGCAACATATTAATAAGTTATGTGAAAGACTGAGGCTAAGCTTGTTAAAAATGCAAATGGTTAAGTATATAATACCTCATGATAGTTTAAAAATGGTGTATCATTCACTTGTTGAGTCACTTATATCATATGGTGTAAGTGTATGGGGATCAGCTTCTGTTACAGACATAAACATGGTACAAATGTTACAAAATCGTATTGTCAAAGCATTCTTTTGGTATGAAAACAGAGGAATATTTAGCTTAAGTGAGGATATGTTAACAGGGATGTACCAGAAGGAAAGGTTTTTGAGAGTTAAACAACTGTATATATACAACATAATTAAAGAAAATTACTGGAAGCCACAAATAGAATTGTAAATGAACATACACATGGAACAAGACTGAGGCATATAAGTTATTTTCATGTCATGAGGTACTACAACAAATATGGATCCAGAACACTGGGGATCAGCCTTTGTGCATGACCTAGTGTAGTCTACTACACACGGAATAAACATTTCCCAGATAAGATCATGTGACAAGCTACCCTAATCAGAAGACCGTCATTTTATATAACAGAAGCTACCATAGGATTTTAGGAAGTCAAATGGCCAACACATTCTTTTACCACAATCCAAAGAGCAACTCTTGGAAGTTAAACAGTCAACACGGCCTTTTACCATGACCATAAGAACAACAATTAAGGAAGATATTCAATACAAATTATAAACAACAAATACCTGAAGACTGATATACAATGACATAGACTTTTATTCAAGCACAAATGTTTTTAAAAAAAATAAGTGCCTCACCATAGACGCTTTAGGATATTTCAAAGTATGTTTATTAGAAAACAAGGTTTTTAACATCACTGCAGATGCGAATTTTAATTAAGTATTCTTCTCACAAATGCCTGAAGATTGTTGCAAACACTGACTTTTTATTCATGCCACCTAGTGTTATTACAAAAGTATTTCACCATAGACGCTTTTAATTATTTTAAATATGTACTTTAGTATATAAGTTTTTAAACACAATTGTAGACACGAATTGTAATTTAAGTATCATTCACACATACTTCCTTACCCCCAACCTCCCCACCCTCCCTTTTCATTTAAAGCACCTAGAACAATAGTTTTTAGGATTCCATGGGACATAGTTTTAAGATCTAATGTGCTTACTGTCCAAATGTTCTCATCTAAGATATTTATATACAGCTGAAGATGACCCCTAAGTGGTCGAAATATGTTCTGTGTGTGCTAATGTATTTTTAATTTTGCCTAAGGCAAAAGAAATAAAGTATCGATTAGGTGGCTTTTTAGATTAATTCGTTGATTATACTCATCGATACGGCCATGAAGTGGACAGCTTGCAATACAATCCAGTAAGTCCAGAGCATAAATCGTGTACAGGAGGGGCCCTATCACATTGCCCTGAATTACTCCACAAGTAATTGTGGTTTGGTCTGATTTGGCTCTTCCGTACACAGCACATTGCGTTCAACCGACCAAACATGACCTCAGCCATGCCAGCAGTTTACCCTGAATGCCATAGTTGTTTTAACAGAAGTCTTTGATGTGACATCTGGTCAAAAGCTTTGCTCTAGTCCAGAGTCACAAAGTCTATTTGTGAGACATCCGTCTGCACCAAAGAAAACTACCAGTCATCAATGACTTTTGTTAAAAGTGTTGTGCAGGATTTTCCAGGAATGATGCCATGCTGGTTTGAGTTCGACAGGTTTCTCTCCTTGAGGAAATCCAGCATACACATGTGCTGTATATATATATATATTAATATGAGTTTAGTTAATTTAAGAATTCATAATTAATGGGTGTATAATTTATTATTGCCTGTATATATGATGTATAATCCACTACAGTATTGTGCAACACACCGTAATATCCAGAATGTATGACAAGAGCGATGTAGAACCTTCCTTACATTGTAACTATGCTATTGGATGCTCTAGAATTCACAAGAAGATATATTGTGACATATCCTTCTAGAAGCCTGGCCAGGCACATAAATAAGAAGGCAGTCTTGATGGTGGTGCGGAGTTATTTTTTTAACGGGAGTTGTTTCTGTGAACTCTTGTTGTGCTTATACCGACATGCTACCGTAGCAGTCTACTGTTTAAAGATGGCAGTCTTAGGTGTCTGATTCTTTGTGATAGGCAGTTGTTAAAAATGGTGATTTATTGATGTGTAACGTGTAGGTAATTGTAAATAAAAACCGTGTACGCAAGTGACAACATTTTGTGTGTGTCTTTGGCGACCGTGACAGGACTTAAAAGAATAATTTTCGAGTGAATAAGACTGTAAGTGCGAAATAGATCAAAATGCAAGTGATAATAGAAAATATGTCCCTACAACAACTCAAAGACGAACTCGCCAAGAGAAATCTTCCGACGAATGGTAAGAAGAAATCACTGCAGACGCGCTTATGAGAAGATCTCTTCGAAAAAGGCGAAGATACCGAAAAGTTATTTTTTTCGAGGTCGACGAACATCCAGATTCGTCATCAGAAGAGGAGGTAAATATTACCAAAATGTGTTCTATGTTAACGAACATGATACAGATAATCAATTCCCCCTTAACAGACCAAATTTCAGTAGTAAATGACAAACTTTCAGACAATTTCAGACGACAATTGCAGTCTAACAGAACAGATTACAGACCACATTTCGAAAGTAAATGACAAAATTTCAGACAAAATTTCTCAAGCGAATACAGTTTTAACCAGACAAATATCACAAGTGTACATGTAGGTTTATAAAGTAGAACAATGCCTAGAATCGAAAATTTCAACCGTAGATGACAAAATTTCATCCCAAATTAGCAACATCACCAATCGATTAACGCAGCAGATATTAACATCAGGTCAAAACTGGCACAGGTTGAACAGATCGATAGTAGGGTAAGCCAGCTGGAAGGGTACACATTGTGACCTTTCCTACCAAGTGAGTGGCTGCGCGATTTGGGTCACATAACTGTCAGCTTGCATTCAGGAGAAAGTGGGTTCGAACCCTCTTTTGGAAGCCCTGAAGATGGTTTCCCATTGTTTCTCATTTTCACACCAGGCAAATACTGGGGCTGTACCTTAATTGAGGCCATGGTTGTTTTCTTCTTACTGCTAGCCATTTCCTATCCCATTGTCACCATAAGACCTGTCTATGTTAGTACAACTTAAAGCAAATTATTTAGAAAAATAAGATTAAAAATGATCTTTCCTACTTTTAAAAGCACCACTCAAACCTATTCGGCGCTGTACCCTAATTAAGGGCACAGCCACTACCTTCCCAATCCTAACCCTTCCCCATCTTTGCATTGCTGAAAGCATGTGATATGTTAGTGCAACATTAAACCACTAGCAAAAAAAAAAAAAAAAAAGAAACTTATTCGTTTACTGATGTCATTTCATACGATCTCTTTACTGGCAACTCAGAACATACTGTTGATTCGATCAGCTTGTCTCCTTTCTCCCAAATTTCCTAGCCCCAAAATTGTAACATTCTCATAACAATACTCTTGTGTGAAATTGGTCAGAACAAACTGTGCTGCTGCTGTGGATCTTTTCCAGTTGTCAAATCGGGTAATCCTGGTGATGACAATTATATCGAAGTATCCTCAAATGCTGAAGGCACTCCAGTATGAAGCAGCCACAATAACTTTGTCACTAACTGTAATGAAGTCTTCAAGTTGAATTTCAAGAGGGCAGTTTGGACAGTGAACTAGATGCTCAAGATCTTGAATTGCACCACAGTCGCAATCAGTATTATGTGTATATCCCATCTCATCAGTGTAGCTTTGGTTCCAGGTATTCCAATTCTTATTCTATTAGGGTTTTCCAGGCAGGCCAAGATTATGAAGTATGTGCTGGATTATCTTCTGTTGGCTGATTCCTCAAGTAATCCCGGTGTGCGTCCCATACTCTAATTGGGGTCTTACCATTGACTTACAAGCCCTCTCCTTTACATCCTTGCTACAACCCCTAAATACTGTTATAACCATACGAAGGGATCTTTAAATATTTAACCTTTATTTACAACATCGTTAATCTGATTATCCCAATGAAGATCTACTCTTGCATTAACGCCCCATGAGGTACATTCACTCCATCAACACAGTAATTAAAGCTAAAGTGACTTCAGCACTGTAATTTCAGACAGCACTTAAAGGGATTGTGGCATTCGAATGGTAATTTTTAAAGACTCTTTCCTAATTCTTCATTTCTACAGCATGTTTCCTATTAATAGTACAGTTTGTGAACTGTTCAGATGCTTCTGTGTTGAAAATATATCATGACAGGACAAAGGGCTGGGTAGATATTGAATGTGTTAGGCAAGAAACAGTGGGGCAATAAGCACCTTGCTACAATTGGTGGTAGAACACAAGCTGGTATACTTCTTTTCACAAGAGATTAATCTCGTGCCTTTGCACATGGACATAGACATACTTCATTGGAGAAGCAACCGTCGCACTCACTTGACTGTATGCGAGCTCGAAGAAAAGTAGAATGTTGCATTAATTTTATTTTATTACGTTTAGAGAGTTTGGAAGAGTACATAATCAATAATATATATATTTGCATATACTTGTTTATAAAATAGTGTTTAAATAATGAGAAATGAAGGCATAAAGCGTGATGTAATACAGGATGCCTTCTTGTTTTGGGGGAAAGTCCCAATCTGTACAGCGTGGAGGTAAGGTGTTGCATCTTTCAGTAGTCAGTGAGTCAGTATTCATAGTGAGAGAAATGGAGCAAGAGGTAGGACTATAACATGCAGTGGAGCACACACGAAGAAAACCACTCAGAAGTGACCATAGGCTGTGCATTGTGAATGTGTTCAATAAATTAAGTGAACAGAATCCAGGTTTAGTCGTTAATTCAGATCCTCACAGTGTTGTTGTATGCGATGTATGGAACTGTACATCCAAACACGAGATGTTGATGGGGTAGAGGTCTGTACTACACACTCAGCAAGTCACCACTCTTTCTTTGGCGGAGGCGTAGACATACCATATTTACATCAGGATTAAACTCTTGTGAAAATAATTATAGTGGCAGCATTACAGTCTGGGGAATCTTCTGTTGGCATTCTCTGGGACCACTGTTCCTTAACAAAACTTGTTTTGGCCTATACTAGAAGAGATAGTACACTGTAAACTGTGCATCTTGGAGAATCTCAGCAAATGACAGTAGTGGTGTCTAAATATGAGGATAGGCCATAATGACCAACTATTGTTTTTGCACAAATACAGGATCTTCCAGACAAATGGAAATATACAGATGGGAATGGGGAGCATAAGGTGCTGTGGAATGTAGCTATGAATAATGCCAAATAGGTTTACCAGGTGTAGGATATAAAATGAGGAGAGGAAACTGTCAGCCATTTTTTTTTTCAATTTGCTTTATGTCACACCAACACAGATAGGTCTTATGGAGATGATGGGATAGGAAAGGGCTATGAGTAGGAAGGAAACGACCGTGGCCTTAATTAAGGTACAGCCCCAGCTGGTGTGAAAATGGGAAACCACGGAAAAACATCTTCAGGGCTGCTGACAATGGGGTTCGAACCCACTGTCTCCTGGATGTAAGCTCACAGCTATGCGCCCCTAACCACACTGCTGGCTCCCCCTGGTATGAAATCCTTGTGTTACATAATGTTTATTACCTTTACGGTAAACCCTGAGAGTGGTCTCCTACATTGTCCATGTGTAAATTTTGCGGTCTCATGTTTTGCAGCGTTGTCATTGTCCTCTGGTGCCCCAAACCATCTTCCATGCAATGGATCTTTCACTTTGGGGATGTAGTCAAAATCACATGGAGATGGGTCCAGTCAGTATGGCCAGATAGATAGATAGATAGATAAGAAATGGGTGAGTCCTGTTTTTGCAGAGCTCCACACGTAGGTCTATGAAGACCCTTTGTGCCCCTTGAACGGGTTTGCCTAGTCCAGACCTAGTGCTCCTATAAAGGATACTAGTGTCCGGATTTTGGCGTTCCTGATGTCCTCCAGGCTCACAAAATGTGAGCCCAGGTATCGATGTCTAGTGTTTGCAAAAGCCTCGCACTGACATAACACATGCGCGGAGGTCTCCTCCTCCTTGCCGCATCTTCTACACATCGGATCCTGGGTGATTTTCATGATGTGTAGGTGTCTCTGTAAGGTATTGTGGCCTGTTAACAGTCCAACTACCATTCTCATTCTGGTCCTATTCAAATTCATTAGGACCTTTTTATAGCTTTGACTAGGCCCTTTGATAAGTTCACGTGCCTGTCTTGCTATGGTTAACCTCTTCCAAATATCTAGGTGAGACTGGTTTATCCATTGGGATATTGCCAGTCTCACACTTCGGAGTGACACTCCCAGGAAGGGCTCTGGTCCTGTGAAGGAACCCATTGAGCCCTGTTTCGCTAGTTTGTCAGCTTCTTCATTTCCACTGATTCCTGTGTGCCCAGGAACCCATAATAAGGTAACTGAGCTAAACTCACACAGCTGATCTAACATCCTTTGGCATTCCCATACCAGTTTTGATGTTAGTATGGCCAGTACTTCCCATCCCTAGTACTGAAGTTGCCTCCGTACAGCCTCTGTTGCATGCGGTATGGCGATGTCATGGAGAAGGATGATATTGTTGAGAAGTTTCAGGTGTTTGTCCCTACTGGCACGATGTAACTCGCTCTCTCTGTAAGAAGGCTCATAGTATGTTGCTGTCACCGTTGCGCCATGTGGAACGAAGTGACATGCAATCACACTTCTGACATTGTAAGGCATAATGACCATCTGCTTCATGGGAGAAGTGTTTTGCGAGAGCTTCCATCTTCATGGTGATCCTCCATGTTGTCATTCTGCAGATTGACGTTGGAGCTCTGGTTCATACACAGTCCCAAAATTAACACGTCGCATCTATCCTGCAGCCTGACTCAGTACTGCAGTCCCATCACCCTGTGCAATGTACCTGTCCAATGCACTGCCATCTTGTGTTGTGCCCATGTACTACGATTGTCATGCTCTCCAGGACATATGATCATTATATGGTAGCACTGTGCAAATTAGAGGGGAAAAAGATATACCCCAACCCTCGTAAATTGCTCTTTCCTTCAATATTTTTTACCTTTTTTCATCAATGTACATTTTCTTATGTTTACAGGCATTCTGTGAAGCTGTCACTGCACAGAACAAACCAAGCAATGCAGAATTACGACAGATGATTGACAACTGTTCTAAGGTTCATGGCCAGCTTACAAAGGATGCTGCTATGGGTTTGTTATAGCTTATTATTTTGTTGATACAGAGAATTGTATGTTTATAGCAGATGGAGAATGTAGTTGTGTTTTTTCTCATCTTTCAGGACAAGGCTTCGACAGGCACCTTTTTGCATTAAGACGTCTTGCTGAACAGCGTGGAGGGCCTATGCCTACATTATTTGAAGATCCAGCATATGCTTCCATAAACCATAACATTTTGTCGACATCAACCCTTTCTTCTGATGCAGTTATAGCTGGAGCATTTGGTCCTGTAGTAAAGGATGGCTATGGCATTGCGTAAGTAGTTTGTTTCATTTTCTTCCAGTTTCTCTCATGGGGCTAAGTAGCTCAGATGATAGAACACTAACCTTCTGAGGGTAAGTTGGCAGGCTCGATCCTGGCTCAGTCAGATTGTATTTAAAGGTGCTCAAATACTGGCATTGCAGAGAACTCCTGCAGGACAAACTTCCAACACCTCAGCATCTCTGAAAATCGTACAAGTAGTTTGTGGTATGTAAAACCAGTAATGTTGTTTTTGTCTTCGTCGTCCATTCTCTTCGTTACTGTGAACTGCCACATAATCCTTACTCATAAGAATATTCCTATTTCTCAAATATATTATCATATTTTACTTTCATTCAAATCTTGAGACAATACCAGCTGCCTTATAGAACTCAAAATGAATGTGTGTTTCATTATAAATAGAAATGGATTTTAAAAGTGTGCGGATGTTCTCTAATTATACCAAGTGAACCACCTGCCCCTAATAATGTAGTTTTATACCACCCACTATGTAGATTAACTGAAAACATCAGTCCCTGTAGTTATGCAAATAAAAAAAATGAATGTCAAGGACATAGTGATGTATCAAACTTTTGTTTATTTGTCCTTATAGCTAACACAAACAGGTTGTATCATGTTAATAAACAAGCAGTGAGCATAGCAATACCACATGTTTATTCTCGTAAAGCTGATAGCCAACATACTTTTAGACTGTGTTTCGACGAGTATCATCGTCATCTGGAGGCATTTCCAACCACAGGCTTGTTCTGTTTGGAATATAATCCTCTCCATTATTTTCTGTCCAGCCCCCACCTCTTTTCTGTCACTGTCGTCCAGTTCCCTTCTCTTGCCTCAATGCTCTTCTTTATATCTTTCAGTCATCTGTCCCTGAAAGTAAATCGCCCTCTGTAGAGGTATCCTACACCCTGTAGTGAACTGAACTAAAATACAGTAAAACCTTGTTAATTCAAAGTCGTTGGGACTAAAAAATCGGACTTCGAATTACGTGATTTCGAATTAACCGCCAATTCGCCATTCAGAAGTGCCAACGCTTGCCGTGTTACAAAATATTCTAAGGCCCGTTACTGCATGCAGTTAACCTTGATTCACAGTTCAAACTTTTCAGTGCCGGGCTGAGTGGCTCAGACGGTTAAGGCGCTGGCCTTCTAACCCCAACTTGGCAGGTTCGATCCTGGCTCAGTCCGGTGGTATTTGAAGGTGCTCAAATACGACAGCCTCATGTCGGTAGATTTACTGGCACGTAAAAGAACTCCTGCGGGACTAAATTCCGGCACCTCGGCGTCTCCGAAGACCGTAAAAGTAGTTAGTGGGACGTAAAGCAAATAGCATTATTATTATTAAACCTTTCAAATGCCATGGAAAAAACAAAGTATTTCCAAAATGCATCCAAGAAAGTGCATTTAGCGTATTCAAATAATGCACTTGGATAACTCACTGACAAACATAACCTTTTGCAACGAAAGAAAGGAAAAAAAAAATAATAAAAGCACGATTCAAAGACGAGGAGAAATCTATGCTGGCTCCCATGTGCAAGTGCTTTATTCATTGGATTACGGTAATGTATGCATTTACCCTGTACTTGCACAGAAAATACCCGATGCCCTTAAAACATCGTGGCTAATCAAACTTTCCTATGACGAGGAGAGAAAGTCTCTCACTTCCTTCTGCATGACAACACAATACAGTCACTCTATCCTTGTACGATTTCCCGCTATGGCACTTCTCTCGTACTTCAGAAATGTAAACCCTTGCCGTGTCACAAAGTATTCTAAAACCCATTGATGCATGCAGTCACCTTGATTCACCTTCTAAATGCCATGGAAAAAACTATTTCCAAAATGTATCCAACAAGGTGCATTAACAATGTTCAAATAATGCACTTATATAAATCACTGACAAACATAACCTCACGCAACGAAAGAAAAATATCACACGATTCAAAGACGAGGTTAAACTATGCTGGTTCCCCTGTGCAAATGCATTCCTTTTTTTGGTTATATGAGCCACGCTTTTTCGTCAACTGTCAGCATCGCCAGTGTTCGCGGATTCTGTTTCTCCACACACTGCCTGCTGTGTGATATTACGGCGTTCCTTAAAACGTTGAATACAAAAGAATTCCGATTTCACTCAAACTTAGCAATTTTGAAACACACTGTAGAAACACCGAAGTGTGTGAAAGTGCTGAAAGCTGCTCCTGTACATTCCGGAAGACGCGTTCTATCATGACGCGGATAAATTTTGAATTCATATTACTCTGTAACTTATTGTTTTAGAATGTAAAGGCAGTTTCGAATTAAAAGTCTGAATTTCGGTAAAGGGGCCAACATTGTACATCGAATTACGAATTACCCGTATTTCGAATTAAACAATTTAAATAATATACAAAACCATATCTCGTGTTTCTGGGAACAAGAGCTTCTTTGAATTAGGTGGCATTTTGAATTAACCAATTTTGAATTATCGAGGTTCTACTGTACTGGTGTTTCACCAGTCAGATGTGACAAGAATTGCTCTATATGTGAAAACTGAAGCTTCATGTACAAGAAAAGAGATTTATGCAATATGGAGCTCAAACCACTGAACGTACTATGGACTGACTAGCACTTCAGTGGTTAACCCCCTCGGCTATGGAATAGATGATATGAAATTAATTTCATTTTGGCCTGTATTGATGATTTCTACTATCAGTACCATATTGAATAGGTGGACCTTCTCATGCTTGTTGGTAGTGATATGGAATAGGTGTACAAGGGGTTTGAATTAAGGATGTCTAGTGTGCATTCTCCTCCATTTTGCTGTTTCATAATTGTATCATGTCACTGTATCACACTTTTAAGCATTAACAGCAGATTTTACTAATGTTGCATGGCCATGCAACTGTCAGCCCTTTGTAGTCCCCTTTGGTATTTCCTGGATGGAATGAGTGAGTCATGCTGGAGACCTCCTGGCCAGCCTGAGGTCATGTGATGGCCTCTGCTTCTATTATGCTTCTCGTCTGCTGTCTTCGTGGACTTTCTCAAAAGGGAAACTAGAACGCACCTATTCTGGCCACACCTCGAAGATAATATTACTTTATCACGAAGTAAATAAAAACAGGCTCTCATAAGCAGATGGTAATCGAGTTGTGTAATTGTGAAGTGTGTAGAGTAGTTAGAGTGAGTCATACTGGGGACCTTCTGGCCAGCCTGAGGGCATGTGATGGCCTCTGCTTCTATTATGCTTCTCGTTTGGTGTCTTTGTGGTCTTTCTCAAAGGGGAAAGTAGAACGCACCTATTCTGGCCGCACCTCGAAGATACTACAACTTTATCATGAAATAAATAAAAACAGGCTCGCATGAGCAGATGGTAGTTGAGTCGTATAATTATGAAATGTGTTATTGGTTCATTATTAGAAATTGTAAATTTTCCTCCTTTCATTCTTGATTGCCAGTGTTTTGCTCCATTGTGCCAATTTAGGCTTGTCAGGTGATAACTAGAACACCTACCAACACGCATGACTAGTGTATATAGAGGAGGCCACAGCACAGGCTACTTGGACCCTCAGGCAGTGCCAATGCATTGTGAGAGACTTGGTCTCTTTTAAAACAAATGATGCCTGCTAGGCGATCAGATAATATAGATTTCCCATAGGGAACTTGAAACATTTGTCCGGAATGAGTAAATTCATAATTCCAATATGATTGGTCTGTTTCTATTGGTAGTTTCTCTGCACTTTTACTCATTTTGATGTGTTTACCTAAGGTGAACCTTTCACAGTTGTTGCAGTTTTCATTGATGCACTCAATCTTCTGGCACCATGTGGCATTATACACAATTGTGTTCTCATGACCTGAATAGTAGCTGCACCTTACATATGAGGCGTCCAGATGCAAAATGCAGTAAATCCACTTTTGCTCGAAAATGAGTTGTTGCCACCATTTTGTTCTCCATGCTGTCGTCTGTTGAGTAGACCCTTAAAACTCAAGCAAAACTGCTTCCATCTACTTTAAATCACACCCCGAAAACAGCCTACAGATGCAGAAGTGTGTGTATCCACATCTGTTTGCAAATGAAAACTGAGTGAATCCATTTTCATCATAAAGAAGCAGAACTTGGTGTATCCTGACCAAGCGTCATTACTTAAGGTGGTTTCCAGGTGCAAAACTAGCTTAATATACACGGTGTCCTGCGTTTGAATAATGCTATTTACAAGCTTTTTTCTTCATGGATGTTAGTTCTGAGCTTGTGCACAAAGCTAAGGCAAAAACTTATGATGAACTGAAAGTTGAGGACAATGGTGAAATAACCTTCACATTTGATTGCCAGAAAAACCTTACATTGCCTAAGTTGCAAGATCAAAGTGCTTATTATATACGCCAAATGTATGTGTACAATTTTACGATCTGCCAAGGCCCATCAGGTGTGTGGAAAAACCAGGGAAATGCTTTTATTTATACTTGGAAAGAAACCGATTTTGCAAAGGGATCTAATGAGATTGTGTCCTATGTGCATCACAGGTTAACATCAACAGATTTGAATGGCATCCACACCATCCACCTAACGTTGGACAGCTGTGTAGGGCAAAACAAGAACCATACAGTGCTGGGTATGCTGTGCTTTTGGCTAACACAAGAGGCTCCTGTCAGTGTGAAACGGGTGTAGATCTTCTATCCAATGGTTGGACATTCTTTTCTACCACCCGATAGAATTTTTGGTCGAATAGAAAAAGTTCTCAGGTCGAAAGTTACTGTCATAATACCGAGTGAGTACCATGAAGTATTCAAGGATCACGGAATAGTTTTCCAGCTGGGAGCAGATGTCGTCAATCGGTGTTGGAAAGATGCAGTTGCTGATGTCGTCAAGCCCTGTGGTCAGTGGCACTCTGTAAAAAGGGTTGTGATCACCAGCAGTAAACACGGAAACGCACTAGTAAGAGGTGAAGTGGCCTACAGAATGGACGCTGGTGAAGGGAGAGGGATATGCAGACGTGGCAAAACTTACTCGGCTATGAAGCCGAATGTTATCCAGATTGGAAGAGCCTTAAAGGAAGTGAAAGTTAGGGATATTGATTTCTGCTTAGAAAGCATTTCGGGGAGACTTGGGAAGAAAACGAAGATCTTGTTTTCTATAAGAAATGGATTCTCAAACAGCTGTGAACAATGCGGAGGAGGACTCAGAGTGTGAAATTCATCCAGAAGACAATGAGTTGCCTGTGTAATTTCGATGGAACAGGACAGGACTTGCAAGGTTGCGGCCTTTTTACTTCTTGCAGACTATCATTTGATGTCATATACTACGTAATCACACACTTGTAGTCAATAACTAATTTAGTTTGTTATTTGAACCAGCATTAAGGCATCTTCTTCCCAATTACGTTGTGATAATATCTCTACAGAAGCAAACCTACCTAGATCCATGAAAACAGGAGCAAAACTTGGTGAATCTAAAACATTTTTAGGTAATAACTAAAATAATAAAACCCCAATATTTTAAAGATTGTCATAAAAATAGTCTGTAAGTAAATATAAATCTACAATGAAAAGGAATTTTGCATATCTGCGAGTCAAAGGAAGTAAGACTTTTTCGTGTTTCCTGAAAAAAAAAAAATGTTCTGGTGCACTCACAGCGTTTTGCTTCTGGATGCCTCATATATAAAGTCATGGAAGATCTTGGGATATTACCATATTGCCCCAAATATAAGGCGGGGATTTTTACGTTAAAATGACCTAATAAAACCTGCAGTCGTTTTATATTGGCAGCCTAACATTTAAAAATTTTGTATCATTTCCCATCTGTACTGGCTTGTGCAATGAATGTCTGAACGTGCTTCACAGCTGAGTTGGAGGTCATGAAGAAACTGACATTTCTAGATTTTTTGCCCCAGTTTGTGGCTTGTGATTAGTAACAGACAGAATCAAATAATAAAACTTATTCAAAAACTTTTGAGAATTGATACTTGCATTTGAAACCATATTCACGAGTACAACATTTACCTTTAAAAGTTGAGAAGGCCTAATGGTAATTTATCCATCTCTTACAGAAACATACTATGTATACTGGTGACCATATAACAAGGAAGGATAGAAAAGAAGGGATTTTGTCATTATATCTGACACTTATGTATCGGTTGTGCTTTATTTTATTAGATTATAGAACTAAAAACTACTTGTGATCAATTCTTGCTTGACCGGGCGAGTTGGCCGTGCGCGTAGAGGCGCGCGGTTGTGAGCTTGCATCCGGGAGATAGTAGGTTCGAATCCCACTATCGGCAGCCCTGAAGATGGTTTTCCGTGGTTTCCCGTTTTCACACCAGGCAAATGCTGGGGCTGTACCTTAATTAAGGCCACGGCCGCTTCCTTCCAACTCCTAGGCCTTTCCTATCCCATCGTCGCCGTAAGACCTATCTGTGTCGGTGCGACGTAAAGCCCATAGCAAAAAAAAAAAAAAAAAAAAATTCTTGCTTGATTTGGTGTTATTCTTTGATGAGCTCGTCTCATGAAAGTTGCTGACCCAAAAGAAGTTTTCAAGGCAAGGTGACAAAGTTTCCCTGGTAAAACTTGATTCAAAGTATTGAGATATTTAACTCATGTAATTTATGTACGAGTTTTTGTAAGATTATAATTATACATATTTCATTATTGTGATGTTTAGCCAAATTGATGATGGTTTTAATCCGTTCTTGGATTTTCCATTCTGTGTTGTATGCTCTTTTTTTTTTTTTCTGTAGTACCTCCAAAGATGAAGAATTGAGGTTCCACTGTAACTAGGTGTTAACGGAAGGAAAGATTTTCGCTGGGGTAATCACATTAGTCTGCCTCTGTGGTGTAGTGGTTAATGTGATTAGCTGCCACGCTCAGAGGCCCGGGTTCGATTCCCGGCTCTGCCACGAAATTTGAAAAGTGGTACGAGGGCTGGAACGGGGTCCACTCAGCCTTGGGAGGTCAACTGAGTAGAGGTGGGTTCGATTCCCACCTCAGCCATCCTGGAAGTGGTTTTCCATGGTTTCCCACTACTCCTCCAGGCAAATGTCGGGATGGTATCTAACTTAAAGCAACGGCTGCTTCCTTCCCTCTTCCTTCCCTCTTCCTTGCCTATCCCTTCCAATCTTCCCATCCCCCCGCAAGGTCCCTGTTGCGCATAACAGGTGAGGCCGACTGGACGAGTTACTGGTCATCCTCCCCAGTTGTATCCACCGACCCAGAATCTGAAGCTCCAGGACACTGCCCTTGAGGTGGTAGAGGTGGGATACCTCACTGAGTCAGAGGGAAAAACCAACCCTGGAGGGCAAACAGATAAAGAAGTAATCACATTAATGGGATTGTAAATATAGGTAAGAGATCTCTTCATATGGTTATGAGTGTATTTAGGGATTATATTTAGTGTGTGAGGAGTTTTGCCCATTGTGCTAATTTGGGCTCATCAGTTGATAACTAGCACACCTACCAAAATGCATGGCTAGAGCAGATAGTGGAGGCCACTGCATAGACCCCAATTAGAGTATGGTACCAATGTATGGAACCCTCACCAAGGATTACTTGATTCAGGAACTGGAAAAGATCCAGAGGAAAGCAGCGCAATTTGTCCTGCGTTATTTCCAACAAAAGGTGTTATGAAAATGTTGCAATTCTTTGTTCCAAGCTGTCAGCAGAGAGATGGCATGGAATGACATTAGTAGATGAATTAGCTTTAATTGAGTTTTTTTAAATTAGAAAAGATCATAATATGAAGATAAAGTTGGAATTCAAGAGGACAAATTGGGGCAAATATTTGTTTATAGGAACAAGAATTAGGGATGATACAATAATTTACCAAGGGCAATAAATATCCATCTTCTTTGCAATTATTTAAGAAAAGACTAGGTTAACAACTGATAGGGAATCTGCCACCTGGGCAACAGCCTTAAATGCAGAAGATAGATTGATTGATTGATTGATTGATTGATTGATTGATTGATTGATTGATTGCATTCTAATGCTTTGCTTAGTGAGTGGGGGCCGATGACCTTCGATGTTAGGCCCCTTAAAACAACAAGCAAGCATGATCAAGCTTTGTGAGTGTTTATCATTAAAGCAGTGTTGACACAATTTTTTTTTTTTTTTTGGAATAAATTTGCTCTCATTTTGCGTACTCGTTACATTGTGGCAACCAAAAAACATAAACATGTTTCACTGATTTTAGAAGAGAAGTTAAGTGTGCTTGAAAAAATTTCAGATGAAAGTGGTAGATGATGTGAATATTACTGGGATTAAGGACTAGAGGAAGAATAGGAAACAAGTAGAAATTCATACAGTGATAGATTATATGGGAAGAGGATTGTAAAATGTTCAAAAAGCCTCAATCTGAACTGTTGGATCATGCTTTCTGGATGTGGTTTTCTCAGGAAAGAAGAACAGGAACTCCATTGTCTGGCCCCATTATAAAGAAAAAGGTGCTTGCTTTGAATAACAAATTGGAAGGAAAATGATAATTTTACTGCAAGTGAAGGCTGGTTGCATCACTGGAGAAAACTTCACTGGATTTGAAATGTGGTGATTTCAGGCAAGAAGCTCTCAGTTGATGATGTAAATTAAGTGTATTTGTTTCACAGTTTGAGGAAATTGTTGAGGAACATGACTTAACACCCGATCAAGTGTGTAATATAGATAAATCAGGTCTGAGCTGTAAGGTACTTGCTCAAAGAATTCTTGCCACCCGTGGAAAGACACTGTGGAAGGGACGCAAAGGAGAGTGACTTTTGCTACTTGCAGCAATGTTAATGGTGACCCTAAATTACTGCTCTTTATAATTTAATTGGCAAATCAAAAATGACGAGGGCATTCAAAAATATCAATTTGTCATCCCTGCCAGTGTATTACGCCATCAAACATTGGTCTGGATGGACAGTAGCCATTTTAAATCATGGTCCTTTTGGCACCTGCAGTTGAACGACATTTGAATGCAAAACAACTCCCTGTATGTGCCATTTTGGTGTTATATGCGTCATCGCATCCATCTGAACAGGAACTAAAAATGGGAGAAAGCTGTATTTCTTCCACCCAGCATTGTTTCTCTCATACAACCTATGGATCAAGGGGTAATTGAATGGTTAAAGAGCCGATATTACCGGAAATAGATATGTTCAAATGAACGACATTGATGAGTGGCTTTCTGGAAATGATGTTCACTGCACAATGGAAGAAGAACTAGACAACGATCATATCACTGCAACTGTTATCCAGAGTGTAGACGATACTGAAAAAAGAAGACAGGGTTGAAAACTATGTGTCTCATGGTCGAGTATCCCATGCAGACTCCAAGCAGGCTTTCAGTTTAGCTCTTTTGTACTTTGAACAGAATTGTTGTTTGACACCTATGGACGTTTGGTAGGGGGGGAATAGTTTCAAAATCCCATCTTGTGGCAGACAGAGAAGCATTACTGACTTTTTTTATTCTTATATGTTTAAGGTATACCTATTTATTATTGTGTTATATGTACTTATTGTACTTTTATTGGTATGTACAGTATTTCAAGTAAATATTATTGCTCCTCAGATAATCAGACTTTTCTTGCATTCTGACCAAGTCCAGTGTGCCTTGCAGGATATGGCTAACTGGCTAGCATATTTTTCCTTGTCTGTTGATAGATTCTCCGCGATGAAATGTCACTCTTTTAGCCTATCCCCAAAGCTGAAATCAATATCACTGTCATTGTTTAGTACATCTTCAACAAAATATGTTGTAATTTTCACGACACTAACACTCACTAAATGTTGCGAACTGCTCAGCTCGCCTCGACTCAAAGCCATAGTTATGAGTGATAGTGATCTAACCTAAATATTCAAGGCATATTATTTGTATATCATGGGCTATTTATAGGTCTGTATGTTTATTATAAGGTAAGTAAATGGGTCAGATAGCATCTGCTTGCATTTTTAATTCTTAGTGAGAGCTAGTCAGCATATCTAATTCAAAATGAGGAAATGATATTGCTGGCATTAAACTCTGTATGGGTTTCTTTCATAAGGCAAGCGAAAATGTCTGGCTGTGTACATTGTACAGTCTGAACACACTTTTTTAACTACTGTTGGCATTATCTTGCAACTAACTTAAATAAAAAGAAGAAACTTCTAAAAAAGCTATCAATATAATACCTCAAATATTGACATACTATGTCTGTAGAGGAAAGATTTACAATCGCTGTAGTATTGGTTTCATAAAATGAATTAAATAAAATGACCAAAGATATGAATGGTTTTCCAATCACAACACCTATTGATTAACGTGGTTGTGCCAGCTGGAGATTTTAATGGGCAACGATGAATTGGGTTAAGCATTTGTAATGGTTTCCTTCATCTGTTGACATGCTATATACAATGTTGGAGAAATTTATGTAGTGTGGTCATCTTGTAGCAAGGGTTTAAAATGTTCCACTGATTGTGGGATACATTCATTCATTTCTTGAATGCGCAAAACATTAAACCTGCTCACATTCATTGCTAAGTATGTGAGATGTATAGTGAAAGTTGAAAGTGCAGTGACTGATGAAATGGTGAGGAAATTGCTGTGAACGTTCATTGAAGGTCGTTAACATCTGCGTTCGTGGCCGACTGTCTGCCGTCACAGAGGATTTGGTGTGTATAGGTGAAGCAAAAGTTAGTGAGGACAGGTGGTACACAATTTTTTCACACACTGTTCTTTTCCCACAATGTTCAAAGTTCTCTATTATATTTTGACAGATCGCATGGGATTTTGGAAAGTGTGTGCATGGTCATTGCCAAAACACCTCACTGAAGAACACAAGACTAATGAATGGGCAGTGCATTGGCTGTTCTCACATGATATGGTGAAGAAGATGATGTGCTAAACCATTGTGTTATAGGAGACGGGGAATGGGTATCCCACATCACACCTGAATCAAAGTAGCAATCCTTGGAGTGGAGGCATTCAACGTCAGCAGTGAAGGAGTTTCAAACAAACAAGTTTCAACCTGAAAGATCATGTGCACAGTTTTTGTGAGACATAAGGCATTTTGTTCTTTGAATACGTTGTGACGCTACAAAATCTGCATTGTTCGATTCAGAACAAGTGGTGTAAAATGTTTTCCTGTGGAATTATCTTGCTTCATGACAATGCCAGACCGCACACAGCTAATCAAACGCAGAACTTCATCGCATCATTTGGTTGGGAACAATTATTGCAGTACCCTCTCCCCCCTACAGTCCTCATTTGGCACCAAGTCATTTCCATCTTTTTCCTTCACCTGAAGGAGTTACATGGTGGTAGGCAATTGTTTTGATGATGATGATGATGATGATGATGATGATGATGATGATGATCTTAAAAGAGTACAGACAGTACAGACATGGCTTTTAATACAAGCGTCATCTGTTCTATGACAGAGGCATATGAAAATTGGTGCTCCATTATGACAAATGCCTGGATAATGGTGGTGACTTTGTGGAAAAGTAGTTTACGATGTGTAGAAACCAAAGAAAAGTAAATGTTCTCAAAATAATGCTTGTTTCTTTGAAAAAAATGGTACTTATAAAAAAAAATGCACCTCATACTTAATATAGATGAACAGATTTTTTGCAGGCATTTCTTTTATATGTCAGAATTATGAATGTAGAATGTAGTTGTTTTATTACCAAATCTGGCCACCTGTATTAATGGGATGTCATTGAAAACAAGATAACAGTTCATAAATCTGTTGAAATTGTTTATTATGAAGTTAATCATGTCCATTCAACACCGTCAGGTGTCCAAACTGTGAGCATCCTCATACCTTTCATATCTATAATATCAATTCTCCTGCCATAAAAGATCTAATTTGATGTTTGAGTATATTACTTTCCTACTTTGGTTGATGAGATAATAGTATGTTTTAACCTCCATAAGTGACTAAAAATATTATATTAAAGTTCAGCACTCATTTTTCTAATCCTCTGTGGCTCAGACGGCAGCGCATCGGCCTCTCACCGCTGGATTCCGTGGTTCAAATCCCGGTCACTCCATGTGAGATTTGTACTGGACAAAGCGGAGGCGGGACAGGTTTTCCCTGTCATCATCTTTCATTCCAGCAACACTCTCCATTCTCATTTCATACATCTATCAGTCATTAACAAATCAGTTTGGGAGTGGCGACCCCATCGTACTGATAGCCCGTATATTGCTTCATTCATTCCATCCCTGACCCGGTCAATGACTGGAAAACAGTTTGTAGGTTTTCATTTTTCATTACTCATTTTTCTAATTTCATTTTTGTTGTTACAGATACAGTATTTTCAAGGACCGTCTTGGCACTATAGTAAGCAATTACCCACCTCATCGCGATGGAAAGGACTTCACTGAATGTCTGCGATCATCATTTCAAGATATATATGACGTGTTACATCGTGCAAAGTAATCTTAAATGAAGCTGTACATGTGTGTCTTAGTTTGATGACATCCACTAGGAGCTTTTATTAATTTATTTTTTTCTCCTTTAATAGTATTTATTTGTAATGTAAACTCTACCAAGTTCTGTGCTAATTTATTTTTGAGGTCTATATGGGAATTATGGGTAAATGGAAAGATTAAGGATGGTGATGACTATGAGTGAAATAGATGAATTATGTCTGGGTTGCTTGAATTATTACGACCTGCTATTAGGGTTGCCAGATTCTCAAAATGAAAATAAGGAACAAACTTATGACTATCATGGACTAAAGCCTAAAATAGATGATTAGCTAATTACAGAGATTGGAATCCAGTGGGGAATTATTTCCATTAAATAAAACGATGATATCATATGTTACTGAAACAAAACTTGTACTACCTATTGAGTGATCCATGGGGTTAGGAGCACGCAGCGGTGAGCTTGGATTCAGGACATAGTGAGTTTGAACCCTACTGTCAGTAGCACTGAAGATGGTTTTCCATGGTTTCCTATTTTCATATCAGGCAAATGCTGGGGATGTATCTTAATTAAGTCCATGGCCGCTTCCTTCCCACTCCTAGCCCTTTCCTATCCCATCATCGCCATAGGATCTATCTGTGTCATATAATATAAAGCAAATAGTAAAAATAAAAAATAAAAAAATTATTGTACTACTTAATGTTAGGTTAATTGCCAGTCAGACATACACACATCATAGCTTGCAATGAATTAAAACTGATCAGTTAACATATTTACTGCCCTTTTTAGCTATACTTAACGTAGCATTCTTAGAAACAATCCTTCTGATGGAGGATAAGCACATATGAACCTTGCAGTGACAATATTGCATTTGACAAACGGCATTGCCATCACTTTTTGGAAAGATGTGTAAATAGCATTAACAGCAGGACTGCCAAGCATCCCTTTTGTTATGGGGCAGTACTGTATTCCTGCTAAATGCCCCTTGCCTAGTTTACCTCCTGTCCGGAATTGCAACTGGTCCGTATTTCACCATATTTTGAACCTACAAAGAAGTTTAAAAAAATGTACCATGTAATAGATATTCTTCTTTTGAGACCACATTGAATTATTTTAATCAACCCCTTGGTTTGTCAAAATCTTGGTAGGAACTGTCCGAGCCTTGCGGTCCTCCCAGTACTTCTTCATACGTGTTGATATTCTAGCCCTTTCTTGTGTAGAGAATATTCTAGTTGGGATTTTCTTCTTTGTGAGTGCAAAATGAAAAGTCATATTTTTAAGGGTTGTGTTTACTTTTTTCTTATCCATAGTGACATCGGGTGTAAGGCCAATTTCTTTCAAATCCTCACTCATTTCTTTTATCCATCTGAATCCAGTTGAAGTATTTTTTGAAACAAGATTGTACTGCACTAGCTGTTTCAGAAGTCATGAATCTGGCATTCTCAGGATGTGACCAAAGTGCTCTAGTCTTTTCTTGCACGTGATATCAGTAATGGGTTCTAATTTCTGATATACAGCATTGTTAGGTACTATTTGCCGTTGCCCATCTTTTTGATAGCTTTTATTGATACAAATTCTTCCAGTTCTTCTTTCAGTCCTCTGTAATCTGTCAGTTTTGGATTGTTTGTTTAGATGGAATGTTTCTGCGGTATATGTGGCTTCTGGCTTTATGACTGTATTGTAATGTTTGATTTTTGCATCAATGGATAAGCATTTCTTTTTGTAAATTTCCCAGGTTAGTTTTTGTCCCTTCTTGTTTGCTCTTATCTGAATTGAAGGTTTTTCATTTAAATTATTTGTTATTAACACACCTTGATATTTGAATTGTGTTACAGTTTTAATTTTAGTACCATTAATATGAATTTCTTTTAATGGTGTTGGTTTTGGGAGCATAATTTCTGTTTTCTCAAATTATATGTTAAGGCCAATTTTATTTGCAATGGTATGAAGTTCTGATATTTGAGTTTTTGCTTCATCTAAATCTTTGGCCAGTAATGCCATGTCATCCGCAAAATCAAGGCAATTTGTTTGGATTTTTCTATTTTAATATTTGGAGGGCATTTCCTAAACCATTCTCGCATTACCATTTCTAGTACACAATTAAATAGTAATGGTGATAAGCCATCACCCTGCCGTAACCCAGTAGTTACTTCGAATGGGTCTGATAATTCGCCTCTGAACTTCACTTTTGATTTGGTGTCTGTAAGAGTTAATTTTATCATATTTACTAATTTAGGATATTAGTAATTCTAAACAAATTTACACATCTTCAAGACCATGATTCTAAGTCATTTTCCACCACTGGGGCAGCACGCTTTGTCGTTGAGCCTCAAAATATTGTTATGTGACAGTGTTGAGGGGAGAAATGCAGACCCACAACACATGTATCACTTACAATGAAAATTTGTTGAAATAGTTCATACTATACTGAACCTTTCTGGTCAGAGTTCTAAACTGAAATATTATCACATAGAAGTTTTTCTAGGAGCAATGGCGATATGCTCGACTTGAGGTTCCAGCATGGTGGAGCTCGCCTCACAATAGTTGTCTGCCTTAATTTCGAGACGCTTTCGATAAGCCTTTTGACACTCAGCATTTGTGATTTTGGACATTTTTGTAATTCTGAGAAGCCACTCTAGAATGTGTTTTCTATTGTTTTGAAACCATCCTTCTATCCATATGTCATGATATTTTAGGAATGAAAGACATTTTTCCTAACTTCTTTGCACCACAATTTTTCAAATGTTCACAATTTGATATTGTCCACCGTATACTTATAGAACTCACCGAGACGAATAAACGACAACTCACATGACATGATACTACATTGGAATCCAGAGCTACACTTTTGTAAGCTGCACGGCACAGTGATTTTAGTACTTGATACTATTGCATCACATGATGATGTACTGAGGTCGGATTCTTGTTAGACGATACAGTGATCGTTCCTCTTAGCAATGAGATATTGAACACTATCATTGCTCATGTCATCTATAAATGATTTCAATTTTAAACTTTCATGGTTTTGTAATGCCCATTGGCCCTATAACATTCTGAAACAGTAGATGTTTTCTATGTTGAAAGCTGAAATGTACAATGAAATAAAATGTAAATTTCAGTTTCATCATTATTTTCATTTTCCTTTGTCCAGCTCCTGCCAGGTCGGGTGTTAATGGTACTTCTCCACCGTTGTCTCTCCTTCCACCACTCCTCTTCAGTAATTTTATTCCAGTCCAATCTTCTTTTTCTTATGCTGTTCTTGACGGAGTCAATCCATCTTGCTCTGGGTCACTCTCTTGCCCTCTTTCCTTCTATCTTAGCCTCCAGCACTTGTTTTGGTATCCTTCCCTCCTCCATCCTCATAACAAGTCCAAACCATCTCAATTTATTATTTCCCATCCTGTCACTCAGTTTTTCTACCCCTATCTCTTTTCTGGCCTTAATATTTCTTACTCTGTCTCTTCTAGTCTTCTCTACCATACTCCTCAGGAACTTCATCTCACTGGCCTGAATTTTACTCTCATCTTTTGCTGTCAATGTCCACGTCTCTGATACATATGTTAATATGGAAGTATAGTACATCTTGTACATTATCTGTTTAGATTTCATAGGAACTTCTCTGTTCCACACCAAGTTCCTTATATTCTGGTAGAACGTATTTCCCGCTTGTACCCTATTGCTGATCTCCTTACCCAACCTTGCATCTTGCATTATTTCACTTCCCAAATATTTGAAGCATTAACCACCTCAAGGTTTTATCCCCTAATACTAACAGTTCCTTTTCCTTCTCTTTCTCCTCTTGTTATCACCACTATTTTGATCTTCTCCACACTAATTTTCATACCATATTTCTTAATATTATCATTTAAAGCCTCTAGTTTGATTTGCACTTCTGTATTGTTGACTCCCCAGATCACTATGTAATCTGCAAACATCATTTTCATAACCCCTCTATATGTTGCCTTCGCTTCCTTCAGAATTTCATCCATAACCATTATAAATATGAGTGGAGACAACACACTTCCCTGTCTTAGTCCAGTTTAATGAATGAATTTATTACTACATTGAACTATAACAGTATACAATAATAGATTTATCATTCTGAAAGTTGCAATCTTGCAATATGAGTCTCTTTGATTTTCTGATTGCATATCTGTCCCGTATTTTTATTTCAAATATCTGGCAATCCTGATTGATAGTGCATGATGTATGTTACATATGTTACAGTGTCGTACTCCGAGGGAAACTAGCAATCATTATGATAATGAAGCAAATTAAACCATCTAAAACCTCAACCTATCAACAAGACAAAGACAATTTTTTTTAGAAAGTAGTTACTTGAAGATAATTTATTTTACAGTCTGAATCATTATTTAAAAATAATTCTGATTGTGAATCAAAACAGCAATAACAAAGAATATTACCTATTTTATACCTTATGCAGAACAAACAAAAAAAAAGAGAGAAAATTGCCATACTGTTCTTTAAAAAATTGTGTGCCTGGCAACCCTACCTGCTGTGGAACTCAACAGATAGCACACCTGATCATTACTCAGTATAAAGAGCAAGATTCTCTTTTAAAGATTAATTATGTTTTCAGATGGATCACAACTTTAGTCTTCCTATACATCTACAATCTAAAATGAACCCTGAGAAACATCTTTATAGTTAGAGATGGCTGTTCCGGATGCTCCTCAAGTGCATTTGCAACTATAACAGAATGATTAATGTACTTGTCTAGTAACTGGGAAGTGGTGATGTTGTTTTAAGAGGTGGCAGAAGAGTGTTGGGGAAAGCAGTGTGATTTTCTGTCCAAAATTGGGAAAACTTTGATGTGAGTCCAACTGAGCCTCACGGCACTTGTTGCTCTTTGTTCATTACTATAACACTTTCATAATTTTAATTAAAAGTTTTTAAAATTAGGTATCTGCTCCCATTGGTGATTGGTGCTTTAAAGGACAAAACAACAAAACAGTCTCTCTGGCTCCTTGCACATGTGTGCTATTTTTATTCCAGGATTTAAACTTTGTTTTGAAATGATAAAAAAAAAACTTGTCACTGCACAAGCTAAGAGGTTTGAGTTGGATAGGTAATCACCTCTTCTCTTAATCCTTAGGATTTCATGATTGGATCACAGCACAGTCGATCAATAAATAAGTTTCTTAAATTTCAGGCAATTCATGTCATCAAGATTTAATTTGAGGAAAAGTGTTGAGCTTCCTTGTATTTGTTGAGACAAAGCCGCATGGCACGGCGCAGCGAGTTTAGTACATGAAGATGGTGGTGCTACTGCACTACCTGATAATATTGAAGCAAGGTCAGATCCTGTTAAAAGACAGAGTAATCTCTTCTTTGCTATGAGATATAGATCATTGTCGTTGCAGATGTCGTCTAGAAATTATTTTGATTTTAATCTCGTATTTTTGTAATGTTTATCAGCCCAACTACGATTCTGCAAGTACAGACTTTTCTGTGTCAAAAAAATGGAATTTAAAATACATATCATAATCATAGTTATCGTCTATAAATATTAAACCATATTCTTCAGAATGTTTTATAATTGTTATTCTTTATATTCTCCCTGGAATGCCCGTTTTGAGGAAGAATATTTTTAAAAATTTATGCACAGCCTTTAGCCTCGTTTGTGGGAAGAAGGTGAACTAGAATGTTATTATTATTATTTTTTTTTTTTTGTTCATCACTCAGGTTATATAAATCTGTTTTGTCAGCATTTTAGTGCAAATTTTCTAATTTTTTTTATAACAGTGCATCCTAATCAGTCAGTCAACGAGTTATGATTTTTTTAAACATAGTTGTGTCACTTGTGTTTTCTGTTAGGTAGTTTCTTAAGATTTGTTTATTACATCAAATGAAGTCTACCTTTGTTATTGCTTTTGCTAGTCATCTTTACATTATTGATAATTCAGTAATCATGAACAAAATGAACTTTCCAGTACAGTAAATGGTTATACAATTTATTGAGATACAGTGGATGTAAATATAAAATATCTTTATATTTTTATACAGTAAATAGTTTTGTTTATATTATTCAAGTTTGTAAATAATTTGTTGAAAATATAGTAATGCATCTTATATGATCTTTTATTATTGTTATTACATATAAAATTAGGTCAGATGTAATGGTTTATGCACACCACCTTTTTATAGAAACTGAAAGTCATTAATTTCATTCTTGTACTAACACCTCCTTCAGGTGCAAAAACATTTGCAATACAAATCACCCCACAATTTTCTCCTAAGTGTTCAGAAAAGCTTGGGAATAAACTAGTGCATGGATGTTAATCCAAGATAGAAGGCCTAGCACACTCTTTGATTTATGTTCTTAGAACCTGTGGCAATAACCTGAAACAATTCTGGACACATTCTAGTCCAGGTGCAGTTGCTTTATGCTGTTCATAACTAGTTCTGTCCATCACAATCAGGATCCTCTTGAACCTTTCTTTTGTTTCATTTGCAAGGAACAAGCAAGAAACAAATAGATTATATATACTGGCAGAAAAAAATATCCAAACACCATGAAATAAGGAATGTAGAATATGGAAATTTTGGCAATATATTTGTTGTAAGGGACTCGCCTCATTGCTGATATATTTCCAAGAAATGGAAAAACGCTGCACATACACAACTTTCATCTTCTCTGCTACTCACATTGGCCGCCGATCGTCAACTAATTGTTTTGCATGTCAACTGATATCCCGATGACATCACACGCTATGCGGATGGACAGCTGTTTCTACTATTATTTATAAATTTCATTTTCCATATTGACAGATTCAAAGTATAGATAAGAAAAGTGTTTTTCCACCAATCAATACACAAATTTTTTTTTTTAAATAGATTAAACTAGTACCGGTTTCGGCTCTTTAACGGCCATCATCAGCTAGTACATGATTTGTTTCCAGCCATTAGACAATTCACAAGTTGTTATTGTATTAGACATCCAGATGTCTAATGGGGGATGGAAATGTATACAGTAGCATGTAATTAAAATATCAGTAGTCAAGGTAAAAAGTTACAATAAGTTAGAACATGAGTATGTAGGACATATTAAAACATATGGGTCATAATATAAAACACTTAAAAAGTTTTAACACATTAAAATTTGGTAAGTGTAGGTAGACACTTGTTAAAAATGTATTTTTTTTTTTTAGTTCATGTTACATAGGTTCCATTCTTCTATCTTCTGTGTAGTTCCTTTGCTTTTATGTTATGTTGATTTTAGCTGTGTATGGTAATCTTCGAGAAAGTTCTGAAGGTGGTATGCGTCATATTGATATGGACCTTTGTCATGAAGAAATTTTTTATATTGTGTTATATATTCCAACTTGTGATGTACTCTGGTAAGTTTTAATATAGTAAACAGCAGGTCGTGAGTTTGAATTAGAAGTAGTTGGTGGCAACACCTCTCTCGTCTACGTTTGTGATTGTAGTCTGTAAAGATAAGGTAATATAAGTATACCGATGGTGTATGTATGAAGGAATGCCTGGTGTGTGTATGGAAAGAGTACTTACTTTAGTTGTTGTGGAAGTCTTGTGCCGATGTGTTTGAAGGCTTGTTGTGTTCTACTGCGAGTGCGTCTGGGGCTCATATTAGCTGTGGAGGGGGATGTAGGTGGAGGGGAAGAAGGAGTGGCTGTTGGGGAAGTAGGGGCAGGGTCGGGCTTGTGATTCGTTGGTTTGTTGGAGCGTGTGTTTATTATTTTGAGGTAATCATTCTTTAATGCCGGAATGGCTTTGTCAAAAATGATGCTGGTTTTTTCAGTAATATCATTAATGTTATGATTGGGGTTAGCGTATTGGTCTAAAGAAATGTAGAAATCTTCGGTTATGTTGAGCAGTGGGCCCTTGGAGTTTATGTTTAGTATCGTCATGTCGTTATTGATGTTTGTGAAACTATGCTTGGATTCTTCTACATGTTGGCCTATTGATGAGAAATGGTTATGTTTTACTGCATTTATATGTTCATTGTAGCGGATGGTGAAGTTTCTGCCTATACGTCCTATGTAACTTGTGTCACAGTTGTTACATTTGATACGGTAGACACCTGATTGGTTGTAACGGTATTTATTGTTATTATTGACTGTTTTAGTGTTATGTATAATGTTGGTACTATTGTGTGTGGTTTTGAATGCTATTTTCATGTTGTTATAGTATATATATGGGTGTTGTTAAAGGTAAATAGGGCATAGTCTTTTTTGGGTTTGGTTGTTTTTGCTAATTTAGTTTTAGGTTGTGATTTTATTTTGTGAATGATTTTATTGACCATTTCTTTGCTGTATCTGTTATGTTTAGCTATGTCGTGGATTAGTAACTTCAATTCATTGTTTTGGTCTTCTGTTGTCATTGGGATGTTAAAAGCTCTATAAATCATACTATAATAGGCTGCTCTTTTTTGTGTATTGGGATGAATGGAGTCATTTTTTATGGTATTTGAGGTGTGTGTGGGTTTCCTGTAGATCTTGTAAGATAAGTGGTTGTCGTGTTTGGTTATTGTTAAGTCTAGGTAATTTAGTGTACGGTTATTTTCGGTTTCTTTGGTGAATTTAATGTGGGGATCTAGAGTGTTAAGTTTGTCTATTATAGCTTGTGCGTCAGTGCTGTTTCTACTGGTGCATGCTCCTGTAGTGTCTATTACCTTCAAGAAAGTGCTAGTTTTTCTTCCCCTTATTTCTCCCCCTCTGCACTATGGTATATATTTGCAACTTCGGTCATACCCTATTGAGATGTAGAGGGTGGAACTACAACTGTTTTATTTTACTCTTATGGAGCAGTGTATATAATTTATCTCCTTCTCGCTCCAGAGCGATGGACATGGACGTGAGGTATGACTGACATTAATAATGTTTTAAAAACTGCAATATGCGCACTTGTATTCACCTAACAGCTAATGGGGAGCGTGCCATTTCCTAGTAAAGACTGACTTTATATCTTTACCGGTCTACGCCTGCTGCATAATGTTCCAAGCTTTTGTGTGTGTGTGTGCGTGCGTGTCAGGCATCTTTTTTTTTTTGTCCTCTTCAACTTTGAACATGAACTATTTATTCATCCACCCTGGTCTTGATCCATACTCTTGTTCTCCCGTTACTTTGTTACGAACGATTCAAGGTTAAGTGAGACTAGGTTGGCCTGCTTGGGATGTCGTGATGGTTAAAATTGCACTCAAATCATTTGCCTGGTATTTCTTGGCATCAGAAAACTCGTATTCTTATTCTCAAGGTGTGTAATGTGCACAACTATATCCTGCTGTTTTTCTCCCAAAACCATATGTTGCCCACAATCATTCCATTCCTCACATTAAACTCAAGTAGTTTCTCTCCTTCCTTATTCCTTTTTCCATATGCGTATGGTCCAATTACTTCTTCCTTGTCTTTCATTTCCCACCTGTGCATCTAAGTGTTCCATTATAATCACTTCCATATCAGTTATCTCCTTTTCTAGTTTCTCCAGGAATTCAGTATCCTCCTCTTTGTTCATGGTCTGTGGTGCATACACTTGTATGAAGTCCTTCACTTTGTTCCTCATTCTCATTCTTTTCCATTATCATGTCGCTGATGTACTCTACCATATCCACATACTCCCAGTTGTTTTTAAATTATCAGGCCCACTCTGTTATTTTGCCTCTCAGCTACCACTCTAGTTTGGTGTATATCCTTTCCTGCTCTCTCCTCTGGACCCAAGTTATGCAAGAAGTACACGAAGTTAGTCCATAAGTGTGATTCATTAAAAGCAACTTGATTGAGGTTACATTTGATCACAACATGGCATGGTGAATCATGGTGTAGAGTATAATCAAAAGCACAAATTGTTTGAAAATAACCAACCTGAAAGTGAAAAATTAATAATCCTGTGGGTCAGTCGATGAGCCAGAGTGGAAGCAGCAAATGAACATGTGCTGCGAATAGTACAAGTTGATGAACATCGTTGATGGTACATGTAAGTGTTTGGGATTTAAGGACTCAAATAATCCTAGCACAAAGGAGAAGGATGCTCACTTGCAGTGGGATAGAGTGCGGCATCGTCAATAGCGAGTGCTCTGAATCAACAAGTGTCGGTTTTAGATCTAACTTATGTGGGTGCAATATGGAGAAATATGGGGAAAATTAAAGATTATCTACAAACAAAGCAACATACAAAGAGTCCGACTCGGCTGAATGGTCAGCGTACTGGCCTTCGGTTCAGAGGGTTGCAGGTTCGATTCCCGGCCGGGTCGGGGACTTTAATCGCTTCTGATTAATTCTTCTGGCTCGGGGCTGAGTTTTTGTGTCCGTCCCTACACTCTCCTCTTCATATTCACACAACACACTCCACTACCAACCACCACAGAAACATGCAATAGTGATTACATCCCTCCATATAGGGTCGGCAGCAGGAAGGGCATTCGGCCGTAAAACAGGGCCAAATCCACATGTGCGACACAGTTTGTACCTGCGACCCCGCACATGTGGGGAAAACGGTTAGGAAAAGAAGAAGAAAGCATCATACAAAGACTAAGTTTGTTGGTGACTGTTTATTTTTCAAACTGCAACAGGATCCAGCAGTGATGTAGCGTCATATGTGGCAAAGGTGAAAAAGGTATTTGCAGACATGAATGCTGAGTTTCATCATTGAGGTTCTCTGTTGAGCTACTTCACACTAGGATTTTAGGAACAATTGGACCAAAATATCAAGAGTTCAGCAACATTTGGGAATCAGTGGATGATTACAAAAGGACATCAAACAACTTGATCTAGAAGTTGCATACTATTGAAAAGCATCTTCATTCATCTGTTTCTGCAGGTGAGTATGCTGTTGTGTCGAATTCATGGAGTAAATACAAAGTCTCAGTAAAAGGTAAGTATAAAAAGAGAAACAATGACAAAAAAGGTACATTTTATTTTAAATGTTCATCAGTGTTATTTTTGTGACAAGGTGGGTCACATGAAAAATAGTTATCACAGCCATAAAGAGCACAAAGAAACACCTTTTTCAGCATTGAGTGAGCCTGCACAATCAGTTGCTTGGATGTGTGAACTGGGTGCAAGTCATCATATGATTGCCAATAAACAATATTTTTCTAGCATCAAGAAAATTTTTGGCCCTGTTCCATTTGAAATAATGCATGGGTAAAAGCAAAATCTTGGCTCATGGTTGCAGACATGTTGTTGTCAAACTCAGTGGCATATGCTGGGATCAAGACGTGGGCTATCACTAGACTTAGGTTACCCCTTTTCGATGATTGGTTTAGTGGAGTCAAGCCTTCAGCGTATTGAGCTGCAGCCAATAGCCAACTGAGAAGCCTGCTGTGTTGTCAAGGCTGCCCTGGCCTCTGCTACTGCCAATGCTCAACCCCTGATCAGTGGAGAAGGTAGCCTAACGTTTAGCAAATTAAAGTCCGGCTTTGTGGCTAAATGGATAGAATGCTTGACTTTGGTCCGATGGCCTCAGTTCAATTTTCAGAATAAACACCCTCATACTGTTAATTCCCCTGGCTTGGGGACTGGGTGTTTATGATGTCTTCGCCATTCATTTTATCCTCATTAGGTCACCACCAAGCCTATACAGATGCCATGCACCATTATTATTATTATTATTATTATTATTATTATTATTATTATTATTATTATTACTGGTACTAGTTAATAAAAATATTGAATTTTGCAGCGGTCGTACCCATCGTTCATTGGTTAATTAGCTTCCTCGGGAGATCAGTGGGGGTGTCTGACCCATGATCACAGCTTCGATTCCAACAAACAAAAGAGAACACTAAATCTGAAAGACTGCATTTCATTTTAGGAGATCACCAATAAAAAGAAAACTATAGAGCAGCCCTGCAGTGTCTTCCTACAAGGATGTAAAGTAAATGGAAGTGAAATACCAACACTCTGTTATCTATATGATTAAGTCAGAAGTATGAGGTGAGGAAGTATATGTGTTGAGTGCGGTAACGCATGGTTGATAGTTAGCTGTGGCGATCTGATGAACCGAAGCCTTGCACACCTCTTCTCCCCGGTCACCGCTCCTATGTGATATACAGCAGCAAGCCATGACGGGTGAGTCGAGGGTAGAGGGACGAGAGTCTAGGCTGCATTATAATTTTCCGATGCCTTGCTCTCAGAAATACGTGCAACGTTTTTTCTCACTGCTTTGAAGATGTTTAAATGGAAAAATTATGTCAGATGCTTACATTATAATGTGCTTTAGACTCCCATCGTTCTCAATGGAGGCTTGAGCTTCACTGATAGCCTTGGTAGCCCTCAGTATATGCCACTGGTCAAACTGCAAATTCATGGAAATTGGTAACCAGATTATCTGGAAAATGTGTGGTATGTTCCTGAGTTGGGCATCATCTGTTCTCATATAGAAGTGCTACAAAATGCATTTGAACTGTTATGATGATAAATAAACATGTAAGTCTATTCAAGGGCAATGAATTGTAGGCAATGGGGACATGGAAAACAATGCTCAAGAGATGAACATGCGAGTGGTCATTCCCAGTTCAAGTCAGTGTCATGTCTGCTACCGAATTGCTTCAATTGTGGAACAAGAAGCTAGGTCATTAGAACAAGTGTCATATTTGCAAGATGTTGGGAGAAAATGCATGTTATGGTCAAGGCTTCAAGGACAGAAAGTTTTTGTGATGGATGCACGTTGGGTAAGGCTCATTGGAAACCTTCAAATTCGCACTCCAGCCAATCAAAGATTGTAGGTGTCTTAATAAATGCAGATGTATATGGACCCATGTCAATGAATGATTTGTGAGATGAGAGATATTTCATGTGTTTCAAAGACAACCTCAGTATATTTTGATAGTGTTCTTTATCAAACAAAAGAATGAAGTTGTGGACTGCTTGACAATCTTCTTGAATGAGGCCACCATGGGACATACAGTCAAATAATTGCGTTGTGACGGCAAAAAAGAGTTTGACTGCAGGAAAATGCATTGTTCACTTTGACCATCCTTGATTGAAATTGCTCATTTTCTCAGTCTTCTTGTTTTTCTTCAAATTTTATTAATTGTAAATTCTCACTATGTTTATTTTTAAACCTGAAAAATTATGCTTGAATGTTTCTGTTCGTATGCAGGTGAGAAAAGTTCCTGAAAGAGAGAAATGTGGAGATACTCTTTGTCAGAAATCTTCAAGTATGTGGTAGCTGAGGAAGAATTTGAAGATGAAGATTGTGAAGAAGAAAAGCAAGAAGATGGAATTGAGTAAATGAGGAATTTTGATCAAGGATGGCCAAAACGAGTGACAAGACTGCCAGGATGAATGACTATCGGGGATTATGTGACTGGATCTGCATCCAAGGCAACAGTAGAATCCAAGATCCACAATTAAATCATGAGGCTTTGACATCGGACTCATGAGAGCTGTGGTTTGAAATTATGCCAGAAGAGATGGATTCTGTAGGAGAAAATGGTGTTTGGGATCTCATGGGTCATCTGGAAAATGTTAAAGTCGTCAGGAATTGTGGGTTTCACACATAAAACTCAACTCTGAAGGAAGTATAACAAATGGTTTTACTCGGTCGGTCGGTACAACAATGGACTAGTATCCAGAAATAACTAGAGGGAAATCAACAAATTCCTTAGAAAGCTGAACTTGGAATTAAAAATTACATTGTCTTCAATAACTGACCTAAGGATGCAGATTGAAAATCATTCAAACGGACTTTTTAATTGGAAGCTTTCACTGACGCCGACTTTGCGGAGGATGTTCAGTCAAGATGTTCAACCAGCAGCGTTTTCATGACTCAACGAGGAATGCCAATCTTCGGTCAAGCAAACTTCAAGATTCAATGCCGCTTTCAACAAGAGAAGCCCAATTTGTTGCAGCTAGCGAGGGCACCAAGGAGTTGATGTGTCATAACCACCTATTCAATGGGTTGTTAAATCCATCCACGTTGCTGATGATATGGTTGTGTTAGCCAGTAGCCTTACTGATCTTCTGGAGTGTGTATCATAGAGATAGGATAGGAATGGTGGGAGGGGAGTGTTCATTCTGGTGAAAGAAGAATTTGTAAGCTACGAAAAAGCTAAAGGTGACAAACATGAAATTCTAGGTGTAAGGCTCATTTCTAAAGACAATAGGCAACTTGATGTCTTTGGAGTGTACAGACAGTGAAAGGGTAGCGCTGATGCTGTTCAGAATTATTTGATAAGATAATCAGCTATGTGGGAAATGACATGGAAAGGAATGTGATTGTAATGGGAGATCTCAATTTACCAAATGTCAATTGGGAAGGTAATGCGAACGACAGGAAACATGACCAAAAAAAATGGCAAATAAGTTAATATGGAAAGGACAGCTGATTCAGAAAGTGATGGAACCAACTAGAGGGAAGAATATACTGGACGTGGTGCTGGTAAAACAATATGATCTCTATAGAGAAACTGAAGTAATAGATGGTATTAGTGATCACGAAGCTGTTCTTGTCGTAGTTATAAATAAATGTGATAGAAAGGAAGGCCTTAAAAAGTAGGACTATATGCCTGATAAAGCAGACATGAGGGAGTTTTTAAAAAGTCACTATGATAGGTTGAAAATGGTAAATAATAATATAAACAGACTCTGGGATGGGTTTAAAGCAATTGGAAGGAATGTGAAAACAGGTTTGCATCTTTAAAGGTGGTAAGGAATGGTAAAGACCCACTTTACTATAACAGAGAAATAAAGAGACTAAGAAGGTAGTGCAGATTGGAAAGGAAGAAATGGCTGTGGAAGTAAGGAGAAATTGAAGGATCTTACTAGGAAATTGAATCTAGCAAAGAAGTCAGCTAAGGATAACATGATGGCAAGCATAATTAGCAGTCATACAAATTTTAGTGAATAATGGAAGGGTATGTATAGGTACTCTAAGGCAGAAACAGGTTCCAAGAATGACATTCCAGGAATCATTAATAAATAAGGGAAGTGTGTATGTGAGGACCTTCAAAAGGCAGAGTATTCAGTCAGCAGTATGTAAAGATTGTTGGTTGCAAGGATAATGTCCAGATAGAGGAGGGGACTAATGCTAAAGAAATATTAAAATTTACCTACTGTATATAACAATGTCATTTACAATAACATACAAAATTTGAAAACTAGAAAAGCAGCTGGAATTGATAAGATTTCTGGGGATATACTACCAGATCTGAAGTACTTATTTGATTATTACTTGCATGAAGGAGCTATACCAAATGAATGGAGAGTTGCTATAGTAGCCCATGTGTACGAAGGGAAGGGTGATAGACATAAAGCTGAAAAGTTTGACATGCATTACAAGTAAGCTTTGGGAAAGCATTCTTTCCGATTATATTAGACATGTTTGCAAAATTAATAACTGGTTCAATAGAAGGCAGTTCGGGCATTGGGAAGGTTATTCCACTGAAGCTCAACTTGTAGGATTCCAGCAAGGTATAGCAGATACCTTGGATTCAGGAGATCAAATGGACTGTATCACGATTGAACTGTCTAAGGCATTTAATAGGGTGGATGATGGGAGACTACTGGCAAAAATGAGTGCAACTGGGCTAGACAAAAGAGTGACTGAATAGGTTGCTATATTTCTAGAAAATAGATCTCGGAGAATTAAGAGTTGGCAAAGCTTTATCTGACCCTGTAATTTTTTTTTTTTTTTTTTGTGCTTGCTTGTGGCTTTATGTCGCACCAACACAGATAGGTCTTATGGTGACGATGGGATAGGAAAGGCCTAGGAGTTGGAATGAAGCAGCCGTGGCCTTAATTAAGGTACAGCCTCAGCATTTGCCTGGTGTGAAAATGGGAAAGCACGGAAAACCATCTTCCGGGCTGCCGACAGTGGGACTTGAACCCACTATCTCCCGGATGCAAGCTCACAGCCGCATGCCCCTAACCGCATGGCCAACTTGCCTGGTCCTGTAATAATTAAGAGGGGAATTCCTCAAGGCAGTATTGCTGGAACTTTATGTTTTCATATTTATATAAATGATGTGAGTAAAGAAATGGAATCAGAAATAAGGCTTGTTGCTGATGATGTTATTCTGTATAGAGTAATAAATAAGTTACAAGATAGTGAGCAACTGCAAAATGACCTCCATAATGTTGTGAGATGGACAGCAGGCCATAAACGGGGTTAAAAGTCAGGTTGCAAGTTTCACAAATAGGAAAAGTTCTCTCAGTTTTAATTACTGCATTGATGGGGTAAAAGTTCCTTGTGGGGATAACTGTAAGTACCTAGGTATAAATATAAGGAAAGATCTTCATTGAGGTAATCACAAATGGATTGTAAATAAAGGGTACAGGTCTCTGCACATGGTTATGAGGGTGTTTAGGGGTTGTAGTAAGGACATAAAGGAGAGGGCATGTAAGTCTCTGGTAAGACCCCAAATAAAGTGTGGTTCCAGTGTATGAGGCCCTCACCAGGATTACTTAATTCAAGAACTGGAAAAAATCAAAAGAAATGCAGCTCGATTTGTTCTGGATGATTTCCGACAAAAGAGTAGTGTTCCAAAATTGTTGCAAAGTTTTGGCTGGGAAGACTTGAGAGAAAGAAGACGAGCTGCTTGACTAAGTGGTAGGCCTATGTAATACCAATAACAAATATTTCAGGTTTCCTATGGGAATCAACATCTTTGTCATAAGTGGTATGTTCCGAGCTGTCAGCAGAGAGATGGCGTGAAATGACATTAGTAGACGAATAAGTTTGAGTGGTGTCTTTAAAAGTAGGAAATATCACAATATGAAGATGAAGTTGGAATTCAAAGGGACAAATTGGGGCAAATATTCGTTTATAGGAAGGGGAGTTAGGAATTGGAATAACTTACCAAGGGAGATGTTCAGTAAATTTCCAATTTCTTTGAAATCACTTAAGAAAAGACTAGGAAAACAACAGATAGGGAATCTGCCTCCTGGGCGACTGCTGTAAATGCATATCAGTAGTGATTGATTGAAACAAGGTCCAGGAAGGACATTCGCATGGATCATTGATGAATAAGGGTATTGTGTGAAGGGGTGTCAGAAAATAACCAGAATGATTTTTTTTTTTTTCTATAACCCAGCGCTGAAGTTTGCAGGTGGTAGTACTGAAAAGGTCTGACCTTAAGTGATATAGTGCGAAGCACGTCACTCGCCTCAGTCTTCTCAATTGCAGGGAAAGAGGTGAGGAATGAGGCAGTGTTTACTGTACCCAACATGGATCTCAAGTCGCAGCAGTACGCTTGAGTAGATTTGGTGTTCTCCTGGACAAAACTCCAACACAAACAGTGGAAATGTTGCAGTAAGTTTACAGAGAGGAAGCCATGGGAAAGACGCTAGTTTTTGAGTGGCACAAATGCTTTAAGGAGGGTATAACTGATCTTGAGGATGCTCCACGCCCCAGAAGATGCTCAACTTCGAAAACTGGCATCAATATGAACACAATTGATGTAATATTGTGGGAAGACCACCATTTAACCATTGAAAACCATTGAACAGACTTCTGGAATGATAAACATCTCCTATCGTTCAGCCAAAGATGTTACGCGCAATGTTCTAGGGCGTAGAAAAGTTTCAGCGAAGTGGGTGTCACAGAAGGCTCACCGTGTGATGGCATGTCAAGAATGGAAAGGCAGACTTCAGCGTGAACCAGATTTTTTGGACAGGGTTATCACATGTGATGAGTCCTGATTCTATCATTATGACCCAGAGATAAAACAGCAAAGTGCCCAATGGAAACATCCTTCCAGCCCAAGACCCAAAAAAGGCCAAAATTCAGTCAAATACAGGGAAAGTCATGCACCTTGTCTTTTTTGATAAGCAGGGTATTGTGTATGATCGCGTAGTGAAAAAGCAATGTACTGTTACTGCTGATTACTATTGTGAAGTGTTAAAGTGGCCACTGAAAAGAAGAATTGCAGAAAACAAGACCAAACTTTGCCCAAACGGGATGGATTCTGCACCAGGACAATGCACCTGCGCATTGGGCAATCAAGACACAAGACACAATAACAAAATTGGACATTGAGGTGATGCCACATCCACCTTATTCACTGAACTTAGCACCATGCGACTTCTACCTATTTCCTGCAGTGAAAAAGGAACTTCACGGTCATCATTTTCAAAGTGCAATGTCAGGTATACACAACAGACTATCAAGAAAGGACTTCAGGGAGTGTTTTGAACAGTGGATTGAACACTGGAACCATTGTATTGTGTCTGAGGTAGAATACTTTGAAGGTCTGTAAGTGAATTTGAATAAAGGTAGCCAGTATTTTGCTGTAATATCATTGTGGTTAATTTTTGACACTCCCTCGTATATGTGAAGACTTACATAAAGCAGAAGTATTCAGTCAGCAATATGTATAGGTAGTTGGATATAAAGATAATGTAGATAGAGGAAGTGACTAATACTGGTGAATTACTGAAATTTACCTATGATAATAAACACATTTACAAAAAGATACAAAAGTTGAAAACTATAATGGTAGCTGGGATTAATAAGACTTCTGGGGATATTTTAAAGGCTATGGATTGGAATATAGTGCCGTATCTGAAATACTTATTTGATTACTGTTTGCATGAAGAAGTGATGCTAAATGAATGGAGAGTAGCAGTAGTAGCCCCATTGTACAAAAGCAAATGGTCACAAACATAAATTGGATAATTACAGGCCAGTCAGCTTGGCATGTGTTCTTTGTAAGCTGTGGGAAAGCATTCTTTCTGATTATATTAGGCATGTTTGGAAAATTACTTCGTGGTTTGATAGAAGGCAGTTCGAGTTTAGGAAAGGTTATTTCAATGAGGCTCAGCTTGTAGGATTCCTGCAAGATATACTGTAGCTGATAATTTAGATTCAGGAGGTCAAATGGACAGTATCACTATTGACCTATCCAAAGATTCTGACAGTGTAGATCATGGGAGATTACTGTTGAAAATGAGGGTTATTGGACTGAACAAAAGAATGGTTGGGTGGCTACATTTCTAGGAGATAGAACTCAGAGAATTAGAATAGGTGAAGTGATATCTGATCCTGTAATTATTATGTTTTCTTATATACAGTATACAAATGATATGAGTAAAGAACCAGAATCACAGATAAGGCTATTTGCAGATGATGTTATATTGCCTAGAGTAGAAATGAGTTGCAGGATTGTGAGCTACCACAGACGAACCTAGACAATGTTTTGAGATGGAAAGTGTACGATGGTATGATGGTAAATGGGATGAAAAGTCCTCTCAGTTTCAATTACAGTTTTGATGGGGTGAGTACCTCATGGGGAATGCTGTAGATAGCTAGGTGTTAATATAAGGAATGATCTTCCTTGGTATAATCATATTAACAAAGTTGTCAAGAAAGGTTACAGATCTCTTCACATTGTTATGAGATTATTTTGGGGGTTGTAATAAGTATGTAAAGGAGAGGGCATATAAGTCTCTGGTAAGATGGCAGTTTTTTTTCTTTTTTTTTTGCTGTTTGTTTTATGTCGCACCGACACAGATAGGTCTTATGGCGACGATGGGATAGGAAAGGCCTAGGAATGGGAAGGAAGCGGCCGTGGCGTCAATTAAGGAACAGCCCCAGTATTTGCCTGGTGTGAAAATGGGAAACCACGGAAAACCCCTTCAGGGCTGCCGACAGTGCGGTTCGAACCCACTATCTCCTGGATGCAAGCTCACAGCTGCACACTCCTAACCGCACGGCCAACTCGCCCGGTAAAGACGGCAGTTAGAGTATGGTTCCTGTGTATGGGACCCACACCAGGACTACTTGATACGAGAACTGGAAGAGATCCACAGGAACGCAGCACCGTTTACTCCAGACTTTCTGACAAAGGAGTAGTGTTACAAAAATGTTGCGAAGTTTGGGATTGGAAGACTTGGGAATAAGAAGACGAGATGCTCGACTGTGTAGTTTCAAGCTGACAGTGGAGGGATGGCATGGAATGACGTGAGTAGACAGAAAAGCTTGAGCACAAAGAAGGAAAGATCATAATATTAAGATAAAGTTGGAATTCAAGAGGGCAAATTGGGGCAAATATTCATTTATAGGATGAGGAGTAAGGGATTGGAATTAATTATCAAGGGAAATGTTCAATAAATTTCAAAGTTCTTTGAAAACACTCGAGAAGAAGCTAGGTAAACAACTGATTGATTGATTGATTGATTGATTGATTGATTGATTGATTGATTGATTGATTGATTGATTGATTGATTGATTGATCAAGATTTTTAAAAAGCTGGGGCTATGAAATAAAGAGAATATATCCCAGGACTTCTGACATAGTGGGATTATGAAGAAAGGGGAATATCTGGAAAGATTCAGATAATAACACAGAAGGTGACTGAAGATTTTTGCGTGTGTTTACCCACAGTAGCTGTAAGCAATTAAATGATTAAAAGGGGGCAATTCATGTAACTTAATTATCATGCTGACATAAGCAAGGTTGCTGGCTGTTATGGATGCATATCGGTTCTTAACCCTTTCAGACCGAGTACGCACAATTGTGCGGGTTCGTATTTTAGTTATCCCTGACCGTATTTGATGTTTTTTCGGCGCTACACCGGACTGCAGTGATTGTGCAGAACACGTGGCGTGTATTTCAATTGATTTTAGTATGCGCTTGACCGCCAGGGCGAAGGAAGAAGAGTTTAAAAAGCACAGTTGATCGGCGAGATGGCAGGAAGCAGTAGTGCCGAAAGTAAGTATTTATTTACTGCGTTTATATTAATCTAGAAGCTTTACTGAATACCGGAATATATTCAATGAAGTGTGTACTTTGGTTAGTGAACGTAAATTTTGAAGCTACACCATCGTACGTGATACAACGAGGTTTTGAATTTTGTTACGCACAATTGTGTGGGTCCTGTTTTTCGGATGTTAGTTTTTATTTTGTAAAATAAACTATTAATATGTGTATTGAGGAGCATTTTAGTCAGTTCTTGACGTACAAACAAAAATTCACACCTCCAGTTTTCTTTCAGGTCTGAAAGGGATAAATGTGTGCTAGTATCCATTACATCATTTTTCAATGTTGGTTTGTGATGTGTTTTCATTAATGAATTTTCATGATTAAATTGAAAAATTATGTGATTATGTACTAAAAAAAGGAAATACATAGCACTGTAATTCACTGAAAGTTGCTGTGGCTTTGGTTGACAAGTCTACTCACAGTGAGGGTCAGGAACATAAAGAAAGTCAAGAATATTTACAAGTTACATTAAACCAAATACACATACTCTAAAATCAAGATCCTTCTAAATAAAGTATTTATTTCCTTCAACTCAATCATATCATCATTTTGTGTACAAATTAAGTAAACGGAGGTCTGCATTGATTTTTCCCCCAAAGGGCGTATAGTTACATTCCGATAACACATCTTCAAAGGCTGGGTTAGTTTCAATTAAGATACACTAAACAACATTTATATAATATTGTAACAAATTATTTTGTTATGGTACAGAAATTCCCACATATGAAACATTAATATCATACACATCCTTTTCTGTGCCACTGAAAATAATCTATTTTATAGTTCCATGAGCATTGTTTCTGTTTCAGTTCACAGGACTTTTATCTTGTACTAAAAAAAACCCTTAACCCCATGTAGTCCTTTCTCTACCAGTCAACTGAGTTTTGATCATTGTTCAACAATTGTTTTTTAAAAGTTCCCTTACTCACTCACTCACTCACTCACTTGTTAACAGTGCTGTAGAGGTTACGGGCTGTTGCAGTCTTCGGTAGCTTGTTGTGCTGTAATATCAGGTTCATTGATCCTCCTTTTCTGAGGTTGGTGCTGAGGTTACAACACCTAAAATATGACTTCTGGCTCCTTAACTGAAGTCTTTTCTTAATATGTGCATGATTACAGATACCTCCTGTTCCTAGGATAAACACTGTTGTTGAATGTGGAGCACAACTCCTTATCCTTTCTCTTTTACATTAAAGAGAGAGAGAGAGAAAGTCTTTACACTGGGTTAGTTACCTAAGTTGTCAGAGCTAAATAACTTCTAATCTGTTGAAGTTACCCAAATACTGTTTCACATTCGTATATGTTGGACAGGGTGTACAACATAATGTACTACATTTTCACATGGAACGATTAGTATCCGATATATTGATACCAACTTCATTTTAAAAGTGGAACCATACTAATTAATACAGCTGGTATAAAAGTTCAAATTGTTCAAAGATGTAAGTATTTTCAAAATTGGGCAATTACTTTTCAAAATAGCAGTATTTTGAGATGCAGTTTGAGGGTTTGAACCAGGGACAAATCATACAAGGCTAGACAGTACAATCTGGACGTGTTAACTACATATGCTTGTTGTTGCTGGGACAATACAGTGTCAAAGTAGGCAGTCGTGAATAAATCTCATAAATGGTATGCACAGCTCGCTTCTAAAGTTTCTGTAGGACAGGCTAATTAAATAAGGGAAAATATGATTTATGTTTTCAAAAGAAATAAGAAATGGTTTAAAAGGAACCTTAGCAAAGCTTTTCTTGTTGCATTATAAATTTTACAATGAAGGCATGTTTAAGGAGTCAGAAAAATACAGTTGTGGAAACAGAACACGGTACTTAGAAATTGGACACTTTTGAGCATTCACAGTCCTCTTTCAGAATGTAATGCCTAGCCTTGCACTACAGAATGCTAAGCAAGTTAGCTTGTGTTCAGGCCCTCAAAAGGAATTCTAAAATATTACCATTGTTTCAATAATTGCCCGACTTTGAGAATTCTTCCTAATTTGAACTCATACAGTTTGAAATTTTATGCCAGCTATTATTAGTATACCCCCCTTCATGACACTACAGCCCTGATGGGCTTTAGCCTACCAAGCGACTGCTACATAGCCCAAAGACCTGCAGATTACAAGGTGATGTATGGTCAGTGTGACAAACCCTCTTGGCTGTTATTCTTGGTTTCATAGACTGGGGTTGCTATCTCACTGTCAGATAATTCCTCAATTGTAATCACATAGGCTGAGTAGACCTCAAACCAACCCTCAGGTCCAGGTAAAAATTTCTGACCTGGCCAGGAATCAAACCCAGGGCCTCCGGGTAAGAGGCAGCACATTATGCGTAGACCATGAGGCCAGTTGTTATTAGTATAGTACCATTTAAAAAGAAAAGCTTGTTATCAATCTCTTTGTTATTAATCATTTCATGGAAGAACGTATTACAGTATTTTATGAGCCGTTTACTACCATATAAGAATATGAAAACAGCATACATTAACCTTCATTGGATTGGATGTTATTTGACTCTAACAACTTCAGTGACTAATCCTGTATACTTCTCATGTCATTCCCAGGAGACATTTTTTGAACACTTCACCAAAGATCACGTCACTGAACTTCATCACTGTGAATTTCTGTACTTGTGGAAAATTAATATTACAGCTTTACAGAGTATAACAAGAAAGGCATCTACTACATTTGTTTATTTAATAGTAACTTTAGGACAAGGACAGAATTCAGTGGTTAATTCTTTTTTTTTTTTTTTTCACTGAGCTTCTACATCATTCAGTAAATAGGCTACTATGTAAACTGTGAGCAGTTGAAGAAATCAATATTTTCAGTCAACCTTGCAATTTTTGCAAGATGTAGAAGAAAAAATATATACAGTAGCTTACATGATAGGGATCTCCAAACTATTTAATTACATAAGTAAAGGAAATAAAATTTCATGTTGCTTTTGCTAGCTTGGTACAGCCTTTGTAAGACAAATCCTCTGATAAAAGTGGGTGGTGTCTGCTGTGTGTGGGGAAAGTGCCTGTTATTGTGATGGAGGATAGTGTTGTGTGTACTGTGTGAGTTGCAGGAATTGTGGTGACAGCACAAACACCCATTCTCTGAGCCGAAGGAAATAGACCATTTAAGATTAAAACCCCTCAACCTGGCCAGCAATTGAACTTGAAGCTCTGAGGACTGAAGGCTAAGACGCTGACCACTCAGTCATAGAGCTGGGTAAGAGAACAAACCATACAGTATTTAGTTGTATCAGGTATCAAATGTGAGTTAATATTTTCAGACAAGTTATTTAAGAGGTGGTATACAAATTTAACCGTACTGTCAGCTTCGGACAGTTTCCTATCATGAAAGGTCTACGGCCATATTCAGTCTGCCATATTCTGTCAAGTTGTGTTCACCATAACTCCTGCACATGATTTGTTAGGTAATGTTATTGTTTTCCTAATGACTGAAAAGAGAGACAAAAATAAATTAAATTTGGGAATATCCAACTGAGAATCTTGTTATATTAACCAGGTCATGGACCAAACTCATAGTTTTAACAACAGCTCTCATTTCTTTTTTAAAAGGATAAATCACAAAGTAAACAAAGAAAGAACTGCTAAACTGCAAAAAGAGCTTAAAACCACTGGAATAGATACAACAAAAAATCTGTCGAAACATGCAAAATTATGACTACAACAGGGTCATCAATACAGAGAAACTCCGATAAATGATGGCAGGTCACAAATAGAAGCATTGAAAAACAAGAGATAAAAAATTCTAGGACCAAAATATGAAAATGAAATTTGGATGAAAAAGAAACCACAAGAAGTTAAAAAAAAAAAAAAAATCAGATACAATTAGAAAACGTCAATTAAAATTCTACTGACACCTAACCATGAAAAAACCCACAACAATTGTTTAGTGGAAATAAATGATCTAGGCTACAAGAAATTGGTGTTACCAAAGAAACCATTTCAGTTAGAACAACATTTAGAAGGTTAGTAATCAAACAAAAATTTACAGAGAAACCTAAAAGAAAATATACAGGATTGAGAGAAGAATGTAGAAAGGAACTCGGTGAATGAATGAATGAATGAATGAATGAATGAATGAAGAGATTGGGAAGAAAAGAAGAAATATTGTACTAAATAAGTTCAAACGCGCTCCTTAATTGGCCACAATGAGTCGAGAATGAGAATAATAAAGTATGGTACAACAGGAACTATCCTTTACACCAGAACAACAGTTCCACCAATTTGACCAACCATAACCCATTGATGGTGACAAATAGTATATACAGTATTAACCTGCAAGAAAAGAATAACTCTATGAAACTTACCTAATTTTGCCCACAAATATTAAATTAAAGCTTCAAGGGTGGTGGTGTTATTCAGTATTAATATTTTGGGCTAAATTTAATTTATGTTCTAGGTTTGAGGATGAAACTTCTAGGAAGCATTGTAGGCATGACAGTAGTGGCATCACAGTATCGTGTGGAAGATGACTATTTTATGAACGATACAAATCTAGCTTTAAGCTATGTTAGTGCAAAGATTACTTAATCCAAGTATGGTTTCACTTTGACTCCACCTTGCAGGATATACTGTTGTATTTTCATCATTAGAACATTAAGAAATATGTCATTCATATTTTTCAGTTAATTTCATTTGTCATTAGTGTACTGATATTCTAAGGCAGAAGTTTATTAATTAGTTGTAGAATGATACAAAGTGAACATTCATCATGAAGAAAACTATTCATATTTAAAGCAGCCTCTTCTATTAGGACTCAAATCCACTTCCTTGCCCTTAAAGATATTTTGTTCACTGATGATCCCAGTTTCATACCTCTGTATCTTTTTTCATTCTCAATAGTGTAAGTGCAAGACCTGTGTCATTCATAAAAATAAAAATAAAAATTAACAAGCATCCTATTCATCTCGCTTCATAATAATAAAATCTATCTCATCAAAGGTACGTCCCTTAAAATAATATGGGTTTGTCCATTTTTTTAAACCTTACCCCTTCGTCCCGAAAAACTTTCTTGGGATGCCAAAATGTCCTGTATATTGTTAGGCATGTGAAAATTTATTGATTTTTCAATTTTTCCCAGTGCGAATTTAAAGTAATTATGTTATAGACACTGGTTTGAACATAAGAAAACCTCCATGATTTTTCTGTTTATATTCAGAAATTAGCAGAATGTGTCTATTCAGAGTTTACCAATACTATGTTGAGTATTGAGACCCTTAATTTCTCTGTTTGAGATTGGTAGTCAATACATATAAATGATTTTAAAACATATTTTACATTTATATATTTGTCAAGGCACCTGAGCTTAAGCTTATTGTGGTGCAGTACATTCTAATATTATAATGGCTATAATGTTATCATTGTTTTGTGGTGTAATGACTCCAGCCATAGGCTACATAGCATAATGTGGATATAGGAGTGTGCTTTAGGAAACTGTTCTGAAATGCCCAAAAGAAAGAGTGTATTCACTGAAAATTTGTGGAAACAGTTTTCTTTCGTGAAGATCGTCATGGATGACTGGAGAAAAGAAAAGACTTTCCAGAAACACAGTGAAATCAATGCTAATTGTGAAATTGTTCTTCCAAAAACGAATTTGTAGACTAAATAGGCAGGGGTTTGATTCCCAGTAGTTTACTGCCATTCAAGCTGTGCCTCAAAAGAGCTGCACCACCATGGGATGGGAACACTAGTTTACCTTTGTATATAAAAAATAAAATAAGATGATAATATTATAAGTGAATATTTTAAAAAGTTATTAATTTGTTTCTATTATAATAAAATTATTAAGATTGTAAATTGGCAGTAAGAGGTTTTATCTTTCTGCAATTCTTTTAGGGGCCCCTGGCCTAAGCCTATGTTAAATATTAGGGATGTGCCAATTTTTTCAAAAAGATTTATGAACCTTATCTTAATTTAGTGTAATCTCTGAACAACTGTTAAAATTATAAATAGGAGGTGGTAACATTTTGACACCATGTTGATCAAATAAAGGCTCTCTGGTTCATTGCAAAACCAGAATTAAAAATTATATACAGTATTATCATTTAAAAAACAAAAAATATCAGCTCATCCTTACAGATTAAAAGAGAGTGTACTTCATTCAAATGATTTCGTATTTCATAGTTCTAGACTTGATAAATTGATAACATAAAATTGATTTTCTGTTAGTAAGTTCTGTTCAGTAAGTTGTAAATCTGAGCCATAACTGTATTATTTTTCATATTCAATGACTTGTGGTCAAATCACTGAAACATTATTAGAGTTATTCCTTTTTCAGTTACCTCTGTTGGATAAATATAAATGAACATGAAATTGAAAAAAAAAACTTAAGAGGTATTTAAATATTTGTCTCTGAATAAGCAAGGCATATGGGATGTTTATAAATCTATGATTAACACTATCATAGATAGGGAATCTGCCACCTGGGTGACTGCCCTAAATGTAGATCAGTATTGATTGATGTCTTGTTGATTGATCATTAAAAAATGTTAAAAGTGATTCTGTCAAGTTTATATTTTCTTTCATTGTGTACATGAATCCTTCCCATTAAGATTTCAAACCTAGTAATATTATGTTATGTTCTAATATTCTGATTCAATTACATATTGTGATGTATTGAAATAACCTGTGGTGTCTTGTAACTGTTTTATCAAAATATTAAAACTGCTTGTGGAATTCTGGTGTGAATTTATGTCATTGTCAAAAATTGTTTTATTCAATATAATGTTTCTTTAGGAAAGTTACCTTAATTGCATGTAATAAACTTCATGGTTGGTCTGTATTTGTTGCACTTTAAATTTTCCAGTTATCTAGGAATGTATTTCAGATACCAGTACTGAATATGTCATTTGAAAAGTTTCTTCTAAAACTGTCAGAATAGGTAGTGAAAAGTAAAACCAAAAACATTATTATTAAAAATTACCAAGTTTTAATGACGGACTTGTCTTTGACAATTAATTTTTTACTAATAATTAAAACTGTTATCGGCCACAGTTTTTACCCATTTATATTCCACAATGCATTTAGGTGCTGAAATAGTGGCAGTCAGTGTCGGAGCGACTGACATGTCGGTAAACCTATTAAACACTATGTAAAATAGTATTATGGTTTAATCCAACTTGTCAATACACTTTTTATTACTGAAAGTATTATTCATCAAACAAGTTTTGAGAACAATATACTTTTTCTTCATCCGGCAATCATCAAAGTCTAACTTAATTACAACATCAAAGAATAGAAAACAATACAATAATTTTCATTTGTGTAGCCCAAATTCAAAGACCTTCATATCATGTTTACAATATCAATGAATAAACAAATATTAGTGGTACATTAGTTTTTGATAGGTTTAAACAAGTCAGTACAAGAATAAATGCAGCATCTCAAGTTTATCAACAGTGACATGTTGCTCTCATACTCTCAACTCCCCCAGGGCTGAATGAAAGATGAATACTCTGTGTGTATCAAATAGAGCAACAATATTAAATGTCACCATTTCACCACCTGACTATACAGTATAAACTATGAAACATGTTGTGGAATACAAATTAATAAAAGTTGTGACTGGTAACAGATTTAATTATTTATTAACATTATTATTTTTTATTCTTTCTTTCTCTCTTTCTTTTTTTATTTGAAAAGTTTGGAGATCTCAGTCACATAGGGCTATACTTCTTTCTTGTCTTGAGAAAACTGCTGCAAGTATTACTCCACAATATAGGCTATATTCAGTTTTAGAGCCAGAATTTAGTGTCTCTTTGGTTAATGTTCAGTATTTTCCCTAAAGTTCACAGGGATGTCTTTACAGGACGGTACTGACCTGCAATTCTCATACCCAGTATTGGTTACGTCTTAGCATGGGATTAGTTGTTCTGGGCGGGTATGCAAGTTCTGACGTATCATAACTACTCCAGTCTTCAGCAGGCTCATCTGCGACACCGTATGGGTATCTTGAGTTCAGGTCTGGCTCTGAGCTAGCGACAGAGTCAACGGGCTCTAATGGGATCACTTTACACTGCAGCATGGCGGCTGGTGTTGGAAGTGGATTGTTCACGGGAGTAGGTGAACCATTAGATGCAAACCGCTTAGGACGAGGGGATGTTGGCGGCAAGTCATCGGGCGGCCGTGGGAGTGGGACGGGCGGCACACCAGACAGGTCAGACTTACAGGTTCGTGATTCTTCGCGACCTACATGAACCGACCTGCACTTGACGACCACAATCACAAGGACAGCTAACACCACCACTCCTAACACCATGCTGACAATCAGAACATAGTCACTGCTCATGTTGGGACTAGCCACGGACAAACCCCCCTCGTGACCCTCCGGATCTCTGGGTCCCGCTGCTCTGGGGGGTAAGGGGGCAGTCATTGTTGGAGCGACTGACATGTCGCTCTCATATTCTGGTCGTACTCTGAACCTCAATTCCCCCAGGGCTGGCTGAAAGATGGATGCTGCTAAAAGGAATTGAAAACTATCTTCAGCACCATCTGATTCTTGTTTTGGCAATTGTCTTACCACATAGTAAATTACACCACTTTTAATTTCTTCATGTGAAAAATGCTTCACTTCACGTTCTTTCATGTTACGCTTTTCACCAGAGCTACGAATGATCTTCTTCATACGTCCAAGACGTGGGTGACGGAGTACTTGGAAACTAGGGTTGCTGTTTGTAAGTTTTGCCAAAGGTGTGGCATCCAGAACATCCAAACTGATGCGTGTTTTTGTTCCAGCAATTGGACTGAAGTTACCAATTCTTAGCAGTGGTTCAACATTCACTTTTACTTCTAAACCATTAACAACTGCAGTGCCCTCTGGCAACCAAGCTGACACTTCAAAAGAATCACTTGCAGTAGTCATGTCTGTCTGCATGTACATTACTCTCTTGCTGTCGAGATCCAGCTGCCCAAACTCTTTAGTAGCCACATCATGCACATAGATCATACCATGTTGAGGAGGACGTGTAATGTTGTAATGTACATTATCAAGACGAGCATTTGAGGCGGTTATGAGCTGATCGCTGGTTATCATTGCCACACTGGAGCCTTGCTGGAGTAGTACAGGAGTACCAACAGTAACGTTCAAAGACACTGGGAGCACATGGACATTGAAAACTGTGTACTCTGGGTTGAAACGACCATCTGATACCCGGAAGTAAAAGGTAACTGGCAGGAGACGGCCCGAGTGTTCATAGATGACATGACCAGCATTAATGTCTGCCTGTGTGAATTTCACTATCATCACAGAGTCATTCATACTGTTGTTTCTGAATGTGAGGCGACCTTGTGTGGGCCCGTTTATAAGAATGTACATGATCTCTTCAGGAGGAGTGTCAGGGTCTTCTGTGAGCAGATCATCTTGCGTGATGTTCTTAGCCTGGCCTTGCACCACTGATATGTGAGGTGCTTGAGTGATGAGATGGAATGGTTGATCATTAATAGGATGCACTGTGATTGGCAGACTTGCATTGCAGAGCACAACATCACCAGGTTCAAGCAGTAGAGAGAACTGCAGCTCATCGTACAGCGTGTCAGAGTGGTCGTGTTGGTACACAACCTCGCCTGCATCCATCTGTGCTGGAGTGAAGCTTGTGGCATTTCCTTCCCCAGCTACACAAAGCTCTCCATGCATTAAGGAAGCTGACAGCTGCACCATGACACCTGGGATGTCAACATCTGCATGCGTCTCCAAGAAGTCCACCACACCAGAAGTGTTGAACCGGACCACCACAGATCCACCTTCCTCTACTTCCAGTGGTGTGAGCACAAGAAACTGGTCCAATCCACCAGATGACACTGAGATATCAATGTGGAGATACTGAAATGATAAAACAAATATTAAATCCTCATATATTTTTAATTTGCTAACAAATCAAGAGGAAAGATAAAATGATATATGAAACTGCATAAATATCAGTATTGGAAATGAAAAAATAAGTACATAAATATAGTGCAGACAATTGTATAACTATATTTAATTTGTAGAGTATCTATCTAAAATGTCAGAAATGGAAGATCATTATCTGTACATATAACAAAACTCAGTGGCTGAGAACGAAAGGGTTACAACTTGAAAAAAAAATAATGCATTTTTGATATTTTACCATCAATGTATATAGGGCAATCAAATGAAAACCGAACACCCGCCATAACACACATTCCGCACAAAAGGTGACAAAACTGTTGTTAAGTATTGATACTGCCATGCTGTGGTAGGAGAAGTGCATAGTGACAACTCACAGGTGAACGCAGTTGTTGGGTTATGTCTTTGTCGGTACAAGGACTGGTCTAGTGTGTTTGTCCAGCTGTAGAAATGGAGACTAACAAAGAGTAGCAGAGAAGTGTGGTTCGTTTTCTGGTGGCTGAGGGTGCTGGAATACATGAAACTCATTGTCGCATATCTACTGTGTATGGTGAACACTGCATGTCCATGACGAGTATGCACGAGTGGCATAGGAGATTCCGAGATGATGATGCGCGCCCAGGGCAAGCCCATTGAGCCATTACTCTTATGCTTCAAAGATTCGGTTGGGAAACACCTCAACATCCTCCGTACAGTCAGAATCTTTCCCCTCATGATTTTCACATTTTTGGTGACCTGAAGAAAGACATTCATGGATGTCAGTTTCATTCAGATGAGGACGTGCAAGAGTGGGTGCAGTTGTGGATCTATCAGTGACCTACCTCTTTCTACAAAACTGGAATTGATTGTCTCGTCTCCCAGTGGGATAAATGTATTAATGCCTTTGGTAATTTCTTTTGAATAAAACCATACCTTGGTCACGTTGTAGTGGGTGTTCAGTTTTCCATTTGACTGCCCCTTATATATCTTATTTTGAGCTTTACAACCTACAAAAGTGTTACAACAAAAAATCTAATGTATTCATGCCAGGAAGCACTTCTAATGATTTTCAATGTTCTGACATTAGTTGCTTTGCTTAATTCGAAAGAGTTATTTTGAGTTGTAACTCTTTTGTAGATTATATAAGTGATATTAGAACTATTTACAAAGCAATTTTCATTAAAATTGTGTAACAAGTGTATTTTTGAGAAGGAATGATGTAAACTGCTAAAACATTAAGCTCTTCTCTGGAATAATCATGGATTTTGAATTGCAACCATTTTGTTTTCGGTCATTGAACTGTAAGTGACAATAATGTTTGGCTGTGGGTTTGTGACACTGTAACTCAGAAATAGCAGGAAATATTTCAATGAAATTTGGTGAATGTTTAGGTGCATTCTTAACTTAAATACTAGGCTATATACTATAAAGAAACTCAAACAAGGCACATGCAGAAAAAATAGAAAAAGTAACTAAAAATGTTTGACCTTGATGCTTACAAGTTCTGCATTCCCAAACAATTGCAGATAGAACAAAAACTTTAAGAAAATGATTTATAGATCTTAACTAGCTCTACAAAATGGTATATGGAAGTACGTCATGGAAGTGCAAGCAAAAAGCACTCTACAAAAACTAAGAAATATAGCTGAAATGGGAGGATATATGAAGAAGGACACCAAAGATAAAATTCTGAACGCAGTGAGTACTATAACAGAATATATAAAAGCATTAGAGGAAAAAGTGAAGCCAGGAAATAGTGTGGACATTTTCGAAGCAAACACAACAGTAGAGGTTAGAAAACATCGCATTGACTTGGAAGAAGAAGAAGAAGGGGACGAAAGCTGCAGCGCGAAACAGGTGGCGCCATCTATAGATGCAACAAAAGAAACACGAGGGGAAGACAACCAGGCAAAGGCGCCAACTACCGGAGAGAGCAGCAATCCGGATAGTATAGATATAGAGGGTATAGATCATTCCTAGAAGACATTCGGGAAAACAAATAACATGAGGACATCTCTCGGCCGCATAAATGAAAGTGCAACTGAGAATCAGAATAGCACACCATCTGCTGATGATGAAGAAAACCACCACGGAAGAATACAACACGCAGCAAATCCCACATTCCCAATAACACAAGGGAAGAAACGTAATAACGCTATAGTCAAGCAGACGACAATAAATGTTGAAACAGTAAATGAGAAATTAGAAAACATAATGGAATTCCTGGAAAACAAGCTAGATCAAATAATTGAGCAAAAAATTAACCAAAGACTAAAAAGCAAAACTACAACAGAAATAAACCACACGGTCAGGACAGCACAAAATGCATTCGATGAAACAAGCACCAGTACATGCAAAGAAAAGAATCAAAATCACCAGAGAGACACAATAAGGGAAACGAGAAACGAATGGAACAACATATTGCCCTTAACCAATCAAAGACAAAAGGATGACGGTGAACTAGAAGCGGCAGAAAAAATGGCATGGCTGTACGTAGGTCGGCTTAAACAGAGCACCACTGCAACAAATATAAGAAAATTCTTGGAAAGGAATGGCATTATAGGACACATAGAGTGTGAAGAACTTCATACACTGGGAGACAGAAAAGCTTTTAAGGTCGGTTTCCCATACATCTATCTGGAAGATGCACAGAGCGCGGATTTCTGGCCACAGGGAATAAAAGTCAGAAGATTTCGCTTTCGGAGATATGATAGGAGACCGGAGGAAGAACGAGGGGTGGAACTTCAGTAAACATCTCACCTAATTGTCAAACAAGAAGGAACCTCGGTCAAGCACGGAAATAAGTGTATTATTATGGAATGTAGAGGGAATAAGAAATGCAATACCCCACATATCACAGAAGACAATAGACGACACAGATGTTATGATACTGACAGAGACATTCCTCACGGAACCTATGGACTTGCAAGGCTACTATGGTATACACCCGCTAGCAACCCCGACAGAAGGAAGACCAGCAGGGGGAGTTACAATCTTCATAAAAGGGAAACTGGGAGATATCAAGCGAATCATCAAGGAGGAAAACATGGCCACAATAATCACATCAGAAATTACAATAATAGGAATTTACATTCAGCCAAATACACCTATAGAAAACATAATGGATAAAATATCTACAGCCATAGAACAAACGAAAGCAAAAAAGAACGTAATACTTGCTGGAGATTTTAACTACAGGATAGACAAAGAAAATACCAAAACTTGCATCCTTCTTGAGACACTGGAAGAAGAAGGCTTCAGAATAGCGAACAAAAAAGAAACACCAACCTACTTTGCACAGAACGGTCATAGCGCCATCGACCTACTGTTTTTTAGAGGAGTACAACTACAATTGTGTAAACAAGAAGGCCTATGGAACTCATCGGCAGCACCAATAAGGAAACACATACCTATAATGACACGCCTACGTATGGAAATCCAACAAAAGAGGAAGGAAGCAAAAACGCCAAGTATATATACCAGAAAAATCCAGCGGGAAACAATAGAAGAAAGCAAGGCAGACATCGGGAAAGCGAGAAACCTAATAAAAGAAGAAAGACTAAAAGAAGCCCTAGAAACAGCCACCGAAGTAATAATGAAAGCTATAACAGTAAAGGAAAGAAGACATCCACAAGCTTGGTTTGACCAAGAGTGTTACAAGGAAAGAAAAGCAACTCTAAAGGCCCTGAATGCAGCAAAATTATACAGATGCCCAGACGACCTAACAGCATATGCAGAGAAAAGGAAAAAATATAAAGAACTAATAAAAAGAAAAAAAGAAGAAAATACAGAGAGAAACAAGGAAGGAAACAAGCCGAGGAAGCAAAATCAGACCCATACATAGCACTGAAAAAGAAGACGTCAATTGCAACAGGAGAAATTCATATGGAGAAGTGGAAACATCATTTCTCGAACATACTGAATAAGGAAGGGCTGAAGCAAGCATATGACATAGAAACAGCAGAACCCACACATGCTCTGGAGCCAATAACAATGTATGAAATTAGGAAAGCAATACAAGGAGGGAGAAACAAGAAATCCGCAGGACCAGACAAAATTTACATGGAACACTTAAAAGACTCACTTGACGAGATGGAAGAACTGTGGAAAGACCTAATGAACAAATGTATATAGACTGGGAAAATACCAGAGGGATGGAACACAGCGACTCTAAAGATACTGTTCAAAGGAGGAGCAGAACATCACTAGACTCATTTAGAGGAGTAGCATTTGAAAATGCATCCTTTAAAGTTTTCACGAAGATACTAAATGAAAGATTACTAGAAGCCTTCAGTGGGTACATTCCAGAAAATCAATTCGGTTTTATGAAAAGCAGGAGCACTCCAGGCAGTGAACTACCTAATAAATCAGGTAGAAGAAGCCTTAAGACACAAAGGAGGGAAATATCACGCGGTATTTGTTGATTTCAAGAAGGCATTCGACTCAATCGACAGACGATAGCTAATCGAGAAAATGAAATTGACAATCGGCGAGAGAGACCCACTAGTGAGAAGAGTTGAAGCATGTCTACAGAGGAACATAATCCGAATAAACAACAACGTAGAAATTTCTGAAGACATAATACAGACGAACGGAGTTATGCAAGGGGATCCCATGAGTCCCACACTTTTCAACATTTATACAGCAGATATGAACCGCATAGTAGAGGAAGGATCAAAAGCAGAGCTGATCCTATACGCAGATGACATGCTGATCGGAGCGAAAGAAAAGGAGGAGGTGCAAAGGGTAGTCCACAGACTAGACACCTGGGCGGAGGAAAACAGCCTACAGATAAATGAAGAAAAGACAGTACAAATGACCTACAGAAAAGGTGGGAAATTAACGCCCAAAGACAACATAATATTACACCAAAAGCCACTACAAAAGGTACGAAATTACAAATATTTGGGAATAACACTACAGACAACAGCAGCGTCCTTTGGTATACATATTCAAGAAAGAACGGCAGCAGCAATCAGAGCCTCATACAGCATCCAAAACATTTCAAACCTATCAATCAGCACTGCGATGAGACTTTTCAAGACTACAGTAGCGCCAGTGATAACATATGGAATTGAGATCGTGTGGGAAAAGCTGAAGATTGGAGACCTGATGAGAATAGAAAGAATAAAAGCAATGTTCATGAAGAGGATTACCCGAGTTGGAAAGACAGCGCCATCCCGGATGGTATACAAAATGATGCGGGAGACATATTTCATAGAAGACTTATGATCACAATTCTACCTACAATCAATGGAAGCAAGCAGGGCACTAGTATACATCAGGGAAAGGAAGAAAAGTGAAATTGACCTAGACTACTACACCTCACCAGCGATGACGGACGATAGATGGACTAGAGAGTGCAACACACAGCGCCACGTGATAACACGACTCTCCATACATGGGTTTCACCACAAGATATGCGTAAACCAGAAGTCCCATGAGCCAGACGAAGATTGTAAGTGCACTTTGTGTGGGCAGAAGTGTAGTAGATACCACATCATAACTTGCACGGAAAGAACCAGGACAATAACAGACTATAGCAAAGACTGAAATGTGAAATTTATTTAATGCTCAAACTTGAGTGTACATTTCTCTATTAAATTAAATAGATCAGAGAATATGAAATGCTTGCCCATGTCCTGGGTGCCTGTCCTCACGGGGAGGTATTGAGAAATTCCCGCCGTCATTCAATATGACACATGATTGCAAACTTGCTGAGAGATCACAGTTTAACAGTGCACGAAGCAGTTTCTGTCCTAGATGCCGATGGGAGTAACAGGTGTATTGACATGATAGCCTTTCAACCAGCCAGCAAGCAAGGACTAATCTTAGATCCCACAATATATGCTTTGAGTCGCACATTGGCCAGGCCGAAGAGGTGGACGCCGAGAAGAAGTCGATTTACCAGCTAACCATGAATTATTATAAAGACAGACATCACCTAGACAATATCTCTGTTCATGGACTCATGAAGAATTATGAATTACATTCCAATTGGTCCGTACTGAACTGAGATTACATATGATTTATTTAAAATTAGATTTTCCACCTATTCAATACAGTAAATTTTCAATGCAGATGTTTACATTACATTATAATATGATACTAGTTTCGACCCTACTCGGGGTCATCATCAGCCGTGAATACACATTTACACAATTAAGTCAAACTGTCCTAAAACAACATTTTAAATAAGACATTGTGTTAAAATAGATGAAATTACAAGCTAAAAATTAATGTGTAAATGCAAAGATGATAAAACAATATGATCTAATAGGCCATTATGAGATGATTATATTTAAGATCAAGTGCTAAAGTAGTGCCTCTTATATGGATTCTAAAAGTATGAATGTATTTACATACTAATGAACAAACAAATAGAGCACAATTGTAACAATGCATAACTTAACAGTGTCAAAAATAAGGCCATTATCAGTGGAATCTGTGAGAAAATCCACTTTTAGACTATTAGTTTCAGCACCATAAGTGTCAAATCATTTTTACGATGTATAAGTTATATGCTACCACTTTGTAATAGTGTATGACTTAACAGTGACAAATTAAGGCCATATCATTAATAGAACTTATGAGAAAGATTCACTTCAAAGACCACTAGTTCCTTGAAGTATATTCTGTAATATCATTTATGATCTTTTATTACAATTGTGCTCTATTTGTTAATTTTCTTCACTGGATGTAGATGTGGTTGGTTTCTCACGAAGTTCAATTTTCTTACAGCTTACAGCTTCATTTCCCACTTCTGAGCCTTCCTCTTATGTGGCCTTCTTGTATGTGAATGTGTTTGTTTGTGTCTGGGGAAAGTCTTGAAAGACAGATGGAATGACATTTGGAAGTAGGATTTTTATTGGTGTGCTGATATATAGTATGAGCCACCTTGGACTACACCCCAAATTAATAAACATGATAAAATTGACTCTCACTAACACCAAATCAAAAGTGAAGTTTAGGGGTGAAACATCAGAGTAATTTGAAATTAAAGGACTACAGCAGCGAGATGGGCTCTCACCACTATTATTTAATTGTGCTCTAGAAATGGTAATGAGGGAATGGTTTAGGAAATGTCCCCCAAAAATAAAGATTGGCCAAAAAATCAAAACAAATTGCCTGGGTTTCGCCAACGATTTAGCATTACTAGCAGTGGACATAGAAGAAGCAAAACCCCAGATATCAGAACTTCAAACCATTGCAAATAAAATTGGCCCCAAAATATCATTTGCAAAAACAGAAATTATGCCCCCAAAACCAACACAGCTAAAAGAAGTTACCATAAATGGTAATAAAATCAAAATAGTAACTCAATTTAAATATCTTGGAGAAGTAATAACACATAACCTAAATGAAAAAATCTCAATCCAAACAAGAAATAGATTAGCTAAAGCACAAAAATTAACATGGAATATCTACAAAAATAAATGTTTATTATTAAATGCAAAAATAAAACACTACAACACAGTTATAAAACTGGAAGCTACATATGCAGCAGAAACACTTTTTCACCTGAATAAACAATCAAAGACTGACAGACTTCAGAAAATTGAAAAGGAGGATTGGAAGAACCTGCATCAACAAAAAATACCAGAAAGATAGACAGTGGTGGATAATACCTAACAAAGAGCTAGAACCCATTACAGATACTATGCGTAAGAGGAGACTGGGATTCTTTGGACATATAATGAGGATGCAGGATTCGAGACTTCTGAAATAACTAGTACAACACAATCTCATCTCAAAAAATACCACAACAGGAAGTAAATGGATCAGAGAAGTAAGAGAGGATCTGAAGGAAATAGGCCTTACAACAGAAGACACCACAAATAAGATAAAAGTGAATACAGAACTCAAGAATACAAACCTCCACTTTACCCTTACATGAAACAAACCAACAACATGCATATTTTCAACTGAGGAAAGGGCACGAAGATCGGAGCATCTGAAGAAGTAATGGGAGGACCCCAAAGCCTGAACAATCCCTTCAAAGAGACCTGAATGATGGACTGACTAAAGTGATCCTATGCAGTCATAAAAGAAGAAGAAGGAGAAATATGAGCCCTTAAAACATTCAATCCAAATCCTGAAGAACAATATCTTCCAAACTTTTTAATGCAACAATATATTAACTTATACGTATATTATGTGTTCATGTACCACAGTATGTGTACATTTAGAATTTGCAATCCTAGACTGAACTACAAACTCACAACATTACAGTCATAGACAACCATAGTTGCTAATTTCAAAAGACAATTCAATGTCCTTATACGTTAAAAGATTGAACATTAACTTTTTTTTTTGCTAGTTGCTTTACGTCGCACTGACACAGATAGGTTTTATGGTGACGATGGGACAGGAAAGGCCTAGGAATGGGAAGGAAGGGAAAACCATCTTCAGGGCTGCCAACAGTGGGGTTTGAACCCACTATCTCCCGGATGCAAGCTCACAGCTGCGTGCTCCTAACCGTACAGCCAACTCCCCCCGGTATTAACTTTTTCAATTACACCATTTTAATCAATAAGCTTTTTGTATAATAAGCTCAATGATTTTCTGCATTGTGTTTTAAAGATTTTAACTAAACATGAAATAAAATTGTAACACTTGTACCTTTGTAAAGTTTTTAAGCTGATTTTTAAAAAATAAAAACTGTAGATGACCCATAAATAGGGTTGAAACATGTATGATTTTTTTTTTTTGATATGACCTTTTAAGCCCCTCAAGGAGGTTTAAATATGTATTGAATAGGAGGATGAATAAAAACTTATATTGTTATAATTCAGCATTGTCAATACGGAATGAGGCTAATATTATGTAAAGCAATAACATACTGAAACATATCGTCATATGCTCCAGTTAATTATGAGCAACACTGTGAGTTGATTTTGTTTAAACGTGTCATTGCATGCAGAAGGACAAAGGTCAATAGATAGCTGACTGCGCCTACATTAGAAGGAAGTCGATACCAAGCCTGGATATACGTTTATTTTTCAAGTTTGAACCAAGCCGTTGTGGTGTGGTAGGTGAGGATGCTATGTCCACCAGTTCGAATTTTCAACCAACCATAAGCTGGAGTGGGGAGATTCAAACTTCAAGAGCTGCCAAACAGCGATGGCAGGATAACCAACCTCAACTATCCAGGAGTAAATTCATTGGAACTTGAGAATAAGTACCCATCACTGAGCCGTATTCCACAGTTTTATGCTATGGAGAAGGCGAGACTAGAATTATCGTCCACCTGTGTAGAATAATCTTGATTAATTATGTCCAATTGATGTGTATTGCGTTTAAACTGGTGGCCCGATTTGAACTTGCTTACACGTAAAGTAAATACAAAAAATTATTTCCACCTTCTCAATACATACCAATCCTGCAATGTTTACAATAACATTACAATATTATTAGGTACTAGTTTCGGTTCTGTTAAGAACCATCATCAGCCAAGCCAAGACAAGTGTAAATTATATTGCTAAAACAGATTCATGCAGTGAAATGATGGCCTAAAAATGGGGTGAAAATGATATACATATAAATGAGAACAGTAGGATACGACAAAATTATTTAAAAAGTGACAATAAAATCTTTAAAAAACATAGTAGTATCACTATTATCTCCAATAGAATAAACAGCTCTAGTTGACGGAGTTGCACATTTAAATTGGTTGAATCAGATATAAACAAAGTCCAGAGTTTCTGTTAGGTTCTAGAAGATGTGGATCAACATTGCGCAGAGGGAAATTTTGTTCAAAAGTCCAGAACGGAGGTTAAAAGATGTCAGAGCTGTAGAATGTATCTTGAGGTAAATTGAATCTTGTTGTGGTGCAAAGGAGTAATCCCAATTCAAAAGGGAACCAAACAAAACCTTGCGCAATGAAGTTTATAACCTTAAATTGAACTTGCTTGGTCGTTGGACCGGAAGCTATTATCGCACAGAGATCCCCGTGAGTAACAGAAGAGTGTGAGGCCTTAAAAGGACCTGAGGTGGGGGAGCAGCTCTCATTTTTCTTTGTGATGTTTTCGACCATATTGATTCAACCTGTGTCAGTCATGTATCCGCTTTGTCCGTTGAGACACTTTAAAATTTAGCCGCTTGCCAGAAGCGAGCCAAGTCTTTATAATTGAAATATCAGCTGGACAGTGTAAGTGCTTAATTTTAATCTAAATATGTGACTTTGAAATTATAAATAAAGAACTAGATAGTTTCCTCTACCAAAATAACGTAATCTGAGTAGACGCCAGAGTGCAGGCTGGCAAGAAACTGTTAGGTTGCTAACTATTGACTGTGAGTGGTACACTCAGTATCTACAAGCTATCTCATTTATGTACATTATTTACGTTAGCAATAAACTTTCGGGTAGCGTATGCTGATCGCATGTATGTCGAGTGCGCTCCGTTGTTAATTTTGCTGCTGTGAAGGACTGATAACTGCCCCCGGGCTTTGTGCCCGTAATTTAATGGTGCATGATTGAACTGTAAATTTTTGCACAGGTTGTAGCAAATCGCAGCCTATCATTAAGGGTGGAATCCATCTGCATGAGCACTACGAAGCGGTGAAGAAGACGAGTTCCAGTACGACCACATTGCAGGAGAGTCCAGCACCTTCAGGACAATCATGGCCGTTTTTTGGGCTCTACAGGATGATGCTTCAAATCCAGGAGACCGCTGCTATGTCGGGCTAAGGCCCGAATGACACTAGCGGTCATGTGAGTGTCGCTGGTGGTACCTGTCATCAAAGCTAAGTTTTCTAATGTCCATTAGCATGTTGTAGCCATCAAAGATATACTAGGCAGATTAGATTTTTCAAGTAAATATTTTTGCATATTTGAATGTAAGCCAGAGAGGCAATTGTTTGCTTTAATTTCAATAACGTAAATGTGTTCAGAGCTAAGTGCATGATCTAGCTTGGGACTAGTGCATTTAAGTTAGATAGATGGGTTTGAAGAGATGAGTTAGTATAGATACAGGTGTGTTTTTGTGTTTTCATGTCTTTCAGTTGTGTATTTCACATTATTTCACTTTATGGTAGAGAATTTATGAATAGAGTCCTCACATAGTAATGAGGCCATTTGCCTTTAATGTCACGTGGGTAAGAGTTTTATTTTACAGAATTAGTACAGGATGTTTTTCCTTTTTTTTAAAAAGTATCTATGCATGCAGCATGTATTTTAGCAACCACAACGTGATGTGCAACAGAGCTGTGATCAACGTTGTTTGTAATAAGATCTTTTAATATGCAGGGAAAGCAGATTTTTGGGACCATTTAGGTTCGATCCTATGTTATAAGTGTTGTGAGGCTAGAGATGCCTATGTATTTAGAAATGAAGGGCCTAATCTAGGAGAGACAACTAGGGAATTTAGCTGAGTGGCCAGAGGCGCCTTTTTTGAGTTGATTATGGTAAGGGTCGAACCCGAGGCCAGTGGAGTCTGTAATGGCTAGTGAAACCAGATATGTTTGTGATAGGTAGGAAGCCCCTATGTATTTGCCAGGAGTGAATTAGTTTCTGTTTTTGCTATTTGAAAGTGGGAGCTGGGCTTCATTATTGAGAATGAGTTTCGTCTCTCGTGTACGGAGACTAGTGCCTGCCAAGGCCAAGTTTTGTTTTGTGCTCCCCAGCGTTAGATAAAGAGAGGATCAGCTGATGGCTTGTCGCCCTTCAAGGAGAATGTTTACGGGGCGAGACCGTTAAATTCCAAGGATCTTGCAGCCCCCTAGCCAGCCAATCCTGCATATTTTTGTGTGTCACAGCTGTGTATAGTAACCAGATCACAAGGATAGTAAGAATGAAGGACAGAAGTATTTGTGCCTTGCTTGGCACAACATGACAACGCCCACCTATCAGAATTTTTATCCTGATAAGTCAACCATGCAGTGTATACTTTATTTGTCATTATTTTCAGATATCTGGTGTGTGTGATTTTTATATTTCTGTTTTGTCTATTGTCTTATGTGTTTATGTCTTGTTAATAATAACCAACGTTGATTAATTTTTGGTTATTTTAACCCGTAAGCTAAATTTCTGGTCGATGGTCTTTGAACCGTTCTAATTTGCATATGGCTCGGGGCATATTCAGAATCTGTACATTTTGGATGGGATGTATTAGGATGGCCTTAACTAGACATTTATTTGTTTTTATATCCGAATTATTTGTTTCAGAGTGTGTATCGAGTTTATTTTGCCTACTAGCATATTATTTGATAATGTGGCATCACAGTGACAGTTTTAGATATTTTCGCCCTTGGGCATGGATTTAGAAAACTTAGCTGAGGCAATAAACCACTCGAATGTAACATCATCCATGTTTTGTTTTTGTTTTGTTTTTGTTTTCCCTTGTAATTATGTTTGTTTGTTCATTATCTGGTTGATACCTCATCGTTCTGTAATTTGTTTGTAACTATTTTGATGTATAGTCACTTATGCGCACAGCGCATATGTTATTTTTGACCCTTTAGAGGTCGTCAGTTTAATTATTTTATCTAGCTTGATTTTAGTGTGATTGACATTTATGTTTTGAGATGAATAAATCTATCCTAGCCCTGATATTTTGCGTTCTTATTCATTAGAATAATGTAATCATAACTCCTGTCCATATACTTATTCACTATAAGTTATTTTTAAGATTTTTCTGGTAGCCTATTTTTACCAAACAGCACCACATGCTCTTACCTCTGAGTATAGCCCAATTTTTAGGACAGGGTACGGTTCAATACAGTATGTCAAATGTGCTTACCAACCATTATGTAATAAACTCACAATTACTTTTACAATGTATCTTTTTTGTGTGTATACTTTGTCATCATGATAAATAAATAAATAAATAAATAAATAAATAAATAAATAAATAAATAAATAAATAAATACTGTCATTTTCGCTTTATACTAGAACAAACAAACATACTATACATACAATTTATAAGTAGTGATCTCTTAGGTCATTATATGGCGTGGGAAGGTTCTTCAGTCAAACAAAATGATCATTTTTGTAATGTGCCGGTGGAAGGTAAATTTTATTCATAGAGATGTTGCACTTACCTCTCTGCATAAGTATTCTTATTTGTATTCACTTCTTTCATGCATCACAGTGTTGTTTCTTTTAATGGTATTTTTATAAATCAGGTCATTCTAAAGTTGTTAGCAGAAGTGGGCAATAGGACATATCATCAGGGCTCATAGTAGAGAGTAACTATTATTAATGCTTAAAATACAAACCTGATCAAGAATGGGTTCCGTGAAGTCTGCTCGAACATCATAAACCAGGGAGTCATTAGTAGAGAGACCAAAGAATGGATGTGTATGCTCATAGAAAATGCGACTCTCATTGATATCTCGCTGGGTAAAGTTGACAGCCTCTTGTGGACTCCCTGTAGGTATGGATTCCATCATGAGACGGCCGAGAGATGGCGGGCTGGTTACGGTGTACAGGATCGTCCGAGTATGATCCGAAGCTTTTGTTAGTAGCTGTGCAGGAGTTATGGCCTGCCGTCGCATAGGAAATACATGGAGGTGATTGTCCGACGCGTGCTTCAGTCGTACCTTGCAAGCACTTACTGTGAAGGAGAGTTGCCCAGCTGTCTTCACTCCATCACTCACAGTCAGATCAAATCCTGCACCTTTTCCTCCTACATATACAGGAAAGAGAGTTAGTCATTTGCGACACACAGACTCTCACATTGCACATGATATAGCTAGAAAGCGAACTTAGGGTTTTATGAGACTGATAATCAAAAGTCATTAGAGGTAAAACACACAGTTCCATCTGACTTCTCATTTTGAAAATATCAGATGTAAGTACTGGTCTATTCATGAATTGTTTTGTACAACAACAATATAGTAATTATTATTATTAATTTCTGAATGGAGATTATAACGTTTTAAATATTAATCTTAGTCTTTAACTGCCAGTCAGTAGATTCAGCTGTTGACATGTTTCATTTCATTGCAACACCAAGAAAGAATCACCCAAACGAATCCAAACTCATCAGATGTGTAGAACAGTGTGCTAGCAGTAAGTGGTTACGATTGCATAGAGGCATATGTAGGCACAGCAGAGCCCTGTCATGTTGACCGACAAGGACAGTGTTATGCCAGGTGTAGTCAGTGAAGTACTGTCAAACAAGGTGGAAACACTAAACTAAGTCCCAGTTTGAGCGGTGTCTTTAAAAGTAGGAAAGATCATTTATAGGAAGGAGAGTTAGGGATTGGAATAACTTATCAAGGGAGATGTTCAATAAATTCCAATTTCTTTGAAATCATTTAAGAAAAGGCTAGGAAAACAACAGACAGGGAATCTGTCACCTGGGCGACTACTCTAAATGCATATCAGTATTGGTCGGTCGGTCGGTCGGTCGGTCGAGTATGCCTTGTCGACATCAAAGGGTAGAATATCAGCATGTGAATGAATTTAAACAGGGCAGAATGATAGGTCCCCGGCAGGAGGATTTGTCATACTGTGACGTTTTGGCTCATGTAGGACATGCTGCTACGACAGTGATGCATATGTGGAAGCAGTGGACAGAAGAGGGTTGCACGCAGTGACGAGCGGGTACTGACAACGCAACATGACCACAGCATGGGATGACCGCCATCTTGTCCGCATGGCCATAAACGGACCATACCGGTACTACTTCATCAACATACATACATACATTATCATTATAGTGTGTTATGTCTTTCAGTTCAGTCTGCAAACCTCTGTGAATTTACTAAACGTCGCCACAATCCTCTATTTGGAACTAATGCTGTGGCCTCATTTAGTTCTATACCTCTTATCTTTAAATCGTTAGAAACTGAGTCTAACCATTGTCGTCTAGGTCTCCCTCTATTTCTCTTACCCTCCATAACAGAGTCCATTATTCTCCTAGGTAACCTATCCTCATCCATTTGCCACACATGACCCCATCACCAAAGCTAGTTTATGCATCCCTCGAGTTCATTCCTAAATTAGCCTTTATCTCCTCATTCTGAATACCCTCCTGCCATTGTTCCCACCTGTTTGTACCAGAAATCATTCTTGCTACTTTCCTGTCTGTTACTTCTAACTTATGAATAAGATATCCTGAGTCCACCCAGCTTTCACTCCCGTAAAGCAAAGGTGGTCTGAAAACAGACCGATGTAAAGATATTTTCGTCTGGGAGCTGACTTCCTTCTTACAGAATACTGTTGATCGCAACTGCAAGCTTACTGCAATAGCTTTACTACACCTTGATTCAATCTCACTTACTATATTACCATCCTGGGAGAACACACAACCTAAATACTTGAAATTATCGACCTGTTCTAGCTTTGTATCTCCAATCTGACAATCAGTTGTGTTGAATTTCTTACCTACTGACATCAATTTAGTCTTCGAAAGTCTGAATTTCAAACCATACTCATTGCACCTATTTTCAAGTTCCCAAGATATTGCACTGCAGGCTTTTGGCACAATCTGCCATTAAGACCAAGTCATCAGCATAGGCCAGAATGCTTATTACATTTCCACCTAACTGAATCCCTCCCTGCCATTTTTACCTTTCAGCATATGATCCATGTAAACTACGAACAGCAAAGGTGAAAGATTACACCCTTGTCTAACCCCTGTAAGTACCCTGAATCAAGAACTCATTCTACCATCAATTCTCACTGAAGCCCAATTGTCAACATAAATGCCTTTGATTGATTTTTATAATCTACCTTTAATTCCATAGTCCCCCAGTATGGCGAACATCTTTTCCCTTGGAACCTGTCATATGCTTTCTCTAGATCTAGGAAACATAAACACAACTGCCTATTCTTCTCGTAGCATTTTTTAATTATCTGGCGCATACTGAAAATCTGATCCTGACAGCCCCTCTGTGGTTTGAAACCACACTGGTTTTCATCCGACTTCCACTCAGCTACTGATCGTACCCTCTCTTCCAAGATTCCAGCGAATACTTTGCCTGGTATACTAATCAATGAGATACCTCGATAGTTGTTGCAATCCTTCCTGTTCCCTTGCTTATAGATAGGTGCAATTACTGCTTTTGTCCAATCTGAAGGTACCTTACCAAAACTCCATGCTAATCTTACTACTCTATGAAGCCATTTCATTCCTGCCTTCCCACTACACAATTTCAGGTCTAATTTCATCTATTCCTGCTGCTTTATGACAATGGAGTTTATTTATCATCCTTTCCACTTCCTCAAGCGTAATTTCACCAACATCATTTTCCTCCTCCCCATGAGCTTGGCTGTTCGCAACACCACCAGGAAGATTTCCTTTTACGCTGAGAAGATGTTCAAAATATTCCATCCACCTCTCCAGTGATGCCCTGGAATCTATTATGAGTTCACCTGCATTACTCAAAACACTGTTCGTTTCCTTTTTTCCTTTCTTCCTAAGAATCTTTATTACTGTCCAGAAAGGTTTCCCTGCTGCTTTACCTAGCCTTTCCAGGTTATTACCAAAATCTTCCCACGACTTCTTTTTGGATTCAACAACTATTTGTTTCGCTCTGTTTCTTTCATCTACATACAAATCCCTGTTCGCCTTGGCCCTTGTTTGGAGCCATTTCTGATAAGCCTTCTTTTTACGTTTACAAGCTGCTCTCACTTCATCATTCCACCAAGATGTTCCCCTTTCCATTCTTTACGCACAGTTGTTCCTAGGCATTCCCTTGCTATTTCTACTACAGCATCTCTGTATGCCACCCATTCTCTTTCTGTAACCTGAACTGCTTACTGTCTACTGTTCGAAACTTCTCACTAATCATATCCATGTACTTCTGCCTAATTTTCTCATCCTGGAGATATTCTACTCTTATTCGTTTGCAGACAGATTTCACTTTCTCTACCCTAGGCCTATAGATACTTAGTTCACTACAGATCCGATAGTGGTCTGTATCATCGAAAAATCCATGGAAAACTCGTACATTCCTAACAGATTTCCTGAATTCAAAGTCGGGTAAGATACAGTCTATTATGGATCTGGTGCCCCTATCCTCCCATGTGTAGCAGTGAATAGGCTTATGCTTGAAGATTATATTTGTAATTGCTAAACCCATACTAGCACAGAGGTCCAGCAAACGCTTCCCATTCCCATTAGCTTCCATATCTTCCCCACATTTACCCATCACCCTTCATATCCTTGAGTTCTGTTTCCAACTCTCCCATTGAAATCGCCCATTAGCACCATTCTATTCTTGCTGTTGACCCTGACCATGATGTCACTCAATGCTTCATAAAACTTGTCAACTTCATCCTCATTTGCACCCTCACATGGTGAATAAACTGAGACAATTCTCATCCTAATTCCTCCAACTGCTAAATCTACCCACATCATTCGCTCATTTACGTGTCTAACAGAATCTAGGTTGCGTGCAATTGTATTCCTGATAAACAGCCCTTCCCTTTCTAACATCCTTCAAGTACACTTTATAATCTCCTCTCTCTTCCTCGTTATCTCCCCTTACTAGAATATCACTTACTCCTAGCACATCCAGATGCATCCTCTTTGCTGACTCAGTCATTTCTACTTTCTTTCTTCCATAAGCCCCATTAATATTGGTAGTTCCCCATTAAATTCCAGTTTGTTCGCCACGTTGTTTCCAAGGAATCCCTCGCCTGTCAAATGGGAGTGGGACTCTGTTACTCCCATACGCCCGAGGCTTGCTTAAAATGTTCTGAGCTTGGTAAATTCATGAAGCAGGATCCTACCCTACTTAGACATAGTCCAAGTGAAGATTTCTCCTCTAACGGGTTATGGACCACCAGTGGATTGTATAGTCCTGGCTACCTGAGCACAAGGAGGGCCATGACTCAGAATATGTCCGAGATGCCCACTCCCATTCCATAGCAACTGGTATCCTGACTCTCAGGACCACTTACTAGGCCACTCAGCCGTTGCCCATGGTTCACAGACTAGGACGTGACTACAATAACCCACACCATGAACCATGGCTTAATGCTGGAGCACTGCAACCTGTCTTCATCAACAGTTTGATGCAGTCTGCTGTAGATTGGACTGGTGGACTAATAATTTCACGTGGCTAATTCTAGCAGAGTTCAGCCCTTGTAAGACAGACCCTCTGATGGGGGTGGGCGGCATCTGCCATGTGTAGATAACTGCGTGTTATTGTGGTGGAGGATAGTGTTATGTGTGGTGTGTGAGTTGCAGGGATGTTGGGGACAGCACAAACACCCAGTCCCAGAGCCAAGGGAATTAACCATTTAAGGTTAAAATCTCCAACCCGGCCGGGAATCAAACCCGGGACCCTCTGGACCTAAGGCCAGTACATTAATCATGTAGCCATGGACTCGGACATTGGACTTGTTAAAAACATGCCATTGCATTGATTTCCACTGTCCAGAAACTACAAAAGCCTCCGAGTGCAATGGGCACGTGAACGCTATCACTGGTGTGCTGAGTGGCAAAATGTAGCATTTCCAGATGAGTCCTGCTTCAACCTGTCCTACAGTGATGACCACATACATGTTCGACGCTACCATGGTGAACACAATCTGGCAGCCTGCATTGTTCAGCGGCATAGCAGACAAATACTAAGTGCGATGGACAGATACTGTATAGGCTTTTGGGCTTATGCCGTGTTAAGAAAATAAGGTGAAAATTCTTTACGTTTCGCAGAGAACTGTGCTATGCGTCCTCAGAAGAATTATCGACTGTCCATGATAAAGGCCTCTTAAACAATGACTCTTTAAAATTTAGATGTTATTATAGAATTGGAAATGGTACGTTCATTCACCACCAGATGGCTCCCAGGACGTGACACAACGCTAGCGTTCGAAGCGGAAGCTGACCGAACCATAGAATCAGTCTAAGTGGTTCACATAAACGTGTGTACATAACATATGACATTGACAGGTGTATGTTGTAGACACAAGTCTGGAATGAAACATCTGACGACGAGGAGCGTACAAATTTGGAAAACACCGAGATGAAATAACAATAGTGAAAGGACAGGGAAGGGAACTACCTACGTAAATTCTTAATAGCTGGCAACCAGGTATTATTTAATTGATAGCCGGTGTCCCTGTTGAAATTATTAGGATTTCTACGTATTTCCTGAGCTTCCTGTATAAACCTGGACGTCTAGTGTCTGGTGTGGGTAAGAGCTCGAGCATCTTGGAAGATGACATCATGAACCGATGATAGAGCGTGCTCAGCTATTGCTGATTTGTCTGGTTGGTTGAGACGAATATTATGTTCGTGTTCTTTGATACGGATACCAATGGACCGGCATGTTTGGCCGATGTATACCTTACCGCAAGTACAGGGAATTTTGTATACCACAGGATGTAAATGTGGGGACAATTTGTCCTTGGTTTTACTCAGACTGTGAGCAATTTTAGTGGCGGTGCCAAACACGGTTTTTATATTTTGTTTGCGGAGGACCTTGGCAATTCGATCTGTGGTGTTGTGAATGCAAGGCAAGCAAGCAGTTCCCCTCACTTCTTCCTTCTGTGAGCTTTGCTTAGTTGTTTCTCTGGGATGCAGGGCTCTATGAATCTGCAAATTGCTGTAACCATTACCCTTGAACGCGACTTTGAGTGTGTCCATCTCCACCTGGATATGTGATGGCTCACAAATTCATTATAAGCAAATTATCACGCAATCACAAATTCGCCTCGCCCTCTCGGCGAGTGTCGTGAGAATGCCTTGTTTTTGTGCTGGATGGTGGTGAGAATCTGCATGAAGATAGCAATTTGTGTGGGTAGGCTTATGATAGACAGTATGTCCTAAGGAGCCGTCCAGTTTCTTTCTTACTAGAGCTTCCAAGAAAGGAAGGCATCCGTCCGACTCCATCACCATAGCGAATTTTATTGAAGGATGTTGGTGATTTAGGTGGTTTAGAAATAGATGAAGATTCTTAGGACCTTCTGTCCAGACCACAAATGCATCATCAACATACCTCCAGGTTTAACGGGCACCGAAGCAATAGCCTCCTCCTCAAAATTCTCCATAAAGAAATTAGCCACTATGGGTGAAAGTGGACTTCCCATAGCCACTCCATCCGTCTGTTCGTAAAAATTCGCACCCCACAAGAAATAGCTGGAAGTCATGCAGTGGTAAAATAGCTTAGTAATGTCCTCAGAGAACAGGTGTTCAATGAGAGACATGACCGAGTCAATCGGTATCATGTCTATAAATACGGGCCATGAAAGCATCAATGGCAACATTAAAAACCTCTATGGGGAGGATACTTTTAAGAAGGCTTCAAAATTCAGCAAATTAAGGAGAAAGACGTCTATTCTTCTTTGTGCATCTACTGAGATGCAGGGACCATAACATCATTTCCAACTGTGTGAAGCTGAAGCTCACGTTAAGAATATATCAATGCACTAGCAAGGCTCTTGTGATCGAGAGTGCATAACACTCGTAAGGAACTGGATTCAGTCTCCTGAGAGTTGTTCCGTTTACACCTGCTGTGAAGCAACACTCTCTCGCGGGAATTGTGGTTGATTTTCGATCGCATTACTGCTATACAGGCTGAACGAGAATTCAACCAAGTGTCATTCAGACAGAAATCAAAGTTCCTCTGTCTAGCTCAGTAACAGGTGGTCTCTCGCACGAACCTCAATGCTAGTAAAACTGTCGTCAATCTTTCCAAGAAATCCTTGGACGAGAACCAAACGGCAGTTCTAGCTAGGGGTCTTAATTTTTCTGTCGCTCCCTCTAGAATTCCCACTGAGGAGATAATTACTTCAGTTGAGGCAGCCATCCACAAACTACCTACGGATGAGGCTGAGGAGTTGAGACAGAAATGTGTGAGACTCATAAGGTCTTCTGTTGTACCCGCGCCCAATTTAACAAGAGGCGAAAGGAGAGCTCTGAAGGAACTTAGAGATGATTCTGAACAGATCATTCTCTCAGCTGATAAAGGTAATGCGACAGTGGTTATGGACACTGACGAGTATAAGAATAAGATCTCGGCTATATTGTCAGAACCTGTTTACAGACTGAGCTCACGTGACCCCACCACTCGTGGGTCCAACTCCACCGTGATGCTCTTAAGGCAATCTTCAATTCCAAAAGAGGAGGCAAAACATCTGTCCTCGGGGGATGCAGTGCCACCTAGATTATATGGACTGCCTAAGATCCATAAAAAAAGATGTTCACCTCAGACCTATTGTTAGTGCGATAGGTTCCCCTACATATGCTCTGGCTAAATACTTAAGCAAATTGCTTCAGCCATACATAGGATGTACTGAGTCATACGTCAGGGACTCTCAGTATTTCATCAACAAGCTGTCAACCATAACCCTTCAACCTAATGCACTTTTGGTGAGTTTCGATGTGGAGTTCTTGTTCACTAAAGTGGTGATTGACTCGGTCATGTCTCTCATTGAACATCTGTTCCCTGATGACATTACTAAGCTATTTTACCACTGCATGACGTCCAGCTTTTTCTTGTGGGTTGGGAATTTTTATGAAGAGATGGACGGAGTGGCTATGGGAAGTCCACTTTCGCCCATAGTGGCTAATTTCTTTATGGAATATTTTCAGGAGAAGGCTATTGCTTTGGCGCTTGTCAAACCTATGATATGGTGGAAGTATGTTGATGATGCATTTGTGGTCTGGACAGAAGGTCCTGAGAAACTTCATCTATTTCTAAACCACCTAAATCAGCAACATCCTTCAATAAAATTCACTATGGGGATGGAGTCAGATGGATGCCTTCTTTTCTGAAGGGAACTGACTACTTGCCTTACATTCACAACACCACAGATCGAATTGCCAAGGTCCTCTGCAAACATAATACAAAAACCGTGTTTGGCACCGCTACTAAAATTGCTCACACTCTGAGTAAAACCAAGGACAAATTGTCCCCACTTATACATCCTGGGGTATTGCGGTAAGGTATACATCGGCCAAACATGCTGGTCCATTGGTACCCGTATCAAAGAATATGAACGTAATATTTGTCTCAACCAACCAGACAAATCGGCAATAGCTGAGCACCCCCTATTGTCGGGTCATGATGTCATGTTCCAAGATGCTTGAGCTCTTACCCACACTAGACACTACACGTCCAGGATTATATGGGAAGCTGTGGAAATATGTAGAAATCCTAACAATTTCAAAAGGGACAGTGGCTATTAATTAAGTAATACCTGGTTGCCAGCCATTTAGAATTTACGTAGGTAGTTCCCTTCCCTCTCCTTTCACTATTGTTATATCGTCTCGGTGTTTTCCAAATTCCTACGTTCCTCGTCGCCAGATGTTTCATTCCAGGCTTGTGTCTATATCATACACCTGTCAATGTCATATGTTACGTACACACATTTATGTAAACCGCTTAGACTGATTCTAAGGTTCGGTCAGCTTCCGCTTTGAACGCTAGCGTTGTGCCACATCCTGGGAGCCATCTGGTGGCGAATGAACGTACCATTTCCACTTCTATTATAACGTCTAAATTTTAAAGAGTCATTGTTTAAGAAGCCTTTCTCGTGGACATTCAAGATTTCTTCTGAGGACGCAGACCACAGTTCTCAGCAAAACATAAAGAATTCTCACCTTATTTTCTTGACACGGCATAAGCCCAAAAGCCTGTACAGTATCATGTCTATAAGTACAGGCCATGAAAGCATCGATGGCAACACTAAATGTGATGGTTTGTGATACCATCGAAACAAATAGTTGTCAAATCCACAAACAAGTCATGGGAAGATTTTGGTAATAACCTGGAATGGCTAGGTCAAGCAGCAGGGAAACCTTTCTGGACAGTAATAAAGAATCTTAGGAAGGGAAGGAAAAAGGAAATGAACAGTGTTTTGAGTAATTCAGGTGAACTCATATTAGATCCCAGGGAATCACTGGAGAGATGGAGGGAATATTTTGAACATCTTCTCAATGTAAAAGGAAATCATCCTGGTGGTGTTGCAAACAGCCAAGCTCATGGGGAGGAGAAAAATGATGTTGGTGAAATTATGCTCGAGGAAGTGGAAAGGATGGTAAAAAAACTCCATTGTCACAAGACAGCAGGAATAGATTAACTTAGACCTGAAATGGTGAAGGATAGTGGGAAGGTAGGGATGAAATGGCTTCATAGATTAGTAAAATTAGCATTGAGTATTGGTAAGGTACCTTCAGATTGGACAAAAGCAGTAATTGCACCTATCTATAAGCAAGGGAACAGGAAGGATTGCAACAACTATCGAGGTATCTCATTGATTAGTATACCAGGCAAAGTATTCACTGGCATCTTGGAAGGGAGGGTGCGATCAGTCGTTGAGAGGAAGTTGGATGAAAACCAGTGTGGTTTCAGACCACAGAGAGGCTGTCAGGATCAGATTTTCAGTATGCGCCAGGTAATTGAAAAATGCTACGAGAGGAATAGGCAGTTGTGTTTATGTTTAGTAGATCTAGAGAAAGCATATGACAGGGTACAGAGGGAAAAGATGTTCACTATACTGGAGGACTATGGAATTAAAGGTAGATTATAAAAATCAATCAAAGGCATTTATGTTGACAATTGGGCTTCACTGAGAATTGATGGTAGAATGAGTTCCTGGTTCAGGGTACTTACAGGGGTTAGACAAGGCCGTAATCTTTCACCTGTGCTGTTCGTAGTTTACTGTACATGGATCATCTGCTGAAAGGCATAACATGGCAGGGAGGGATTCAGTTAGGTGGAAATGTAGTAAGTAGTTTGGCCTATGCTGACGACTTGGTCTTAATGGCAGATTGTGCCGAAAGCCTGCAGTCTAATATCTTGGAACTTGAAGATAGGTGCAATGAGTATGGTATGAAAATTAGCCTCTCGAAGACTAAATTGATGTCAGGAGGTAAGAAATTCAATGGAATTGAATGTCAGATTGGTGATACAAAGCTAGAACAGGTCGATAATTTCAAGTATTTAGGTTGTGTGTTCTCTCAGGATGGTAATATACTAAGTGAGATTGAATCAAGGTGTAGTAAAGCTAATGCAGTGAGCTCACAGTTGCGATCAGCAGTATTCTGTAAGAAGGAAGTCAGCTCCCAGACAAAACTATCTTTACATCGGTCTGTTTTCAGACCACCTTTGCTTTACGGGAGTGAAAGCTGGGTGGACTCAGGATATCTTATTCATAAGTTAGAAGTAACAGACAGGAAAGTAGCAAGAATGATTTCTGGTACAAACAGGTGGGAACAATGGCAGGAGGGTACTCGGAATGAGGAGATAAAGGCTAATTTAGGAATGAACTTGATGGATGAAGCTGTACGCATAAACCGGCTTCGGTGGTGGGGTCATGTGATGTGAATGGATGAGGATAGGTTACCTAGGAGAATAATGGACTCTGCTATGGAGGGTAAGAGAAATAGAGGGAGACCAAGACGATGATGGTTAGACTCGGTTTCTAACGATTTAAAGATAAGAGGTATAGAACTGAATGAGGCCACAACACTAGTTGCAAATCGAGGATTGTGGTGACGTTTAGTAAATTCTCAGAGGCTTGCAGACTGAACGCTGAAAGGCATAACAGTCTATAATGATAATGTGTGTATGTATGTATGTATGTTTCTTTTCTCTCATTCCTCTAGTCAACATCATTATCTCGTTTTCTTCCATGCTTATCATAATTTCTGTCCTACCCACAGGGATTTGGAGTCTGCTGCAACAAATGTTGCAGATTGCTTGCATGCATTCAATTACTGTTTTACAGTTCCTTTCTTCTTCATGATTTTCCATACTGTTGCTCTGGGGAGGCTATTGCCTGCCATTTCTACTGCAAGGAATGTCATCACCATTTTTCTACCACATTCTTATTACTTTTCTATCATCTGTCACATACTGGAGAAAAATATAGAGAGAACTGAAAATGTGTATAACTGACTTTTATTATTACTCATTTCATGTAATGATTTTACACAAGCATCTTAAAAAAGTATAACAAAACTTTCCATTTTCCTTCTGTAACTATTAAAGTATAATTCATGCAGGATAATAAAATGATTTTAAGAAATGTCTTCAGAATATTCACTACTCGTGACATACCAGCTGTCTTAAAGATACAGGTAGGTATTTTCTGACTTTTAGAAAAGAATAGTTAGTTTAAACTGAGCTTTCAATTCCTTTCGTAGGCTTGCCTGAATAACTTACTGGAAAGTTTTTCTGCAAAATTGGGAAAGTAATTATTACAAATACCGTAGCACTGTAAGACATATACCAGATGCTCACAACTGTAGGCTCCGTGCGTATAGCAATGTGCTGCTGCGGGTGGAAATTACGAGAACTACTTAGGGGCACCTTCATCAACAGGTGACAATAAGAAGCTCGAATATGTGTGACATTTACATACAAATATTCAATCATTTTACAGTGGCCCTCTATAGCTGAATCCCTGTCTACGTTTTTGTCTGAAGCCATTATTAGATTTTAAGACCATATTCCCTATGTGCCGATCCGGTCGTGTTTGTGATGTAGATAGCCACCGTGATGTAACCTTGTGTCCCTATACGTGCTCTTTTTTTTTTTTTCTCCCAAGTTTTGTTTTGTTTTGCTTTTGACACAGTATAAGATACCTAAGTATGTTTTTTTTTTCAGCTAATTTCATATCCGCCCTCTTTACAATGAATATATCATCGTTCATAGTTTTGGCTTTACTTGATAAAACGACTAGTGGCTGGGTATAACATGAAAGTGGAACCCAATAAATAAATCAAGAAGGAGAATAAGTAGAAGAAGAAGAAGAATTTTACAATGTTGTCTTCAGATGATTATTTTTTAATGTCATAACGTTCGGGCAGAACTATATGCTTGTTGTTGGCTGCATTAATAGATACTGTGATACAAAGGTTTTCTTCACGACCTCATGAAATGCATTTTTTAAAGACGGTGGGTCATAGCAGTAAATTGCAAGAAGTAAGTCGGGATTTATACATTTTAATTAATACAAAATAACTCTTTACAACATGTATTTGAACCATTTTACAAATAGGTTAACAATTAAAATTAAATTATTATAGCAATGTTATATCTGCAAAGCGATCTGAAGTAGGCCATCTCTTTTAGAGCATACACATCATAATAGATACACATTGTATTATATTGTCATAGTCTTAATTATAGCCAGTATAATAATAATAATAATAATAATAATAATAATAATAATAATAATAATAATAATAATAATAATAATAATAATAATAATAATAATAATAATAATAATAATAATAACAACAATAATAATAATACACTGACTGACAGAGCAAATGCAACACCAAGAAGGAGTGGTCAGAACTTTATGCCAATTGCAGGGTAGACTGACGTCACTGAGGTATGCTCATGATGTGAAATGCGCCGCTGTGCTGCGCACGTAGTGAACGATAAATGGGACACGGCGTTGGCGAATGGCCCACTTCGTACCGTGATTTCTCAGCCGACAGTCATTGTAGAACGTGTTGTCGTGTGCCACAGGACACGTGTATAGCTAAGAATGCCAGGCCGCCGTCAACGGAGGCATTTCCAGCAGACAGACGACTTTACGAGGGGTATGGTGCTCGGGCTGAGAAGGGCAGGTTGGTCGCTTCGTCAAATCGCAGCCGATACCCATAGGGATGTGTCCACGGTGCAGCGCCTGTGGCGAAGATGGTTGGCGCAGGGACATGTGGCACGTGCGAGGGGTCCAGGCGCAGCCCGAGTGACGTCAGCACGCGAGGATCGGCGCATCCGCCGCCAAGCGGTGGCAGCCCCGCACGCCACGTCAACCGCCATTCTTCAGCATGTGCAAGACACCCTGGCTGTTCCAATATCGACCAGAACAATTTCCCGTCGATTGGTTGAAGGAGGCCTGCACTCCCGGCGTCCGCTCAGAAGACTACCATTGACTCCACAGCATAGACATGCACGCCTGGCATGGTGCCGGGCTAGAGCGACTTGGATGAGGGAATGGCGGAACGTCGTGTTCTCCGATGAGTCACGCTTCTGTTCTGTCAGTGATAGTCACCGCAGACGAGTGTGGTGTCGGCGTGGAGAAAGGTCAAATCTGGCAGTAACTGTGGAGTGCCCTACCGCTAGACAACGCGGCATCATGGTTTGGGGCGCTATTGCGTATGATTCCACGTCACCTCTAGTGCATATTCAAGGCACGTTAAATGCCCACCGCTACGTGCAGCATGTGCTGTGGCCGGTGGCACTCCCGTACCTTCAGGGGCTGCCCAATGCTCTGTTTCAGCAGGATAATGCCCGCCCACACACTGCTCGCATCTCCCAACAGGCTCTACGAGGTGTACAGATGCTTCCGTGGCCAGCGTACTCTCCGGATCTCTCACCAATCGAACACGTGTGGGATCTCATTGGACGCCGTTTGCAAACTCTGCCCCAGCCTCGTACGGACGACCAACTGTGGCAAATGGTTGACAGAGAATGGAGAACCATCCCTCAGGACACCATCTGCACTCTTATTGACTCTGTACCTCGACGTGTTTCTGCGTGCATCGCCGCTCGCGGTGGTCCTACATCCTACTGAGTCGATGCCGTGCGCATTGTGTAACCTGCATATCGGTTTGAAATAAACATCAATTATTCGTCCGTGCCGTCTCTGTTTTTCCCCAACTTTCATCCCTTTCGAACCACTGCTCCTTGGTGTTGCATTTGCTCTGTCAGTCAGTGTAATAATAATAATAATAATAATAATAATAATAATAATAATAATAATAATAATAATAATAATAATAATAATAATAATACCGACCACAATTGGAGCATCAGGCATCATAGAGACAGAAAAAATAAATGTAAAATTCTCAGAAAAATATTTGGACCAATACACAGAAATGGCATATGGATGAAACGACCTACTGAAGAGCTGTACCAGCACACTGACAGACTCGCAGACATGATCAGGAAATGCAGACTAACTTTTTATGGGCACATTCAGAGAATGGACAGCAACAGACTTACAAAGAAAATCTTTGATGTAGTAAACAGTTCAAGCAAGAAAACAAATTTGTATCATGAAATAGAGGAAGACTTAAGGCAGGTGGGGATCAACAGGCAAATGATAGGAGACAGAAAAGAATTCAGAAACAAAATTAGGAATACAAAATTTATAGTAAATGAGAAGAAGAAGAAGAAGAAGATGACAGGAACATTGTGGACAGAACAAAGAAAACAGGAGCACAGCCAAAGGATGAAGAGATTTTGGGAAGAGAAGAGGAAGAAGAGAAAGAAGTGAAAATTGTGTCATCATGAGATATTCGAGTTCAAACACTGTCCATAAGGGCAAAAATGATATGAATGAATGAATAATAATAATAATTGTTACGGGGTTACCTGTGGAACGCAGAGGTGAAAGAAGGTGCCGGGGTGAACGGGTCTAACTACAAAGTCAAGAATGGAATTTAAAACTTTAATAAAGGTTATATTTTCTTTTCTTTTTTAGAATTTCAAAAATCAACGAATAACAATATAACATGTCCCATAGGCAAGTTAGAAATGAGTCAAGTAAAATACAAGGTAGTGAATTCTACAAGTCCTGGGCTTCGAGCCCCTCGCTTACATTTCCTGAGCTACACGCTCAAATTTACAAAGATCATAACTTTACTTAAGGGCAGAAATCCCCTAAAACACGGAGCTGTTGCTCCAGCAATTACAATATCAGGCCTCCCAGAGGCATTTTTACAACACTAGAAAAGAGCTGACACGCTCTCAGTTTTTCAAGCCTATTCAAGGCAATATTAGACTTTGCAATTACTTGCCATCAAGGCACAACTTACACAAATGAAACAGGGGTATCTCGTACCCAACCTACTGGGCCTTAGCAGAAAAAGAACAGGTTAAGTAAATGGCCAGAAACACCAAGATGAATGGAGGCGTGTACTTGCACTCCTAAATATGCATTCTTAAAACCTAAAAGGCACTAGGCCGATGAAACAGGGGCTATTCCCAAACTATGGAGGTGACTCGTATAAGAATAATTTAAGACATTACAGAAAGGAAGAAAACCAGTTACAAAACGTAGTCACCTCAAATCAATATGAAGGGGAGCTCGAGAGGGTGAATCACTCTCTATCCCCGAATTACAGTTACAGATTTTATGAAGGTTTTACATAAGCCGGCAGAAAATTACACTTTTAGAAAAGTAGGTTACATGGTAAAAGTTTCGGACCTTTCCTGCGGGTTAAACTGCTGAGCTAGCAAGAAATAAAGATGTTAAATGGCCATTACCTTGCTGAAGAACTGCTGCCTGATGAAAGAGGCACCACCCGCCTCCTGCTTCACACACACACACACACACTTAGTTAGATGTTGATCAAGTGGCCAAGAGCCGTGAAAATCCGCATTTTATAAACCCTCGGGGAAAGTTCGAGACCTTTCATGAATAATCAAGCCACACCCTCTTACTTTTATTGGCTAGCATAAAGTTACACACCAAATCGAAGAAGAAGCCTGTGATAGGCCAAAAATTAATTACAGAAATTAGGGATTGGCTGAATTCAAAACTGGCGGAAAGAAAAGATCAATATCGCCAACCCAAAAATGAATGAACATAATTTAGTAAAGAACAAACTTATGAATACAAAATTTCTTCAAATAAAGTTCCTTCACTTCGCACCAGGCTGCATGATCATAGTTTTTGTAGTGACATCTGTTGCAGAAAGTCCAAACTTCTTGATAAATGGTAAACAAAACACGCAGAATTTTATACAGTACTGGAAACTTCACAATCACAAAATTAAGGTGGTGACATCTTCTGAGTAAAAGTTTAAGTAGGTCTAGTTTCAAGTTCAGTGCTTCTCCTGTAGAGGAGTTCTTATTGGCACAAGATTTAAATGTGCAGTGTAGAGGTGTACCTCCCAGTATAATAATAATAATAATAATAATAATAATAATAATAATAATAATAATAATAATAATAATAATAATAATAATAATAACAACAACAACAACAATGCTGTACTACAGACCAAAGTGTGCAATTTTATAGTATTCTGTTACAACCTAATGAAATGGATTTGGAAAGGCAATAGACAAATAATTATAATTATACATATAGGCCTTCATTACGCAATATTAATAGCTCACAGAAATACCGCCTTTTACATCCGTGAATTTATGTCCTCATCCCAAGGTGGTGCATTTCTTTTCAAGCACACCCCTAATTGAAATGAGCTGCATGCACCGTTTTAACCACATACCAGTTTCTGGCAGTGTCAGGATTCAAGCCCGGGCCCCCGAGGAAGGCAGCTAGTAGTGCCAACCATTATATTACAGCAGTGGACTTGATCATATTATAAATACAGAGACACAATATAAATAATCACTTATTGGTAAATTTAAGTGATTCTGAACTTTTCTTCTCATGCATAATTTTTTATAGGGTACATGCAGTTTCAATATCAGGAATTTCAATAGGTCCGACATCAAGCTTGAGCCTTTTTACCAGAAAAAGTTCCTCTACTCTCTTCCCCCTGTTGTAGTTCTCTTTCCCTACGTTTGAGATGCGAGGTCGAGACTATTCACATGGTCGATCAGTACGCGAGGTGACATGTTCTAAGCAGAATGCATAAGCAACAGCTGAAATATGGTTACATTTCTTGGAAACAACTATTCGCCTTCATGAAATAATGATTGTTACCAAGGCGTTCCTTATAAAACATGGTTATATTTAAAACTAATTAAAATTAAATTTTAAAATTAATTGCCTCCCTAGTAACAATAACCTACACTAACATGATATCATATTAGAAATAGACCAAGGATATTTTTCTGAAGACAGCATTGTTGAATGTGTATATGAACACTAATCTTGTTATCACCACTACAAATGCATAAATTAATACGTTGCCTGTATCGTGAAATGGTAGGATATCTAGGCAACCAATATTATTTTCTTTCTGATTACATTTGCAGTTATTGCTCAGTTGCAACTTCCTGAGAACTGTTTTTCTTGTAAATTTATTACATGACCACTTTATGCAAGTTTGGAATAATGTGGCCAATTGTTGTTGCATAAAACACTATGAAATTCCACTGTTATTATTTAGTCGGCCATGGCAGCACGCGGTGAGACGACAGTGGATATGTGCACGGTGAAACACATTAGCAATGTTCGCCACTCGCAGCGCAGCGGTGCATTTCTCCCATCAGCGCACGGAGCCTATAATCAAATTTATTCCACTGAGATTTGACAACATCCTTAAGCAGTGTTCTCCCGAGGTTTAATGGGCGCACCACCCTGCCATTTTTACAGACCGCCCGGCTAATATAACCTAGATATGTGGCAAGTTACATAATATTAATCTATATAAATAAAATTGTTTCTGTTTGTCTGTCTGTTTGTCTGTTCCACCATCACGTCGAAACGGCTGGATAGATCTCAACCAAACTTCATATTTAGAGTATACTGACCCCGGGGAAGGTTTCGATATGCATATCATTTTAAAATCTTTGAAAAGACGGGGGTTTTATAGGAAAAACGGTTTTCCTCCATTTTCTCTTATACTATTATAGGCAAAATATCGAATTTGTCGTATAAGGACGAGACAAAGCTCAATTTAATCCTCTTGACGCAAAGAACAAAACTCGGTAAGCCCTATGGGCCCGAAAACCATGTTTTAAGGCCCTAAAACCAACCGTTACGGAGATATTGGCACCACACTACCCCTGCTCTAGGAATCGGATAAAGAAATGAACTGCTGTAACCATGGCAACGTCAGCTCCAGGATTCTAGAGCAGTGAGATTATGCATGTACGTTTGGGCATAGCTGTCAACCAAAATAGGTACAAATAAGACTTAATATCTGGGAAAAAAATATACTGTTGTGTACGGCACTCATAGGACTCCTTTGGGCGGGGATGGAAAGGGGGTGAAGAACGAGTGTAAAAATCTTACTATATATAGAAATGGAAGTGTGTGTGTAAATGACACATCTCCAACTAAACCACTGGAGCAATTTCAACCAAACTTGGTACACGAATCACTTACTATCGGGAGACGATCACTGTGGGGGGTAAGCCATCCCTAGCGCCCTTAAGGGAGAGGGTCAGGGGGGTGGTAGTTACAATAATAATCGAGAATAGTGTCGAATTCATAGTTTTCGGGGTCGCTGAGTTGAAAAGTGATACTCTAGAATTTTTTTAAAATCCAGCCCCCTTTTAGGTTGGGAGCAAAGGGTGGGGGGGTGGGGTGAGATATAGAAATAATTAAAAACAGTTTCGAATCCATAGATTTCAGGGTCTCTGAGATGAATAGTATTACTCCGGATTTTTTGCAAATCCAAGTGGGGAGCGAAGGGGGTGAGATATAAAATTAATCGAAAAACTACATATAAAAATATTATCTTCTTCTTCTTACTATATATAAAAATTGATGTATGTGTGTGCGTGGGTGTGTGGGTGTGGGTGTGTATATGACACATCTCCTCCTAAACCACTGGAGCAATTTCACCAAACGTGGTACACTTATCAATTAGTATCAGGAGACAAACCGTGTGAGGGTAAGACACCCCTAGCACCCTTTTGGCAGGGGGCAAGGGGAGTGGTATAAAAATAATCTTATAAATAAAGTTGTTCGTTTCTGTTTGTCTGTTTGTTTGTTTGTTTGTTTGTTTGTTTGTTTGGCTTAAGTGCGGCCAATATCCAGTATTCGGGAGATAGTAGGTTCGAACCCCACTGTCGGCAGCTCTGAAAATGGTTTTCCGTGGTTTCCCATTTTCACACCAGGCAAATGCTGGGGCTGTACCTTAATTAAGGCCACGGCCGATTCCTTCCAACTCCTATCCCTTCCCTGTCCCATCGTCGCCATAAGACCTATCTGTGTCGGTGCGACGTAAAGCAACTAGCAAAATAAAAAGAATAAAAATGTTTGTTTGTTCCACCATCACGTCGAAAGGGCTGGATAGATCTCAACCAAACTTCATATTTAGAGTATACTCACCCCGGGGAAGGTTTCGATATGCATATCATTTTAAAATCTTTGAAAAGACGGGGGTCTATAGGAAAACCACAACGGTCTTCCTCCATTTTCTCTTATACTATTGATTTTCTGCAAACTCTGTGGACCGTATGTGAAAGGTCTCTTCATCACAAACAACTTTCGTTGTGTTCATAATTTACCTTACTCTTCAAATGACGGAGAAATTTACTATTTTCTGCCGATACCATGCTCGGCATTGAGGGACCGACAGAGCAATAACGAATATATGGGTTACCATGGCAACGTCTCTGACTGCTTGCCAGCAGGGAAGTAACGTATTGTCATTTTCCTCATCATTCCTTTAAATTCGTGGTTGTTCCTTGGGTAGAAAGCAAGAGAGTCGTCAATCGGCCATTCTGCGGGATATTGGCGGAATATCATTGGAGGTTATAACCGTCCTCGAATAGCATAAGTAATAACACAAATATTCATCTTCTTATCTGATTACCTAAGAATCCCTGCGCCTAAATTTCTCTCCGATTACCGCTTTCTTATATCCATAACTCACTCCGGCATAATTTATTGAGGAGCATTTGATTTTCCAATACATTCACTTGGTATTTATATATTTGTCGTCATCCGGATGTCCTCTGTTATAATCTATTTTCTATTAATTTCAACTTACTAAACTGTATTACTTTCTTCCTTAATTACCACGTATGTATGCGAGTGCTAATCCCGAATGCTGTACACTCTTTCCTTTGAGGAAATATTCTAAGCTATGCAAATGTATAACTTCTGGCCCAGGAAAATTCCGAAATATGGATGCAATTTTAACGGCGGTGCAGACCTTCGTTTCGGGGTAATTGGTGGCTAATCAGTAAGTCGTATCAAAAGTCACAAAGCAAATTGCGTTTCATTTTGGAGAGATCTACAACTTTTGTCCTGTGACTTTTCGTCGTATTTCTATCCCTAATACATTAAACACAAGTTGATTTTGTACTTTTACACGTATATGTTATCATTTGGCACACTTATAGGAAAGGTAGAATCATGACATTCGGCACGCACATTGACATGACCATTGGCAATGTTATAGCCAAATTTTATGATTCTAGCTGTCACATGAGAATCAAAAATATAAAGTAGCATCCATAAACTGTACAAGATTTCACCCCATTCAATGACTCTAACTCAATCTAACCCATAAATAAAGGAGATACGAGAAGATGTCATAGGACCAACCATGTAGAGCACTGAAAGGGGCGTCTGATGGTGAAGTCCGTTTGTAGATACGTCGTACAGTTGCAAAGCAGTAACTATCGAAATAAAGGTCTACACTTCTAGAGTATGTCTGTACATTGACAATTTTGGCGAAATTTCCGTACAGTTATCCGTTTCAGGTGTAATAATGACCATCTGCATATATTCTGTTTTGGTGTCTGTCTGTTTGTTTGTTTGTCTGTTTGTCTAAAACTTGGAAACTACTGGATATATTTCCACCAAACTTGATATTTAGAATCCATCTGTCCTTTGGTAGGTTTTAGGGCAAGTATTGTTTCTGAATCCCTGAATTGACTGGGGGATTATACGAAACCGAAACCGTCATTTTGCAACCAAACTTAATGTAAATTTAGCTGCCGTAATGGAAATTCATTTCTAGGCCTTTTTCCTCATGTGCATCATTTCAATACGAGGATTAATAAGGGAGATATCATTAACGGACCGTTTTCCGGTACAAGTCCCACCGGACTTAACTCAAGAGCGGGTGCGTGTAAAGCGTATGTTTTACAACTTGAAAACTACTGAAGATATTTGAGTCAAACTTTATATTAACATCCACCTGTCCAACGGTAGGTGTTAATCGTCAATAACATTTCATGTTCCCGGAATGGACTGGCGGTTTATAGGGAACCGAAATGGTGATTTTACTCTTCCAGAATATATACAGTACAAGACCAACCTGACTGGAAATCGACCAAACATGATGGAATTCCATCTCTAAAACTTTTTTTCATGTGCATTTTTTCGACAGGAGGATTAATAAGGGAGATATCATAAACGGTCCGTTTTTCCGGTTAAGTCCAGCGGATATAGCCCAAAAGGTGTTGTACGTGGAGCAGGTTCCTTATTTATCTATGTAAATGAAATCGTAACTACTGTGTGCCTGTACATAGACTATTTTGTCGAAATTTTCGTACAGCTACACGCTTAAGGGGTAATAATGATCATCTGCATATTTTTTGGTTTAGTATCTTGAAAGTTCTACTTTTTACACTTCTCACTGAAAACCCAGATTGCGGCATAATCTGCCAGTCGAGAAAGAAAACTGAAATTTGGCAAAATTTTACGACTTAGCCTGTAACGGGCGGAAAACTTCCAAGAGCTTTAAATTTTTCCCTTTCTATCCCGAAGAACATCGAAATATGGAGGCAATTTTAATGATGGTGCAGACCTTCGGGAAGTATCATCACATAACGGATGGCACAATCCCCGTTCAATTTGGAGTGATCTACAACCTTGGTCGTACGACTTTTTGTCGTATTTATATCCATTTTACGTTTGACTTTTCTCTATTTCTCGATCTTAAGTAAAGTAGTACTTTTCACATACATAATTCATACCTTCCATCACTTAGAGGAAAGATAGAATCATCATACTCTACACGAAAATTGGTCCACCCAGTAGCCATATGTGAGCCAAATGCTATGTATGTAGCTGTCACTTAATTATCCGAAAAGCAATGCAATGTGAGATAATCTTACACAAATTTTACCCAAGTTTCTAACTCAATCTGACCCATGAATAGATGAGATATCATATGACCAGCAATTTAGGCCGCTAAATCCGGCGTCTTATGGTACAATCTTTTCTCGATATGATGTACCGTTTAGAAGCAGTTAATCTGTAAATGAAGGTCTGCAATATTGTAAACAAGCACATACTTTCGTATGTCGAACTATATATATTCACTGATGTCGATTTTGTAGCGATCGAGAAAGGGTGTGTCTGCTATTGTAATCAGTACTCCGCACACCGACTATGACTGGCAGTAGGAATGGAGTCCTTCTCCAATTCCTGTGTAACTGGCATTAATGAGGCAGGCCTACCATTGTAATGAATAATTCACTTCTCGATTTGACTTTCAGAAGGCAAGGGAGCATGCAGCATACAGTCTTTGGCTGTAGGCAAGCGTTCCCGCAGTTATAAACAGATGTACCCATCTAAAATGTGACTGGCATTATGCATACTGGCCTGCTATTTTGATGGAAACTCATCAACTTGGTGTGACTGGCAGGAAGCTGGCTGGCAGTTGGAAAAGGGGCCTATCATTATAATGATAACTGCACAACTCAATTTTGACTGGTTGTAGGGAAGTTTCCTGCCATTATAATAAAAACTCTTCAATTTGTAATATGTCTGGAGGTAGGAAAGGGGGCCTGCAATTGTAACGGAAACTCCCCAAATAGATTGTGACCGCGCAGTAGGCAATGGGGCCTGCAATTATAATGTAAACTTCCCAACTCGATTGTGAATCGCAGTAGGGAAGTGAGCCTGTCGTTATCATCACAAATCCGTAACAAGCACTTTACACTGGAAACAACGTATGGGGACCTCTGCATATTGTTTCTCGGATAACGCTAAGAGACATGCTATTTTAAAACAATCTTATTTACTGCATGTACAGTATTTACTTCAATATTCGTATACAATGCAGAATACCGTAGCGAAGCACGGGTACATTTGCTAGTACATATTAAAGTCATTGGGTCCTCCAAGTTAAAATGTAAATACTTTAAATCTGTTTATTTAAATGATAAATCTTCATTATTGTCATCATAATTGAATCAATTATATCGGAGTTTAAATGTTTAGCATGACTATCACGTAGTGTCGTGTGCGAGGGTTGTCTGGATTAGCGCTGAATCCCATGCGAGCACTCGATTCCGCAGGATGTCACAAACCCATATGGCACTCCACAGCAACCGAGTGGTATGCTCCAGTGTTACATGATTATAAACGAGCAGTAGAACACTAGAAGTTCAAAATACACTATTATGTCTTTTTCATGATAATAACACTAAAATAGACACGATACAGATTTTGGGGCTTATGCCATATCAAGAAAAGAAGGTGAAATTCTTTATGTTTTGCAGAGAACTTTGCTCTGCGTCTTCAGGGGAAAATCTTGACTGTTCATGAGGAAGACTTCTCCAAGAACGAAGTTTGAATTTAGACGTTAATCACAGAAGTGGAAGTGGTACGTTCATTCGTCACCAGATGGCTCACTGTATGCGGTACAGCACTAGCATTCAAAGCAGAAGCTGACGGAACCATCAGCATCAGTCTGAGAGGGAGTCGCATAACTTAACAGGTGTACACACATATGAAAGTATAACACTGACACAAGCCTGGAATGAAACATCCGGTGATGAGGAACATACGTTGGCTTGTGTCAGTGTCATACTTTCATATGTGTGTACACCATACCATACAAGGCAGCCCTGAAGATGGTTTTCTATGGTTTCCCATTTTTACACCAGAGATCTATTCCTTAATTAAGGCCAAGGCCGTTTTCTTCCCACTCCTAGTCCTTTCCTATCCCATTGTCACCGTAAAGCAAATTGTAAAGAAAATAAAAATTAAAAAACTACTATTATATAGTAGCCTGAACCTTCTCATGTGAAACATTAAATCCATTGAAAAGTGGGGAAAATCAAAGTGTATTAAATGTACAAATTTTGTAAATTAAATCCAGGTGCTCTCTCAAGGAGACAATGAAGTTAGTGACAGAGCCAACTGGTATTTCTCTTATGAGCATTACTGCATGAAAAAGGAATGAAAACCTGCTGGGAAAATAGGGTTCTCAAGTAAAGGGTGATACTATTATTTAAGAGATATGATTCCTTCATGAAGGAAATTGTTTTGCAGAAGGTTACAAATTATTTTTTAGGAAACTAAAATCCCTACTTCAGACAAGATGTTCTTATCAGTCAATAGTGAAAGTGACTTGTCTCCACTTCTTCATTTAATTTTGCAGAGACTTCTGAGATAGTTTTTTAAATTCATTCATTAACAGCTGTTATTCATAGATAAAGATGGAATATCAGTATTGTGCCCATTCGCATCTCGTAGACCAGTTACAAAATGGCAGCGTAGGAAGGTACGGCCCATGCGATCTACTAAGGCAATGAACTTCTTATTAATACAGCATATAGGAGGCTATGTACATCACGGAACGGACTGATTTGGAAGACACTGCAGAACAGTAGAGGCTCATTTTGAATTGTTTAAAAAAAAATATAGCAGCGGAAGGATTGTTTAAGAATATACTCTAAAAATTGCATCCGCAGAAGTAAGACGCAGATATGAGCGAAGCTACACATTTGAAGAATATTCTAAACTACAGAGAAGATATTAACTATTTACAATCGGCGATAACATACGATTAAATAATTCACCGGCGTATGCTAAGAAAAGAGACGAAAATTATATAAATAAATAACTTGTGGTGAGATACGTCTGACTTGGATCCGTGAGCAACCACTCCACGATTGAAGAAAAAGGGACTCACCATATTGCAGAACTGATAATTTCATAAGAGAAGATAGTTACCACTGTGGTAGTAAACTTAATATATATTTACGGAGAAATTATTCCAACCGAAGAAAACTTCGTCGTTTACAATAAGTAATAGAAATATGGAATATATCATGACTGATTGCTCCGCAAAAGGAATTTTCTTCGTTGTCTGCAGATTTGAAATGATGACTGTCTGCTAAATCTACATGATGGACTGAACTGGGGATATGCACCGTCGAGCCAGAAGACCAGCTGATGATGATTGGACCGGCCAACCAGTGGACATGATGATGAGGATGAGCACCGGCCAGCCAAAAGACCGGACGATGAGGAGTGGACCGGCGAGCCATGTGACCAGCTGATGACCAGGAAGACGCTATCCAACCAGAGATCCAGATCCTGTCGGAGGGTCTAACTACAACCGAGGATTGGAGCAACAACCAGACCAATCGTAGCAACTGACGAGCTAAGTCCATACATTTCTTTAGTAGAGTAGTTTCTTGTAATCTACACCCTCAATCTAACTCGGCATGTGCTGAATATTTGGTGATATTTATGAATTAATTAAGAACGTGTGTGAAATATAAAGTGAAGTGTGAGATATTTAAGGCTATAAGATAAGATGGAAGTCTAGATTTAGAATTCTATTATGACATATACAGGCTACCGCACTTGCATACATACAGTAGAAATTAGCTTGAATAAAAGAAAGAAGTGTTACTTGTGAAGACCTAGTAGCAATGAGTCTATTTAACTAGTGAAATTTCGATTAATCTCGCTTACCTGTACATAGATTACGTCACGAATTACCTGCGCGATACAGATGAATATTTTCAAGTTACGTATTCCTTTCTTCATAGAAAGAGGGCATTGAACTCAAACTGCTGTTTTTAAGATAAAGGTTATTAAATGCGTATTTTACAAGGCAATTCTAGAACGTTTGGCATATAGTTTTGGGTGTAATTGGCTATATGCATACGGCAATATGTATGCCGGTGTTATGTTAATGTATATTGGAATGGCGTTGAAATGTGATTATTTATTGGAGTATATTGATGAATAGTTGAAGTATAGAGGTTTGTTTATATTCTACGGAAAGAGTAAGAATTGCTATTCGACGAGGAAACGTTGTGTTAGAATTACGAAGTGAGTTTCTGTGCCATATTGGAAAGAATATGTCAAAGTGTGAACATCGCGCAGATGACCATCTTAAGGTAAGATTGACATGTATTATGGTAGAATTGTGTATCGTAACAGTTGTATTTATCTGATATTGGTAAATGGCAGGTACCAAGTATAAGAGAGTACCTTAATATACGGTTCACTAGGCTCATGACTTAGTATACATCTGATATTCTTTGGTGCGCTGACGTTACAGTATAATACGTAATAATTTCATTCTATACTGTCCATACAAGTTGAGTAGCTCGTATACATATGAAATCTTGAGAAAGAGCAGTTAGCTAAAGCACATTGAGCCGTTGATAGAGGAGTGTGTGGATTGGAAACTACTTGAATAGTTAGATAGATGTTTATTTCTTTTCACGCAGTAATGATTTCAATTGAAGTATTTTAAATATGATGAATATGATAATGGTTGGTTAGGAGCCATATGTCGTAGGCTTTAGGGAGGTATTGTCTTAGCCCGTAAATTGTTATTTGTGCGTACTCGATATATGTGACCAAATAATCAGAGTTCAAATTTATGAATGGAAAAGTTAGAGAACACTTTTACGATTTAATACTCACGCAAGAGTTTGTTTGGGAAATACTTACGTGAAGATATGAGCAGATTTACATTTACAATCTGACTTTTTCCCATTTAATTTTATTACGTTTCAAGTAGCAAACCATTCATTTTTATCTCAGCCAAATGACTTAAATGTTGTGAGAATAATTTAAATAATTAGCGTGACCGTATTCACAACGAGTATTTTTATTGATACTGTGATTGCTCAGTGATCTCTTGAATATAATTGGGGAAAATCAATTACTTTTCGGAACATGGCTACGAATATTGAAGTAAATATTAATAAGAATTTGAATATTAAATAAGAAAGAATGTAAATATTTTAAGCCTTAATTATTTTATTTTATTTGAGCCAGCGCTGACTCTAATCCTTCATGCTTTAATATTATTCAGATATTACTACCCAGATTTCACTTTATCTTACATTGAACATTATTTATTCAATAAATAATCTTATATTTTTCTTTTAGTAAGTGACTGTGTCTTAATTTCTGTTTGGGTAACGGCTAGTTTGTAAGTTAGTTAATAAGTTTTGTAGATATAAGCAATTGATTAGTTCCACATATGGAAAGAGATTCTTTTGAAGTTATCAGCCACAGGTTCTTACTTGAGCGTGTAGATACTCCCGTGATGCGTATCCCAGCGGACTGATTCTCATCCAAAACCACGTAAAATAATTAACAATATAAAATCACAGATTTTATGAGCGGAAATTGGAATACCCTGAGAAGAAATCGAGCTACCGGGATAACTTGGCACTGACCGCTACATGGGCGGGTGCAGTATTAAATGACATTTTACGGGAAGCTATCCTTTAAGAATACTTACCTTTATGAACAAAGGTGATCATGTTATTGTTGATCTGTGATTGAGTGAACTTTTGGATTGGAATGCTTGGAGCAGACACGAAAGCTACATATCCTCTTCGTGGAGAAAACACGCTGAAAGTCAAATTCTCAGGGGCAGTATCCTTGTCAACAGCAGCTGAAAGATAACAGATACAAACAAGGATTACAAGCTGAAACATATTAGTGAAGAGAATGCTGGATAGAGGCAGTAAAATCACATGTGGAGGAGAGATGTCTTAGATGGGAAGATGTCCTGGAACAGAAGATGTATGAAGACAGGGGGAGATGGCAAGCACTTGTATACCACACCCAGGAAACTGGAATTGAAAAGCGATGATGATGATGATGATGATGAGAGCATTGAACATGAGGATCAAGATTTCATTCAACACCAACAATCAATAGAGAGGCTTAGTTGCTAAAACTGTATTCTTGACAAACTACAGTTCATGCTGTCTTTGTACTATGGTCGTCTGATGAGAAGTCGCGTGCATGGGGGTTAAAGGGGTGCGGTGAGTAAATATGGCTATTGTGCATGCGTTGATCTCAAGTCTCAAGGCCTTATAATAAACATTGGTTCTGTCCGTAGTGATTCTTGTGAAATAAGATACTGCTGTGAAGTTTTAAATTGGCAGTGCAATTGCACTTTAGTTACACATCTGCCATAAGTACTGAGTAATGAACACATGCATCTCTTTCAGAGAGCTTGCACTGTTTATCACGACTAATGTTTGTAGATTAGTGTAGTTACTCGTGCTGTACCTGCAAGCTGCCGCGACTTTGAGGCACAGATAGCAGATTCAACACCATAGTCTGGCTGCATGGCTAAATGGTTAGCACGCTGGCCTTTGGTTCAGAGGGTCCTAGGTTTAATTCCAATCCGGGTCAGGGAATTTAACCTTCATTGGTTAATTCCGATGGCTTAGTGGCTTGATGTATGTGCCATCTTCATTATTAGAATTCATCATAGGTACGGCACCATCCTCATACATCCCCAGGTCGCTTATATGGCATCAACCCAAAAGACCTCTACCAGGCCTCTTCGGAGGCTACATACCATTATATATCAACACCACAGTGAGGGTTTTATATTAGATTGCTTTGTTGAATAGGTTACTAAAGGAGATTAGCCACAGTACTATTTCAATACAGTATGATAGTCTAGCTCCATGGTTAAATGGTTAGTGTGCTCCTTTGCTCACAGGGGTCCTAGATTTGATTCCTGGCAGGGTTGGGAATTTTAACCATAATTAGTTAATTTCGCTGGCACGGGGACTGGGTGTATGTGTCGTCTTCATCATAATTTCATCTTCATCACGATGCGTAGGTCGCATCAGTCAAATCAGAAGACCTGCATCTGGCGAGCCGAACTTGTCCTCGGACACTCCCGGCACTAAAAGCCAAATGCCATTTAATTTCACAGTATGAAAGATCTAGTCATAGGGAAAGAGAGAGAGATAATAGGATAAACACAAGATGAAATCGACAATATCATGTCATTGTGGGAAGAGGGAGCAACAGAAAGAGGAGATAAGGACAATCTCCTCATCTTCATACTCTGATAATTTAGAATAGATAGGCTCTCTCCTCATCAGTCTCAGTCTTTCTACATCCATCTATTTTCAGACCCAGTCAAGCTCAGCTCTACTTCTGAATTTCATCAGGAGGATGGGCATCAGCACTCATTGAGGGACCTCTTTGATAAGCGTTTGGTCTTGATCCAGGGAAGAAAGCCTGATAGATACAGGAAAAGGGAACAGATAGAAAAATAAAGAGGAATACAGTTGGTAAAAATACACAGGACAAACATAAAAGGAGAAAAGGAATGCAGTGGGTAAATATAAAATCTGTCGTAAATGATCAAATTTTTGTCAAATTTAAGACATCACAAGTATTTTCATTACTTCACAAATCTACTTGTCAAATCACTTGGAATACTTGAAAAGTCTTGAGAAGTTTTCAAAAGTCTTGCAAATGAATTAGGACGTATTCTAAACATTCCAAGAACTACGAAATCTGTGACAGAACTGACTAATGGAATTTGAGTGATTGAATTCGTTGAATTCGTTTGAGTATTAATGGTGCGCGCTAGGCCGCTAGTCATATTGAGATTGCTGGGAATCAAAACAAAAAATGACCAAGGTATGTTATGTATGTATTAATTACTAAGTATGAGACACATCCCTGCCGATATTCAGTAGTTTCCATACAGTAAAACAATAAAATGAATAAAACAGCAGTGTACAAGAAGATTGCAAGAGAAATATCTCAAAAATGTGGACAGCTTTTAAGTTTATTACTATACAGTAACCTATAAATAAATGCTATCAGCAATGTTCAATTTTTTATTATTATTATTATTATTATTATTATTATTATTATTATTATTATTATTATTATTATTATTATTATTATTATTATTATTATTATTATTGAATTCCTAATATGCTTTTGTGTAATAAGATACAGTATGAATTTCTGTTCTATTGCTATCATTTTTATTCAATTCATATGAGTAAATGCAATATACCATAACCTCTACAAATGATGATGTGGCAGTAAATAGACTGATTTTTTTTGTTTTTTTTTGTTTAAGATAACCACACTAATATTTTCCCCATGAAAATTATGGTTTGTTGTGGATTCCTCTTTTTTATAAGAATACATCCCACTGGTAGTCCTCGTTAGATACTGTACATGAATCAATACGGTACGTACATAGAAAACATTAAAGATCATTTTTCCAGAGAAAGGGACATAAAAACCATGGATGTTATAGAAATAAGGGTGTTCATAAGATTACTGTATCTAGCAGGGGCCTACAGAGAAAACAGACATATTCTTGAGGAACTTTGGAAGAGTAATGTGATGGAATCAAAAAATTTGGTCTTTTGATGACTAGTAAAAGGCTTAAGACTCTCATACAATGCCTATGTTTTAATGATTGTGATACAAGGGTAGCAAGAAAAGCAGAAGATCAGCTTGCTCCATTTCATGATATCTTTTACCACTTTTGTCCTCAACTGACAGAGCAGTTACTGTCTTGGGGAAAACATAACAATTGACTGAATGCTTCTGGATGTTGATGGTAGATACCCTTTTTGACAGTACATACCATCAGAACCAAACAAATATGGAATAAAAATTTATGTTCTTGTTGATTCAAGAATTTTTTATTTCTATAATTTCAAAATTTATAATGGGAAGCAAACTTAAGGGCATTTCATGATTAGTTACAAGCCAACTGAAGTAGTTCAATGATTGGTTGATTCAGTTCTGGTCATAACATAACTGTGGATAACTGATTCAGTGACCTGGATCTTGTCGAGGAACTAAACAGAAAAAATCTTGTCTTTTCTTGATACACTGAAGAGAGAGAGACTATAGTTTGTTGCTACCAAAGGTAGACAATAATGTACTATCATGTTTGGCTTCAATAAGGGAACTACCTTAGTGTCATACATCCCAAGACAATACAGGAATGTCATTGTTGTGTCCACACTTCATAATGATAAATCAATGGATTCTGGAGAGAAACACAAACCAAACATACTTACCTTCTATTGTGCAACAAAGGGAGGAGCTGAAACTACAGACAAAATGTCTGTTATTTCGATGCACTGTATATTGAAAAATCAAGCAATGGCTGATGGCCATACTTTACACAGTGCTGAATAAAAGCAGTATGAATGCCCAGGTTATCTACCTCAGTATTGGATTAGAATGAATGCGGAGAAGACTGTTCCTGTCCCACGAACTGGTGATTGAAGAAATTCCCCGAAGAAGTACGAACACTGTTGGAATGCCCACAGACCTCCAGCAGAGTCTGAAAACATTTTGTCCTTACACAGCAGAAGAAAAAGATGATGAATCATCCTAAGGACCATCCATAAGATGTAGATGCACAACATTCACCAGCACAACTGGAAGTGGATGACTATCAAAATAAGAATGCAGGAAATGCAAGAGTACAAATTTTGTTTGTGATTTGTGTTACAGCAATTCTTCCTAGAGCTACTGAGAAGTTGTATTTTTACAAGTGAAATAGAATATGCATCAGTCAGTTTACAGTTCACAGTTTATTTGAATACTTTGTACCAGATTTCTTTATTGTGATGTGTTGGGGGTGATAATAAAAACACAACACTGGTAGCATTAAATTTTAAGATTAAGGTTTATTGGTTACTAATTGATAACACATTACGCAGAACACACAATTACACCAGTTGGCACTCTCTCTGCTCTCACTATATTTTAGTGAAGTTCCTTGTTGATGAGGATGCTTGTTGTTTAAAGGGGCCTAACATCTAAGGTCATCGGCCCGATTAGTGAAGTTTATTATCTTACCAAATAACTCTGAATCAGTGTCAGTGCTACCCTTTCCCGGTCTGTACACTCCAAAGACATCAAGTTGCCTATTATTTTTAGAAATGTGCCTTACACTAGAATTTCATGTTTGTCATCTTTAACTTTTTCGTAGCTTACTAATTTTTTGTTCACTGCCCCATCTACCATTCCTATCCTATCTCTACCATACACACTCCAGTTCCGTGAGAAAATTTCTGCATCCATTATATCATTTCTTAGCCTGATTCAACTCCTATTACAATATATGGTAAGTATACATCTATTAAATTAATTCTAGTCCTTTCTTTACAATACTTCTACAGTTCAACACTAACATTTTTATGTCATCCCTACTTGACTTCCAGATCTCTGTACCCTTATCACCACTCCCTAGACAACCCCGTTTCCCTGAATTTACCTCCCTATTACCCTTCCAAGCAAATTTCCTAACTTATACGTACCACTGTGGTTTAAGTGAAAGCCATATGAGCGCAGATCCCTATCTCCTACCCACCCATTAGGATCTAGAAATTTCACTCCCAGTTTTTCACATACCCACTCCATAGTCTCATTTAAATCCCTAATCATTCTCCAGTCAGTATCCCTCCTACACGGTATTCCACTGATAACAATCTCTGCTTCCTTAAATTCCACCTGTGCTGCATTACCAGATCCCACACATCCCCAACTATGTTGGTACTTATATCAGCTTGCCTTACATTGTTTGTACCAACGTGAAACACTACCACCTTCTCCTTCCCTTCCTTCCTCTCTTCTACTTTCCACAGCATCTGCCTCAACCTAATTTGTGGATAACACTCTACCCTGGTTCCCTTTCCTCCACACAGTTTCCTCACATGTCTAACGATGGAATCCCCCATGACCAGAGCCTCAACTCTAGCCACCTCATTTGATCCCCTCCCCTCCTGGTTAGCCCTATCTTTCCTGATAGCTGCAGAAGCTACTTCCTCCTCCCTTTTCTCCTTCCCATGACCCTGTTCTACCTGTCTTTTCCTATCCTCTACTCTACATTTCCCTTTCCTACCTTTTCCCTTCCTCCTACTTCAACACATCTCAGCAACAGTTCCCTGTTCCTCATCTTCCCTCTGTTGTTCTACCTGGAGTGATTCATACCGATTTTGGACAGACAGCAGTCCTGAATTCTGATCCTGAATAGAGCCTTTAGCCTGCAATCTCCTTCCCCTTAGAACTTTAGACCACCCGTCTTCTACAACTCCCCCTTTTCCTTCCTCTCCCTCTTGTACACCTACTGTAAACTGTACATTGTTTGAAGGAGGTCTATCTTCCTTTTTGTCTTCTGTGAGAATCCTAATTATCTTCATCAAACTCTTCAACTCCTCCCTCATACCCCTCAATGCCTTGCCATACCCACAGTTCCTACACTTGCACTCCTTAGCCACTCCTTATGGAAAAAAAAATGAAAAGAAAAGGAAAAATAAAATAACTTATGTGCAAAAAAATTAATGGAGGGATATATTGTGTGGGATAGTACTCAAAGATCACACGACAATAAGGTAATTAATATACGACTACACTACGATACTACTTAGTCGAACTCTACTTTTATCATACAACACCCTAACAGGATAAAAACTGCTGTTAATTACTGAATACTGAAAGGAATACACAAGAATTGCACAATTCTAAATTGCAATTAAGCCTATCCTAATTACAACAACAGAATTTTAGTAAGAGAGTTTCTATGGATACCTCTACTATACAGGTACTACACAAATATTTTACAATAATAAAATAAGCACACTAAATTCTAATAAGATATTACTCGTATACCACTGTACAGTACACTACAATAATTTTAAACTATGTTCAGACGTATCCTAATTACAATACCCATACCGTATGTCACCACTAAGCATAAACAGAAATGAAAATTGCAAGTTTGAATTTTGCAAGAACTACTATACTCAAAGATTACCAACAAAGCTAAATGCTTATACAGGTTATTATTAGTACTATGCTCTAATAGATACACATGAAAGATACACATGAATATAGCAGGCAAAATACGGTACTATCTAAATATATTGTATCTACACCACAATTCTCAGCTGAAATGTGGTTATATGAATTTTTACCACTGGTGGATTACAATTATTTTCCCTACTACGTGGGACAGAGAATAAAAGTGTCCTTAAATGCTGAAACATAAGAGGTTGTCTACAATAATTTCTCTCAAAACTACACTGAGGGCTTGAACTGCAATATTATTGCGATATAGGAATTTGATTATTAACTTTTACTCGATGAATAAATGAAGGTGGAAAGTACAAAGTATGCAGGGAACTAAGACTACAAATTATCAGAATAAAGTAATGAGCTGATTTTGTATTTATTTACACAACTACCATGTGCATGTAGCAACAATCGTCAACAATTCTAATAGAATTCTAATAGAATCATCAACAATCCTAAAACTGTTAAGTACCGTAATTATCCAGTGAAATTACTGTGTATTCTCTCTCTTTTTAAATTGAAGTTTATAGATGTATTGTGTTATTTAATTTAATAAATTATTACCTTCGTGATAGTTTGAATGGATATCTACATGATATATCGGAAAAGTTTCGGCGGAATTTACAATGAGTTACAACTCCTTGTGATAATCTGCCTATGTAAGTATTATTCTAACGAATCTACAGATATTTAAAAATATTGCTTTAAAAGTTAATATTATTACCTAAAGTATTTCCTAAACCTAAATTCAAAACAAGGTACACCTAGCTAGCCTACTTAACCTAGAAAATGTAATCTACCCAACATCAACTGAATTCCTTGTTATAAAATTCAAATAAATATCACTACTCCCAATATCTACCAACAAGCACTAAACACCAATATATAAATAGCACTAAATGAAAAAAAAAAAACATACACACACAAAAATATTTAAACAGTTTCAATAGGTTTTAACTATTTTATCACTACAATAATGCAAGAGCTCACTCAACAGCCAACCATTCATAAGCGCATCCAACAACCAAATATAATTATTGTAGTAATATTATAAATTAAGTAATATTTAAAAAATAAATAATAATTAGTATTATAAAATACACTTAGTTTTGAACTTAATTTTGGAAGTTAAAATAAATTTTTAAATGTAACTTAACTAATACTTCAAATTATGGTTTTCTGGATATTTCAAACCTCTCTATTGATAAGGGCTAGAAGAGAACCAAGGACTGCACATACCGAGTTGTGAAGATGTGATGGTGGATATGGATCCCTCCCACATCCTCATTCCAGTGTTGTTGACAAGGAAAGGAGGCTCGTCGTTCACGGGAGTTACGAGGACTTTAAGTGTGGCGGGGGCACTCTTCTTCTCTCCGGCCAGACCCATCACCACAAACTGGTCCCTCAAAGTCTCACTGCCATCATGTTGGTACTAAGTGAAGAACAAGCAGGTGGTGATGTTCAGAATCAAAATGATCTGACGTCCTGGAAGCTACTTCATAAAATACTTTCATACCCAAATTGCTATACCTATAAATGTTATTCATATGAATAATATAATATTGTATCAAATAAAAAAGAAATTAGTGTGACGTTGGTTTCTAAAACAACACATTATTCCTATCAATTTATTATGCTTAAATAACAGGAGCAGGGAATTAGTACATCTCAATCTCTCTCTCTCTCTCTCTCTCTCTCTCTCTCTCTCTCTCTCTCTCTCTCTCTCTCTCTCTCTTTCTCTCTCTCTCTATATATATATATATATATGAAACATCATTTTTCAGTCTGTAAGTTTTGAGTATCAATCAGATACCGAGTTTGGTGGGAACTGGATGAGGGAGATGGATGATGAACCTGATACAGTAAAAACTGCTCAAAGAGGAATTGCAAGGAACCAAAATTGTTTTCCGAAGTAGACAAGTTTTTGCATTACACAAAACATTGCTTTCTTTTGCCTTAAAACACCAGTCACCACCACCGTTACACAAAACATAAGACAGTATACAGTATTATAAAATATTATACACAGTATTGTACCCGCTCAAAGCCTGAGTCCCAACCAGCATTTATCTCAGGGGGTGTTACGGTCCGAATCTATCGCAACTAATAAACAATAAAAAAAATTATGAAGATATAAGATCTCCAATTAAATGTATGGGCGCCATGCAATCAGTACTACAGGGTTGAACGGGACACTCTAATCATTAACTTTAAGGCTCATCATAAAAAAAGCACATAGAAAATATTTTAAATCAGATCAAAGGGAAAAATATGAAGGCTCCGTCCTAGGAATGGGGACGGATATTTAAACGGTCACCAAGGGTTTACTATGCTACAAGAACAAGAACCTGGGACTGTTTCCTTGCAAATGCTAAAGGAGCATTTTATTAAATTGAAAAAAATTACACACAACAAAATTCGTTGACCCTTAATTTGCCGGTTGTTTGGCAAATCATTCCTGAAAATTTTACATAATATTTTACACTTTTGACCACCCATCCATTTGGGTGGTGGAACCGTTGCTTTCTGAAGGTGTCAGTTGTCATGGACCAATTACCTGTTGGCCAAGTAGGCGCGATCACATGAATCATGTCATCGCCTCCACTTTTATTGAGATGAGACCAACCCGGGACACCACAAAACTCTTCCCGGGTTCCTAACCAAGATATGCTAATCGTTAACTGAAGGAAACGACCAAGAGACTCTAACCTAATGGTCCAGATGTAGGGATTTGCCGTCACATTACAAATATCAACTTATTATTTACAACAACTTGACATTACTACGTTATTTCGCCAGCTGACTTCCCTAGTATCATTCAACATCATCATCCGAAAAAAAAAAAAAAAAATTAAAGTAGTAGTAGTAGTAGTAGTAGCAGCAGCAGTAGTAGTAGTAGTAGACCATTCTGGAACTGCTTGTCGGCATGACATCAGAATGGAGTGATGTATAAGTTCTTCCTTTCTCTTCTTTCTCCTTCATCCCCATAATGCTTGTCGCCATTGCCTCTACTGTGTTCCAGGCAGACGGGCTCTCTAACATAATCTGAACCAGATTCCCTGGCGTGAGTCGTCGGCCAAGTTGTTGGCAGGCTTTCCTTCGTTCTTCTTCCCATCGAACACAGTAGAAAAAAGTGTGTTTTACTGTATCCCTTTCAGAACAGTACCGACAACCATCTCCCTGCGTCTTTCCCATCTTCATGGCGTATACGCCGAATCTTCCATGTCCTGTCAGGATCTGCGACAGATAGTAATCTACCTGCCGATGTCTACATTTAAGCCAGTCTCCTATGTTGGGTATTAGCTTTTTTGTCCATTGGCCAACATCGGTTGTGCCATCCCATCGGTCTTGCCAGTCTAGTAAGAGTTGGTTCCTCGAGGCTTTCTTTTCTTCAGCAGATATAGTTGCACCCGTTTCATGCCAAAGTTTTCTCTCTACAACGAGGAGGTCAATGGGAATACTGGCAGCTACAACTTGTAAAGCTGCTGTCGAAACAGTTCGATATGCACAGGTAACTCTGAGCAGCATTTTCCTCTGTACTCTTTCCATAGCTCTTCGGTGAATCTTCCTCCTGAGTGCATTGTGCCAGATAGGTGCAGCATAAAGTAAAATGGAATATACTGCAGAGCACATAATCTGTCTCTTAACTGTTCATGGTCCCTCGATGTTAGGCATAAGTCTGGCTAATGCCGATGCCTTCTTCTCTGCCTTTTGGGTTACTGCCTTCACATGTGCACCAAATGTGCAATTCCTATCAATAAGAACCCCAAGGTATCGTACAGACTTTCCTGGGATAATCTCTGTATCATTTAATAAGAAACAGACATTTTTCCAATTCCTGGAACCTTTCAAAATTACAGCCTCAGTCTTATGTGGAGCCAATCTCAACTTATTATTTACCATCCAAAGGTTAACTCATCTCAGTGATTCATTTACTCGGAAGGTCAGTTCTTCTACATTCTCTGCTATTACCACTATTGCAAGGTCATCTGCATAACCAATAGATGTTGTCCCTTTTGTCAGCTGCAGGCGTAAGACACCATCATATAGAATGTTCCACAAGGTGGGTCCTAGGACAGATCCCTGTGGAATGCCAGCACTCATTTCAAGATCTTCTAAATCATGAAATCGTATTCTTCGTCCTTTGAAGTACTTAACGATTATTTGTTGTAGATACTGAGAAATGTTCATCCTATGAAGTTCTCTCAAAATAATGCTCCAAGAAGCAGTGTTAAAAGCATTTTTGACCAGCATTTTCCACCAGTAAGGGACTCGTGTTTTATATTTTGTAGATCCCCTCAATCGGCTGGTCCTACAAGCATCTTTAAGAACAGCAGTTACATCTTTTAGAGTATGTTGCACTGTATCTACAGTTTGTGACATCCACTCGATTGCAATTTTAAAAGTTTCCCAATTATAGTTCCACACCATTTTCGTGATATCATTAAGCTTCTTCGATCCCTTAACTTGAAAGTAAGTAGTAGTAGTAGTAGTAGTAGTAGTAGTAGTAGTGGTAGAGATCATGATTATCGTAACCTGTAATCCTCATTGATTTAATGTTTCAATTTCATTTTTCACTATTATTATTATTATTATTATTATTATTATTATTATTATTATTATTATTATTATTATTATTATCAAAAATAATTTAAGAAATTCTTCTTCTTATTCTTCTTCTTATTTAAATTATTATAATAATGATAATTATTAGTTTGAAAATTCTAATTTTCAATTTCAATTCCCACAACTATTATTATTCTCAGAAATAATATAATAAATTCTTATTCACATTATTATTATTATTATTCTTTCTTCATTTCGGCCTGCTGTGGACCACGTTATTTCAACCGTTTGCATCCTTGAGCTTTAATTCTTCCCCAGTACTCACGCATTCTCGTTCTGTGAGCCTCCTTTCTTTCATCACTCCACTTCTTGCCTGTTTTCAACTTTGGCCTTTCTTGGAACCTCTTGTATCCCTGGAGCTTTTTCTGGAGAGGAGCACGTTTCTGGATGTCTTCAAGTGTGATTCCTTTTTCTTGAAGGTCTTTTTCAACTTCGATAAACCAGGGTCCCTTGGTTTTCTTGTTAAGAAAGTAGGAAAGGATCCTATTGGTCTGTCTATGTGTGCTCATGCGTGCTATATGGCCATAAAAATTAATCCTCCTTTTCCGAATCGTGTCCGTTATCCTCTCCATATGCTGGTACAGATCGCTGTTGTGTCATCTCCTGTACTCTAGAGTTGGGCAGACCGGAACATTCACTTGTTCCGCAACATTAGGAACTTGAGGCGGAGTGTTTCGGTACAGAGTGCCAAGACACGGGACACAGGACACAGGACTGTAACTGCATCCTAGAGAGAACTTCGAGAGGCAACAGGACATGCTCCGCTTCAGCTGGAATGTGCCTGAACCGAACGTCATGTGCCAAGGCCGTACTACATAGATTAGTTGGCCTTGGCTGTCTGCCTGTCGATACCGGCTGTGTGCCGCCCTGTGTTGGAGTGTCAACATTTTTTCATCCAGTTATATCTTTAATTCCAAAGCGATGACCCATATTTTTCTTGGGCTTAAAAGTTTCCTTAAAGTCCAAATTAATTTTTAACGTCAATCCCCGATAAAGTGTTGAGGGAAATTTTCGAGATATTGAAGAAAGTAAATGGAAGTTGAGAGGGAAGGAATTCGAAGTGCAGAGAGCATAAGGCACATTGGGACGCAGGCGAAGCAGCTAAAGCAGTGCAGCACAGAGCAGATTTTTGTAATCCACACAAATCATTGCACCATCGCAAGTTGACAGACAGGGCAGGACAGAGCAGAGCAGGCCAGTTCTGCACCTACTTCCGCCTACCACGCGCAGTCTTCGAAATACAGTTTCCTGCGCACGTGTCACGCAGTTAGTTAAGAAATGGAGGAGAAAATTACCACAGCCATTCAGTCTCACCATGTTTTGTAGGTACAATGTGAATCATGTGAACTGCAATGCAGTATGTATGTATGTATGTATGTATGTATGTATGTATGTATGTATGTATGTATGTATGTATGTATGTATGTATGTATGTATGTATGTATGTACGTGAGAAAATGGCTGAACAGAATTTAATGAAAATCGGTATGTAAATTCGGGGAATAAGGTACTACAGTCTAGGCTATAAATCATTTTATTCACGCTGCGTAACAAGGTAGTTTAGAGAAAGGCCTAAAATGTAATCCGCCGAGCAAGTGGCCGTGCGGTTAGGGTCGCGCCTCTGTGAGCTTGCATTCGGGAGATAGTGGGTTCAAACCCCACTGTCGGCAGCCCTGAAGATGGTTTACCGTGGTTTCCTATTTTCACACTAGGCAAATGCTGGGGCTGTACCTTAATTAAGGCCACGTCCGCTACCTTCCCAATCTTCCACCCTTCTTCCGTCGCCGAAAACCTTTGATATGTTAGTGCAACGTTAAACAAACAGCAAACAAAAGAATGTAATCCTCATATATCTATGAAACAATCCGTGACCCAAGTTCTCGCAACGTATAGAATTTAAGACATAGATCTAATGCTGATTATGGAGAGCATCATCGCCGACTCCGTCGCCGTCATCCACCATCACATTTATGTGAAGAGATAAATACGGAAAATCATTCATCATGTCTTGTCAAATATAAATGCAAATGCGTTCACAACAGATTGTCAATGTTGATTGATTTTAGTATCTTGTGTCTTGTGACAACTAGATGAAAATCTAGCAGTACATTTGTAAATACATATTTTTCCCTCTCCCCCACTGTAATCCTATTAATGAATTTACCATGCAAGTTGGTTTTGCGGTTAGGATCGCCTTGCTATGAGCTTGCATTCGGGAGATAGGGGGTTCGAACCCCACTGTCGGCAACCATGAAGATAGTTTACCGTGGTTTCCCATTTTCACACCAGGCTAATGCTGGGGGGCTGTACCTTAATTAAGGCCTCGGTCGCTTCCTTCCCATTCCTAGCCCTTTCCTATTCCATCATTGCCATAAGACCTATCTGTGTTGGTGCGACGTAAAAAATATAAAAAATAATCATGAATTAAATTCTTTGCTTAGTCCATATGAACGCTGAACATCGGTAACATAGAAATATTGTTCAGTCTTGTAAACTGGCGAAGGTGGTTGTTTCTATTGCAATTGTCTTAAGCTGAATAACCGCGTTGCCATCAGCACAAGGGAAATTGTGAAGATGACTAACAAAATGAGAAAAATCGCGATTGCTTGAAGAAAAAGAAAAAAGAGCCTCTTTATACTGGATGCCCCAGTATCACAGAGTCTAAAGAAAACATGTTATTTCTGAAAACCGACGAGACCCTGCGTGGCAATGTGCGCTCACGTCCACTTCGCAATTTCGTAAGCTTCGCGCTGTTCTGCTCTGCTCTTCCCTGCTCTGCGCCCAACTGCTTCTCAATGTGCGCCCGGCCTAACAGTACGAAAGTACAACAATGTATTCATCCAGTTATATTTTTAATTCCAAAGCAACGACCCATATTTTTCTTGGGCTTAAAAGTTTCCTTAAAGTCCAAATTAATGTTTAACGTCAATCCCCGAGTAAGTGTTGAGGGAAATTTTCGAGATATGAATTACTCACTAATTACTCACAATACAGGCCAATACATTCAACTGGTGAAAATATTCTTGAATTGGTTACTTTTAAACACCTGCACTGCCATTGTAACCGTGTTATGTGTATTTTATATTGACCGGAAAAATCTTAACCTAAAAGCAGCCTTTAACGTGATTATTGAGCGCGAATTTCAGTGTTCTGACTGTTCGTTCACGTTCCCTGCAGCTTTATGATGGACCATGGCCATAACTACACACAGGCACACATCACACAGCACGTTCCGTACAGGCACACTCCCAGTTCCCACTGGCGCGGACCATGTAATGTTGCCTCTCGAAGTTCTCTCTACACTGTGCAGTTACAGTCGCGCGTCCCATGCGCCCGCTGCACAGTTCAACTAGTAGGCGAAAGGCAGTGAAGTGCATAGTGGCGCTTCTGATGGGACAGCGAGTCAGTGTCTCCGGCTCGCTTGAGAATGTTTCGGAACAATTGACACTCGGTGTTCTGGAACAGCGGAACATAACTGTGCACTGGCACCTTGTGCCGAAACAGGGACATAGTGCCCAACCCTACTGTACTCACCATTTTCTTTGATTGGTCCAAGAATCTCTCTCAGGATTTTTCTTTCTTTAGCTTCTAGCTTCTCCATCAGACCTTTTCTGTTCATTGCAAGGCATTCTGCTGCGTACAGTGCTTCCGGGCGTACAACCGAACAATAATGCCTAAGCTTGGCATTGATGAACACTGATCTTTTGTTGTAGACATTCCTAGTCAGCTGATATGCCACCTCCATCTTGTTGATTCTGCACATAATTGCTTCTTTCTCAGAGTTGTTAGGTACTATCCACTCGCCTAAGTACTTAAACTTTTCCACCTGCTTGATTTTTCCCTGTTCCACAATGAGCTCTCTGGGAGCTGGCTTGATGTTGGTTATGAACTCTGTTTTTTGGAAAGAGATTTGGAGGCCAGCTTTTGCTGCTTGGATTCTCAGCTAGTTAATTTCTTTTTCAGCAGTATCTAGGGAATCAGAAAAGATCGCTAGGTCATCTGCAAAAGCTAGGCAGTCTATGATAAGATTATCTTTCTTATATCCTATTCTAAGGCCATTCTCAACCTCTTCCTTGCACATCTCCTTGCGCCATTCCCGAATGATTTTCTCCAGAACGCAATTGAAGAGAAGTGGTGATATTCTATCCCCTTGCCTAACACCAGTCTTGATTTCGAAGACGTTCGAAATTTCTCCCCTGAATTTCACACTGGACGTAGTGCTGGTTAAGGTCTGTTAAATGATAGCTCTCGTTTTGTTGTCTAAGCCCATTTCCTTCAGAATGCGGAGGAGTGTGTGTCGATCTATGGAGTCGTAGGCTTTTTGGAAGTCAACAAAAGTAACTACAAAATTCTTATTCCTGGATTTTAGGTACGACAGGACAGACTTAAGGTTCATGATCTGCTCTGCACAAGATCGTCCTTTTCTAAAGCCTCCTTGGTATTCACCCAACTGTGAATCAAGTTGCTCTTCTGCCCGAGTTTTAAGGGCTTTGGAGAGAATTTTGTATGTTACTGAGAGAAGGGAGATGCCGCGATAGTTGCTTACATCTGTTTTGTCACCTTTCTTATGTAGGGGATGAATCAGGGCTGCTGTCCAATCATTTGGGAACTTCTCTGTTTCCCAGATCTCACGAATGATCTCAGTTAGTTTATCGATCGCCTTTTCACCTGCAGACTTCCAGAGTTCAGCAATTATTGCCTCTTCTCCAGATGCTTTGTTGTTCTTTAATGATGTAATTATCTGTTTGATTTCCTCTTTTGTGGGGGGAGAAGAGTCTGGGTTGGGATGTCTGGATTCTTCAAAGGTGAATTCTGATTCTGGTTCTTCGCAGTTAAGAAGAGATTCAAAATATTTAGCCAAGATTTGGCAGTTATGCTTGTCGTTGTAGGCAACTTTTCCATTGTGATCTCGGAAATGTAGACTTGGTGGGGTGTACTTGGTGAGGTTGCTTTTGAAGGTTCTATAGAAATCCCTAGTATTATTCTTACTGAAGTCCTGCTCGATCTGTGTCAGTTGGTTTTTGTCAAATGCGCGCTTTACTTGGCGGACCACTTTCACTGCATGTTTCCTAGCCTCCAGAAAGTCTTCATATCTTTCTGGATTCTTCAGGGAATTCCATCTTTGCCAAGCGATTTGTCTTTGTGTTATGGCTTCATCACATTCTTGAGTCCACCATGGATGCTTCTTTGGTTTCTTTAGCAATACTGTCTCCTCAGCCATTTCAACAATGGCATTTTTCAGTTGTTCCCAATTTTCTGTGTCCAAAGACTGAAGTTTCTGGGTGTATTCTTCGCTGGTTTTCAGCTTTTCTGTATCAAATTTGCTAGTTTTCTTTTTCTTAACTCTTTTGGTGTTTCTTGGATGAAGCTTAATTTTGATCTTGGATAGATAGTGGTCTAAGTCAAGGTTAGCACTTCTCTGGACTTTAACATTTTGGATCTCTTGTGTTGCTTTTCGTGCAACGGCAACATGATCTATTTGAAATTCTCCCAAGTGAGGATTTAGTGATATCCATGTCTTTTGTTTTCTCGGTAGATGTTTGAAGGCTGTTGAATGCCTTACAAAGCTCTATAAGCCTTTCCCCATTTCGGTTGGTTCGTCTGTGGGCTGGATAGTTTCCAAAGATATTTTGGAATTTCCTTTCTTTGCCAATCTGGGCATTGAAGTCTCCAAGTGTTTGTCAGGAATTTTTGATATAACATCTTCCAGGTCCTCCCAGAATTTGTCTGTTCCTTTGGGTCTTTCTTGTTTGCCTGGTTGATTGGTGCATGTACGTTCACAAGCGTGTGTACGTTGTTCATACTCTGAAAGCTAAGCATCGAGACCCTGCTGTTAGGAGAACTGAAATCAGTGACTGAATCAATAATTTTCCTACTGACAATAAATCCTGTACCAAGGTGTGGAACAGTTTTCATCACACGTTTGCCAGTTTTCCCTTTGAAGATTCTATAACCTTGTGATTCAAACGCATGTTCATCAGTAAACCTTGACTCTTAAATTGCTGTAATTAGGATTTCATGATGGGAGAGGACATCCGTAAGATGTTTGAGTTTACCAACTTTCAAGAGGCAGTTGGCATTGAAGGTAACAAAATAATTTCAGTGTTTGTAGCTGATTTTGTTCCTAGGAGTCTCCGATACCTCCTTGCTTGTAGGTGCAGGCTCCCCAGAATCCGAAGGCCTGCTTGCGTCACTCAAGGCGACGGTGGATTGGTTACCACCTGGGGTACAATTTCCTGTTGAATTTTCCTCCATGCTTTGCAGTTGAAAACTTGTAGTTTGGGGTCGGTGTAGTTTTACATCGACCAAGTTACTTCCAATGTTGTAAGCCTTAGAGAGAGCCTGGTGTTCGACTCAAGATGGCATTTCCTCCATAACCCATACTTCGGTTCTCCCGCCAGTACTCGAGTGGCTGATTGCAGTGGTTTCCCACTGGGCGATGGGGGCGCCACATCCCTAATTATTATTATTATTATTATTATTATTATTATTATTATTATTATTATTATTATTATTATTATTAGTTTGAAAATTCTATATTTTAATTTTAATTGTTACATGGCAGTTACCTATTATTATGTTTAACGCATAACCCCTTTTTGCAATTCCGATCTAGTTTGGCACTTAATCAATTAAGACATTGGAATATTATTATTATTATAATTATTATTATTTCGAAATTTTATATTTTAATTTCAATCTTTAGAACTTAGTCAAATATGTTAACTCCCAAATATGAACCACCAAGATCCGATTTCATATTGCTCGGGACATAATAAAGGTATTCGAACCCGCAACCTTATTTTCGTACTGTCGGTAATTTATGGGAATACCATGTCCTCCCAAGACAAATTTCAACTCCCATGGCACCTTGCAGTTGGGCAAATACCTCCAATCTCTGCAAGTGCTAAATTATTCCTTCCATTTCTTTTTGAAGTCCATTTATTCTACTGGAACTCTTCAAACATTTAATTCATTCATTAATCTTCGGTGCGTGGACTCCTGCCACTCATGTCACCGAATCGGCATATTATATCGACGTAAGCATCGAGATATATCTATTTCATCAGCAAAAACAGTACGGGTCAATTCTCACCTCATGCCGGATTTTCGTCCCGCATGACTTCCGATCTCAAAATTTGGCTCAAACCACTCTGGGCTGTCAACATAGCGTGACCATTATATGCAAGTGCCTCCATCACTTTTAAACAAATATTTATGATTATTATGGAGTCCAAAATCGTTAAATCAACAATTAAGGTTAAAATCAAGTTTACTGCCCGAATTAAAGTATACACGCCACATGTCATCTCCACATTGAAATTACTTTAACTTGCAATCATTCCATCAACTTAGGCCCGTGCCATTATTCACAAAGCATTACTATAAACACGCATTTACACATTACCCATGTTCATTTATCACTCTGATACTTTTACTGATTATTATATTTCTGTCCACTGGCGAAACTTCGCGGCACAAATAATTATTGATAATTACAGACAATTCAATGGACTTCATTCCGTCCCACAACCATTAAAATCACTTGGCATGCTTTACCTCTGGATAATCTTACAACATGCCTTAATATCTATAAAGTTTCCGACAACTGAAAACCACATTTGAGCACTTCGAAAATGAATATTAATCTTATCTTTACGTGAAACGTGCTCCATATAATTTCAAACAATTCAAGCACTTGAATAAACAAATCAATGCTACTCTACTCTATTAAATAATCAAAATTATGATGGCTGCTTGATCTAATTGTGTACATATTAATTTGTCCCTTTGTTTATCTATCTCTGAATTTATATGAGCCGGAAACAGTTCGTTTCACAATCAAATTACCATAATAGAAGAATATGATTTCCTCCCACTAACGATAGCAATCTACAAATATATATTAAGGGGTACTCATCTCAGCCTGTAGTTTGCTAAACCAGACGAGGAGCCTAGCCCCATCCGAGTTTTAGCACTGCATCCTACTGGTATTCATGCCAGCTTGAAGAGGTAATCCTTGACACTTTTTATTCTTACACATTTTAAATCTTATAAAAACAAAACAAATAACCTTTGCATTTGTAATAATTTACACTCTAACTTTAACATATAAATTTAACACTCTTGGCTTTTAATCTAGTCCACTTAATGTAAATATACATTATTCGTTCCTTTCCCGGACACTAGGAACACGTAATACCTTGGTATCACTTTCAGCGGCCCGGCGCGCACTCGATTTCTCCCGTCTCATGTTCACGTAGCTGACCAGGTATCAGTTATTAATTGACTGTTTACTTGGTGAAATTCCGTCGAACACCCACGACTGTTCTCACATAACATACTTCCTATTCTTGATATGGAACCTCACACTCCTATCCGTAGGTGTTGATTTAATGAGTTCTGTATATATTCGAACTCCTGCTGGTATACTGTTGAAGACTGTAATATGGACTACTTCACGTCATGGTTCACCGTGCTATGTAACATTATAATGCCTCAAACAATATTCCACGAGTGACTACACATACGTACTGGCGTAGTAACAGCATGAACAATTTATCACAAGTCAGTACGCACCCTGGCGTAGTAACGGCTCGAACAACTCTTCACAAGTCAGATACCTCCGTCTCCACGACCCCGTATTTATATTCGACTCCCCTCTCCTCCGAGTTCATGAGAGGTCATATTAGGGCAGGAAGTTCCAATATCCTCATACCACTATTTGCGGCCTAGCCAGTGGCTTAAACTTGAGATCCACTGATGTAATTATATGTTATTTTAGCTCTATGCCAATTCTCAAATAATATCGTTCGCTGGTAATTGATATAATCGTGAATTTAGCTCCTGTATCTCAGGCTAGGATTTCACACCCTTTTGTAGCGTTTCTTGCCTGCAGCCAATCAACGGATAGCGTCCATGAATTTTCAGAATTACACCAGTCAATCTCCCTCAATCAATAACTTTTATTATATGGTTAGGCTTCTAAATTTCACCTTATCTCGAACTGATAATCCACTTATTTCTATAAATTTAATCCGTGGAGTTAACGTTGACAGTGCTTCTTACAATACAAAGTTGTCATACCTGCTTCTGGTTTGCGAATTTTACGATTGGTCCAAGCTCACGCGGGACTGAGAAGTTTCATATTTTTTTCTTTAAATACCAACTTTGCGTTCAGCTCTCGCTAGTACCTTGGAGTTCCCCTGACGTCATTTCTAGGAAGTCTGCACACGGCCCATCTGGTGTATCGCACTATAATTTTGCCCCCGGCTCTGAAACCCTTGTACTGACTTTCAAATAACTCATGCCTGTCTCTTCCCCCTGTTACAATTTCTGAGAATTCTAATTCTGCTGGCCATTGTATTTCTTAATCTTAGTGGAGACAACAGTCTGTGGCAGGTTGCACAATACCATCTCGGCCTGGTCTGTACTTACAATATGTAAAGTAAGATATTCTTGCTTCTGAACATGAAATATATTTTCCTCAATAATTAATTACAATTGAATGACGCCTATCACACCCCCACCAGGGCACAGTATATCATTTTGGCACTATCACGAAACTATATTACATTATTTCAGAACACTGGATACATGCTCCTTAAACTTATTTCCATTGTAAAACTCTATACAATACTTCACAATACTAAGCTTTCTTCTACAGATCAAACAGAGAAACTTGTGTCCTCTTCTTTCTAATCATGTTTTTCTGAATGAATACATTAGTTCAAGAAGATTGGAAGAGTTATATGTAACGGCAAATTGCTTTACATCACAAGAGCACTGTGGGCCTGTTCGTGTCTTTGAATCTTGTTTTGATCTTCATTTTCTTGCTTGTCTCCTTCTTCTTCCATCTTCTCCTCTTTCTTAGCCTTTCTCACTGCTAGACAGGCTGTAGCCGATCTGAAAATATAGTGTGTTGTTAAGTTGTTCATCACTTTGAATGAAGTTCTCTGCCTCGCAGGGAATGTTTCTTGCTTGACACAAGCAGTATATTGTCGACATGTTTCAAGCACTTCATTCTTTCCACAATCTGTATTATCACTCTCTTCAAACACATGCATCAGTTTATCCAACAGTGACATTGATCATACCAACACCAGAAATACACAAGTATCATGAGTTCCTAATATTTTTCACATTGTACAGTGGCGGCTCGTGGATATGAGCATTGGGGGGCGCGCCTTAGTTTCATAATTCCATAATATATCTCAAGTTCTTCAAACCACGTCATCAAGATACACACTTCGAACACTATACGGTGCAATGCATATATTATTATTATTATTATTATTATTATTATTATTATTATTATTATTATTATTATTATTATTATGCGTGAATGGTCCCTTTTGGAACACACGAAGCTTTATTTATGATATGCTTTTATCTGTTGACTAAAGATCCTCTTCCTTTCTTACGTCCATTTGGTACCTGCTCTTTTTGGTACTTCATTCTCTGGAGTAACTTCCCACGTGTCAATTTTCTTTCTATATATGTTTCGATTCAAAATGTCTTCGGGTTGAATTTGTGCGTTCTTCATGTCCGCTTTTGTTTGTATTATTATTATTATTATTATTATTATTATTATTATTATTAACATTTTCCTGTTCTTGTCCACGATCGAATTACGTTTACGAATAGTTTCGCTGTAGTGATCACTCAAACAAGACACGACATTGACTTTACCAAGCATTTCAAAGTCCATGGTACTATTGATATCACCCCTGTGGTGATCCATTTATCTCCTTTCCCAGAACGGGAGAATAGCAGGCAAGGAATGCAGTAAAAGGTTTCTGAGATATCACTTCCACATATCCGCGCGTTCTTATTATATACGTCAGGAGAATTAATTTGTCTTTGGAAAGCTCTATTTTCATTTCCTTTGGTCTCCGGTCTTTTCAACGAGAAGTCTGGTGTCGGCCTACCACACTCCTTCAGTTCGACTTTCTTCTCGATAGAAAGAGAAGAAAACGTTAGTTCTTTAATATGTTCGATGGTAATCATACTGTACGAAATGCAAACATAACACTACGCCTACATATAAATCACAACCTTTCTCCTAATTTCACCTCGTCACAGTCACCGCACGAGATCATTCATCAACACACAGCTAAACATCGCGCTCTCCAGTGAGTATGGCCAACATGAGTCAAGTGCGAGGAGACAGTAGTTACAGTCGTTACTCGTTTCGTTGGTTAATAATCCTAAAAACTACAAGACTACACCGGCACATTTAACTCAGGTAAGTGCCTCAGTAAAATAGTTCCTAGTTTTAGGAGAGAAATGGCACAAACTGACCCCTGTTAAATAGAAATCAAATCAGCAATGTTTCGGGTAGGTTGGCTGCAACCATGGGCCGCGGCAGAAACGCGCCGGAATCTCCGTTAGAACAGCGCATCTCTACTGTGCCTCTGATTGGCTCCCTCAAGGCCAGTCAAGCGAGACTCGGAGTATTTGGTCCGCTCTGAGAGAGCGCCCTCCTGCGCCGGGCCAGCAGCGCATCGGGCCGCAGTACAGTACAACTCGCGCCCTTGATAATAATAGTAAAATATTTCGCTTGTTAACATTTAAGATTAAAATTCCCTAATTTAATGGAACCCCGTGGGGGGCGCGCGCCTTAGCGCCTCCCAAACGAGCCGCCACTGACATTGTACAAGTAGATTTTAAAGGGTTCTTACAGTTTTTGTTTCTGTTTTCATTTCCACATTGAGGAGATACCGAATTATACAAAAGTAAGAACATTATAACACAGTAAGCTTCACCAGGACTGGGAGAATATTCCGCAATGGACAAGTTTCTGCTTTATTCCAGTTTTGCTTTGAGCTCGTTTTACTGTACTAGGTTTTTATGCTAGACATAACAAGTAATGTTGGGTTTAGTTTAATTTTTATCTGTTCCAGAATCATGGGACAATGGAAGAGTGGATTTTCATGGAACTTGCTACATATTTAAGTTTCAGACGTGGACAAGTAAGAACTTAGCTTTATATTGTTCAAACAAATTCTGCAGGAATGAGGGTTCAGAGGGATCCCAAAACAAAAAACTTAATGTATGTCTTTCACTGTTAATTTTACATGAAAATAGCCCTTGACAAAATTTATTTAGAATAATATTTACAAATTTTTTAGTTCTATACACCTAATGCAGTGAAATATAAGGAAAAATCAGCGGCAGACCTGAGAAAATTCAAGAGGTGAAGTGGTGGTGATTATTATTTTACGAGAAAGTACAACTGGGCAACTATGCTCTATTAACTCTATTCAGAAGGAAAATGGGAGAGCTTTAACACTTTAAAATATGAAGATATCGGAAAAGAATATGAGGGGCCATGAAGGGCGTGAAAATGACTCCCTAGGCCTTGTAAATCGAGGTCAGATAGGAATGATGAAGGTGAAGAGTATGACTCGAGTAAGTGGAAGCAATGCTGGACTCAGCTAGAGAACCCATGATTGTCAACCCTTGCTCCCAAGATGAAAGCCCCTTTGTCCTCTCTTAGTTGACTTCCATAACAGGCAAGAGATACTATGGATGTATTCTATCATCCTCACACACAGGGGGGATGAAAGTCTAAAAGCTGATAACCGACTTCACGGAGATCATCCCAGCAATGTTTTAAAGGCTTTGCAAATCTTCTTGAATATTAACCTCATATTTGGTTTCTATACCAGAAGGGAGAGATCAATTCAGGAGCAGCAATAATTAAAAAAAAAAAAAAGGTAAAAGTACAAAGGGCCAGAGAGAGGCAGGAAGTGAGTACATCACAAAAAACCAGTGGAAGGAAGAAACAACATGAAGGATGAAAAAAATGTAATCATATTCATGATAAATGACTGTCCCATCAATAAGAGGTACAACAATTAGTTTAAAATATTAATGATTATTTTAAATGTTTGTTTGGCGTAATCAATCAATCTTCATTGGGGTAATCACAAAAATGGGATTGTAAATAAAGGGGACAGATCTCTGCACATGGTTATGAGAGTGTTTAGCTGTTGTAGTAAGGTTGTAAAGCAGAGGGCATATAAGTCTCTGGTAAAACCCCAAACAGAGTATGGTTCCAGTGTATGGGAATCTCACCAGGATTACTTGATTCAAGAACTAGAAAAAATCCAAAGAAAAGCAGCTCGATTTTGTTCTGGGCGATTTCCGACAAAAGAGTAGCGTTACAAAAATGTTGCAAAGTTTGGGCTGGGAAGACTTGGGAAAAAGAAGACGAGCTGCTCGACTAAGTGGTATGTAATACCAGTATAGTTGGTCCGTTATTGGACATAATAAATTTTCCAGCTAACTAATTGCTGGTTGCCAGCATTTTGCCCCAGGGTACTAAGTTGGGCTCATCAGTTGGTAAATAGCACACCCTCCAAGACGCATGGCTAGTGCATAACGTATATACCAGGAATAAGTTAGCTGGAAAATTTATAATGTCCAATAACGGACCAACTATATTGGTATTATAAATTTACTCATTCAGAACAAATATTTCAGATTGCCTATGGGAATCAACATCTTTATCATAAGTGGTATGTTCAGAGTTGTCAGTGGAGAGATGGCATGGAATGACATTAGTACATGAATAAGTTTGAGTGGTGTCTTTAAAAGTAGGAAAGATCACAATATGAAGATAAAGTTGGAATTCAAGAGGACAAATTGGGGCAAATATTAGTTTATAAGAAGGGGAGTTAGGGATTGGAATAACTTACCAAGGAAGATGTTCAATAAATTTCCAATTTCTTTGAAATGCATATCAGCAGTGATTGATTGATTCTTCTCTATGGGAGTAAAAGCTGGGACACTGAACAAACAAACAAGAAAAATGGAAGGCTAGAGGCAGGAGAAATGTGGACATGGACGAAAATGAACTGCACAAGCTGGACAGAAAAGACAAAGCAATGATGAAGTACTCTGCCAAGTAGGAGACAAGAGAAGCCTCTTCAGTGAAACCATGAAAAGAAAGTTCATTGGTCATATTGTATGGCACAGCAACTTCATCTGCAATATTCTTGAGAGAAGAATGGCTGGGAAGAGAATTGACCGACCGACCGACCTACCTCTTCCACAGATGAAACAAAGAAACTTGTGTGACTTTCTGAATGCAGTACATTAGTACATTAGTTCAAGAAGATTGGAAGAGTTACATGTAATGACAAATTCCTCTTCCTACAATTAATATTTGCCTCAATTTGTCCTCTTGAATTTCAATTTCATCTTCATATTATGACTTTTCCTACTTTTAAAAACTCCACTTATTCATCTACTAATATCATTCCACAGCTCAGAACACACTGCTTAATAAAATTTAATTTAATTTATTCGTGTCAGAAGCACAATATAGATTACAGATGTAAATTAGATAAAATATATTAAATTACAATATTACATAAAATTAATCAGTTATTTACAAAATATCGGCCCAGAATTTGGCCACGTTAACAGCACTGATACTGGCCTGTGCCAGATCAAGTTCTGTAAATTTAACAGGGCATAGAGGGCAATTAATAAGGTGCCTTGTCGTTTGTATCACGCCTCATTCGTATGGGGTCTGATCGCCCTTCAGGAGGCCCTATTTCTTCATATTGTCCTTTGATCTTCCAAAGCCTGGTCTTAGTCTGTTCAGTAGTCCAGGTTTCTTCATGACCAGGGGGAAGCTTTTCCTCCAATTTTAAGCATTCTGGATAAAAAGGGATCTTCTGATTCCAGAGTAGAAGTCTGGTCTTCCTTGCGTCTGCACTAGTTGGAGATGAGGAGTGCATAAAACTGTTCCTGGACTTTAATCAAGTTGGTGGTAGTTTGTGTCCATGTAGGGGGTGGGCTGAGCTGGTAGAAGCCCTTAACCTCTCCACATTTGCAGCTACTTCGCGTCTGATCTCAGGAGGGGCTATTTCTGCAAGGGAGTACAATTTGTCTGTTGGTGATGTTTTCAGACATCCTGTAATATGTCTGCATATTTCATTCAGGGCAACATCGACCTTTCTGGCATTTGTGGATTTATACCAAACGGGACTAGCATACTCCCCTGCTGAGTAACAAAGTGCTAAGCCTCTTGTCAACGTATGAGGGTGGGCGCCCCACTTTGAACCTGTCACTTTATGGAGCAGGGAGTTCTGAGAGGAGACCTTTGCCTTGATGTTTGAACAGTGCTCTCTGTAAGTTAGAGAACAATCCAAAATAGCACCCAAGTATTTCGGTGTGTAATTATGTTCTAGAACTTTGTCCTTCCACTTCACTTGCAGCTTCCTTGAGGCTAATTTGTTCTTCAGATGGAAAGCACATACTTGAGTTTATATGGGTTTGGTTTGAGATTATTGGTCTCATAGTAGTGAGACAAAATATCCAATGCTGAAATGAGATTGTTTTCTACTCTTTCAAAGCATTCACTCTGAGCAGCCACGGCCAGATCATCGGTGTATAGGAAGCTTTTAGTATGAGGTGGATGTGGCTGGTCGTTGGTAAATATATTGAAAAGTAAGGGAGCTAGCACACTTCCTTGAAGAGGACCATTCTTTTGCATTCTCCATCAACTTCGCTGACCCTGAAAGTCTACAAAGAATCGTCAGTTCTGTAAAAGGGCAGCAACAATTCTGGTAAGCTTGAAATCCTTTATAAGGCTGTACAGTTTTTGTAACAAGATTTGATGTTGTACAATGTCATAGGCACAAGAAAGGTCTACAAACGTTACTCCTATGATTTTTTGGGTTTGAAAACCATCTTCTATATACTGTGTTAGGTTTACTACTTGTGCAGTACAGTTCATTCCTGGCCTAAAACCAGCTTGCTCTGAGATTAAGAAAGGCTCCACAGATGGCGCAAGATGATTAAGAAGCATTCTTTCAAAGATCTTGTAGAGATGACACAAAAGGGAGATTGGTCGAAAGTTCTTAGGGTCATTAGGGTCCTTGCCAGGTTTAAGGATAGCAACTACTCTTGCCTTCCTCCAGATTTTTGGAATGTGACAGCGCTCCAGGCAGTTATTAAAGAGTTGGAGTATCCATTTTCTGGTAGCATTTCCAAAATGTTTAATTTGCTCTATTAGAATGTCATCTAGACCAGGTGCTTTTCTGTTCTGACACATCTTGGTGGCATTTTCCAGCTCTTCAAAAACAAAAGGTTTGGATATTTCACAGGTTTCAACTTCAATGTTCCTTAGAAATTTTGGTGGTCTAGCTCTGCGTTTAACTTTGCCATTCAACAAAAGCTGATGGGCGATTTCATTTGGAGATACATTATAATGAACAGATGCCTTGGTGGGGTCATTATTCAAACGTTTTAGTAGTCTCCAGGCTTTCATGCTGCTCTGCGACATATCCAATTGTAATATCCAATTCTTCCATCAAATTAATCCAACGTCCCCTTTTCAATTTACCAACAGTCGCTATCAGTTTATTGCCAGCCTGTATTGTTTCTTTAGTAAAAGGATCCACTTCAAAAAGCGAAATGTACTTTTCCAGATCTTTTACTGCACAAGGATCTAAACCTTGTATGTACTGTGTTCTGCAACCACATGGGATTGACTTGTGTGAACATTTCTTGATAGCATCAGTGAACTCATCACATGATTCTGAACTTGGATCAGAGTTCAAGATCGCTTCATCTAGACTCTCGGTGAAGTTATACCAGTCAGCTTTCTGAAAATTTTACCTTCTTCGAAAGGGTATTATTTGAGGTCTAACCGCACCTGACACTTAATTGGTCGTGCTGAGTACAAGCAATAGGTTCACAGACTTCCTTTACACATTGATGGGATATGATATCACTAAAAAATATGATATCAGGATTGTATCCACGTCTCCATCTGCCACAATTGAAGGACGGTAGAAGCTTGCTGTCATGAATTAAAGACAAGTGATTCATTTCAGCCCAATTTATAACAGCTAATCCTTGTTGTCATCTCTATATCCCCAAATGGAGCTGTGGCTATTGAAGTATGCCATAACAAAATGGATCCTACTTCCTAGAAGATTAACAGACTGGGAAAAGTGAAATGGAACATTTGGTGGTTTATAAACTGACATTATCATACAGTTTGATAATTCTATAGATATCAGTTCTATATCATCATCTTCAGAAACGGAGGTTGATAGTATATTGAGTTCAGGGCTTGCAAAAATGGCACTGCCATATTTTCCGTGAGGTCTCTCGGCAATAAGTGGGTACTTTTGGTTGGTTTTGTGTACTACTTTTATGAGTTTCCTGAACACAAAGAATGTTGCATGTGTGTGTGTGTGTGTGTGGCATATTTTCTGTAATATGGCCTCTTTATTCAATGTCATGCCTTCTATGTTTACTATGTTTACTATGTTTACTATGTTTCCTTGAAATAGAGTATTATATATTTTCCACTGTTCAATTGCCCCTAAATATTGTATGGTGGAAAAAATATAGTATTCCATTAACAAAAAAGTCAATATGGAACCAGCATGGTATTCATCAAATGTCTTTTTTTGTGGAGTGAGCGAGTTAACTATGCGGTTGGGATCATGGCTTGCATTCGGGAGATAGTAGGTTTGAACCCCACTGTCAGCAGTCCCGAAGATGGTTTCATGTGGCTGTACCTTAATTAAGGCCATGGTTGCTTCCTTCCCACTACTAGCCCTTTCCTATCTCATCGTCGCCATAAGACCTATCCCTGTCAGTGTGATGTAAAGCAGATTGTAAAAAAAAAACCTGACAAATTGAAGCAAATATTCATTCCCATTCCAGCCTTCATACCACTTTTCAAATTTCGTGGCTGAGCCGGGAATTGAACCTGGGGGCTCTGGGGGTGGCAACCGATCACACTAATCACTACACGACAGAAGCGTACATAATTTTAATTATTATTTTTATGAATTGTTGAATATTATTAAGAGGTGTGAAACCATTTATGTTAAGACATGTGTTCACTCTTCCAATAAGTGTTGAAATGTTATAATTTATTTAGTAATAAAATACTCCTCATGGGGTCCTTCTCCCCTCACTGATCTACTTAGGAGTGCAATGCGGGGCAATGCATTGACAATTAACAACAGATTATATCTGAAAATGTTTTCTTTTTCAGGCATTTTTAAAAAACTAAATTTGATATAATCATAAATTAGTTTTGACAGACTGAAGAACCTAACAGTTATAGATTAACTACGTCAAAACTATAACTATAGTTACAGTCCACTATAAAAAGAAAGGAAAGAAAAAGAAAGAAAGTTAGCCTTCATCATTCTACATTTTCTTGCAATAAAATACTTCTGTGGTATGGGGTTAGATCTACCTAATCAATGCAAATTTATTTACTAAATCACTCAATTAGGGTATTTACATCTATACATATACATGGATATGGGATTAGTTTCAACCCGAGTTGAGGTCATCATCAGTCACTACTGATCTCCATTTAGGGCAGTCGCTCAGGCGGCAGACTCCCTGTCTGTTGTTTTCCTAGCCTTTTCTTAAATGATTGCAAAGAAATTGGAAATTTATTGAACAACTCCCTTGGTAAGTTACTACAATTTCTAACTCCCCATCCTATAAACAAATATTTGCCCCAATTTGTTCTCTTGAATTCCAACTTTATCTTCATATTGTGATCTTTCATACTTTTAAAAAGACACCACTCAAACTACTAATGTCATTCCGTGCCATCTCTCCACTGACAGCTCAGAACATACCACTTAGTCAAGCAGCTCATCTCCTTTCTCCCAAGTTTTCCCACCCCAAACTTTGCAACATTTTTGTAGCACTACTCTTTTGTCGGATATCATCCAGAACAAATCGAGCTGCGTTTCTTTGGATTTTTTCCAGTTTTTGAATCAAGTAATCCTGGTGAGGTTCCCATACACTGAAACCATACTCTTATTTGGGGTCTTAGCAGAGACTTATATGCCCTCTGCTTTACATCCTTATTACAATCCCTAAACACCCTCATAACCATGTGCGGAGATCTGCACCTTTATTTAGAATCCCATTTAATGATTACCCCAATGAAGATCTTTCCTTTTATTAACACCTATGTACTTACAATGATCCCGAAAACGGAACTTTCACCCCATCAACGCAGTAATTAAAACTCAGAGGACTTTTAACCCTGTTTATCATCATACCATTGCGTACTGTCCATCGCATAACATTACTGAGGTCACTTTGCAGTTGCTCACAATCTTGTAACTTATTATTCTACACAGAATAACATCATCTGCAAAAAAGCCTTAGCTCTGTTTCCACTTTTTTACTCATTTCATTTATATATATAGAAGAAAACATAAAGGTCCAATAATACTGCCTTGAGGAATTCCCCTTGTAAAGTAAGTAAGTAATATGTTTTATTTATCCTGGCAAAGTTAGGGATGTACTCCCTTTCTTACACTTAACCAGTCTTAACCTAGAACACTTAATAATAACTACTGATGACAATAATATGATAATATGGACAATAGTGAGATAATCTAGAAATCAAACTGTATAATACATAATAAGATGTGGTATTTACATTCTGATGTTTAGTGTTGACCAACTTTGAACATGCTAGCATATTCAAAATGTAGTAGGTAATACAAAACACAATGGTGAACTGTCAGTTATATTTGGCTATGAAATATGGAGTGGAAATACAGTATACATTGGTAATGTGTACAATTAGTGATGCTATTTGACAGTTAGATATAGTTAAATGCTGTTACATTGCTTGTGTGTCACTTTAACATATCATAGATCATACAGTGAACCATCAGCCATGATTTGGTTGTGAAATATGAAAATACAACTACACTCATACAATCTCTAATGGTCAAATGTATGACTGTTGGCACATTGTTTGTCACTCCAACTGTTAGATACACGATTGGTTAAATGTCGTCATAAAATCTAATAAATTAAGTTCACATGATGTAAGATTGGAGTTTAATTGTACAAATCACCATGGATAAGGAGACATCTGTTCTGATAAAATACTTCATTAACAATTTTCCCTCTCATATTTAATTGGTAGCTAACTTTTGAAAGCCTATACAACTCATGACATGTTTTTGACAAGTTTAAACACTCACCTGTAATAGGCCTGCTTTAAGCTGGGCAGCAGTGAACTTCTGAAGCTGCTGACCAGGCTCCCTGGAATACTGAAGTACTCCTGCTTGAGGGAAATTGAGAACTCTGTACTCTGTAACTCGCCCCTTGTAATACTCTGTTAGTACTGGTAGCAGACTTGGTGAGAGTGTGACAGTGTCTCCCTCGACGACTCGTATTTCTCCTCCTCCGATGTACAGCCACTCTGGAATGATGACAATGTTCACCTGGAGTCCTCGAAGCCACGATATACCATTAGTGACGTCAATAACGAACTGATCACGAGTCTGGTTGGCTGTTGCCTGTATGTAATGCAACCGACCCTCGTTCACCAACGACTGCTCAAACACGTTCACTGAACTGGGTCGCGGCTCCTCCAAGTCCCCCTGGTCTTCTACAATATCTAACACAGGCTCCACCTCCAGGTAACCATACAGAGGAGGTTCCACGACAATATACGTGATGTCTGTCGCCGGGATTTGCGGGTGCATCACCTGCATCAGATATCAGAAACAAATGTGATTTATTTTATAAGGTGAGATGAAACCCCTGGGCAAAACTTCAGGAGTGGATTCCTCATATAGAAAGGAGAGTAAAAGATGATGATAATATGGGTCTAGAAATGCATAATAAATGGGTTATCAGACTTTATTAGTCACAAATATATTTGTTAACATGTGTCATGAAAGATGTTGCACTGAATATATCTTTAATACTGTTGAAATGTCTATGAAATGTTTAAAATGTCTGCCTCCAAACAGAATACAGGCCTCTGCTTGTCCTTGCATTGTGTTCTGAACAATAGTGGTGATTGGGAATTAGAAGTGGAGATGCATGAACATATATACACTACAAAAAGTACCCGGGTTTGGGGGATATAGCAGGGGAGAGTACTGGTATAATTCAAATTTTAAAAAAAAAATGTTATTCGTACCATGTTCTTTGAGTGAATTTTGACAGAGAGGTAAAGGCTTGACAATTTACCAACTTAAGTGTGCTAATAATAGATTTTTGAGATTTTGATTCAATATTATACAATAAGACTCTCACCAAAAGAACAATTACACTTGTATTACAATTAGATAGAAGTACAACATGATTATAGAATTTAAAAAGTCTCATTTAATACTTGACTACACACTAACAAAGCAACAGAGACTAGATAGAATTACACAGACACATTGACTGAGTGATACTGCCAGACTGACAAATGTGAGCAGCAAGAGGGTCCATGATCTTGGCAAAAATATACTCCTGCTACCCTTCCTCACAGCACATGCTACATGTTAGTGTGCGAGTCTTTGCTACTTCCTGTGGTGCTGTACAAATAGGGTAGCCGCAACAAATGACATTTTGTGCATATTTCTGCTAAGTACATTTTTAATAATTAAAGAAATTAAAGGAAAGAATTAGGTGATAACAGGGTTTGTATAAATTGCTTTTTGTATAATTAAATAATTAAAGAAATTAAAGGAAAGAATTAGGTGATAACAGGGTTTGTATAAATTGCTTTTTGTATAATTCCCTATTTCAGGTGGCTAAAATGGAATCAAAATTTAACTTTTCTCTCTGCCCCCCTCCTCTTTGCCTCCCCACAGCCACTTGTTCTGAACATGCTTGCAAATTCGTGGTGTAACGAGTACTGTCTAACAGGCAGGCACACTTCACTCACAGAGAGCTGCAACATCATCCACACCAGTCAAATACACAAAATGGTTCAAGTACAGCCACAGGAAAACGTCCAGTATGTTTAAATCAAGAGAGCATAGGGGCCTAGCAAAAGTCTGCCTTCAGCTATTCAGTGCTTATGATAATGAGTATAGAGTTAGCCTACCTGCAGGCAGAAAAGCTGAATTGTGCAAGAGCACCATTACTGCTACAATTACAACTACTACTACAGAAATCATTTGAGGTTGTTGAAGATGTGTCTTGGTAAACATCACTTTCATTCCAGCAGAAAAGTGTACTACATATAACTCAGCAATTATGCATTTCCAGACCCAGATTGCTGTAACATTCTTCTGTTCTATTTATATAAAGCAGTAGTGTAGTCAGGACTGGCCGATGGCGGGGATATAGTTACAAAATGATGATAAAACATAATGGAGGTGCTTGTGTGAGTGTGGTGCGCGCATACATGAGTCTCATTATAAGGATACGATACAAGTGAATTATGTTGATATTCAGATTGCAGTACACTACAAATTCTCACATTAAAATACAGAACAAGAACAAAATGGTCAAGGTGAATAGTTTTACAGCAAATGGTATGTTCAGATTACAATCTAAAGTTCAACTTTTGAGGCTTCTTAGAACATAGAATCAAGAGATCTGTTGGTTTTACAATTACGTCTTTGTGAATGTTCAAAAGAGCCAACACATTGAGTCGATTTTCACTTGTTTATTTTCAGTTTCTGTTTATTTTCTTTTGGAAAATTTCCATGGGGTGAGGGTCTAACCCCCAGTACCCCCCCTCCCCCACCCTTGGCTACACCCCTGATATGAGGAATTCATTTCTGAACTTTTACCCAGGAGTTTCATTACTCCTTATATTACAGATTACCTACTGATGAATCATTGTGGAATTGTATTTTTTTAGTAAGATAAAGAAAGTTCTCAGACAAACTATCTGTTTTCAGACTAATTTTGTTGTGCAGAAGTGAGAGCTGGGTGGACTCAGCTCATAAGTTGGAGGTAACACACATGAAGGTAGTGAGAATGATTCCTGGTTCCAACAGGGAGGAACATTGGTAGGAGGGTATTCTGAATGAGATAAAGGCTAAGTTAGGAATAAATTAGATGGATAGAGCTGTATGCATACACCAGCTTTTCCCACAGTTCTGTGCCCTCTTTTGTGCTGTATTATGATTGTATTGAGCTCTTGTTTTTAGATAAAGGATATGTGAAGGCACTGAAGATACTTTCTGAAAGGGTATCCACTATCACCTATCAGGATTCCTGGTTGGAGGAGGGCAGGTTACCTGGGAGAGTAATGGGCTTGGCCTTGGAGGTTAAGAGAAGTGGAGGGAGACCAAAGCAATGATCACTAGACTCAGCTTTTAATGGTTTAATGACCAAGGGTGTAGAATTAAGCGAGGCCACAGAACTAGTTAAAAATAAAGGTCTGTGGAGGCACAAAGTTAGTTCAGAGAGGGTTCCAGACTGAAATGCTGAAAAGCATAACACTATAATGACTGCGATGTTGATAAAGAAAGTCAAACATGCCAGTGGTGGAAGGTGCACCTACCTTGAGAGCAGATGATGTTATTACAACACTGGTAGATTCCTCCACATGTAAAGAATGATTGTTGGCAACAATAAGAGGCTCCCAGTAGCTGGCAGGAAACACTCTGATGCTGAACTTGCCATCAATGGTTGTCCCTCCAGCATCAATTCGAAAACGGAAATGATCGTTGTAGAACGCTCCTCCATCATGATAGTAAAAGAGATGTCCCTGCTGAAGGTCCACCTCTGTGAAGCGGTTCAGAGATTTGGGGTGATGTTCCAATTGGAGATGACCATGGCTAGGACCTTCCAACACTTCATACACAATCTGCTCTCCCCACAGATTGAGGTTTGTGTCGGCACTCAGGTTTGCAAGAGTCAAAGAGGCAGAGCCACCATGTTGGACTATCAGACCAGTATTATTTGCTACTTCCACAAAAGGAGGAGAAGCTCGAACTTCCAAAATGCCATTCGCATAAAACTGGCCATCTGTGATCCACAGACCGACTTTACCATATTCTTCACCTTCATGGCGGAACAAAACACGGTTGTTGTCGAGATCATCCTGTGAAAACTCGAACAAGGGCACAGAAGGATCTGTTGCTTGATAGATCCCACCATTGGGAATTCCACGTCGAGTGTAAACAATGTCACTGGGTTGAGTATCGATATCAGCATCTGAGTACCTTAAGTCCCGGCCTGTGAGTAATTTTTCCCCACCTGTGACAATATGGAACACTTTGTCGACAGCTCTCACTGGTGTGTTGTCATTCTTCAAAAGTACATCCACATGGAACACTCCCACATATTGAAAGTCTTCCTCTTCACTAGACAGTGCAACAAAATGGAAAGAATCACGTCGAGTTTCAGAGTCATCATGAATATAAAAAACACGCTCGGTTAGAAGCTCCCTCGATGAGAAGTACAAGGTATTTTTACGGAGAACAGTAACTAGACCAACGTCCATTACATCAAGTCTTCCATGATGAGGACCATGGGTGACATTATACATGAGCTCTGTAATACCATCAGTTTCTAGGTCTAAGTGGGTACGAAGGACAGCTTGGCGTCCTCCCTCTGATACTTGGAGCCTCTCGAGTGTGGCTCGTACCTCCTCCTTGGTTTTCCCTGATGGAACGTGCAGCAGAGTAAATGTACCAGATTCAGTTTCACAATCTGGAGCAGACACATGGAAGGTGAAATCATCCCTGACGTGAGAATATGCCTTGCGGTGCAGTCGATACCTCAGGCGACCCATCTCCAGGTCCTGCTGAGTAAAGCTGTCCCCATTTTGCAGTCGACGATGCTTTGCACTACTAGTGTGCAAGGCTCCATATCTTGGAGGTCTCAAGAGATGATACACTATACGAGAACTGTCACTGGGTAAAGGTTTAGTCCTGTACTCTAGATATTTCTCAGTCAATAGTGCTTCACGTGTTCCATTTAGTTGCAGTTCATAATTGTGAACTAAAGCCAGCCTCAGTTCAGTGAAGGTAATTCTGAAGTCGTATACTGTTGGATTCTGCACTTCCATTACAGACACCTTGAACTGAACAAAGAAGAAATATTTTGATCAGAACTGGTTAATAATGTGACACTTATGCTCAGTTTCTTTGACAGTTGTTAAATGAATACAAACAAGTTGTTTGATAATACTGTGTTCAGAATTAAACAATATGTTAGATTCTCATGTTTTTTCAAATTTTACCTGAGAAATGTTAGCTAACTCTCACAAGGTTAGTGAACAATAAGAATCAAGAGGCAGACCATGCAGTTTTTGAGTAGCTTCGATGCACTTCTGTTTGATTACAGCTGTAATACACAGCTGTCACCACAATAATTATTAAAGTTGTCTGATGTTTGATTTGCAATTCCAAACTTGGAATGAAAAATCATCTTCTTCAGACTCCTATCATTCTTTTCCCACAGTTCTGTGCCCTCTTTTGTGCTGTATTATGATTGTATTGAGCTCTTGCTTTTAGTTAAAGGATATGTGAAGACTCTGAAGATACTTTCTGAAAGGGTATCCACTATCACCTATCAGGATTCCTTAATTAACTGCACCTACTTTTCAAACTGTGCTCTGGTGAGAGAATTGTCAAATATTGCACTGTTGTACACAGAATCTAGTGATCTGATGATGATGATGATAATGCTTGTTGTTTAAAGGGACCTAACATCTAAGATCATCGACCCTGGTGATCTAGCAACTGCTGTATATCCCTTACTTTTGAGTCTAGGATCACTGATCATTCAAACAAGAAACGATAAGTAATCCTACTGATTGTGACATATTTCAGTTCTATTGCCTATAGATGATTGAATTTCTGTGTGTGTACAATGTCTAGCATGGAGAATGGTGCACTTCATAGAACTCATGGATAATCCATTAACAGGAGAACGGTGCACTTTATAGAATTCATGGATAATCCATTAACATTCTTCTACCAAAGGCAATGTTAGATAGCCTCCTCTCATGGATGCTCCAGCTGCAGAAACTCTAGTAACAATCCTACTAACTGGAGCTTTTGAAATCCCAGTGATGCCTCCAAACATTACACAAAAGACCCAGTAGCATAAAACCAAAAAAAATCAGTGTTTTCAGTATGAGATAAAGAAGTAGCACCTGCTCATGGAATATACAGAGTGCATCTAAATTATACCGACAAAAGAATCAGGGATGTTCTTTGTCTTATGTAAAGAATGATGGTGCAATCAGATTGAGAGAGAAAATTTTTCGTTTTTAGGAAATGAGCCTGCTACATTACTTCTGGGCACACAGTTCAAATCAACAAACTCACCGTATTTTCTGCACCAGAATGCATACCACTGCCAACTGCTGTGCTTCAGTGAAGGGAGGGGAAATGGAGTGATAATACTCCGTGTGATTGCACAAGTTTCTCGTTCAATTAGTGCAGTTCCTTCCCAGCCCCAGTAGGCTGTTCTGTCCATATTGGCTACGAAGTCTGTGGTGTAAATTGGTGAGAATGGCTCCATTTCAGTAGACCAGTGAAGAAATGGCTGACATGCACCTAGCCTATGGCGCAGCAAATGGCAAGGGAGAGAAGTTGCACTAATAATAATAATCCTATGGCCTCGGCTACCGTGTGCACACATTTCAATTTGATGCCATCTGGCTGTCTGCTTATCAATTTCGATGTCTTGTTTGACTCTAGGCCTACTAGATGGCAGACTGAATAAACCAAAACTCTCTTGGGTGTCTATGGCTGAGATTTAATTAATTTTGTTGGGAAAACACCAAATGTGTCACCAGAGATCTTTTACAGGCTGACATCGTACGACTTGGAGTGTCGAATGCACTTTTTCCACACTTCAAAAGTCCGACAACCTCTGCCGGGTTTGAACCTACTATGTGGGGATCTGGAGGCCGACACTCTACCACTGATCCACAGAGGCAGTTTTGAAGCTGCACTGATTTATGGCGTCCGAATCCCTAATTGCCGCCAATCTCATCATTCAAACTTCATGCCCACTGGCAAGCGACAGAGGGCGGAAGAAAACCCTTGTGTGACAGTAGTGCACATGTTTTAGTATTGGTTTAGTGCCAATATTTGGGCTGGCATTATTGGTGACTACTTATTTGGGCTGCATGTCCTTCCTCCTTGCCTGAACAGAAAGGAATGCTACCGTTTCTTGGTAGAATCACTGTCTGGTTTATTGGAAGATGTTCATCTGGATATTCAGCAGCGAATTTGGCTGTGTCGTAATGGCACTCCTCTGCATTTCACTTGCCGTGTCACACAGCACTTAAATTATCATTATCCAGCGAGATGGGTAAGCCCTGGTGGGCCAGTTTAACTCCCATGGACTCTTCTTGTTACGTGAAGATCAAAGTAGAAAGGGGAAAATATTGAACATTTACTGTAATCAAACCATTGGGTGCATTGTTTCTTTCATTCAGTATTCCATTCCTTTTACAATGTTGTGAGTAAATGAATGTATGATTATGTGGGGCAGTGATGCATCTTTGTGCATTTTAAATAATAAAGAACATTACTGAGACTGATGCAAGTGTAATAGACTAATATCATTTGGAAAAAATATTCTTTAACCCATGGGTAAATAATGGAATTATTATTATTATTATTATTATTATTATTATTATTATTATTATTATTATTATTATTATTATTATTATTATTATTATTATTATTATTATTATTACTAGTGAGTTGTGGCCATGAAGTTGTTTACATAGTTGTGTAAGAACTTTATTTGATGTAATCATGATCGTATTATTTGTGAGGTTATGTCATGAAACATCTGCTGTATATATATTAATATGAGTCTATTTAATGGAAAAACACGTAATTAATGGTATATAATTTATTATTACCTATATATATAATGTATAATCTATTGCAATATTGTGCAACACTGTAATAGTCTAGAACAACACAATGTGTGACTCAAATTGTGTAGAAACTCCCTTACATTGTAAATAGGCTATTGGAGACTCTAGAATTTATGAGAAAACATGTTGTGTCATATTCTTTTAGAAGCCTGGCCAGGCAACTTATATAACAAGGCAGTCTTGAGGGTAGAATTGAGTTGTCTTAATGAGACTTGTGGAAGTCGTGTTAGTTGAGTGTTTGAAGTCAAGTATGTAAACTTTGTTGGGTTGGTAGTTGGTTGACATGCAAGTGTTGCAGTCTTCTTATTCTGTGCAGTCAAGTGTTTGTTTCAAGATGGCAGTTCATTAGTACATGTGTACAGAATGTGTGTAAATAACTTGTAAATAAAACAGTATGGTATACATAATTGACAGCATTTTGTGTGTACATCTTTGTGAATACATCGAGACCAACAGACGAGAGCAGAAATGATTGGGTGCACTGAGTGTCTTAAATTACTGTGTGTGCAATTACGGCTGTTTAATTAACAAACTGTGGATACTGCCTGTAAGAGACAAGGGCAATTCAGCGTGAGTTGAATGAAGAAATGTGTGTATTCATACGGAGCACTCTCATCCCACTTCCCCTCCCTTCTCTGAAGCACAGCAGTGGGCAGCAGTATGAGCTCTGGCACAGCAAATACAGTGAGTTCGTCAATTTTGAATCGCGTGCCCAGAAGTAATAACGTACGCTCATTTTTTCGAAAAGAAAAATTGTCTCCGCCAATTCGATTGCGCCATCCTTCTTTATATAACATGAAGAGCATCCATGATTTTTTGCCAGTATACCATAATTTAGACACACCCTGTATAAGCTAACTCAAATTTCATCAACTTCCTAATTATTGTTTTCTATATTCTATAGCTTCAAACAAAATTCTCCATCTGCCAAATTTCAAAGTCTAAACATTGCAAAACCTTTCTTCTGTCATAAATACTCTTAAAAAATCTAAATACAGCAAATCGACATGATTTACAGCAGCCATTTTGGAACTGTTAACAACTGTTAGACATTTAAGATGATGGAGCATAACGCATTGTTTAGCAAATTGTTAACATTTGTTGATGGAACACAGTTTTGGTCATTTGAATGTTAAATTGCTTTAATGACTTGTTAAGTAACTTAGTAACAACTGTTGATGAAACTGGGCATTATAATATTAACATTACAGTAGCTTAAAAGAGGAAGAGTCTGCACCTTTACATTACAACAACAACAACAACAGCAGCAGCAACAGCAACAGCAACAACAACAACAACAACACAATAATAATAATAATAATAATAATAATAATAATAATAATAATAATAATAATAATAATAATAATAATAATAATCTAACTAATGAAATTAAGTTGACAGTTTCTAAAGCATTCAAAGGCAAAGAACAATTACCATGGATAATTTCTAGATAGTTCTTCTACTAGCACTCAGTTTATTACAAACAAATTTTGACATATGCAGGGGGCACATGGACAGCATTTCTGCAGCCATTAGCTGATCCCAATCCATCAATTTAGATCACCTGTTTCTTTATTCTCAAATCATGTATAGAAATATAGGAACACATGACAGGTTGAACACAATAACAGGTCAGTTTTACCGATGAAAGCAGAATCCAAGAAGCTGAGTTTTAGAGGAATAATGGGGAGGACATGAAGGGATAAGGTCAGAAAGGTACAAATCAGAGAAAACTCTATTCCCTAATCTGCAAGACAATATAGAGACCAGCAAGCTGAAATGGTATGGGCACATGATGAGAATGGAAGAGGATAGAGTTCCAGAGTGAGTATTTACAGACAAAATAATAGGAGGAAGACAATGGGAAGGCCCAGAAAGAGGTGGATGGATACAGTGAAGGAGAGGAGTAAAAGTAGAAGAACTACTGGAGGAAGGAAGGGAGAGGTGGAGAGATAGACAACTGTGGATATCCTTGATTCACAGCCTGACCCAGATGACCAGAGTAATAGTTCACTAGAAGTAATCTTACTGAACTTGCTGATGACTCTACCTCAAGTTCAGTGTTTTCTTTTTTAACATCAGTCAATTCAATGTTAATCCAAAAATTTTCAAAGTCAATGCTCTATCAAATAGAACTGACAAATAATCAAAAACTGTAAATGTGATTCAGTTATAATACCTATAACAATTCCTGTGACCATTCTTTTACTTACAGTCATTACCTTTTAGAATGAAGGAATTTAACAATATACCATACTTCATCTCATAAGCTGACTAAATTTTAGGATTTTAGAAAAGCTTGTAGAAGGGGGCACAATTAGCACAGTGGTTTAGTTGTTGACCTTCCCTCCCTGGCAACCAAAGTTCAAATTCCAATGGATCTTAGAGTAAAATTTGCACCTAATAAAGTGACATGGTATCAGAAGGCCATATGGTCTTAAACTCTCAGCCAAAACCCAGATTGAGCCAGGGTGGCTCCAGCGACCTCAGGAACAACTAGAACAAGTTGAAGAAAATTTCTTGAGAATTTCTAGAGGATAACTATTCAACAACAAACAGCTAAATGTGATTCTTGCATGTGTTGACCATATTAGCATAATTGGTTCATGCATACATCTGAAGAATGGGGAATTTAATTTTTATTTCTAAGGGCACTCTGTTTTTGCTTCAGGTAGTATGGATTCTCTACAGCAAGGTACTCTGCTTCATTATAGTCAAATAGTTTTCAAGACCAACATTTCTGCAGTCATTAGCTGATTTCAAACCATCAATTTAGATCACCTGTTTCTTTATTCTCAAATCATGCATAGAAATATAGGAACATATGGAAGGTTCAACACAATGACAGGTCAGTTTTAACAAGCAAGTGACTGTATAGTTTAAGTCACATAGTTATCAGTTCGCATTTGGGAGATAGTGGGTTCAAATCCCACTGTTGGCAGCATAAAGATGGTTTTCCATTTTTGCCCATTTTCACTCCAGGCATATGTTGTACCTTAGTTAAGGTCACTGCCACTTCCTTCCCAATCCTAGCCCTTTCCTGTCCCATTGTCGCCATAAGACATATCTGTGCTGGTAAGACATAAAGCCAATTATTAAAAAAAAATATAATAAAAAACAGGTCAGTTTAGGAAGAGAGAAAAAATAGAAAAGGTGGTAAGGACAAACATGAAAACACAAAGGAGCAAAAACATTTCCCACGTTAAAATAAATAAGAACTGTCCTCATCATTCCAAATTCTTCTATAGAGCAAGTGGCTGCATGATTTGGGTCACATGGCTGTCAGCTTACATTTGGGAGATAGTGGGTTTGAACCCCACTGTCGACAGCCCTGAATATGGTTTTTCGTGGTTTCACCATTTTCACATGAAGCATATGCTGGGGCTGTACCTTAATCGAGGCCATGGCTGCTTCCTTCACACTGCTAGCTTTTTCTATCTCATTTTCCCCATAAGTGAAAAACCTACAACCTGTTTTCCAGTCATTGACCGGGGCAGGAATGTCATGAATGAAGCAGATATAGGCTGTTAGTACGATGGGGTCACCACTCCCAAAGTGATTTATTAATGACTGATAGATGCAATGAAATGAGAATGGAGAGTGTTGCTGGAATGAAAGGTGACAGGGAAAACCGGAGTACCCGGAGAAAAACCTGTCCCGCCTCCGCTTTGTCCAGCACAAATCTCACATGAAGTGACCAGGATTTGAAGCACGGTATCCAGCGGTGAGAGACCAACGCGCTGCCGTCTGAGCCACGGAGGCTCTTTTTCTCCATAAGTTCGAAGTAAAAAAAAATGAAACTCCACCCTCACTGTTATCGAACAAAAAAGGGTAAAATCCTCAATTAAGTATGCACCACCCCCCATTTGAGCCACTGTCTTCTGATACCTGCAAACTCATCACATCAGTCAGGAAGTGAAGCGAAGATGCTGAGAGATAAATGTGCTAAAAAATGCTTGTATCACAATTGGCCTTACAAATGATGGAAGTGTTACTTTTTTTTGCCAAAAATGTAACAAATAAGGATATAGGCCTATTTATTTGTTTATTAATATTTTTATATTTCTCATCAGTCTTCAATTGTGTTGAGTGGTTGCAGATAAAATGCTGTTCTTAAACCTTAAACCTTAACCTTAAAGTTGTATTTCCAAAACTTTGAAATGCTGTCTAGTGATTGTCACATATTTATTTTGATTAATGAAATATAAATCAAATCACCGAGTGGTGTGGCTGATTGTGTTAATGTACTATGGCCAAGCTCTGTATTTGAGAGACATGTGGCTTCAAATGCCACTGTTGGCTATACTGAGAATGGTTTTCTATGGTTTGACATTTTCACTTCCAGGCAAATATTTTGTTAAGAAGGAAGCCATATTTTCCAGTCTTGACTCAGTTAAATGTAACTTACAAGCTTTTCAGTCTGCCAAACACACAAGTTCAATATAAATATTACACTGTAATATACTTGTAAAAAACATACTATTAAACAAGGAAAACACACTATTAAACCACGAATAATGCTTCCTTCACACTCCTAGTCCTTTCCTACCCCATTTTCCCCATGAGACCTATCTGTGTTGTTATGAAGTAAAGAAAATTCCTTCCTTGTTAAGTGCAACTCCACCCTTACCCTTCTGTTATCCAACAATAAAGGGAAACCTCAGTTAAGTATGCACCACTACCACCATTTGGGCCATTGTCTTCACTGTCTTCAGTCATTTCAACCAAGGTTGGGGTCAGGAAGACCATTTGACCACAAAAAAAGCATGCCATATAAATTAATCTCACGTCATCCCTGATCCTATATGAAAAATGGGACTAAGATGTATACATACAAATAGAAATAAAGTCATTTCAAAAGCCAGCTTTGATATAGGCTTACGATTTCAATTTTTTATGAGTATGATATAAGAAATAACATAGTCATGTTAGGTTAGTAAAAGGAAATAGCACTAAATAATTCAACGTTACACTGGAAAGTTTCAGTTTTAAGTGCTTATTTAACTGAATATCTTGAGATTATTAAGAGCATATTTACGTGTATACCATATCTTAAGTGTTTTAGTTCATATAATTCTCAGGACTAGTAATAATTAAGAGAACACAAGGAATGTAATCATTTCTAGCTACTTACTTTAAACTCATCATGGGATGGATTTCCAGAAGTATGAATGTATCGTATCTGGTCTCTGTTTAACTGATGACTCATGAAGTGATCAATGGTCTGCCACTGGGCTTCACTCCCAGCTCCTCGCAGTCGCTGGAGGTGACCGAACTGAGTAGGCTTGACTACTTCATACCGTATGTCTAGGTTAGGATCTTCCGCATTCGTTGTGAAGGTCAGATTACTTGCTGTGATTCGAGCTGCTGCTTTATGAGTTATAATGAGCCCAGTGTTGTTGACTAGTCTCAGCTGAAGAGGAAATGCAGACACACGCAGGAAGCCTGCAGAACTTGTCTCTATGCCATCTGACACCTGCAATGCTATCCTTGAATTTCCATTTGCCTCGCCACGATGAACGTATGCTACCAGCCCCTGGTCGATTTCCAACTGAGTGAAGCTGTCTACAGGCTTCCCTGGGTTCTGAATTCGTTCTATGAACCCTTTCTCGTCACCTCCTTGGCTCAATACTGTATATACAAGGTCTGCATTAGGACTGTCAGGATCTTCTGCATGTAGTACATCAGGAGTCAGAATCTTCTTTGTTCCCTACACAAACATATCAGAGGAAAGTAAGAGTTTAATAAAATTGAAGTAGAAATTTAGGGAATATTTAGACATACAGAATTATAGAGAAATATAGACAGGTAGTCATTCAGTAAATTAAACAACTTTGTCTAATATAGCAAGCAGCCTTTGAGTTGTAGTGGAACACTTGCTTCCCACGAATAGAAAGTGTTGAGAGGACTAACGAGGGACCATTATTACCAAGAAGGGTTTAAAGGAGGTGACCAGAAATTATATTAGCTGCTAAATGGATAGCTAATGTTCCTGGACAAATAATGTTACTAATTGTTTCAATGCACACCGTAAAGGGTATTAGGACAGGGGGAGTTCCAGGCTTCTAGTAGCAAGTTGTTGCTAAGCTGATCATTTCTACAGAAAGACATCTATTCATATACACATTAATAAAATTAAATTCAGGCTTCCGCAATAATCTTAGAGTTATGTGAAGTCCTAAAAGCATTCAAGAGAACTAAAACACATGCATACTTCTTAAGATACTAGCTATTGTGGAGGAGGAAAGATATTTGGTAGCAATGCTTATTTCGAAAATGTCCACCTGTGACACTTAGAGGGTGGACCTGTAAGGTTGGAGGGTGGATAAGACCATGCTTCAAAGAACTTACGCTCACTTCAATGCTTCCTGGAGATGCAACTAAACAAAACGGAATATATACATTGAAACAAATAAGTATTTTAAAACCTCAGAAACTTTAATCTATTTTCAATATCATTCAAAATTATGTCTTAGTAAGTTCCCTCTCTGGATAAGTCATAGAGTGTCAGTCTTCAGATCCCAAGACTGTGGGTTCAAACCAGGCTAAAGTAGTTAGCAGCAGCAGAGAGTTCCCTAAAGCACATTAGCACATGAACACCCAGTTCTCATGCATATTGCAAGTGATAAATATCATTATGGATCCGTATTGAAGATACTATACTGTAGGATGCTAATTCAATATGTTATGTATTGAATAGGTGATATATTAATAAACTAATTAGCATTCAACAGTCTCATCCATATTCCTGCATTCATTTATAATTTAAAATTATTCCTTTGTTTCGACCTGATTTCATCATAATACCAATATAGTTGGTCCGTTATTGGAATTAACATCTGTATCAACTGATTTCATCAATCGTTCAAAGAATTTGACTTACATCAAAGCTCCATTACACTGACAGGTGTTCATTTTGACTGACAATGCAGGGAGCACACTGGATTTTGTGCTACAATCGTGAAGACTATACGCATGCGCATCTAGATGATGTCATAGATATCCCCATAAGCGAGGAGCACGGTAAGGTATGTACCTTACCATCTAACTGAGATACTGTAGTCTTACACTTGACCACAAGGGTCCATCATCTCCCCTATCTACTGTTAGCTGCAGCCTCCCAGAAGTTACTATTGCATTACCTATCCAGAAGATTTCCCTAGTTATTCTGGACAGGTGTTTGTAACCATGGGAAGATGTTTGCTTGACGTTGTGTGCAGAGAATCGTTTCAAGAATTAATCTGAGTACTGGTAAATGTGGGCACATAAATTTTATGCTTTTTGTCATATCTAGCTGAACTTTGTGCTTTGTGAAAACCAAGAACAGTGCTCACATCTTTTAACATTCGCTAAGTACAGCACTGTAGCAAAGTTTACTTTCACCGAGCAGAGTAGCTTCAGCTACCTTCGAATACCTCTGCATTTGGGAGGCAGCGGCTGGTTCGACCACCGGCTGTCCTGAGAATGGTTTTCCGTTGTTTTCATTCTCCTCACTAAGACAAATACCGGAACAATTCTGTTTATAGGCCACGGCTGCTTCCCTCTCACCTTCACTGCAATACATCTCGTGGCTTGACAGAAGATGTCATGCTCTAGAACACTCACCTTACCCCACCAGCATTCGGAATGAAAACATTTTGTACACTCACAGATTAGTCTCAGATGAAATGGATCCTCAGTTATAGGGGTTCTACCATATTATGAATAGAGAAGAGATCATACGAAGTACCTTTAGTGAAATGATCTAGGTATGTTATTTTTTACTAATTTGCATTATATTTCGGTACATTTGGGACGTAAACAAAAATGTTGTGAGTCCTCTAAAAATTATGTCGTAAGCTGCCACTGGTAATTAGATTTTTGAAGGGTAGAAAGAAGTTCATTTGATACTCCATTTTGTATGATGTCGGCATGTAAAAGATCTCTTATCAAACATCTGGTGTTTAATGAACAAAATTAATTATAAAACTTAGCAATAGGACATGCAATAGTTTCTATGGCATCTAGTATAGTAAAACAGAATATCAAAACTGACATGCAGGCAGCCTACAGGCAACAAATTAAAAAGCCTATACATTGAAGCTGAAGTCGTAGATATATTTAATCAAGTCAGAGAAAAAAGTAGTTAAAAACTGGTACTATAAACATGATGAATATTCATAAACTGGAGGTGAATGCAAATTAAATACACTGTGACCAGTGCTTTGCCAGGTCACAAGCTTCAAGCGTTGCATATACCAATTCCCCTTTGGTGTATGTAGTCACGCAGAGGCTGCAGATAAAGAGATAGGACATCCGTCCGTCCGTCCGTCCGTCCATCTATCTATCTATCTTTGTCCCCTTGAATTCCAACTTTATTTTCATATTGTGACCTTTCCTACTTTTAAAGACACCACTCAAACTTATTCGTCTACTGATGTCCTCCCACGCCATCTCTCCAATGACAGCTCGGAACATAATATCTTAGTATCTACAATTTAATTACAAATCAGGTACCTGATTTATCCCTTGAGGTAGTACTATGACTGATGATACCCTCAAAGAAGGGCGAAACATGTGTGATATGGAAATAATAATAAAGGACTAAATGTTTAAAATTTCTAATGTATTGTATAGGTGACAAAATAAATTTTTTAGAATTCTACACATACTACTTAGTCAAGCAGCTCGTCTCCTTTCTCCCAAGTCTTCCCAGCCCAAACTTTGCAACATTTTTGTAACACTACTCTTTTGTCGGAAATTGCCCAGAACAAATTGAGCTGCTTTTCTTTGGATTTTTTCCAGTTCTTGAATCAAGTAATCCTGGTGAGGGTCCCACACACTGGAACCATACTCTAGTTGGGGTCTTACCCGAGACTTATATGCCCTCTCCTTTACATTCTTACTACAACCCCTAAATGCCCTCATAACAATGTGCAGAGATCTCTACCCTTCATTTACAATCATATTTATGTGATTACCCCAATGAAGATCTTTCCTTATATTAATACCTAGGTGTTTCCAATGATCCCCAAAGGGAACTTTCACCCCATCGACTCGGTAATTAAAACTGCGAGGACTTTTTCTATTTGTGAAAATCACAACCTGACTTTTAACCCCATTTATCAGCATGCCATTGCCTACTGTCCATCTTACAACATTATCAAGGTCATTTTGCAGTTGCTCACAATCTTGTAACTTTTTTATTACTCTATAGAGAATAACATCATCTGCAAAAAGCCTTACCTCTGATTCCACTTCTTTACTCATATCATTTATATATATATAAGAAAACATAAAGGTCCAATAATACTGCCTTGAGTAATTCCCCTCTTAATTATTACAGGGACAGATAAAGCTTCACCTACTCTAATTCTCTGAGATCTATTTTTCTAGAAACAGAGGCACCCATTCAGTCATTCTTTTGTCAAGTCCAATTGCACTCATTTTTGCCTGTAGTCTCCCATGATCTACCATATCAAATGCCTTAGACAGGTCAATCGCAATACAGTCCAATTGACCTCCTGAATCCAGGATATCTGCTATATCTTGCTGGAATCCTAAAAGTTGAGCTTCAGTGAAATAACCTTATCTAAACTCAAACTGCCTTCTATCAAACCAGTTATTAAATTTGCAAACATGTCTTATATAATCAGAAAGAATGCTTTCCCAAAGTTTACATACAATGCATGTCAAACTGACTGGCCTGTAATTTTCAGCTTTATGTCTATCACCCTTTCCTTTATACACAGGGGCTACTATAGCAACTCTCCATTCATTTGGTATAGTTCCTTCATGCAAACAATAATCAAATAAGTACGAGGGCACATCAGAAAATAAGTTGCACTTCCCAGTTATGGCCATTTATTGCACCACCTATACAACAGCAACACGACTATAACGACATACACCGTAATGTCACTTTTCCACATAGTTTCCAAGAGACTCAAAACATTTCTGCGAACGCACAACCAACTTGTCGATGCCGGATGAATAGAAATTTCCTCCAGCGTTCTGCAACCACTCGGAGACAGCGGATTTCACGTCCTCATCGGTCTGGAAACATCGACCACCGAGTTCCGTTTTGAGCTTACTGAACAGATGAAAGTCACATGGCGCTAGGTTGGGACTGTAGGGTGGATGTTACCAGACGTCTCACTTGAAACGCTGGAGCAGTTCTCTCGTTTGGCGGGCTTTGTGAGGTGTTGCGTTATTGTGCAACAAAATCACACCGGCGCTTCTCTTCAATCGCTTTGCGCAACCTGTGCAACGTTTGACAATATGACGCCACGTTGATTGTCGTTCCTTTCGGCATGAATTCCACGTGCAGCAAACCCTCCATGTCAAAGAACACTGTCGCCATAACCTTACCGGCTGAAGGTTGAACCCTGGCCTTCTTTCGATGTGGTGATGAGGGGTGCACCCATTCCATTGATGTTCTCTTCGTTTCGGGGGTGAAGTGGTGGACCCATGTTTCGTCACCTGTGACGATTTGCCACAGAAACCCATTGCCATCTGCGGCATAGCATTGCAAAAATGCCAGAGAGGATTGGTAACGTTGTCCCTTGTGCTCATCGGTGAGAAGACGTGGGATCCATCTTTGACACAGCTTACAATATCCAAGGTCCTCGTGAACAATGGCGAAACACTGCCATACGACATGTTCAGCTGCAAATGGAAATTCTAAGTTCCCATGAAGGGAATTAGATTCTTTTCCACCAATAGAGCATATCAAAAATCAGATCAAAATTAGATGGATGGCTTTTCCGGCGTTTGCTCTATTAACCAGCGTTTCGTCTTAGGTCTGACACTAGACTCTTCAGAGTGGGATGTGTCAGACCCTACCCACTGACGCTGGGGTGTATGCAGGTGAACTTATCAGAAGCTCCTGGACGTTGCGGGCCTGCCTTCGCGATGGTTGACCGTGATATCCATGTGTCCGGCTCCGAATTGCTGACACCACTTTACAATACCTTGCCGAGAAATGGCCTGGTCCCCATACACAGCACTAATTTCACGATGAATGTCCGTGCAATTCTTCCTTTTGGCCCATAGGAATTGGATTGTCGCACGCACCTCATATTTGGAGTAAACGTCCAGTTGATGCGCCACTGCATTTGGCCGCTATTCACACAATACTAGACGAGACACCACAGCGACCTGCTTAACAGATGTGTGGGCAGTGACTGTCCCTTTCTCCGCTGTGCCCACGTTTGCGACACTCAGCGTGCTGTTGTGGTGCATTAGTGCAACTAATCTTTTGATCCACCTATGTACTTCAGATATGGTAGTATATCTCTACCCATTGTCTTTATATATGCCCTGAAACCTTATCAATTCCAGCTTCTTTTCTAGTTTTCAACTTTTGTATCTTACTGAATGTCATTGTTGTCATAGGTAAATTTTAATACTTCTTTAGTATTAGTCACCTCCTCCATCTGACCATTACCCTTGTAACCAACAATCTTTACATACTGCTGACTGAATACTTCTGCCTTTTGAAAGATCCTCACATACACACTCCCCTTGTTCATTAATGATTCCTGGAATATCCTTCTTGGAACCTGTTTCTGCCTTAAAGTACCTATACATACTCTTCCATTTTTCACTAAAATTTATACGTCCGCCAATTATGCTTGCCATCATGTTTTCCTTAGCTGACTTCTTTGCTAGATTCAATTTTGCTAGTTTCCTTCAATTTCTCCTTACTTCCACAGCCATTTCTAAATCTATTTCTTTCCAACCTGCACCTCCTTCTTAGTCTCTTTACTTCTCTGTTATAATATAGTGGATCTTTACCATTCCTTACCACCTTTAAAGGTACAAACCTATTTTCACATTCCTCAGCAATTGCTTTAATCCCATCCCAGAGTCCATTTACATTTTTATTTACCGTTTTCCACCGATTATAGTGGCTTATTAAAAACTCCCTCATGCCTGTTTTATCAGCCATATGGTATTGCCTAATACTTCTGATTTTAATATCTTCCTTTCTTTCACATTTATTTTTAACTACCACAAGAACAGCTTCATGATCACTAATACCATCTATCACTTTGGTTTCTCTATAGAGCTCATCTGGTTTTGCCAGCACCACATCCAGAATGTCTAGTTGGTTCCATCACTTTCTGAATCAGATGCCCTTCCCATATTAACTTATTTGCCATTTGTTGGTCATGCTTCCTGTCGTTCGCATTACCTTCCCAATTGACATTTGGTAAATTGAGATCACCCGCTGCAATCTTGTTCCTTTCCTTATTGTTTCCCACATAGCTGATTATCTTATCAAATAATTCTGAATCAGCATCTGTGCTACCCTTTTCTGGTCAAGTTGCCTATTAGCTTTAGAGATGAGCCTTACACCTAGAATTTCATGTTTGTCATCTTTAACTTTTTTGTAGCCTACAAATTCTTCTTTCACCAGAATGAATACACCCCTCCTACCATTTGTATCCTATATCTAGGATACACCCTCCAGTTCTGTGAGAAAATTTCTGCATCCATTATATCAGTTCTCAGCCATGATTCAACTCCTATTACAATATCTGGTAATCTATTCAATTGCTTAATTCTATTTTTTTTTTTTTTTTACAATTCTTCTGCAGCTGAGAACTAGCACTTTTATTTCATCCCTACTTGACTTCCAGTTCCCTGTTCCCTTAACACCACTCCCTAGGCCGCCCTGTTTCCTTAACTTATATGTACCATTGTGGTTTAAGTGAATGCCATCTGAGCACAGATCCCTACCTCCTACCCACTTGTTAGGATCTAGAAATCTCACTCCCAGTTTCCCACATACGCACTCCATAGTCTCATTTAAATCCTCAATCACCTTCCAGTCAGTATCCCTCAGCATTCCACTGATAACAAACTCCGCTTCCTTAAACACCTGTGCTGCATTTACCAGGTCCCACACAACCCCAACTATGTTGGTACTTATACCTGCTTGTCTTATGTTGTTAGTACCAACATGAAACACTACCACCTTCTCCCTTTCCTCCTCCTTCTCTTCTACTTTCCTCAACATCTGCCTTAACCGAATTCCTGAATAACACTCTACCCTGGTACCCTTTCCTCCAGACACTTTCCCGACATGTCTAACGACATGTCTTCCAATATCAGGGAACTCCTTTAGCTTCTTGGAGGTTCATAGTTTAGATCTTTCTAACCTGGAAAGCCTTTGTTCCTTCACTGACTAAATTCAAGTTTTATAAATTTTATATATGTCATATACTACCTGGTTATCAATCTCTCCATCTGCTGGTGTCCTATCCAAACCATGGTCCATATTAAGGCCAACAATTACCAGCAAAACATTCATTTTGAACCCTTCATATCTACCATAACAAATGTTCCCCAATGAACATCCTAGTGCAAACAGATCTGCTTCACCTTTGAAGGATTTGATTCCTGCACCTGCACCATATTCATTACTGTGGGCATTTATGCAGCAGAAATTACCAATTGTTAAATTGCCTATCAGCCTACAACCAATTCATTCTTATGAAGGGTCCTTCTTACTCCCTTCCATGTCACTGAGAACTATTCTTAACTGACAAGGTAAATAGTCTTCTCTGAATGAACAAAGAAAATAAAGTGCCATTCTTTTCAAGGGTCATTCTTTATCCATAATCATCTTGTCACCTTACAGGTTATGAATTCTGGATTTTTTACTTGATGCAGACATCCACATGCAACAAGAAAATAAAGAGATACTTCAGTTGAGGCTGAATCATTTCAGTGAATGATGCAATTACCCATGCCAGTAATAATAAATCTCACTTGTGCCAGTCGAAGCACTTTCCCTGCAGGTAGAGTAAGTGATGGTGGGTCATTCACAGGTGTGATATTGACAGGCAACACAAATCTGTGTCGTCCTTGCAGGTAGCTGGGAAGAATAAATCCTGTGCCTGCTGATAGTTCCAGTTCAAACATGATACTGTCTTGGAGATTCTCTGAGCCATCATGCAAGTAGCGAACCTTCAACAGAAAGACATGAATACCATTTATTTCTGAATGACATGTGTGTTCTGTTTGTGCTCCGTCATCCACATTTAGCCTGATGAGTTATTGCTCTGTGTTTCTTTAACTAATAATATTATAGTTTTAGTTATCTCATCTATAACATAGGTAGCGTATGAAAACAAACAAACAAACAAACAAACAAACAAACAAACACACATTTTTTTCATAATAGGACTGAATGCCACCTTTGAATTAAATGAAGCTGGATCAGAATAATGCAGAGTGAAAGATTACTTTACATTAACAAACAAAAAACATATACATATATACACATTATCCCTTAAAATATTTCCAGCTGTGTATCTTGAAAGCAACACATTTTCAAGAAACCAATTAATAGCAAATATTTTTTTATTTGAGGGGTTCATTTTATTTCATAAATGTTTTCAAGGTCATTTCAAGGTCAACTCAATTTTAAAAATAGGAATCCTAAAATTTTCCTTTCAGATTCAGGTTTTATGCAGTAAAGGAAATAATGTTTGTCTGAAACAATTTTTATTAAACCAAAATATTTATCTAAAAAGAAACATTGGATTAAAATATGAACAGAAAATGCATCTATCAATTTATAAAACATCACACATATTCTGACAAGCTAATCACTCATCATCATCATCAATGTTCCACTCCAGTCGCCCGGGTGTGGTTAAGCTAATCATTAAAGTCTTAAAATTGTTATTTGATGTGTTGATACACAAGGTCTTGATGTAGTGAGAACCAAATTATGTGTCACATATAACAAAGTGCATAAAAACATTTAAATTAGGATAAACATCCTCCTGTGGTGTGGATCAGTCTTATTTTATGTTGCAGTGAACTTCAACTTCAACTTGAATAGGACCAGATTTTAAAAAAATGAACAATGGCCAATCAGTACAAGTAGATGGTGCATTAAGAAGGAGAGAGAGAGAGCAAATTTAAAAGCTCAAATAACCAAGGCCTCTATACACTACCAAATGGACTCCTTCTAAAAGAAGCAATGTCTTTACAATTGCAAAGCATCTCACCTTATCCTTGGCGAGATCTAGCATTGTAAATGCCAGTCTTGGATTACTACCTCCTCTTTCCCAGACTTCAACTGCCAGTCGCCCATTGCGAGGTGGCTCCACCACATGAAGCAGGACGCCGGAGTCACGGACTCCGAACTTTGGATAGTCCAACACAATGTCTATGTTCTTGGTTGTGATGAGAGTGTTGTCTCCTTCAGCCACATGAAGTGGAGTAAGTACAAGAATCTCAAGGTCTAGAGGCAGTGTCGGCTTGGAGAATACCTGACGCAAACATTACTGATTTCATGATCTTGTTTCCACTGTTTAAATGTTATATTTTAAATTCAATATATGAAGTGTGCTTATAGTAAATCGACAAAAAAATCAGAGATACTCTTCGTGATATGTTAAGAACAATGGTATGGTTCAGTCGGATTGGCGGAAAATTTTTTGAGAGAAAATGAGATTACTTTGTTACTTCCGGGGACATGATTCAAACTGACGAACTTGCCGTATTTACTATGCCAGAGAGCCAGCCACTGTCTGTAGCTGTGCATTGGGGGGGTGGGGGTAAGGGGGAGAGAAGGGAAAGGAGGAGAAGATGGAAGTGGCAGACAGAGGTAATGTTTGGTGCAAATGCACAAATTTCTCGTTTGTTTTTCAAATCAACAAGAATATCACTCAAGGAAGTTATTAAATATAAACGATAAATACATGAAGACTGGTGCATATGACATAAACTTTCATTCAAGCACAAGTGTTTTTGAATAAGTGCCTTACCATAGACACTTTAGAATATTTTAAAGTATGTTTATTAAAAACAAAGTGTTTAACATCACCACAGACGCGAATTTTAATTAAGTTATAATTTTTCTCACAAATGCCTGAAGATTATTACAAACACGAACTTTTTATTCACGCCACCTAATGTTATCAAAAAGAATTTTACCATAGACGCTTTTAAATATTTTAAATATGTTTTTCATCATTTAAGTTTTTAAACACAATTGTAAACGATACTGTAATTTAAGTATCATTCACATAAATCTCCTTACCCCCAACCCCCCCCCCATCTTCCATTTCATTTAAAGCATATAGTACAATAGTTTTTGGATTCCCATGGGATATAGTTTTAAGATCCAATGTGCTTGCTTTTAAATGTTATCATCTAAGATTTTTTATTTTTATTTTTTATATACAGCTGAAGATGACCACTAAGTGGTCAAAACATGTACTGTGTTTGTTAATGTATTTTTAAGTTTGCCAAAGGCAAAAGAAATAAAGTATCGATTAGGTGGCTTTTTAGATTAATTTGTTGATTATACTCATTGATACGGCCATGAAGTGGACAGTTTGTTTTGCATAGTCGCTTCCCAGCCCCAGTAGGCAGTGTACAGATTTTTGCACAAATTGACTACTTTGCGAGCCCCGTAGAAAGAGATGATGTACTTGTACCAATAATACAGGCAGATTTCCAGGTCATTTGCGACACACCACACATCCTGAATAGAGTCCAAAGGTTTAAAAAAAAAAGCTATTTGTTCGGGGCGTTGACCTAGAAAGATCTTTTGCCCCTACTTACACCATATGTGAGGAACCTGCGTGTATTTGGAAATGGTGGAAGTGTAAAGTGTTGAATGTGAGGAAAGGAACGTTAAGGGCGACACAAACACCCAGTCCCCAGGCCAGGGATATTTATCATTTCCAATTAAAAACCCCCGTCCCGGTTGGGAATTGAATCCGGGGCCACCAGGTGACAGGCGGATGCGTTGCCCCTACACTGTGGGGCCGAACAAGTCCAAAGGTTACTACTACACCATTGTGAAATGTGCATCAAAGTAGGAGGGGAGCATATTGAACATCTACTGTTAAAACCATTGGGCATATTGTTTCCTTTGTTCATTATTTCATTCCATTTACAATGTTGTGAGTGAAAGAATACCAATTGAGGGGTGGCAGCGTTGCATCTTTGAGCATGTTAAATAATAAAGAATGTTACTACGACCAACAGACAAGAGAAAAAACCATCTGGTGCATTCTTTGACTGACATTTCTGTTCTTGTATTCTGTGTGCAGTTAAGGCTGTTTAATAAAAAAACTGTGGATATTGGCTGTAAGAGACAAATATAATCCTATGCAAGTTGAAGAAAGAAACTTGCGCATATGCACGGAGCATCATCTCTGTCTCCATCTTACACCCCACTTCCCCTCCCTTCACTTCTCTTTCCTGAAGCATGGCAGCAGCTTGTGCTCTGGGACAGCAAATATGGCGAGTTCGTCAATTTGTATCATGTGCCCAAAAGTTACAAAGTAACCTAATTTTCTCCAAGAATCTGATTGCACCATCATTCTTAACATAACACGAAGAATAACCCTGATTTTTTTTCAGTATAGTTATGAAACACTTGTATATACATTGCTGGAAGTTGAAAATAGCTTAACAAATATTTTGTTCATAGTTATTTTTATTTCATATAGAAAGGCAAGTCAAGTGAAAACCTTAAATATTTGTTTCAATTTATTTTATTAAGTAAATGGTACACAACTGTATCTTTTTTTACGTAGTCTCTGTTGTATTCAATACAAGTCATCCACCACTTACAAAGTGCATGGATTCCTTTGGAAAAAATTCTTTGTTTGCTAACACACTTGTGCACCAACTTCGTCCTCCCAGTTTTCCCTTGAGTGGTCCAAGTCACTAGAGGCAAGGTCTGGTTAATACAGTGGATATAGAAGGCATTCAAAATGAAGGTCGTGGATGGTCACAACTGTTCACAGGCATACGGGGCAAAATATTCTCATGTTCCTACTGTGATAGGTATCACCATGCTGCATTACCATTCACTGATAAATGTGAATAAGTTTCACATCTTCACAACTCAAAACCAAATAACAGACCGCTGCTGTCCTTTTGTGCATGTGTAAAGTGGGGAGACCATTGTAACACTGGTACACTGATGATGTTTGCTTGTCTGGACAGGGTTCCTGCCTATAGGATATTCATTAAGCCTGCATAACCATTCTCCCGATAGACACAACCAGGCATGGCATTTGAAATTTTTGTTCCACTTTAAAGGTTTTCATTTGACTCGCCATCATAGTAAGTTTACTCACAGCTTTCTCTTTACTTGCAGAGCTGAGAGGGGTAAATTAAATCACAAATAAACAGATACCAAACCAAGTTGGTGAGAGGAGAAGATGTCAAATCTGTCCAAGATACAAAAGGGATTCATGGGATAAATCTTGCAAAATAAGAAACTCATTCATGTTGGTTTTGACGGGGATAACAAAATAATGAGATGTTGAGAGAAAGGAAGGGAAGGGGTGAGAGGGCACACAGGAGTTGGATTAACAATGGCAGGAGGAGTCCAATGTACAAAGAAAGCTGTATTGGATCAATCAATGGACTAATTTCAAAAATATTTTTGTGAACTATTTTTAAAATTACCATATAGTATTTAACTACTTATGAATGTAAACATAATTAAAGTTCATTAAAAAATTCTAATACTATATTTACTCATGTATATCTCACACTTTTTCCTTAAAAAATTAAAGTTTAAAAATATGTCTGAAATTAGGAAGATGAACTTGATTAAAACTAACATATTTTTAAAAGTTAATAAAGCATTGTACTTTCATATAATACATTCCATTTTAGTATGTTTCAAGACAGGTGTTTAAATATTTAATCAATGTGCAATTACTGTTTTTCTCTGTGAATTTAATTACTCGAGTTTTAAACTTGCAAAACATTTGAATGCTCTTCTGTAACTCACTGACAAGCTAAGTCATGCTCTAAAGCAAATTATTGGGAAGAAAATATGCTGCAATCAATCTTACAACATGTATCTAACACATATAATGCTATACTGAAATTACAGACTGTCTAACAGTGTGACATTCCATCTAGTTCATTAGGCCAGGGAATACCTGAGGATCATTCAATACTATCAAGATGTACCTGCCTCTCATCTAAACAAGGGAAGACTGTTAGAACTTTAACTGTGCATGAACATGTGTGGTACAGGGTGTATACTTGACCCATTTACATTGATACTTGAAGACCAAACAGTGTGAGATATGTGCAGGGATGAGATATACACAAGTAAATACAGCAATTGTTTCATAACAAAATAGGCATCTGAAATGAGACTTTTAGAATCTGAAATAGCAATTTAGCTATCCATTCCATTCCAAACCATTCAAATGTCAGCATAGGAGTCTACATTCCCATTTATCATGGCTGTACCTTGTATGTGGAGCTGTAGTCGGGTTTGACACAGAGTGGCTGGTCACATTCACAGCGGAAAGAATCAACTCCCTGCTGTAAACACTGAGCTCCAGTCACGCATGGCTGTTGGGAGCAGGGATACTCCCACACGCAGTCCGGCAGGATGCCCTGAGTGATGCGAGCATTTGGTATCCCAAGTCTCTGATTTTCCACATCCATATTTCGCAGACAACCCTTGAACCCTGTGTTAGCGGTCAGGATACCTTGGTTTAAAGCTCGTGATCGTTTATTTAATTCAATGCCACCAACATAAACAGTCTCTGCCAGGTCCAAATAGCGGTTGCCTCCCTGGGGTAACCTAAGGCTTACCGCTGTCCCATCCACACTAATCTCCATGAATGTTGGATTGAATTGCACCACAACAGAATGCCACTTGCCATCTGATACTGTCTGTTCATTCTGAAGTTCTGTAGGACCATTTCCTTTGTTCATCAAGAGGCGGATACGACCGTTTAACAGTTCTACTCCCACAAAGTCCGACTGAGAGGTAAGTCCTGTGTTGTACAACAGTACACCACGCTGAGAGGAGGTCTTCATGTCTAAGTGCCATCTGAAACATACAATTTTTCCTTATGATTCATTGCATACTGTATTTATTTTTCTATCTGGGTAAGATAAACTGAGAAAGGAAGTGATCTTTTCTATGATAGGGCAGAAAAGACTTATTCACAGCAGAGCCACTCTATATTCTTCCAAATCTGTTTTTATGTTTAGAATTTCTGTCTTTGTTTGAATACCTGAAATTTATGTTGTAAAATTTTATAGCACGTTAGTAATCTAGTAGGAGAAAAACCAGATAAAGCATAGTCTAAAATATATCTACATACAGTTATCACTACAATTTCTAAGACCTCTCAACCTGAGAAGAAATACAGGTAGAAGAATTGGTATTCATGAGGACAGAACCCATCTATGTTAAGACAGTAGTGTAATAATGATGCGGTGATTATCCTTATTCTTGTATGATTTCAGTGTCCTTTTCAAATGTTTTCAAATGTGGTGCAGACAGGACTTAGTAGCCCGAAGGTGAAGAAGATACAGGCTACGTAGGACTCATACCTTGTGTCACTGATGATAGTCAACATACAGTCTCTGACACATTATCCTCGCTATATCTTCAACAATCAGATTGTTGGTGCCACATTTGAAAATGCACACATTTTGATACTCCTTTTCACCAGTGTTGCATGTGTGATTGTGGATATAATTACATCATTGAATACGACGGCCAACAATCAACTACATATGTGACAAATGGGGTTAGTTCAATTACAAACAACAACTTGGTGTTGCTTCCTCAGACCTTATTACAGCATGGGACACATTGCACATTCCCCCATGTGCCCTTTATTGTTATTCACCTTGCCTATTGCTATATTCAGCTAGTTAAAAGAAATTTGAAGTGAAAAACAGTAGTGGAGCATCCTGTTATATGATTTGTCTCATCACTTTTATTTTTTTAAATGTTTTTAATTGCTAGTGGCTTTACATCGCACTGGCACAGATAGGTCTTATGGCGACGATGGGATAGGAAAGGCCTAGGTGTTGGAATGAAGCGGCCGTGGCCTTAATTAAGGTACAGCTCCAGAATTTGCCTGGTGTGAAAATGGGAAACCATGGAAAATCATCTTTAGGGCTGCCGACAGTGGGATTCGAACCCACTATCCCCCAGATGCAAGCTCACAGCCGCACAACCCTAACCGCATGGCCAACTCACCCGGTCACTTTTATGTTTGCCTTTCCATTGCTTGAATGATAATTGAGCTGAACATCTACAGCAAGGAATAATTCAATGACAGCCATCTTGAAAGCCTGATTCAGCTTCTTGGCCTAGATTAAATGCCCTTCGTATGACATTATGTTGATAAGATCCAATGCTAACCCAACCTGCAAGAACCTTCAAACATCCATTCATCTTTTAAAAATACAGGCTAAGTCTATGTAGTATAAAGTCAATTGGAACGAATATAGCATTATTTGACCATCCCTTGTTTAACATTTTAAGGACTTTTAAACATATGGGCTTGGCACCGATAAAGAGTCTTCAATAATAAACACAGCAAAGGATGTGGATATTTCAGGATTTGTAATGTCTTATGATCACCTGAAGCAATGTTTGATTAAAATAAAAGATTCTATATTCTCTCTTGAGTTTGGTTCAACAAATATCCTGCTGTCATTTTTGTCACCATCTGACTTGGCACTAATTATGACTCGAAAAAGTTTCATTTTGTTTTAGTAAGTGATTTTAACCTGCTACTGTTGCTTACAAATTTATGGTCAGTTACAGAGGCTTCAGACATTATTATTAATGTTTCCCATGTATGGAGTGTTCAGAAGCAGAGAGAGAAATGTTTTTACTGCCATATTGCAGATATCATCATACGTTTGGTGAGATCACAATATGAAGATAAACTTGTAATTCAAGAGGACAAATTGGGTCAAATATTCATTTATAGGAAAGGGACTTAGGGATTGGAATAACTTACCAAGGGAAATGTTCGATAATTTTCCAATTTCTTTGCAATCATTTAAGAAAAGGCTAGGAAAACAACAGATAGGGAATCTGCCACCTGGGCAACTGCCCTAAATGCAGATCAGTAATGACTGATCGATTAATAAGGAAGTAAAAATCTCCTTAAACATATCAGTACATATGTAGGATTTTTAATAGGTGAAATAGTGAATGACTCAGTATAAGTGTAGTAATCAAAAGGATAATGAATATCTAATCTGAATCTTTATGGAATTTCCAGAGAAAATATCCTAAAAGTGTCAAGAGACCAAATAATATCGGTAATTATATTAATGTACAAATTCTCTGAAAGACTAAAGTATAAATGAATATAATAGGAACTGGAGCAACTTCCAAACTGCACAATCCACAAGAGAGAGAGAGAGAGAGAGAGAGAGAGAGAGAGAGAGAGAGAGAGAGAGAGAGAGTGTGTGTGTGTGTGTGTGAAATAACTTAAAAATCCCCATGAAAACCTTGTACCTATCTTAAAAATGCTGTCAGAGAAATCTTTGCTATAGTTTGAACAATATGGTATTAAACCTTAGATGAAAGAACATAGCAGTAATGGTGATTGGGGATTGGGAATTAGAAACTGGGGGAGGGGGGGCTGGGGATCTGGGGAATATAGTGAGGTGGGGGGGGGTAGACAACAAAACTGAATATTCTCCTCCATCACCACATCTCAAATGCCTCCAGACATCCCCAATGGCATGCACCTATAGTTCATGTTTCCAAGCCATACAAGGCCACACTCCATGGATTTCTTTTTGTTATCTGCATCTAGATTCCTTGACATAAGCAGCACCCTCTTCGTGTAAAAGACTACCTTTGCCTGTACAATTCTGGCCCTTATGTAGGCTGAACTTTGCCATCTGCAGTGATTTTGCTTCCTATTTTATAAGTAGCTAAACATAAAGTTGGAATTCAAGAGGACAAACTGGGGCAAATATTCATTTATAGGAAGGGGAGTTAGGGATTGGAATAACTTACCAAGGGAGATGTTCAATAAATTTCCAATTTCTTTGAAATCATTTAAGAAAAGGCTAGGAAAACAACAACAACAATTATTATTATTATTATTATTATTATTATTATTATTATTATTATTATTATTATTATTATTATTCCGGTCTTGAAAGTCAAGAATAACAGCCGAGAGGATTTGTTGTGCTGACCACATGACACCTCATAACTGCAGGCCTTCGGGCTGAGCAGCGGTCGCTTGGTGGGCCAAGGCCCTTCAGGGCTGTAGTGCCATGGGGTTAGTTTTATTATTATTATTATTATTATTATTATTATTATTATTATTATTATTATTATAAATCCGAAGATGCCTTTGAGATATATATATATATATATATATATTCCACACCCACAGGGAAAATGCTGGGACAGTATCTTCTTTCAAGCTCCAAGGTACATACCAAAACCCTAGCCCTACTAATTATATTTACAGTGTTGTACACATAGCCCACCTGGTGGCCACGGTCATTAAGGCATTGAAGTCTAAATGGTCTGGCACCGTGGTTAGCCAGTTCGAGTCTCGTTGGTTGAAATAATTTTCACCACCAGAATGCTAGCTGGCAGGGTAGGGTAGGTGGTGGTATACAATTTCTAATCACTAGATTGCGTGCTGAAAGCCCGGATTAAATTCCAAACCTCTCCGCAGTGCTTATATGGAGTGAGGGCATATGACGTTGTTGACGGTGATTCGTCTGTTGCATGGGGACGTTAAGGCTTGAGCAGACTCATTAGTGCTATCTGACAGGAGTAGGCTATGTGTCAGCACCAGGTTATACGCTCTCCCTTTCTACTATCATATATCAGGTCATTCATTTCATCTCATTAACTCCTCTTATGAGGTTGACATCAGGAAGGGAATCTGGGCATAAAAACCTGCCACGACAGATTTCATCTCACCTCATACGCGACCCCATAGAGAAATTTGACAGGAGTTGGACACACTTCTACAATCAACACAGTAACATACTTTATTAGACATGTTTTACAGGAGTGATAGATCTGTAACATCATAAGTCACTAATCAATAATATCGTTTGACTAACTGACAATTGTTAATTGAGGTTTGTTCTGTTTCTTTCACTGCCACTCATCTCTGTTATTACAAAACCACCCAGTCAAGCATGGAATATAATATAATAGAATTTATTCAGTAATTAAGTGTGTTACACACAATAGACACTGACAAAGAAAATAAAACCATAAATGTACATACACAATTTGGAACAATATGCAGTTTTAATTTATAAAAAATATGTTAATTTCAAAATATTCCAGCACTGAGTTAAAGGGATGCATGATTAACCACTTTATTTAGTTTATTGTTGAATATATATTATATTGAATGGTAGTTCTTTTATATCTGATGGCAGTTTATTAAACATTTTTTAGCTGAACAATGAAGTGGCTTGAACCTGTCTTTAGCAGCTGGTACATCAACTTTTAACTGACCTAGTATTATATTATTTTGAGAACATCACTTCTATCAGTTTCTGCACACATCTTACATAGTGCATTATAAATACGTCCATTCACAAAAGTCGTAACACGGAGTTTAATAAACATGGGTCAAACAGTAATTTATAAGCTCAATTCAGAATATAGTCTTCTTCAACTTAGAATTTTCCCACAGGGTTTGCTCTTCAGATTGACAAACACCATTTTGAAGTGATCAGATGCCACATTTGGTGTCAGCTGACCAATCTTCATGTCAGTAGCTAGGGTGTCTTGCCATTGTTGTCTCAGCCTTCTTCGTGGGCGCTTACGTGAAGTTGTACATATCGCAGGCAATGGTATCATTTGCCACTTTCAGGATATGGTCATACCATCTCAGATGCCCTTCTTGCATTTTTTCTCGAATGAGAACAACTTCCATCCTCTACTGGATTGTGTCGTTGGTTATGTGATTAAGGAGTGGAACTCCAAGAGACCAACATAACATAAACATCTCCATGGTGTGCAGAGGGCACTCGGAACATTAGGTGACAGACCAGGTCTCGACCCCATACAACACCGCTGGACGAACTATAGTGTGGTACATCTTTGATTTGAGGTGGACTGGCACATGCCTATCGCACGCAGCTCCTGTGATTCTTCTCCATCTAAACCATGCTGCATTCACTCTAGCCTGCATGTTCTGATCAGTACCACTGTCACTTTGCAGGAAAGATCCTAAATATTGGAAGCAGTTAGTTTTCACTAAGTCTTGACCATTGATTGTAACGGCAGATGTTCTCAGGTTAGTTTCCAGATACTCCTCAGTCTTCTTAACATTTAGACACAAGCCGTATTGCCTTATCCGTACTTGGACACAAATAATAATAAAGCAGATAACAGGTACAATTCAGAATATAGTACACATGTATATATGCTTCCAAGGCTATTTCTACAGGTGAAAACAAATAATTTGCCGACTTTGGGTAATTATTGGGGAGACATGATTAACATGAACACAGGCATGTGAAATGGGAAACAACTGTTAATGCAAACATTCCTATATAATAACAATATTTACAAACGGGAAAAAAACCAGAACAATAATAAGCTTGTTTCTCAAATACATTTTTGAACGAGTCTTATGTATGGAGTTTTCAATAATATTCACAAGTAAACAGAAAAATAGGACTTGATTCATAAATAGAACATATATTTTGAAGGAATGTTTTATGTACAAAACTATAAAAAATAATCACAAGTAAAAATGTATGTACTTGCTTCATAAATACATTTTCTTAATAAATATCATATTACCATATTGTACATTATGCATTTCATGATATGGAATGTGCAAAGCTTCACCACCTGAACAGTCTCCATTGGGAGATATAGTTCTCTGAAGGAATTCCTGCTTTCTAATCTCATTTTTTGATATAAAATCATCTACCACCTTCTCCAGATTTAATGTCTCAGCAGCCTCCAAAAACTACCATACTCCATATTTTAAGGGACTTAACATCTACAAGGAGAAGTTTTGGTGGGGCAAAATGGTACTCTGCTCCCCCCCCTGCCTCACCAAACTTGGTGCCACAGTGACTTGACTCAGTTGACTATTTATCATGTTTGGCTTGAGGGCAGACTGCAAGAAGAGTATTGTGTACTCATCCTATCATTGCTAAATGGAATTACAGGATAAAGCACTGGGTTCCACTCATCTAACAAAGGAGTGTATGAATACGTACCTTACTCCAGTCCTAGATATGACATTTGGAAGAGCCATGAAAGCACCATCTTCAACAAAGCTGATATCTTTGTCCATACCAGCATCAAACTCTGGAGCACACGTCCAAGTAATGCCCTGAAGAAAATATAGAGAAAATCCGGTGGAGAACTAAACACAGTAATATAAAAATTGTAAATTTACAGTGAAAAAGGCAATTGAATGAGCAACTGAATATTCACAGGGAACACAGTAACTCTATTAAACACGTGACATAAGATAACTCCGTTGGTACAGCCAGGTCAGAAGAGGTGATGAACACCATCTAGTACAGCTGAAGAGAGGCAGAGCAACTCTCAAGGCAACATGGAAACAAACAGTTCAGGCTGTTCTAAAGAAAAATGAAGTGCTGCTGGATCTAGTGCAAGGATGTATAGATAAGAAATGTGTTTTTCCACCATTCAATACACAATTTATTTTAATAGATTAAGCTAGTACTGGTTTCGGCTCTTTAACGGCCATCATCAGCTAGTACATGTTTTGTTTTAGCCATTAGACAATACACAAGTTGTTATTGTATTAGGCATCCGGATGTCTAATGGGGGATGGAATAATAGCATATAATTAAAATATCAGTGGTCAGGTTAAAAAGTTATAAATAGAGCATGAGTATGTAAAACATATTAAAAACACACAGGTCACAATATATAACATTTAAAAAGTTTCAACACATTAAAATTGTACGTATAGGTAGACACTTGTTAAAATTTTCCAATTTATGTTATATGGATTCCATTCTTCTGTCCTCTGTGCAGATCCTTCTAAGTAATGTTGATTTTAGTTGCGTAGGGTAATCTTCGAGGACATTTTGAAACTAGTGTACGTCTTATTGATGTGGGCCTTTGTCATGATGAAATTTCGTTATGTTATATATCCCAACTTGTGATATACTATGGCAAGTTTCAATACAGCAAACAGCAGGTCTCGAGCATGTATTTAGAAGTAGTCGGTGGTAACACTTCTCTCGTCTATGTTTGTTCTTGTAGTCTGTAAAGATAAAGTGATATAAGTATGCCGGTAGTGTGTGCATGAAGGAATGCCTAGTGTGTGTATGGAAAGAGTACTTACTATAGTTGTTGTGGAAGTCTTGTGCTGATGTGTTTGAAGCCTTGTTGTGTTCTACTGCGAGTGAGTCTGGGGCTCATATTAGCTGTGGAGGGGAATGTAGGTGGAGGGGAAGAAGGAGTGGCCGTTGGAGAAGTAGGGGCGGGGTCAGGCTTGTGATTCGTTGGTTTGTTAGAGCGTGTGTTTACTATTTTGAGATAATCATTCTTTAATATCGGAATGGCTTTGTCAAAAATAATGCTGGTTTTTTCATTAATATCATTAATGTTATGATTGGGGTTGGCGTACTGGTCTAAAGAAATGTAGAAATCTTCGGTTATGTTGAGCAGGGGGCCCTTGGAGTTTATATTTAGTATCGTCATGTCGTTGTTGATGTTTGTGAAACTATGCTTGGATTCTTCTACATGTTGGCCTATTGATGAGAAATGGTTATGTTTTACTGCATTTACATGTTCATTGTAGCGGATGGTGAAGTTTCTGCCTGTACGTCCTATGTAACTTATGTCACAGTTGTTACATTTGATACGGTAGACACCTGATTGGTTGTATTTATTGTTATTATTGACTGTTTTAGTGTTATGTATAATGTTGGTACTATTGTGTGTGGTTTTGAATACTGTTTTTATGTTGTGCTTCTTGAAAATATTAGTTATAGTATATATGTGGGTGTTGTTGAAGGTAAATAGAGCATAGTCTTTTTTGGGTTTGGCTGTTTTTGCTAATTTAGTTTTAGGTTGTGATTTTATTTTGTGAATGATTTTGTTGACCATTTCTTTGCTGTATCCGTTGTGTTTAGCTATGTCGTGGATTAACTTCAATTCATTATTTTGGTCTTCTGTTGTCATTGGGATGTTAAAGGCTCTATAAATCATACCGTACTATAATAGGCTGCTCTTTTATGTGTATTGGGATGAATGGAGTCATTTTTTATGGTATTTGAGGTGTGTGTGGGTTTCCTGTAGATCTTGTAAGATAAGTGGTTGTCGTGTCTGGTTATTGTTAAGTCTAGGTAATTTAGTGCACGGTTATTTTCGGTTTCTTTGGTGAATTTAATTTGGGGATCTAGAGTGTTAAGCTTATCTAGTATAGTATGTGCGTCAGTGGATCTATTATCTAAAACTACGAAGACATCGTCAACAAATCTGCACCAAAAATGTATATTCTCTATTTCTTTGATTGACGTGTATTCTAGGTTATCTATGTATATTTCTGCTAATATTCCGGAGGCAGGAGACCCCATAGGTAGGCCTTGTTGCTGATAAATGGTATCGTGAAATCTGAAATAGTTATTGTTTATGGCGAATTCAAGTAAGTTTATGAATTCGTTTATTTCTAAGGTGCTCAAGTTGCTATTGTTTTTTAGGTTAGATTCTCTTATTATGATTGTTTGTTTAACAGGAATGTTAGGGTACATATTTATTATGTCAAATGAAGCAAGGGTATGGTGTTGTTCGATCTTAAGTCTTTGGTTCTGTTGCAAAAATCTATTGAGTTTAGTATTGTTTTGTTTACTAAAAATGTATAGTGCTTATTTAAATTTTTTTTGGATGAATTGCGATAATTTGTAGGTTGGACTGGCTCTATAATTTATAATAGGTCTCATAGGTACGTCTTCTTTATGTATTTTTGGGTAGGCTTTCGCGGTCGGTAATTGGGGGTTCATTGTTATGAGTTTAGCAGATTCAGTTTCGGTGAGAAGAAAATGTGTGTTTTTAAGTAAAATTTTTAAATTCCTTTGTATGTTATTGGTTGGATCTCGGCGTTTAATAGAAAAAGTATTGTCTTGGAAACATTTTTTAGTCTTTGTTATGTATTCATTTTTATCCATAATGACCGTAGTGTTGCCTTTGTCGGCCTTCGTTACTAGTAGATTGTTCTGTTTTATTTTATTTTTAAGTTTGTTTAAGTTCGATCTATTGGTGGTATTCATGTTTGGGTTATTATTGTGGACGCTATTGATGTATTGCGGGATCTTTCTATTGATTTCGTGTCTTGCTTCGTCTCGTATGTCATATGGGATCTTTTGTAAAGCAAGTTCTGTTTCGGTAATGGTAGTTATAATATTCTGGTAGGATGATGCATTACCCCAGTTGTGTTTGGGTCCCCTGTTCAATATATCCGTTTCTACGTCGTCAAATACGGTTTGCGTAAGATTTTTTTATAGGCGGATGGAATCTTACGCAAAAAAAAAAAAAAATCTTACGCAAACCGTATTTGACGACGTAGAAACGGATATATTGAACAGGGGACCCAAACACAACTGGGGTAATGCATCATCCTACCAGAATATTATAACTACCATTACCGAAACAGAACTTGCTTTACAAAAGATCCCATATGACATACGAGACGAAGCAAGACACGAAATCAGTAGAAAGATCCCGCAATACATCAATAGCGTCCACAATAATAACCCAAACATGAATACCACCAATAGATCGAACTTAAACAAACTTAAAAATAAAATAAAACAGAACAATCTACTAGTAACGAAGGCCGACAAAGGCAACACTACGGTCATTATGGATAAAAATGAATACATAACAAAGACTAAAAAATGTTTCCAAGACAATACTTTTTCTATTAAACGCCGAGATCCAACCAATAACATACAAAGGAATTTAAAAATTTTACTTAAAAACACACATTTTCTTCTCACCGAAACTGAATCTGCTAAACTCATAACAATGAACCCCCAATTACCGACCGCGAAAGCCTACCCAAAAATACATAAGGAAGACGTACCTATGAGACCTATTATAAATTATAGAGCCAGTCCAACCTACAAATTATCGCAATTCATCCAAAAAAAATTAAAAAAGCAATATACATTTTTAGCAAACAAAACAATACCGGTACTAAACTCAATAGATTTTTGCAACAGAACCAAAGAGCTAAAGATCGAACAACACCATACCCTTGCTTCATTTGACATAATAAATATGTACCCTAACATTCCTGTTAAACAAACAATCAAAATAATAGAATCTAACCTAAAAAACAATAGCAACTTGAGCACCTTAGAAATAAACGAATTCATAAACTTACTTGAATTCGCCATAAACAATAACTATTTCAGATTTCACGATACCATTTATCAGCAACAAGGCCTACCTATGGGGTCTCCTGCCTCCGGAATATTAGCAGAAATATACATAGATAACCTAGAATACACGTCAATCAAAGAAATAGAGAATATACATTTTTGGTGCAGATTTGTTGACGATGTCTTCGTAGTTTTAGATAATAGATCCACTGACGCACATACTATACTAGATAAGCTTAACACTCTAGATCCCCAAATTAAATTCACCAAAGAAACCGAAAATAACCGTGCACTAAATTACCTAGACTTAACAATAACCAGACACGACAACCACTTATCTTACAAGATCTACAGGAAACCCACACACACCTCAAATACCATAAAAAATGACTCCATTCATCCCAATACACATAAAAGAGCAGCCTATTATAGTACGGTATGATTTATAGAGCCTTTAACATCCCAATGACAACAGAAGACCAAAATAATGAATTGAAGTTAATCCACGACATAGCTAAACACAACGGATACAGCAAAGAAATGGTCAACAAAATCATTCACAAAATAAAATCACAACCTTTTTATTTTATTTTTATTTATTTATTTATTTATTTATTTATTGATAAATAGGGTTCCAGAGAGCAAGAGCTCTGTCAAGAGGAACAATACATAGATAATCACAACAATGGTGGATTAACACATAAGGTCTAAAAGTGAAAGAGTAATAATAGTGGTTTTACATATACTTTAAGTATCACAATTTATCTAATGGATAGGATTATATTAAGTGGATTATCATCAGAGTAACAATACATGAGGAACAACTTTTTGACTTTTAAGATTTGGAAATGAAAATATCAGAGAAATAACTGTTACACATTTATAGTGCCTAACAGGTACTTCTTAAGCTTATTACGAAATGGCACAGTTTTAAGGCCGGTCTCCACTGATTAACATTTAACACCAACATGTTAAATTTAACATGTTACAATTGACATGTATATTGTGACTGTGTCTTCCAATTGACTTTGCATGTTAACTCAGAATGTTGAGGTTAACACTTTTAACATGTTGGCGTGTTTTCCGCTCCAAGTGGAAAACATGTCAAGTCAATTCGTTGTTCGTGAGATGTTGGCACAGCTTCGGCAACTTCCTTGCCGTTTACATGTCAACAGATAGCCAAACGACGCAAACGACGTGCTTCTCGTGAAGTAGGATTATAGTTACAACACTCCGCAACACTCATTCTCTTTGTTATAAGCTACAAATACAGTACCAGTACCGGTATGCGTACGCGTGTCGTTCTGTCTGCACTATACTAAAATTTATAGTCAGAAATGGAGTGGAGCAAGATTCCTTTGGACTTAATTAATGATATAATAGAAAGGCCTTGTTTGTAGGATGTCTCATCAAAGGAATACAGAGATAAAGCGAAGAAAGCCGACAGTTTCCGGGAACTCTATATTATAATTATTCCCGCCAGTGCATCGAAAAAAACCTAGCGTACCTCCGCTCCCAGTACAGTCGAGTATTGCAAAAAACCAGAAAAAGTCTGAAGTCGAAGGGCGGGAACGAACGAAGTTTATACTTCATAGTATCTTGCTTTTGAAGCAATCAGCAGGATGAGGGGAGGAAATGTGTCTAATAAAACTGCATTTGAAAATCATAACAAGAAGCAACAGTGGCAATAACAAAGGCCAAAACTTTTTCATCTGAGTCCATTGTCCTTGTTTGAAAATATTATACACCACTTAAATTTATTACCACATACTGATATGATGAACTACCTACATATAAACAAGAAAGTTAAGTTTAACATGTTTATTAAGTGTGGACACAATGTTAAATGAAACAGTATTCAACATTTAACATTTAATATGTTGATGGTGTCACCAATTAACATTTAACACTTTTAACATTTAACATGTTGTTGTTAAATGTTAATCAGTGGAGACCGGCCTTTAGAGATGATTGCTATGTTGTCAGGAATGCTGTTATATTCAGATATTAGTAAGTGTTGCACTCCCTTAGTGCCAAACCTTGTTGTATAATTTTGATGAACATGTAATTTATTTTTTTGCCTTGTCTTATATGAATGGATGTCAGTGACTTTAGGAAATTCAGAGTTGGTGAACATTTTGTTATGCAAGACTTTATGAATAAGAAGTGATGCGTTTAATGAGATTAATTTCTTAAGAGGTAATATATTTGTTTCAGAGTACATTTATTTCGAGAATATAGTTGATGAAATCCATACATAAATCTAATAACCCTGTTTTGTAAGACCTCCAAAGTATTTAAGTTATTTTGGGTTGCTTTGCCCCAAATGAAACACAAGTAAGAAAGTCGAGATTGTATCATTGTGAAATAAATTAGACGAAGAGTGTCAATTGTTAGTAGGTACTTAATCTTGCCAATGATACCAACCAAGACAGAGATTTTATTTTTTACGTTTAATATATGAGGTGTCCAGGAGAGGGCACTATCAATTATTAGTCCAAGATATTTAACTTCTTTAACCCATTTCAACTTCGTAGTGCCAAATAATATATTTGTAGTTGCATTTAGGTCATTTTGTGATTTATCGAACATCATACAGACAGTTTTTGAGTAATTGGCTGTTAGAAGATTTTTTCTCAGCCATTCATCTAAGATATAACAGTCATGCTGGATATCTGCAACTATTTCATCTTCAGAATTTGATGAATAGAACAGTGAAGTATCATCTGCCAAAAGTGATATTTTACCCTTAAAAGAACACAGGGCTATGTCATTAATATATATAAGAAACAAAATTGGACCCAATATGGAACCTTGTGGTACACCAAAGCAGATCATTTGTAGCTCACTTTTATTCATGCCAATCTGAACATATTGTTGTCGATTTGATAAGAAATCCTTAAACCAGAGCAGCAAGGGACCTCTCACACCTGCCTTTTCCAGTTTGTATATCATAAGTTCATGGCTAACAGTATCAAAAGCCTTTTTTAAATCAATAAACAGCCCAGCAATCTTGTAACCTTTATCAATATAATTTTGAAGCTCAATTATAATGTCCATTAAGGTAGGATTCACCCCAGCCTTTTCTCTGAAGCCATATTGAAATCTGGAAAAAATAATTGCATTTTTCGAGGTAACTAATAAGCCTAACTTTGACAACAGTTTCTAAGATTTTAGATAATTCAGGTGGTATTGAGATGGGTCGGTAGTTTCCAGGGTCGGATCTATCATTCTGTTTGTGTATAGGAACCACTCTAGAGATCTTTAATGAATCAGGGACAATGCCTTTTGCCAAAGAGCAGTTGATAAATTCAGATATTGGACCAGAGAGTGCTCGATTACAGATTTTGAGAAGTTTACTGGAAATACCATCACTAGCAACTGAGCGAGCATGTTTGAGAGAATTGATTATTGTAGACACTTCTTCTGGAGGACATGGTTATAAGATGATTATAAGATCTGCGGCCGTGAAAGCCTTTTTGATGTTGAAATTAGGATGATTATTGATTGTAGCAGTATGTTCAGGATGTGGAACAATATTTGAAGATAGTGTTGCAGGGACTGAGATAAAATTATTATTCAGGGCATTACAAATGTCACTTTTGTCTTCAAAACATTCATTCCCTAGCTTGATACGTGTAATATTGATTGTTGACTTTGAAGGTTTACCAAGAACTTCGTTTATGAGTTGCCAGGTGTGTTTAGTGTTGTGTAGATTGTTTTTAAATTGATTATCATAGTACGACTTCTTGAGAGTCCTTTTCAGGGTTGTAACTCTATTGCAGTAACTTTTATATTCTTCTTTAATTATACTGTTGTGTGGGTGTTTTCTCAATTTACTGTAGAGAAGTGCTTTATGCCTGCAGAGTGATGCAAGTTCTGGTGTGCACCATGCATTCAGAATGGTGTTTGCATTTTGATGATGAAATTTTCTAACTGTCGATGCATAGTCAAGACCACTTTGAATGTATCTGGATAAAGCAGCATATGAAGCATTTATGTCCCCACCATCTACCCACTGGAATTGGTGTTGCTCAAAATATGATCTAGCCCAGCAAAAACAGCCAAACCCAAAAAAGACTATGCTCTATTTACCTTCAACAACACCCACATATATACTATAACTAATATTTTCAAGAAGCACAACATAAAAACAGTATTCAAAACCACACACAATAGTACCAACATTATACATAACACTAAAACAGTCAATAATAACAATAAATACAACCAATCAGGTGTCTACCGTATCAAATGTAACAACTGTGACATAAGTTACATAGGACGTACAGGCAGAAACTTCACCATCCGCTACAATGAACATGTAAATGCAGTAAAACATAACCATTTCTCATCAATAGGCCAACATGTAGAAGAATCCAAGCATAGTTTCACAAACATCAACAACGACATGACGATACTAAATATAAACTCCAAGGGCCCCCTGCTCAACATAACCGAAGATTTCTACATTTCTTTAGACCAGTACGCCAACCCCAATCATAACATTAATGATATTAATGAAAAAACCAGCATTATTTTTGACAAAGCCATTCCGATATTAAAGAATGATTATCTCAAAATAGTAAACACACGCTCTAACAAACCAACGAATCACAAGCCTGACCCCGCCCCTACTTCTCCAACGGCCACTCCTTCTTCCCCTCCACCTACATTCCCCTCCACAGCTAATATGAGCCCCAGACTCACTCGCAGTAGAACACAACAAGCCTTCAAACACATCAGCACAAGACTTCCACAACAACTATAGTAAGTACTCTTTCCATACATACACTAGGCATTCCTTCATGCACACACTACCGGCATACTTATATCACTTTATCTTTACAGACTACAAGAACAAACATAGACGAGAGAAGTGTTACCACCGACTACTTCTAAATACATGCTCGAGACCTGCTGTTTGCTGTATTGAAACTTGCCATAGTATATCACAAGTTGGGATATATAACATAACGAAATTTCATCATGACAAAGGCCCACATCAATAAGACGTACACTAGTTTCAAAATGTCCTCGAAGATTACCCTACGCAACTAAAATCAACATTACTTAGAAGGATCTGCACAGAGGACAGAAGAATGGAATCCATATAACATAAATTGGAAAATTTTAACAAGTGTCTACCTATACGTACAATTTTAATGTGTTGAAACTTTTTAAATGTTATATATTGTGACCTGTGTGTTTTTAATATGTTTTACATACTCATGCTCTATTTATAACTTTTTAACCTGACCACTGATATTTTAATTATATGCTATTATTCCATCCCCCATTAGACATCCGGATGCCTAATACAATAACAACTTGTGTATTGTCTAATGGCTAAAACAAAACATGTACTAGCTGATGATGGCCGTTAAAGAGCCGAAACCGGTACTAGCTTAATCTATTAAAATAAATTGTGTATTGAATGGTGGAAAAACACATTTCTTATCTATACTTTGAGTCTGTCAATACGGAAAATGAAATTTATAAATAATAACTAGTGCAAGGATGTCGTACATACTCTCTCCGAGTCAGGCGAGACGACCCGGAGAGTGCCCGTTTTATGAGTGCATATATGGCCATGAAAGAAAAAGAAACACATGATATGGGAAATGTTTACTTTTTATCAACCTCCAAAAACTGGAGGGGGAACAACGTCATCATGAATGACTAATTAACAAGAACTCATTCCCATCAGTCACTTATGTAAGCAAATAGATGACATAAATTTCATTTTGGATCTGTATTGACAATTATATAAGTTGAAAAACTAGTGTACTGGTTGCACTTAGTCAATACATGTAAGTTTATTTACAATTCAAAGTTGTAAAACATCATTAGAACAACAGTACATGTTTCAGCCATTTTAGGCCATCTTCAGCTGTCTAGAAATAACTTAAAATTAATGTATTGAAAGTTGCAAAACATGAGTACAATTTGCATTCATGTGGTATACTGTAATGGTTATGGCGTCCGCCATGCCAACTGGCTATGGGCCTGGCCCGGCAACGTATAGGCCCACGCCTTACGCTTCAACCGCGCCGATCACAAGCAGCGCTTAAGTGCTAGGCCAGCCCCACTCGCTTCCGCTCGCAGTCCCGTAGCAGAGGAGTATGGAAATGACTCCATGATTAATCTAGAGTCTTCCATCTCGTGTTGTTCCTGGATCCATCGAGCATCCGGATGATTCCAGAAGGGCCAGCGCAGGTATATAAGAGAGGAACGACCTGCCTGCAGGAGTGAGAGTTAGACTGAGTTAGAAGTTGGTGTGGTTCAGTCGTGAGCGACATGACAGTGTAGTGAAGTATGTGAACTGCCGTGATTATCGGACTAGTGTGCTACAGTGCGGACTGTCGGCGAAGGAGAGAACGTGTAGCCATACGACGTGGGACCTTGTGTGTGGATGTGAAACTGTGTAGTGTGAGAACAAGTGAGAAACTAAGGGAGAGAGAGAGCGCAAACTGTGTAAGTGTGTGTTATGAGCAAAAGTTTTGTATAGTCTTGTGTAGTTTAGCGCGTAGCTAATAAATCTTAGTATTGAAGCTACCAGCTTAGTGTTAGTTTGTATACTTACAGATTTCTGTATTTAACTATGTGAAATTGATATCCTGGACACATAAATTAAATATAAATAAACTTTTAAATTAAAATAGGTGCATCCTGAAACATCATTAGATGAAAGACTTGCTTGCTGTAGCATGATGAAGTCAGAATGTGTCTGACATTGACAGAGTACAGTTATGATATGACGCAAACACAGAGCTGTTGAATGTGAGTTTTATGTCTCTTTTTCTATATTTTTATCTATATGGTTTTTCTTTCCCTACATCTTTCTTTCCTTGTGTTAATATTCATGTTAGTAATTTTTTGTTTCCTTCTAGATTTCATGTCGCGCAACATTTCCACTCAATGGTCTGGCCGGCATTAAAATTAATTTAATCTACATTTGTAAACTCTGATATTATAGAAGATTTTACACGAAGAGGAACAACAATTTTAATAAATTAACTGTCAATATTCTAACTTGAAGCAAATTTTAAGAAACAGAAGAAACCTTTAATTACATCATCGTCATTTATTACGTAGAACAGTTCAACATCAGAATGGTTGTAGTAAGACAGCAAACAGTTTCAGTACTCTATGCATTGGGAAAATTTCAGTCACAAAATGTTAAGTGCAGAAATGAAATCCACTGGTTCAGAATGATTGCTTTTAGAAGAAAAAATACATATTTATTAATAATAATAATGTTATTTGCTTTACATCTCACTAACTATTTTTATGGTTTTCGGACATGCTGAGGTGCCAGAATTTAGTCCCGCAGGAGTTTTTTTACGTGCCAGTAAATCTACCAACACGAGGATGACAGAATTTAGCACCCTCAAATACCACCGGACTAAGCCAGGATCGAACCTGCCAAGTTGGGGTCAGAAGGCCTGCGCCACAACCGACTGAGCCACTCAGCCCGGCAATTTATATTTACTAATGGAAGTATTAAAACATTGTTGGTAAATACGTAGTTCAAATTAAAACAAAACAACGAGCCACCTAAAAATCTTCATTGATATGATTGCCACAATTAATCACAAGTTCTAAACTTCAAAATTGCGGGGCAGATGGGGGGCAATTTTCCCCCCAGTATTTCCTCTGCATACGCCCTTGATCACGAAAAATTTTTGGTTTTGATGTGGGAAGTGTAGGATAAGAAGGAAGCCAGACAAACACAGGAAAAGGGAAGAGATATAATACAGAAAGGAACAGAGATGGTCAAAGACATTAGAAACAGGATTTTCACTCTAGAGATGTACACGTCCCTAAGGTTCACTTGACCTATGCCAAAAAAGAGTACCAGGTTAATTCCTCTGGGAAAGGCAGCCATGTATAGATATTCCCCTCAGTGCCAAGGTTATGGGTAGTGGAAGCTTTTATCTTCCATTTCTCTAAGGGAGTTCTTGGCCTGTACAAGAATAACCTTTTCAATCAAACTTTTCGGTTGGTATACCCCCAAAATCCAATTATTTTACCTTTGTACCCCTGAAGTATGGTATATTATGATTATACCAGAAATAACAAATGATTGTTGCTGGATGCCAAATAATATTAAACATCATCACGAGTATAATTATTAATGCAACAATTACTATCATCATCATCATCATGATCATCATCATCTTCGGCAGCTTATCCCGCTTGCTCGATGTCCCTGCATGCACTGATGCATGAAAGAGTTGTGGCAGAGATTTAAGACTGAATGCCCTTCCTGACACCATGGAATGAAAATCCCACCTCAGCAACACCAGAAATCAAACCAAAGTCGCCGGGATGACAGGCAAGCAGCTAAGCCGCTACACCACCAAGATCTCCAATAATTACAATAATGTATTGAATCATCGCCGGGCAAAGGAAGCCTTGTAATTCCTTCGGAGTAAAGTTTACGGAAGAAGCCCAAAACTGAGCGGTCAACAATGGCCGGAGAACTGTTCGTGGCATTTTCATTCTTTAATGATTGCCCAGTTATTCAACCGTTGGAGTCTTTTGTTCCGTTCTCAGGCAATGCGGCAAGCCTTAACAAGACAGATGGAGAAATGTGGTCTTCTCGTGAGTGGAATTACAAGGTTTTCATTGCCTGGCAACGATATATACACGAGTATGATTATATACACTGCTACTGAAAAATATTGAAATGAATGAGTGGATTTCGAAACAGAAAATTTGAAAAGAGCAATGCAGCATGAGCCAGAAAGGACTACAAAAATTTTACTGGAACCTTATCGCCAACTACCTAACATGATAAGATGTTGATTCCCAAATGAGTAAATGTATAATACCAATATAAACGGTCCATTATTAGACAGCTGGAAAATTTATAATGTCCAATAATTGACCATTTATGTTGATATTAACTACCTAACAAATCAACAGTTCTACATTGAAATATTAGGTGGAATGTCAGGCCTAAAAACAGTGAGGGCCAGTGTACCCCAAGGGTCCATAATGGGGCCATACCTGTACCTGCTCTACTGCTTAGACATTCCAACCACCCAAAAAACAGAGTTAGCACTATACACTGACTGCATTAATGCATCTTTCCAATCGCAAATTGTAATAAGAGATCTGCAGCTTGCCATAGCACACCTAGAAATTTGGTGCCGTATGCGGAGGATTAAGACCAACCCCACCAAATCGACCACAGTATATTACACCGCTAGATATGAAAGAAAGCCCCAAACCAAACTTCAATTTATCGGCGAAGAAATTCAGTAGTCAACCGAGGCCAAATACAGTACCTAGGTGTAATCTTAGACTGCACACTCCAATATAAATCACACTTCAATTATATCCTTGATAAATTCCAGAAAGCGGTCAGATCTATTGAATGCCTCATTAACAAAAGACGTAAAGAACAAGATCCTAATATACAAAAACAACTACTTCGGACTGTAACACTGTATGCATCCATAGTATGGGGCACAGCCAAGGAGTGTTAAAATTGCAAAAATTCAAAAACAAAGTCCTGCAACTGATCGTTAATGCCCCCTACCATCTAGGGAATACAGAAATCCACAGACAGTTAAAGATTACCTCTATCAAGGAAGAAATCAAAAAGGCTGCCAAACATTTCTACCACTCAGACCAAGAACACACTAATCCCCTAATACAGCAACACCATGAAATGGACGAAGGTGTGTACTACAGTTATAAACACCCTAAAACCCTAATTAACGACTAAACCCCCTTAAGAAATACACCTCCATAAAACCACTTGTAAATATTGCACAATAGAAAACACAAACACAGAATATCATGTAAATACTGTACTTATTGTAAATACCTTTGGAAGTAAGATATTCAGTTCAAATATAAATACCATGTAAATATTGTAAATACCAAAGGAAGTAAGCTAATCACACTAAAACACAGCACCACTGTACATAATTGTAAATAACTGTACAGTACAAAGCCAGAAGAAATAAGAAATAGATGGAGAGAGTATTTTCAGAAGCTGCTGAACATAAGAATGGATGACAGTCATTCAGTGGAAGACCAGGAAAGGCAATTAGTTGATGAAGAAATGGATAAAGAAATTACAATGAATGAAATTGAAATGGCAGTAAGAAAGATGAAGAATGGAAAAACTGCTAGAATAGATGAAATTTCAGTGGAGATAATAAAGGCAGCTGGAGCTGTAGGCCTGCAGTAGACATATCGAGTTCTCAGGAATGTCTGGGAGAATAAGGAGGTCCCTGAGGATTGGCAAAAAAGGAATAATTATCCCAATTTTCAAGAAAGGTGATAAGAAAGTTTTGAAGAACTACAGGGGAATTACTCTAATATCTCATGTTGCTAAGATAATGGAAAGGATACTGGAAAATAGAATAAGGTTGAGGGTTGAGAATCAGATACAGGAAAATCAGTTTGGTTTCAGAAGTGGAAGGTCAACAATAGAGCCCATTTTCATTATGAGACAACTAATGGAAAAGCATTGGGAGTACGGGAATGGTATGGTGATGACCTTCATTGACATTGAAAAGGCATATGACAGTGTCCCCAGGACAAAAGTTTGGGACAGTCTGGTGCAAAAAGGAATTGGACAGGGATTAATAAAAATGATCATGGCATTGTATAAGGAATGTTGTAGTTGCGTGCAAACACAAGTTGGCAGGACAAGTTGGTTCAAAATAACTAGTGGGCTGAGACAGGGAAGTGTTCTACCACCAATCCTGTTTACAATAGTAATGGATGACATCATGAGAACAGCAAAAGCAGCATATGGAGGAAGAGAAATGAACATGATGTTATTTGCAGATGATATTGTGATTTGGGGAGAAGACGACAGGAAGGTTCAAGAACAGTTGAATGTGGTGAATGGTAAGATTGAAGAATGTGGATTGAAAATAAGTGTAGAAAAGAGTAAAACTCTTGTTATGACTAGAGGGGAGAAAGAAGGGAAAGGTTAGATTAGACTTGCAGACAAGCCCCTGGAAGTAGTGGAAACGTTTAAATACCTGGGGAGTGAATTAATAGAGAATGCTCGACTGGATGCTGAGATTAGTGAAAGGATTCAAGCTGGAAGTTGTTTCTATCATAGTTTAAGAAACATGTTATGGGACAAAGATGTGCCAACGGAAGCAAAGGATACTATATGCAAGATGTATTACGTACCCATAACAACTTACGGAGCAGAAACTTGGACATTGACAAAGAAGGATGAGAGTCGAATACAGGCAGCTGAAATGAAGTTCTTGAGGAGTATGATACAGAAGAGTAGAAGAGACAAAATAAGGAATGAGAAAATCTGGGAAGAAATTGGAGTGGAAAAAATGAATGATAGAATAGAGAAGAGCCAACTAAGATGGTTTGGGCACATAAAGCGGATGAGCGATGAAAGAATGCCAAAAAAGGTGATGGAAATGCAAATCCAAGGAAGTAGAGGCCGTGGACGACCATGATTGAGATGGAAGGATACCATCCAATGCAGCATTATAGAAAGAAACCTGGACTGGGACACAGTGTTGGAGGAGGAGTGGTGGAAAGACCGAAGAAAGTGGAGAGGAACCATATTTGCCCCTTCCCGGCTACAGCTGGATAAAGGGAAATGATGATGATGATGATGATGATGATGATGATGATGATGATGATGATGATGATGATGATGAACTGTACAGCAACAACCTTCCCTACTCACTTCAAAATTTTTAAATACTGCATGCCCTGTCAAGACCCACCCACAACCTTCCAACTAACAATTGCTAACATTTTCGCATGTAAATAAACCCACCACAATTTTCATATGTAAATTAGAACAAATATATACCAAATAAAACCAAAGTTCCACACTCTAAGAGCCACAAGTTAAACTGAGATTAAGGACCCAGTGAGGTTGGGAATATCAAGCAAATCACAGCTGGTCGCTCCACGAGGGTCAGGCCTAAGCATTATTACATACCTAGTCAATGGAAGGTATAAGCTGACACATATTTTAAAATTAATAGTTCAGAAAGGGGATTCTGTGTACTGGTAACAAAAAACACTAAATCAAAACAAGATTTTATTGGAAATGAATAGACTGAATTCTTTTCTGAAATGATCACTGAAAATAGTTAGAAGCTACGATAAATTTGTGTATTCTTGAGAGGACTCCATGTACTCCTAGTGGTACATGTACCACACTTTGAATACCACTGATGTAGAGGATGCTCAACACTACTTATTGCTCGCCAGCTCTCAGCCCCATTATAAGCGACCAGATGAACCATAATGCAATACACCTTTCATGTAAGGTGGACCGACATATGCCTATTGCTCAGTAGGTACTCCCGTGAATCCTTTCTATCTAAGTCACGTTGAATTACTCTTACACACACTTTCTGATCAATATCACCATCACTGTGCAGACAGATTTCAAATATGGAAGTTGTTAGTTTTCACAAAGTCTTGACCACTGACCTTGATGGTGATTGTGCAGAGAGATGAATTAATTTTCACAGTCATAATAGGTTACTTATAGCTACTTATAGCTCTAAAATCTCGTAAGTAAGGGAATTCTCAAACTGACCTGAACATCGACCTGACCGATTCTTTCACGAGCCCGAGCCAGGACGTTCACTCCATTGTAACGCACATCCGCCAGGCAACCACGGAGATTGTCCAAGTGCCCGAGAAAAAGTTCTGAGAAGTCTCCCTGGCCACCCAGGAACAGTCCGTAGTGGATGTTCAACTCAAAGAACCTCCCAGGAAGTTTCTCCCTGAAAACAGAATTCGCATTCATTTATTGTATTTCAAGTGTTAATTTATAAGCAATTTAGCACACATAAATAAATCTAGTTTCAGGAAAATATTCTTAGATGTATATCTGTACCAACATATGACAAAAAAATATTACACTTAGTCAGGACATGTTTACAATGATTCATACAAATTTGGAGTCATCTAGTAAAATATAATGTAGCAGAGGTCGTCAGAGCTGTAGACTATGGAGAAATATTCAAAGACATTTCTTAGTTATCAGTGGAAAGATGGCATGGAATGACATTAGTAGACGAATGAGTTTGAGTGGTGTTTTTAAAAGCAGGAAAGATCACAATATGAAGATAAAGTTGGAATTCAAAAGGACAAATTGGGGCAAATATTCATTTATTATTATTATTATTATTATTATTATTATTATTATTATTATTATTATTATTATTATTATTAAGAAGAAAGGTTCACCCATATGGGCATTAGATAATAAACTAGGTTTTACAATAGTCACTCAACAACTTTGTTCTCGCTCAGCACATTCATTTACCAAGGGTGATGCTTGATAAATTTCCAAATTCTTTGCAGTTAGTTAAGAAAAGACTAGGTAAACAAGAGATTGGGAAGCTGCCACCTGGACGACTGCCCTAAATGTAGATCAGTGGCGACCGATTGATTGATTGGTTGATTGATTGATAGATTGATTGATAGATTGATTGATTGATTGATTGATTGATTGATTGATTGATTGATTGATTGATTGATTGATTGATTGAGTTAGTTTTGAACTAACAGTCAGTAAAAACCTTTCTATGGGATGTTCATGACTTATTTCATCCAGTCTTTATTTTGCAAAGTGAATTAGCTTTTCCAAATAATTATCATATCATAAATTTGGCAAATAATTCTCTGAACACACATGCAGCTGAAAGAGCAAATGACAACAATGAATGAAGGTATGGCAGAGGCACCCTTAACTCAACTTTATATTCAAAATACACTGCTGTTTGGAGAAAGTGAAACACTCAGAAGCAATGGTCTCAAACACACCAAAATCAGGGAATGACTCGAACAGTGGAACCATAATAAGTGGTTTAAATTTCGGAGAGATAGCGTGCACGTGGCCCATCTTCATTATGAGACAACTAATGGAAAAGCATTGGGAGTATGGGAATGATATGGTGATGACATTCATTGACATTGAAAAGGCATATGACAGTGTCCCCAGGACGAAAGTTTGGGACAGGCTGGTGCAAAAAGGAATTGGACAGGGATTAATAAAAATGATCATGGCATTGTATAAGGAATGTTGTAGTTGCGTGCAAACACAAGTTGGCAGGACAAGTTGGTTCAAAATAACTAGTGGGCTGAGACAGGGAAGTGTTCTACCACCAATCCTGTTTACAATAGTAATGGATGACATCATGAGAACAGCAAAAGCAGCATTTGGAGGAAGAGAAATGAACATGATGTTATTTGCAGATGATATTGTGATTTGGGGAGAAGACGACAGGAAGGTTCAAGAACAGTTGAATGTGGTGAATGGTAAGATTGAAGAATGTGGATTGAAAATAAGTGTAGAAAAGAGTAAAACTCTTGCTATGACTAGAGGGGAGAAAGAAGGGAAAGGTCAGATTAGACTTGCAGACAAGCCCCTGGAAGTAGTGGAAACGTTTAAATACCTGGGGAGTGAATTAATGGAGAATGCTCGACTGGATGCTGAGATTAGTGAAAGGATTCAAGCTGGAAGTTGTTTCTATCATAGTGTAAGAAACATGTTATGGGACAAAGATGTGCCAACGGAAGCAAAGGATACTATATGCAAGATGTATTACGTACCCATAACAACTTACGGAGCAGAAACTTGGACATTGACAAAGAAGGATGAGAGTCAAATACAGGCAGCCGAAATTAAGTTCTTGAGGAGTATAATACAGAAGAGTAGAAGAGACAAAATAAGGAATGAGAAAATCCGGGAAGAAATTGGAGTGGAAAAAATGAATGATAGAATAGAGAAGAGCCGACTAAGATGGTTTGGGCACATACAGCGAATGAGCGACGAAAGAATGCCAACAAAGGTGATGGAAATGCAAATCCAAGGAAGTAGAGGCCGTGGACGACCACGATTGAAATGGAAGGATACCATCCAACGCAGCATTATAGAAAGAAACCTGGACTTGGACTCAGTGTTGGAGGAGGAGTGGTGGAAAGACCGAAGAAAGTGGAGAGGAACCATATTTTCCCCTACTCGGCTACAGCTGGATAAAGGGAAATGATGATGATGATGATGATGAGCGTGCACGTGGGGCCAGCAGTGCCCTCCTGTGTGTGACCAACCAGATCAGTGTTATGCAAATGCTCAGTTGTGTGGGGCCGTCATACGAAGTCGAAAAGTGTACCCAGCTGCCACTATGCCTCACTGACATCAGAGGGTTGAATATCAGCATTCAAGTGCGTTCAAACAGGGCAGAATGATTGGGCTCTGGAAGGTGGGCCTGTCGTTCCATGACACTGCGGCTTGTTCAGAACATGCAGCTTCAACATGAGGCGTATGTGGAACCAGTAGAGAGAAGAGAGAACAGGGCCGTACACAGCATCGACAGGGTACTGGGAAACACAATGTGACCACAGCACGAGATGACCGACTTCTTGTCAGCTTGGCCGTAATGGACAGAACAGTGTCGTGCACAGTGCTAGTTCGATGTTCAAGCACTGCAATGGGTGTGGACATTTCTGCATCGACAGTTTGATGCCGTCTTCTGAGGGCTGGACGGGTGGCACGCATGCCATTCCGTCCATTCTATTGACCAGCAACCACCAACGCTGCAGACTGCAATGGGCACATGAACACCGAGACTGGCGTGCCGAGGGGCAGAACGTACTGCTTTCAGATGAGTCCCGCTTCAACTTGTCCTACAGTGATGGCTACATACATGTTAGACACCGCCATGGTGAACGCAATCTGGCGGACTGTATTGTTCAGCGGCATAACGGGCATACGCCAGGTATGATGGTTTGGGGCACCATTGCCTATAACATGTGATCTCGCCTGCTACTTCCTGAGGGAAATCTGAACAGCTACCACTACATCAGCGAGGTTTTACAGCCCGAGGCACTGCTCCTCCTGTAGGACATTCCACACGCCATATTCCAGCAGGAAAATGCCCGGCTGCATGTGGCAAGGAATGCGCAAGACTTCTACGAAGAATGACGGATATCACTGCTTCCCTAGTCTGCCCATTCGTCTGACAGGTCGCCCATCGAATATGTCTGGAATATGGTCGGTCGGCAACTTGTTCGTTCATGTCCTCCTGCAGCCACTGTTGATGATTTGTGGACGGGCCTACAAACTGCGTGGCAGAGTATTCTCCAGTAGCATATTCAGGCGCTCTTACATTCCATGCCACGACGTCCAGCGGCTCTGATTGTTGTGTGTGGTGGCGTTAAACCGTACTGTAGTTCCACAGTCATCGTGCATGTACATGCCTGTGATTGTAATCATTTGTGTCTTGTCATGTCCCTAATCTGTGGAATAAATTGCATTGTCTTTACAACTCTGGGTCTTAGGGTTTTGCTTTCTCCAAACAACAGTGTATATTGTAGTCTAATCATTCTAATCATTACAGAAGTAATACGTACAGTATTAGTTTCATTAAATAGGTGCCTTCTTTTGCAGTACTCACAAATCAGGTACAATAGAGAAGATTTTTGACACAATAGTTTACAAGGAATGAGCATTGTAGCTCTAAACGTACACTATTTTACAACAGCATATTTACTCCACTCACTTATGTCCTAGGAAACCGAGCTCCAAAACTTACTACAGTCCAGCCTCTCAGAGGCACGAGCTTTTTACCAAATTATGTTAGAAAAATTTCAAAAACTGTCTACACTGTCATTTCTGCTCGACAGTCTGTTCTACACTTGTCTATAAATAATGAAAATTTAAACAGGGGCAATGAGTGCCCATTTTAAATGGCCTTAATGTGAAAAAAAAAAAAAAGTTTCAGACGATCGGCCATGAACAAAAGGCTAGGAGGCGAAACTCTTGCACTCCTTTTGAAAAACACTTAAAATCCTAAATGGGCTTATGGCCTGAAGTTGCAGAGGCTAAGCCTATACTACAGAGCTACCCCAGTGAAGTTCAAATCACTTGGTTGATGCATACCCATTAAGGCTTCTTATCTTGGGGAGGCGGGGTGATTGCTGTTGTCCTCGCTTGAGATTCACAGCGTCTTAATGGTGGTGGAGCAGCTAGCTTAGGTACATGTTAGCTGTAATAGCTAACACTCAAAGTGTTCAGTGCCACACACAAGAGGCTACAAGAAAAAATATTATAGCCACTTGCACATAGTCTTGCTAATAAAAATAGCCATTTTATGAAATCAATTGTAATAAATGTATTTATTTCATTTTTTCGTTTCAGTATGTATGAAGTTTTTGGGAGCAATTCACTGATGGCAGGTGAAGAGTATACTTTTCGATGCACATGGAAAAGTATTTAGGTTGCTCAGCATTAACACAGAGCAAAGTGCAAAATACAAGAATTCCATATTTGGTTGCTCTGTGCGAGTGGGTGTGGTTGTAATGGTGGTATACTGTGAATTTTGATAGCGTTCTCTTGGATTATATGTGAAGTTTTCGCGAGTTCAGTGGCATTTTTCATGAATGGTATATGGTACGTCATGACGAATATTTTCCCTCGTTTGTTGTTGCAGTATCTAGGTTCAATAAGCGAGTGAAACTGTAAAACTTTGACGACGGTAAAATACCTGCAAAATTTTGCTCATTCAGTTTAGCTTAGGCTTTTTAAGTTAAAAAATGTTAGTCCCAGTACATACCCTGTGGAAACCGTAACTGCACCATGAAATAATGGAATGGCATATGGCTTTTAGTGCCGGAAGTGTCCAAGGACAAGTTCAGCTTGCCAGGTACAATTCTTTTGAATTGACATCCATAGGTGACCTGCCCCAGCATTTGCCTGGTGTGAAAATGGGAAACCATGGAAAACCGTCTTCAGGGCTGCCGGCAGTGGGATTCGAAACCACTATCACCCGGGTGAAAGCTCGCAGCTGCGCGGCCCTAACTCCACGGCTAGCTCAGCAGGTACAATTAAATAGAAGTACGGCATGATCATGCAATTAAAAGTTATTTAGTATTTTAATACACACTAAGGAACTAACAGACACTGAAGAGGCTGCCAGACTGACGAATGCGTGCGTCATACGGGTGAATTATAACTCAGTGTCCACGACCTTGGCAAAAACATTATACCCCTACTACCCTTCCCCACAGCACATGCAAAGTCTCCACTACTTGCCGTAGCGCTATACAAATCGGTTAGCCGCGACGAACAGCATTTGGTGCTTATTTCCGCCAAACATTATGTTAATAAAATTAAAGAACATAAAGGAAAGAATTAGCAGATAAGACACAAAGGCTTGTACAGATAACGTTTCTTTTAAAACTAATTGGCTGTGAGCTTGCATCCGGGAGATCGTGGGTTCGAATCCCACTGTGGGCAGCCTTGAAGATGGTTTTCCGTGGTTTCCCATTTTCACACCACGCAAATGCTGGTGCTGCACCTTAATTAAGGCCACGGCCGCTTCCTTCCAACTCCTAGGCCTTTCCTATCCCATCGTCGCCATAAGTCCTATCTGTGTCGGTGCGACGTAAAGCAATTAGCAAAAAAAAAAAAAAAAAAAAAAAATTCCTAGTTCCAGGTGGCTAAAGTGAATATGTAATGTTTACTCCACAAAGTGGCGAGGGGCGGGGGCGACGTTCCCTTCTCGCCCCACCCTCTAATCGCCGCAACTGTTTGGTAACACGCCAAAGATGCAGAAAAGGAAATTTAATAACGTGTTAATTTATACACGTGTAGACATTCCACGCGATAAAAGAGTTGCTTGTATGAAACAAACACGGTACTGTTCGGTGAAATACTTGTGTAGACGGCATATGTCTGTTTGGAGCTTCGGTTGCATTCCGACCTGGCAGTCCAGTTAAAAGTAATGTATGTGTATTCATCGCTGCTGAACACACTAGCCATTGTCGATACAGACAGTAAATATAGTGCGGCTGTACCATGCACCAGCCTAGAAGTATGCGGTCGAAAACGATGTTTACTAATGCAAGGGGTGCATTCGACCGGGAACGCTGAGTAACATGCTGCGAGTGTGACTCTGTTTCTTATCTCTTCATATTCTGACGTAACCTGCCCGCTGGCAGTCGTTCCCCTGTTAAAAGTAAGTGGTAGACACCCACTTATCACTTATGCATGCGGGACATTCATAAGTAGAAAGTACGGCGTCCGGGAGCCACCTGGTATATATTTACATATAAAATAGTAATTATATAACGAGAAATGTAGGCACAAGGCGTAGTGTAATACAGCAAGGTAACTAGAATACTAGGTAGGCTACTCCGGCGGTTGAAGCTTCCATTGGCTGGAGCGCTAAGACGTCACGCGATATGAACGATAGCGAGTAAGGTACACAGTCGCAGTACAGCAAGCCTGTGAGTTCTCGTGCCTGTGAAACATCTCAATCTTTCATCAAATAATAGTCTGGTTTAGTCCGATTCGATAAGTAACGGCACTTCCAATAGATTTAAAAACGTGAAAATGCGTTAAATATCGTCACATGCTGAGCAGGCAGAACATCAACTATCAAATACATGACATATAACATGATGAAAAAAAAAAAAAAAAAAAAAAAAAAAATATTGCCATGCAACTCAAAATAATTAATTTATTTCCTGATGAAGTAAATATTTATATCAAATGGCATAAGAAAACATACATCATATCGACATCTTTATGGAATTATATTAAATTACTAGCAAATGTACCCGTGCTTCGCTACGGTATTCTGCATTGTATACGAATATTGAAGTAAATACTGTACATGCAGTAACTAAGATTGTTTTAAAATAGCATGTCTCTTAGCGTTATCCGAGTAACAATATGGAGAGGTCCCCATACGTTGTTTCCAGTGTAAAGTGCTTGTTACGGATTTGCAGGCCCCATTGCCTACTGCGCGGTCACAATCGATTTGGGGAGTTTCCGTTACAATGGCAGCCCCCCTTTCCTACTTCCAGACATATTACAAATTGAAGAGTTTTTATTATAATGGCAGGAAACTTCCCTACAACCAGTCAAAATTGAGTTGTGCAGTTATCATTATAATGATAGGCCCCTTTTCCAACTGCCAGCTAGCTTCCTGCCAGTCACACCAAGTTGATGAATTTCCATCAAAATAGCAGGCCAGTATGCCTAATGCCAGTCACATTTTAGATGGGTACATCTGTTTATAACCGCGGGAACGCTTGCCTACAGCCAAAGACTGTATGCTGCATGCTCCCTTGTCTTCTGAAAGTCAAATCGAGAAGTGAATTATTCATTACAATGGTAGGCCTGCCTCATTAATGCCAGTTACACAGGAATTGGAGAAGGACTCCATTCCTACTGCCAGTCATAGTCGGTGTGCGGAGTACTGATTACAATAGCAGACACACCCTTTCTCGATCGCTACAAAATCGACATCAGTGAATATATATAGTTCGACATACGAAAGTATGTGCTTGTTTACAATATTGCAGACCTTCATTTACAGATTAACTGCTTCTAAACGGTACATCATATCGAGAAAGGATTGTACCATAAGACGCCGGATTTAGCGGCCTAAATTGCTGGTCTTATGATATCTCATCTATTCATGGGTCAGATTGAGTTAGAAACTTGGAATAGGGTAAAATTTGTGTAAGATTATCTCACATTGCATTGCTTTTCGGATAATTAAGTGACAGCTACATACATAGCATTTGGCTCACATGTGGCTACTGGGTGGACCAATTTTCGTGTAGAGTATGATGATTCTATCTTTCCTCTAAGTGATGGAAGGTATGAATTATGTATGTGAAAAGTACAACTTTACTTAACATCGAGAAATAGAGAAAAATCAAACGTAAAATGGATATAAATACGACAAAAAGTCGTAAGACCAAGGTTGTAGATCACTCCAAATTGAACGGGGATTGTGCCATCCGTTATGTGATAATACTTCCCGAAGGTCTGCACCATCATTAAAATTGCCTCCATATTTCGATATTCTTCGGGATAGAAAGGGAAAAATTTAAAGCTCTTGTAAGTTTTCCTCCCGTTACAGGCTAAAACGTAAAATTTTGCCAAATTTCAGTTTTCTTTCTCGACTGGCAGATTATGCCGCAATCTGGGTTTTCGGTGAGAAGTGTAAAAAGTAGGACTTTCAAGAAACTAAACCAAAAAATATGCAGATGATCATTATTACCCCTTAAGCGTGTAGCTGTACGAAAATTTCGACAAAATAGTCAATGTACAGGCACACAGTAGTTACGATTTTATTTACATAGATAAATAAGGAACCTGCTCCACGTACAACACCTTGTGGGCTATATCCGCTGGACTTAACCGGAAAAACGGACCGTTTATGATATCTCCCTTATTAATCCTCCTGTCGAAAAACTGCACATTAAAAAAAGTTTTAGAGATGGAATTCCATCACGTATGGTCGATTTCCAGTCAGGCTGGTCTTGTATTGTATATATTGTGTAAGAGTAAAATCACCATTTCGGTTCCCTACAAACCGCCAGTCCATTCCGGGAACATGAAATGTTATTGACGATTAACACGTAGCGTTTGACAGGTGGATGTTAATGTAAAGTTTGACTCAAATATCTTCAGTAGTTTTCAAGTTGTAAAACATAGGCCCTACGCTTTACACGCACCCGCTCTTGAGTTAAGTCCGGTGGGACTTGTACCGGAAAACGGTCCGTTAATGATATCTCCCTTATTAATCCTCGTATTGAAATGATGAACATGAGGAAAAAGGCTTAAAAATGAATTTCCATGAAGGCAGGTAAATTTACATTAAGTTTGGTTGTCTATATTTTGTGAGAATGCAAAATGACGGTTTCGGTTTCGTATAATCCCCCAGTCAATTCAGGGATTTAGAAACAATATTTGCCCTAAAACCTACCAAAGGACAGGTGGATTCTAAATATCAAGTTTGGTGGAAATATATCCAGTAGTTTCCAAGTTATAGACAAACAGACAAACAAACAGACAGACACCAAAACTGAATATATGCAGATGGTCATTATTACACCTGAAACGAATAACTGTACGGAAATTTCGCCAAAATTGTCAATGTACAGACACACTCTAGAAGTGCAGACCTTATTTCGATAGTTACTGCTTTGTAACTGTACGACGTATCTACAAACGGACTTCACCATCAGACGCCCCTTTCAGTGCTCTACGTGGTTGGTCCTATGACATCTTCTCGTATCTCCTATATTCATGGGTTAGATTGAGTTAGAGTCATTGAATGGGGTGAAATCTTGTACAGTTTATGGATGCTACTTTATATTTTTGATTCTCATGTGACAGCTAGAATCATAAAATTTAGCTATAACATTGCCAATGGTCATGTCAATGTGCGTGCCGAATGTCATGATTCTACCTTTCCCATAAGTGTGCCAAATGATAACATATACGTGTAAAAGTACAAAATCAACTTGTATTTAATGTATTAGGGATAGAAATACGACGAAAAGTCATAGGACAAAAGTTGTAGATCTCTCCAAAATGAAACGCCATTTGCTTTGTGACTTGTGATACGACTTACTGATTAGCCACCAATTACCCCGAAATGAAGTTCTGCACCGCCGTTAAAATTGCATCCATATTTCGGAATTTTCCTGGGCCAAAAGTTATACATTTGCATAGCTTAGAATATTTCCTCAAAGGAAAGAGTGTACAGCATTTGGGATTAGCACTCGCATACATACGTGGTAATTAAGGAAGAAAATAATACAGTTTAGTAAGTTGAAATTAATAGAAAATGGATTATAACTGAGGACATCCGGATGACGACAAATATATAAATACCAAGTGAATGTATTGGAAAATCAAATGCTCCTCAATAAATTATGCTGGTGTGAGTTATGGATATAAGAAAGCGGTAATCGGAGAGAAATTTAGGCGCAGGGATTCTTAGGTAATCAGATAAGAAGATGAATATTTGTGTTATTACTTAAGCTATTCGATGACGGTTATAACCTCCAATGATATTCCGCCAATATCCCGCAGAATGGCCGATTGACGACTCTCTTGCTTTCTACCCAAGGAACAACCACGAATTTAAAGGAATGATGAGGAAAATGGCAATACGTTACTTCCCTGCTGGCAAGCAGTCAGAGACGTTGCCATGGTAACCCATATATTCGTTATCGCTCTGTCGGTCACTCAATGCCGAGCATGGTATCGGCAGAAAATAGTAAATTTCTCCGTCATTTGAAGAGTAAGGTAAATTATGAACATAACGAAAGTTGTTTATGATGAAGAGACCTTTCACATACGGTCCACAGAGTTTGCAGAAAATCAATAGTATAAGAGAAAATGGAGGAAAACCGTTGTGGTTTTCCTATAAAACCCCGGTCTTTTCAAAGAATGTAAAATAATATGCACATCAAAACCTTCCCCGGGGTGAGTATAATCTAAATATGAAGTTTGGTTGAGATCTATCCAGCCCTTTCGACGTAATGGTGGAACAAACAAACATTTTTATTTTATTTTGCTAGTTGCTTTACGTCGCACCGACACAGATAGGTCTTATGGCGACGATGGGACAGGGAAGGGATAGGAGTTGGAAGGAATCGGCCGTGGCCTTAATTAAGGTACAGCCCCAGCATTTGCCTGGTGTGAAAATGGGAAACCACGGAAAACCATTTTCAGGGCTGCCGACAGTGGGGTTCGAACCTACTATCTCCCGAATACTGGATACAGGCCGCACTTAAGCCAAACAAACAAACAAACAAACAAACAAACAAACAAACAAACAAACAAACAAACAAACAAACAAACAAACAAACAAACAAACAAACAAACAAACAAACAGAAACGAACAACTTTATTTATAAGATTATTTTTATACCACCCCCCCCCCTCGCCCCATGCCCATAAGGGTGCTAGGGGTGTCTTACCCTCACGCGGTTTGTCTCCTGATACTAATTGATAAGTGTACCACGTTTGGTGAAATTGCTCCAGTAGTTTAGGAGGAGATGTGTCATATACATACCCACACCCACGCACACACATACATCAATTTTTATATATAGTAAGAAGAAGATAACATTTTTATATGTAGTTTTTCGATAAATTTTATATCTCACCCCCTTCGCTCCCCACTTGGATTTGCAAAAAAATCCGGAGTAATACTATTCATCTCAGAGACCCTGAAATCTATGGATTCGAAACTGTTTTTAATTATTTCTATATCTCACCCCCCACCCCCCCCCCCTTTGCTCCCCACCTAAAAGGGGGCTGGACTTTTAAAATTTTCTAGAGTATTACTTTTCAACTCAGTGACCCCGAAAACTATGAATTCGACACTATTCTCGATTATTATTGTAACTACTCCCCCTGACCCTTTCCCTTAAGGGCGCTAGGGATGGCTTAACCCCCACAGTGCTCGTCTCCCGATAGTAAGTGATACGTGTACCAAGTTTGGTTGAAATTGCTCCAGTGGTTTAGTTGGAGATGTGTCATTTACACACACACTTCCATTTCTATATATAGTAAGATTTTTACACTCGTACTTCACCCCCTTTCCATTCCCGCCCAAAGGAGTCCTATGAGTGCCTTACACAACAGTATATTTTTTCCAGATATTAAGTCTTATTTGTACAAATTTTGGTTGGCAGCTATGCCCAAACGTACATGCATAATCTCACTGCTCTAGAATCCTGGAGCTGACGTTGCCATGGTTACGGCAGTTCATTTCTTTATCCGATTCCTAGAGCTCTTTATCCGATTCCTAGAGCAGGGGTAGTGTGGTGCCAATATCTCCGTAACGGTTGGTTTTAGGGCCTTCAAACATGGTTTTCGGGCCCGTAGGGCCTACCGAGTTTTGTTCTTTGCGTCAAGAGGATTAAATTGAGCTTTGTCTCGTCCTTATACGACAAATTCGATATTTTTGCCTATAATAGTATAAGAGAAAATGGAGGAAAACCGTTTTTCCTATAAAACCCCCGTCTTTTCAAAGATTTTAAAATGATATGCATATCGAAACCTTCCCCGGGGTCAGTATACTCTAAATATGAAGTTTGGTTCAATCAATACTGATCTGCATTTAGGGCAGTCGCCCAGGTGGCAGATTCCCTATCTGTTGCTTTCCTAGCCTTTTCCGAAATGATTTCAAAGAAATTGGAAATTTATTGAACATCTCCCTTGGTAAGTTATTCCAATCCCTAACTCCCCTTCCTTTAAATGAATATTTGCCCCAGTTTGTCCTCTTGAATTCCAACTTTATCTTCATATTGTGATCTTTCCTACTTTTATAGACGCCATTCAAACCTATTCGTCTACTAATGTCATTTCACGCCATCTCTCCGCTGACAGCTCGGAACATACCACTTAGTCGAGCAGCTCTTCTTCTTTCTCTCAATTCTTCCCAACCCAAATATTGCAACATTTTTGTAACGCTACTCTTTTGCCGGAAATCACCCACAACAAATCGAGCTGCTCTTCTTTGGATTTTTTCCAGTTCTTGAATCAGGTAATCCTGGTGAGGGTCCCATACACTGGAACCATATTCTAGTTGGGGTCTTACCAGAGACTTATATGCACTCTCCTTTACATCCTTACTACAACCCCTAAACACCCTCATAACCATGTGCAGAGATCGGTACCCTTTATTTACAATCCCATTTATGTGATTACCCCAGTGAAGATCTTTCCTTATATTAACACCTAGATACTTACAATGATCCCCAAAAGGAACTTTCACCCCATCAACGCAGTAATTAAAACTGAGAGGACTTTTCCTATTTGTAAAACTCACAACCTGACTTTTAGCCCCGTTTATCAACATACCATTGCCTGCTGTCCATCTCACAATATTTTCGAGGTCACGTTGCAGTTGCTCACAATCTTGTAACTTATTTATCACTCTATAGAGAATAACATCATCCGCAAAAAGCCTTACCTCCGATTCCACTCCTTTACTCATATCATTTATATATATAAGAAAACATAAAGGTCCGATAACACTGCCCTGAGGAACTCCCCTCTCAACTATTACAGGGTCAGACAAAGCTTCACCTACTCTAACTCTCTGAGATCTGTTTTCTAGAAATATAGCAACCCATTCAGTCACTCTTTTGTCTAGTCCAATTGCACTCATTTTTGCCAGTAGTCTCCCATGATCCACCTTATCAAATGCTTTAGACATGTCAATCGCGATACAGTCCATTTGACCTCCAGAATCCAAGATATCTGCTATATCTTGCTGGAATCCTACAAGTTGAGCTTCAGTGGAATAACCTTTCCTAAAACCGAATTGCCTTCTATCGAACCAGTTATTAATTTCACAAACTTGTCTAATATAATCAGAAAGAATGCCTTCCCAAAGCTTACATACAATGCATGTCAAACTTACTGGCCTGTAATTTTCAGCTTTATGTCTATCACCCTTTCCTTTATACACAGGGGCTACTATAGCAACTCTCCATTCATCTGGTATAGCTCCTTCGGCCAAACAATAATCAAATAAGTACTTCAGATATGGTACTATATTGAAACCGTACAGTGTCCTGTACAGCTCCATGGGAATGATATGGGCTTTTCTACTCCATTAAAATTACTCCTAAAGGTCGCGTCAGTGGTAGCAGTATGGGCGAAGGGGATCGAGCGGCGTCCTGCCAGAATGGAACCCGCGAAAAGAGCACTTGCCAGACAATGGAAAGACAAAGGAACAGCCAAGCCCTCGCGGAAATACGCTCTCAACGTGCAGAGAGAGATAGAAAGGGGACGCGATGCTGGAGTAGTCAGATACGCCCCGAGGTGGGGCCTAGCTTCCCAGAGTTCCAAACGAACATAAGGAACTTCCGGTTTTTTATGCACATGTCACGGGTGCCAACGTCGCGTAAAACGGGGCGATATTTTTATCCAGACATAGGAAAATTATGTGAGACACACCATTGAATAGAGCGGAATTTTCTGCGTTCTCCAGACTAAAAATATGTAATAACTTATGCAGGGGAAGAAATGAGGTCACCAGCTGTCAAGATGTAACATATCGCTAACACATGTGGACATAGCGGCGTCACCCACGCCAAGAATCGCGCTTAGGAGGTAGCTCCACCCCCCAGAGGACGCTATGAATTAATCAAAGGCGGGAAGCAAATTACATAAAAACTGCTGATCGGAGATCCGGCACGCCTGGCTCAAATGAAAGAGGAGACAGAGGGCTACAAGATGCACTATTCAAATATCGTCAATTCTTGGTACGAAAGGAGCTCTTGTTCTTAATGAACCGTGAACGTTGACGCCCCCGAGCTTCCGGCGGGTAAGATAATATAAGCCGGGCAGGCCATTGTAGAGACAGTTGTTCTTTCACGGGTCGTGAGACGGACACTGCGTCCCGCGGTGCTCCAGTTACAGTCAGAAACCCTTGTACAAAAGCCTTTGTGTAGTGAACGGGAGGCCAAACGAGCCTAGGTGAATCGTTTCTGTGCTGCGTGTCAAACTAGTAAAAACCGCGAGCATAATTTTCGAACAAGTATTAGAATTCGGCTGAGAAACTGCCGGTTTAATGAGTCAGTGAAATTCATAATTAGGTGTCACCCAAAGTGTTACTTCGAATCAGGGGCTCGAGTCTCGTGAGCTACCCGATTCTTACTGTGAACGCGGGTGTAAGCTCTGAAATAGAGGACGTGTGACGAGTGTAAAAGTGTTACCCAATTGGATTACTGTAAGATTTCAGCTGTGACGAGTTTCCCAGGATGTCGGACTTGAATGGACCAGGGATGAAGGACTGCACGCCCGCCACCTGCCGAGTGGTCATGGAGTACTAAGAACTTCACCATGGGTCTCCCGTGGCGGAAGAGACAACGGCCACCAAACAGATGAGTGATGTCCAAATTTAATTTCTAAGCATGACATAACCCGGGGATAGGATTAGCGTTCTTTTGTAAATATCAAATGTTGTAAGTTAATGCATGTCCTATACGGAATTTTTATTGATTTTTATAATGTTGAAGTAAAATTCAAGGGGCTAAATTCCCGGACGACTCATATTTCTTTCTTAATGATTAGCTTATCGTGAGGGTTATATTTTTAGTAAAATGTAGAAGGTCCTAGCAAATATGGGAACAAGGTTAGGAGAATATTCGAGTTTCCCGTAGGGGCGGTTGGAAAAATAGTGTTGGCAAGCAGGGAAACATGTCGAAATATTGGTAGTCACTGTCCCACGAGGTTGTCAAATATGCCAGGGAAACTCATGGGTCAGTCAGATAATGCATGCCTAGCTTACAGATATAATCCGTGCATGTACATCAAGAATGAAGAAAATCCCGACCGGGAGAGGTACATACTGTGTGATCTAGATAGGTGAGGGACCATGTGCAGGTCTCCCGTGATTTTGATTAATTGGCCATAATGGTTTGGAGAGTTTTTCTTTTAATCTATAGCCGGGGTGAGGCCCATCCCTAATCTTTGGTCAGAAGGTTTAAATATAAGTGTATTTATGTGGTATGAACGAGGAGCCATGAGAGCCCTAGGCCCAAGGGAATAAGATACGCGATACGAGACATAGTGGGACGGCTGAATGCCCGAGTAATTTACGATGAAATGAGTTAGAAATGATTGTGCCCATAGCCGGCGCTCAGCGATAATAATGAGAGAGAATAAAAGAGTATTTCGTGGGAATTCCACAATAATATGAATAAACAAATAAAATGGGCCGTGGATGTGTCCCTGAGACGAGAAGGTGACGTTTGAGGGAGAGAAGAATCTGAATGGCCGTGCGAAGTGAATGACCGGCCTCCTTTATTTTTTGTGAAGGTCTAGCTCTCGCCATCGGGACAAAAGGGTCCCGTCTCGCATTGTGTTAGGGCTTGGAGCCTGGTCTGCTCACGTTCTTCTGTTTGGGTTATATGGCTTAGCTAAGAATACTTGTATAATGATAATATCACGGTAACTTCTTTTAAAAGGTATTTAATAAATGAATAGGGATTCCCCCAGATATCCGGCGAGATGAGATTGTCGCTATTCTCGGTATCTACAGAAACCCACAGTACCTCTCGGTCGGGAGTCTGCCAGTTCGACGCCGGATTATGGTGGCGCCCATGAGCGAGCTGATTCACGCTTGCGCTTTGGGCCGGAGACAGTGATAACCATGTTGTTTCTTTCTAGGAATGGTTCTCCTGAGTGCATGAAGTGTATATATCCATATGTTTTGTGTATGTTTCGTAATGATGTGCACATATTTTTGAGTTCAAACAGAACCTATGTGCACGTTGTTTGGTCTTGGTGACAGATGAGAAGTCCGGGGTTTAGCAAAAATGGTATTTGTGTTTGTTTGTGCAAATGTGTCTTTTAATATGATATTATGTAGCGTAGGCCCCGGTTATGTTCGTGCTTAGAACAGCTAGTAATATTTGTGTATCGGGACATCAGTTCATCTCACGGTGTGATCGACAGAATAATGTACAAATGTCATGAACGGTATGAATTAATGAGAAAAAAATGAACGATAGCAAGTCGCAAAACCTCAATCATACCGTTATGCAGACGACGCCCATGGGCGATTCGTATTTTAAAATGATTATTATTTTCTTTTCCTCCCATATGTGGAGAGTCATTGTATAGAGCTGTATCAACCTTTTTAAATTGTCATATTTGAATAAATTTGCATTCGTACCCCTATTAAATGGTTCTTGTCATTTGTAGCAGTGTTAAGCAGTATCCAATAGGCATTTGAACCCAGAGATCCTACTTTCATATTATAGACATAAGACTCCATCTTAAGTAGTTGTTGTTTTTGTTTTTCTTGAACGTACCACTTCCCCAAGTGCTCAGGCTGCCGGGCCGGCACAGAAAGTAGGAAGGGGAGCGGTCCGAAGCTCGTTAAGCAATTCGACCCGCTCTTCAATCCAATCTCATCCGTGGGTGTTTACCCCGTTACGTGGAGGCATTCTTATGCGTGGGTCATCCATTCGACGCCCGGTAGGGTGTATACTTGGCGCCCTTCGTGGCAGGGCATTGTTTATAGTGTACGCTGGAGCATTGTGAGTAATAGATAGGCCACCCACAGGGAGGATAGTGTGCTATGATGGAGTCAAATTGCCAGGTTCGTGCCACAATCTGATTACATTTGGTATCGAACGGGTTGGCAATGATTTGGAATGGAATACCCGCCACGTAACCGAACGGATGGAGACGTTAAGCACATGTCCGAAGTGCTAAGATTCATAATTATAAATTGGATACTGCAAGGGTTGTTCAGATTGTGTGATACTCAGCAGGACTGTCATGGTCATCGTACGGGTGTGCGTAAGTCACAATTCGTGATGATAACTCACACAAGATCAGCCATGAAAGGGAGCGACGTGAATAATAAGTAGGATAGGAAAATGACAAGAACAGAAAAATCATGTGTCCAGTTTAAGTGGAAATCCGCATGAGTGTCGCTCATAAATTCAAAATGGATACCCGGGACAGACTATGAAGTTGTCAGTTCGTTGGGAGATAATGTTATGGTTCTCTCAGTGTGAGGTTAAAACGGCCGGCAAAATTCTTCAAATTTCGCCAGTTACGGGTATCGGCCAAAGATTGTGCGCTGAGGTAACAACATTTGGCAAATATAAATATTTTTTCGAGAGGGCTTTAGACACCGCGGATAGAGCAGGGTACCTCAACCCAGGCTCTAATTTTTGCGCAGTGACGGATGCGATGTTGCCAGTTTGAGACGGGTAATTGTCTGCTAACGTCATCTTACCAATCTCAAGGTGATAACATTCATTAGTGACTGGGGTATGCCATGTTTCCGGCATACGTAAAATCGAGCCCACGGTAGGCCGCGCGCGTGACCGGAAAACTTATTCCAGGATAAAAGGGCTAACGTAGAATCAGCATTATTATTGTTATTATTATTGTCAAATGATATGACGAAATTTCCTATACAATGAATTATGACATTAATATGGTAGGGGGCGTGACACAAGCCGTTTGTAGGCCCAGTTTGGATTGATTTGTTGGAATTTCGAGTAAAGTTAGGTCACGCTGAAATTTATATTTAAAAAAAATATATATATATATATATATTTTTTTTTTTTGAATGCATCTATGCTTTCTGTCGATCACCGGTGGTCAATTTTCTGCCCACGGGAGATCCGCTTTCTCCAAGATAGAATCTAATATGGACGTGGAGGTCATGAGGGAAATGATGTGCCAATTATTGGCAAAACACGAGGAAGGTTTAAAGGAACATTTCGAAGAACAATTAGGCAAACAGGCAGCAGGCTTTAAGGCGCAGTTTGACACGCAGGCAGAGCTTTGCCAGGCTCAGGCGGCTACGAATAAGGCTTCGTTAGACGAGCTCGCAGAGGATGTGAGATTAGGTCGTGAACGTAGCGACGAGAACGCCGCGAGGCTGGAGGCAAAGATGACTGAGGCGTTAGAGGGGAAGTTGGAAGACGTCATCCAGCAATTAAAGCAAGTGGAGATTAGGGTGACGAATAGGATCGACGTGACAGACACTAGGGTAAGCGCGTGCGAGGAAGAAATGGAGAAGGTGAGCACCCGCGTAGAGGATGTTGCAAGAGACATGCAGGAGGCCAAGACGGAAGTCCGAGAACTAAGGACACAGACGACGGAGGCCCTCGACAAGGTGGCGAAGGAGGTCAGTGACCGCCTGACCCAAGTGCAGGATATTGCGACCGCTAAGCTCAAGGAAGTCCAGACTCAGGCCCATGGAGAAGTGATGGAGCTTCGGAAGGAGGTGACCGAAGAGATGGAAGCGGAACAAGAAGAAGTCCGAGGGAAAATCCAAGGCCTGAACCGACAGGTGGAAGAGTGGGGCAACAAGACTCACAAGGCTGCCGTCCAAGTAGAAGTCCACACGGAGCTTATTAAGGAGATCCGGGAGGAGGTCGAGTTGTTAAAGTTCCAAGAGGCGAGAGGGGAGATCGTGATGCGATCGATCCTCAAGAAGCAGGATAGCGTTGACAGAGTGAGTCCGCCCAGCAGTATTGGTCACGAGGCCAACGTTGACATTTCGCAGGGAAATGAAAATGCACAAGTGCATAATGCACCTCGGGGACAATCGACCCCGCAAGAGAGTGGAGCAATTCCGGTATATAATCTCCTCCGGATGACGAATGACGAGCCGAAGAAATTCGGGTCAAACACTCATCTTACCCCGAAAGGTTTCCTTGCTGAGGTAGACCAATACTTCATTGATCATCGAGTTCCAGCGGACCGAAAACTGAGAGTAGTCGAACGGTACTTAACGGATCAGCCTTTGGTCTGGTACCGGGCGTTCAAATATTGTTTCGATGGGTATGAGGAGTTCCGGCGGCGCTTCCTCGAGAAGTATTGGGGGATCGAGACGCAACAGAATTTGAGGCTAGAATTGTATTCGCGAAGGTATTCGGGTGCAGGGCAGACCCGTTTCTGCGAGTACTTCGTGGGCCAGTTGTTGAAGTTTAAAGAACTGGATAGTCCTCCCACAGAGCTAGAGTTGATTTCCGCCATCGGGAAACAGCTCCCACCGGAAGTACAGAAGGTGCTCATAGCGGCGAATGTCCGAAATGCGGTCGATGCCGAACAAATATTGAGGCAGCTCGATCAAACGAGTGGAATGCAGGCGCGACATCGCCATAGCGAGGCAGTCCATGTTGTCGACTTAGCTCAGGATGAAAGCCCACCGAAAAGGAAGAACCAGGGGACTAGTACGAATGAAGTTCGGGAGATGTACCCCTCGAGAATTAGGAGTGATTGGGGTCCCCAGACATGGAATGGACCGAAACGGGAATACCAGGAGGGCTGGAACACCCGCGAACCAGGACCCCGTGAGAGGATGAATCAGGGACCAAGGCTTCGGTATCGCCAGTATGGACAGCGGAGGAGGCCGTACCAGAATTGGGGACCGAGCGGACAACGGTCGACAGGGCAACGACCAGGAAGAAGGGAAGAGTACATCCGAGATCGCAGGAATGAATCACGACAGTATGTGGAACAACTGCGAAACACGCCGCCCGGTATTGACAAGTGGCAGAGACCCATACAGGGTATGGCCGCCGCGGGAATGTGCGAAGGGGCAGAAAGGCTGCAACTGCAAGCCCACAAGAAGGAAGGACGTGGAAGAGAGTTGAACCCTCATGCTCCGGAGTATGCCAGTAGCTCCGGAGCGCAAAAAAAAAATTTCGCCTAACCAGTGAGGAGATAGCCTGCGGTTCGGGGAGCAACCATTCTTTCGATTCACAGAGGACGTCAGTTACCATAGCTGCGTGGGTGATCCAACCCGAGGATTTGATCGAAGACGCACACCGACAGAATAAGAGGATTATCAGGGAATTACCAGTGGTGTACATAAGAGCTAATGGATTGCGCGTGCGCTCTCTTGTAGACACGGGAGCCAGCGTAAGCGTCGTATCTAGAACGCTCATACGGGAAATCCAATCGAAGGAGCAGATCCCATTATTACCAGTCTCTAACATGAAGGTACGAGGAATCATCCCAGATCGCACAACAGTGTGCAAAGCTCAGGTTTATTTAGAATTGCAGATCGGAGAAGCCATTACTTCACACCCATTTATCATCCTCGAGAAGATGGAATACAACATTATATTAGGCGCCGACTTCTGGAGGGACTATAAGGCAGTTATCGACATGCACCGAAATGAGATCAGGCTCGAGATCAACATGCATTCCGAAGGGGTGAAACTAAACGAAACTGGAGACTGCGTAGTCGATGAGAGGATTTGGACTACCCAAGTGACCTACAACGAGGAAGTCCGTCCTGATCAGAGTCTGGATGGGAAACATCAGGAAGAAGAGATAATAATCGGACTCGAGAGAATGGTTGCGAACTTGGAACAGGAAGAGGAAGAACCGACATTTGAGGAGGCAGTGCTATCGAAAATTAATAAAGCAATGATAGGTGAAGAGGGAAGAGTTAGACTGAAAGAAATCTTGGAACGCCACCGCGATGCATTTGGGTCACAACCGGGAAAAATTTCGAATTTCAAATACAATTTCGTCGTCACAAGTTGGGAACCTTTTCGACGGAATCCGTACCCGATTCCCGAGAAACATTATGCCAAGGTCCGACCTATCATCAAGGATATGGAAGAAAACCAGTTAATTTCCAAGTCTCCGACGCCATTCTTAAACCCTTTAGTCATCGTGGAGAAGACGAACGGTTCGCTGAGGGTGTGCCTAGACGCACGTGCCATTAACGAGCGATTGGTACCAGAGTACGATAGGGCACCAAACATTAAGGATATTTTGAAGAAATTTAGTCACAAAAATTATTTTTCTGGGGTCGACTTGAGATCGTCCTACCACCACATTGAGTTGTCAGGGGAATCCAAGGTACTGACGGGATTCATGTTTGACGGACAGACGTACGTCTACAACCGTTTGCCGTTCGGCGTCAAGAACGCGGGATCGGCCTTGATAAGGGCACTTGATAGGAATTTGGGCGAGCAGGTGAAGAACTTTACGGTGCGTTATGTGGACGACATTTTGATTGCGAGCGAGACTCTGGAGGAGCATTTGGAACACTTGAACCTGTTATTAGCAGAATTGAATAAAAACAACTTCAAAGTTAATTTGGATAAGTCGAACTTTTGCCAGAAAAGCATTTTGTTCCTGGGACACGTCATAGATTCGGAGGGTGTCACTCCGAACCCCGTTAAGATTCAAGCTATTCAAAATTTCCCCAAACCAACACGAGTCAAACACATCAGGCAGTTTTTGGGAATCTGCGGGTTTTTCGCCGATCATTGCCCCAGTTATACTGAGGCGGTAGCTCCTCTTCAGGACCTCCTGAAGAAGAATAATAGATGGAAATGGGATTCAAACTGTGACGAAGCTTTCCAAAGGACAAAGGAATTACTTGCCAACAGCATCAAGCTTGGGTACCCCGACTTTTCGAGCAAATTCGTAGTCCAAACCGATGCATCCATGATAGGTGTAGGGGCGGTATTGTACCAGGAGACGCCGGATCAGGAAAAACGCAGAAACTACATCGCGTTCATGAGTCGTAGACTTCGGGCTCATGAATGCCAGTATACCGTCACGGAATTAGAGATGTTGGCAATTGTTACAGCCCTCAGTCACTGGAGGAAGTATATATACGGATTCCCGGTCGTGCTGCGGACAGACCATAAAGCTTTGACCTTCGCTTTGAAGTCGACGATGGCATCCGAGAGAGTAAACCGCTGGACGTTATTCATCCAACAGTTCGACTTAGAGATCGAACATTGTGCAGGAAAGGACAACGTGATTGCCGACGCATTAAGCCGAAACCCCGAACCGGAAGTCCCAGTTCTTCATCACATAGAGTTGAGCGGGGGCGACCGTGAGACGTTGGACAGGCTGCAACGCATCGGAGAAGAGCAAGAGAATTGGCCCGCAACCAGACGGTTGATCGATTTCTTCCGAAAGAGGATACCAGCAGGAACGCCTGAATACCAGGAGAGTGAGAGGCAGGCACCAAAATATAACTATTTCAACGGGATCCTTCACCAGTTCATCGATGAAGATCATACGAAGTACCGTATTGTTGTTCCGCCCGTGCTGCAAGTGGAACTGATTTGGCTCGCACATCATTCCATCGGTCACGCGGGAATCGATAAAGTTACCTCGACACTACAGGAGACCTTTGTCTGGCCGAGAATGAGGCGGATGATTAGGACCGTGTTGACAACATGTGATACTTGTCAACGAATCAAACCAAATACCTATCTCCTGCGGCAACCACCTAAGCCGCTGTTGCCAGAGAAGCCACGAGAGCTATTTGCGATAGACTTTTACGGGCCCTTACCCAAGGCAATTAGAGGGTTACAATTCATTTTGGTCTGCGTAGATGTTTTCTCGAAGTATGTGATGCTGTGCCCAGTACAGAAGGCAAATTCCAGGTCGGTACTGACACAGATCCGAAATAAGATCATTCCATCTATGGGAAAGCCAGATAAGATATTGAGTGACCATGGGTCTCAGTTCACGTCCGCCATGTTCAAACGCGAGATCGAGCAACTCCAAATCCAGCATGTCTTCAGTTCTATTAGGCATCCCGAGTCCAATCCATCAGAAAGGATCATGCGCGAAATAGCGAAATTTTGCAGAGTTTATTGTGCCAGACAGCATTGGCGATGGGTTGATGTTCTTCCAATCATCATGGAGTGCATCAACGGGACGATTCATGAATCTACGGGGCAGATCCCGATAGCGGTACATTTTGATCAGGAACCAGAGAGACCGTGGCACCGCGTGCTACAGTGCCCAGAAGATCCCAGGCCTTCGGCTGAACTTCGTGTGAGGATAGCTTTGGACCATCTCAAAGCCCAGGCAGAGAAGAGGCTCAGACGTCATCGAAACCGGAGATTTCATCGGCCACTTCGTGTGGGAGAACTAGTTTTAGTCAAACGACCAGCCATGTCCGACCCTCCGAGGAAGTACTACCACAAGTTTGCAGAACTTTACATCGGGCCGTATAGGATAATCCAGAACCTAGAGAATAATGCCTACAAAGTACAGTCAATGGATGGAAGAACAGAGGCCACTTACAATGCTGCAAATCTCAAACTGTACCACGCCCCAGGACAACACCCTGAAGAAGGTCCGGAGGAAGAAGAAGCAGGAGAAGCCGAGGATGACGAGGACAACCCGGATCCAATGGAAGAAATGGAAGCCGATGAAGAAGATGATGCCGTGAATCACATTGTTTTGGAAGAAGGGAGCGAGTCCGAGGCATCAGCCTGTGAAGATTGTCCAGAATGTTCTGAGAGGACCGGTCTTAGGAACGCTTTAATTAATCTATGCTACCAGATACAACTGGAGAACACAGAGTTGACCGAGAAGGTCCGCAAGTTACGCGACCATCACCAGTGACTATTTTCCGAGACAGTTTAAAGGGAAAGAAAAATCCCGAGTTCGTGATTTTTCTTTGATGAAGTAGGAGGAGAATGAAACCGTACAGTGTCCTGTACAGCTCCATGGGAATGATATGGGCTTTTCTACTCCATTAAAATTACTCCTAAAGGTCGCGTCAGTGGTAGCAGTATGGGCGAAGGGGATCGAGCGGCGTCCTGCCAGAATGGAACCCGCGAAAAGAGCACTTGCCAGACAATGGAAAGACAAAGGAACAGCCAAGCCCTCGCGGAAATACGCTCTCAACGTGCAGAGAGAGATAGAAAGGGGACGCGATGCTGGAGTAGTCAGATACGCCCCGAGGTGGGGCCTAGCTTCCCAGAGTTCCAAACGAACATAAGGAACTTCCGGTTTTTTATGCACATGTCACGGGTGCCAACGTCGCGTAAAACGGGGCGATATTTTTATCCAGACATAGGAAAATTATGTGAGACACACCATTGAATAGAGCGGAATTTTCTGCGTTCTCCAGACTAAAAATATGTAATAACTTATGCAGGGGAAGAAATGAGGTCACCAGCTGTCAAGATGTAACATATCGCTAACACATGTGGACATAGCGGCGTCACCCACGCCAAGAATCGCGCTTAGGAGGTAGCTCCACCCCCCAGAGGACGCTATGAATTAATCAAAGGCGGGAAGCAAATTACATAAAAACTGCTGATCGGAGATCCGGCACGCCTGGCTCAAATGAAAGAGGAGACAGAGGGCTACAAGATGCACTATTCAAATATCGTCAATTCTTGGTACGAAAGGAGCTCTTGTTCTTAATGAACCGTGAACGTTGACGCCCCCGAGCTTCCGGCGGGTAAGATAATATAAGCCGGGCAGGCCATTGTAGAGACAGTTGTTCTTTCACGGGTCGTGAGACGGACACTGCGTCCCGCGGTGCTCCAGTTACAGTCAGAAACCCTTGTACAAAAGCCTTTGTGTAGTGAACGGGAGGCCAAACGAGCCTAGGTGAATCGTTTCTGTGCTACGTGTCAAACTAGTAAAAACCGCGAGCATAATTTTCGAACAAGTATTAGAATTCGGCTGAGAAACTGCCGGTTTAATGAGTCAGTGAAATTCATAATTAGGTGTCACCCAAAGTGTTACTTCGAATCAGGGGCTCGAGTCTCGTGAGCTACCCGATTCTTACTGTGAACGCGGGTGTAAGCTCTGAAATAGAGGACGTGTGACGAGTGTAAAAGTGTTACCCAATTGGATTACTGTAAGATTTCAGCTGTGACGAGTTTCCCAGGATGTCGGACTTGAATGGACCAGGGATGAAGGACTGCACGCCCGCCACCTGCCGAGTGGTCATGGAGTACTAAGAACTTCACCATGGGTCTCCCGTGGCGGAAGAGACAACGGCCACCAAACAGATGAGTGATGTCCAAATTTAATTTCTAAGCATGACATAACCCGGGGATAGGATTAGCGTTCTTTTGTAAATATCAAATGTTGTAAGTTAATGCATGTCCTATACGGAATTTTTATTGATTTTTATAATGTTGAAGTAAAATTCAAGGGGCTAAATTCCCGGACGACTCATATTTCTTTCTTAATGATTAGCTTATCGTGAGGGTTATATTTTTAGTAAAATGTAGAAGGTCCTAGCAAATATGGGAACAAGGTTAGGAGAATATTCGAGTTTCCCGTAGGGGCGGTTGGAAAAATAGTGTTGGCAAGCAGGGAAACATGTCGAAATATTGGTAGTCACTGTCCCACGAGGTTGTCAAATATGCCAGGGAAACTCATGGGTCAGTCAGATAATGCATGCCTAGCTTACAGATATAATCCGTGCATGTACATCAAGAATGAAGAAAATCCCGACCGGGAGAGGTACATACTGTGTGATCTAGATAGGTGAGGGACCATGTGCAGGTCTCCCGTGATTTTGATTAATTGGCCATAATGGTTTGGAGAGTTTTTCTTTTAATCTATAGCCGGGGTGAGGCCCATCCCTAATCTTTGGTCAGAAGGTTTAAATATAAGTGTATTTATGTGGTATGAACGAGGAGCCATGAGAGCCCTAGGCCCAAGGGAATAAGATACGCGATACGAGACATAGTGGGACGGCTGAATGCCCGAGTAATTTACGATGAAATGAGTTAGAAATGATTGTGCCCATAGCCGGCGCTCAGCGATAATAATGAGAGAGAATAAAAGAGTATTTCGTGGGAATTCCACAATAATATGAATAAACAAATAAAATGGGCCGTGGATGTGTCCCTGAGACGAGAAGGTGACGTTTGAGGGAGAGAAGAATCTGAATGGCCGTGCGAAGTGAATGACCGGCCTCCTTTATTTTTTGTGAAGGTCTAGCTCTCGCCATCGGGACAAAAGGGTCCCGTCTCGCATTGTGTTAGGGCTTGGAGCCTGGTCTGCTCACGTTCTTCTGTTTGGGTTATATGGCTTAGCTAAGAATACTTGTATAATGATAATATCACGGTAACTTCTTTTAAAAGGTATTTAATAAATGAATAGGGATTCCCCCAGATATCCGGCGAGATGAGATTGTCGCTATTCTCGGTATCTACAGAAACCCACAGTACCTCTCGGTCGGGAGTCTGCCAGTTCGACGCCGGATTATGGTGGCGCCCATGAGCGAGCTGATTCACGCTTGCGCTTTGGGCCGGAGACAGTGATAACCATGTTGTTTCTTTCTAGGAATGGTTCTCCTGAGTGCATGAAGTGTATATATCCATATGTTTTGTGTATGTTTCGTAATGATGTGCACATATTTTTGAGTTCAAACAGAACCTATGTGCACGTTGTTTGGTCTTGGTGACAGATGAGAAGTCCGGGGTTTAGCAAAAATGGTATTTGTGTTTGTTTGTGCAAATGTGTCTTTTAATATGATATTATGTAGCGTAGGCCCCGGTTATGTTCGTGCTTAGAACAGCTAGTAATATTTGTGTATCGGGACATCAGTTCATCTCACGGTGTGATCGACAGAATAATGTACAAATGTCATGAACGGTATGAATTAATGAGAAAAAAATGAACGATAGCAAGTCGCAAAACCTCAATCATACCGTTATGCAGACGACGCCCATGGGCGATTCGTATTTTAAAATGATTATTATTTTCTTTTCCTCCCATATGTGGAGAGTCATTGTATAGAGCTGTATCAACCTTTTTAAATTGTCATATTTGAATAAATTTGCATTCGTACCCCTATTAAATGGTTCTTGTCATTTGTAGCAGTGTTAAGCAGTATCCAATAGGCATTTGAACCCAGAGATCCTACTTTCATATTATAGACATAAGACTCCATCTTAAGTAGTTGTTGTTTTTGTTTTTCTTGAACGTACCACTTCCCCAAGTGCTCAGGCTGCCGGGCCGGCACAGAAAGTAGGAAGGGGAGCGGTCCGAAGCTCGTTAAGCAATTCGACCCGCTCTTCAATCCAATCTCATCCGTGGGTGTTTACCCCGTTACGTGGAGGCATTCTTATGCGTGGGTCATCCATTCGACGCCCGGTAGGGTGTAATATCCCAACCCATTGTCTTTAGTATATCCCCAGAAATCTGATCAATTCCAGCCGCTTTTCTAGTTTTCAACTTTTGTATCTTATTGTAAATGTCATTGTTATCATACGTAAATTTTATTACTTCTTTGGTCTTAGTCTCTTCCACTATCTCGACATTATCCTTGTAACCAACAATCTTTACATACTGCTGACTGAATACTTCTGCCTTTTGAAGATCCTCACATACACACTCCCCTTGTTCTTTAATTATTCCTGGAATGTCCTTCTTGGAACCTGTTTCTGCCTTAAAATACCTATACATACCTTTCCATTTTTCACTAAAATTTGTATGACTGTCAATTATGCTTGCCATCATGTTATCCTTAGCTGCCTTCTTTGCTAGATTCAATTTTCTAGTAAGTTCCTTCAATTTCTCCTTACTTCCACAGCCATTTCTAACTCTATTTCTTTCCAGTCTGCACCTCCTTCTTAGTCTCTTTATTTCTCTATTATAATAAGGTGGGTCTTTACCATTCCTTAAAGGTACAAACCTGTTTTTGCATTCCTCAACAATTTCTTTAAACCCATCCCAGAGTCTGGTTGAGATCTATCCAGCCGTTTCGACGTGATGGTGGAACAGACAAACAGACAAACAGACACGAACAACTTTATTTATAAGAAGATTAAAACGTACGTGTCAGGAGACTTAATAACTTGATGACCCAGCCCAAAGCTTAGACTTCTTATTGGCATATTTCTCAGTGCTAGCTCCTTACTCATTGCATTAAAATGCCATATCCTAATAAATGTCCTAGATGTCCTGGTCCTTACGTAGAGACAAATTATTTTGTCATGGAATACTAGAAATTTTGACTTAATAATAGAAATAAGAGTTTTCATTACGTTTTTGCATCTGGATACAGTCTTACCGTGAAACACACCATATGAAATTTCGAATTATGCTATGTTTTTTAACCACTCATGTCTGGGATGTGTGAGGCTCCCTTTTGAAATAACCGAGATCCAGTAACATGTCTCTTCTCGCACGACAGTTTTGTCTCTTTCTTCGTACTGACTGTATGTCGGATCACGGATACTGTATTATTTCACGAGCTACGAAGTATATTCAGAAATATAAGTTATTAGCACATAATAATGTTAATGGATTTTACGTCCCACTAACTATGTATTTGAGCACCTTCACCCCCGGACTGAGACAGGATCGAACCTGCCAAGTTGGGCTCTACCATCTGAGCTGCTACTCGGCCCGGCTATTAGCACATAACAATAATTATAGATAATATGATTTTCATTCAGACATTTATATCTGACAACTTTTTACCGTACGAGCTACAATAATGGAGATATTCAAGGGTTTATTACAAAGTGTATCAACAACCAAGCGTTGCTGACGAGGAAGCATTGTTATGCCATCACAACAGCAAACTGACTGGCTATGTTGGTTGTTGTCGTTATTGTCTTTATAATATGCAAAATAATAATAATAATAATAATAATAATAATAATAATAATAATAATAATAATAATAATAATAATAATAATAATAATAATAATAATGCTATTTGTGTTACGTCTCTCTAACAACATTTACGGTTTTCTGAGACTCGAGGTGCCGAGTTCTTTTACGTGCCGACAATTTATAGCACCACACACGTTTCCATAATACGTTGACTGCATTTTAATCAGTACAGTGTACTTCAGACACTGACAACACGAGCACTGTTCACGTGCTAATAGCTGGGCTGAGTAGCAACTCAGATGGTAGAGCGCTGGCCTTCTTAGCCCAACTTGGCAGGTTCGATCCTGTCTCAGTCCGGTAGTGAAGGTGCTCAAATACATAGTTCGTGGGACGTAAAACCAATAACATTAACATTATTATGTGTTAATAACTTATATTTCTGAATATATTTCGAGGCTCGTGAAATAATACAGTATCCGTGATCCGATATACGGTAAATACGTAGAAATAGACAAAAATGTCGGCCGGTCGGTCACTTGCTTTCTTGGCTTACGCTGCGTAACCCATCAACGATAGACCCCAAGTGTAAGCGTACGAATTGTAGAGCATAGAAACCTCTACAAAAAAGTCCGTGATGGCGCATACCTATTTCCAACCGGCTGCCCTCTAGAAGCGATTTTATGCTACAGTCCGTGGTATTAAAAACTCCTCAAAATTAAATAAATATTTCGATATTATCCTCGAGTTCCTCATCAAAATAAATTGTTTGACCTCCTCCAGTATTTTATAAGGACTACAATAACCTTGTCAGGACATTATTTGCATGAATGCTTCAGACGTTATGACCATTTTAGACTGAAGTGGTAATACGTGTCAGCAAGACGGGCGAGCGCTGTCTCATATCACATGACGTCACGCAGAAGGCGGCCAGGGCGTTCGGTGGTCACGGCCAGGGAGAGAAACAAGTGAGCGCGATGCGGGAAGAGACCCCGTGAGAATACTGTAATACAGGAAGTCTTCTTGTAGTGAGGGTAAGTCCCAAGCTGTATAGCGTGGAGATACGGTGTTGCATCTTGCAGCAGCAGTCAGTGTCGGTATTCATAGTGAGAGAAATGGAGCAAGAGGTAAGACCGTCGCGTGTAGTGAAGCACAAAAGAGGAAAACCGCACAGAAGTGACCATAGTGCATTGTGAATGTGTTCAATACACTAAGTGAACAGAATCCAGGTTTAGTCGTTTATTCAGAAGTTCAGATCTTCGCACTGTTGTCGTATGCGATGCGCAGCCCTGTACGTCCGAACACGAGACGTTGAAGGGGTGGAGGTCGGTACTGCACGCTCAGCGAATCACAATTTTTTCTTTGGCGGAGGCGTGAACATACCATGTTTACATCAGGATTAAACTCTCGTGAAAAGACATATAGTTTGCTGAACGATCGCTCGGCGGATGCTGCTATGACCGGTAAAGTGAGATAAAGTCGCAGAAATGTACACAAATCAGGGACACTACTAGCGATAACCGAGTTTTCAGCTCTCAGAAGTTCTGCCAATTTGTTTACAGTTAAAAGGTCCGACATTTTTTATTTTCAAATCTTTGTTTATCTCACCATTGTACAGGCCTCGTCAGTAGGCCTATCCATTATACTTTACGCACTATCAGTTTGAAAATCACTCTGTTGTGATATATCATTAACACAATCTTCAAAAATCATTCTGTGCTGAAATGTCACTAACACAGACATTGCATTGCATTCCCCGGAACTTTCAAACGACACGCCAAACATGGAACCAGCTGAACTGACCACAATTGTCTGTGAATTATCTTCCTGATCTGATTCTAAATTTCCTTTGAATGATACAATAAAATCAAGCGTGAGTTTTGAGTTCAATAGGAGGGGAGAGGTGATGTGATCCGAGCCTGCAACCTACAATAAATGCGGGGAAGTACCTCGGGGGACTTAACAACGCTGACTGACGATCAGGTTCACTGCCTTAATATTTTTATGCTAGGACGTGTATGTTCCATCCCATCCTAGCCCAGTTGCTTGTTAACAGCCTACACAGCTCGGGAATTCACCAAATTGTATCAACCCTCTGTCACATCAGTATACGCAACATTCTAATAGAGTTCCACCATCATGTGCAACGTAAATCACTTCTGTACGTAGATAATGATTATATGTTACCTCAATACAAAAACAAGAACATTATTTTTCCAATGCAAAATTTAATTCGGCACAGAATACGCTCGCTGATTGCATTTCAAATGTAAATGAAATTACGTATTCAGGTGTAGGGCCTACTGTACTGCACACACGACCCAATCTGCTGGGTCAGATCTGCTGGGTAGCTGACGCGGTAAATCGGGTGCTGCTCTCCACACAATACAATCTGCTGGGTCTGATCTGCTGAGTAGCTGACGCGGTAAATCGGGTGCTGCTCTCCACACGATACAATCTGCTGGGCCCGATCTGCAGTACGCTGTCTGGCTCGCTCTGCTCTGAAAACGTGCGTGATCATGGCTTCTTCATTATGTTTAAAAAAATAGGAATTGCATTGACTTTGTTGTCACTGAAGTAGACACGAAAGAGAAAATATTGGGCCAAAAATTGGTTATTGCAGAGGAAAGAATTTAGTCATACAAATATTACTACAACGATTCGATTTTAGAAACCTTCTACGATTTGGTATAGACTCTTTCAGTGAACCTCTCGATATGGTGGAGAATCAATCAATCAATCAATCAATCAATCAATCAATCAATCAATCAATCAATCAATCAATCAATCAATCAATCAATCAATCAATCAATCAATCAATCAATCAATCAATCAATCAATCAATCAATCAATCAATCAATCAATCAATCAATCAATCAATCAATCAATCAATCAATCAATCAATCAATCAATCAATCAATCAATCAATCAATCAATCAATCAATCAATCAATCAATCAATCAATCAATCAATCAATCAATCAATCAATCAATCAATCAATCAATCAATCAATCAATCAATCAATCAATCAATCAATCAATCAATCAATCAATCAATCAATCAATCAATCAATCAATCAATCAATCAATCAATCAATCAATCAATCAATCAATCAATCAATCAATCAATCAATCAATCAATCAATCAATCAATCAATCAATCAATCAATCAATCAATCAATCAATCAATCAATCAATCAATCAATCAATCAATCAATCAATCAATCAATCAATCAATCAATCAATCAATCAATCAATCAATCAATCAATCAATCAATCAATCAATCAATCAATCAATCAATCAATCAATCAATCAATCAATCAATCAATCAATCAATCAATCAATCAATCAATCAATCAATCAATCAATCAATCAATCAATCAATCAATCAATCAATCAATCAATCAATCAATCAATCAATCAATCAATCAATCAATCAATCAATCAATCAATCAATCAATCAATCAATCAATCAATCAATCAATCAATCAATCAATCAATCAATCAATCAATCAATCAATCAATCAATCAATCAATCAATCAATCAATCAATCAATCAATCAATCAATCAATCAATCAATCAATCAATCAATCAATCAATCAATCAATCAATCAATCAATCAATCAATCAATCAATCAATCAATCAATCAATCAATCAATCAATCAATCAATCAATCAATCAATCAATCAATCAATCAATCAATCAATCAATCAATCAATCAATCAATCAATCAATCAATCAATCAATCCTGATCTGTATTCAGGGCAGTCGCCCAGGTGGAAGATCCCCTATCTGTTGTTTTCCTAGCCTTATCTGAAATTATTACAAAGAAATTGGAAATTTATTGAACATCTCCCTTGGGAAGTTATTCCAATCCCTAACTCCCCTTCCTATAAACGAATATTTGCCCCAATTTGTCCTCTTGAATTCCAACTTTATTTTCATATTGTGATCTTTCCTACTTTTAAAGACACCACTCAAACTTATTCGTCTACTAACGTCATTCCACGCCATCTCTCTACTGACAGCTAAGGAACAAGACACTGTAATGAGGGAAACAGTGAGTATTCAAAAGCGATTAATCGTGGTTAAGATTTTTAGCGACCGGAGCGAGTTACGATGATTTGCAATTTAGTGCAGCCATCCTCATCGACCAGTTTATATTTATTAAGTAAAATTTCTAACACTTGAATGCGCATATCTCTACTGAGGTAATTGCAACTTGAAATATCCCACAGAGAGGGCATGTCTTTGCATAGTTCCAAAATCTCCTTCCAGAGCTCTTTCTCCTTTTCCGACATCATCGATTGTAATAATCTACTAATATAATTGAACTACTCTACTCACTGCACTCAATTAATACCGTACGTAATACGTACTAAGCGGCCGCGAGACATCTGATGACAAATCGGCTCGAGTTGTACAACCGCCTTACACACGACCCAACTTGCAAAGTGTCGCTATAGTGAGTTGGGAGATTGTGTACTCGCCCCGATCAACCACCCGACATGAGTTATCTCGGCTCGACCGGTTCCGACAAGCCTACACACCACCCAATCTGCAGGGACTATGCAGATCGGGCCCAGCAGATTGGGTCGTGTGTAGAGGCTTATACTGTAGAATAACTTCGTGCTCACCCCCTCCCCCGCGCCCCCACACGGCGGGCTCTGTGAGCCTGTTAGTTACGTCCCTTGTTTCGACCATCCCGGAGGAAACATCCATGAGCAATCTCTGATGCTCGAGCAACTTGTGGCACTCCTGGGTTAAGGAAGCTCATGCAGCACATGCCTCTTCATCACTGATTGTAATTACATATTTTATGACGTATTTAAAGGAGCCTGGCTTTCCTGCCTGTTCCGTGCTGAAGTGAACTTTGTGTGTATATGAAACTGTCACATACAGACATTAAATTCAATACAGTGAGTAATAAAATGTTATAGACAGAATATATAATCAATTGTCAAACAGTAGATTTACTATCCTGCCAGAGTTTCTTTACAGCTAGATACTCAAACCAGTCGTACTTACTTTACAACATGAATGGAATCAACCTTAAGAGTGAAGGCAGCATCACTTCTGGTGATGACAATCTCGTGCCACGTCAGGTCGTCGAGTCGTAAACCTTTAGGCGAGACAACTTCCCGCTCACCGGCCCCCACATTGATATGGACCTGCAATGAGACAAATTATGTTAACTGTGCATACCAATGAGCCAAAATATTAAAGGTCGATTTACCCTCAATAGAAAATAAGAATAATAATTAATATGAATTAATATGAGCTAGATAGTTCTTCACTGAATTGAAACTTCTGGAACTAAATTATAATGAATAAAATACACAATGATATGTACAAATCCTTCATTTCGTTACCTGATGCACTGACTTATCTGTATATATATATATATTTACAAAAACGCCAGTTCACAAAGCGTGAATGACCACAAGGATCCTACATTTTTACAATTTAGGCGATGATTACTGAACATATTAAAATTATAGTACAGAAAGGAAACACTAGATGATTTATCATTTAAAAGTGGTATGTTCAAGCTGTCAGTGGAGAGATGGCGTGGAATGACATTAGTAGACGAATAAGTTTGAGTGGTGTCTTTAAAGTAGGAAAGATCACAATATGAAGATGAATTTGGAATTCAAGAGGACAAATTAGGGCAAATATTCGTTTATAGGAAGGGGAGTTAGGGATTGGAATATCTTACCAAGCGAGGTGATCAATAAATTTCCAATTTCTTCGGAATCATTTAAGAAAAGGCTAGGAAAACAACAGATAGGGAATCTGCCACCTGGGTGGCTGTCCTAAATGCAGATCAGTAGTGATTGAAATGATTTAAGATTGTGACCGAATCTTTTAAAATGTCCACTATAATTTTTTTCCAAAGTCGTGTGCTGGATTCCAAGCTTTTTCAATATTGCCCACGTATGTTTAGGTACACTGCCTCCGCTTCCAAATAGCAGACCCATCACGAACAATTTTTCTGGGCGAATGTTATGACTCTCACTCAGATATGCGATGCATGGTTCATAAATGTTCTTCTTTTCCTGATCAACTTCCTGGCCTGGGATAAGTCTCTTTCGAACCGGATGGTTGGATCAAAAATAACAGCTGTTCGAGTCTATTGGTGGATGGCAACAATATCTGCTCTTCTATTGGACCCCATGGAAGAGATGCAGTGTATTCTTTATAAACTCTCCACTTCAAATCTCCCAGTGAAGAGGTTAAGGTTGCCCTCACTCTGTGATGACAGGTGTTCTAGAGCAATTCTCCTTTGCGGCAGTATCCTAACACATGACTAAGAGTTTCATTCTCTCCCCAGTTTGGATGACGGCAGCGGATTGTGCCAGGACATCTACCAGAAACTTCTAAAATAATACAAATTGTATGGAAGACAATTGCTATTCGCAGGAAGAATATTATTTTGAAGAAACTCAGCTCGCCACTGTAATTCAGAAACTACTTGCAAATTTGTTCGTAAACTTATCCATAGTTCACACAGCCACATCATTTGCTATATGGAGTCTAAATTTGATCTGCTGTCTTGTATTGATACCGAAATACACAACATTAGACATCAATCGAAGTTTGTGAGTTCCTGAATGAAGTAGACTATTATTTTCTCATTTATAGTTATGAATATACGCTATTGGGTTGTAATTTTCTACAAAATGAATCTACTAAGATTTCAACCAAACTTTAACATGTTATCACTCCATAGGCTATCTCACTGAAATAGCTGAACTATGCTTAGTAATATTTGATATAATAACAAATCGGCACATATCAGATGTTCCATTGTCTTGATTAGAGCTTTTTTCAGGGGTAACGAGGGGGCACGCGAACCCTTAAATATTTGAAGACTGTTTAAGAAAAAAAAATATTGGTACATTTCTATCTAGTCCGGCAAAAATAATTTCCTACTTGAAAGTTCATCGATCAGCTGGGGTGAACGCGCTGTTCACAACAGCTGGAAAATATTTCGAATAATCTTAGATTTAAAGTGACCTATCGAATCAGTTTTTCTTGGTCGGCAACTCGGCAGTAAGCAGCAGTATCGAATCGTTAGGCCATATTATTATCCTTTTCAGGACCAACCAGAACACTTGTCGATCAGACTTGGTAACAATCTCCGCATTTGTCACTTAAATATCGAATCCATATCACCACCAAAGAGTCAGTATCTGTCTCGCCTTATGCTGGAGAACAACGTGGATTTGATAGCACTACAGGAAACACATACCAGTGACAGTGAAGATCTCTACAGAAGAGGAAAAATAGGTGGTTACAATCTTGCTGGAGCAATCAATGATGAACGTTATGGGATCGCAACTTACATCAGATCCCAGTTAACTGATTTTAAAGTTGTTTATGAAGACAACTCAACAGATATCTCTGTCCTGGCAGTGGAAATCTCAGGCATTACTGTTGTGAATATCTATAAACCACCAGCAGTCAGTTGGTCCAGCTGTTCATTAAAAGTTTTTGATCACCCTGTTTTGTACGTCGGGGATTTCAATAGTCATAGCCCAGCATGGGGATACGAATTTGAAAATGACAATGGGTCCAACCTAAATAACTGGATTGAAGCAAACTCCCTACAACTCGTTTACAATGCTAAACATCCTGGCACATTTCATTCTGGCAGGTGGCTAAATGATTATTCTCCTGACCTGTGCGTAGTGTCACAGTCAACTCCTGAGAATCATCACATGGTACAACGAAAGGTCATCAGTTCCTTTCCTCACAGTCAACACAGACCAGTTATTATTTACTATGGCACTGAGATCCCTCTTGTGTCTTCAGTACCACAACCTCGTTGGAATTTTCGACTAGCAAAGTGGGATAAATTTGCAGAAGGACTTGATAACACTGTACAGTGGATACGACCAGTTCCTGAAAATTACAATAGATTTGTCAACGCCATAAAAGCTAATGCTAGGAAGTTCATTTCCCGGGGATATCGCAAGACGTATATACCAGGATGGTCAGAAGAATGTAATCAGCTCTACACCGAATATCAGAACTCTCCTAATAAAACAACAGCTGATGAGTTGCTAAGGGCTCTAAATAAATCTAGGAGAGAGAAGTGGCACAGAACTACAGCAGAGATAGACTTCACACACTCTAGTCGTAAAGCCTGGAACCTCATTAGAAAACTTGGTAGTGACCCTACAATGAAACGCAGAAGTTTGCCAATGAACCCAAACACCATTGCCTCCAGACTGACACAAATCTCTAGAGCGAAGATGGACAAGGTACACGCAAGGAGTGTTAAGAAGCAACTAAGAACGAGAAGATCACAGTTGACATCCCATCCGGAGTATTCCTGTGACTTCAGTACTGAAGAACTGGACAAGGCTCTATCCAAGATAAAGATAAATAAAGCTGCGGGTCTGGATAAAATCTATCCGGAGTTTCTGAAGGCCATAGGCCCTGGTACAAAACAATGGCTAGTCAACTTCTTCAATGAAATTCTACGAACTGGTAAATTACCTAAGTTGTTAAAACAAGCCAAAGTAATTGCAGTCTTGAAACCAGGAAAGGAAGGAACTGATGCTTCACATTATCGACCAATTTCACTCCTTAGTGTAATCTACAAGATGCTTGAAAGAATGATACTTAACCGTATCCAGGAAGCAATAGAAAGAGTCATCCCAGTTGAGCAAGGGGGTTTCAGAAAGAATCGTAGTTGTTGTGATCAGGTGTTAACACTGACAACAGAGATTGAAGCAGGATTCCAGAAAAGACTGAAGACTGCTGCAGCTTTTGTCGACCTTACATCAGCCTATGATACGGTCTGGAGAGAGGGACTGTTGCTTAAGTTTGTTCAAGTTATCCCTTGTCAGAAGCTAGCATGCTTACTAAACAACATGTTATCCAACCGTCGACTTGCTGTATTTCTGAATGGTGAAAGAAGCAGGTGGAGATCTCTAAATAATGGTTTATTATTATTATTATATTATTATATTTGCCTTTATTTGTAGTGGCGAAGTTAGGACTCATGGTCCTCTCTTACACTTAACCACACTTCATTAACATAGTACATCTGAGAGCAATATTCATAATCTTATCTTAAAACTACCATTACAAACTAGAAACAAAATAACATAAACTCTATAAATATTCTTAGTCATGTCTTAAACTATCGTTACAAATTAAAAGTTGATTGACACTAAATACCCTAAGCACAGTAAACGTACATTCATACACACATTCACTCTGCCAGATTCATTCAGCCTGGCGGCACATATCGAGGAGATGCTCACGGCAAGACAACTTGAAGGAATTTAAGGATTGTATGGCTCTAATGTTGTGGGGGAGAGAATTCCATATTCTAGCTCCATTTGCAACAAAGGAACGGCTGAATGCTGCTGACCTGCTGAGAGGGATAGCAAGTGTACTGCCAGAGCGTGTATTATGCTGGTGGAAAGAGGATAGGAAATTGAGTTGTGAAGATAAGTAGTATGGGATATTCTCTTTTAATACTCGAAAGATTAATACTGCCACGTGGAGGTTTCTATATTGTTCAAATTTTAGAAGGGAAAGTTGTCGATAATAAGGGGTAACATGAACATCATAGCGTAAGGAAAATATAAATCTAATACACGAATTCATAGCACGTTGTAATCGGTTTAGTTGTTCTCTCGTGGCATCAATTAGTACTACGTCACAGTAGGAAAATATAGGGAGGATAAGAGTATTTATAAGCCTAATTCTCATGTTTAGTGGCAGCATATTTTGATGATATTTTAGTGGGTGAAGGGACGCGTACACTTTTCTACAGATATTTGTAATGTGCTCTCCCCAGTTAAGATTCTCGTTTATAATTACCCCAAGATTTCTTACCGAGTTTTCGTACGGAATAATTTTACCAGATAAAGTTAGTGGAGGAATGTTTTTGTTTTTTGCCGCACTGATTTGTTTCGTTTGCCCAACAATAATAGCTTTAGATTTTGATGGATTAATTAAAATACAGTTTTCATGAGCGTATGCACAGATATTATTTAAGTCAGAGTTCATATAACCTATTGCTTGATTGATGTCTGAAATTTTGGAATGGTAATAGATCTGCAGATCGTCAGCATACAAGTGGTATTTACAGTGTCTTAGCCGTGTCGATATATCGTTAATATAGATAACAAAGAGAAGTGGTCCAAGTACAGAGCCTTGTGGTACTCCTGAAAATTTCATTACCCATTCGGATGACCTATTCTGAATAATTACGCGTTGTTTTCGTTCCGTAAGATATGAGAGAAAGAATTCTAGGGCTGTCTGTTCAAGGTGAAGCGATTTCAATTTAGCAACCAGTACGTCTATATTTACTGTGTCAAAAGCGCTGCTAAAATCAAGAAGTGTAAGTAACGTCACCTGCCTTTCGTCCATAGCGCGTCTCATGTCGTCTGTAACTTTCAGCAGGGCAGTTTTATCTCCCATTCTATTCAATCTTTACATCCATGACCTGCCAAGAACAACTTCAAAGAAGATACAGTTTGCAGATGATCTAGCTTTAATTACTCAGAGTACGGATTTGGCACACTGTGAGGATGTACTTACAGAGGACCTAGCTACCATGTGTGACTATTTTCACAAATGGAGACTCCAACCAAATCCTAGTAAAACGGAAGTAACAGCATTCCACTTGCATAACATGGAAGCTAATCGGAAGCTACATGTGCTTTTTAACGGAACAGAAGTCTCCCACAACTTCTTCCCAAAATATCTGGGTGTCACACTGGATCGGTCCTTGTCGTTCAAACAGCATTGCTCGAATTTGTCAAAGAAGCTGAGTACAAGAGTAAATCTACTGCATAAACTAGCGGGCAGCAACTGGGGTGCAGATGCAAACACTCTTCGCACTGCTTCACTTTCTCTAGTATACTCGGCTGGTGAGTACTGCGCTCCTGTGTGGGAAAACAGCGTACATTCGAGCAAGATTGACGTACAGCTCAATGAAACCATGAGAGTTGTTACTGGTACAGTGAGGTCGACTCCTACTCAGTGGCTGCCTGTTTTAGCAAACATTGCTCCTCCAGATCTGAGGAGAAAAGCAGCAAAAGTACAGTTGCTCAAGAAGACCTTTGCACACAGGAACTCACTTTTGTTCAATGCCTTACGAGATCCACCTGTGATGAGGTTAAAATCCAGGAATCCACTCTGGACTGATCTACACTCCTATGAAAAATTCAGTGTAACAGCAGAATGGAGACAGCTATGGGAACAATGTCCACCCACTAACGCCTTTCTGATTAAAGACCCAACGAAGAAAGTGCCAGGTTTCGATCTTCCTCGACATGAGTGGTCAAAACTCAACCGTTTCAGAACAGGCCACGGCAGGTGCCGATATATGATGAAAAAGTGGGGATATTGTGAAAGTGCTGCGTGTGAGTGTGGTGCTGAGAAGCAGACATTGCTTCATGTTGTTGAGAGCTGTCCACTGTCAGCATTTAAGGACGGTTTACGGACTCTGCATGAATTGACACCAAGTGCAGTGGACTGGTTGTCGAAGCTGGACATTCTGGTTTAATTACCTCTATATTTTAATGTGTATGTTAATTGTATATTTTTACAGATTATGCTTGTAAATGCCATACGATAATAATAATTATCTACTTGACTAAAGCTTTGTAATTGCTACCTTATTCGCATAAATTTTACTCGTTTAGGAAAAAATAAGTATTCTGGTGCCGTATGCTGGCTGTGCAGTTAATGTAGATACTTTCGATCGCTGGCTTTTGTCTGATGTGATACCGGTGCCTTTCAATTTTCTTGAGTATGTGATTTGTTGCATGGTTTCTTTGAAAAGCGGTGTATCTTTCGTGATTAGATTTTGAATTTTGAACGGCATGTGGGCATAGACGAACTAAGTGCAGATATGCTGAAAGGGATGGGAATTCCAGGAATCCAATGGCTCTATAGACTGCTCAACAAGATATGGGAGGAAAATACTATTCCTGAGGACTGGAAGATGGGCATAATTGTACCTCTGTTCAAGAAAGGAAGCCGACGAAAATGTACTAATTATCGTGGTATTACATACCACTCTCATGTCCTGAAAATATTGGAAAAAATAATAGAGACCAGAATCAGAGATATTATTGAACCAATTTTGGAGGAAGAGCATTACCGTATGGGTTTAGACCAGGAAGGTCAACTACAGACCTTATATTTGCAATTAGGATGCTAATGGAAAAATACTGGGAGAAGAACAAGCCTTTATTTCTAATATTTTTGGACATTGAGAAAGCCTACGACAGTGTACCAAGGGAAAGAATTTGGCAATGCATGAAAGAACTTCAAGTGCGAGACAGCCTCATAGACAAAGTAAAAATGTTGTATAGTGGGAATAGTTGTATTCAAGTAGGACGTGGTTTGTGGGACTGGTTTGAAACAAAGAGAGGAATGCAGCAGGGCAGCTCATTGTCACCACTTCTATTTGTTATTGTGATGGATGTAGTAATGAAAGAACATGGAGATATCAAAGCCTTCACATTTGCAGATGATGTTGCGATCTGGAGTGACTCAGAAGAGGAATTGGGAAAGAGAATGCAAAGCTGGAATGAGGAGTTTAAAAAATTTGGATTAAACATCAGTAAGACCAAGATGATGGTGATAAAAGTGTATGGGGAAGGAGCAGAACCAATAATCATGTTAAATGAAGCCCAACTGGACTGCGTTCCAGTTTTCAAATACTTGGGTAGCGTTCTATCAAATGACAACCTAGCAAAACATGAGGTGAACAATCGAATCAACAAGGCAACACAATTCCACCACCAGGTAAGACACCTGCTGTGGGATGAGCAAATACCTATGAAAACAAAAATGACATTGTACAAGTCCTATTATACACCAATTCTTACATACAGTCTCGAAACCACAACACTGACCAATAGAGATAATTCCAAACTCCAGGCAGCTGAAATGAAATTCCTACGCACTATGATCCAGAAAACCAGGAAAGACAAGATTAGGAATGAGAAAATTAGAGAAGAAGTAGGAATAGATTATTCTCTCCTCAATAAGATTCAGATATCAAGACTGAAGTGGTTTGGTCACATGAAGAGGATGCCAGTTAACAGAACAGTAAGAAAGGAATTTGACAGAAAAGTAGAAGGAAGACGACCCGTGGGAAGGCCACGAAGGAAATGGATAGATTTGGTTAAGAACGATGTACTGCTGAGAGGTCATGATTGGGTCAAGTTGGTGGAGGAGGAATGGTACAAGGGCAGGATGAGATGGAGGAGGCTCATATACCACACCCGGGAAACTGGAGATGGTTTAGGATGATGATGTTGTTGATGATGATGATAATGATGATGATGTAACTTTAAAGAAGGCAAATTGTGTTGGTAGTCTGAACACCTGAACAGAAACGATTTGATAGTATATACGGTACTCTAACAATCGTGAAAAAAGGAAGTTTCATTCTTGTAAGTACATAAGCTAGTGTTTGGTGGCAAGTTAGGTTGTTAGTTTGGGTGTGTGTGTGGTTAGTTTTGAAGGACGAAGAAACTAACAAACTATTTTACACTCAGGCATCGAACGAGCTGGAAGTTAATTATTCGAACGTAAACAATGACGGGAAAACGCCAGCAGTGTCGTGTGGTGATGCAAAAGGAGACCACAACAAAGAGCTTTCAGCCGCGTGTAACAGTGGGACGGAATACATTCCTGAATGTTGGGATTTTGAAAAAAATCTGGAATTTTGCAGTAAGTACGAATGGTTGGTGGTAAAAAATAAGAAACTTGGCCTCAAAATTTATAAAGAAGTTGGCGACTTGCGAACTGAAAGCACATCACGAGGGATGAACATTTCACAGCACTGGGTTTCAGTTTCTATTTGTGCAACTGCTGGAACTGAAAATAAATGTCAGCAAATGCTTTCTCTACGCAAGAAAATATTTAAACATAAAGAGAGTTCAGCTCATCAGGCTGCAGTTTAAAATGTTAAAAGCAGCAAGACTGAAGACTTTGGAAACTACATGCGTTAAAGCTTTCGAAAGAGAAAAGGAAATAACTGCCAATGTATTTCGAACGGCATATACAGTAGTTGAGAAAATCAAGCCTTTCACGATTTCGAAACTGAAATTGACGTGCAGGATTTGAGTAGTGTTATATGGGTCCGCATTATTCATTCAGGTAACACATCCATAAATATTGTTTCTCATATAGCATGGGAATAGTAAAATTGCCCTCCTTACAGATGAAAGTATTACACTCAGTCAGCTGTCATCACTGATAGTGTACTTGAGGACAACAATTTTATTCCAGATATGGATCAGCTAACCAACATTTTTTGGGGTGAATTATCGAATTGCGAGGTAGCCTATATTTAGTGCATTGATGACATATTTGGAACCACTGGGGTTCAATGAAGACTTTCTGAAACATAATGCAGTCTCAACTGATGGGACTGCAGTAATAGTGGGAAAGAAGAAGGGTGTAATTACTTTAATAAAACAACAGTTTCCAATATATTGTTCTGGCACTGTGCCAGTCATAGGCTAGAGATTTCCGTAAGCGATGATGTGAGTCAAAAATTCCCCTCACATGTAAACCACTTCAAATCTTTCCTTGATAAACTGTATACAGTTTACCACCAGTCACCTAAAAATGCCAGGGAATAGAAGACAGTTCGCGTTTAGGAGAGGTTATTCCCCCAAAGCTCAACTTGTAGGATTCCAGCAAGATGTAGATGTCCTGGATTCAGGAAGTCAAATGGACTGTATCGAGATTGACTTATCTATGGCATTTGATAGGGTAGATCATGGGAGACTACTGGCAAAAATGAGTGGAATTTGACTAGACAAAAGAGTGACTGAATGGGTGGCTATATTTCTAGAAAATAGAACTCAGAGAATTAGAGTAGGCGAATCTTTATCTGACCCTGTAATAATTAAGAGGGGGATTCCTCAAGGCAGTATTATTGGACCTTCATGTTTTCTTATATACAGGGCGAAGCGAAATTTGCGCACTCGGGCGTCGCATCGCGACTCCTCACATGCCAGCAATAAAAAAATGTCTCTCACAAAAGTTCGTCCTGCGAGTATATCCGGAAGAAAAAGGACATTGAAGAGTGGCAATCTGGCAAAACTGTAACCACATGTAGGGTAACTACCTCTGTCAGCATATATTAGCCGTGCTGTGCAGTTGGTGCAGTGGATAGAGTTTTGGGTTAGCATGCAGGAGGTTGAGGGGTCGATCCTGGTTTGAGGCGTATGTTTTTTATTTCGTAAATGTAGTCCAGGTGGTATAGTATCTCGGTATCTGGCATCTTAATCGTCAACAGCGATTGCAGCGGGTCCTCTAGAAACCATTTGCACTTACATACTACGATCCTAGAAAGGCACGAACATTCGTTTTCATTGGTCAGCTTTGAAAGACGCCCTTTCCACGTCGTGGGCGTGAATTTATTCGTACCATTTCATCTACTCGGTGCGTTACAACGTGTTCAGCGTTACTACATTTTGAAAATGTAGGATACATGTGACCTAAGAAACGGTGTCTTACTGTATTACAGTATGTAATATCCGATGGAAATGAGCAAATAAAAAAGTGCAACTCAACCCAGGATCGAACCCTCGAACTTGTGCATGCCAGCCCATAACTCTATCCACTGCACCAACTGTACATCACAACTAGTGTGTGTTCTGACAGAGATAGTTACCCTACATGTGGTTACAGTGTTGCCAGGTTGCCACTCTTCAACGTCCTTTTACTCCCGGATATACTCGGACGAACTTTTGTGAGAGACGTTTTTTTATTGCTGGCATAGCTCTCAGGGAAAGGCAAAAATCTAGTGTAGTCACGCGTTTTCCTTTCAAAAAATGATTTAACAGTCAGTATTACGTAAAGCGGTAGTACCGTCAACCACCGACAGGCAGCGGATACCGTGGGTTATTCTACCGCAGAATACAAATCGCCATTTATCTTCCAAAATATTAAAATTACTCGTACCCCCAGGTCTGGGCCCCCCTCTAGACTCTGTCATGTGGGCACCCATGCCGTATGCAGAATGACATTCCGAACTACTACTACTACTACTACTACTACCGGTTAGTGATGGGACATTCGATTTATTTTACCGAATCGGTTCATTTGATTCCGTTCACGTTACTGAATCGATACAGTGATCCGATTCACGGCACATTAGCGTCACCGCTCCTACTGCATCTGCGTAGTATGTACTGGTAAGACAGCAGCAACAGCATTCAGTGCTCGCTGCTGCCATCTGGTCTTCATACTATGAACTCCTTTCTTAGAAAACAAAAACGCTAGTCACTCTAATACATCGAAGGTTTCCGGCGACGCAGGAAGGGAAAGGTCTGGGGTTAGGAAGGTAGCAGCCATGGCCTTAATTAAGGTACAGTCCCAGCATTTTCTGGTGTGAAAATGGGGAAACTACGGAAAACAGTACAGCCTAAGCCACTGACCAGCGCAGACGTGTTAAGTGGTGGGTCCCGGGAGAGCGAGAGGGGAGCGCAGGTGCTGAGTGCAGGAAAGAAGTGAAGAGTTTACTGACAATGATTGGTGTGGAGTAATACAGGGCGATCATAGGAAGATGGCAGGGAAGAAAGAAGAAGTAAAACCAGGAGGGTGTAGAATGGAAATGGGAACGAAAGGAGAATTAATGCTGACAGCGGCGGTGATTATAGTATTGCTATGGATTGGGGGAGTTGAGTTGAACCCAGGTCCGACTTCCAGTGGAAATATGAGTTGAGAAGACATGGAAGCAATCAGAAGAGTTGTAAAAGAGGTGGTTGTAGAAGTCTGCCCCTTTGAGCAACTCAAAAACATGATACAAGAGCAAACGAGGAAGCTCGAAAAAATGAAGGGATGGTTCCGAGAAAGGGCAGACGACACAACATTTCAAGTGAGGAAAAATGCCGAAGAAGTTGTAGCATTAAGGCAAAAAATAGGACGACTAGAGGAGACGCTGAAACTTAAAGCAGAAGTGGAAGCCAACACTCTAAATCGCAGGAAGGAGTGCCTATTTACACTGACTGACAGTGACAATGCAACACCAAGGAGGAGTGGTTCGAAAGGGATGAAAGTTGGGGAAAAAAACAGAGACGGCACGGACGAATAATTGATGTTTATTTCAAACCGATATGCAGGTTACACAATGCGCACGGCATCGACTCAGTAGGATGTAGGACCACCGCGAGCGGCGATGCACGCAGAAACACGTCGAGGTACAGAGTCAATAAGAATGCGGATGGTGTCCTGAGGGATGGTTCTCCATTCTCTGTCAACCATTTGCCACAGTTGGTCGTCCGTACGAGGCTGGGGCAGAGTTTGCAAACGGCGTCCAATGAGATACCACACGTGTTCGATTGGTGAGAGATCCGGAGAGTACGCTGGCCACGGAATCATCTGTACACCTCGTAGAGCCTGTTAGGAGATGCGAGCAGTGTGTGGGCGGGCATTATCCTGCTGAAACAGAGCATTGGGCAGCCCCTGAAGGTACGGGAGTGCCACCGGCCGCAACACATGCTGCACGTAGCGGTGGGCATTTAACGTGCCTTGAATACGCACTAGAGGTGACGTGGAATCATACGCAATAGCGCCCCAAACCATGATGCCGCGTTGTCTAGCAGTAGGGCGCTCCACAGTTACTGCCGGATTTGACCTTTCTCCACGCCGACGCCACACTCGTCTGCGGTGACTATCACTGACAGAACAGAAGCGTGTCTCATTGGAGAACACGACGTTCCGCCATTCCCTCATCCAAGTCGCTCTAGCCCGGCACCATGCCAGGCATGCACGTCTATGCTGTGGAGTCAATGGTAGTCTTCTGAGCGGACGCCGGGAGTGCAGGCCTCCTTCAACCAATCGACGGGAAATTGTTCTGGTCGATATTGGAACAGCCAGGGTGTCTTGCACATGCTGAAGAATGGCGGTTGACGTGGCGTGCGGGGTTGCCACCGCTTGGCGGCGGATGCGCCGATCCTCGCGTGCTGACGTCACTCGGGCTGCGCCTGGACCCCTCGCACGTGCCACATGTCCCTGCGCCAACCATATTCGCCACAGGCGCTGCACCGTGGACACATCCCTATGGGTATCGGCTGCGATTTGACGAAGCGACCAACCTGCCCTTCTCAGCCCGATCACCATACCCCTCGTAAAGTCGTCTGTCTGCTGGAAATGCCTCCGTTGACGGCGGCCTGGCATTCTTAGCTATACACGTGTTCTGTGGCACACGACAACACGTTCTACAATGACTGTCGGCTGAGAAATCACGGTACGAAGTGGGCCATTCGCCAACGCCGTGTCCCATTTATCGTTCGCTACGTGCGCAGCACAGCGGCGCATTTCAAATCATGAGCATACCTCAGTGACGTCAGTCTACCCTGAAATTGGCATAAAGTTCTGACCACTCCTTCTTGGTGTTGCATTTGCTCTGTCAGTCAGTGTATATATGGTGTGCCAGAGGAGAAAATGGAGGACAAAATGCTCACAATTTATAAAGTGCTGGACCTAATTCTGGGGAAAATGAAAATTAACTTTAGCGAAGTGGACATAGACGATGTGCAGAGAGTTGGTAGCGTTAGAGGTAACCGGCCTATTAAAGTACAACTGTTTTCTACGTCGATGACCGATATTGTGGTTGGAAATGCGAGCAACGTGCAGAGGGAAAAAAATACGATGAAGAGGGACGTGCGAAGTAAAGCGATCAGGAATGCAAAAATTCTCAAAAAACGTATGATACGAGCTAGACACTAAGGATTAAGAGCAGTTATCAGAGGACAGGAACTAGTAGTGTCAAACGCCAGCTGGAATAGAATATGGTCTGTGAATAAATTGCTGGACCTAGAAAGGAAGATAAAACAAGACGAAGTAACGGAGAGGAGTATAGTGATTAGTGGGGAAGATAGGGAAGTTAATACTGGAGAAGACGGGGAAGGCAGTAAGGTCAATACCAAAAGAAACAGTGAGCTGTGCGAAGAAAGACAGGGAGAGGTGCCAAGGGAAAATGTGTTCATAAACAGTGATAAGGAAGGAGTAGTGGATAATGGGGAGAGAATAGGAAGGTCCAGGGATAAAGATATGGTCACAGCTAGAAACAAGGGAAGTCACCAGAGTGGAAACAGTGAAGAAACGGAGGCACAGAGGAGAAAGGAATGTTCAGAGGCAACCTGGAAGAGAGTAGAGCGGTACTGGAACGATGGGGGAGCAGAAGCTTTAAGTTACATGTGGGGAGTAAGAGGAAATGATGAGGGTATTGTTACAAGAAGTAAAAGCGCTAATAAAGTCAGCAAGAAGTAAGAGAATTGTCGCAGAAGGTAGGGTGACAATATAAGGAGTGAGAGTGGTATCTTTATGTTAGTTGTGTAAGGTGTAGTTGGTTTGTGGTGTGTAAGTTGAAATTAGCAAGTGGTATTTGGTAGTAGTGTGAGTGGTGAATTATCAGAGCAGATGCACTGGATACAAGAGTACAGTATTAGAGTAAATAGAGACGTTGATAGTGATTGTGAAATTATTGGTGAAATGGGATTTGGAGTTGTGCTTGTATATGGAATATTTAGTGTCTTGGTGTATTAATTGATAGTATGCAAAGAGTGAAGAAGTCATTTAATGGTAATTTAATGTAGAGTTGGAAGTGATGAAATTGGACTGTTACGGTAAATGTGGGTGGAGAAAAGTGTAGAGGTTAGTGTATGTGAAATGCCTAGTGTCCTGTGTAGATAGTATAATGAGAAATGATACAAGGAAGTAATTCAATGTGTGTACAGTATTAACTGTAAGTGAGCTAAGAGTGAGGAAGTCATTGAATTGCTATTTAAGGTGGAGATTAAGAGTGGTGTAATCGGTTTTGCTTCGGTAAGGGTGTTGTTAGGTTATGTGGTGGTTGGGTGGAGAAAAGCGTGAAAGTATTATGGTATTCAAGTGAATAAGACCGTATAGCAGTGGTTCAAGTTGAAATTAGCAAATGGTATTTGGTCATGTTTAGGAGATAGTGTTATATGGCGGTTTTGGTTTGGATGAAGAAATTATTGGTGAAATGTGATTTGGAGTTATAAGTGAGAGCGATTAGTAAGTGGCGATATGTGTATATTTGAGTTGCCTTGGGTTGTTAAGAGGTAATTGTATATGAAAGGCCTAGTGTCTTGAATGTGTATTAATTGTTAGTAAGCTAAGAGTGAAGAAGTCATTCAATGGTAATTGAATGTAGAGACGGGAGTGATGTATTTGGACTGTTAAGGTAAATGTGGTATTATGTCACCATATACCATGTCTCCACGTCACACTTCACCAATACGTTCACTCTACAACAACTACCACCGTGTGCTATCACACCACCTCATTCACCTCCTCTCTTTAACCATAAGCATTGCACCGATAACTTCACCCGCCTCTATCAGCGGCACGTGCCATTTTAGTTTGCCTTATTGTATTAAAGTTTGCCATTCTATTTTGCCATTTTAATTTTGTCTGTTTGTCATTGTAGAGATGTAGGTTTGTTAGTGTTTGGAGGGTGAAGTTATTGGTGCAATGCTTATGGTTAAATAGAGGAGGTGAATGAGGTGGTGTGATGGCACACGGTGGTAGTTATAGAGTGAACGTATTGGTGAAGTGTGACGTGGAGACATGTTTATAGTTAAGTTGGTATATGGTGATATAATTCTGTATAGTAAATTTTATTTTTGGGGATGATTTAGAGCAATGTTGTTTCACAGAGTATTTAGTTAAAGGGTTGGAAACATTGGATGGCTTTCTTATTGCGCAACTGAGTATGAAGGTGAGTGCTATGTCTGTATAGTAAATTTAATCTCCAGTGTGGGGGTAGATATTGAGTAAGTTTGTTTCGCAGAGTATTTAGTTTAAGAGTTCGAAACGTTGGACTGCTTTCTTACTGCGCAATTGAGTATGAAGTTGGAACTCTAAATAGTGCAGTGCTTGTGTGGTAATAGAGATAGGACAGCTCAGCAGATTTAGTAAGTGTAGTAGAGACATTAAGAAATTTAAATGGTAGAGGACTATCCTGTGTAAACAGAAAAATCAGCGCACTCAGCAGAAAACGTGATCTTGCCGGGGTTCGCCAGGAGTGAAATTGTGTTGCCAGACTGGCTTACTCAGGCAAGCAAATCTGGGTCACGGTTAATGTTACGTAACTCCAGCGGGTGCGCAACTTTATTAAGTCAACTGGTTATCAGCATCAGTCGCTCATTGCCATTTTAGTTTTACCTCTATCAGCGGCACGTTTCATTTTAGTTTGCCTTATTGTATTAAAGTTTGCCATTCTATTTTGCCATTTTTATTTTGCCTGTTTGTCATTGTAGAGATGTAGGTTTGTAAACTACATGTGCCGTTTACTGCCGTAGTCCCATGGCCATTGGATCTCCGATAAGGAGTTGTTCATGAACCACATATCAACATCTGTTGTTCATTTCATTTTAGTTTATTCTGGCTATAAGCTGGACATTGTTATTTTTCTCATTTATCAGATCAAATGGGTATTTTTTTACTGTAGATCTGGAGAAAAATAATAAAGAATAAAGAAAGAAAACATAAAGAAACTACGGAAAACCATCTTAACGGCTGCCGAAGGTGGGATTCGAACCCACCATCCCCCGAATGCAAGCGCATAGCTACGCGATGCTAACCGCAAATCCAACTCGCTCAGTCATTTTTGAAAGTATGTATTTTTCTATCAGCAGAGGCTTTTTTAAATCGTCATATTTTGTATTGGCTACCCGAGATGTACAGTAGTCCACTGGTTTTCTGATTCAACATACTGTTGGTTTAAGTTATTGCGTCAGTCGGCTCACTTACTGTCCACATATGATTGAAGTATTGTGCAACGATGTGATATACGAACTGAGAGAATACTGAGCCGTTCTTCCCAATATAAAACAGGTACTTTTGAGTGGTCATGAACATGACTCATAGTCATAGGGCAGGCTAGAGTCGAGTTTAATTAATTGCCAAATGTCAACTAAGTTATAATACTAAGATTCATTAAACTAATAAATAGTATAACCTAATAGCCTACCTACTTACTAGTTACTTTAGAATTATGTTTTGACGACCTTTTCAACACTGCAAATAAATCCATCTATTATTTAAACCTCCCTGTAAGAAGAGGACAGTGAATGCAAGTGGGTATTATTTTCAAACGGGCTGAGCTCGAGAGTCCATTACAGCATACGATTCTTTCATTGTACCATGGCTGTGTATGTATTGCTTCAGAGGAAGTTCGGCTCCCCGCCGATGTCCAGTGTACCGATAATGAACCGTGTGTGTGTGTGTGTGTGTGTGTGTGTGTGTGTGTGTTGTGTCTCACTGATCCGTGACTGCGTACGATCCTTTCGGTGTGCCATGGCTCACTATATGTCTCGCTGCAGCGGAAGCTCGGCTCTCCGCCAGTGTCCAGTGTGCCGATAAGGGGCCGTGTGTATCTTGTGTCTCACTGAGCCGTGTTTGCACGCGATTCTTACGGTGTGCCATGATTCACTGTCTCGCTGCAGCGGAAGCTCGGCTCCCCTCCAACGTCCAGTGTCCGCTAGTGAGTCGTGAGTGCGCCACTCATCACTGTCCGCTGAGAGTAAGCTGAATCGTGTGCCGTGAGCTCGCCGTTCCTTTGGATCGATTCACTCGAACACTTGAATGAATCGATACACTGCTTCGAATCATGCATTCGGTAGCCAACACTACTACCGGTAGCGTAGCTTGGATCGACGGATTGGGGGGGGGGACTATAGTTACACAATGAAGGTGCTTGTGCGTGTGCAGTGCGCACGTGCAATACTTGTCATAATGACTACAGTGATGAAATGAAATGTCGTATGGCTTTTAGTGCCGGGATATCCCAGGACGGGTTCGGCTCGCCAGGCGACCTGCGCGTTGTGATGAGGATGAAATGATGATGAAGACAACACATACACCCAGCCCCCGTGCCATTGGTATTAACCAATTAAGGTTAAAATCCCCGACCCGGCCGGGAATCGAACCCGGGACCCTCGGAACCGAAGGCCAGTACGCTGACCGTTCAGCCAACGAGTCGGACACTACAGTGATACAAGTGAATGATGATATTCAGACTGCAGTACACTACAAAATCTTACATTAAAATACAGATCAAGAACAATACGATCAAGGTCAACCAACAGTTTTACAATGAATCGTAAATCCAACTCTCGAGGCTTCCTAGAATATAGATTCAATAGATCTGTTGTTTCTGCAGTACACTTGAGGACCAAAAATGGAAAAGGGCGAAAGTGCCGAAATATGATTTCTTTTGTAATAAGGGGATGTAATAGCCATGCCGCATATGGTGGTAGCTTGTGCATGTTCCTGAGGTTGGTAGGAAGTTCAACAGGTAGAGCCACAGTCCAATGTGCCCAGTTTGGTGGAGAAGGGTGAGTGTGCCAGCGTCTCGCACTGCAATTCTTCTCTGCTGTCTATTGCGTCAGTGTACTATCACTCATGTATTCTCTAATTCCTGAGCCACTTAATTAAAGAAATTAAATTTATAGAAGTAAATATTGTTATGTAATTATATAAATTGTATTGGATGTATAGGTCTTTTCTGCTCTGATGGCGTGCGGCCTACATGCTGTCAGGGGAAGTGGGGTTTAAAGGAAGGGGAGTTAGGGAATGAAATAACTTACCAAGGGAGATGTTCAATAAATTTCCAATTTCTTTGCAATAATTTAGGAAAAGGCTGGGAAGACAACAGATAGGGAATTTGCCACCTGGGCAACTGCCCTAAATGCAGATCAGTAGTGATTGATTGATTGATTGATTGGGGTGCGGGCAGTATGTCACTGTCCAATCAGACAAAAGATCGTCTAGCGGTGGCACTGAGAACTACCGTTGCCTACGAGATGCATCTCGTAGGCAACGGAACTACTCAGTCGTCCGGGGAGTTTGCCGCGCTCACTTCGCTCTACGAACTGCTGTGTTGCCGAGTAGTCTTACAGTGTGCGTGTGGGTATTACAAAGAGCTTGTCTGACGAGTTTGTTTTAGGATTATTCTTGTTTTATGAGTAATTCTTGCCGCGTTTTGTTCATTACATTCATCGATTAGCGTGTTCGTGGCATGTGATGTGACGTTAGTTTGTTTCTATTCTATTGTTTCTATTTGCGTTGTTCTATGTTGTTCTATATATTTTACAATGGCGAAGAGGAAGGAGATAAGGAGCCAAGTTAGAAAAATGATCAGCAATGTTCATGAATATTTTCAAAAAGAAGCAGAAAATAATGGCCCTTTAACGAGTGTATATAAAGCGTAGCAGAAAGTGTCGGAAGCTTGTCAAGTTAGTACGCGAACCGTTCAGCGTATAGTAAAGGAAGGTAAAGACAGTACCGAGTCAGCTGGTTCCATCTCATTTCAATCACCGCGCAAACGAATCAAAAGAAACTGTATAACAAAGGCAATCGACGGATTCCATAAAGATGTAATAAGAAGAACTCTCCTCAGTAATTACGTAAAGGGTGAATACCCGACACTGAACACATTGCGTGGTGATGTAGAAAGAGATATAAACTTTCAATGGGGAGTTACTTCATTGTGGAGGAAACTGAAGTCTAGGTGTTCCGGTATAAAAAAAGCAACGACAGGAGAAGATTTTTAGTGGAGAGAGCCGATATAGTAACAATTAGAGTAACGGTTTTGAGAAAAATGCATCTTCTGAGGAATAGCGACCCTTCGCCCCATGTATTTTATTTAGATGACACATTCATCAGAATTACGCTCAAACGAAAACCTGGCAAGATAAAGGTGGTACAGGAGGTTTAAAAGTTCCTGTGGGGAAAGGTGGACGAATTATCGTTTGTCACGTAGGTTTCAGTCACACTGGTTTTCTATAGGAATATAAATTGGTTTTCAGGCCAAAGATGAAATCGATCAGTGATGACTACCACACTGATATGAACGCTATGGTTTTTAAAGAGTGTTTTTTTTTGAGTTTTTAGACGCTCTTGATGAAGGGAACATCAAAGACGCAGTGATTGTAATGGACAATGCCAGCTATCATTCAGTACAGCTAAAACGAATCCCTACAACGAACACACGAAAAGCTGATATTATATCGTGGTTATCTGCTAGGAATATTCCTCATGACAGCAATCACGCCAGAGTCGAACTGTTGTCTCTTGTGAAACTAGCCAAGCCAAAGGTAAACATGTACGAAATTGATACACTTGCTGGCAGAAGGGGTCATACGGTTGTTCGCCTGCCACCCTATCACTGATATAACCCCATAGAGCTGGGGAGATAAAAAAAAAAGATATTTGTTCGTGGCGTCGACCTCTGTAGTTCTTTATCCACTACTTTCACCATAAGATAGGAACCTGCGTGTAAGTGGAATTGCGGAGTGTCGAATGTGAGGAGAGGAACGTTAAGGGCGACACAAACACCCAGTCCCCAGGCCAGGGATATTAATCATTTACAATTAGAAACTCCTGACTCGGCCGGGCATCGAACCCGGGGCCGCCGGTTGACAGGCAGACGCGTTGCCCCCTACACCGCGGGGCCGAACTGGGGAGACGTTAAAACTGCTGTAGGGAAAAGGAAGAAAACGTTCGAACTAGCTGACGTCCAATCTTTCATGGAAGAGGAGCTGGATAAAGTAACCGAACAGGAGTGGGAGGCTTGTGTGTCACATACTGAAAAATTTCAACAAGTGGACGATTACAAACGGGACATGCTATGGGGAGCGTGCACGGTACTAGTAACAGAGCGCTCTGGCGGAGTTCCGAGAATTAATACGGTGAGAGTGCGTTCCGCTGAAGTGAAGACTTGCGTCATAGTTGCGGCAAAAAATATCGTTGCATCTTCTCTTCAAGATATGAAGTAGTGCTATGAAAGTTGTATTATAATATGGGTTTGAGTACAAACACTTCCAAAATAGTCGCAAGTCAACAGTGAATAAAGTGCAGAAACTAGTTGACAGTGGCCATGTGTTACAGTTCTACGTTCTTTATTATTGATGGCAAGAAATTTGCTAGCACATAGGCTACGTAAACAATGTAGCTGATATACGGAAACAGATCTTGAGGATATTTTTCTAGATTTCGAAAATTGTCACCCTCTATATGCATCTTTCAACATGAATTCGCACACTTGCTACACTCTGAGTTTGTAACACTTCATCTTCTGTAAATCTCCCACTGTGAAGAAAAGGCGGCATAACAAGTAAAGAATGAGATGAGTGTGTTTTAATACCTGGGAATGCTTCTTCGGCTAATATAACGTCCCCTTCACTCAAAAGATTTAGAAAGCCTGAATTGTTAACAATAAAAGTATCACCAGTTCTTCCACCATAAAAAGAGGAAACAAAAACAATAGTTCCGTTTGGGGCCACAGCTAATAGAAATTTAAATGTATAACGTTACTTGTAGGAAGGATACATGTAACATATCTCATCTATTCTTGCTGGCGTTTCTGATTTCATTTCTGTGCAATCTATTATAACTCGTGCATCAGGATAAAATGTTTTAAAAGCGCGAGGCAAAGTATTTTACACGGATAGTTTGCTAGGCGAGAAAATAAAATTAGAAGTGCGTTTCTTGACTACTCCGAGAGCAGTAAAAATATTCGCGCAGCAGTAGTCCGATATACACCAAGTATGACTGCCAAGGCAGCAAAGGTTATACCCAATTTCATTTTCATTAAAAAGAGTAAACGGACGTCGTTATTACTTATATTTATAGACACTTTAGAAAGAAAGAAAGAAAGAAAGAAAGAAAGAAAGAAAGAAAGAAAGAAAGAAAGAAAGAAAAAAGGAAAAACTGAATGTTTTAAATGAAACACTTCTTAAATCCTTCAACTGTGCCTCACTTTATCTCCTCTGGTATCCATGAAATCCTCTGCATATGTCCAGTGGGGTGTTCAAAACTTTAGTCACCTTCTCCGAAATCCTTGGAGGTACTGTGCTTGAGTTGTACTGTGTGCCTACATCATTCCCACTAAAAACACAAGTGAATTCGAAAGTCGTTGCTTCAGTCTCAAATGCTGCTTGCACCGACTTATGTAGTTTTTCACACTCATTTTTCACAATAAATTCATGAGTTTCCTGATTAGAAGACGTATTATTAGAAGACGTATGTATATTTCAGCATTTCATTCGTCTACTCGCTCTTTCAAATCGGGATACATCACATTCTCTTTTCGGTTTCTTCTTATAGCTCTCATGAAATACAGATGGTGTGTGTGTAACCTATATATATATATATGGATGATTTTCAATATATCTTGGCTTTCCTTCAACAAAATGTTCACTGCAAATGACGGAGCATTTGGTGGGTTTCCATGGAGTTCCATCTGCACTGAAACGCAGGAAAACATTATTATTATTATTATTATTATTATTATTATTATTATTATTATTATTATTATTATTATTATTATTATTATTATTATAATAAATATTTGGCGTAGTCAAGACACAGATGGTATATATGATGGACGATTTTCAATATTACTTGGCTTTCCTCCAACAAAATGTTCACTGCAAATGAAGAATCATTTGGTGGGTTTCCATGGAGTTCCATCTGCACTGAAATGCAGGAAAACATTTATTATTATTACCGATATTATTATTATTATTATTATTATTATTATTATTATTATTATTATTATTATTATTATTATTATTATTATTATTATTATTATTATTATTATTATTATTATTATTATTATTATTATTATAAATATTGGGCGTAGTCAAGACACGTGCACATGGAAGGACTTGAATGTACACATACGATCCTGCTGCAATGCATATTTGAAATGAACTGTACTATTCCAAAGTGTACTTAAATGAACGTGTTCTTGACTTGGCACACCTGGCATGTTTTAAATGTGTGATATGAAATGTGTGATTTACGTCACAAATGAAATAAGGCACTGTACCTGCTTTATTCTTCCCATAGCCGAAATAGACGTCCTGCGTCTGTCCGATTCCCATGGACGACCAGGAAATGTGTGAAATGTAATTCCTTTTCCATGCGTGTTTCTTTGTGTGTTGTGGCAGTTCACTGCACAACAGTTTCTATTTGATTTAGGCATTTTGATACACTACTACTACCACCACAATTTCACACCCACAGTTACACAGCCTGGACTGACCGCTCAAGACAAGATCACCAAAACGTTGCCGATTTCTTCCGCTAGAGGCGCTAAGAGCGGCCGTGCACGCTCCCTATTGGGCACGGTCAAGGATATCATCATACAGTAAATCTGTGAGACGACAGCCACAGTGAGGTGTCGAGTGACGAGGATATTTCCGGTGACAGCCCTGGTGATGATGATGAGTGTCGGAGTGCTGTAACACGGATACTTCAGCTGGAATAAGGTACCGTATTATTATTAATTATTAATTAACTTGCATCTTACTACATCAAAAATATAATAAAATAAATAAATAAAAGTAATAATACTCATCCACAGGCCATACGCGAACTATAACATACGAAGCTCTGTATTTCATGGTTATGTGGATTTCAACACACTTTTAACGCGCGCGCGGACACTCCTGGCAATGTTGTGGTAGTGGCCTATGTCTCTTTCCCGTAATGGCCTCACGCGTCGTTCTGGTTTGGTCGGCCCCCCGCTCCCCGCTTCCCCTGTCAGAATGTAGCCGACTGCCATCAGAGCAGAAAAGACCTATATTATTCTTGCACGTCTAAGGCCGTAGGTAATCCTTTGGTAGACAAAGGTGAAAGTACCATCGGGAACTCTATTATTGGCGTTTACGCGAAAACATGTTTCTGGCACTTTCTCTTTGGTCCTCAATTATGCTTGTAAATGTTTATTGTCATTTTCTTTCTTTTTTGGTGAAATTTCCATGTGTGTGTGCGCTAACCCCCAGAAACACCTCTTTGGCTACGCCCCTGACTACTACAAACACACGAATTATCATGCAGGTGGATTTCACAAATACAGGCAGAGAGGGATGAAAACAAAATAATTCCTCAGCTACTTTAATGATTCATTAACTAGAACAACAATAACAACATCATCATCATCAGCAACAACAAGTCAGCGGTTGCAAACAGTGAGCGGCTCAACAACACAACACTGACGCAGCTTAGTAGTCTCGAGAGAAACATCGAACCCAGACACCTACACACTCATCCCTCATCACACAGTGCTTTAATTGCCTGGAATTAAACCACGTAGCAAATTCCTGCTCTAAATCTACCAGATGCAATAGGTGTGGTGGTTCTCACCGCCACACAGATTGCGAGGTACCACGAGCTCAGGCGAGGTGTGTCAACTGCCAAGGCAGTCATGCCGCCATGTTTTCTGGCTGCCCATACATCAAGAGCGCAATTAAAGCACATTACAGACTATCCAGACACTTGCATCATACCACCCAACCACCCCCACTTCTCAACCTACCGACCCCACCACCTAAGCAACCGAACCCAGGACCCATGACTACTCACCCAGCACCGCCCACTCCAGATATAACCGCACTCCTACAGCTCTTCCTACTCAACCTAATTTCAACCCAAACCGGATCACTACCCACGCCCACCCCGCAAAACCATACCACCCCCCAGTAACCGCCCCCACCAAGTCATTTTTCCCCACCAAGACAAGAGCAAGAATCATGAAATTTCTCACTTCCTAAAAGCAACCTTCTAGCCTATCAAGTCCACCTATACCTTAACACAGCCAAAGCACCCAATCAAAACCAGTACAATCTCCTAAAAATTCAGACTACAACAATTAAAGAAGCACTCTAAACAACCGGAAGTCGAGGCGGATATTCAAAAAAGCTGCAACTTCATATGCTGTTTTTCTAAATTTAAAGTATCTCAAACGGCCGATACTCGTGAATAAAAATTTTATTCTAGCAAAACAATCCAGCGGTAAGGCCCGGTTGAATCAAAGTAACAACGGGCGTGGCTAAGGTTTGGATGGGTGACCACCCTGGCCTTGCCCTTACCGCTGGCTCAAAAACAATTTAGAAATTTTTATTAACACCTAGCCATGGTCAATACGGTCAATAACGTTATGATTAACCATATTACACACAACCGCACCCACAATACAGTTAAAATTCCACCATTCTTCTTCTTCTTCTTATTATTATTATTATAAACTTCTATATATTTATTCTTTTTATACTTTTCACAAACAGGCCAGGTGAGGAGCGCGGCATAGCGCACCGGTACTGGCACCGCACTAGGCACCCCCTACGGGGTGTCCAAACTGACATATGGTTAATTATTTTTACAATTTGTTTCACGTCGCACCGACACAGATAGGTCTTATGGCGACGATAGGATAGGAAAGGCTTAGAACTGGGTAGGAAGCGGCCGTGGCCTTAATTAAGGTACAGCCCCTGCGTTTGCTTGGTGTGAAAAATGGGAAACCACGGAAAACCATCTTCAGGGCTACCGTCAGTGGAGCTCGAAGTCACTATCTCCCGGATGCAAGCTCACAGCTGCTAACCAACTTGCCCAGTGAAAGTTAAATGAAAGCTAATGATGTCGTCGTATGAACCACATATGGTGCGAGGACGCTGAGCCCGTTTCTACCCTTACAAAAAAGAGCGCCGACAAGGAAGCAGAGCTACGTTTCTATACCCCGCCCGCAGAGGTCACTGCCATATTATTGATCCTAGGTCGGCCCGTTCCGGGTTTTAAAAAAGGGATTTCTACATTACTGCTATATTTAGAGAAAAAGTAATTACTTTTTCAGAGCCGCAACAAGCAAAACAAAAGGAACAGAGCAGCTGCTGACAGTGCGGGGAAAAAGGAATTATCTTCAAGCGGAGTGAACAAAAGGGTAAATGCCGTTAGTCACCCTGAATTATTTTGGACCTGCTCCTTTTTAGTTCACATGTAAATAGTTTTTGATAGATTCTGTTTCAAAATAATCATTGCGGGAAGGTTTAAATCATGAACGGGTTGCTTCAGGCAGTGTTTTGAGGCAATAGAATAGAATAGAATAGAATAGAATAGAATAGAATAGAATAGAATAGAATAAAATACGGTACTCCTATCCTCCAGTTTTGGATCACCTGAAACTGAGGACGCAGTAATCATTAATTGCAATCCAAAATGTGTTTTGATACATGTATTCGTTTCCCTATTACAACATTAAACATTAATAACGCTAACGTGTATATATCACAAAACTCAAGCCCTTTAATAAGAGGGAGTTGTACTAAAATATTCCAAATCGTCTCAATAGTATCGTAAAAATCTTGCATTTCTTGAAAGGTCGACGGAAATACATTTATTAGCCAACTTTGAGCAATCATAAAATCAAATCATTAAATGATCACTCCAACAATTGCAGGCGAAGTTTACCCTAAAACGCAATATATTCTGCACTTAGCCGGTTGCTAAGCGACTAATACTTCCCACTGATACATGTGATTTTCATCCTTAGCAATGTCATTACATGCAGCCATGTTTGATTACTACCTGTCAAGCCGGAGAGCACTTCCCCTGATCACGGAAGAATACTATTATCTGCTAGATACTATTTGATTTTCTAACCTTTTCCAGCTTTCAAATATATTCAACAGATGGCAGAGCGTTCCTAATAACTTACATGCTGCTAAGAGAAAATGTCTACGTACAAAGGCCATCATGACTATGAGATATGCCTTAGACATTAACTGGCAACACTTGTCTGAGGATAACCTAGCTAGAAGAGTAAATGCATGTATCTTAAAAAAGTTCTCTGCCTGGCGAAAAACGCTCCTTTGAGACTAACCTATGAACTCACACATAGAAGAACTGCGATTAAAAATACCATTGCCTTCTACGACACAATACCAGATTTACATCAAGAACTGCAGGATGAAAAGAAGCTAATATACGGATGGATTTTTACCAAACAAACGACATGATGACGTCAGAATGGATGAATTCTGACTACGAACTGCGGCATATCAAACGCGCTTCTTATTAAATGTTCATAAAACCATTTACAAGGGCAGGTAAAACTATGAATACGACAGTCATATCAAGACGAGTTACCTGATCTGTTCATAACGAATGCTGCAGAGCACCACGGGTCCTAAAGCTATTTCAATCCAGTTCCTACATTGTAGTTTTTTGTTTAGAGTTGATTTATTTATTTTGTCCTAGACGTTAACAGAGTTATGTAGTTCAGGACAAACGTATATCTTACTCTCCCTAAGTTGTATTAGTGCTGACTTTTGTATTATCAGTCTTTATAGGGTAATCCTACAATTACAACATAGATTTTGAATGAACTGAATTATTGAAAGAATTACTGAGTGCCTATACTGAACCATTCTGTTCATGGTCAAAGAATGTTGATTTAATAATAATTATGGGAATTGTATGAGACCACAAAGAAAGCGCCTTGGGTGGCATTTTATTGTGTAATAGTAGCTGGGATTGCGCGATTTTCGTGAGAACTTAGCGTCAGAAGCGAGCTGAAGTTTCTACATGCTCATTAAAATGTATTACCCCAGCGAACCTCTTCACCTGCAGCTCGGGACGCACGCAGCTCCGTGAGATATCGCGGGAAGTTTAGGTTGGAGGGAAAATAATTTATTCAATATCTTCGACTACAAGATGAATGCAGAGGATTGGATACAAGAACTACATTCAGGATATTTTTCTGAAAATTTTGATATGCTGCATGGCTCTAGTAGTTATCACAATAAAGGTATGAGTAATTAATATACATATCGTGGGAGAAATTTTCCACGCCGCGGGCGCGCGCATGGAGCCCACACACGTAGAGCTTGGTAGGGTAGATGTGAGATCGCTAATATATACGACTGCCGAGCGCGCGAGAGTCATTCACTGTGTGTATCGCTGTCAGATAGGTGTCTGTCACGCCGCTACTCAGGGAAGAGAAGACCGCCTTTATCTACAAGCAACGCAGTCACAGTTCACCTTATATTTGGGAAGTGTAAGTAATAACCAGTTATATTAGAGATCAGAACTTTGTACAGCAAGTGTTGACCTGTTTTCCTGTGAGAATATTCTGCTGCTAGTAATGGTGTTCACGCATAGTCACATTGCATAATCTGAGGCTTATATTGTCCTAAACGAATAGCACATACTAGTATAGGCTTATAAGATCGATATTAATTCAATTCGGTCAGTAGAAAGAGTGGTCATGAATAAAGTAAATTACAGTGAGAATTGAGTAACTGTCTTACAAGGATAACACTCAGAATGTGACCTGATATTACGGGATTAAAAGAAAAGGTTAGAGGGGAGATATACGCATCGAACTGAGGACACATTATAATCTGATTTTCCTTACAGTTTCTCCTACATCACGAGTGGACTGGACACTGCTCATCCGGCGCGTTGAAGCGGTAATTGGGACCGAAGCTGCAGAGCATTCTTCACGGCATCGAGGTGTGAACGAGGACCATCAGCGACGTCCAATCATCACGACATCGAGGAGGCGATAATCAAGCCACCTGAACGAGTTGCCGAGAACATCACAGCCAGCCAGGATGTCACCAGTCGTCGAACCACGAGTGCTGTCACCAGCTTCTAACGTCAACATGATGGCGTAAATTCGCAATGTCCACAGCGGGACTGTTCAGTTATATCATCAGGCACAGGTCAGATAATTCCATCGTTTAAGCATGCAGCAGTATGATAATGGTTAGGTCAGCTGTAGGTAGATTTGGCTTTCCGCCAATATGTAAATAGGTTGGGATATGAATGCCCGTGTAAATAGAATTTATGCCCAGGACTCAAGCTTAGCTAGATAGTTTATATTTGCATGTTGTTATTCTCTTTTGTTTCGTTAATGTCATTATTGCAGAGATATTGTGTTCAAGGTAGGGAATTTAGCTCGTGTATTTTCATTTCACCGGGACCTATGCGGTCTTATATAAGTGTAACCAAGACAGGCAGTTTAGGAACTAGCATAGTGCATGAGCAGGTTAGCCTGTAATGTTATTTGTCAAATGAAGAAAGCCTAATATCTTCTATATCTCTTGAATACACTCGGATTTTTGTATTACGCTGAGCAACTCATGTCGTTGGAAGCCCATAAGAAATGAGGAATAATGTTATTATGCCCAGAGTATTGCGTTGAGGCCCTAAATAGCAGGAGAAATAATAGTTACGTAGTAATTTGTGAATGTGAGTGCCGATAAGAAGGCCAGGTTATGTATACGAATGTGCCGCAGAGAGCACCAGTGATAATTAATGAACGGGCCTGTTATATTTCAGTTTTATCTGTGCTAGAGTGTTGAATTTGAACTCCAAGGAATAAAAGGGCCTATTGTAACTGCATTATAATGAGGGCAATGGTAGATTCATGGGCCGGAGAGAGAGGGGAGAGTCGCCCCTTGTATCTGTTTACTTGCTGTCAGCCGAGGGAGATATTTATGGCAGAAAGGAATGGATGCTCAGTTTATACAAGAAGCCGAGGTGTTGAAGGGCCAAATGTGGGTCGTTTCTGGCGTCATGACACGAAAGTCTGAAGGTGGAAACTGTGTGTTTGTCTGTCAAGAAGACGGGAGAGCAGTGACCTTTTGATATTAGGGTCCGGTAGACGATATTTACACGATTGTCAGTGTCATTCAAAGAGGCACATAACTATTCATATATATATCTGCATGATGTAAATATGTTCTTCTCATTTCATTTAATGTCATATGGTTGTTGTACTTGCGAAAGTCTCGCGATCGATTCCCAGAGAGTAAAGTGTTTATTGGATGCTTGTTTAGAACTTGTAGGGTAATTATGAGCACTGAGGTATAGATTCACTTTAGAAATAGATTATGTTCTTTGTAGATATGAGTTGCCTACGAGCAGATTTATGATTCCATTCATTTCATTTGACGTAACCATTATGCTGCTTGTTGCAGTGCCAGATGTTTCGAAGATGCAAGACATCTCCTCCACACAGTTTATAACATCAATTGAGTTACCCGTTGATGTCAAGAAATCAGTTAGATTTGTTTATGACAGTTATGCCAGTTATGTAAATTTCATTGGATATTTGTTCATTATCAGAATTTTAGTTTATTGTAATATACCAGTTTGTTAAAACCGAAGATGCAGCTCAAACGTTGTTAGTTTGGTTAGATCTGTACATGACCTGCTCATTTTTTATTCCTCTTCACTAAATTTAATTATTTCGTTGACCCTTTGCTTATCCGACACTCCCTGACGATTGCTGTTACGCCGGAGCTGATGAAGAGGATTATTGAGCAGGTAAGCTATGTGCCAAAGTGTTTCATCTGGCGGTGAGTGTATTGGTAACTATAACGTACTTGGTCAGATTTCAGCATTGACCTGACGTTGACGAAGGCATTATGGGGCACAATATGAATTGGTGAGTGAATGATTTCATGGTTGAATTGTGCTGGTGGATGGATAATAATAATAATACTAATACTACTACTACTACTACTAATAATAATGATGATGATTTTACGTCCCACTAACTAAATTTACTGATTGCGGAGACGCCCAGGTCCCGGAATTTAGTCCTGCAGGATTATTTTACGTGTCAGTAAATCTAGCGACACGAGGCTCACGTATTTGAGCACCTTCGAATACCACCGGGCTGAGTCAGGATCTACATGCCAAATTGGGGCCAAAAATCTATCGCCTCAACCGTCTGAGTCACTCAGCCCGGTAATGAATGAATAAACACTCTTGTCACCAAGTCACGGATAGTCACCACCTGGGGACAGAGTATTCATGATTGAGTGGATGAATGAAAGAACTATATAAAAAATAAAAATCCTCTCTCCCAGTCACGGATAGCTACCAACTTGCGATAGAGTTACATGAATGAATGGATACATTGAATTTAATGAATGGGCGAATGGATGAATTGAATAGAATGAATGATTCCATGGTCGAATCGTGTTCGTGCATAAATGAATGAACAATCTCCTCACACAGTCACTTCTCCTTTTATTCTACGGAAGCGAACCTGTAGTGAACGTTGATCACATTCCAGTCTCTTCTCTTTTATGTAAAAAGAGAACTTTATCCTTCAAACAGGAAATTCTGCACCAAGTGAGTTGGCCGTGCGGTTAGGGTAGCGCAGGTGTGAGTTGGCATTTGGGACTTAGTGGGTTCAAATTCTACCGTCAGCAGCCTTGAAGATGATTTTGCGTGGTTTCTCACTTACACACTAGGCTGTACCTTTATTAAGGTCACGGTCGCTTCCTTCCCACTCTTAGTCCTTTCCCTTCCTTCCGTCATCGAAAACCTTCGGTGTGAGTGCGACGTTAAACAAGTAGAAAAAATTCTGTCACAATGCAGTCACTAATTCGCAGCCCCAGATCTGAGCCGCATACCTAGTCGGCACGATGCTTTTGAGCCACTTACCCTCAGTTCACTTTCTTGATTTGAGCACATTATAATAGGTGGAGAAGATGCATGTAGAAACGCCATCTTGTTATGCTAACAGTCATCCTGATGAGGGCTCCATTCACTAGAACCATACTCTAATTGGGGTCTTACTGGAGACTGATACGCCCTCTCCTTTACATCCTCTCTGGTCTCTGGTTAGACCACGATTAGAGAGTGGTTCAAGTGTATGGGACTCGCACCAAAATTACTTGATATGAGAACTGGTCAAGATTCAAAGGAAAGCAGCAAAACTTGTTCTGGGTGATTTGCAACAAAAGAGTGGTGTTACGGAGATGTAGCTGGTTTTGCTGTGTGAGACAGCGAATTGTCGTGTAACAAAATCACTTTTCCATGTCTTCCGGCCATTACGATCGTCTTTCGATCAATGCGTGATTTAAATTAATAATTTGTTGGCGATAGCGTTCTGCATTAACTGTTTCGCCGGGCGTCAAGAGTTCATAATACACAATACCGCTCTGGTCCCACCAGCGATTCATTCATATCGCGTGGGGCCCATTTACCGAGTTTACTAATCTTGCTCGTAAACGTCTGCTGATTGGTTCGTGTAACACATTTAATGCTTGTGCCAATGGCTGTTGAGTTTGAGTTGGGTCATCATCCAGAGCGCGCACTGTCTTTCACATTGAAATCACCATATTTAAATTGTTGAAATCATGTCTCTAATCGATGGAGCGTGTTCACCATATGTTTCTACCAGCAAATGACTTTCCCCAGCATTTTTCTTTTGATTAAATAGGAAAAGCAATGCGTGCCGCAAATGTTCTTTTTCAGGCACAGACGTCGACATAGGGTATAATCACTAAACGATAAACACAGACCCTAGTGTTTGGCGGACTCAAATTGTATGTGTTGGTAGGTTAATGTCAGACGAACAAACTGACGTATGTGTCAAATTCGTACGCAGCATACTGTTCGCCTGGCGCCATCTCTTCGCGAAACCTGAAAAGACATGCATACACCTGGTAGGTAACAATTGGTATGGAATCTGCTACCTGGATTCCCCCTGTGGGTGGGGGCGGTAGAATAATACCCACGGTATCCCCTGCCTGTCGTATGAGGCGACTAAATGGGGCCCCAGGGGTTCTGTATTATGGAGCGTGGATTGGCGACCACGGGGCCCTTAGCTGCGTCTTGGCATTGCTCCCACTTACTTGTGCCAGACTCCTCACTTTCATCTATCCTTGGTCAACTCTTGTTCTTTTCCGACCCCGACGCTATTAGGTTTGCGAGGGCTAGGGAGTCTTTCATTTTCACGCCCTTCGTGGCCCTTGTCTTCTTTTGGCCGATATCTTCATTTTTCGAAGTGTCAGATCCCTTCCATTTCCCCCTCTTATTAGTGTTATATAGAGGACGGTGCCTAGTTTTACGTCCTCTTCAAACAATAATCACCACCACCATCCGCTACTTGGATAACAGTCCTAAATGCAGATCAGTGGTGATGGATCGATTGATTTATTTAATGATTTTTTAAAATTTAATTTTCAAATCTTGGCTACAAAATATTCAGTTACTGTAGTCAATCGATGTGCCGTGTGATCAAAAATACAGACACAAATATTTTCCTCGAAAACGATCTCCCTGTCTGCACGAGTTTGCTGCAGTAGTGTTGAACATCTTCGGCTCGACATAAGTCTATGTCTACAATCAACTATTTTCAATGTTGAATGAATGCAAACCAAAGCAAAGATTATCAGATTATAATCAGATTATCAGATTATAATTTGAGACTTAGATTTCTCGAATGTTAAAACATTTAAAATGTACATTTACTGCACATTGCCCATGTTATGTTCAGTTTAATAATGCAATAATAAATTGCGTTGTCAGGTCATTTAAACATAACAACAGTGGTGTATATAAGACGGGGATAAGGGAGATATATACCCCCCCCCCCGCCCATGAGGCGCTTGTACCGGTACTCATGGATACATTTATAATTTTACGACGGTAAAAATAAAAAAAAAAATCTGTGGTGTGGTGGTTAGTGTCATCATCTGCCACTCCCGGAGGACCGGGTTCGATTCCCGGCTCTACCCGAAATTTGAAAAGTGGTACGAGGACTGGAACGGAATCCACTCAGCCTCGGGAGGTCAGCTGAGTAGAGGTGGGTTCGATTCCCACCTCAGCCATCCTGGAAGAGGTTTTCCGTGGTTTCCCATCCTCCAGGCAAATGCCGGGATGGTACCTAACTTAAGGCCACGGCCGCTTCCTTCCCTCTTCCTTGTCTATCCCTTCTGATCTTCCCATCCTCCCACAAGGCCCCTGTTCAGCATAGCAAGTGGGGCCGCCTGGGCGAGGTACTAGTTCTCTTTCCCAGTCGTATCCTCTGACCCGAATTCTCACGTTCCAGGACACTGGCATAGGGCGGTAGAGGTGGGATCCCTCGCTGAGTCTGAGGGAAAACCAACCATGGAAGGTAAACGGATTAAGAAAGAAAAAAGAAAGAAAGAAAGAAAGAAAGAAAGAAAACAATAAAAACTTCTATTTGCAAAACGTCCATTTAAAATGTGTTTTACTACAGACCTATGTATTATTCTTTCTTCTTCTTTATCTGTTTGCTCTCCATGGTCGGTTTTTCCCTCGGACTCAGCGAGGGATCCCACCTCTACCGCCACAACAGCAGTGTGCTGGAGCTTCAGACTCTGGGTCTGGGATACAACTGGAGAGGATGACCAGTACCTCGCCCAGGCGGCCTCACTTGCTATGCTGAATAGGGGCATTGCGGGGGGAAAGTGGGCAGATTGGAAGGGATAGACAAGGAAGAGGGCAGGAAGCGGCCGTGGCCTTGAGTTAGGTACCATTCGGCATTTGCCTGGAGGATGGGAAACCACGGAAAACCACTTCCAGGATGGCTGAGGTGGGAATCGAACCCACCTCTACTCAGTTGACCTCCCGAGGCTGAGTGGATTCCGTTCTAGTCCTCGTACCACTTTTCAAATTTTGGACGGAGCTGGGAATCGAACCCGGGCCTCCGGGAGTGGCAGCTAATTACACTAACCACTACAACACAGAGGCGGACGTATTATTCTTTGTTGATTCATTATGCCCAACTAAGGAGCGCGTTTGCACTTATTAGCACTTTTTTTTGGGCTTCTTTTCTTCTCTTCCCAATATCTCTTCATCCTCTCGTCGTTCAGTCCATCCTGTATTTATTATTATTATTATTATTATTATTATTATTATTATTATTATTATTATTATGAAGTGGCGTATGACTTTTAGTGCCGGGAGATCCCAGAACGGGTTCGGCTCGCCAGGTGCAGGTCTTTTGATTTGACACCCGTAGGCGACCTGCGCGTGTATCTTCTTCTTACTCCCCCCAAGGAAAAGTCATATCTATGCCACTGCATAACAATGTAATGTTGCAATAAAGCAGGATATAACATATATTTACAAAGAGGAAGTAAAGGAGGTGACGGTTAGGAAGTACTGAGCGACCATTAATACAGTAGCAGCAAAGTGAGTCAAAGGGAGAGGGAGCTCTTGTATGTGCTCTGTGCTCCACCCAGGAATGACAGCAATCATGTCAAGATATGTACAAATACCGTACCGGTACGTCACTGGATACATTTCCTCCTTTTTGCTACCCCTCTACTGCTTTATGGCTTCGGTATGGAGCACTGGGAGCATGGGAGGCGTACTGGTACGTCACAGTAGTACTGAGACAGTACTTATTTCACTTAGCGTTATGTCTTATAGTGTAGGGGTACCGTGCTTGCCTCTTGGATGGAGGTCCCGGGTTCAATTCCCGGCCAGGACAAAGATTTGGACAAAGGGCTGGTTCGAGGTCCACTCATCTTACGTGATTACAATTGAGGAACTATCTGACGTTGAGATACGGGCCCCGGTTTAGAAAGCCAGGAATAACAGCCGAGAGGATTCGTCGTGCAGACCACACGACACCTCATAATCTGCAAGCCTGCGGGCTGAAGAGCGGTCGCTTTTGTAGGACATGATCCTTCGCTGTTGTTGCGCCATGGGGTTTGATTTCGTTTTATGGCTTTTAGTGCCGGGCGTAGGAGTACTGAAGAGGGCTCTGTCATGTAAGTATACAGTTTCCTTCACGTGTCAAGTCTCTACTTTAGCTATGTTTCATTTTGGAAGAGTACTGTTCTTTGTAATCTAGAACGTAAATGAAATGCCGTATGGCTTTTCGTGCCGGGAGTGTCCAGGGACATGTTCGGCTCGCCAGGTGCAGGTCTTTAGATTTGACACCCGTAGGCGAACTGCGCGTCGTGATAAGGACGAAATGATGATGAAGACGACATATATACCCAGCCCCCGTGCCGGAGAAATTAACCAATGATGGTTAAAATTCCCGACCCCGCCGGGAATCGAACCCGGGACCCCTGTGACCAAAGGCCAGCACGCTAACCATTTAGCCATGGATCTGGACTAGAACATAAAGAAAAACATAATATTAAAGTCTTTAAAGGAAACGGTTGTAAGGTATATAAAATAAACCTGAGAACGCCGGGTAGGCTTTAGACTTAATACCGGGAGCTTCCGAGAAAAAGTTCGGCTCGCCTGGCGCAGATCTTTCTGTTTGACGCCCGCGGGCGACTCACGAGTCTGACTGTGAGGTGGTGGTGATGAGAATAATGAGGTACGGTATGGAGAGGTTGAAACCCGGTGTTAATACATAGCCTACTTCTCTCGAATAACACCAACGGGTTTGTTGAAGGGTTAACGTCTCCAATCAATCAATCAATCAATCAATCAATCAATCAATCAATCAATCAATCAATCAATCAATCAATCAATCAATCAATCAATCAATCAATCAATCAATCAATCAATCAATCAATCAATCAATCAATCAATCAATCAATCAATCAATCAATCAATCAATCAATCAATCAATCAATCAATCAATCAATCAATCAATCAATCAATCAATCAATCAATCAATCAATCAATCAATCAATCAATCAATCAATCAATCAATCAATCAATCAATCAATCAATCAATCAATCAATCAATCAATCAATCAATCAATCAATCAATCAATCAATCAATCAATCAATCAATCAATCAATCAATCAATCAATCAATCAATCAATCAATCAATCAATCAATCAATCAATCAATCAATCAATCAATCAATCAATCAATCAATCAATCAATCAATCAATCAATCAATCAATCAATCAATCAATCAATCAATCAATCAATCAATCAATCAATCAATCAATCAATCAATCAATCAATCAATCAATCAATCAATCAATCAATCAATCAATCAATCAATCAATCAATCAATCAATCAATCAATCAATCAATCAATCAATCAATCAATCAATCAATCAATCAATCAATCAATCAATCAATCAATCAATCAATCAATCAATCAATCAATCAATCAATCAATCAATCAATCAATCAATCAATCAATCAATCAATCAATCAATCAATCAATCAATCAATCAATCAATCAATCAATCAATCAATCAATCAATCAATCAATCAATCAATCAATCAATCAATCAATCAATCAATCAATCAATCAATCAATCAATCAATCAATCAATCAATCAATCAATCAATCAATCAATCAATCAATCAATCAATCAATCAATCAATCAATCAATCAATCAATCAATCAATCAATCAATCAATCAATCAATCAATCAATCAATCAATCAATCAATCGTCCTATGCCCTCACTCAATATGAAGACTGCGGGCAAGTTTCGGAATTGTATCTGACTTTTATAACGGAATCTATTTTTTAACTGTATTCTTCCACCTCTTGTACAGAGCCGGCCAACATTTTTGCCAACATTTTTTCCACCGAAGGGACTCGAACTGGCAACCACAGCGTCAGACCATGTAGACTAGACAGCTGAACGGCCATGGCCACCAGGCAGGCTGTTTGAGTTTGCACTAAAACTTACCATAAAGTTGTAGAGGGTCCCATGTTTGTAATTTCGTTTGTTTTGCCAATTTTTCAGATATTTATCCGATTTAGGTCAACTAAAGACCGTATCAATGGTTTTTAGCTTTCGTGTCCGTCTGTCTGTTCCACCATCAAGGCAAAACGGCTGGATATATCTCGACCAAACTTCATATTTAGAGTACACTCATCCAGGAGCACCCCCTGTGGGTGGGGGCGGTAGAATAACACCCACGGTATCTCCTGCCTGTCGTAAGAAGCGACTAAAAGGGGCCTCAGGGGCTCTGAAATTTGGAGCGTGGGTTGCCGATCACGGGGCCCTTAGCTGAGTCCTGGCATTGCTTCCACTTACTTGCGCCAGGCTCCTCACTTTCATCTATCCTATCCAACCTCACTTGGTCAACTCTTGTTCTTTTCAGACCCCGAGGGTATTACGTATGGAGGCCTAGGGAGTCTTTCATTTTCATGCCCTTCCTGACCCTTGTCTTCCTTTGGCCGATACCTTCATTTTTCGAAGTGTCAGACCCCTTCCATTTTTCTCTCTGATTAGTGTTATATAGAGGATGGTTGCCTAGTTGTACTTCCTCTTAAAACAATAATCACCACCACCCACCACTATCCAGGAGCAGGTTTTTATGTGCATGTGATTTAAAAATCACAGAACAAACTGGACGTTTATAGGGAGATCACACGAGTTATTCGATATTTTCTCATACGGTATTTATTTTCTGTAAAATCTGTCTATTATATGTACCTCGTAAACCGCCTCTTCATTTTTAATTTTTGTCATCTACATAATTTCGCTTACTCTTCAAATGACGGAGAAAATTACTATTTTCTGCGGGTTTCATATTCTGCGTTGGATGACGGACACCCTTGCAGACCGACAACGAACCTACCGGTTACCATTGCAACGTCTATGGTTGCTTGCCAGCAGGGAAATAACGTAATGCCATTTTCGTTATCATTCCTTAGATTCGTGGTTGTTGGTTGGATAGAAAACGAGAGAGACGTCAAACTGCCATTCTGCGGGATACCCCCTGTGGGTGGGGGCGGTAGAATGACACCCACGGTATCCCCTGCCTTTCGTAAGTGGCGACTAAAAGGGGCCCTAGGGGCTCTGAACTTTGGAGCTTGTGTTGGCGACTACGGGGCTCTTAGCTTACTCGTGGCATTGCTTCCACTTACTTGTGCTAGGGTCCTCACTTTCCTGTATCCTATCCGACCTCTCTTGGTCAACTCTTGTTCTTTCCGACCCCGACGTTATTAGGTTTGCGAGGGCTAGGGTGTCTTTCATTGTCACGCCCTTCGTGGCCCTTGTCTGTCTTTGGCCGATATCTTCATTTTTTGAAGTGTCAGATCTCTTCCATTTTTCTCTCTGATTAGTGTTATATAGAGGATGGTTGCCTAGTTGTACTTCCTCTTAAAACAATAATCACCACCACCACCACCACCACCACCACCACCACCACCACCACCACCACCACCACCACCTGCGGGATATTTGCGGAATACCAGTGGAGGTTACAATAGTCTTCGAATAGCACTAGCGGGGGCTGTTAATATTTGAACAGTACCACAGAGTACTCACTATTTCACGCCATAAGGCGTTTTCTGGCATTTGGTACATTTTTACAGCATTACGCTTCTACTTCCGTTTTCTGCTTTCATTTCTTGCCTCTGCCTTAGGCTTAAGTAATAACACTATAAGTCATCTTCTTCTCTGATTACCTAAGAATTCCTACACCTAAATTTCTCCTCTGTTACCGCTTTCTTAAATCTCTCACTCATATCATCACAATTTACTGAGGGACATTTCATTTTCCAATACATCCACTTTGTATTTACGTATTTCCCCTATACTGCCGTCCTCAGTTATTATCCTATCTTCAATTAATGTCAACTTTCTTAAGTGTATTACCTTCTTCCTTAATTTCTTCCTATGTACGCGAGTGCTAATCCCGCAATCTGAACACTTTCCTTTCAGGAAGAATTCCAAGGTGTTCAAATGTGTAAGTTCTGGGCACAGAAAAATATCGAGTTATGGAGGCAATTTTAATGACGGTGTAGACTTTCGTTTCGGGATAATTGCTGGCTAAACGGTAAGTCGTATCACAAAACAGATAGCACAATCGCGGCTTAATTTGGAGAATTCTACAACTTTGGTCCTGTAATTTTTTGTCGTATCTAGATCCCTTGTACGTTAGGTAGAGTTCTATTTCTCGATTATAATCAAATCTCCCCAACTCGACTGGTGGTGGTGGTGATTATTGTTTAAAGAGGAAGTACAACTAGGCAAGCATCCTCTATATAACACAAATCAAAGGGAAAAATGGAAGGGGTCCGTCACTTCCAAAAATGAAGGTATGGGCCAAAGGAAGACAAGGGCCACGAAGGGCATGAAAATGAAAGATTCCCTAGCCCTCGGAAACCTAATAGCGTCGGGGTCGGAAAAGAACAAGAGTTGACCAAGAGAGGTCGGATAGGATAGATGAAAGTGAGGAGCCCGGCACAAGTAAGTGGAAGCAATGCCAGAACTCAGCTGAGGGCCCCGTGGTTGCCAACCTACGCTCCAAAGTTCAGAGCCCCTGGGGCCCCCAATTCGACTGGCTGGCATTAGGAGTGGGGCTTGTCTTTATTATGAAAACTCCCCATGTCGATTGTGAATGGCAGTAGATGAGTGATCCTGCCTTTATAGTAGAAACCTACGAACTCGATTGTGAGTGGCAGCAGGGAACGTGGCCTGCCATTATCATCAAAACTCCCCGACGCTTACCTTACATCAGAAACAACGTATGGGGACCTCCCGTGGTATTTCTCAGATAACGCTAAGAGACATGCAGCTTAATACAATCTTAAGTGTACAGTAATTACGTAGAAATCTGTATAAATGTAGAATACCGTAGCTAGTTATTTAATATAACCTGACTTTTAACAGTTTTTATTATTTAATAAAGTATGATACTATTACCATGCACTGAAAAAACTAAAACAAAATTATAATCAATGAAAATGTTAAATTTTTATGTGACTTTCAAGGAACCCCTGAAGATCATCCACGCAGCTCAGGTTAAGGTGGTGTGGTGGTGGTGATTATTGTTTTAAGAGGAAGTACAACTAAGCAACCATCCTCTATATAATAGTAATCAGAGAGAAAAAATAGAAGTGGTCTGAGACTTCAAAAATGAAGGTATCGACCAAAGGAAGACAAGGGCCACGAAGGGCATGAAAATGAAAGACTCCCTAGACCTCCATATGGAATATCGTCGAGGTCTGAAAACAACAAGAGTTGACCAAGGGAGGTCGGATAGAATAGATGAAAGTGAGGAGCTTGGCACAAGTAAGTGGAAGCAATGCCAGGACTCAGGTAAGGGCGTCGTGGTCGCCAACCCACGCTCCAAAGTTTTTTTTTTTTTTTTGCTAGTGGCTTTACGTCGCACCGACACAGACAGGTCTTATGGCGACGATGCTCCAAAGTTTAGAGCCCCTGGGTCAGGTTAAGGACTCCCTGTTTTAGATCTTGAAATAGTTGTACCCGCAAGAGAATGGAACAGAATAGTGATTCTCTACCAACGTAGTTAATTACTTTTGTGATATTCGTTAATATCAAAGATTTACATAAACAGGTTATTACCGAAATGTATGCCAGTTGATGCTTCTTTAAATTAACCGTAATAAAGTAGTGGTGGTGACTGAGGAAGTAACTTGACCTAACCATCCCGTATTAACACTAATCAGAGGGGAAAATTGAAGGAATCCGAAATTTCTAAAATGAAGGTATCGGCCAAACGAAGACCAGGGACACGAAGGGCGTGAAAATTAAAGACTCTCTAGGCCTCGCAACCCTAATACTGTCGGGGTATAACCGCAATAAAGGATAACTCAAACCCTACATATTATGTAAAATGTAATTTACGATTGTATGTGGTATTTGAAGGTACATTCCTTGTAGATGTTTCGATTACATGCGATAAATATGTATGGACGTTTGGGCCCGTGAAAGCCGTAATATGACCTTCATATGATTAAGACAGCGTTTTGAATTACTGAAAATAATTATGGTCAGTTTTTTAAAGTTTGAAATAACGAAACCGTTTCTAAGGAAACGCACTAACCTATTATTACAACAAAATATATTATTGTGTGCAATAAGATAGATTTTAATACATACAATGTTATTATATTTATATTAATTGAGCGTGATGCATCATCGACCTGAATGAGATAGTGACGCTAGATATCCTAAAATGTACATATATTCAGAGTGGACTGCCAGAGGAGTGTATTTCACTGCCTATATCATCAATTCTCTGATGAAAAACAATAATTATAATATACGAGATAAACTCAGTTTTCGGTTCTTACGACGTTATTCCTTCGAGTTATATGTTATTAAGTTCTCATAGGAAATAGCAGGATTAGGAGAAGCTTTCATTCTGCTCTCAAGTCAGAACCAATTCGATGTTTTACGGTTAACAATAATACCTACAAGACAGAGACATGTTAGCGTAATAGGTCGCTTACTGTGCAGTCCGCATTCATTTTATATAAGAAGTGAAGAATTTTGTGTTCTGGTAGGGAACAGCGAAGCAAACATTCATAGGGGCGGTGCGCGTCCGAAAGGATACCGGAGGCGACAAAGCGCACCAACAATCTGGATGGTCACCATGGGTATTGGCGGGGAGGCGCCGTCATCACTATGGATGCTTGCTCAATTGTTCTCTTAGGGCTAGAAGAAGCAACGACACAAGCATTCATAGGGGCGGTGTGTGTCCGAAAGGATTCCGGAGGCGACAAAGCGCACCAACTATCTGGATGGTCGCCACGGGTATAAGTGGGGAGGTGCCATCACCACTATGATGCTTGCTCAGTTGTTCTCTTAGGGGTAGAAAAAGCAACGACATAAGCATTCACAGGGGCGGTGTGTGTCCGAAAGGATTCCGGAGGCGACAAAGCGCACCGACGTTTTGGATGGTCGCCACGGGTGACGGCGGGGAGGGGCCGTCACCGCTATAAAAGCTCCCTGTCTTATGCCAAGGAAGCAACATCCCCTCATCGTATTTGATGATGTCCTCGGGGTGACAGCCCAGAGGTTCAGTCCCTCGGAAATGTCAGGAAATAAGTATTGGGTATATGTGCGAGTCCGAGAGTATTTCGGGGCGACAAAGCGCACCCATTCTTTACATGGTCGTCACCAATACAAGATTTTGCTGCATTAGTCAGTTAGGCTAGAACTGGATGAATTCTCTTCGGTTTATTTGAAGTATAAGATCTGTCAGTGGAGTGCTTATGCACCCATATTCCTTTATTCTTTGGTTGCGAGACTATAACCGAGTCCCAGATACGAATGAAGTTTTAACTTCCAAATATGCGTCCGCGAGGATTGTGGGGGCGATAAAATGCACCGACTCTCGGTATAATCTGCATGTGTGAGGGCGGCTAGGAACTCTCATCGCATTCATTCTGCAGACAAATATCCGAGTACCTTCTTATTTTCTGAAAAATAGTTTCCAGCTATGTTATTAGAAAAACAACAGGATATTTCATGAAAAAGGACAAATGAGACAAACATTATTCAAGTAAAATACTTTGAAGGAATTAGTGTATTCAGAAAAGAAAGTGATTTTGTTTTTGTAAGGAGAGCAGGAAATCATCCACAATCATTGAAGACATTAAATAGTGGTACAGAAACCTGCAGTAGGATAATAAAAACTATGAAGAAGATGACGAGCAAATAAATGAAGATCAGCAGTGTGATTGTTTGGAATATGAATTTCACATTTTAATATAATAAAACTGCTTTTTTTTTTGCAATAAACTAAATGCTGTTCTCAAGAGTAAGTGCTTCTGTATTAGCTACTGGACTAAATAGGGTACATCCACTGTGGTCTGATCACAATCTAAGGCACGGTTTCTGCAATGAAGTTCCTAATTTGGCTTCTTGTATAAAATATACATTGTTCAGAATTAAAAAAAAGTATTTCTGTATCTGTCGTGTTCACAGTAACAATCAAATGCATCTTTTAATTTTCTGTCATCTCTGTCTGTCTGTCTGTCTGTCTGTCTGTCTGTCTGTCTGTCTGCCTGTATGTATGTACGCGGATCACGAGAAAATGGCTGAAGAGAATTTTATGAAACTCTGTACGTAAAGTCGGGTAATAAGACACTGCAATGTAGGCTATACATGATTTTAATCACGATGAGTGAAATGGTAGTTTAGCGGAGGGCCTAAAATTCAATTGTCAAAAATCTTTAACATTATGGTCCTATCGATAAAAAATACACAAAGTTATATAGAATTAAATATCCGATCATTTGTGTTCCATACATTTTTACCGTACCGGCTATGATAAACGAGATATTCATAGATTTCGATTTTTGATGCCAAGTCTATATCAATGCCGAAGAAATAGTTAGAAATGACGGTGGAAGAAAGGAGAAATTGAAGGAACTTGCTAGGAAATTGAATCTAGCAAAGAAGGGAGCTAAGGATAACATGATGGCAAGCATAATTGGCAGTCATACAAATTTTAGTGAAAAATGGTAGGGTATGTATAGGTACTTTAAGGCAGAAAGAGGTTCCAAGAAGGATATTCCAGGGATCATTAATGAACAAGGGGAGTCTGTACGTGAGGATCTTCAAAAGGCAGAAGTATTCAGTCAGCAGTATGTAAAGATTGTTGGTTACAAGGACAATGTCCAGATAGAGGAGGTGATCAATGCTAAAGAAGTATTAACATTTACATATGATAACAATGACATTTACAATAAGATACAAAAGTTGAAAACTAGAAAAGCGGCTGGAATTGATAAGAGTTTTGGGGATATACTAGACAATGGGTTGGGATATACTGAAGTACCATATCTAAATTATTTAATTATTGTTTGGTTGAAGGAACTATACCAAATGGATGGAGAGTTGCTATAGTAACCCCTGTGTATAAAGGAAAGGGTGATAGCCATAAAGCTGAAAATGACAGGCCAGTAAGTTTGACATCCGTTGCATGTAAGCTTTGGGAAGGCATTCTTTCTGATTATATTAGACATATTTGCGAAATTAAAAATTGGTTCGATAGCAGGCAGTTCGGTTTTAGGAAAGGTTATTCCACTGAAGCTCAACTTGTAGGATTCCAGCAAGATATAGCAGATATCCTGGATTCAGGTCAAATGGACTGTGTCGCGATTGACCTGTCAAAAGAATTTGATAGGGTGGATCATGGGAGACTACTGGCAAAAATGAATGCAATTGGACTTGACAAAAGAGTGATTGAATGGGTTGCGATATATCTAGAAAATGGATCTCAGAGTATTAGAGTAGGCGGAAGCTTTATCTGACCCTGTAATAATTAAGAGGGGAATTACTCAAGGCAGTATTATTGGACCTTATGTTTTCTTATATATATATCAATGATATGAGTTAAGAAGTGGAATCAGATATAAGGCTTTTTGCGGATGATGTTATTCTGTACAGAGTAATAAATAAGTTACAAGACTGTGAGCAACTGCAACGTGACCTCGATAATGTTGTGAGATGGACAGCAGGCAGTGGTCTGTTGATAAACGGGGTTAAAAGTCAGGTTGTGAGTTTCACAAACAGGGAAAGTCCTCTCAGATTTAATTACTGCGTTGACGGGGTGAAAGTTCCTTTTGGGGATCATTGTAAGTATTAGGTGTTAATATAACGAAAGATCTTCATTGGGGTAATCACATAAATGGGATTGTAAATAAAGGGTACGTATCTCTGCACATGGTTATGAGGGTGTTTATGGGATGTAGTAATGATGTAAAGGAGAGGGCATATAAGTCTCTGGTAAGACCCTAACTAGAGTGTGGTTCCAGTGTATGGAACCCTCACCAGGATTACCTGATTCAAGAACTGGAAAAATCCAAAGAAAAGCAGTTCGATTTGTTCTGGGTGATTTCCGACAAAAGAGTAGCGTTACAAAAATGTTGCAAAGTTTGGGCTGGAAAGAATTGGGAGAAAGGAGACGAGCTGCTCGACTAAGCGGTATGTTCCGAGCTGTTAGCGGAGAGATGGCGTGAAATGACATTAGTAGACGAATAAGTTTGAGAGGCATCTTTAAAAGTAGGAAATATCACAATATGAAGGTAAAGTTGGAATTCAAGGGGACAGATTGGGGCAAATATTAATTTACAGGAAGGAGAGTTAGGGATTGGAGTAACTTACCAAGGGAGATGTTCAATAAGTTTCCAATTTCTTTGAAATCATTTAAGAAAAGGCTAGGAAAACAACAGGTAGAGAATCTGGCACCTGGGCGACTTCCCTAAATGCTGATCAGTAGTGATTGATTGATATGAAGAAAGTGATTTTGTTTTTTAAAGGAGAGGGGTAATCATTCACAATCTTTGATGACATTAAATAGTGGTACAGGAACCTGCTGTAGGATAATAAAAACTATGAAGAAGATGACAAACAAATAAATGAAGATCAGCAGTGTGATTGTTTGGAATATGAATTTCACATTTTAATATAATAAAACTGCATTTTTTGCAATAAACTAAATGCTGTTCTCAAGAGTAAGTGCTTTTTTATTAGCTACTGGACTAAATAGGGTACATCCACTTTAGTCCGATCACAATCTAAGGCACGGTTTCTGCAATGAATTTCCTACTTTGGCTTCTTGTATAAAATAAAGAGTTTTGTCTCTACATTGTTCAGAATTAAAAAAGAATGGTATTTCTGTATCTGTCGTGTTCACAGTGACAGGGATATGCACCTTTTAATTTTGCGTCATGTCTGTCTGTCTGTCTGTATGTATGTATGTATGTATGTATGTATGTGCGCGGTTCACGAGAAAATGGTTGAAGATAATTTTATGAAACTCTGTACGTAAAGTCGGGGAATAAGACACTACAATATACTGTAGGCTATACATAATTCTATTCACGCTGAGTGAAGTGGTAGTTCAGAGGAAGGCCTAAAATTCAATTGTCAAAAATCTATACCAATAATGGTCCTATCGATAAATCCTAAACAATTAAAGTTAGAATTAGAATTAAATTTCCGATCGTTTGTGTCTTACACATTTTTACCGTACCGGCTATGATAAAAGAGATATTCATGGATTTCGATTTTTGATACTAAGTCTGTATCGATGCCGAGCCACGTAAAAATGGAGAAACAGAATTTAATGACAATCGGTATGTAAAGTCGGGGAATAAAGCACTACTGTCTAAGCTATAAATAACTTCATTCACGCTGGTTAAAATTGTAGTTTAAATGCAGGTACAAATTGCTTGCTTTTTCTTTAACAACAGGTCTCCTAGCAGTCCGACGTTATATCCACTTACTTCCGTTAGGCTCCTGTCCGACTCATTGGCTGAATGGTCAGCGTTGAGGCCTTCGGTCCAGAGGGTCCCGGGTTCAATTCCCGGCCAGGTCGGGGAATTAATCCCCTTTGATTAAGTCTTCTGGTCCGGGGACTGAGTTTGTGTTTGCCCCAACACTTTCCTCTTCATATTCAGACAACACACTACACTACCAAATACCACAAAAATACGCAATACGCAATAATGATTATATCCCCCCCACATAGGGTTGGCGTCAGCAAGGGCATTCGGCCGTAAAACAAGACCAAATCCACATGAGTGACACAGTTCGCACCCGCGACCCCACAAGTGTGGGAAAAGCGGTAGAAGCAGAAGAAGAAGACTTCCGTTAGGCTCCTATCTGACCTTAGTTGGTTGTTTAGAGGGGCCTAACAAATAGGTCATCGGCCCCTAATGGTACGAGGTGCAACGATAACTGAAACTTTAACATATATTTACGAACTAAAATATAAAACGAATGACGATGCAAAGATGACCATGAATCCAAAACAATCAGTGGATCCAATTTACAATGCCTTCTTTTCAGATATGATATTTGTTATAAAAAGGGGTCCAAAATCCAGGTCACCGGCCCCTCATAATAGTACTGGTAATGCAGAACCATGGTGTTCCTAGTGGTACTAATCGCAGGTAGCGTAGACTCATGGTCATGGTGCTACTAATTACAGGAAATGCAGACCCATGATATGTCGCACATAATGGCACCACTTGCAGGCAACACAAATCCGTGGTGTTTCTCACATAAGGGCACCACTCGCAAGCAACGCAGACCCATGGTGCTCCTCGCATAGTGGAACTAATCACAGGCCACGTATACTCTTGGTGCCGCTCACCTGGAGGTAGTATCATAGGCAATGCAAACCCACGGCGTATTACTACCCACAGGCAACAAAGACCCATGGTGTTCTTCACATAATGGTACTACTCTCAGGAAACGCAGACCCATGGTGTTCCTCACATAGTGGTACTAATCAGAGGCAACACAGACCCGTGGTGTTCCTCACATAAGGGCACCACTCGCAAGCAATGCAGACCCATGGTGCTCCTCGCATAGTGGGACTAATCACGGGCCCCGGTATTCCCGTGGTGTTCCTCACATAGTGGAACTAATCACAGGCTACGTATTTCCTTGGACCGCTCACCTAATGGTACTACTCATAGGCAATGCAAACCCACGGCGTATCACACATTATAGTACCACCCACAGGCAACACAGATCCGTGGTGTTTCTCACATAAGGGTACTACTCCTAGGTAACGAAGATCCATGGTGTTTCTCACATGGTGGTACTAATCACAAGTAGTCTCATGGTTCTAATTTCATCACCCCTTTTGATCGCCCCTTTTAGTCACCTCTTACGACAGGAAGGGAATACCGTGGGTGTCTGCGTCCCCCACCCACAGGCGGTACATGAGAAATTAGTGTTCCTCCTTTTTCACGCGCTCAATGTGGAAAAAATGATGTACCGGGTCCTATACAACCAGACTCTCTATATTCCCAGTTAAGACGGTCGCTTCCTTCCCGCTCCTAGACTTTTCCTATTCCATCGTCACCATAAGACCTGTTTGTGTCGGTGCAATGTAAAACAAACTGTAAAAGTAGACATATTCAGTGCGGTAGGGTACTTACTTTGACCCGCCCAGTCTCCAGACGCACCAAGCAGTAATCCGTACGTCCAGCTGCCAGGAACAACATGGCGTCTGCGCGTCTGGTGCGGAACTTGAGTGCAAGGTCTGTCGTGCTCTTAGCATCTTGTAGCGGATATGAGATGTAACTGGCTCCGTAGAACGAGGCTGAAACACACGAAAACAGAGTGGTATAAACAAAACAAGTTCACAATTTCCTAATACATTACCTAAAATTCTCTTGAAACAGCTGTTTCTAAATACATCTTAGAAAATATGATCAACACTCTTGGAAATCAACCTCAAGATCTCCAGTTAAAAGCTATGTGGACCGAGTAGCAAGAAATCTAATACAAAAAGTTTTTCTCTGTCATATCAGAGGTGAAAGCCTCCATGGCTCAGGCGGCAGCGCGTCAGGCTCTCACTACTGGGTTCCGTGGTTCAAATCTCGGGCACTCCTTGTAAGATTTGTGCTGGACAAATCAAAGGCACGACAGGTTTTTCTCCGGGTACTCCGATTTTCCCTGTCAACTTTCACTCCAGCAGCATTCTACAATATCATTTCATCTGTCAGTCATTAATCATTGCCCCAGAGGAGTGCGATGGGCTTCGGCAGCCGGCACAATCCCTATCCTCGCTGCTAGGCAGGGGCTTTATTCATTACATTCCTGACCCGGTCGATTGACTGGAAACAGGCTGAGGATTTTCATCTCAGAGGTGAAGAAGACAGGTAATAAACTGTTTCCTGAACTAACAATTTTGCCATCGTATCCCCACCGATTTGTTCCGTTCTGAATATTCATGGGGAGAACGTTCGCCACTTCAAATAGCAAGGCGCAACTCAGTTTCGACATAAAGGAATTTTGAATATTTCGGGAGCGCTTCACAGGACCATAACGCGACACATTCCCACAACAAGTTACGAGCAAGCTCGCCGCTTCACCAGCTCATGATCAATAGATCGATTCTCACCTCCGTACTATTGAGTTTGTTGCTGCAATTTCACAGGCCCATCAGTTATCTGCAACAATATCTTGCAATAACCTACCATACGTGTGGTTTGTTGCCAGTTTTCGCAGACGATGTCGAATTGTGTGTATGTCTGCTCCTTAGTCCCGTTTCCTGATACGGGGTCGGGCATGAGGTAAGATGATTACATGTTTTACAGCTGGATGTTCTTCCTGATGCCAACCTCAGTTGAGGATCTGATGAAGACGAACTGAATGATGGTGAATGAAACTGTTATCAGTCAATCAATCAATACTGATCTGCATTTAGGACAGTCGCCCAGGTGGCAGATTCCCGATCTGTTGTTTTCCTAGCCTTTTCTTAAATGATTTCAAAGAAATTGGAAATTTATTGAACATTTCCCTTGGTAAGTTATTCCAATCCCTAACTCCCCTTCCTATAAATGAATATTTGCCCCAGTTTGTCCTCTTGAATTTAAACTTTATCTTCATACTGCGATCTTTCCTACTTTTAAAGACGCTACTCACTTTTATTCGTCTACTAATGTCATTCCACGCCATCCCTCCGCTGACAGCTCCGAACATACCATTTCTCCCAATTCTTCCCAGCCCAAACTTTGCAAAATTTTTGTAACCCTATTCTTTTGTAGGAAATCACCAAGAACAAATCGAGCTGCTTTTCTTTGGATTTTTTCCAGTTCTTGAATCAGGTAATCCCATTGTCGTGTACCGACCTCCCCAACGCTCGAACCGGCGGACTGTCAGATAAACGGCAGCCGGGATTCGCAGCCGAGATTCGATTTCAGAGTATCAAGGGAAGCAGGCTAATGTAAGAATGTAAAATATGTCACAGAGAATTTCGAACGGAGGGCTAAGGGGCTCGGAAATTTTTCAAATTGTGGGTTTGGATAGTTCTATCAAACTTAAAAGAAACGTCTACAACATTGGAAGGAGAAGCTATGGAAGTTTGCATCCATTCGAGGGTGTGACTACAACATGCAACAATACGTTTTCACAAAACAAACTAGGAAATGACCAATATAATAATGCTCTTCAGGACCTGCTCACCTGATGAGCTGAACTGAGCACTCTCCCTGCACTGTAGGAGCCCATAGCCCTTAGGGGACCCACAAGGCTATTTATTTATTTTATTTACCTGGCTTTTATACTGGAGATTTGTGATCCGTTCAAAGGCACGGAGCTCAGAGTGAGGGTATTGAACGAAGGAATACACTGCAGAAATAGTTATGTAAATAAGTTAATTAGGCTAGGATTTGGATCAAAGCGAAAACGAGTAAAGAAACAAGCGATTTTAGACTGTTTTTTATGGAACTGCAGGGGCTGCCTGGCCGAGGTGGTAAAGGCGTGCTCGGTTCGCCCGGAAGGACGTGGGTTCGAATCCCCGCCGGGAAGTCGTAAAATTTAAGAAACGAGATTTCCACTTCCGGAGGTGCATATGGCTCCGAGGTTCACTCAGCCTACACCAAAAATGAGTACCAGGTTAATTCCTGGGGGCAAAGGCGGCCGGGCTTTTTTATGGAACTGCATTTAAGCCGGAAGTGATTTTTCCTTGTTTTTGGTATGTTAAAGTTTACAACACTTCTACCTCTTTCCGCCAACTTCAAATATTGATCAATAGGAAATTTTGTGTATGTATTTTTCTACCAATAATATTCATCTTGTACCTATGTCATTACCCAATGGAAATTGGGGCTGTGTCGGGCCTTAGCTCAGAGTTTTCTGGATCTTTATTCTCAGGTATAAAAGCTAACACATTTTTAGACCCGATTGTCTTATTCATCGCTCCAGTTTAGTGTGTGTGTGGTTATTAAGGAGGCGGGGGCCTCGTCCTTCATCAAGCAGTCCAGCAGCTAAAGGTAATGGCAGTCCTACAGTCTTTGAAGGCTAGCTCGAGGGGAACGTTTCCAAACTTTACTAATGTAACTGTAATTTTCTAAAATGTGACTTTCAAACTAGTCAAAAGAACTTAGCCGAAATCCGGGAATAGAGAGGTGACACCCTCTCGCGTTCCCTATCAACTTGACTTTGAGGTGACTATGACCTTGTAACCGTTTTCTGTAAGTAGCTTAAATTTTCACCTCAGTAGTAATATGCTTAGCCTCTGTAACTTCGGACCACGATCCCAAATAGGGTTTTAACCATTTGATTGTAATTTTCTAGGAGTGCAAGTGTTCGCCTCAACTTGATTTTTATTTTTGGGCCAGTAATTGAACCTGTTGTTTTTCCACAAAGGTCTGGTAGAATGAGTACTCTATACCCCCGTGTCATTTCTTTTGTGTAAAAAGGTAGACTGTTGAGCACATAAGACAGTGCCTACTCTTGGATTTTGTAAAATGTAGATTGAGCCTTTGATAGGCCTGGATATTTCTGGAAATAGATTCATAAATGTAAAATGTGTAGAGCATAGAGGCTCTCTCTATTCACATATTAGTGTAAATATTGAATGATGCCTTTGGGAGGTCGTAACGTTGTAATGTTTGGAGAGTGTTCTCTTAAGTAATTTTTTTTATTTGCTATTTGCTTTACGTCGCACCGACACAGATATGTCTTACGGCGACGATGGGATAGGAAAGGCCTAGGAATTGGAAGGAAGCGGCCATGGCCTTAATTAAGGTACAGCCCCGGCATTTGCCTGGTGTGAAAATGGGAAACCACGGAAAACCATCTTCAGGGCTGCCGACAGTGGGGCTCGAACCCACTATCTCCCGATCACTGGGGACTGGCCCAACTTAAGCGACTGCAGCTATCGAGCTCGGTAAGTAATTTTGTAGAGCAGATGGTGCTCTTGAATCACTGGGTATTTTGAATACTCTGTCTCCTTGTGTGGTAAAAGAAAATGGGAGGTTCGTCTCTTTTACTATTTTTTGAAAGGAGCCGCAGTGCTCATGAATAATTGTGGAGCTTCAAGCTCAAAGCTTTGTTATTCGATTTTCTAAAAGCTGTTCAGTTAGCTTGTAAGTAAAATTTGGTACCTGAATTTTGTAAAGTTTTATTTCTGAAAAATGAGGAAGCCGCCTCTGTGGTGTAGTGGTTAGCGTGATTAGCTGCCACCCCCGGAGGCCCGGGTTCGATTCCCGGCTCTGCCACGAAATTTGAAAAGTGGTACGAGGGCTGGAACGGGGTCCACTCAGCCTCGCGAGGTCAACTGAGTAGAGGTGGGTTCGATTCCAACCTCAGCCATCCTCGAAGTGGTTTTCCGTGGTTTCCCACTTCACCTCCAGGCGAATGCCGGGATGGTACCTAACTTAAGGCCACGGCCGCTTCCTTCCCTCATCCTTGCCTATCCCTTCCAATCTTCCCATCCCCTTACTAGGCCCCTGTTCAGCATAGCAGGTGAGGCCGCCTGGGCGAGGTACTGGTCATACTCCCCAGTTGTATCCCCGACCAAGAGTCTGAAGCTCCAGGACACTGCCCTTAAGGCGGTAGAGGTGGGATCCCTCGCTGAGTCCGAGGGAAAAGCCGAACCTGGAGGGTAAACAGATGATGATGATGAAAAATGAGGAAGAAACATAACCATACATTTAAAGTTTTAAATCAATCTTCTGATTGTTCTATCTTGAACCATTTATGCCTGCACCTTCTTTCACCTCTGTAAACTACGGAAACCCCGCATCAATTATTATTATTATTATAAACACGCAGTAATACAATACAGCCGGAACTGCGTGCTCTCTTCTCAATCTTAAGGTAGGCTTGCCGTATAGCCTCGCACAAACACATACGGCACGGCTCAGTAGACTCAGTTAGGCCTAGTTCCATTTTTAAATGGAGCTATTGCTTTCTCACATACGCAGAATCTTAATTATTTTCCAATTTTACTAAGAAATTACTCAAAAATTCTTCTTCAGAATGTTGCCCCGGGTTTTAGTCCAGTTTGATGACGTAAGAGACTCTAACATAATTTCGATGTCTTCAGTTTCTTCATATTTACCTGTAGACATTTTGTTTCTTTCATCTAAAAAGCTACATTTCTTCCTTCTCTTCGAAACTTCAAGTTTCATATCAGTCCTGGCTATTTGAAAATCAGATGTTTCAGCTTGTTCTTTTCTTTCAAGCAAGATACCAGCTCTTTTTGGCGGGGCAAGGTACTTTTAACAGATGGTTGAACTTAGAATTCCATCCTTCAGTGAGATTGTTTCTTCGGTGTCGTTTCCCATGACGATTTCACAGAATAAGTGACATCTGCGGATTGTCCTGCAACTGATCGTCGAAGAAGTCGTAAATATCCTTTAAATAAAGTGAATAAAAATTCACCCACACCGTAGCGAAATACGAGCACCCAGCTAGAAAACTTGAAAATGTTTTTTTTTCCAAGTCCCTGTCGCCTATGTAGGTACCTACACTTTTCGGATATTTTGATACTGATTTCTGTCAATTTCATGTTCGGATATTTTGAGACTGCACCAGTCCTGAATAAAAAGAACCAAAAAATCCACAGTTCTTGCCTTTCAGGCAAGCAACTCAATGTCGAAAACATCCTAGAAATATGAGCTACGAATTTTAGGTAAATAAATTATAATAAAGTATGAGAATATATTCTTCATTTATTCCTCAAAATTACAATCCTTTCCTTAATCATCGTTATCCGGTCGATTAGATCATAGCATTTTGCCTTTTTATACCACTACAAGCGCTAAGGCAAGTGAATGCAGAATTTCACTTAAATCATTATAACTACATTTGGTGTGGACATTTTTCAAAGAATCAAAAAGATCCTGAGGGTATTGAACGAAGGAACACACTGCAGAAATAGTTATGTAAATAAGTTAATTTGGCTAGGATTTGGATCAAAGCAAAAACGAGTAAAGAAACAAGCGATTTTAGACTGTTTTTATGGAGCTGTATGGGCTACCTGGCCGAGGCGGTAAAGGCGTGCTCGGTTCGCCCGGAAGGACGTGGGTTCGAATCCCCGCCAGGAAGTCGTAAAATTTAAGAAAAGAGATTTCCACTTCCGAAGGTGCATATGGCTCTGAGGTTCACTCAGCCTACACCAAAAATGAGTACCAGGTTAATTCGTGGGGTCAAAGGCGGCCGGGCGTAGAGCTAAACACTCTACCCCATCACGTGCCGCGGTTAACAATGGTGGAAGCCTTTACCTTCCACTACTCCAAGGGCCTTCATGTCCTGTCCGGAGGTGTCTTTGTCTTTTTTTATGGAACTGCATTTAAGCCGGAAGTGATTTTTCGAAATTTGTTTTTTTAAAGTTTGATAGAACTATCCAAGGCCCACAATTTGAAAAATTTCCGTGCCCTTCGACGTTGGGCACAATTGAGGAAATTGCTTCATTTTACGTTTTTCGTAGTATGCGGACCCCTACTTTGTGTGCTGAGAAATGCTTTCAACATGAATACGCTAACATAAATAACTTGTTGAGTGTTTTAAATTCAGATTTCGTGACAAGCATAACTTGTTGTAGGTGTTTCGAGTCGGTCGAGAGGCCAACTCCAGCTTCTTATCTCTTTTCTTCTTTTTGGCTAGTGGTTTAACGTCGCACTAACACATCGAAGATTTTTTGGCGACGCAAGGACGAGAAAGGGCTAGCAACCACGACCTTAATTTAAAGTACAGCCCTACGATTTACCTGCCGTGAAAATCGGAAACCACGGAATATTATCATAAGTGTTGCTTATGGTGGAATTCGAATCTACCATCACCCAAATACAAGCTTTAAGTTACACAACTCATACCGCGTTGTAAATTCGCTCGTCTGTTATGTGCTGTTTCCATCGTCATTTTTCTACGTTACATGTTTCCTGTGGTAAGATTTTCTTCACAACTAGATGACCGCTGCGAGATGCAACCAATGGAAACCTGTTTCATCCTTAACGTAGCCCACTAGTGTACGTATACTGAGGCCTACGAGAGTTGGAGTCGGACGTTTAACGCCACCGGCGAGAAAAAGTTGACTAACGCTGCTCGAAAATGCTCGGTTGCTATGGCAACGATAACAGCGATGCCACATTTAAGGAAGCTATCACGACGTGGGTTGGCTTGTTCTCAGTCGCTTTTGAGATATTATTTGGAGTGTTACTGTGTTAGCTGTGTTACTTGTTGCTGCTTTATGTATTTACGTGCTTGTTTTCTGAATATTATTTTCGTTGTTATTTAATGTTTTGTAAGTTAATCAGTTGAAAGTTGCACAGTTCTATTCTGTATTGAATATTTGAATTTGTTGTGGTTACCGTCAGAAATAGTTGATTTTGATGGTCATTGTGAAATCTCATATTTATCAGCAGTGACGTGTTCTATCTTAAATGCTGGAATTATTAGCATGATCTTAGGAACGGGTCAAAGTTTATTGAATTGCGTTAAGTCTACATGTTTTATTAAATACTTTTAATTATTAATTTCGTCTGGCTATTTCTAGCCGAGTGCAACCCTTGTAAGGCAGACCCTCCAATGAAAGTGGGCGGCATCTGCCATGTGTAGGTAACTGCGTGTTATTGTGGTGGAGGATAATGTTATGTGTGGTGTGTGAGTTGCAGGGATGTTGCGGACAGCACAAACACTCAGTTCCAGGGCCATTGGAATTAACCAATGAAGGTTAAAATCCCCGACCCGGCCGGGAATCGAACCCGGGGCCCTCTGAAACGAAGGCCAGTACGCTGACCATTCAGCCAACGAGTCGGACTATTAAATACTTAGCCTGTATGAAAGGGTGATATGAAGGTAACTATGACAACGCAGCGTATTTCGTAGTTACTGCTTTCACCGCTCAAACGTCAGACTCCAAGTCTCGTGGGACCAACTGTAGGGAGTTCATCCTGTTAGTCTATTCTCATACTCGGGCGATACCGGACTGTATGTTACATAATTCCCCCCTCTTGCGATGGCCGCTTTGCATGAATGTTGGATGAACTGCTGTCTACACGTGAGAGATCACTAGCGGTAAAGTAGGGACAACCTTTTATCGATTATATCGATCACGGGAATAGACAAGGACTAGAGAACGAAGCCAGATTACACTAAGGAAAGGCTGTTAATCTTTTCCTTTCTTGTTTTCAGTCCTAAGGCTCGTATTCACTAACACGAGTAAAAACTATATCTGGGTTTAAATCTAAGAAAACTGCCGAAAGGGCTCTGAAATTTGGAGCGTGGGTTGGCGACCACGGGGCCCTAGCTGAGTCATGGCATTGCTTCCACTTACTTGTGCCAGGCTCCTCACTTTCATCTATCCTATCCGACCTCTCTTGGTCAACTCTTGTTCTAGCGTGTCTTTCATTTTCACGCCCTTCGTGGCCCTTGTCTTCCTTTGGCCGATACCTTCATTTTTCGAAGTGTCGGACCCCTTCCATTTTTTCTCTCTGATTAATGTTATATAGAAGATGGTTGCCTAGTTGTACTTCCTCTTAAAACAATAATCACCACTACCACCTCTAAGAAAACCGATATAGTAGTGACATTTGTATTCATCAACTACATTATCTCGAATAACGGTTATTATATCGGTTTAAAATTTTCCCGGGGTAAGTTTGGCCGGTGAAACAGGAAATCTAAGATAACAGCCTTTCAAGATGGCAGCCCGTAGACTGCTGGAGTATTCGACTGAAAGATAAAATCACAGCGACGAGGAATATAACCAAGATTATGCAATAAAACGTCCTAGGTGGATAAAATAAACGTGCTACATACTTTGAAGACTACGATGCCACTAATTTTGAAATACATTTTAGGTTATGTAAAACTTCGACATTGTCAATGTTATCCATGATCGAACATAACCTAGAATTCCCAACACAAAGATAGGCCTAAGATGAATTCTCGTAGCTTATATCTTGTACGGTACACGACTGGGTGACTTTTAAATCAATAATTAAGGAATACTAACTTATTTTTGAGCGAAATATACAATGTGTAGGCTACAATTTGTTTTCTTATTCTCGATTATGTTAAAGCTTTCTGTCACCAAATTCAATAACAATTCATTCTCTTGGAAAGTCATATTGGGGTTCCTTCTTCGTGTCTGGTCAGTAGAGGACATAATTTATGATAGATTATTTGCAAACTCCGAATGAAATCAAAACTTGTTTACATTTCGATAGTGGCGGCCGCATGTAGTCATTTGTTTTCCGTGAGTTAGTAATACAGAATTAAGCGTTATGCGAGATAACGACATTATCGAGTTTTGGAAATACGGGCCTAAATCTTAAATTTCCAAAACTCGTATAATGTCATTATCTCGGATAACGCTTATTTCTACACCCCCCCCCCCCCACCTCAGTTTACCAAAACTAAGTTTTCGTTTTAATCTGAATTTGAACCTTACATTTTTCATAGTGACGCACGGGAAACAGATGATTACGTGCTGCCTCCACTATCGAAATGTAAACACGTTTTTAATTACATTCGCTGTTTGCATAAATTATGTCCGCTATTGACCAGAAACGAACACAAAAATACTAATATGACGTTCCAAGAGCAGGAATATTGATGAATTTTGTGGGAAGAAAGCATTAACATCATAGAGAATAAGAAAACAAATTATAGCCTACAAATTATATATTTCACTAAAATAAGCAATATTCCTTAGTCGTTCATTAAAAAGTCATACTCAGTCGTGTACCATACAAGATATAATCAAAAATTCACCTTAGGCCTAACTATGTGGTTAGGAATTCCAGGTTATGTTCGATCATGAATAAGAATGACAGTGTCATCGTAGTCCTCAAAGTATGCAGAGCGTTAATTTTATCCACCTAGAACTTTTATTGGATAATTTTGGTCATATTCCTCGTCGCTCAGATTTTCTCTTCCAGCGTCTACGAGCCGTCATCTTGGGAACGCTATTATCGTAGATTTCCTACTTTATAGGCCAACCTTTTCTCCGGTAAAATTTTAAACCAAGGTAATACCTATTATCCGAGATAATGTCGTCGGTGAATACAAATGTAACCGTTATCTCGGTTCATAGGCTTTAGACCAAGATACCAGCTTTTACTCGGGCCTATAAGACCCAACATTGCCAACCTCCGAAAATTGAAATACCGTACAGAAATTATAAATACACCGTATTCTTTAACGTAAAACCGTCCAGTGCGGTGCTGATTTTCACCCAAATACACTAAAATGCATAGAATATTAGCAATAGCAATTTTATCAAATAAAAATAGGAAATGCCTGTTTTAGTACGTTGTAAATGGTCCATAACAGTATATTGTTCCGCGAAAAACCCCGAGAGTTTTATTTCTGCACTCGCTAATTTAGTCTCTTTGTTGAAAACGCCCTTGAAATTGCTTTTACGGGTAACGGACACAACCTTAATGCTTTTGATGTGCTTTCGCTTTTGTTGTGTATTTTAATTTTACTGAATTCCGAGACAAATGTCACGTTAGAAACCTTACACTTTGCTCTATCCTCACGTGTTGGATCAGGACGCAACCATTCGTTATACTCTCCCACGACTGTCTGTACTTTTCTTTACTTCTGGGTGTTTTAACTGAAAGCTTTTTGTGTCGAAGGATCTGCTTCACTTTCTGAATCAGAAGTGAACACTAACTTTATTTATTTATGTAATTTATTAACATAATTAACACATGGTAAGCTCACCCATACAAAACTGAAGCACTGCGCCGTCACGCAGAAGCATTTGTAAGTGCATCACAATATTACTCTTAGGAGCGACAAAATCGCATTATCCATAAAATTTACAACTAGATGCTGCACGGTTACCCGTTTGATGTTACACCATACTTCACATTTTCAATGGCTGATTAAGAAAGGACTGACGGAGTTCGGTGTGATCTAATTAAAGAGTGTGGCTGTGAACACGGTATACAACATCTACAGTTGATAAAATTTGAAGTAGTGCAATCCCAGCAGCAGAGTGAGACACATGTCACACTATACAGACGCATCATTGGATAGTCTGAAACCAGCTCAGAGGTGAACCAAAATATTCAAAGCTTGGGAATCCCCTAGTAGAGAAATGGAGGCCACTTCATAATATCCAGAAAATGACGTATGTTCAAAGAGGAGACAAAAATGCATAAAGATCGTAATATTTCCAATAACAAACAAATGCTCATTTAAAACTTTCGCAGTACCACATGTAATGCGTAGGGTTTGAGATTCGAACCGTACACCGCACATAGAGGACTGAAAACCGTAAATGTATGGTTGGCAACGCTGATAAGACCACTCCGTTGCCATGGAATTTCTCCAGTGGCGCGATCGTTGGCAGCTCTCATCATTGTTACGTAATTATTTGTGCCCGTGTCCTTCATCTGTTTTATAAACGGCCGGGCTAAAGTAGCTCAGGCGATAGAGTGTTGGCCTCCTGAGCCCAATTTGACAGGTTCGATCCTGGCTCAGTCTGGTGGTATTTGAAGATGCTCAAATATGTCAGCCTCGTGTAGGTAGATTTACTGACACGTAAAAGAACTCCTGCGGGACAACATTCCGGCACATCGCCGTCTCCGAAAACTGCATAAGTAGTTAGTGGGACATAAAACTAATAACATTGTTACATTATTGTTTTCCTTGGTTTTTCTCTTGGTTTATTTCCGGTAATGGAACTCTCTGCTATAATTTCGGATATAGGTGAATGGCGTAGGGCATGGTTCAACCATGACAGGCGTCGGTCTTTAACTGTTTTCGTCAATCTTAATCTAGATCTAGCGAACTACCCTGCCAATAGAATGATCTTTTGAAGCGCCAGACCTCTAGTTTAAATCTTTGCTAACAGATATAGAGTCGTTTTCGGCCGTACGGTGGCCACAGCTCTACCGTGGCTATACTCCTCTGTATTCGGGAGACGGAGGGGGCTGATCCCCACCGCCGGCTACCTCAGAATGGATTTTCGTGGTTTTCCTTTCTCCTGAACTAAGGGGAATGCCTAGTCTAGGCCACAGTCACCAATCCCCTCTCCTTCTCCGAACATCTCCTTCAAAGAATGAAATCTCCCTGTCTGAGGGTCGGCCTTACAGTCTAGACGCCCACCGTCTCAATCAGGGACAAAATGAAAACTTGTGTAGTAGTATATCAAGCGATTCTGAAGTTACAACGGAACGCCGACACACAGGTACATATGTACGGACAGAGAGAAGCCTTATCTTATAGAAGTTGAACAAGGGATCTCCGAATTACTCTGATTGGTTGACGCGGAGACAGATTGGTAGACATTTGGAGGGTGAGGGTGGAAAAGGTGGGCACTGTACAAGGGCAAATGCAAGAATGTTTTAGAGAAGGATCAGAATAGGCTATAGAAGATAAGGAAACAATGAAGAAAGCCTGTTGTTGAATGTGGCTGTTGATATCATGATTATAGTCAAGGACCTACACCTTCACGTAAAACCTGAACCACAAGAATTTGACATTTCACTTTTATAATGCTACATACACTTGACTTGGATTCGAACTATAGCCGCCTTGGTGAGAAATCAGGGATGACTTCACTCAGCTATCATGCCCACTACGAAGAAGAAGAAGAAGAAGAAGAAGAAGAAGAAGAAATAATTTAATTGGTTTTTACTTTACACTAACTACTTGCTTGCCTTTGCTGGCACGACCTAGTGTTTACAGTGCACTATGTCTTCTGGTATGGGCTAGAGTAATTTTGTTACTTTCATTGATCTGTCTTTGTCTTATACTTGACTTTGACAATATGAAAGTGACTAAGGTACGAGCGATGCTAGTAATGCCATTCCTCCTGTAGCCAGTCCCTGCTATGAATGGTGTGAAAATGTTGCTCATAGGGTCGGTTGGTGCATGCATTTCAGTGGGCTTGGCAGGCTGATATGTAATAGCAACTTCTGGCTCGGTGAGAAAAGCAACGGGAAACTACCTCACTCCTCATTTCCCTAGTACGCCTCTTCAGTGATGCCTAGGCCATCTATGACAGCTGACGGCGGAGCTGTTGAGGATCCAACCAGCCTTAGGGCTGAAGACTGAACATAGATACAACTACTTGCACGGTTTTCGGGAGACGTCGAGGTGCCGGAATTTCTTCCCATTGGAGGCCGCTTTATTTTTACGGGATTAAACCGAACAATTTGAGTTCAAAAGCTGTCCATTAGATGAGAGAAGAAGAAGAAGAAGAAGAAGAAGAAGAAGAAGAAGAAGAAGAAGAAGAAGAAGGAGGAAACTTTAAAAGTCTGGTGGACTGGAAGAGCCTGCACATACACTGATGCGATATTGCACGCCGGTTGCAGAGACAGGCCAGTGCCACGCGAGTTGTGAGACCAACACTACGGATATGAGTTAATAATAATGTGACACGATAATTGGATTGCATTAATGAACGTTCATTGATTTACGCGCTGTGATGTCGTGATTGGTTGTAATTAAGAGATACAGTATCTGTGGTCCCTAGAGCCGCACTATCTTTAATGAAAGAGCAAGTCGGAAACCGATGAAGGAGCACAGAAAGATCCTTTCAAAGATTTCTTCTTTAAAGGGATGAATGATTAATTACGGAAGACACTCTGCGAGATCTGAGCCCTCATTCATTCACAAATGCTGTGATTATTTTCATTTTAAAGAGTCCACCGCACCGTTAGATAAGAATACTTTGCTCTGGAAATGAAATATATGTGATTTTATATTTGTCTTTATTAGTGGAGAAGTTGTCCGGATCCATGGCTAAATGGTTAGCGTGCTGGCCTTTGGTCACAGGGGTCCCGGGTTCGATTTCCGGCAGGGTCGGGAATTTTAACCTTAATTGGTTAATTTCGCTGGCACAGGGGCTGGGTGTACGTGTCGTCTTCATCATCATTTCATCCTCATCACGACGCGCAGGTCGCCTACGGGAGTCACATCGAAAGACCTGCATCTGGCGAGCCGAACTTGTCCTCGGACACTCCCGGCACTATAAGCCATACGCCATTTCATTTCAGTGGAGAAGTTAGGACTCAAGGTCCTCTCTTACGCTTCTACAGCAACAATAATCATGGAGAATATGAAATACAGTGGGACCTCGATATGTCAAATCACCTCGGGGGCTACATTTTATTTCGACTTATCGAAATTTAGAGATACAGAGAATACCGTTTTTGGGCAGGTATAGCACATAATTGAATCATATGTATTACAGACTTGTACCGAATACATTATTTTTAACGGTATTTAAAGATATACAAACAAACTCTATTTTACGGCATCATTATAATTATAACCCTTATTATAGTAACTTTTTAGAAGACAGGATACAGTGCATTCAGTAGTGAAACAAGAAACGTACCTCGGTTAACACCTTCGGAAAGAATCCGTTAGTTTCTTCCGGTTGCTACTGTTAACGTTTGCTCCCTTCAAGTTGAAATTTCTCGTCAGTACCACGCAGCCAAAATTCGTAAATGGAGCTTGGCATCCGCGACTTCGGGGGTTGCTTTCGTACGTGACCGGTAGTTAATTCACACTCGTGAAACAGCGAGGCTTCGCCGATTTTCCGAATATTAGAAGTTTTTTTTTCGCTTGCCGTCATATTAGCTCCCAGCATCACTGTAACCCTTTCTTTACTTGTTAAATTTTCCTCACAAATCACAAATGCAGTGTTGCGCAGTTAATGTTGTTCAAAATTTGAGTTACAGAGTATTTTTTGCTTCAAAGGAGGGAATGTTTGCTTCGAGAAATCGAGAAATTCGTGTAACCGAATTTCGAGTGAAGAATAGGACAAACGGCCGTTACTTCGAGATACTGAAAATTCGAGTAATGGAGGTTCGAGATATCGAGATTTCACTGTATTTGAAAAAGAAACTCAATGAAAATCCTCAGCCTGTTTCCATTCATTCCTGGAATGAATGAAGCTCCCTCTAGCGGTCAGGATAGGAACTGTGCGGGCTACCGAAGTCTGTCGCGCTGCTCTGGAGCAATGATTAATGATTGACAGATGAAATGAAATGATATTGGAGAGTGTTGCTGGATTGAAAGATGACAGGAAAATCCTGGAGTACCCGAAGGAAAACATGTCCCGCCTCCGCTTTGTCCAGCACAAATCCCACACGGAGTGACCAGGATTTGAGCCACGGACCCCAGTGGTGAGAGGCCGGCGTGCTGCCGCCTGAGCCACAGAGGCTCTAAACTCATTTGTAATATGAATTCAAAATAATTTTTTTTTGCAAGTTGCTTTACGTCGCACCGTCACAGACAGGTCTTGCGGCGACGATGGGACAGGAAAGGCCTAGGAGTGGGAAGGAAGCGGCCGTGGCATTAATTAAGTTACAAACCTAGCATTTTCCTGGTGTGAAAATGGGAAACCACGGAAAACCATCTTCAGAGCTGCCGACAGTGGGTTTCGAACCCACTATCTCCCGAATACTGGATACTGGCCGCACTTAAGCGACTGCAGCTTTCGAGCTCGGTCAAAATTCAAAATAAAGGCATCATAATAACCACTTTATGCTGATATGTATACATTTACCTTCTTTTTTTTACAATTTTGATTTACGTCGCACTGACACACATAGGTCTTACGGCGACGATGGGACAGGAAAGGCCTAGGAGTGGGAAGGAAGCGGCTGTGGCATTAATTAAGTTACAACCCTAGCATTTTCCTGGTGTGAAAATGGGAAACCACGGAGAATCATCTTCAGGGCTGCCGACAGTGGGGTTCAAGCCCACTACGTCCCGAATGCATGCTGATAGATACGTGACCTAAACCAGGCGGGCACTTGCTCGGTAGAAGAAAGAAGATTCATTTATGCAGTAAGAATGTTTATTATCTGTAATCCCTTTATGTAACATCTATTTAAGTATGAACAAACATATTGATTTTACAGAGGTGTGAAAATTATTAGACTCAGAGGAAAAGAACGAAAAAAGTCTTAATTTTAGTTTTTGCCCCCACTTGTCTTTCTAATTTGTTTCACAGAACTCCCTTTCAGTCAAATAATCATCCAACTTACTAAAGTTTGTGAAATACTGAATTATTCGTATTTTTAAAAATATTAGGTTAAGATTATATATTTCTGTTTGGTGTGCTGCTAATCCTACAACATCAATTTCCAAGAATTTGGACAGTAAATAGTACAAAGCACAGTGAATTATACGAGCGATCAACTAACAGCAAAATATAGCAGAACCACTTCATGTAATTCCATTTTATTTAATTACACTCCGAAGAGAAATTAATAATTCTCAACATTAGAGTTTATTGATGGTCCGACTCGTTGGCTGAATGGTCAGCGAACTGACCTTCGGTTCAGAGGGTCCCGGGTTCGATTCCCGGCCGGGTCGGGGATTTTAATCGCTTCTGATTAATTCTTCTGGCTTGGGGACTGGGTGTTTGTGTCCGTCCCAACACTCTCCTCCTCATATTCACACAACACATTACACTACCAACCACCACAGAAACACGCAATAGTGATTACATCCCTCCATATAGGGTTGGCGTCAGGAAGGGCATCCGGCCGTAAAACAGGGCCAAATCCACATGTGCGACACAGATCGCACCCGCGACCCCACAGGTGTGGGAAAAGCGGTAGGAAAAGAAGAAGAAGAAGAAGAAGAGTTTATTGATGAAGGAATCGATTGACAATGTCATTGGAAGAAAATGTAACTTGTGCTCTATAATTTACTTTAAACTGACAACAAGTAACACGTAAAGCAGATCCACTGTAGCATAAAAAGATTTCAATGGACAGGCAAGTAAACGGCGTCACCGTCTAAGAGGCCCGCCTCCCCCTTCAGGGGAGAAATGAAAACATTTCAGTAGTAGAAGGCAAGCAATACGTAATGGGACAATGGAAATAAATAAAAAATGTTGAGTCTAATAATGTTCACACCTCTGTAATAATTATACTTACAATATAATGTGTACTTAAGAACTTCCATACCGAGCGAGTTAGCCGTGCGGTTAGGGTCGCGCAGCTGTGAGCTTGCATTCTCGAGACTGTGGGTTCGAATCTTACCGTCGCAACAACAAGGCAACGGAGTATTGACCTTGTACCTCAAGCAGGTACTATCCTTGAAATGAACAGCATTTCAGCTTAGTTGTATACGTATTAATAAGTGGTTATGATTGCGGTAACAAACCGAATAAATCCTTATTACTCTATAACGAGCCACCGGAGACCACGGGTCCCTTACACCAATATACTCAGAAGATATCCCTGAATAACCTTCGAAAGCTGGTCAGCGAAGTTCGGCTTCAGCCTATATAATACGAGCAAAAATGTTTGAAATTGTACAGTGTTGAACATTAAATGGGATTGTAAATAAAGGGTACAGATCTCTGCACATGGTTATGAGGGTGTTTATGGGTTGTAGTAAGCATGTAAAGGAGAGGGCATATAATTCTCTAATCTACAGTATGGTTCCCGTGTATGGGACCCTCACCAAGAACTGGAAAAATATGCAAAGAAAAGCAGCTCGATTTGCTTTGGGTGATTTCCGACAAAAGGTAAGGTAAGGGTTATTATGCCCGAAGGCAGGTCCGAACCTCCGCAGAGGTGTTCCTGAGCCGGAGTTTACGTGCGGTAGGGTGGCCAGTTCCTTTCCGCTCCTCCATTCCCTTACCCCCACCAACAGCGCGTGGCAACCCATCCAACTCCTGACCACGCCAATGTTGCTTAACTTCGGAGATCTCACGGGATCCGATGTTTCAACACGGCTACGGCCGTTGGCTCCGACAAAAGAGTAGCGTTAAAAAAATGTTGCAAAGCTTGTGCTGGGAAGACTTGGGAGAATGGAGACGAGCTGCTCGACTATGTGGTACGTTCCGAGCTGTCAGTGGAGAGATGGTGTGGAATGACATTAGTAGACGAATACGTTTGAGTGGTTTCTTTAAGGAAAGATCACAATATGAAGATAAAGTTGGAATTCAAGAGGACAATTTTGGGCAAATATTCGTTCATAGGAAGGGGAGTTAGGGATTGGAATATCTTACCAAGGGAGATGTTCAATAAATTTCCAATTTCTTTGTAATCATTTAAGGAAAAGCTAGGAAAACAACAGATAGGGAATCTGCTACCTGGGCGACTGCCCTAAATGCAGATCAGTAGGTACTGATAGTGATTGATTGATGAATTAAATGACAAAACGTTACTGGCCAAAATTCTAAGGCGAACTATTTCACATGGCGGTTTTCTCATGCGCAACGACAATATGTCGCTAAGTTTAGCGGGATCCGTTGCCAACGCAACTGAGTATAACTGAGTGTCCTAGCGTACCCACCTCGCTGCGGACATAGCTTTGTCACGCACTGTATTTACAATGAGCAATTCGAGAAAACGTCTTTTTTCTCTGGTTTTTGGAAGTATCGACTGATAATTCATTTAATAAGAAAATGGCCACATCTTCTGTATTTCCATTGCGCTGTTTTTACGACCAAGAGGCTCTTGAAAGTGCCGCTTCAATAAAAGTAGCAACGATAAAACTCCGGAATAAAATACAGATACTGGTATCGTATATGTGCACTTTTCTGTCGAAATGGGAAAAGAATACGCCAAGATGATGTTGTTTATATTTATGAGCATATACATTGTTCCCAACTGTTTTTAGGCAGGGATTTTTTTTTATAAAGTGATGTGTTGGCAGTCATCTTTGGCTGAATGGTCACCGTTGAGGCCTTCGGTTCAGAGGGTCCAGGGTTCGATTCTCGGCCCGGTTGGGGGTTTTAATCGTGACTGATTGATTCTTCTGGCTCGGGGACTGGGTGTTTGTAGGACATTCCAGCAATCGTAAATGACCAAGGGGAGTGTATATGTGAGAATTTACCGAAGGCAGAAGTATTTAGTCAGCAGAGTCGGATATAATGACAATATCCAGGGAGAGAAGGGTTAAAAACTAGTGAAGTGTTGATATTTACCCATGATAATACAGATAATAAAGATATTTACAAAAATAAACAAAAGTTGAAAGCTAGAAAAACAGCTGAACTTGAAATATTTCTGGTAATATACTACATTAATGAACTTAAACTGGATCCACAAGTTGTACTTGACAAGACGCAAAACAAGATTGACACCCTTGTTAGCTCACCATTTGTGCAATCCGATCAGAAATGTTCAATTTTAAATAGTTGAATATCAACTACTTTTATTTACCCACTCCAAGTTACTCCCAAAAGCAAGACTCCTCAAACTTTTCTGACAGACGCGGATAAAATATGAAAGAGAGGAACCAAATAAATATTACAACAACCTGCAGACGTTCCGGATCACGTGGTTTATATCGAAAGTAAGTATACAGCCCTCGGTCTGTTTTGCGCTAACTGGGAAGCCAAACTGCAGCATATTAACGGCTATGTTAATGAAACTAGGAACTTGGAGCAAGAACGTCTAACTTGTTTGCAAGATCTTGGTATAGAAATGAATGATCAAGTTATGTCCAAAAGTATCAATCTTCCCAATGTAAGGAAGGTCCGGCAGATACTACGAGACAGAGAAGTTCAGTCATAGATGAAGCTGCCGCACATAGGAAAGGGCGTTGGTTTAGTCCAGGAATATACGTCAGGGAACAAACTGATAAGAGATCACTGAGGATTATCCTGTGGGGAATGGAGAGAGGTCACGAATGTGTGCGCCGTTCGCCAGGTGCCGCGAAGGTCCCAGTGTAACATGCTCCTGCCATAACCTTTGTATCTACGTTTCTACGAGTTTCTGGAATCATCTTCGCATCTAGGTCTCTACATACTCCGGCAATATCTTCGTATCTACGCTTCTACTGGATCATCTACTTTCTACTTTAAATATTCTAACCTGCTTTTGCCATCTACTCTTCCTCGTATTACTGGTTTAATCATATTTTGTGCTCACCCGTCTCTCCGCTCCCGTAACTCACTGCATACTGACTGTCGCTCTGTGTCCACCTTTTACTACCTATGTCATCTGCTACGTCACTTAAACCTTCTCGAAAATACTAGTCTTCGCTTCCTTGCGTATGTATAATGGACGGGCTCGCTCGTCTAACCAGCCTGGCATCGACTTGTGTACAGTGTGTGTGAGTGGAGGGGCCACTGACCACGTGCGGCTTGCCGTGCGCTGCGTATTTCTATTCCGTCCAACTGGAAACTTAATATGGTCGGATCTGGGTGAACAAAAAATCCACATGCTATTTTTTGGAACTCTAAATTAGCCCTTCAGGCTAGCTAGCTGTTTATTTACTCTACTTATTGAAGGCTTTGATCTGTGCCTGAACTGTTACTATTTTCTCCTGATTCAAATTTTCACAACATGAAAAGTTTTAATGTGGACTAAGGGTGACCATCGTCGACATAATTTACTCAAGCTTTTAACAAAGGCAGTAACGGGTGGATGAACTCTCTGTAGTTTGCGCAGTCGGATTCCTATTTTACTTTCCTCTCTTATCCTTGCTATTATTATCTTCCTCTTTTCCCTCCCCTCTCTCTTTCACTTGGATTGTCAGACTTTTGTAAAACACCCTGGAGGTGTTGGATTGAAATTGTGGCCAAATATTATTGTTGTCATGGAAAAATGTTGTTCTTTGAAAAGTTTACGTCTGTTATATGATATGATAATGTGTGAACTATTTTGAAAATTGTAAGAAATCCTGGCTAGTAGTTCTTTTTACTCCCCTCTTATTTGTGAATTGTCGAACTTTCTTCTCCTTAATGAAAGTAGGAATTGCATTAATGGTCTTCATCCATGTTTATCTTGGACCTATTTAGATCCTATATTAATCTGTGTGTAGTGTGTAAAGTTATTATTCTAACATAGTTGTTTATCTGAGCTATCGAATGCTGGTCCTTTTTTTTTATAGGGTACCTACCACGGAACCTCTCCCTCTATCCCCCAGTATTGCTTCCTGTTACTCTGCTCGTTGCTATTTTGTTTATGTAAAAATCTTGGTGCGATCAACCCTGTTTGAAGAATTGGTGATATATTATTACCATTGCCTTTGAATCGTCCTGTTTTTCTAACAGCGGTGTTGAAAATATACTATGCAGAATTGACCTTTGTTGTAAAAGGCCTCCCTCACATCAGCATAACACCCTCTGTCGGTGTTGCTACAGAGACCACAAACCCATGGGCTTCCCCCACACCAGCATAACACCTTCTGTCGGTGTTGCTACAGAGACCACAAACCCATGGGCTTCCCCCACACCAGCATAACACCCTCTGTCGGTGTTGCTACGGAGACTACAAACCCATGGGCTTCCCCCACACCAGCATAACACCCTCTGTCGGTGTTGCTACGGAGACCACAAACCCATGGGCTTCCCCCACACCAGCATAACACCCTCTGTCGGTGTTGCTACGGAGACCACAAACCCATGGGCTTCCCCCACACCAGCATAACACCCTCTGTCGGTGTTGCTACGGAGACCACAAACCCATGGGCTTCCCCCACACCAGCATAACACCCTCTGTCGGTGTTGCTACAGAGACCACAAACCCATGGGCCTCCCCCACACCAGCATAACACCCTCTGTTTGTGTTGCCACAGGGACCACGAAACCCATGGGCTTCCCCCACACCAGCATAACACCCTCTGTCGGTGTTGCTACGGAGACCACAAACCCATGGGCTTCCCCCACACCAGCATAACACCCTCTGTTTGTGTTGCCACAGGGACCACGAAACCCATGCCCATGTCCTGGGTGCCTGTCCTCACGGGGAGGTATTGAGAAACTCCCGCCATCATTCGATACGGCACATGATTGCGAACTCTCTGAGAGATCACGACGATGATGATTGCTTAAAGGGCCTAACAGCTAGGTCATCGGTCTCTAACGGTACGAGGTGCAAAAAAATGAAAATGAAAATTTTAAACTGTATCCACTGACTGGAATCTACAACAACTGATGATGAAAACTGATCGTGAAACCAGAACAATCAGTGGATCCAATTCACAATGCCTTAATTACTGGGATGATGGTTATTATCTAAAGAGGTCCAAGATCCAGGTCACCGGCCCCTCATAATGGTATTAATCACTGGTAAATCAGAACCATGGTGTTCCTCCTATATGTCGATGTACTAATCACAGGTAACGCAGACTCATGGTGTTCCTTACATGGTCCCATGGTGTGTCACACATAATGGCACCTCTCACAAGCAACGCAGATTCATGGTGTTCCTCACCTAGTGGTACTAAACACAGCACTACTCACGGTGTTGCTCATATAGTGGTACCAAAAAAAAAAAGGCGATGTAGACCCAAGGTGTATCACACATAATGGTACCACCCACAGGCAACACAGGCCCATGGTGTTCCTCACATAGTGGTCCTACTTGTAGGTAGCGCAGACCCATTCTGAACACAGTGGAACCAACACATTCGAGCGCAGCGCTCGGCACCTACTCTAGCTAGACGCTAGTGTATGCAACCGAGCGCACGTTCCTCCGCCACGGTGGAATGCACACGATGGTACTAATCACAGGCAACGCCCAGATCCGTGGTGCGCCACACATAATGATATTGCTCCTAGGTAACGTAGCCCCGTGGTGTTTCTCGCATAATACCGTCGGGGTCGGAAAAGAACAAAAGTTGACCAAGGGAGGTCGGACAGGAGACTGCCACAAGTAAGTAGAAGCAATGACAGAACTCAGATAAGGGTACTGTGGTCGCCAACCCATGCTCCCAAGTTGGAGAGCCCGTTTAGTAGCCTCTTACGTGAAACAGGGGATACCTTGGGTGTATTCTTCATCTGCGTCCCAACCCACAAGGGGGGTGGGGGGTGGTGGTGGTGGTGGTGGTGGTGGTGGTGAGAGATCACGGTTTCACATTGCATGAAGAGGTTTCTGGCTTAGCTACCGATGGGAGTGCCAGGCCTATTGACATGATAGACTTTCAACCAGCTAGCAAGCAAGGACAGTACGCTTCGAGTCGCACGTTGGCCAGCCCGAAGAGGTGGACGCCGAAAAGCAGTCGATTTACCAGCCAACCGTACAGTATTATAAAAGCAAATATCACCTAGACAACATTTCCGTCCATGGACTCACGATCGGAGCTCGAGGCACAATCCCTAAATTTCTTGTACAGCTGTGGGATTGTCTTGACCTCAACTGCACACGACTTCACATCACCACTGCTGCAATAAGAGGTTTAATAACCATACTCCGCTATCATTTATATAGCATTTGACGAGTTTTACATCATGTTATATTTCCAAATTTATTTCTGTTTCTCGTGTTCTTTGCTATCTTTTCTGTCTGGAATATTCCAGAAAATTCACCAATGATTTGGAAGACATTAATAATTTGTAACCGGTATACTTTGCACTTGTGGCAGCCTCCTCATGGGGGAATTTGTATTAATAATAATAATTACAATGGGGTGGGATAAATTACCATATCTGAGTACCTATTTGATTACTGTGTGCTTGAAGGAGCAATACCAAATGAATGGAGAGTTGTTATACTAACCCCAGTGTACAAAGAGAAGGTTGATTACCAGAAAGCACACAATTACAGCCAAGTCAGTTGCTATGTGTTGCATGTAAGTTCTGGGAATGAATTCTTTCTGATTATATTAGACACATTTTTGAAATTACTAACTGTTTTGGTAGAAGGCAGTTCGGGCATAGGAAAGCTTTATACAGTATCACCTTTCTGAGTGACCAAATAATTCCTATTTTAGCTGAAGACGGCCACAAAAGGGCCGAGACATGTCCTATATTTAATAAAATCATTATGATTAAGTATTGAACAATTGGCACTGTATAATAAATTCTTTTTACGTCGCAATAAGACCTATCTGTGCCGGTGCGACATAAAGAAAGATGTAACAACAACAACAACAACAACAACAACAACAACAACAACAACAACAACAACACATTCATTTTAAGAACTGAGTCCAACAACGTTATAACTCAATGCGGAACCCAAAATGAAATTTATGAGCTGCAAGCAACAAATAGCGCAAACAAGGACTCAGAATCGGTTTCCCCTCCTTAACAGCATCGATACATCAGCGTTAGACCTGCAAAACAAAGAAAGGGACATGTCGGATCTTTAGAAATACATGCCTCCAGTGTATGGCAGATAATATCGCCCTCTTCCGGTTCGGGATCAAGAATCGAAGAGTCGCTAGTCAAATAAATGCATCTGTTTTCATCCAATCCAAATATGATACGGAGATAGTAGGTTCGAACCCCACTGTCGGCAGCCCTGAAAATGGTTTTCCGTGGTTTCCCATTTTCACACCAGGCAAATGCTGGGGCTGTACCTTAATTAAGGCCACGGCCGCTTCCTTCCCACTCCTAGCCCTTCCTTGTCCCATCGTCGATATAAGACCTATCTGTGTCGGTGCGACGTAAAGCAACTAGCAAAAAAAAAAAAAAAAAAAAAAAAAGTGAGTCTGAAAGAGGGCGCATTATTGGCATGAGAGAACGTGATGTATCCATCCGGGAAATTGCTGCTGGTGTGGGACGAAGTGTGTCGGCAGTGCAACGGGTGTGTACAGAATGGTTCACAGAAGGCCGTAGAATACGATGAGATGGGTCAGGTTGCACCACACACACCGACCCCCGAGAAGATCGACACCACATCCGAATGGCATTGGAGGGCATATCTGCGTCCTCCTCAGCTCGGAAGTAACAGTGCAACAGTGTAACACATGGTACACTATCAGGAGTGACAGTCTGTCGCCGTTTATTACGGTCTGGGTTACCGGCACGTCGTCCAATTCTCCGCCTACCTTTGACTATTGTGCATAAACATGCTAGACTGCAATGGTATATGGAACGACGTCACTGGGGATATGATTGGCAGCATATAGTGTTTTTGGACGAATTCAGGTTCTGTTTGTTTGAAAATGATGGCCGCCTTTCGGTTCGCCGCAGAGAGGGGGAGAGGCATCACATTGACTGCATTCACAGAAGACATACAGCGCCAACGCTATTGGGTACAACCACAAATCACAGTTCGTGCGTGTCCAGGGCACTGTGTTCAGTTTGACTTTCGTGAATGACATCCTGCGACTCGTAGGCATACCCTTTCTGCACGACACCCCAGACGCCATATTTCAGCAGGAAAATACGCGACCACATGTTGCTGCACGAACACGTGCCTTCTTGTTGTCACAGGATGTCAGACTTGCCCTGGCCCGCCCGATCACCGGACTTGTCGCCAATCGAAAATGTGTGGAATATGGTGAAATGACGGGTGCGGCGCTGTGACCCAACGCCAACCACCAAACGTGAACTGTGGAGCCAGGTGAATGCAGCATGGATAGCTGTATAACCAGGACGCCATTCGCGCCTGATACACGTCCATGCTATCAAGCATGGAACAAGTTATCAGTGCACTTGGAGGACCCAGTGCCTACTAGGCAAGAGGACACATGCTGAACCTAGGTGACTGAAATGCTAATCGTTTCTGCAGAACATACTAATGAACATGTCCTGTGAATATGAACTTCCTATCTCTAGTCTTTCAAAGTGTTCTGTTTTTGAATGGACATGAGTGTATTTGTTAAGGTCGCCACGATTTCCATGTGATTTCACTATTTAACCAAGAGTCACACTGCAACAATGATGTGTGTATAATTAAAATGTTTTTATGGTGTAATTTGAATGTTCTTTTGTCAATTTTAATAAAATATCCCCCCCAAAACCCCACGGCACTTAACGCCCTTGAAAGGGCCTTGGCCTGCTCAGTGACCGCTGCTCAGTCTGAAGGCCTGCAGATTACGAGGAGCCATGTGGTCAGCACGACGCATCCACTCGGCCGTTATTCTGGGCTTCGAGACCTGGGCCGCCATCTCACCGTCAGATACCTCCTCAATTCTAATCACGTAGGCTGAGTAGACCTAGGACCAGCCCTCAGGTCGAGAGAAAAATCCCTGACCTGGTCGGGAATCGAACCCGGGACCTCCGGGCGAGAGGCAAGCACGCTACCCCTACACCACGGGACCGGCTAATAAAACATTCAATTGTCTTTATTTGTTGGGGGAGCTGTGGGGATATTAGCCAAGTACTTTGTTTTTCAAAGGAGAACCTAAGCCCAACCTTTTCAGCTTGTTGTTTCAAAAATTTATATGTTCTACAGCTGTATCTGTGTTTCTAGAAAGGATTGCTAAATCATCAGCAAAAGCTAGACAGTTGATCTTGACACCGTTCTTTGAAGCACCATTGTATACTTGGTTTCTTGTTAAATTCTTTTTCCCATTCACGGATAACCTACTCCAACACGCAGTTAAAGAGAGTCGGTGATAGTCCATCACCCTGACTTACTCCTGTTTTAATTTCAAACTCTTTGGAAAATTCACCCATTAATTTTACTTTAGAGCAGGTGAGAGTTAGGGTCTGCTTGATAATTTCTGTCATTTTGTCATCCACTCCAAATTCACTCAAGATGTCAATTAAACTTTATGACTGACTGAATCGTACTATTTCTGAAAATCTACAAAGACGACTACCAGATCTTTTGAGGTGTAATTTTCCATAACTCTTTTTAAACATCACATCTGCTCAATGCATGATCTTCCTTTTCTGAAACCACCTTGGTGAGGTAGGATGGCTGCAGCGTTTCGCATACAACACGACCCGTATAAGAAAAAAAAAATTAGTGCAAGCTTAACTCAGACATTACAACACGGTGATTAAACCCGAATGTCTCTATGGAAGTGAATGCCTCCGAGTTATTGGAAAGGCTGGTCTGAGAGAAGCTGAGAAGTTTGAGAGGGAGATCCTTCGAAAGATAATGGGCCCAAAGATTGTGGCTGGACAATACAGGTTGCAAGGTAAGAGGAACTATATCAGAAAACAGAACGACTGATGGAATCCATCAAGAAGCGACGACTCAAGTTCTAAGGCCACCTATTTATAATGGATGACAAGCGGCTGACTAAGAAAACTTTTACCATACTTGATAGTAGACCTAAACCACCAAAGTACAACTTTGAAAAACCGTTTGAGACCCAGATAATAAAAAACTAAGATTGGAATATCAACAACTGGAATACTGAAAAGGAGGATATAGTGTGGTGGACTGATGGCTCAAAGACTATGGATGGCATAGGAGGAAGGATCAACGGGGGAATACCTGAGAGATCAATTCAGATGAGCCTGGGCAAACACACTACAGTCTTTCTAGCCGAAATGATAGCTATCACAACATGTCTTGAAGAACATCTGAAAATAAACTACATGAATAAGAACATTTTCATTTTTACGGACAGTCAAGCGGCCATTAGGGCACTAGAGACAGTCCGGATAATATCCAGAATTGTCTGGTATTGCCACTCACTTCTGTAGCTCTCAAAGTACAACATTGTCAAAATAATATGGGTACCAGGGCATACAGGTATAGAAGGAAATGAAAAGGCAGATAAACTGGCCAGGAACGGGTCAGAAACACATTTTGTAGGCCCAGAACCTGTATGCGGCATTTCCTACTGACAAGTCTGAGACTACATAGGAAAATGGGTACAAAAGAAACAAATGGAAAACTGGAAAAATACTCCAGGATACAGGCTTGCAAAGGAACTGATAAGAGGACGAAACAAGAATCATACTAAAAAACTGTTGAAACTCAGCAGAGAAAATATAAGCTGGGTAGTAGGACTGTTGAGAGCACACTGCCATCGGAAAATAAAACACCTACATAGAATTGGAGTAATAAGAGACAACATATGTAGGAAATGCAATGAAGCAGAGGAATCAGCTGAACACATACTTTTCGAATGTGAGTCGCTCGCTGGGTAGAATCAACTCTCCACTCTAGGACTACCAGGTGAAGAGAGAGGAAAAATTCAGTAAGACCCAATAAGGACAACCTGCAGCTTTGTGAAGGGAGCAGGTATATCTAGGTGGGAAGGAAGGAAAACATGGTAGCAAGAGATCTTAGAGGTCGACTCTAATTAGGAACTAATATTTAGAGACCCCTTGAAGAAAAGAGGAAGAAGAAGAAGAAGTCCTAAACCATATGATAAGTGGTTCATGGAGGTCAGGAAGATCTGAAAAAAATTGGACTAAACTGTGAAGACATTGTTAAGAGAACCAAATACCGACTCAAGATCAAGATCGTGAAGAAGCACAGCAAAACAGCGGGTGGACATCCTAAAGGAAACAGGCTACCAAAAAGATAATGCAACGATATTGGGCTGCAAAGAAAGTTTCTCAAAATGTTGGTTATTGTGATCTCTAACGGCCGTAAACGTAAAAAAATTCAAATATGTATGATACAATCAAAACTCTAAAAGTTCAAAGTTCCAGTCACCCGTCTGTTCAATTGAGACCATTATGGAATTGACATTTAACTTTACCTCACACAGACCACGCGTCTCAATGGATATGCGGGCTAATGCAGGTTAATCTTAAAATGCTAACTGCAACATCACTAAATAGAGAGAGATTCTGCTTCCAACGTTTAACTGTTACATCTAGCGCTGCTCTGGATGCCACATTCAGTTTAATGAGCTCATATTTAATTTTCTAGCGAAATGCACAAGTTGCACAGAATTTCTAATTGGCTCTTGAAGCTTAAGTACGAACTAAGTTACATTAAGTAAACTTGAAAGATGAGAGACAGCTGGTGGCACATTTTAAAAGTAACGTGTTTCTTTGAGACATTCTCCTGAACTTTCCGCCGACGGTGCACTTTACTTTGATTATGCAGAACAAAGGATTCTCTTCTAAAAGGTACACGATAGCCTTTGACCTTCTTTTTTTATCAACCTTACTCGCAGGCATCAGTTTATACTAAATGGAATATTCGCTGCATCGTCATTGAGCACACCATAGGCATTCTCGTGTTGTGTCCGTGTTCTTCAGAACTGTGATATAATGATCACTTCAGTCATTAGACTCGCTTAGTTTCATTTAGATTCTGTCCGGATCCTTAGATGAGTGGTCAGCGTACTGGTGTTCGGTTCAGAGGGAGCCGCATTCGATTCTCGGGCCGGTCGGAGATTTTAGCCGCGTCTGGCTGGTTCCTTTAATTCAGGGCCTGAGTGTTTTGTGGCCTCTTAATCTACACACTACAGTGCAAACCACCACAGAAAATACCTAATATTGAATACATCCGTCCATATATGTTTGGCGTCAGGAAGGGCATCCGGTATTAAAACATGCCATTTAATTTCACCTCGCCTCACACCCGACTCCGTGTCAGGAAACGGGACTAAAGCGTAGACGCACACACTTATAATAATAATTTATTATTATTATTATTATTATTATTATTATTAGCGATACGACCATTTGTGGACCACGCTGACACAATCTACCAGTCCTTCTGTCACGCAGAGTTTACTGAACAGAGTGCAGAGGGCATGCGCTGGGTTATTTATTTTCCGTGAGTGGATCAGAGACCTTGACAATGTCATATATTTTCAAAGCTTTGATAGAAGGTTATCATAACCTAGCTTTATGTCAAATACAATTTTTTTATTGTATAGTTGGTGAAGTGAATTTGCGGGAATGTGCCGTGTGTTTGTGGAATATTGGAAGTAGAAGGTTTAAATTTAAATTTCGTGTCGCTATTTCTAGCGGAGTGCAGCCGTTGTAAGACAGACTCTCCAATGAGGGTGGGCGGCATCTGCCATGTGTAAGTAACTGTCTGTTATTGTGGTGGAGGGTAGTGTTATGTGTGGTGTGTGAGTTGCAGGGATGTTGGGGACAGCATAAACACCCAGCCCCCGGGTGCATAAGACGACTTTGCTAGGTTGACCAGAGCGCAGACTCCCCACTCCTCGAATCTTCGCCTCCCTTCCCTCCCCTGACGCACAGCTACAGACAGTGGCTGCCTCTCTGGCATACTAAATGCGGCAATTTCGTCAATTTGAATCGCACGCCCGGAAGTAACAATGTAATCTAATTTTCTCGAAAACAAATATCCGCCAATCCCATTACACCATGGTTCTTAACATAACACGAAAAACTTTCCTGATTTTTTGTCAGTATAGTTATGATACACGCTGTTTACGTGACCAAATTTCATAATACATAATATTTTAACGTCCATTATAAACAATCTGTCATCAGCCCAGAGGCTGGTTGGATCCTCAAATAGCATCACCAAAGGCTATGCAGTTATAGGGAGACCACAACAACCAATGGCAGTACCAAAATGAGGCGTACTAGGCAAGATGAGGAGTGAGGTAGTTTGCCATTGCTTTCCTCACTGGGTCAGACAGTGCTATTGTAGCACAACTAACCCTATGAGCAACACCTTTCATGACACTCAGACACACTGGTTGTGCTCTGAATGTCATTAATCAGCACCACCCATACCCCAGCAGCTTCCATATTGTCACAGCTTCACTGGAAGCTACACTTTGCTCTGGCCTGTGCCAAGAGATGGATGCAAAAGTACTGTAACCATCAAGAAATGACAGCAGGCAGTATAAACAATACAGGAGTATTAAAAATCTAATTTTTTAAATATATTCATACATAGTGTTCGTGGTGCACAACAGAGGACCATCCTTGTGAGAATTGAGAAGTTGAGAATTTCGTAGTTCAAACAACGGGCAAATTTTAAGTTATGCCAAAAATTAAGCAAATCCGCTAGGAAAACATTTGAGGTGATGAAGCCGACATCGCTCGTATCACCACGACAGGAATTCTGAGCACATGCAATTCATCGCACAGTGAGAAATTGTAAACAGAAACAAGCTAACAGGCCACCCTCCATCTTCTACGTGATTCAATTCGTCGTAAGCGTCCTGAGCTGTGGTCTAGGAAGAACCAACTCTTGCTGCACTACAGTGCCAGTCCAAGTGCTTATCCATGAGGAACTGGCAAGTCAACAGGTCACTGGTTTAACACACCCTCCATGCTCACCTGACCTCTCCCATCACGAAACGCTTCTCGTTTATCATTTGGAAGCAAAATTACGTGAGCGTGGATTTCATTCCGCCGAAGAAATCATTACTGCTACAAGATCAGTCGTATAGGATCTTCTTGCCAATATATTTTAATAATAATAATAACAATAATAATAATAATACCGGGCGAGCTGGCCGTGCGGTTAGGAGCGCGCGGCTGTGAGCTTGCATCCGGGAGATAGTGGGTTCGAATCCCACTGTCCGCAGCCCTGAAGATGGTTTTCCGTGGTTTCTCATTTTCACACCAGGCAAATTCTGGGGCTGTACCTTAATTAAGGCCACGGCTGCTTCCTTCAAGCTCCTAGGCCTTTCCTATCCCATCGTCGCCGTAAGACCTATCTGTGTCGGTGCGACATAAAGCCACTGGCAAAAAAAGAAATATAATAAAGTAAAAGTCATGAGGGAACTCTCCATAGGGTTTGAAATCAAAACAGGGGTCAGACAAAGTGATGGGCTATCTCCGGTTCTCTTCAACTGTGTTTTGGAGAAGATCATACGCGAACGGTAAAAAGAACTGGACAAGAAAGGACTGATCAACCAAGACATATTGGAGGATCAAAAAATGGCATAAAGATCAACTGCCTTGCATTCGCAGGTGACCTCGCGATCCTGTCTAGAAACACTAACACAGCTACAGAGCAGGGTATACTAAAACAGGAAGCAAATAAAGCAGGACTCCAAATTTGCTAAAAAAACAAATGTATGACCAATATCAAAACAACCACTTGAAGACAGAGCATGGTAAGATAGAAAGGAATGACGGGTTCAAGTACCACGGAGTACATCTGAGAACTAGCGAGAGAGAAGCCAACTACACCAGGCGAGAGAAGATGATCGCTGCTTTTCCTAGGACACGCGCTCTGTACTAGAGGAAAGCCACCTCAAGTCGAGCTAAACTAAGACACTAAAATACAGTAATCATAACAGAGTGTCTGTATGGCTAGTGAATGCCTCTGAATGACAGGAATGTTGGAACGAAGAGAAGCCGAGGAATTTGAGAGGAAGGTCGTCCGCAAGATAATGGGTCCAAAAATCGTGGATGGCCAGTATAGATTACGAAGAGGGGGAGAAATTTACAGAAAGTGAATGACTCACTGAAGAAAAGAAGACCCAAATCTTATGGACATCTGCTTAGAATGGATGAGAAGAGGCTGACAAAACAGGATTTTAAAACATTTGACAATAGATCTAAAGTTTCAGACAAATGGTTAACGGATCTTGAGCAGTCTGGATTAAATCGGGGAGACATCCGAAACAGAACAAAGTATAGATCAGTGATCGACAGTTTCAGAGGCTTCCATGACGAGCAGAAATTGAATTAACAGAATGGACAGAGAAAGAATGCAACGATTTTGAGCTGAAAATAAGGCTTCCAGTAATGTGTGATTGTTGCTTAACGTGATCTCAAATGGCCGTAAACGAATGTAATAATAATAATAATAATAATAATAATAATAATAATAATAATAATAATAATAATAATAATAATAATACGTCCCAATAACTAATTTTATGGTTTTAGGAGACGCCGAGGTGCCGGAATTTTGTCCTACAAGAGTTCTTTAATGTGCCAGTAAATCTATCGACACGAGGATGACGTATTCGAGCACTTTCAAATATCACCGGACGGAGCCAGGATCGAACCCGCCAAGTTGGACTCATAAGCCAGCGCTACACCGTCTGAGCTACTCAGGCCGGTAATATACTTCAGTAATGATTCCAGCAACTATACCGACGTTGACGGACGTACATAGCGACCAACGGCGACAATCTTCAGGGGCGATATGGAGCTCTGCAAGTGTATGCTGTGTTGCCTGCACTTTAGGCGTGAGTTCACATGCTTATCGAGTGTGTTAGTGAAATGGGTTTGTAGAGCGTGGGTTCTATTCCTATTGTCAAAATCTCATTTTTGGTGTGAAGTCTTTTACGTAACTCTAAAACAGAAGTAATCATTATATTTTTAAGTTCAGATACAAGGCATCATCAGCTAACTTCTCCCAGCTGCCTGGTTATTTCCCAGAAATTTATAGTAACACTGCCGTTGATTTTACAGGAAAACGACTCTTCTTTTTTTTCTACTGCTTTTCCCCCAAATCACCGCGTCGCACATGTTGACTTAGCCCTGTTTTACGGCCGGATGTCTTTCCTGGCACCAATCCTATATGGAGGGATGCGTTTCTTTGGTGGATGGTAATGTACTGTGTTGTGTGAAAATGAAGAGGAGTGGACTTTTTTACAATCTGCTTCACGTCGCACCTACACAGACAGTTCTTATGGCGACGATGGGATAGGAAAGGGCAAGGTGTGGGAAGAAAGCGACCGTGGCCTTAATAAGGTACAGCCTCAGCATTTGCCTGGTGTGAAAATGGGAAACCATGGAAAACCATTTCCAGGGCTGCCGACAGTGGGGTCGAATTCACTATCTCCCAAATGCAAAGTGACAGTTACGTGACTCAAACCGCGCGGCCACTTGCTCGGTGAAGAGGAGTGTGTTGGGACAAACACAAAACACCCACTCTCCAAGTCAGGGGAATTAACCAGATGCGATGAAATGAAACGTAATGGCGTATGGCTTTTAGTGCCGGGAATGTCCGAGGACAAGTTCGGCTCGCCAGGTGTAGGTCTTTTGATTTGACTCCCGTAGGCGACCTGCGCGTCGTCATGAGGATAAAATTATGATGAAGACATATACACTCAGCCACCGTGCCAGCGAAATTAACCAATTATGGTTAAGATTCCCGAAACTGCCGGGGATCGAACCCTGGACCCCTGTGACCAAAGGCCAGCACGTTAACAATTTAGCCATGGAGCCGGACAACCAGATGCGATTAAAATCCACGATCCATCCTGGAAATGAACCCGGCCCTTCTGACCCGAAGGCCTCAAAGCTGAGCATTCAGATAAAGAGCCTGACTTATCACAACACGATTATTATCAATAACTTAAAAATTTGTTAATTGGTCATTCGCGCAAGTTCCCTTGAAGTGTATTTGATCCATTCCAGACTGGTCCCTTGTAAGTGAATGTGAAGAAATAATATTTGTGAGACACGAATGTGATCAGCAATCGTGAGTCCGACCGCAGTCATGACTCCCTTGCTGCAGATAACACTGCCGGCTGTTTGGCCCTCATTAGCTCCCTACGATCGATATCCAATTCCAAGCTTTAGCAAAATGCCTCCACCAAGAGGATGTGAATGGCCTCTATATCCCGCCGCAAGGGTTTGTGCGAGCATTGAATTTCTTTTTCTGTTCTTGTATTGTTACGTGTATGAGAGCTGCTTAGACACTCGGCAATGACAGGTTTCAGGATTCAGTTCTACAATCGGGAGAGGAAGTCTGAGAGTAATTTGTATCGGGAGTAACAAAATTCAGTAGCCAAACTTCTAGGGATAGACCCTCGGTGGGTGGCGATGGTAGAATAACACCCACGGTATCCCTTGTCTAACTTAAAAGGAGGAACAAGCGCTCTTATCTTGGGAACGTTATGTTGGCGTCCACGGTTCTCCCAGCTGAGTATAGCACTGCTTCCACTTACTTGTGCTAGATCCCTCACTATCCTCTATCCTATCGGACCTCCCTTGGTCAACTCTTTTCCTGTTCCAACCCCGACGGTATTAGGTTTCCGGGGCCTTGGGAGCCTTACATTTTCACGCCCTTCGTGACTCTTGTCTTTCTTTGACCGATACCTTCATTTCTCGAAGTGTTGGAGCCCTTCCATTATTCTCTCTGATTAGTATTAATAGACGATGGTTGCCCAATTGTATTTCCTCTTAAACCAATAATCACCACCACCTGTTCTGTGAATGGTAGAAGAGACTAGAACACATGGTGGGCTGAGTGGTTCAGACGGTTGAGGCGCTGGCCTTCTGACCCCAACTTGGTAGGTTCGATCCTGACTCAATCCGGTGGTATTTGAAGGTGCTCAAATACGTCAGATTTAGTTGCACGTATTAGAAGTCCTGCGGGACAAAATTCCGGCACCTCGGCGTCTCCAAATAACTAGGACACATATGTTTTGTGAAAATGAACATAAGTTGGAAAGTGATGTTCTGAGAATATTTTGTTAAGAGCGAAACCATACTATCCGGTATTGACAGAGTTTATGAAACTTAACGCTTTTCATTAATTATTCATTATTAATTCACTAATTATAGCACATGTAACACTATAACAAACTATAACCTTCCAATGAATGTCAGATTGGAGTTGGTGAAGATATTGGAAGTTTATGGTGAAATCAATATCAATGAAATCGTATGTCCGATTACTATACGTCCAGGTATGTCATAAACCTAAATCACTCGCTCAACTATATGAACGACAGGCAACGGACTGAAGGTATCGGCAAAAACGACAAGCTCTGAACCCCGTGGTATCTCGTTAAATTACGGCGGATAATGAGATGTCATGGCACGTAATACAGAATTAAGTGAATATTGCAGTTTCCTCAAGTAAAGTTTGTTAAATGCGAATAAATGGCGAGAATATCAATGATTGAGATGTATCGGAGGCCATGGAATGAGTTGAATTAATCGGGCTAAATTAAATCTGTATATGAGGGCCATATCCTGCTTATATAGTCCGATACGACTCGATGATCGAGACTGGTAATGAAATTGTCGATTGATAACCAAAACATTATGTGGCAGATTGTTAAACGAATTCCTTTGCCGACGTAAATGATCATACAAGAGCGCACTGCATTAAGAAGTCAAGTGTTTGACTGTCAAAAACCTATGGAAGCTGGGAAATAGGGAGAAGGCTAAACAAAGCAAACCGGCTGTTATTATTGTAATGTGGTATGGGATTTTGTTTTAAAAATAAGAGTAGACTTCAGTTCTGTTAAAAACTCAAAGAGGATTAGAGTCGTTGCACACGGAGCGAAAGAAATCAGACGAGAAGTTAGATCACAATACGATATTGATAGATTATAACGAGAGTAACCTTTGTACAACAAAATACTTATTTTGTTTTATCATAATACTAAGGCAAGTGTTGTATGCGAATATTGTAAACTAGCTGTAGTACCCGGCGTTGCCAGGATAGTTTCTGAATATTTACCTTTAAGATTTGCATTACCAGTTAGTTATGTGTGATGTGAATTTTCATAGAATTCCTTTTTGACTTGCAGATTGATATGTTATGATCTATTATGTAGTTTTAAAATTATTTAGATGTGTTTGATTTCAAGTTTTAGATTATTTAATTTTCGACTAAAACTTCGTCCTTATGGAAGCTCGAATCGACTGGGAAGTATTTGATCCTGTCAAAAATTAATAAGTGATAACTATATGTATTTAGCCGTCGCACTATAGATACGATGTACAGGATTTCAACTGTCAATGAGACTGTCCCCCTCCCGCCCTCCACCACTAAGAGATATAAAATCTGGATTGTCACCATTCATCTCAGTGACCCAGAAAACTGTAGATTCGACACTGTTTTCGATTATTTTTATATCTCACTCCCCCTCACCCACACCCCAAAGGGGTGGTGGTGGTGATTATTGTTTTCAGAGGAAGTACAACTAGGCAACCATCCTCTATATAACACTAATCAGACGGAAAAAAGGAAGGGGTCCGACACTTCGAAAAATGAAGATATCGGCCAAAGGAAGACAAGGGCCACGAAGGGCGTGAAAATGAAAGACTCCCTAGCCCTCGCAAACCTAACAGCGTCGGGGTCGGAAAAGAACAAGAGTTGACCAAGGGAGGTCGGGTAGGATAGATGAAAGTGAGGAGCCTGGCACAAGTAAGTGGAAGCAATGCCAGGACTCAGCTAAGGGCCCCGTGGTCGCCAACCCACGCTCCAAAGTTCAGAGCTCCTCGGGCACCCCAAAGGGGGCTGAACATGAATTTAAAAAAATCGGAGTGTCACTAATTATTTCAGCTACCACGAAAAATATGGATTCGATAATATTCTAGATTATTTTTATACCACCCCCCTCGCCCCCTGCCCATAAGGGTGCTAGGGGTGTCTTACCCTCACGCGGTTTGTCTCCTCATACTAACTGATAAGTGTACCAAGTTTGGTGAAATTGCTCCAGTGGTTTAGGAGGAGATGTGTCATTTACACACCCACACACCCACGCACACACATACATCAATTTATATATATATAGTAAGAAAAAGAAGATAATATTTTTATATGTAGTTTTTCGATTAATTTTATATCTCACCCCCTACGCTCCCCACTTGGACTTGCAAAAAATCCGGAGTAATACCATTCATCTCAGAGACCCTGAAATCTATGGATTCGAAACTGTTTTTTAATTATTTCTATATCTCACCCCCCCCTTTGCTTCCCACCTAAAAGGGGGATGGACTTTAAAAATTCAAGAGTATTACTTTTCAACTCAGCGACCCCGAAAACTATGAATTCGACACTATTCTCGATTATTATTGTAACTACCCCCCCCCCCCTGACCCTCTCCCTTAAGGGCGCTAGGGATGGCTTACCCCCCACAGTGATCGTCTCCCGATAGTAAGTAATACGTGTACCAAGTTTGGTTGAAATTGCTCCAGTGGTTTAGGAGAAGATGTGTCATTTACACGTACACTTCCATTTCTATATATAGTAAGATTTTTATACTCGTACTTCACCCCCTTTCCATCCCCGCCCAAAGGAGTCCTATGAGTGCCTTACACAACAGTATATTTTTTCCAGATATTAAGTCTTATTTGTACCAATTTTGGTTGGCAGCTATTCCCAAACGTACACACATAATCTCACTGCTCTAGAATCCTGGAGCTGACGTTGCCATGGTTACGGCAGTTCATTTCTTTATCCGATTCCTAGAGCAGGGGTAGTGTGGTGCCAATATCTCCGTAACGGTTGGTTTTAGGGCCTTAAAACATGGTTTTCGGGCCCGTAGAGCTTACCGAGTTTTGTTCTTTGCGTCAAGAGGATTAAATTGAGCTTTGTCTCGTCCTTATACGACAAATTTGATATTTTGCCTATATTAGCCTATTATTTTTATATTTTTCCTATAAAACCCCCGTCTTTTCAAAGATTTTAATATGATATGCATATCAAAACCTTCCCCGGGGTGAGTATGCTCTAAATATGAAGTTTGGTTGAGATCTATCCAGCCGTTTCGACGTGATGGTGGAACAAACAAATAAACAGACAAACAGACACGAACAACTTTATTTATAAGATAACATTAATGCATGTAACCTTACTCTAACGAATAATTATAAGTTTCAGGTAACATGAAGCCAGCAACCAATGGATACGATTATGAGATCCTTATGAGTCCCAGCATGACCAAATAATTTCCATAGGATCTCGAAAGGTCTGACGAGAGCTGAGATGGACACCAATGGTTAGAATTTAAACGCTGGTGAATGAGAGGTGTCTTCTTCACGAAGCCGACGAAGGATGAGTATTCCAAGTCAATGTCTTACTATCCCGCTATGTAGCAGCTTTTTAAAGTAGAGTAGTATGTTTTTATTTATGTCAATTTATGACATGCCAAATTATACAACTTGAAGGCGACCGTTCCACTTGTCAATTATTGCTTCACGGTGGATAAGAGTGTTGTAAAATCGTGTCGTAAATGATCCTGAATCGCGAGATATTGTGCACTGTGTCATATAAATCTAAGCGAACGCTAGCAAGGTTATACAGATAGACTTTGGCATGGATAACATTCGTATTAAATAGTGCCATTATGAATATATCTTAGTCTAATTCGTGGTTCGAATACATTAGAAGGAATTGATAATCATAATGTGCGTAATTTAGAGTCATCAGCGATCATATTCTTACGTTGAGTACAGTGTTCGGGAATGTAATTGTGACGTTGTTACGATAATATTGCGTTAATACGGCGATGGGATTAGTAGTCTTCGTAACGTGAAGTGCCTGAATATATTTTCCTAATGAAATAAGAATTCGTTGAGCATGACATATGAATGATGTGGTGAAATGTTTATTATGATAGGATCGTCGAAATATGCAAATGGTTGATGTTATATGAATTGTCGTGAATGTGTCATTGGGGTTATGCATGTTATAGAATGATGCGTTATAGAAGTCCTGATGAAATTTATTGTGGTAGGAATAGAATTAGTCATGCGTGTGGATTCGATATTGCTATAATGAATGGTAATTATTTAGGCATGAGGCGGTATTTATAATAATACTTCAGGGTATTTCGAGAACACTGATAGTATGATGGTCTAAATTATATTAATAAGATACAATGTAGATGTTTGCGCACAGTATTGGATTGACATGAGATCTTTACGAAGTTATATTACTGCATAGTTGAGAACCATGTCACAAGGGATGTGTATGATTTTCATTCATATACGGTGAGTAAATCAATTCCTCTTGCTAGCTGAATTTCTTTTATAACCTATTAGGTTTGACGCTTAGAGCTGATGTGGTTTTACAGGTTGATTTCTCGGAGGATACCAGAGCTGCAGAGTCATCGTAGTTTGAAATCATTGTAGTTGGCGTTGATTATATTTTCAAATATCCATTATTTAGGTGCAGATGCTGGCGAAACCCTGAAGAGATTGAGTTCATTTCTTATTTGCTCAATGTTGTTGATTGACAGATTACGATGTTGTCTTATGTTATTTGATCATTTTCTCGACCTGTATGATGATCATGAACGTAGATCACCGGCGTGTTCAAGTTGTTAGATACATTTTCAACAAATTTAGCGATGATTTGAGTATAATGACGGGATGTTGAGACATTTACTGGAGTCAGAATAGGCGTGCCAAGCCAACAAGAATTAACAATCTTTGACCATCAGTTTGAAGACAAAAATGTAGTGAATGATGGACTGAATTTTAATTTTTAAGCCTTCAGCACTGAGATATTGATTTCTTTTGATTTTTTCCGAAAAAATCAATACTATCATTGAAGTATAAAAAGCGATATTAACAAGAGTTGGAAGTTAGGTATTCTCTTTTCTTTTAATTAACGTGCATTCAATTACTTCTATATCCATTTGTGTTGTTTTCATTTTATTAATGTTGTAGCTGTTATTTAAAATATATTCTTAGTCATTAAACGGAAAATCCTTCCATGAAAGTTATATTTTCGGTGTTCTCATTTTTTCATAGCATAAGGAACGTCATGATAATAACCTAGACTAGGATAGTAATTAGCAATCGTTTTCTCACGTCAGTCGAACCAACATAAATCCACCATATGATTCTGTGACCCAACTCGATGAACTTTCTCGTCCCTTGAGTAGAGACTCATGTTTCTTCGCTGATACCGGCCGAGGCGCAGCTTTAACATCAAGAACCCTGAACTAAGAGATTCGTGAAAAGTCACAATACCTGTAAAAGAAACGCGCACTAATAAACAAAGAATGACATGTTTCGTTCTGTAAGAACATCCTCAGATTCTATTTAATCACTTTAAGCCATGCGAATACATCTACAATATTGTTTACGCTGCATGAACTTGTCAATGATCGTGATTTGATGTTATGAACAAGTGAGACAAGAATTCAGTGTCACTGTCACCTTCTCAGAGTTGCTATGGTGTCAGTGGACTTTCATCATCGAAGAAGAGAGAAAAATATATATTTCTTTTTTAAACTGTTACGATTTATGAAAATTAAATGGCTTCAAAATTCCTCCATAACATCCCACACCGAGTCCACTAATTCAGTCACCAGTGATCAACATTTAGGGCAGTCACTCAGGTGGCAGATTCCTTTATCAGTTCTTTATGTTAAATAATTGTCCAGCTCCATGGCTAAATGGTTAGCGAGCTGGCCTTTGGTCGAGAGGGTCCCGGGTTCGATTCCCGGCCGGGTCGGGGATTTTAAGTTTCCTTGGTTAATTCCTATGGCTGGGTATGTGTGCTGTCTTCAGCATTAGAAATCATCCTAGGGCGACATCCTCACACACGCGCAGGTCGCCTGCACGGCGTCAACTCGAAAGACCTGCACTCGGCCACACGCCGTCATTATTATCTTAAATAATTCAAAGAAATCGGAAATTTATCGAACATCTCCCTTGTTGCATTATTAGATTTCCGATCTGTCCTCTTGAATTCCATCTTTATCATCATATTGTAAGATTTCCTACTTTTAAAAACTCGATTCAAGCTATTCGTCTACTACTGTCATATCTCCACTGACAGCTTGGAACATACCGCTTAGTCGATCAGCTCGTCTCCTTACTCCCAAGTCTTCCCAATCCAAAATTCGCAACATTTTCATAACGCTACTCTTTAGTTGGAAATCCGCCAGAACAAATTGCGCTGCTTTTCTTTGGATCCTTTCCGGTTCTCGAATCAGGTAATCCTGGTCAGGGTCCCATACATTGGAACCATACTCTAACTGGGGTTTACCAGTAACTTACACACCCTCTCTTTTACATCCCGTAGGTACCCTCATAATCATACGAAGACAATTACAACCCTTATTTACAACCTTGTTAATGTGAATGCCTTCGCTAGGCTGAGTAGCTCGGACGGTAGAACGGTGGTCTTCTGAGCCCAACTTGTCAGGTTCGATCCTGGCTCAGCCCGATGGTATTTGACTTAGTTAACTTGACGTAATTCCACTCGTTCCCACTGGAACATAGGGCATCCGTGAAAACGTCTCCATTGTGGTCGTCGACTTGCCGATGCTTTAACTTTCTTCCAAGTCTTCCCTGCTTCAAGAGCCTCCTGCTCTAGAGTCCTCCTCCAGGTCTTCCTAGGACGATCTTTCCTCCGTGCCCCTTGCGAATTCCATTCCGATGCTGTACGTTCTATAGCTCCCGCTGGCTTTCTCAATGTATGACGTACCCATTTCCAGTTCCTCCTCTTGATTTCCACTGCGACTGGAACTTGGTTTGTTGTTCTCCATAGCTCTCCACTGGATATAATTTCAGGCCATCTGATGTTTATGATGCGTCGTAAGCAACGGTTTATAAATGTCTGCAAGAGGTTAGTGATAGTTCGTGTAACCTTCCAAGTTTCACAAACATACAGAAGGACTGATTTAACATTTCTATTGAAAATTTTTATTTGGTGGTACTTGAAGGTGCTCAAATATGTCAGCAGCGCGTCGTTAGATTTACTGGCACGAAAATGAACTCCTGCGGGAGAAATTCCGGCACCTCGGCGCCTCAGAAATCCTTCAAAAGTAGTTAGTGGGACGCAAAAACAAAAAAAATTACTATTTAACACCTCAGGGAATAACTTTCCTTTTCCATATGTCAGTTTGGACACCCTCGAGGGGGTGCCTTGTGCGGTGCCAATACCGGTGCGCTATGCCGCGCTCCTCACCTGGCCTGTTTGTGAAAATAAGCATAAAAGGAATAAATATATACAAGTTGATAATAATAATAATAATAATAATAATAATAATAATAATAATAATAATAATAATAATAATAATAATAAGGATAAAATGGTGGAGTTTTTACTGTATTGTGTGTACTGTAATTGTAGATATGGTTAAAACGCAACATTATTCGGCACGTGCCATGGCTGTTTAGGAGGTTATCTAAATTTTTTCGGACCAGCGGCAGGGGTCGAGCCCGGATGGTCAAGCCGGAATATTTGTATGTTTGTTGCTTAACTGTATCGGGCCCTGTCGCTGGGTTGTGTTCTAGAATATATTTATATTCATGTGTATCAGGTGTTATTGATACTTGACAGTCTTGCCTAAGCCACGGACGAGTGAGGTCGTGTTGAGCGGAGGGTCCCGGGAGTGGGAGGTGTGGGTGAAAGTGCCGAGAGCTGGAAGGTTGTGGAGAAGTGTGCCGACAATGATTAGTATAGAGCAGTACAGGGCGACGGTAGGAGGATGGCAGGGAAGAATGAAGAAAGAAGAAATGAAATTAGGAAGGTGTTATATGGATTTGGAGAGAAAAGGTGAATTATTGCTATCAGCGGCGGTGATTTTAATTTTGCTATGTATTGGGGGGGTCGAATTGAACCCAGGCCCGACCCCTAGTAGAAATGAAGAAAGGGAAAATATGGACGCATTCAAAAGAGCTGTAAAAGAGGTGGTGGAAGAAGTTGGCCCTTTTGAGCAAATTAAAAATATGATTAAGGAACAAACCAGGGAATTTGAAAGAATGGAGGTATGGTTAAGAGAGAAAACGGAAGGCATAACAGTACAAGTGAGACATAACACCGGAGAAGTGGCAGCATTAAGGGAAGAAATAGGACGAATAGAAAAGGAAAACTTGAAGCTGAAAATAGAAGTGGAAGCAAATACTTTACATCGAAGAAAGAAGTGCTTATTTATCTATGGTGTGCCTGAAGAGTTGAGAGAAGACAAAGTACTGACAACTTACAAAGTTGTGGATTTAATACAGGGGAAGTTGAAACTTAATTTTAGTGAAGTAGATATAGATGATGTGCAGAGGGTGGGAAAAATTAGGGGCAAAAGGCCTATCAAACTAGAACTGTTTTCTACGTTGATGGCTGATGCTGTGGTAAGAAATGCGAGTAACATGCAGAGAGAGAAAATATGGATCAAGAGAGACGTTGGATGGGAGACGATTAGGAACGAGAAAATACTTAGAAAACATAAGATTCGTGCAATAAATCAAGGTTTGAGAGCGACTATTAAAGGGCAAGAGCTAGTGGTAGCAGGCAGAAATTGGAAGAAAATTTGGACTGTAAATGGACTGATTGACTTAGACAGGAGGATAAAAGAAGACGAAGAAAAAGTGAGTAGTGCAACGAAAGGTAGGAAAGTGAGGAGTGATATCAGTATTAGTATGGACTTAGAGATGAAGGCAAAGCGGGCTGAAGAAGAAGGGAGCAGTGCAGCGAGTAGTGGAGAGAATAGGCAAAATACAAGAAGTAACAGTGTAAGTGTAATTATAGGAAGTAGTTCTGAAAAGTGTCAAGAGAGACAGAGCGAGGTGCTAAGTGGAAGTACGAACAACGGTAAGGAAAGAGCAGTGGACGGACAATGCAGGAGAGAGGCTGAAGAACAAAGGGGTAATGAGGGAAAGGAGAACGAGCAACAAGAAGCCGAGAGAGCTGGGTGTAGTGGTGTAGTTAGACAAGATCAGGGTATAAAAGTAAGACCAAAGTTAACCTATGAGTACCTCGCACAGAATTTGAGTTTGAGCATAGGGAGAGATAGAAGATATACGGACAATATGATGAGAGCTAGGTTAAAAGTAGTAAAAAACAATAATATAGTGAGTAAGTAAGTAATTAAGGGCGTGGAGGCTGAAATGTTGTGATGGAGAAGTGGTATACAAGTTATGATATGTTAAAGGGTTGAAAGATGGTGTTGGAGAAGTGGTGGTATAATATGGTGGATGGCAGTTTGTTGTTATTTGGAGCTGGAGGAGTGATGATAAATGTGGTGTTGGATAAGTGTTGTAATTTGGCTATTGGTAAATTTTGGTTCGGTGGAAGATGGAGTTTTCGGGAGGTAATTATGATGGGTAATAGGATGAATATGAGTGTATGGCAAATTGAGCAAATTATGATATGTTACAGAGTTTAAATGTGGTGTGGGAGAAATGGTGGTATAAGAGGGTGAAGTGTAGTGTTGGAAGTATTGAAGGCTTAGTATTTAAGTTATGCTATGTTATAGGGTTGAAATGTGGTGTTGATGGCTATTTAATTTTTGGAGCTGGAAACAGGTGAGTTTATTATCATTTTGTATTGTATTGGTGACTGGTATAAATGCGGAGTGATGGCAGACGAGTGTGTGTTAGGGCTGATAGCCTAGTATTTATGATTAGGTGATGTATGGTTTGCTATTATGTGTATTGAGATGGTTTATTTACGGATGATTGCGTGGGAGTTGGGAGGTGGTATATTGTATTGGTGTTTGAAATTTTTGGTTTGTTTGTAATATAGCGAGTAAGTAAGTTATTAAATGTTGTGATGACGAGTGTGTGCTAGGGCTGAAATGTGGTGTTGGAAGTAGAGGTGGTAAATGTGGAAATGTGGTGTTGGAAAGGTATGGAGAAGTGGGGGTGTACTCGTGATGATGGCATATGAGTGGGTGGTATTTGTGGATGTTGAAATGTGGTGTTGGAAAAGTATGAAGTTGTAGTAATGTAATTTGGCTATTTGTAAATTTTGGTTTGGTGGAAGATGGAGTTTTCGGTAGGTAATTATGATGGGTAATAGGAGGAGTATGAGTGTATGGTAAATTGAATAAGTTATGATATGTGATATGTCTGTTAAATAGATTGAAATTAGAGAAGTTGGAAGTGGTGATATAAGATAGTGGAAAGCAGAAGGTGAGTGTAATTGTCGGAGAAGTAGAAGTGGTATATATAGAAAGGAGGTGTTGGAAATGTGGTTATGAGGTGATGTATGGTTTGGTATTGAGATGGTTTATTTACGGCTGAATTCGTAGGAGTTAGGAGTCGAAATTTCAATGTTATTATGGAGTGGTATGACGGAATGAAATGAAATGAAGCAATATTACCGAGGTTTTGTGAAAGTTGTGGTATGGTGGATTGGAATGTAATGACGGAATATTGTTGTTATTTTGGCTGGTTTGGTATGTATTCGTGTAATGTTGCTGTGGTAGTTTATTTTGGAGTAGGTCAGGGAACAATAAAGCTGATGTAAATGCTGAAGGTAAACATAGGCATGGTTGGCCTGAGCACACCAAAGCAGAGTAGGTCAAACAGAAAAAACAATGGCGGTGTGGGAATGTGCTGAGTAAGAAAGGACAGTTGGTGGAAGGTGTAATCTTGCTCCGGGATCACATATGTGATATATTGCAAGTAAGGCAAACGGTTCATAGAGGGAATCTACCGTTGGCCAGTTGATTATTAATATTATTATTCCTTTATTATTATTTTATTATATTATTATTATTATTATTATTATTATTCCCTTATTATTATTATTTTATTATATTATTATTATTATTATTATTATTATTATTATATTATTATATTATTTGTTTATTTATTCAGCTATTTATTTAGTTGTAGGGTGGCTTAGGTAAGACTCTATTGGGAACATGTATTGGGGCTAAACGCCTGTGTTGTTCATCAATAAATATTGTATTGTATTGTATTGTACTTATTGATACTTGAAATTTAGAAAGACAGCATTTGATATTGCAGCTTTTATTGATTTTCCGCCTCGGCTACCGGTGTTTCCAGTGCTTCGTTGATTGTGGTGGTGCTGGTTTATTGTGGATGTGCTGACTTTGGGTGAGGATTTTGCTGTTGTTAGGTTATTAGGCTGGCTGTTGAGAAGGCTGGGCCATTTCTTAGGAAGTGAGGCGAGGTTTCTTGCTTCTTACGCTATGCTTGGTGGGGTGGATTCGGTGGTACTTGGGTAAATAATTAACAGTCTAGTCGGTCGGCGAGTCGGTCCACGAAGTAAATCCCCACCTCGAACCCGACTGGCTCTACTGTTACCATACTCCAAACTGGGAAGTTCACAAGGAATTGAAAATAGTACGTAACATTGCCCAGTTTTAATTTACAGCCCAGCGTAAAAGTTCGATAGTGGTTGTAGCTGTTGCAGCATTATTGTGCGTTAATGAAACAAAATACGAAGAAACGCGTGTAGATGAATACATAACTGAGAGATAAACAGTGACTTTCTCATGTCAACCTTTTACGAACTCTTGTTTTCTCGAACTGTTGCAGACGATTCGGCCAAACATTGAGAACCAGCAGACGCACATGAGAGACACCATCATTCTTGAAGAAGAAAAAAATATTATGATTTCTAGCGACAGGGAGAAGTCATGAAGACTGAAATTTAACAGTGTAATATCTCTCCAGCTACTTGGAAACTTCGTCCCTGAGGTGTGTCGCGCACGTTGCAGCCGGAATATTTGTATATAACCACGGGTAGCTGATGATCGGGTTCGAACTCACCATTCCCCGAATGCAATCTTACAGCTATGTGAACCAAATCACGCAATGAACTTTCTCGGCGACCACGGAATATTTGAAGAAAACAATGTAGGCAAATTTGAAATTAAAACCAAGTTTACTGTGTCTACGAATCATAATCTTAAACTGAAAAGCTTAAGGTCCGCTTCTGTGGTGTAGTGGTTAGTGTGATTAGCTGCCACCCCCAGGGGCCCGGGTTCGATTCCCGGCTCTGCTACGAAATTTGAAAAGTGGTACGAGGGCTGGAACGGGGTCCACTCAGCCTCGGGAGGTCAACTGAGTAGAGGGGGGTTCCATTCCCTCCTTAGCCATCCTGGAAGTGGTTTTCCGTGGTTTACCACTTCTCCTCCAGGCAAATGCCGGGATGGTACCTAACGTAAGGCCGCTTCCTTCCCACTCCTAGACCCTTGCTGTCCCGTCGTCGCCGTAAGACCTATATGTGTCGGTGCGACGTAAAGCAAATAGCAAACAAAGATCTAAACGAGGAGTTGTGGCTGTTGTTGTCTCGGAGTGTCCAGCAAGTAGTCGGGCTGAGGACGGCGTACGGGACAGAAGACTGTGTACTGCTGCCTTACAGTACTGCGTGTATGTGAACTTCTGTGGACTGAGAACCGCCGTGGGTGTAATTGGATTTGTGTTAATAGTCTCGCTGTTGTGAGTATTGCCCTGCTGTTGAATACTGTTGAGCGGTTGCTGTTTAATTGTTCAGTGCATGTGACGGTGTGAATTACTAGACTGTTTCTAGAATCGAACCAAGGAACTGTCATCATGTGTTGTGTAGCCAGTAACACTGTGTTTGTTCAAATCTAGCTGTCTGCACGCAGTTGCTGTGCAGGGGGACTGAACTTGGAAAAATGAAAGCAAGGCGGCCTTGTGAATAGGATTAAAATCCTCTCGGGTAATAATGAGCCGGACCGCCCGCCCGCTGTGTATAAATAGACAGCAATTAGTAAGTGTTGCTATTCACGGTTAAATATAATTGTGTGTGTGTACATTTATTGGGTCATCCTGAAATACATTGGAGTAATAAAACATGCACTGTTTTATTCGTAGCACTACTAGTGAATGGCAATGCCCGTCTACATCGGGCTGCTCTGGTGGACGACTATCTGTAACCGTCTGCGTCAGTGGTACAGTGTCGGCTTCTAGATCCGAAGATCGTAGGTTCAAAGTTGAAAGAGGTAATTGGATGTTTGAAGGGAAGGAAATAAAAACTATAGGTACTTATGTTGGACTTGGTGATCTTCTTCTTCTTCTTGCGTTATAGGGGCCGATTACCTTCGATGTTAGGCCCCTTTAAACAACAAGCATCATCATCATCATCATCATCATCATCATCATCATCATCTTCTTGCGTTAGGGCTTACTAGGTACCACGTTCCAATTTCAATTCTTCATCCTTTGCTGTTGTTTCTTCCTTTTCTTCCAATATTCCTTCATTGTTTCACTATGTTTATTTTTCTTTCTTCAGACCACTTTGTGCCGGTTTTCTTTGTCTCACTTCCTTGGAATCCTTCCATTTTTAAAACTTTCTTCCTGAAAATTTATCTTTCCATTAGTTCTTCTCTGATCTTGTTTCTTTCCACGTCTTTTTTAATATCCTGAATCCAGGTGGTTGTTGATTTTTTCTTCCAAAGTTACGTGAAGATCTTTTGGTTAGTCTACTGTCGTCCATTCTGTAAACATGTCCAAAAAATTCTGTCTCCTCTTCCGTACTGTTATAGATATGTTTTCTATGTTCTGATAAATTTCGTTATCATTTCTTAATTTCCAAAATTCTGTCGTTTAGAGGGCCTAATATTTTTCTTATAATTCTTCTTTCTAGTACTTCCAATATTTCAAGTTTATAATTGAGTACTAAGCATTCGCTGGCATATAAGTATTCTGGTTTCACAACTGTGTTGCAGTGCTTTATTTTAAGATTTTTAGATAAACAATTTTTTGTATGTATTTTTTGTTATACCATATGTTCTTTCCATTTTTGTTTCCTTGCCTCTGTAGCAGATTTTTCCATAGCATTTTCTTGGATTGTTTCCCGCAAATATTTGAACTGCTTTACCCTTTCGATTGAACCAACATGTGTTCCTAGCAATTTTGGAGGTACACCTTAACTCCGCACATTCAAAAGGAGCGTCTTAAAGAACTCTATCTAGCAAACAAAACGTGAAACACCTACTGCATGAAGTTGGGACATTAATCAGAAGATGTCACTACTGAATAATTGAGAAGTTTGTCAGGCCTAAGTTTCCTAAACTGATTGGGTTTATTTTGTTTTATTTTGGTATACATCAAGAAGTTTGAAATTTTCTCTATAGATGTCATTATAAAAAACTGAAGTATTGCACTCGGTGCAAGGTAAAAGAATTAATTAATTAAGGAAGTTTTGGGATATTTTGTTTTTTAAACCTTCATTTATTTTGTTATTTCTAGGTTGGCAACACTTCTTTTTCATTCCGTCAGTTTTTGAATGTGGCCAATAAGGAATTTTCTGTAATTATTTTTCAGCCTATCACAGGCTTCTTGTTGGTTTTTGGGTGTAACTTTTGATTCTGCCATTAACATTGAGAGGGTGTGTCCGGAATAGTCCAGAACCCTCTAGAACCGTCCCCTCGCGTATATAAGCTGCGGCCTTGCAGGGTACCTTGCCTTTTGATCGCCGTATTTCTGAGAGAGTGTGTATTAAGAAAGGAGGTGGGGCACCTCATTCTTCGCTAGGCAGTCCATCAGCCAAGGTAATATCCACCAGTCTTATTTTTCTGTAGCTAGCTCCGGAGATTTACACGAGAAGAAGGTTCAAACTTCTAATTATGTAACCTCCTGTTTTCTAAAATGTAAACCATCTTTCGGCTAATGTAAAATTTCATAAATTCTTAAAACTGTAAATCGGGGACAGAGAGTGCGTTACCCTCTCGAGTTCCACTTCAATTTAATTTGAGGTGACTATGATTTTGCAACCTTTTCTCTTTTCTGTAAAGTGTTAGATTAATCACCATTCGAGTCACCTCAATAGCTTGGGATTAGCCTCTGCATCATCGGGCCGAGAGCCCAATTAGAGTTTTAATTTTCTAGGAGTGCAAGTGTACACCTCCATTCATTGTGTGTACGGGCCAGAAATTTAACCTGTTCTTCTTTCCACGAAGGCCCAGTAGTTTGGGTAATTGATATCCCTGTGTAAAAATTTTAAATTGTAAATTGTGCCTAGAGAGGCCAGAGATGGTAAGGTTTTGTGTAATGTTGGCTTAAGCGGGCTGTAACAAATTGGTTAAAGTGGGAGAGCATGTAAGCTCTTTTCTGTGATTTCTTTTTTTTTTTTCGATTGGCTTTACGTCGCACCGACACAGATAGGTCTTACGGCGACGGAAGGACAGGAACGGGCTAGGACTGGGAAGGAAGCGGCCGTGGCCTTAATTAAGGTACAGCCCCAGCATTAGCCTGGTGTGAAAATGGGAAACCACGGAAAACCATCTTCAGGGCTGCCGACAGTGGGGTTCGAACCCACTATCTCCCGAATACTGGATACTGGCCGCACTTAAGCGACTGCAGCTATCGAGCTCGGTTCTGTGATTTCTAAATTCATCTGTAATATTGAGGGGTGCCTCTGGAAGGCTGTAAATTTGTTGGAGCAAAGTGCTCTTAAATTGGGATATTCCTGTCCTTGCATAAACATTGAGATTTTGCAGACGTTGTAAATTTTGTAAACTAGAGCTGGTAGCTCAGAACTTGTAAATCTGGGGCTTGAAGCCCGAAGCTGTTAAATTCCCTTTTCTGGGGTGTTCCACCCTTGTAGCAAAATTGGCATTGTACCTGAGATTTTGTTGTTTTCACTGTAAAAAAATTGTTTTGTGATTTGTAAAGAAATATAACCTTTGTTTTAAAGTTTTAATTTAATTTTTGGTATCGTAGATAGACCCATTCTACCAGCACCTTCTTCCACCTCTGCGTTCCGCAGATACCCCGTAAAATTATTATTAGTATTATTATTATTATTATGATTATTTCTTTCTTAATCTGCTTACCCTCCAGGGTTGGCTTTTCCCTGGACTCAGCGAGGGATCCCACCTCTACCGCCTCAAGGGCTGTGTCCTGGAGCGTGAGGCATTGGGTCTGGGATACAACTGGGGAGGATGACCAGTACCTCGCCCAGGCGGCCTCATCTGCTATGCTGAACAGAGGCCTTGGTGGGGGATGGGATGATTGGAAGGGATAGACAAGGAAGAGGGAAGAAAGCGGCCGTGGCCTTAAGTTAGGTACCATCCCGGCATTTGCCTGGAGGAGAAGTGGGGAAACCACGGGAAACCACTTCCAGGATGGCTGAGGTGGGAATCGAACCCACCTCTACTCAATTGAACTCCCGACGCTGAGTGGACCCCGCTCCAGCTCTCGTACCACTTTTCAAATTTCGTGGCAGAGCCGGGAATCGAACCCGGGCCTCCGGGGGTGGCAGCTAATCACACTAACCACTACACCATAGAGGCGGTCATTATTATTATTATTATTATTATTATTATTATTATTATTATTATTATTATTATTATTATTATTTACTTGAGAACCACTGGAAGAAACACGAACTGCGCTGCTAATAGATCTCATAGGTATACAGTACTACATTCACACCTCGCCGTGGTAAATTACCTCTTACAGCTAATGTTCAGTCCTCTCCACGAACACGCCGCTAATGAAAGAGCTCACGAGACATTAGCGATAGCGACATTTACAGAGAAGATCGATTCTTACTGCACTACATTTAACTAATGGCTACATTACTGGAGCGAGCGATCAGCCGTATCGTAACGGTAGCAATAACGAAGCATTCAAATGGTCCTGTAAAACAGCGACGACTCAGAACACTGGCCGCATTTCTCAACTAGAGATTCACTGCCACGATTTCAGGAACAATGTCAAAAAAAATCCCTATTTATTTTTTTGCAATGGAGGGACAATGTTCAGTTTAGCTCATCAGGTGTGCAGGTCCTGAAGAGCATTATTATATTGGTTTATTTCCTAGTTTGTTTCGTGAGAACGTGTTACTGCATGTTGTACACTTGTGTAGTCTCACCTCCGAGTGAATGCAATTGTGTCTTTCGAGGTCAACAATTCGCGAAAACGTATTATTACATTATTGACAATTGTACCCCAAGGAGAGTTGAGATTTCTTCTTGGAGAAAGTGTACTCTTGCACATTTCGTTCCTCCATTGCTTCTCCTCACAACGTTGTAGACGTGTCTTTTAAGTTCTTGAGCTTATTATCCGCTGGAAATTCTCTATCACATACTTTACATGTGCATGTCCTCTTTTCACTATGTCTTCTGTGCTGACTTATAAGACCACTGTTGTTGTTGTTAGTCGTTTAGTCGCTTTCGACTCTCCGTGACCCCATAGACCAAAGTGCGCCATTTCTTCCTGTCATGAACTATTTTCCGAAGTCTTTCTAAATTGAGAGCCGTGGCTTCCTTTGATGCCATCAATCCACCTCATCCGTTGTCGCCCTCTTCTCCTGTTACCATCAGTCTTCCCCAGCATTAAGGTCTTTTCAAGTGAATCATGTTTTCTCATAATAAGACCACTACTTCATGCGAAAGTCTTAATGTCTATTTGACAACAGTCTTGCTTCTTTCCCGGTATAGTATTCTCTACTATTCTGCTTCGCTACCTAAAAAGTAAATACCTATTATTCTGTACTTCAGTACGTATGGCAACCTTTAAAGTAATCATTTATTTTTTCGGTACACAGTGATTACATTGTTCGACACATTTTATACAAACGCTGGGTTGAAGACATTTAATTATGTGCGTCCTGACTTAAGAGGATTTATATGTATTGCATGGAGTATCGTAGTTATGAGGGGCTGTCTGGCCGAGGCGGTAAAGGCGTGCTCGGTTCGGAAGGATGTAGGTTCGAATCACCGTCAGAAAGTCTTAAAATTTAAGAAACGAGATTTCCACTTCCGGAGGTGCATATGACCCTGAGGTTCACTCAGCCTACACAAAAAATGAGTACCAGGTTAATTCTTGGGGGCAAAGGCGGCCGGGCATAGAGCTAACCACTCTACCCCATCACGTGCCGAGTTTAACAATGGTGGAAGCCTTTACCTTACACTCCTCCAAGGGCCTTCATGGCCTGTACGGAGATGACTTTGCAGATGGGAATTATAGGCACGAATACGTTAGAATCCAAACGTATTTGAACAAGGTGCAAATGTAATCTAGACGGTTAAGTTATGTAGGTGAGTTGCATACATTTTAGGGGTTCTGATAGGTCAGATCGGTAATATTTATGCAAATCTCACTACAGAATCGTCATGCGGGTAGCAGACACTTGCGCCTCGCTTAAATACGTTTGCAGTCTAACGTATTCGTGCCTTTAATTCCCATCGCTACTGATAAACGCTCGTAACACTGTTTCTGATGCACGTAGAGCTGTTAGTCAGCCTTGACATGCCTGTTTAAGAGCAAGTGCAGCTATAAAATGATCCTCTAATCAGAGGAACAAACGGAAGAGGTCGACCTCTTCGAAGAACGGGATATCGGCAAAATAAATAAGAGCCTCTATGTATGTGTAAATGAAATACACCATAGGCCTCGCAAATCCAATAACATCCAGGGACAGAAGAGAACAGACAAGAACTGACCGAGGAAGGTCAGATAAGAAATATCACAGTGAAGAGCCTGGCACAAGTAATACAAGCAATGGCAGACTCTGCTAGGGGCCCCTTGGTTGCCAAGATGACGGCACCATTGGGTATAATGAGGATATATTCTGATAATACTAACAACGTCCCAGTAACTACATTTTGACGGTTTTCGGAGACGCCGAGGTGCCGGAATATTGTTCCGCAGCAGTTATTTTTCGTGCCACTAAATCTAGCAACACGAGGGTGACGTATTTGAGCATCGGACCGAGCCAGGACCGAACCTGCCAAGTTGGGGTAAGAAGCCCAGCGCCTCAACCGTCTGGGCCACTCTGCCCGGCCGGATATATTCCGCAGCCCCGTAACATCATAAAAGTACTGAATGTCGAAACTTCTCTCTCATACTATCATGTTGTATTCGATAATTTCATTGAGTGTGTATGACATGAAAATTAGCCTTTCCAAGAAGTCAGTAGGGGAGAAAGTGAATCGAACTGCATGTCAGGTAGGGAATACAAAACTGGAACAGGCTGATCATTTCAAGTTTTTAGGATGTGTTTTCTCCCAGGATGCTAGTATAGTAAGTGAGACTAAATCAAAGTTCACCAAAGCCAACGCAGTGATGCAGTGAGTTCGCAGTTACGATCAACAGTATTCTGCACGAAGGAAGACAGAGGTCAGATAGTATTATTATATAGGACTACGCAACATACTTAGAGGAGTGCATTTTACCTCCTTTGTGCCCATATTTCTTTCAATATTTTACTGTTGGCTTCCTTTATGTCTTCAGACCAGGTTGTTCCAGTCTTCTTCTTTGGTCTTTCCTCTTGGTCAACTCGCTATTTGTGAATTTTGGATCTGAAGATTACCCTGTTTTGGACATCTGCTGGTGTAATTCCTGAATGTTTTGATTTCGGCAATTCGTTTCAGTGTGTCAATTTCGGCTTTACTCCTGTTTTCATAAAATTCGACTATTTGTTTGGTAAGTCTGTCTGGACGCATTCTTTTAATATGTCCATAGAATCTTAGCCTGCGTTTATTAATGTCATTGTGAATATTTGTGTATGGTTTGATTTCCTGTCTGCCTCTAAGTCAGTATTGTCCGTCGGTGAGTTTTGGGCCTACAATTTTTCTTACGATTTTGTTTTCTTTTTTCTCAATGTTTTTCAATGTCTGCTCTCCCGTTTAGAATTAGCGTTTCTGATCCATAAAGACATTTTGATTTAACGACTGTATTGTAATGTCTTAGTTTTGTGTGTTAGGAGATACATTTTTTGTTATATATAGGGGAAAGTCGGGAGGTATCGGATAGTTTAACTTTTCTGCCATAATTTGTTTATGGAATAGGAAAAAATTCATGTAATGCATTTTATAAGCATCTATATTCTTGTATCAACGTACTCACTAGAATATATTTAATCACAATTAAAAACACGGACAATATTAACAAATTAAGGAGGTCATTACACTTTCGTAGGTTTGAAAAATGGAGGGTGGTATCGGACGTCAATCTTTTTTAACAAAAATTTATTTTTTTCACATTCAAAATAAAACAAATTAACGTTTAGGCATTCTGAAAATATCACACTCATTAGCGTTGAAGATTCTTGATGGACTAAACAAATATTTAGTCACAAGATCATTTAATTTATCAAAAATATGTCCACTTGCTCCTTGTTGAAGCCTACTGCTCGCTGCAAGCTGATAGACTCAGCCGTCCTCAAACGGAGGCCTTAATGCCTCTTCATAAAATCATAAAAAGGGTCTTTCCTGCCATCATTTTAGTTTTATTAAACCGATGTTCAGCTCTCAATTCCTCAGCAAATTGATATACAAGTTTTAAAAATTCTGTTTTGATGAGTGGCATGAGCTGACTGTCGGGGCCTTGATATGCATGTACAGGTCATTCTCTTCTTCATCTGAGAATGTTCTCTGAAAAGTCTCACTGTTCGCCGTACACGCTTTTATTGGAATCTCTTTACCAGCTTCAAGAGCTTTGTTTCTATCATCTAACGTGCTTTTGTGGAACAGAGGAACATTGACTGGCTTCTCTAATACCCATTCTATTGTCCCTGACACTATTCACGGCTAATATTATATTGCTTTCTTCCCATTATCCTCGTATCTTCCCCATGCTTACCTAAAACAAAGGATAGTACTATCGGTAACGCGGACGGAACTGCAACCTGTGTGTCCGATACCGCACGCCAGTTTCGTGTCCGATACCACCCGAATGACTCCCTTAAGAAAGAACTGGAACTGAACGAGAACGTTCGAAAAGAAACTGATTCTAAACCCACGATATTACAGAGTAAGGAATACTGCTTCTGCTAATGTACTTAAATTTCAATGCAACTTATCCTTGTTGCTGCTACTTCTTGGTAAAAGTAAATCCGTGCCGGCCGAAAATCACACAAAGGACAAAAGTACACCACCACTCATAAACGACCCTGCCTTTCGACGAATAGGATGTACCCACCCTTCAAACATGCAGGCGGACCTGAGAGTAGCTAAACAGGTTCTGCCACATGCTGCTAACAAAGACATCTGTGAATTGTCCGATACCAGCCGCCGTCCGATACCTCCCGACCTGCCCCTATATCTTGGGTTAATCGATTAGCAGTTTCCATCTTTTGGCATCTAATTTAATTGGCTTTTGTTTCGAGTACATTTTAATGAACTGTTTCACCAAGATACTTAAATTGTGATACTCGTTTAATTTTGCCATATTTTGTCTCCATGGATTTTGGTGCTTGTTTTTTGCAGGTCATGTATTCTGTCTTCTCAAAAGATACCTGCAGGCCGACGTTTTTCTCAATTTCCTTCGGTAGATATTATTATTAGTATTATAGCTCCTGGGTGAACTGTCGGAACCGTTTGGGATAAGAACAGGCCTGAGGCGGGGAGATGGTCTCCCCCCACTCTTGTTCAATTGTGTTTTGGAGAGGGTAATCAGAGAGTGGAGCAAAAAGTTGTCCGAAAGTGATCTTCAAAATGGAGTGAAAGTAAGGTGCAAAATCACAGGAATCACTTTTGACTGTTTGGCTTTCGCGGACGATGTTCTTCTCCTAGCAGACAATCTTCAGACAGCAGCAAAGGAGGTGGAATTTCTTCAAGAAATAGCTGCTAAAACGGGCGTACGGATTTCCTTTGAAAAGACCGAGTATATGGATTCGGAAAAGTCAGACTCCACTCACAGCATTAAGACGGCTTATGGCATTGTCCGGAAGACCATAACATTTGGTGAGATCATTACCCCGAATGACAATGAATAGGAAGAAACGAGGGGAGAGAGCAAGGAAGATGGAATTGGTATTTAAAATGAGTAATTATACTTACAGATCCAAATCCATCTCCTAATAGGCTAAACAGAGACACTACTTCGTAGCAGTCAGACTGGAATGCCTTTACGCTGCAGAAACACTAGCAAAATCGAAGATATTGAAACCATCATTCGCAGTCTTCAAAAGGGACCCCTAAACTTACTAGCCACCATAGCCGCGAGATATGTTGTTGGGAAAGGAGCATCCATTTTTGCATCATTACTTGAGGACTACCCTGTGTCTTCTTCACGTTTCGTATCCACGAGACAAGAGCTTTGAGGTTGGATTGTAATCTCTTTGGGCAGGAAAGGAATCCAGATTTATAAGATCGTAGGGGAGAATTTCGGGTGAATACGAGTATACCCGTGGCTAATTTCTAAAATACGATGATTATCCATTATGTAAATTAAAACTTGGATTGGTACAGTGGAACGTCCAGTAAATTGGAAGAAATTATCATGTTATCAATTCTCTTCTCGCCAAGGATGGAAAGATTGCGTTAGGCCGTGGGAAGATTCGAAGCCACACGCGTATGTCGTCATAGTGGGAGAACATTATTTATTCGACCCACGCTTCAGCATTTTTGACTTTTTAGAGGCAAATTAAAATTATGAAATCAGAAAATCCGTGATCCTTGAATTTTTCTAATCATTATGGAAAATTATGCCAAATGGTACGCAATAAATCTTGTCACTCCTCGCGCCAAAAATTGGGTGTATAAAGGGACCTCATAACAGTAGCCATTCATTCGACTGCCGGCGGTTTACGAGTTAGGATCTGCGTTCGCCTATGATCCATAATAATTGTGCGGAAGTGAAAAAAAATGCATATCGAGTGCTGGTGGAAGTGGTCATATTAATCCTGGGTGCAGGTATAGAGCCCAGTCTGTTTTAAAGTAACAGAGAAGTGCTAATTTATGTGGTTTTTATGATAATTCTAAGTCATCCGCTGTCAACCATAAGATATTAATCCTGGGTGCAAGCTACGAGCCCAGTCTGTTTTCAAGTAACAGAGAAGAATATTAAGCAGTGTAAAATTAAATATATGTTGCGAAGTGCCAAGTAAAAATAAGAAAAATGATAGATATAAAATTGCATCACAGAAGAAAATATTTTGTTTCTATTGTAATAAAAAATATGAATAAGTTGTAAAATACAAGTGTAAATTATTAGTGTGATAGAAAGTGAGAGGAGAATTTTTAATAGGTTGTCCATGCGCAGTGTAATGACGGGGTAAGCGTCATAAGCACAGGCGAATTGCCTCGCCTGATGGCGTCCACCGTTCAACAAACAAGGTTAATGGCATGAATTGTGTTATTTAAGTTGTGTTATTTAAGTGTATTCTGCGTCGTTATGTTTCATAAAAAATGGTCGAAGTGTCAGGCTGATATCGTGTTGTTTGCTTGTTTTTCTTGTTTGCTAAATAATTGATTGTTTTGTGAGTCAAGATGGAGCTTGTGTGGTTATTGGCAGAAATATCGTGTGCGAGGTCCGATATCCAAATCTCATATTTTCAGTTAAGGGCTGTAAAATTTATACGTGAAGTTATCGGGTAAAGATCGGCTATACTCCGTGGTTTTGTTGTAAGAGAATGTATATGTTGAGATTTTATGGGAAAAATAAATAATATAAAAGTATTCCGAGTGTTGGGAACATTTTTCTTTTTATCAATAATCAGTGAAACATTTTATCACGTAAAAATTGTTGTTGGGTTATGTCTTAATTATTCAGGCAGCGTGGATAAGAATACCCCTGATATGATTTTGAAGTTCGGGAAGTAATGCCCCGTGGAAGTACGTAGTGGGATGTCAGATGCGGCATTTATCATCACTGTGGTTCGGATTCGGTGCGAAAATGTTTTGTGGCTAACACTAGGTGACCTAAGATATTTTGATGTCACAAAATTTGTTGAGAGAATGTTTCCACCATCAGGTGGACGAGAGATGTATGGCTTGTTTCAAGGGGATTCAAGTGTTCAGGTCATTGGTTCAACTGGCAAGGAAAGCGAGAAGCCAACGGTCTGCGATTCTGAAATAAAATGTTATCCGTAAGCTTTTTGCAGATGGACACGAAAGTTTAATATTACATTTTAGCATTCCACAAATGTGGCAATATCATTTTAGGATTTAAATAAGATTAAAGGATGTTCGATTTGCGGCATTCATTGAGGACATCTTAGTCTGGGAAGAAGAAATATTTTGTTCGTTGATGTTGGAATAAATATTTGGATTTCGTTATTTATCGAATCGGTTCGATTCTCATTTGGTTTCGTGGATTCGTTATATTCGTTGTGAGATTTAATTTTGTATAATTTTGTTAGTGTTCGTGTAATTACGCGTGACAGTGAGTGTGGCTTTGAATCACATGTGTTTACTGAAGATGGTTGGGTATAGCCGACCACATGGGATAATTTGTTGTAAGTAATAATTTTTTTTTTGCTAGTTGCTTTACGTCGCACCGACACAGATAGGTCTTGTGGCGACGATGGGACAGGGAAGGGCTAGGAGTGGGAAGGAATCGGCCGTGGCCTTAATTAAGGTACAGCCCCAGCATTTGCCTGGTGTGAAAATGGGAAACCACGGAAAACCATTTTCAGGGCTGCCGACAGTGGGGTTCGAACCGTAAGTAATAATTAGAATACTGTAGGGTTAAGAGACACAACCAAGCAAGAATGATTTATCATGTCATTATTCCATGTTTGACGAATAACAATGATTTAACATCCAGCACTGGAGAGGTCACTAGTTTCCAAAGCTAATTTATTTTTGATGATAGTTGTTACCAAAATAAGACGATAAGTTTAGTCTGCAATGATCAGTGTTGAATTTATTTTCAGTGTTAATCATTATCCATGTCAAACATTCAGTTCAGTCTGCAAGGATTAGTATTCTGTTTATTTTTAGTGTTAATCATTATCCAAGTCAGACATCCAGTTTAGTCTGCAATGATCATTGTTCAGTTTATTTTCGGCGTTAATCATTATCCAAGTCAGATAGTCAACTTAGCCTGCAATGATCTGTAGTTAGTTTGTTTCAGGGCTGGCTGTCAGTCAAATTAGACGTCCCGTTCAGTTTGCAATGATCAGTGTTTATTTGATTTAGCGACATTCATTAGATCAATTAGATGGTTAGCTCTGTCTGCAAGAACCAGTGGTTAGTTTATTCCAGGGATAGTTGACATTTTGTGGATAACCATTACACGATCAGTTTAGTCTGCAATGATAGTGCATTAGTTGGTTTTTATTGGTGTTGATCTCTGAAGTTAAATGTTTAAGATAAAATTAAATTCTGTTTTTGAAAGTACTGATCATAGTTTTTGAGTAGCACATTTTGCCAATGGTCATGCTGATGGTTGTGATTACTGAACTGAACAGCGAATCTTCCTTTTATATGAGTGAGATGTATCACCTTGTTTCTTACCACAGCAGTGGTCATGATTATTGTAATGAACTATGTTTTTCACATTTTAATGAAGAACATGCTTAATATAATTTCGCGTTAGTTGCTATAGACAATGTGGTGATGGTTATTATGACACCGTCCATTGACGTTACTTTTTCGTGTTTTTTGTTGGTACCGTTAATTAACGGTCGGATTAAATTAATTTAATTATTATTCAGTGAGCGATAAGATTAATCTTCGGATATCCGTGCTTATTGGTTTATTTATTTTAAATTAGTCTATTATCAAAAGAAAAGCAAAGCCACCTCCGTACAGGCCATGAAGGCCCTTGGAGGAGTGGAAGGTAAAGGCTTCCGCCATTGTTAACCTCGGCATGTGGTGGGGTAGAGTGGTTAGCTCTATGCCCGGCCGTCTTTGTCCCCAGGAATTAACCTGGGCCATATGCACCTCCGGAAGTGGAAATCTCGTTTCTTAAATTTTAAGACTTCCTGACGGGGATTCGAACCCACGTCCTTTCGGACGAAATTAGCCTTATAAAGTAACATAATCTGAAAGTTATTTGTGTGCTAAATACAAACTCAAGTTTTTATTTTATTTTTATAAATATTGCAGTTCAGTGGAACAGTATTCTATATAATTTAAAATAATTATTAAAGTAACTTTATTTCTGGGTGTCTGGTTGTGATACACCATGGTGCGATCATGCATTTTTACAGAGAGATCAGCGACTGATAACATTGAATTTTGGAACACCAAGTCTTGCCAAGGAGCAAGTTAACCTGTGAAGTAAATTCCTTTTTGTGTATAACTAATCGGTTCAAATATAACCGGAGGTTTTATAGGTTTGATGAAGGGTCCATCCGGTGGCTGATGATATCCTACGTGGTTTTATAATCGGTGGATAACCTTATTTAAAAAAATTCGGAGTCCGGCTGCGGAAAATGAATCTTCACGGACCAAGTGAATTGAACAATGGCGTTACTTGTAATCCGATAGTAATCTTCAGGTTTTCTCCTTTCATTTTCTGTTATTGAATTCTATTCCGGCAGTGGCAATTTACGTTAACTCAATAACAATAAAACTAATTTTTCCAAGGTCTTCATTTTATCCACATTTGGGTCAAATTTCTGTCAGGTGTTTCATTAATGTCGATAATTTTAATTCGATGCCTCACATCTATTGAGCTTAGTATTAATTGTTTAAATAGTAAATCCATTTTAACCCACTTCTTCAATTTTATTTCAAGTAATAATTAGATTTTCTTATGCCACCCGCCGATTCATGTCAACAAGTGACTGAAGAAACCGGAACCCGTTCAGAATAGAAGAATTTACCATTATAAGAGCCAGAGGCAGATGTTGACACTCGGTGAGCAAGGGTGCAATATGTCGACCGAGAAAGAGGAAGGAAAGTTCCTCAGAAAGTTTTTGGGTCCTGAGAAAATGCCCGAGGGTTTTGTTTTCCATCTGAGGTCAAACAAGGAACGAGAATGGAAAAGATCATTGTTACGAAGAAACGAAGTTAACCTTGTATGATGATCTGAAGAGAATGAATCCGGAGAGAGTGGCGCACAAATCTCTCACTTTACAGGAAAAAAATCCACAGTCTGTTTCCAGTCATTCGACAGGGTCAGGAATGGAATAAATGAATCCCCCATCCAGCGGCGAGGAGAGGAAATGTGCCTCCTCAGGAGCAATGATAAATGACTGACAGATGAAATGTTAATGGAGAGTGTTGCTGGAATGAAAGATGACGGAGAAAACCGGAGTAGCCGGAGAAAAACCTGTCCTGCCTCCGTTTTTTCCAGCACAAATCTCACATGGAATGACCGGAATTTGAACCACCGTATCCAGTGGTGAGAGCCCGACGCGCTGCCGGCTGAGCAACGGAGGCTCCCCTCACTTTACAGGGAAAATAGCAATCTCAACCCCGCTGGCTGAAGGAGGTGCACAAAGGCATGCAGGTAAATGATATAAGACCAGAGGACATAATGAGGAGGATCATCTTTAGGAAGAAAGTTGCGGGGTTGAGGTATGATCAAGAGAAATGACCTGCTAAACCACGGAACATCTCGGTGGAAGAACTGCTCAAAAGGAGCGTGAGGTTGAAAAACCTTTGCTAACAATGTAAACAAGAAGATGCAAGTCTAAGAAAGAGAGGCAAGTAGATTGTGTAACCGTAGTCCACAGTTGGCTGTATCGATTGGAGGAAGCAGGCACACAGCTAGAAATTGAAAGCGCACTGGGTCAAGAAAAATCAGAAGAGCCTACCTAAGAGTTAAGACGAGCCCCGTGGGCCCTAGTAGGCCGAAACGAACCGATGAAAAGAGAGAATAATAATAATGAGGGAAAATTTCATGTGTCTTCCTTCAGATATCTCGGAGAAATCATATTACCACCTGGGCTGGACAGAAAGGCCAATTCGGAAAAAGCAGCCCAGAAAGCGTACCTGGCATCACTGCAATAAACGAGTCACATCGCGTAATGCGAAACTTCGGCATTGAAAACAGTTGTTTTGCCGGAAGCATTATCTGCCTCAGAAACTACATCCCTAGGATGAAACTCTAAAGCTGATGATATCGGAAAGTAAGGACGAAAAATTCTTGGAAAAATGTATGGTACCACCCATGTAAATGGCACATGGATTAAAAGAAAAACTACAGACCTCTACACAGGAACAGGTAAGTTTACTGATGCCGTACTAGGATACGCTTGAAATTCTATGGTCACATCTGTAGAATGAACAGTATTAAATTTACTAAAAACAATTTACTATAATAAATTCAAAGAAGGTGGAAATCAACTGGTTAGAAGAAATTAAGCAGGATTTACAGGAAACAAACGCTACTGACGATACCATAAGAAATTGTGAAGCCTTCGGAACTCTGGTTACAAATCACACATTCGAGAAGAAAGCTAAAAGCACCATTTGAAAGCAGTGGACAGAAAAACGAAGGAAACAACATAGCAGCTTCATGAAGATATGTTGGGAGGGGAGGATTAAGAGGCGAAGCCGTCAGAACAAAGCTACCAAGGTAAAACAAGCGCCTTAATTGGGCATAACGAAGAAAGAAAGAAAGAAAGAAAGAAAGAAAGAAAGAAAGAGAATAATAATAATTATTTAGAATTTGCAATTACTTTTCACACAGTAGTTTCAGCTGCGGAAGTCAGGTTTACAGAGTACTTCATTATAAAGCACATTAATTGTTTCTGCTGATTTCAGAAAAATTGTTCCAATTTCCTCTTTCCTATTGTTCAAGAGTTCCAGCCTAGCGATTCATAAAGTATAAATCTATCAGATTTCCTTGTCCATTACTGCGATTGGCTATAAACATATGATTACACAGAACAGATATGGGAAGTGCAGTATTTCTCTCTGGATCACATCTGCACCATTATGCTATACTTGGCCTCAACTCAAAGAGGATTTCACCTCACAAAGCCGACAGCTTGTTAGACGAGATCCCCTAACAACCAATGCACTGCGACTGTTTCTCTATAATAGCGTCTTCTTCACAAAGCCATGTCATCCCTCGTAAAGCTAGGATTTCATTGTATGGGGGAAAAATAAATTCCAGTGGAGGAAATGCACGGGTAGAAACGTACTTCAGAAGGCAGGATACCTACTTGGCATGTAACAAGAGGTGAGAGCTGTTATACTGGAGTCTGATTGAATCCTCAGAATATGCCATCGAACATTGCACAATTACACTGATCTACAAGGACTAGATATCTGACATGATGTTTACTGTTTCCGGTGCAGTTTTTCATTCTGATTTCAAATAAGAAAACCGTTTTGCTCTATCATGTCAGATTTTGAAGATGCTGACAAAGTTATATTTTTCATGGAACAGTGTTCATCTAGAATTGTTTTAATAGTTTTTCGTTATTTTTCATGCAAAGCCGAATATTTTCATTGGTTGCTTCTTTATCTTCAGTGACAGTGGACATTATGGGGTTGCATAAATTCACTCGATCTGTTTTGCTATGTGTGCGGCTATGTAACGAACAAATCCAATATGTGGCATGTGTTGCACTTGCACTAATCTTGGCTAAAGCCATGTTCATTAGCACTCCATGTAGCAATCAATGCTCCAGTGAAATTTCTGTCCGTGACCTGGCGATTTTTAAAGAATACGATAGAAAAAAATAGCGTTTAATAAGGTGCCTTCCACAAAGAAAGTATAAAGTTATTTAAAGTTAGTTGCTGAAAAAAATAATTGGAAAACTATAAGCAAAACTTCAAATGCTCATAGCTCAAAAACAGGTTTTTTGACATTGGACCTTTTAGAACCAAGCCACAGAATTGATGCCTCGTCAAGCGTTCTACACAATGTCGGAGAAGTACTATAATCTCCAATCATAGGAAAGGCGAACTGTCTCATTGAGCCATTCTCACTGCATTACATCAGGCCCAATTCCACCTATTCGATTCACTATGACCATTACCTGGAGATCAGTTATGATCGATTCTTTTCGTACAACCAAGACAACATAATGTAACTGTAATCGTAAACGTAAAAGGTTACAGGTATTTTAACCTGGTTATGAGGTTATTCAAGGGTTGTAGTAAGGATGTAAAGGAGAGGGCGTGTTAAGACCACAATAAGAGTATGGTTCTAGTATATGGGTATGGGATCCTCACGAGGTTTACTTGATTCGAGAACTGGAAAAAATGGAAAGTATTTTTTTATAAGTAGCTTTACGTCGCACCGACGCAGATAAGTCTGTTTTACAAATTTGTTTTACGTCGCTCCGACACAGATAGGTCTTATGGAGATGCTAGGATAGGAAAGGGTTAGGAGTGGAAAGAAAGCGCCCGTGGCCTTAGTTAAGGTTCAGCCCCAGCATTTGCCTGGTGAAAAAATGGGGAACCACGGAAGGCTATCTTCAGGGCTTCCAACATTAGAGTTCGAACCCACTATCTCGCGAATGCAAGTTCACAGCTGCGCGCCCCTAACCGCACGGCCAACTCGCTCTGTATGAAAAAGAAAAGTGGCACGATTTGTTGCCGGTGATTTCATAAAAAGGAGTCGGTCTAGTATTCCAATAATGTTGCAAACTTAGGGCTAGGAAGACTTGGAATTAAGGAGACGAGCTGCTCGACTACGCAGAATGTTGCGAGTTGTTAGCGGAGAGATAGATTCGAATGATATTAGTAGACCATAAGCTTGAGTGGAGTTTTTGAAGGAAGGAAAAATCATAATATGAGGATAACATTAGAGCCCAGTCCCATACTCGTCTTCTTATAAACGAGTATTTCCCTCAATTTAATAAATTAATTTTTTACAAGTTGCTTTACGTCGCACAGACACAGATAGGTCTTGTGGCGACGGTGGGACAGGAAAGGGCTAGGCATGGGAAGGAAGCGGCTGTGGCCTTTATTAAGGTACAGCCCCAGCATTTGCCTGGTGTGAAAATGGGAAACGACGGTAAACCATCTTCAGGGCTGCCGACATTGGGGTTCGAACACTTTATCTCCCGAATACTGGATACTGGCCGCACTTTAGCGACTGCAGCTATCGAGCTCGGTATTTAATTTATCAAGGGAGATGTTCAATACATTTCCAAATTCTTGATATCATTAAGAAAAGACTAGGTATACAACCGATAGGAAATCTGTCACGGAGGCGATAGCCCTACATGCAGATCAGTGGTGACTGATTGGCCGATTGACTGACTGATTGACTGATTGATTGATTGATTGATTGATTGATTGATTGATTGATTGATTGATTGACTGACTGACTGACTGACTGATGAAAGTATGGAAAGTCATTAATTCAAACGTTAAAGAAATATGTGGAAGTTCTAGCCAAATTTTTTGTCAGTGACCACTCTCAAGTTGTAAATAATGTTATCAGTTTTACATCCCAGTAACTCCTTATACGGTTTACTGAGACACCATTCTGAAGGTTTACATGACAAAAATGCCCGTCAAGCAGTACATGAAGAGAAGTGAAGCGGAAGATCCATACGGATCTCAACCTTATCTATTAGGTAAACTATTAAGTACTTTACAGAAATTCTGTTTTAAAATGCTTCTTAGAAATTGCATTTTCTTTACTCTATAGAGTTCGGTATTAATTCACTGTCGGCAGCCCCGAAAATGGTTTTCCGATGTTTCCCATTTTCACACCAGGCAAATGCGGGGGCTGTACTTTATTAAGGCCACGGCCACTTCCTTCCCACTCCTAGCCCTTTCCTGTCCCATCGTCGCCATAAGACCTATCTGTGTCGGTGCGACGTAAAGCAACTAGCAAAAAAAAAAAAAATCAGTGTTGTGTCATTTGTATCTTAGATTTGAAGTTCTCACGATCTGTTAAATTAATATTTAGTTATTTCCTGGATTGTACCATGTTGTTGTACACCGAGGATACGAGTAGTCGAAGCCTCCCTGGGGGCTCTCATGCCAGTGAGCAGACAGCTAAGTTACCTACTCGGGTGAACTCATTGGACGTAGTGGCTGCGCGATTTGGGCCACATAGCTTATTCTTCTTCTTCTTCTTCTTGTAGTCCCTATCCGTTCCGGATGTCGGCAACCGTCTTGGCTGTGTCTTCTCTGTTGTGAGCTGCCTGGAGTAACTCTACCGACGTCTTGAGAGTCCAGTCTCTGAGGTTTCATAGCCAGTAGATTCGTCTCCTGCCAACACCTCTCTTTCCAGGTATCTTTCTTTGCAGGATTTCTTGCAATAGATGGTATCTGCTTCTGTTTCTCATGATGTGATCGAGGTATTGTAGCTTTCTCGTTTTTATAGTGGTCAGTACTTCCTTATTTCTTCTCATTCTTCGAAGGACCTCTGCATTTGTGACATGATCTGTCCATGACACTCTTAGCATTCTTCTGTACAGCCACATCTCAAAGGCCTCTAATATTTTGCCGAGCGACTTCGTTAAAGTCCACGTTTCAACACCGTAGTAGAGAACAGAAAATACATAGCAGCGAAGGAGTCTCATTTTTGTAACTCGTGTTTAGTCACGACTTTTAAACAGTTTTCCCATTTTGTTGAACACAGTCCTAGCTTTTCCAATGCGGGACTTCGCTTCAACGGAACTATCCAATTGATCATTAACGATGGTGCCGAGATATGTAAATTTCCGGACTCGTTCAACAGGTTTATGGTCAATTACTAGATGACATGCAGGGATAAAGTTTTACTTATATCCATAATTTTGGTTTTCTTTATATTAATGTCAAGACCGTATCCATGGCTAGTGAATGCTACTCTTTCAATTACATATTGTAAACTTTCTAAACTATCTGCAAATATTACAGTGTCTCCGCATATCGAATGTTTTTTTATCCATTGTCCATTTGAAAACACTCCCATTTTTACATCATCCAATGCTTCCCTGAAGATATATTCGGAATAGATGTTAAATAGCAATGGAGACATTATACAACCCTGTCGTACACCCCGTTGGATATGTACGTCTTCCGTATTTTCCTCTCCCAGTCTAACAGAAGCAGTCTGATTCCAGAATAAGTTGACAATGATTCGTAGAACCTTATCATCTATACTAATACTTCTTAATATTTCAATCATCTTGTGATGTCACGCAGCTAACAGCTTGCATTCGGGAGACAGTGGGTTCGAACTCCACCGTCTGCAAACCTGAAGATGGTTTTCCGTTTTTCACAATTTTTACACCAGGCTGTGCCTCAATTAAGGCCTCGGTAACTTCCTTCCAACTCCTAGCCCTTCCTTGTCGCATCATCGCCATAAGACGTCTGTGTCGGTGGAATGTGAATGCAAATTGTAGGCCTACTTATGGGGTTATATTTATACCATCTGACTGGATATCCTGCGTGTGGTCTCGCGGTCAAATGAATAGTCCCAGGGTTTGATTCTCGATCCTCGCTGCATGCTGTCCAACAATCAATTTCGAATGCACTGACTGAGATCTGAACGCAGGAGCAGAATGCAAATGGCGGTGTAGTAGTATAATATTTTTTAGCCAGGAGCAGATATAGCACCATACGAAGAGAAACAAAATATTCTGCGGCCTATAAAATTCCCGCTGAACGACACTGCAACGTTTACCAGGCTCCATCAAACAATACAATGTCATGTACAGTCATTTGACAAGCTCCATCAACATTTTAATATTACTAAAAGGATATATTTCACTCACACGTGACATGTGGCCGACAGTAGCACAATGTAAACATCAAAATGTGAGTTTCTGGAAGAAATATGATGATATTTATCACAGTGATAATGATAACAATGTTGAAGATGAACGACCGCGGATGTGGCCAGGAATCCGTGTACTGTAGCCCTCGGAACACATCAATCTACGGCGCTCAAAAAAATTCTGTCATTCTGGTATGAGATCATTCTTTACTGAACCATCCAGCGGTAAAACACTCGGCAGCAATGGTGGAGTCATCTGAGGTGTAATAACTGATGGTTCGTAACATTCTGCAGATAAGAGGCAGCTGAATGGAGCGGAGCAGGATTTTTATGCAGTAATAGGTTAGAATGCAAACTAATTTGGTTATTAGGATGTGTCATCTAGTCCGCTCTTCAGTAATGTAGGAAGAGTTACATAAATTCTAGGGGTTCTGATGGGCCGCACCCCTAATGTTTATGCAGAGCTCATGGCATAACCGTTGTGCAGATTAGAATATAACGTAGAAGGCCCATATTTCGTCCCTTTAGCAGATTTGGAGTAGTAGAAATTCAGGAATATTACGGACAAGGCTAGAATTTGGCTTATATATTATTGACTATATTCTCCACTTACGGGCAAGTAACAATGAAACCGTTATCACGTAAGGTAATCAGTAACTGGCATAAACATAAACACTGCAAAAACTAAGGTACCAAAATATGTTCGTAATTTCGTCCCCCACAAATTTATGAAGAGTGCAATTATTTTAAATATATTTTTTCCTTTCTGACCTTACCAAACAGTTTCTCTATAATGAATTACTTGAAGGACATTTATGAAAAATGTTTCCTTGGTATTTTTAACATAGTCTTTCAGTGTTCCTCCTGGGATGTTAAACGCTTTACTTGTACGTTTGTAACGAATTATCTTGTCCCTCACTTAATAGCCCTTCTCATAACCTCCTTATCCCACTGCTTGCGTTTTACGATCTGAAAATAATAATAGACTTAATAAATAACAAATAAAATGAAGGGGGTGAAATTACGAACATTCCCTGATTGATTATAATAGCCGCTACAGTAACTCCCGCCAACCACCACTGTAGCGATTATGCGCCAGGAACTACACCACAGGACGAACTGCAGTCCAGTATTTCATAAGCATACAGTGCTCACTCTAGGAATAACAGGCTTTTAATTTGAATGTTGCACTAACTCAGCTCATCATGAAAAATAAATCCTCATTGTACACGGAAACTAAACATGGTGCGCACAACCAACTCTCACAACAAGACAACGGGATGAGGCTACGCGTGGGCGCCCGGCTAAACATTAGGTCTCAACCGTGCAAACTGAAAATCCGTAGGGGGACGAAATTATTTGCACGGACGGAATTTGGGTCCCCTACCTTACTTGATACTCGCTTTGGTAAGTTTGCATTCTAACTTACTACTGCATAGAAATCAGGGCTTGTGAGTGTAAGCGAGTTTGATAATTTTCATACGAGCTTCTTAATTACAGTACCATTACATGGAAGATGCATACGACTGCTCTTGTTCGACTACAAAGTCTAAGTCTTAAGTTTTTACAGTGCCTTGTTACTTTATTGATAATGAATCGATGACCCTGCAATATGTTCTCGATTACTGCGACAGATTGGCCATGAGTGTGATAATAATGTTAATTGTTTTACGTACCACTAACTACTTGTATGATTTTCGGAGATGACGAGGTGCCGGAATTTTGTTCCGCAGGAATTCCTTAACGTGCCACTAAATCTACCGACAGGAGGGTGACGTGTTTGAGCACCTTCAATTACCACCGGTATCAGTTGGAACCGAACCCGCCAACCTGGAGTTCAGAAGGCCAGCGCTCTGCCATCTGAGCTATCCATCCCAGCGGCCATGTTCCGGACTAGTTCAACAGAAGATATGTTCGGAGCGAGGCTGTGAATTGAAAACAATAACAATCATCTTCTTTCCGACCTTTTTTTCTCCAGTTGTGATGAGTTGTTGGCATTTCATCACGATTTGGCCCAGTTTTACGGCCAGATGCTTTTCCTGAAGACAACTCTACGCTGAGAGATGTATTCACGATCGCGTGCTGCTGAGGTGATTAGCAGTGAGGCGTGTCGTGTCTGAATGAAGAGAAGTGTATTAGGACGAAAACAAGCCAGAGAAATTAACCACACGTAATTAAAATCCCCAACCCGGCCGGAAATCAAACCCAGAGTCTCTGAAACGAAGGCTAGTACGCTGACCATTTAGCCAAGGAGTCAGAATAATGAAAAAATAAACTTTTCCTTTGCGAGAAGCTAATGATCATGGATATGTCTTTCCATAAATGAAGCTCAATGTTATGTCACTCTACGTCAAAAGAACTTGTAGCATCTTTGACGACCAAGGCCTACGGTAACGACTAATGTGACGCCACTTCCGTCACACATTTTGTTACTTTACACAGATTTGCGGATGACCCCAGCCATAAGACATATTCATGTCAAAAATAACAATGTTGGTTACGTATTACGTGATCCGATCCGAACGGTTGAGGGACCGTTTGACTGGATATGCAGTACGAACACGAGATGAAATGTGACACTCGCGGGGCCTAACTTATGTACACGGTGAAAAGAGCAGGATTCTTTAAACAAGTGACGATTTTGAGCTACCGCTACATGATTTGGTTTGTGATTACTAACCCCAAAATCAGAAGACTTACGAGGGTCTTGAATATGTCTGAAGAGAGAAGATTCAACGGCTTACGTTTAAATAACAAAATAGTCCTAATCCGAAAAGTATAACACGGTTAGCGAGCGGCCCGAAATTTCTTGGAAAGTTAAAAAGAAATGTAAATTTGACCTCCTAAAATAATATTTCTGACCCTTCGAGTAGAGTGCTGTTAAAAATCTTCAAGTCCCAGGTGGTGGTGACATAATGGTTACTCTACGACCTTAGAGGACAGAGTTGAGATAATTTAAATGTTAATTTCGATCCAAGATGTGTGCATCAGAGCCTCGGTGGGTCAGAAGATAGCGCGCCAGTCTCTCACTCTGGGTTCCGTGACTCAGATTCTGGTCACTCCATGTGAACTTTGTGCTGGACAAAGCGCAGGTGGGACAGGTTTTTCTCCGGTTAGTCCGGTTTTCCCTGTAATTTTTCATTCCTTAAATACTCTCCAGTATTATTTCATTTCATTAATCATTGTCTCAGCGGACTGTTACAGGCTTCGGCAGCCGGCACAATACCTTTCCTCGCCGCTAGATGGGGGCTTCATTCAACCCCATTCATGACCCAGTCAACTGACTGGAAGCAGGCTGTGGGTTTAAGAGCCGCAGACTTAGAACAATTTGGCGATAAGTTGCATGGTGCATGGAATTACGAAAATTACCAAATATTTTGCTATTTGCTTTACGTCGCACCGACACAGATAGGTCTTATGGCGACGATGGGATAGGAAAGGCCTAGAAAGTGGAATGAAGCGGCCGTGGCCATAATTAAGGTACAGCCCTTGGCATTTGCCTGGTGTGAAAATGGAAAACCACGGAAAACTATCTTCAGGGCTACCGACAGTGGGGCTCGAACACACTATCTCCCGATTACTGGATACTGGCCGCACTTAAGCGACTGCAGCTATCGAGCTCGGTCCAAATATTTTGAAACATTATCGTGTTTGCTATCAATGGAAAGAGGAATTGGAATAGAGTTGAACCATGGCACCTTAGAGTTCTCAGACTTGAGCTTCACAAATTGTAACCGCACGGAATCGTACGACTTATTACATAAGCGCTCGCGCCAACTGGTACGGAATTACACGAAGTATACGCATATGCTTGGGATATACAGGGTGGTCGCAAACAACGTGAACCGAGTAGGCCTATGTGAGTGTTAGAGGGTTGGTCACACTGATAAATAATTTTAAAAAATACTGATATCTCGCACCGTTGCCATTTTATGAGCTGCTAAACTTAGTCAATCAAATCTTTTCTCAGGCGAATTGAAATGAACATTGCGAGGCGGTGTTGCTGAAGCTTCACGTGGCTTAACATCGGCCTGTGAGCACCATGGAAGAAAGAAACTTCACCCGGTAAGGGATTTGAACACTGAGCTCTGAGCTGACAGTATCGCTCCATTGCAAGTACGCCTCGGTGTGTTTGTGTTAGACTAGCTCATAAAATGACGTCACGAGGTATCAAATTAATTCGGTCAAATTATTTATCAGTATGACCAACCTTCTTGGGCTCACATATCCGGTTTACGTTGCTATCGACCACCCTGTATAGCAAATCGTATTCATAATATAGCGGCTGTCCGTCTAGCCCCTTGCCTAAATGGTCAGTGTACTGGCCTTCAGTTCAGAGGGCCCCGGGTTCGATGGAATGGACCCCGTTCCTGCCTTCGTACCACTTTTCAAATTTCGAGACAAAGCCGGGAATAGAATACGGGCCTCCGGGAGTGGCAGCTAATTACACTACGCCACAGAGGCGGACCACATTTTACATACATGTTGAAATGTGAAAGATTTCCTAGAATGGCCTTAGTGAACAAACGATGTTTTCTAAACTAACTGCAGATTTCCGTAGCGTAACGGTTAGTGTTATAGCTGCCGTTATTGGGGGCCCGGGTTCGATTCCCCGTACTGTCAGAAATTTAAGAATGTCAGAATGGCTGGTATGTGGTCGAAATGGTACTTGCAGCTCCCCTCCATTGGGGGTGTGTCTGGAAAGAGCTGCACCACCTCGGGGTGAGGACACGAGTTTACATTACTGCATATTGAATCAAATTATGTTTTGAAAAATTGGAACATTATTTATCGGTTCGTGATCACTGTTATTTGTCCCCAGGTAAAATATTTGGAAGGCTTGAGAAAACATTAAGGAAACTAGAACTAATCACAAGACCCGACCAGGCTGCGAATCGAGCGCGGGATCCCTTGAATTAAGACCAGCATGTTAACTAGTTAGCCACGGAGAAGGGCGCGCGTAACTTTTTTTGCTATTTGCTTTGCGTCGCGCCGACACAGATAGGTCTTATGGCGACGATGGGATAGGAAAGGCCTAGGGAGTGGGAAGGAGGCGACCATGGTCTTAAGTAAGGTGCAGCCACAGCATTTGCCTGGTGTGAAAATGGGAAACCACGGAAAACCATTTTCAGGGCTGCCGACAGTGGGGTTCGAACCCACTATCTTCCGGATGCAAGCTTACAGATGCGCGCCGCTAACCGCACGGCCAACTCGCCCGGTGCACGCGGTACTATCGTCATAGGTTGAAGCATAATACATCATGTTTTCTCCCCACTTTCCATGCTCTTTCTGGGGCAATCATGAGAGAGGTCATTAAATTCCTCCCGTCTGTTCCCTCTCTCTGCATTTCGCGAGTTACTGACTTTCAATATATATACACACACATTTGGGTACATGACATGAAGCGAAATAAACACAATTTGTTGCACTTTTTTTGTGAGATTACTACATTTTGTCACCTCCCCCCCCCCCACTTTTATCTGCCTAACAATCAAAGTCATATATAAACAATGATGCTGCAACAATTTAAACAAAGTTCAGTTACTACTGGCATGAATTTAACGGCTCCACTTACCGACTGTATACTCTCTTCTTGGCATCGTTAGTGTTTACCAGTCCTGACAAGAACTATTACTTGACAAGACAAAATCATGCGAAAGGGTAAGAAGGGGAAGTTGTATGCACTTTCAGAAGAATTGACGATGCAATTTATTGAAATTGATGGCATCATTTTTCGATGTGTCGTCTGCGAACTAAATATTATAGTTGATTGTCAAGATCATTGAAATGTTCATTAACTTTTAGAACCGAGCGAATGGGATAAATAAATTTCACTTAACTGGTTTAAACCTTAATAAAGTGACTTTACCAACACCGTTTTGTATGAGTTTTCAAAACCTTCTTCCCCTTCCCACTTTTTCTGACCATACTTTCCACCTTAAAAATCCTTTCACTGGGAATAACTTATCAAAGGGAATGTTGGAAAATATTTAAGAAATGTTACGTAATCAACTGATAGGGAATCTGCAACCTGGGCGACATTCCTAAATGACTGATTATTGATAAGTTAATGGAAATAATTTGGCCACCATACCTCAAGTAAACTCTGTCTTAGTGTGCCACTTATTATAATAAAATACATTTGAATTATGAGATAGCAACGAAATTCTATGAAAATACAAATTACATAAGAAAGAAATACACGAAAACAAAGTATTACTAGAAATTACATCTAACCAACAAATTCTTTCTTTCTTTCTTTCTTTCTTAATCGGTTTACCCTCCAGGCTTGGTTTTCCCTCGGACTCAGCAAGGGATCCCACCTCTACCGCCTCAAGGGCATTGTCCTGGAGCCTGAGACATTGGGTCGGGGAATACAACGGGGGAGGAGGACCAGTACCTCGCTCAGGCAGCCTCACCTACTATGCTGAACAGGGGCCTGGCTGGGGGATGGGAAGATTGGAAGGGATAGGCAAGGAAGAGAGAAGAAAGCGGCCGTGACCTTAAGTTAGGTACCATCTCGACATTCGCCTGGAGGTCAAGTGGGAAACCACGCAAAACCACTTCGAGGATGGATGAGGTGGGAATCGAACCCTCTCTGCTCAGTTGACCTCCCGAGGCTGAGTGGACCCCCTTCCAGCCCTCGTATCACTTCTCAAACTTCGTGGCAGAACCGGAAATCGAACCCGGGCCTCAATCACACTAACCACTATACCACAGAGGCGGACACGCACAATTCTACACTTTAAATTAATTATTATTAAATTCAAGCACTGAATTTCTGTTCAATTGTATAACACACAACCTATTTTCTCACTTCAACCCACTTCCCTTCATGAGCCACGGGAGGATGCAAGAGCACCACCTTGAACCCCCTCCTATCAATACCATTAAATAGATAGTGTATGTACTCAAAATTCTCAGGATATTGGGGTGGTTTGCTGACTTAGATGGGGCCTATGCAGGTTTGTATAAAGCACAAGGTTTATCCTGGACATGGCCGTTTGTTCTCGGTAGAATGGAACGATGGAATCCCCTATCTGTTGTAAGACGAGACTAAATAGAGGATCAACTTAGGAGCGTGGGTTGGTGACCACGGTTCCCTTAGCTGAGTCCTGGCATTGCTTCCACTTATTTGTGCCAAACTTCTCACTCTCTCCCTCCCCTATCCGACCACGTTTGGTCAACACTTGTTCTTTCCAACCCCGACGGTGTTAGCTTTGCCAAGCGTACGGAGTCTCATTTTCATGCTCTTTGTGGCCGTTTCCTTTCATTTTCCGATACATCCATTTTTCGCGAAGTGTCAGACTCGTCCTTTTTTCTCTTTTTATTAATGCTCAGAGCGGATGGTTGCCCAGTTGCATTTACTATTAAAAAATCCACAGCAAGCAACTCAATGTCGAAAACATCCTGGGTAAGGAAAACATAATAAAGTATGATAATATATTCCTTATTTATTCCTAAAAATTACAATCCTTTTCTTAATCATCGTTATCCGGTCGATTAGATTAGCAGTTTGCTTTTTCTACCACTACGAGCGCTAATGTGAGTCAATGCATTGTTTCACTTAAGCACCACTATGAGCGCTAATGTGAGTCAATGCAGTGTTTCACTTAGGCCCTTGTAACTACAATCGGTGTGAACATTTTTCAAAAAGTCAAAATCGCCTGAGGGTATTGAACCAAGTAACACTTTATAGAAAGAATTATGTAAATAAGTTAAAGAAACAAGCGATTTTACCGGAACTGCATTTTCAAAATTTGTTTTTTAGTTTGATAGAGCCATCAAAGACAAACATTTTGAATTATTTCCGGGCCCTTTAGCCCTTCAACTTTCGGCACAATTGAGGAAATTGCTTAATTTTACTTTGCTAAAATATGTTTTCAACATTGAATTAATCACCAGTTTTGCCATATGTTACAGACTGAATATTCCTCACCTTCAAGATTTTTATGGGTAAGAGACAGAGAGAGAGAGAGAGAGACGAACAAGAACATTGTGCCATTATGAGTTAATAAACGTAAAGATGGGTATGGTGAAGAATTCCTAGCCATGGCCCTAGCTTCCTCGGTTAACGTGTGAGATGGAATTCCTTCCTTCATCATTTTCCAGATGTGTCAAACGATGCACCTCAAGCACCGCAATCTTCCAAGAAAGCGATGTTCACTTCGTTCCACGTGACTTGCCACTGGTACGGAAGCCTCATTCATTTCTCAGAGCGACACACACTCATCCTGTCTTGGCCTTAACTTTATTTCGGACGCGATGACGCCGGGTTTCTCCTCGGTATTTTTGTACGCCTTAGCTGACTCATACTTGGCGAGAAGAAGTGTTTGTAGCGTGTTCGTCTTCCCGCCTTTAGTCTACTCACGCGGCGTTTGTCGTGTGCCTTCCCGAAAAGCAGCGCGATCCAGGTCATCCTGAGTTTAGTGATCTTGTGCAACTTGGTAAACTAGAACCTGAATGGTCCCCGAATTCCAGTTAATATTACACATCGTACTTACCCGATGATCTCTAGCTGTACTGAAAATCAAAAGCAGACATCCTGACGCAGCACACCGTGCTAGGAGCACTTCGCTGTAAACAAAGGTACTGTACATTCCCGTACGATACGGGTGTGAAATTCTGCCCGCGGTAACCGCAGTGCCACCGAGCTGGATAGCTGCAGTCGCTTAAGTGCGGCCAGTATCCAGTATTCGGGAGATAGTCGGTTCGAACCCCACTATCGCCAGCCCTGAAGATGGTTTTCCGTGGTTTCCCATTTTCACACCAGGCAAATGCTGGGGCTGTACCTTAATTAAGGCCACGGCCGATTCCTTCCCACTCCTAAGCCTTCCCTGTCCAATCGTCGCCATAAGACCTATCTGTGTCGGTGCGACGTAAAACAAGTAGCAAAAAAAAAAAAAAAAAAAAAAAAAGGCGCAATCCCTATGCTAGAAATACTTATGCAAGCGGAGGTAAGTCGCCTCGTTTCAGTCGGATTTTGCTTCCCCACGTTGCTGACTCTGCGGTCTACACGCCTATCAATTACAGGCTCTAGTTACGTGTTTTGGTCAATATTTCATGGTTGAAACGGGGTACATAGGGTGTGGCGTACGGACTGTTTGTATTTTTGTATCAACACGGTTGCTTGAAGAGATGCTACTTCTATAACAGTCCACTATATTACTGTTGAAAACCTTTCTTACCAGACAAAGTAGGGGATCCCATACCATAAAAAACGTAAAATTAAGCAATTTCCTCAATCAGTTCTATCAAACTAAAGAAAAAAAAATTCGAAAAATCACTTCTGGCCTAAATGCAGTTCCGGAAAAAAGCTTAAAACTGCTTGTTTATTTAATAGTTTTGTTTGCTATTTGCTTTACGTCGCACCGACAGAGATAGGTCTTATGGCGACGATGGGACAGGAAAGGCCTAGGAATTGGAAGGAAGCGGCCGTGGCCTTAATTAAGATACAGCCCCGGCATTTGCCTGATGTGAAAATGGGAAACCACGGAAAACCATTTTCAGGGCTGCCGACAGTGGGGCTCGAACCCACTATCTCCCGATTATTGGATACTGGCCGCACTGAAGCGACTCCAGCTATCGAGCTTGGTCGTTTTCTTTTTTCTTTTTTGGATTCAAATCCTAGCCTATTAACTCATTTACATAATTTTTCTTTAATGTGTTCCTTGGTTCAATACCTTCGGGTGTTTTTCTGATTTTTTGAAAATGACCACACCGAATGTAGTTATGTATAAGGGCTTAAGTGAAACTCTGCATTCACTCACAATAGCACTCGTAGTAGTAGAAAAAACGGCTAACTGCTAATCTAATCGACCGGATAACGGTGATTAAGGAAAGGATTGCAATTTTTAGGAATAAATACATTCTCATATTTTATTATATTTTATTTACCTAAAATTCGGTGCTCTTATCCCTAGGTTGTTTTCAACATTGAGTTGCTTGCCTGATTTCTTGTCTAATTTGATAAAAACATGACGTTTTGCTACAGAAGCGATGAAATGAAATGTCGTATGGCTTTTAGTGCCGGGATATCCCAGGACGGGTTCGGCTTGCCAGGTGCAGGTCTTTGTATGTGACGTCCGTAGGCGACCTGCGCGTCGTGATGAGGATGAAATGATGATGAAGACAGCACATACACCCAATCCCCGTGCCAATGGAATTAACCAATTAAGGTTAAAATCCCCGACCCGGCCGGGAATCGAACCCGGGACCCTCTGAACCGAAGGCCAGTACGCTGACCGTTCAGCCAACGAGTCGGACACAGAAGCGATAAAGCAGCGGGATGGTATTCGGATTATGCTACTTCATAATTGCTCATAGGAGAGTTGAATAGTTAAGCCCCTAAAAAATTATGTCTTTTATTTTGTACTTCATTGTTCCAACCTATGCAGTAATTATTTATTTTCCTGGAACATACACAGTAATTACAGAGTACTGTGTTTCGCGTATTTTATGCAAACGCCGTGTTGAACAGATTTAATTATGTATGTTCTTATATGAAAGAATACATACAATGTAGTTACGAATGTGTAATGTACACGCATGCACAGAAATGGTGTCCCGACATAAACAATCAACACTCTCCCACTCCAGTACTGAAAATGAGGGGAAGGGAGTGAACGGATACTTTTAAGGGACACTCCAGTATTGCAAAACAGGGGGAAGGGAGCGAGCGGGTAGTGCTGAAGGCACTGTGTGTATTGCTATACATCCACCACTGTGCCCATTTTAATCATAACAGTCTTGTAGCGAGCTGTCTACCTGCAGCAGTGTGTTAAGCGAGGAGGTGGGGGGGACTCCACGCTTTGTTTATATCGACACACCATTACTGTGCATGCGTGTACACCCCTCCAGACTTGCGCTATCTGGTAATGTCCCGAGCTAGCCCTCACAACAGCTGTATTTCATGCATACAGAGCCTGCCAGTCGGCTCGTGACCTTAACGTGCATGTCTATGAGTTTTGGGCCGGTAGAAAAGGTAGCAAATCCTTTGTCGTTGTCTCTTAATCTATCTGCAATTAATGACAGATATGGTACCAACTAATCCTTTGCTCCACCTTGCAAGCCTTCAGTGATGTTGGTGATTCATGTTTTAAGACTGGACAACCTCTGCTGTGCTTTGAAGAATGAAGCTATATCCAAAAGAAAGGCAAGTATCACGAAAGACTCCCTAGGCCTCGAGTGCTCTAATACCATCGCGGTCGGAAAAGAACAAGAGTTGACCAAGGGAGGTCAGATAGGATATATGAAAGGCAGGACCCTGGGACAAGTAAATAGAAGCAATGCCAGGACTCAGATAACGGCCCCGTGGTCGCCAACCCACGCAGCAAAGTACAGAACCGTTGGGGCCCCTTTTAGTCACCTGTTACGACAGGCAGGGGATACCGTGGGTGTTATCCTACCGCTCCCACCCACAGGGGAAGAAGAGTAAGAGAGAAAGAGAACATGGCCTATGATGATGATGATGATGATGATGATGATGATGATGCTTGTTGTTTAAAGGGGCCATCGGCCCCTAATGGTACGAAATGAGACGAAATGAAATGACAAATTAAAAGCCCAAAAACATTCACTGACCACAATTCAAAACGTGAGGACGAAGAAATTGGATTGTTTGATATGAATTTAAAACGATCAGTGGAACCGACCCACAGTGCCTCACATGCACAGAAGTTGGCATAGAACTTTTTTTTTTTTTGCTAGTTGTTTTACGTCACACCGACACAGATAGGTCTTATGGCGACGATGGGACAGGAAAAGCCTGAGAATGGGAAGGAAGCGGCCGTGGCCTTAATTAAGGTACAGCCCCATTTGCCTGGTATGAAAATGGGAAACCACGGAAAACCATTTTCAGGGCTGCCGACAGTGAGGTTCGAACCCACTATCTCCCGCATACGAGTTCACAGCTGCGCGCTCCTAACCGCACGCCCAACTCGCCCGGTATGGCGTAGAACAATAGTATTACTGACCAAGGGATGGCTTCTATAGAACAATACTGAATCGATGATACTTGTAGTCGAAAGGGGTTCAATATCCAAGTCAGCGGCTCCTCACAATGGTACTTATCGCTAGGAAAGTAGAACCATGGTAGTTGTCATGTTGCGGTACTAATCAAGAGTAGCGTACACTCGCGGTATTCCACACATTATGGTACTACTCACAGGTAATGAAATTCGCACATGTATTACAGACCTACTGTGTTTCGCACATTGCGGCGCCATTTACAGTCAGCGCAAATATATGGTGTTCATCACCTAAGTGTATTAACCACAGGGACTCGTACTATCTTCATATAGTGGATAGTAATGATAGGCAAGCCAGAACCATGGGTTTCCTCATCCCATAGTGTCGCTCATATAGTGCTACTAATCACAGGTACTGTAAAAGCCGTCGCGCTCTCGTTTGCTACTTATCACAAACCTATTTGGTATCCAACATAGTGGTAGTACGCGCAAGTAAAAGCGACCCAAGTTGTCCCCCGCGTGGTGGTACTAATCACAAGTAGTTTCATAGTTCTAATTTGATCATCCCTTGGTCGCCCCTTTTAGTCGCCTCTTACGACAGGCAGGAGATACCGTGTGTGAATTCTTCGTCCCCCACTAAAATAGGGTTGTGTGTTTGGTCCGTGAGAGGTATTTTATTTCCCTCAAGTCCGCCCGCAAGCCAGTTAGGACCCCCCTATCCGCCACCTGGGACGCACCACGTGGGAGTATCACCTCTTCCCCTGCTACGCCAGCGTAGTAGGTTCGTGGCGTGGCCTATAAAAGGATCCATCCCGGCATTTGCCTTAGTGCAGGAGAATGGAAAACTATAGAAACCATTTTCAGAACAGCAAACGGTGGGGACCAGCCTCTCCGTTCCCCCAATGCAGAGCTGCAAGTCTAGTCAAAGGTAGCTGCTGTTAGAATCAAAGCCTACTGTTCCCCCATTGCAGAGCTGCAAGTCTAGCCAAAGGTAGCTGCTGTTAGAACCAAAGCCTACTGTTCCCCCATTGCAGAGCTGCAAGTCTAGCCAAAGGTAGCTGCTGTTAGAACCAAAGCCTACTGTTCCCCCATTGCAGAGCTGCAAGTCTAGTCAAAGGTAGCTGCTGTTAGAACCAAAGCCTACTCCACTCATTCTTCTGTATTTATAACAATAAACAGCCCGGAAGACCAATGTGAGTAGATAGTCAGGGAATTCTCTACGGATAGCTTCACACATTCCTAACTGAACTGTTTGTTGTGGTCGTAGCCTTGGCAATTGTATTGAATAGTAATCGTTCTCAGAAGTAAAAATAAATGGAACAAACTGTCATGCTTAATTCATTTACTCATAGTTTTAGAACATTGAATTGCAAGCCACGTAATTTCCATATTTTCAGTCTGTCATCTATGACTATTCACCGTTCACCAGCCGACGAACGAAAGAGACAAATTATTTTACTCATTCCGTTTTAGAGAAACTCACTTGTTCCAAGTATCAACTACCAACTGTTTAATTTGATTTCAAGGGGAAAAATACGGCATGATATAATTTTATTAATATTACATAACTATTTACAATATGTTTATCCTCTGAAGAACCAAGGTGAAATTTAGACATTTAATAAACTTTTTTTGTGTTTAATGGGCTCTTAGGAAACAAATTTGCAAAACAATTTTTCGGTGATGGTGGTGGGAAATTTAAATATTAGCACTGTTTGTTTTCTGTTTAATTTGATTTTAAGGGGCACAATACGATATACTGTAAAAAATCCACAGTTATAGTTCTTCAGGCAAGCAACTCAATGTTGAAAACATGCTAGGGATATCAGCTACGAATTTTAGGTGAATCACATACACATAATAAAGTATCAGAATATATTGTTTATTTATTCCTAAAACAATCCTTTTCTTAATCATCGTTATCCGGTCGATTAGATTAGCTGTTTGCCTTTTTCTACCACTACGAGCGTTAATGTGAGTCAATCCAGAGTTTCACTTACGCTCTTATAACTGCATTCGGTATGGACATATTTCAAAAAATAAAAAATGCCTGAGGGTATTGAAGCAAGGAACATATTGCAGAAAGAATTATGTAAATAAGTTAATAGGCTAGGATTTGAATAACAAATAAAACGAGTAAAAGAAGCGATTTTAAGCTGCTTTTCTGGAATTGCATTTAGGATGGAAGTAATTTTCGAATTTATTTCTAATTTTATAGAGCTATCCAAGACTCACAACTTGAAACCTTTCTGGGCCCTTTAGCGCTTCAACTTTTGACACAGTTGAGTAAATTGCTTAATTATACGTTTTTCATAGTATGGGGACCCTATTTTGTCTGCTAAGAAATGTTTTCAACATTAAACAGTATTTTGGAAAATTATTTCGATCGGGTTTTAAAGGTTATTCTGGGGTATATCGTGTATGATACATCTGCGACTATACCGAGTTTTGATGATGCCACCTATACATTTCAACAGAAACCAAAAAATATTAACAAACATAAAATGTAGAATGTATCCACAAGTCCGAGTCACAACAACACAATAGGACATAAAACTGATATTATTTTATTATGACAGGCAATTATTTGCCTTAACAGCGCTAGAAATACACAAATAGATAAATGAGTCATGTAATATTTTTTTACAAGTTTCTTTACGTCGCACCGACACAGAAATAGAAATATATTTACTTAAAGTTAATTACAAGTAGGACCAGAGGTCCCTTTGGCTGTAACTAACTGCCACTGTAACTTAAAATGTATCAATTAATATACAAAATGTAATAAAAAGAATGCCAGCCCCCGTGGTGTAGGGGAAGCGTGCCTGCCTTTTCCCCGGAGGCCCCGGGTTCGATTACCGGCCAGGCCAGGGATTTTTCTCTCGACCTGAGGGCTGGTTCGGGGTCTACTCAGCCTCCGTGATTAGAATTGAGGAGCTATCTGACGGTGAGATGGCGGCCCCGGTCTCGAAAGCCCAGAATAACGGCCGAGAGGATGCGTCGTGCTGACCACACGGACCCTCGTAATCTGCAGGCCTTCGGGCTGAGCAGCAGTCGCTGGGCATAACATTAAAAACTAAACATCTAGGAGATCACAATTTTTAGCATCTCATAAAAACGAAGCTAAGAATATTCAGTTCAAATGTTAAATCTGTGTTACTGTATGAAAGTGAGACATGAAAAGTGACCAAAGACATTACCACGAGGTTGCAGACCTATATGAAATCGTTGCTTGAGGTGTATTATAACAATATGGCAGCCAAAGACCATCTCAAACAAAGATCATTGGGATGTCACAAGTGAAGGTCCCATGCAGCAACAGATAATGAGAAAAGAATGGAGATGGATTGGGCACACCCTGAGAAGACCACAAGAAAGTATCACAAGGCAGGCATTAAGCTGGAATCCGCAGGCAAGACAGACAGAAGATTACCTGGAAGTGAACCATAGACACGAAGATAGCTACAGTCAACAATACGTGGAGAGATGTTAAAGCATTGGCGGCAGATAGAATAAGCTGGAGTAAATTTCGTCGAGGCCCTATGTTCCACCTAGGTAGTAAAGGAAATAAGTCAAGCACCCGTAGTCTCCCATACTCATCTAGACCGAGTTCGATAGTCGCTTAATTGCGGTCAGTATCCAGTATTCGGGAGATAGTGGGTTCGAACCCCACTGTCGGCAGCTCTGAAGATGGTTTTCCGTGGTTTCCCATATTCACACCAGGCAAATGTTGGGGTTGTACCTAATTAAGGACACGGCCGCTTCCTTCCTACTCCTACCTCCTTCCTGTCTCTCGGTGCGACGTAAACCAACTTGCAAAAAACAAAAAAAACAAAAACCTCTTCTAGCCATTTTCTCCATATTCATTCTGATTACATGTCCAGCAAATCTTGCTCTTTTGAGATATGTACCATATAAGTGGACTTACTGTTCACACTCTGAAGTTATACTTAACAATGGTTTGTGGTGAATTCATTCGTCAAATTATCAACGGAGCTGGATGCAACAAGTGAAGAGCGAATCCCAGAGTAGAAAAACGTGGAGAATTGCTGTCAACCAATTTAATGATTGACACTAATGATGATGAACTATCATGACGGTAGAGTGCCAAGTTGATTGGGCAGTTTTACGCTCCGCACCGCAATATATTCCAATTGACTAGTGTCCTCAAGGATATTCACTCCGACATTTACATCAAATTAAGGAGCAACGTTGAAACCAACATTATACATTATCATTAAAAGACTGTTATGCCTTTCAGCGTTAAAACCAAACCTAAAAGAAATTTCAAGAGAATATAAACAAGTGGATTGAAAGGTTAAAAGAAGCCAGTATAACCGGCTATTCATTCTTGCAACACGTCTTTTTTAATTTTCTCCATCCACGACCTGAAAATAATTTTATACTTTAATTCATTAACGTCTCATTTGTTTACGAAATAAGGGAATTAATGTTGATAGCGTACAACAATATTTTGTCGGCCCCGCGGTGTAGGGTAGCGTGCCTGTCTCTTACCCGGAGGCCCCGGGCTTGATTCTCGTCGAGCTCAGGGATTTTTACGTAGATCTGAGGGCTGGTTCAAGGGCCACTCAGCCTACGTGATTACAATTGAGGAGATGTCTGACGGTGAGATAGCGACCCCGGTCTACAACGCCAAGAATAACGGCCGAGAGGATTCGTCGTGCTGACCACACCACACCTCGTAATCTGCAGGCCACCGGCCGAGTTGGCTGAGCGGTCAGAGGCGCGCGGCTGTGAGCTTGCATCCGGGAGACAGTGGGTTCGAATCCCACTGTCGGCAGTCCTGTGGGATGTCTCCTCGAAATGGTTCGGCACCAACTAGCAAACTTGGGAACCAACCCTAGTTCAGGACTGGAAAGGAAACGGCCTGCGGCCTAGGCCTTCAGATTAGGGAACATTCTGAGGATTGTCTTCAGTCAGAAATAATGGAGAACCTGTCCTAGGATGCTTGAACGAGTGCTTAACTTATTTCCTTTTTTCAGCTGACAAGCACACAGGGCCAAGTAGCCGGTTCTAGGCCCTCAATTTGTGGCAAGAAGCTACTGAGAAACCCTTACACTGTTGTTCATATTTCAGTAAAAGCGGGCGAAAATTTATTTTGAGGTACGGAATTTAGCATTTGAGAAGCCAGCTTAAGGGGATGTGGGCTATGACTATCCCTGATTTTTGTATTTTTTAAACCGACATGGAATTAGTTGTCAAGATTCTAGTCGCCTGGGGTGTAATTCGAAACACGCCAGAAATATTTGAAAGGGTGCTGCAGATTGTCGTACGCCGATGTCAAGCTTGCATTGACGGTGGCCGTCATTTTGAGCAACTGGTTTGAGGTACAACTCACGTTTGTCAATTATATCGCTCTGTAGAGTAATAACTGTAAATAATGTGAAAGCGAAATATACTGTAGGTTACATCATTAATTTAGCTGTAAATAATCCGGTAAATGGTGACGGTGTTTAAGCTCTTACCTCCTTAAGGGGGGAGACCTAGCTCAACACGGGAAAAAACAGGCCAATATTCATTCGATTGTTAAATATGCTACAAACGTTGTTGAAAAATTCTGCACATGTCCCAGTATTGGCATGCTTCCTAGCAATCAGAAGCAACTGCAATAATTTCAAAATTCCAATTATAACATCTTAAATTAAATTTCCCGCCTTTTTAACAAAATATCACTGTTTCCCTTATAAGTTCCAAGTGTATAAGAATTTTCGTACTTTTCCTTTTTTAAAGTGTATATCAAACCCCCACCTACAAAATGAACCTCAATCACTAACATAGATTGTGATTTAGATATTTTTGTCGAGTTGTTATTCCGCGCACCTGAAAAATACTAAAAATAAATATTTTATATAAAATCTAATATAAATCCCATTGACCTGAATGAGGTACAGATTGTAGTACAACACTATGGGAGGAAACCCTGAAAAATCGTTATTATCCGTAAAACAGTAAGAGAGTTATGAAGGAAACCGTGATATTTTGTTAAAAAGGCGGGAAATTTTATTTTAAGATGTTATAATTGGAATTTTGAAATTATTGCAGTTGCTTCTGATTGCTAGGAAGCATGCCAATACTGGGATACGTGCAGAATTTTTCAACAACGTTTGTAGCATATTTAACAATCGAATGAATATTGGCCTGTTTTTTCCCGTGTTGAGCTAGGTCTCCCCCCTTAAGCTGATTTCTCAGCCACTAGGTGCCCTATCTCAACCGTTAATAAAAGCGTCGCCTATTTTCAATTTAATTATTGTACACTTTTACCGAAACATAACTTATGATATTTCCTACAAGAATTTGGAAAGGTAATGGGAGGGAATTGTTCCGTGGCTCAGAGGGCAGCGCGCCGACCTCTCACCGCCGGGTTCTGTAATTTAAATCCCGGTCACTCCATGTGAGATTTGTGGTGGACAAGGCAGAGATGGGACAGGTTTTTCTGCGGGTACTCAAGTTTCCCCGTCATCTTTCATTCCAGCAGTACTCTTCAATATCGTTTCATTTAATTTGTCAGTCATTAATCATTGCTCCAGAGGAGTGCGACAAGCTTCGGCAGTCGGCATAATTCCTATCCTCGCCACTAGATGGGGGCTTCATTCTTTCCATTCCTGACCCGGTTGAATGACTGGAAACAGTCTGAGAATTTTTACGGGGAGAGAATTATCACGCGACCTTTGTCACTAGTGCTCCGAGTCGCACTAAGAATTTTTTTTCAAATTTAGCGTTCTTTTCTAATTTATATATAGGTCCTACTGTAGTACTGTGTTGTCGTTTGCTTTTTTAAAATTTCATATAACTAATAAATTCTGCCCACAGTCCTCTAAAGTTCATGCCCTTGTGCAATGGAATAATTATATCTAATAGGATTGCAATCAATTTGCATACTTTATTGAGGTTGGGAAGTATTACATTTAAATTGAACAAAAAATAAATACAATTTTTGAAAATAAATTAAGGGAAAGGAACCAAACTGGATTAACTCGCCGACACGCTTGCATACACATCTTACTTTGTGGTATTGATCGACTGTGCGAGGAATAAAATCGTCCTGCAACAGTAGGGTAATTATATTAACGAGGCTGTTAAGAAGGAATACAGATCTCTTCACATGGTTATGAGAGTATTTAGGGCTTGTAAACGAGAGGGCGTGTGTCTCTGGTAAGACCCCAGTTAGAGTATGGCTCCAGTGTATGGAACACTCACCAGGACTACCTGATACGAGAACTGGAAAAAATCAAAGGAAAGTAGCACGATTTGTTCTGGGTGATTTCCGACAAAGTAGTAGTGTTACGAATATGTTGTAAACTTTGCGCTGGGAAGACTTGGAAGTAAGGAGACGAGATGCTCGACTATGTGGTATGTTTCGAGCTGTCAGTGGAGTTCTGACGTGGAATAACATTAGTAGACGAATAAGCCTGAGCGAAGCTTTTCAAATGATGAAGGATGTGAAGATAACGCTGGAATTCAAGAGGATGAACTGGAGCAAATATTCATTGAGAGGACAGGGAGTATGGGACGGGAATACATCATCAAAGGAAATGTTCGATCAATTTCCAAGTTCTTAGAAAATGTTTCAAAGATAAAGCTAAGTAAACAATTGACATGGAATCTGCCAGCTGGGCGACAGCCATAAATGCAGATCATTGATGATTGATTAATACTGAATCTGTATAAGTAATATAAGAATGTTGTCTGTACTTTACATACTAGCCAATCATACATATTATTTCAGTAGTATAGATCCCTTTTGCGGCGCTCATAAGTAACCGATCGTGACAAATGAGCATTCAAAAGAAATAAAATAGACATTAGCAGTGACGATTTGCACTCTCATTTCATAAATATCGATAATATCTTTAAAATGAATTTACAAAAATGTACGAAGTGTGCGATTTGCAAATACTGTTGCTGTAGGAAAATACGCACCATCATTGCTGTCCACTTCACATATTGGCCCCTGAGACGGCCAGTTTATGTCACTGTAATATGCTGTAATTATCAGTTAAGAAAGGAATGATAGTAAAACCAAAAATTATTTTCGGAACATTCGTCAGTATAGTAATGCACTTACATTTGCTTCCGTTCAAGTGGATACCACAAATGTTAAAATATCCAAGATTACATTAAGTGGTAAGTAAGAATGTCTAATATTGTACTGATTTGTGTATTTCTAAGTTCACCAGGGGGTTACTGCACCACGTACTTTATGTACATGCGATATTTCTCGCGCGGGTCCCTGGTATAACATATTCTGTTAAACATGTAAGGACGTCAGAATACAATGTCCATGCTGTGACTAAACGCAGTACATTTTCGTTCGTGTAGAGCAGAGTGTATGAGACTCCAGCTGGATCCCGGGTGGATACTGCGTACTCTCACCAGCACACGCATGGATTCTCGAACAGCCAATGACACGTCGTGGCAGAACGTGCGTTGAAGCAGGACGAAGAACTTTTGAACAGTTTTTGTAAAAGATTGTAATTAATCTGACATGTACACTGTCAGTGCAAGTGATGTGCTTGTGCCCGGCTGAACATCTTGAACAGATGACCGTGGAGTGGTGGAAGGAAAATCAAATCAAATCAAAATCTCTTTATTTGCAAATGAGGTGTCTACCTCGGTGGGAAATGGTACACTTAAATACATTATTGTCAAGCACTAAATTTTAAATTAACAGGAGACGAAGAAAATTTTCCTAGAATACAATATTATACAATTTACGCTAATAATTTTTTCTGTTAAACACACACATCATCCTTAATAAATTTATATTGTTTACAAAATTCTACTTATAATATCTTACAAACATAGTCAACTCATATACAGTACGGTATGTGAAATTACTTCTAATAATACTATACAACTGGTATAAGATTAAAATTAACACTGAATTTATTTACATATTTATATTTTACCCATTTTGGAACCTAAGTAGCATAACGACCTGCTGCGTCTTAACCAGAGCCCCTTTTTCCACCACTTTTCAGAGTTCCTGAAGGGCCTTCACAGCTACCGTAGCGGTCCCAGGGCCCTCGAAGTCCCCACTGTACTTCACCCCTACAGGCAGTCCCCTACTTGGGCTGTCCAAACTCCTTCCACTATGCGTAACCTCGGCACTTGCTGGGACACAGTGGTTAGCTCTACGCCCGGCCGCCTTTGTCCCCAGGAAAGAACCTAGTACTCACCTTTTGCTGTAGGCTGAGTGAACCTTAGGCCGTGTACACCTCCGGAAGTGGAAATCTCGTTTCTTAAATTTTCGACTTTCTCACGGAGAATCGAACCCACGCCTTTTGGAGTGAATCGAGCACGCCTTTGCCGCCTCGTTCAGACAGCCCGTTCGGAGGCCATGTAAGAGTACCGGCCAACAATAAGAAAGGTATTCTTTCTTTCAATTTGTTGGCTATTTATATCTCTCGATGTGGTTGATGGCTGAAGACCATGACTTTTGTTTTTATTACACTGATGTTAAGTCCCAACTGTTCGGATTCTTGGCTGAATAATCAGCATAATGGCCTTTGTTTCAGAGGACTCCAGGTTCGACTTCCGGACAGGCCAGGTGCTTGGGCTCGTCTTAATAAACATCGCTTAATTCACATACAACACATCACTCGACAAACCGCCACAGAAACACGCAATAGTGAATGCATCCCTCCACTTAGGATTGGCGTCGGGAAGGGCATTCAGCCATAAAACTGGACTGAATTCACTAAATATGATCAATCACAGGTAATAGGAAAACGTCAGGAAGAATAAAAAGAATGTAAGTCCCCAATTAACACCGGCGAGACTGATCTTGTTTAGCAGTTTAGCTACCTTTTACACCGAGCCATGAACCTTCAAAAGTTTCTTGGAATATTCCATCTGAATACTGGCCTAAGGTTAAACAAAGAGGGGCCGGGATCAGTCTACATCCTTGTCGCACACCTATCCGAATTTTAATATCAGATACAGACATTTTGTTAAGCCTTCGTGGCTCAGGCGGCAGTGCGCCGGCATCTCACCACTGGTTCCGTGGTTCAAATCCCGGTCACTCAACGTGAGATTTGTGCTGGACAAAGCGGAGGCGGGACAGGTTTTTCTCCGGGTACTCCGGTTTTCCCTGTCATAATTCATTCCAGCAACACTCTCCAATACCATTTCATTTCATTAATCATTCATTAATCATTGCCCCAGAGGAGTGCGACAGACTTCGGCAGTCGGCACAATTCCTATCCTCGCCGCTAGATGTGGCTTCATTCATTACATTTCTGACCCGGTCGAATGACTGGAGACAGGCTGTGGATTTTCATTCTCATTCTTCATATAGACATTTTGTCAGTTCGAATGTTTGCTGTCTGGCGCCAATATACATTCTGGATAATTCGGCATAAGTTCAACTGCTGCGCCACATCTAGGCGTGATTGCACTGTCCTTTGTTTCTTCCTCGCGGACTTCTCGCGCTCGACGTGATTGTTTGGTTCACAAGGCTGCCAACTCTTGAACTTTAATTTTTCATTCGGGCTAGTGACGAAGCCAATGGTTTCGACTGGTTAGTGACAAAACCATAGTCTGGATTGGTTGGGTCCGGTTAGTGACAACACCATTGTCTGGATTGGTTAGGTCTGGTTAGTGACGAAACCATTTGTCTGGATTAGTTACTGTAGGTCCGACTAGTGACAAACTATTGGTCTGGATTGATTAGGTCCGGTTAGTGACAGATCCATTGATCTGGATAGGTTAGGTCCAGTTAGTGACCAAACCATTGGTCCGCATTAGTTACTGTAGGTGCGACTAGTGACAAACTATTGGTCTGGATTGATTAGGTCCGGTTAGTGACAGATCCATTGATCTGGACAGGTTAGATCCAGTTAGTGACAAAACCATTGGTCTGGATTAGTTACTGTAGGTCCGACTAGTGACAAAATATTGGTCTGGATTGATTCGGTCCGGTTAGTGACAAAACCATTGGTCTGGATTGGTTAGGTCCGGCTAGTGACAACAGCATTAGTTGTGTTTTTATTGTGCGCGGGTTGATAAGGGTATGCATTTGATTTGATTGCTGGGAATGACGTCAAATCCGATTGTGTCTCAGCCAATGGAAATGCTAATGCGTGCTTCAGCAATGGAGAATGGCGCGTGCTAAATTACGTTAGGTTATGAGAGTAAATGTATTTCTGGGGACCGAGGCGTGGATCCCCGGCTGTCGCAGTGAACACATCTCTCATCTACAAGGTATTCCATGTAAGAGATGTACTATTCCAAATCCATCCCTATTATATAAAGCCAGAAGGCTGACTCACTTACTCAATGACATTAATGTTTACCCACTTCCAGATGACATAAGAACTTCAAATGCGGCATTCTGATAGCTATTAGGTTGTAACCCATGGAACAATTCCATAAAGTTCATATTTTTAATATTTACCCTCCCAAACAAAATGGCGGACTCAAAATTCGGGTGCGGTAGAGAATTGAAATTTGGCAAAATTATGGCTGTTACCCTATAACCGACGGAGAAATTCTAAATGGTTCCAATGTTTATCTTTTTAGCTCCGAAAAATATCGTAATATTAAGGAAAATTTAACGACGGTGCAGACCTTCCTTTCGAGGTGTATATATATATATTTCGTATGGAACAAATGATCTACATTATTTAACACAAATATGTACGTAATAAATTAAAAAATGATAATCAAGACCCTTCAGCCAGGAAAGCGCTGGAGTTGATACTTTCATGAAATCTTTCCAAACACCTGTGAATCTAAGCTGTGGACATTCCCGAATGATGAGGTTCATCGCCTGTTCTTGAGATCCGCAGTCGCAAGCAGGTGAATCTATCCATCCCCATTTGTGCAGCGTTGCTTTGCACCTACCATGACCAGTTCGTACGCGGTTTAGTTCTTGGTAGATCAGTTCCTGGAACATGCTGGGAAGGATCATCTAATTGGATTTGACGAGATGATGAGAAATCTCTCCACCCTTCCTTCCAGACTTTGTTGATGTTGAAAGGCCCTGGCCGCTTAATAATGTTATCATCCCAAATAGGCTTCCTGGATTTTAGACGCATGGTTGGTGGATTACTCAGGACTGAGTGAATCGGAAGGTGTTTAAAGTCAGGACAGCAGCAGCTTGTTGTCTTCTCAGGTGTGGACGAGGTATACTTGCCAGTACGTGCAACCATGGCACAGGCGTTGATCGTAATGTGCCCGTTACGATCCTTAAGGTCTCATTGAGCTTAGTATCCACTCTGTGGACATGGGCACTTCTATATCATACCGGTGCACAGTATTCGGCAACAGAGTAGACCAGTGCAAGGCTTGCCATACGAAGAGTACTTGCATCAGCAACCCATGTTGTGCCGGCTAGTTTGCGAATTATGTTAATCCTGGTCCTAAGTTTTCCTGCAGTATTCTCGAGGTGTTTTCTGTAAGTCAGAGAGCGGTCCAGAGTAACTCCCAGGTATTTGGGGTTAGGATTGTTTCTCACCCTTTTTCCGCAGAATGTAATGTTTAGCTCTTGTTTGGAGATTCTATTGTTAACGTGAAAAGCTGTGACCTCCGTTTTTGACGGGTTTGGACAAAGCCTCCATTGTTTGAAATTGTTTTCTAGTTTTTGTAGATCCTGTGTCAGGATTTCTTCTCCTTCTTCAAGATGGTTAGTTTAAATTGCTATGGCAGAGTCATCAGCAGAGCAGAACTTACGGGACATTGTTTCTGGTACATCACTTGTATATAGGTTGAAGAACAATGGGGCTAAGACAGATCCTTGAGGGAGGCCATTCTTGATGGTGTACGACTTGCTCATGTTGTCACCTGAACACACTATGAAATAACGATTCCTTAACATGGTAGATAACAGGGCAGTGACTCTTCTACATGGTAGTGCTTATTTTGTCTTCAACATTAATCCATCAATCCACACTGTATCATACGCAGCAGTTAAGTCGATGAAAGCCACGGATATTTTCAATCCTCTTTGGAAACCTAATTCTACAAAGGATATTGAAGCTAAGACTTGCTCACAACAGCTTCGTTTTTCCCTGAATCCAGCCTGTTCTGGCGGTATTCTGCTGTCTAGTGTGCACTATATTCTGTTGTAAATTAGGCGTTCCAGAATTTTATAGCAAACGCTGAGGAGTGAAATTGGACGGTGGCTTGCTGGGTCGTCTGCTGGTTTCCCAGGTACTTTGTGGCTAAACGGTAATTGCTATCAAAAACGGATAGTACTTTCCAATCATAAAATGAAGAGACCTACAACTTTGATCCTGTGACTTTTGTTGTATCTCGACTCCTTCTACCACAGATTGAGCTTCATTTTCCGATTTTGGTTCAATTTTGCTTCTTTTCCATATATTATTTTACTTCTTGAAACATTTATAAGATAGATAGAATCAAGAAATTGGGCACGTCCCGTACTACGTCTATTGCCCATACGTAAACCAAGTTTCATCGTTATAGCTTTGATACATTTATGGGAAAACGGAAGGAATATGCCGAAACTGTAATGCAATTTCAGCCTAATCTATGTTTCTGAAGCTATCTAAGATACAGCCGAAGGAGATATGACAAAACGTCAAAAAACCAAAATGTTGATCGTTTCAAGCACGTTACGCCTACCAGGTTTCAAGACTATAACTGTCCATTAGGTGAGGAAAATAACTTCTCCTCTTGTGAAAAACGTACGTAATTTGGATCAGGTCGAAACGATTACGTCAATCATTGCTGTAAATCGGGAATATAAGTGAAAATATTATTGGACCAAACATTTAGGCAAATAAATGGACGGTATGGCGGCGCAATCCGTTTCTCGGTACGACGTACCGTTTCATCACAATAGTTTTCCGAATGACCACTTCTAACGTAGAGGTATTGAGGGGACAGAGCCCCAACGAGCAAAAGCGAGTTATAATATTATGAAACATGTGGCATAGTTACCGAATTTCTACCGATAATTCTAATGCCTTTGTTGACTAAATTTATTCCAAGAATTAATTATTAACCTTATTAGCATTTTAGTTTAATATTTAGAAGGAGCACTTCAAGGGTCTGACCCCCTGTCTCCAAGGTTCAGCTATGAGTTAGTAAGAGAGACTTTTATATATGCGCACGTAATTACCAGGAGTGTGAGGACTGTTACTAATTTTCATCAACTTTCACTGTTCCCAACACTACAAATTACAAGGCGCACCTCCTGCCACTTTAATGAAATAATGGAGGGAAATATTGAGAAAGTTTAACGCACTCACCCCCCCCCCCCCAACTGGAGCGAACTACAAATTAGCATACCCTTCAGAGTAAACTTCCATTAATAACACCTGCAGTATAATACCTTGTTTATGTTCAACAATCCTTAAAAGACTAGAGAGGAAACAAACGATAAGAATCACGCAGCCAGAGGTTCCATTTATTATTATTATTATTATTATTATTATTATTATTATTATTATTATTATTACTGACGTCTGGGTTCTCGGATGAATGGCCAGTATCGAGGCTTTCGGTTCAGACGACACAGGTTCGATTCCCGAGCAGATTGGTGATATTAACAGCGTCTGGTTAATTCTTCTGGTTCGGGGACTGGGTACTCGTTTTGTCCCAGTACACTCCTCTTCATTTATGGACAATACACTGCATAACCAACTACCACAGAAACGTGTAATAGTGAATAGATCCCTCAACTGAAGGCGGACATCAGAAAGGGCATCCGGGCGTAAATCAGGGCCAATTCCACATTTGTGACATAGTTCGCACCCACGACGCCTCCAGGGTGTCTGAAGGACAGTGAAAGAAGAAGACGTTGTTGCTAGTTGCTTTACGTCACACCGACACAGATAGGTCTTATGGCGACGATGGGACAGGGAAGGGCTAGGAGTGGGAAGGAAGCGGCCGTGGCCTTAATTAAGGTACAGCCCCAGCATTTGCCTGGTGTGAAAATGGGAAACCACGGAAAACCATTTTCAGGGCTGCCAACAGTGGGGTTCGAACCTACTATCTTCCGAATACTGAAGGAGAAGACGAAGAAGAATATTACTATTGCCAAATCGTGCGTCTACCTCAGCCGACCTCGCGATCTAGGGGTTGTGAGGTTGCTTCTTACCTGGAAGCCCCGAGTTCGATTCCTGGCCAGGTCGAGAGCTTCTACCCGGATCTGAGAGCTGGTTCGAGGTCCATTCAACATACGTGAAGACAAGTGAGGAGTTACCTGACCATGTGATAGCGGCCTCGGCCTTCTAGAATGATAGTAATAATGCTATTGGTTTTACGACCCACTAATTACTTTTGCAGTTTTCGGAGACGCCGAGGTGCTGGAAGTTTCCCTGGCAGGAGTTTTTTTACGTGCCTTTAAATCTACCGATAAGGAACTGACGTATTTGAGCACCTTCATATACCTCAGCACTGAACCAGGATCGAATATTCAACTCAGAATAAGGGGTTCGTCACGTTGATCACGCTTCGCCTTACAGTCTGCAGGCATTTGGGCTCAGCAGCGGTCGCTTGGTAGACCAAGGCCCATAAGAGCTGTAGCGCCATGGAGGGTGGGGAGGAGACGCCTGTCTCTTACCCAGAAACTTCAGGTTCAGTTCCTGGCTAAACCAAGGATTGTAATTCTGGACTGTGTGACTCCGAGGTTGGATGGTCAGCGTTATGGTCTTTGTACCGTCATAGGTTCGTTTCCTCTGGCTAGAGCAGTGGATGCTTGTTCTGCTCCTGACGCATACTGTTCTCCCCTCCACTACACTGACACACAGTTTAATGATATTATTTCTACGTTCCACCAATTACTTCCGCAGGTTTCGAAGACGCCAATGTGCCGGAATTTTGTCCGACAGGATCTTTTAGGTGCTACTAAATCTACCGATACAAGGCTGCCGTATTTGAACACCTTGAAGTACCAACGGAGTCGGTCAGGATCGAACCCACTAACTTAGGCTCAAAAGTCCAGCTCTCTAACCTCTTAGCCACTCAGTCCGGCACTCCAATCTCCTATTTAGAGATATATCGTTGCTGCGGGAAAGGCATCTCACGTCTCCCAGACACACATGATATAACGTCCACCAGAACATATTTCGTTGAGTTCATTTTTCTATGCTACTACAGTGGAACCTCGATATATCGAATCACCTATTTCGAGTTATCGAAATTTCGAGATATAGAGAATATCGTTACTGAGCATGTAAAGCACTTAATTGAATCAAATGTATCTACGGGTTTATACGAAAACAATATTTTTAACAGTACCGTACTTAAAACACACAAATAAACTCTATTTTACGGCATCACTTTAATTATAACACTTGTTATAGTAACTTTTTGGAACACAGAATACCCTACATACAGTCCTGAAACAAGAAACATATCTCCCTTAACACTTTTGGGAAAAATCCGTTAGTCTCTTCTGCTTGTAACGGTTAACGTTTCCTCCCTTCACGTTGAAACTTCTCGTCAATACCACGCAGCCGAGATTCGTAAATGGAGCTTAACATCCGCGATCTCCGAGGGTTGCTTTCGTACGTGACCGGTAATTAATTCACATCCGAGAAACAGCGAGGTTTCGCCGAATTTCCGATCACTAGAAGTTTTAGTTTTTCGGTTCCAGTCATATTAGCTGCCAGCATCAGTGTAACCCTTTCTTTACTTGTTAACTGTTCCTCACGAACCACAAATGCAGTATTGCACAGTTAATGTCGCTCAAAATTCGAGTGACAGAGTACTTTTTGCTTCAAGGAGGAAATGTTTGCTTCGAGAAATCGAAAAATTCGTGTAACCGAATTTCGAGTAATAGAAAAATAAATACACGCATGGGCGCCCGCATGATATTTTCTTGAAAAACCAATATAACGTCAGCAACATAAAATTGTTTACAGAAATTTCCGTCTTGAAAAACCAATATAACGTCAGCAACATTAAATTGTTTACAGAAATGTCCGTCTTGAAAAGCCAATATAACGTCAGCAACATTAAATTGTTTACAGAAATGTCCGTCTTGAAAAGCCAATATAACGTCAGCAACATTAAATTGTTTACAGAAATTTCCGTCTTGAAAAGCCAATATAACGTCAGCAACATTAAATTGTTTACAGAAATTTCCGTCTTGAAAAGCCAATATAACGTCAGCAACATTAAATTGTTTACAGAAATTTCCGTCTTGAAAAGCCAATATAATGTCAGCAACATTAAATTGTTTACAGAAATTTCCGTCTTGAAAAACCAATATAACGTCAGCAACATTAAATTGTTTACAGAAATTTCCGTCTTGAAAAGCCAATATAACGTCAGCAACATTAAATTGTTTACAGAAATTTCCGTCTTGAAGAGCCAATCTAACGTCAGCAACATTAAATGTTTACAGAAATTTCCGTCTTGAAAAGCCAATATAACGTCAGCAACATTAAATTGTTTACAGAAATTTCCGGTTATAACAGATGTTAGATGACCGTCAGTAAGTTCAGTTTATGAAATAATCTGTTTTAGAAGTCCAGCGGGGGAGAGGGGGGTGGCAAGCGCACCCCGTTGCCACTCCTTGCGGGCGCCCGTGAATACACGTGAAGAATAGGACAAACGGGCGGGAAATTTAAGTCACTTCGAGATACTGAAAATTCGAGTCATGGAGCTTCGAGATATCGAGGTTCGACTGTATATAGAGGAAAATTAAAATACATTGTACTATAGGAGTGCGTAAATACGTCATGCAAACATACATTCCTACAGCACCGAACTGTATGGTTTTATTCAACAGCATAGGAAAATGAACACAAGGAAAATTGTTCTGATGTACTGCATATCCATGTGTGGCTGGGAGGCGTGACCAGTCTTAAGAAAAATAATGAGTAGGAAGGGCATTGTGGGATACAAGGTTTTGTTCCAGCAGTGACGATATGTTTCTCGCACCAATCAACGATAAAATATATTTAAATCGTTCTCCTGCAGCCATGCTTTACTATTAGCAGGTAATATTGAGTAAGAGAACTGTATGTTGAGTGTTGGGTGATGTTTTCAACTATATCAGTAACATCAACAACGATGTGCTTTCCTGGTGTCCAAGTTGGAAGGGTTCCTCGTAAGTACCCCAAGGCTGTTGAATATGATGTCCGAAGCTTCATAGATGAGGAAAAAATAAATGGAAGTAGCCCAGACGGTACAGCCGTGACTTTCTGAGATTAAATTGGCGGGTTCGATCCCGGCTCAGTCTGGTGCCATTTGAAGGTGCTCATATACGCCAACCTCATGTTCGTAGATATAACGACACGTAAGAGAACTCTTGCGGGACAAAATTCCGGTACCTCGGCGTCTACGAAAACCGTAAAAGTAGTTAGTGGGAGGCAAAATTATTATTATTATTATTATTATTATTTAGAAGAAAAAGAATCAATAAACAATTTCTTAATATGATGTTGCAGCAATAACGCGGCAAATGTATTATTTATCTGGGATTCTCAGAAAAAACAATGGATAAGTAAGAACTTACTACCACATACTGTTGTGTCAATGTGGTGAAGGTTTTTTTTCTATTTGCTTTACGTCGCACCGACACAGATAGGTCTTATGACGACGATGAGACAAGAAAGGCCTAGGAATGCGAAGGAAGCGGCCATGGCCTTAATTAAGATACAGCCCCAGCAATTGCCTGGTGTGAAAATTGGAAACAACGTAAAACCAACAATGGGATTCAAAGAGCTTACAGCTGCGCGCTCCTAACCGCACGGCCAACTCGCCCGGTTGTGGTGAAGGACTATGTTGCTTATTCAGAAGGGCGTTGGTTCTATTTATCGTCATCCTTTAGTCCTCAACTCGTATCTTCAAATCTTAAAAACTGACCTTAACCATCGCTGTTTTGGTCTCCCTCTGCTTCTATTACCCTCTATGACCTAGTCTATTATTCTGCTATGTAGCCTATTTTCCTCTTCCCCCCCCCCCTCATATCTATCGAAGTCATTTTATACACACAACTTCGTTCGTCGAATTCTTTCTTAAGTTAGACTTTGTCCGGCTTCTTGGATGAATCGTCAGCGTAATGGTATTCAGTTCAGTGGTCCCGGGTTCAGTTTTCTACTGGGTCGGAGATTTTAATTTCATCTGGTTAATTTTTCTGGCTCGAGGGCTTAGTATTTGTTACAACTTGCTTACGTCGCACCAACACAGAAAGGTCTTATGGCGACGACGGGACAGTAAAGTGCTAGGAGTGCGAAGGAATCGATCGTGGCCTTTATTAAGGTACAGCCTGATGTGAAAATGGGAAACCACAGAAAACCAACAGTGGGGTTAGAAGCCACTATCTCCCGAATGCAACCTCACAGCTGCGCGCCCCTAACAGCACGGCCAACTCGCCCGGTACTTGGAGTACTGTTCAAGATTTGGACATAATATATCTTACGGCTGAAAGTCATCGAAAATTTACGTCACGATTTTAGCGATACATAATGTGCCACGCGATGTTACCTAGCAACTGTGCAGGCTGTGATGTGAAGTACTGATGGATGGCCACGACTGCTTGGTTGCTACTTTTGTGAAATGATATAAATACATTCACCCTTTTCAATTTGAGTTTCATATATTGAAAGAAGAAGGGATAGAATGATAGGACACATCTTAAGACACCTAGGACTTGTTCCGTTGATTTTGAGTGACGTTTAGGCGGTAGAAACGGCAGGGGTAGACCAAGGTATGAATATGACAAACGGATTAGAGTAGATGTGGGATGTAGTAGTTATGTAGAAGTGAAGAGGTTGGCAGAGGATAGGGTGGCACGGAGAGTTGCATCAAAGCAGTCTATGGACTGATGAACCAAATAATAATAATAATAATAATAATAATAATAATAATAATAATAATAATAATAATAATAATAATAAGGAACCTCACTGCCTCACGCGACAGCGCGCCGGCCTCTCATCGCTGGGTTCTGTGGTTCAAATCCCGGTTACTCCATGTGAGATTTGTGCTGGACAAAGCGGAGGGAGGACAGGTTTTTCTCCGGGTACTCCGGTTTTCCCCGTCATCTTCAACAACACTCTCCAATATAATTCAATTTCATTAATCATTCATTAATCATTGCCCCAGAGGAATGCGACAGGCTTCGGCAACCGGCACAATTCATATCCTCGCCGCTGGATGGGGCTTCATTCATTGCATTCCTGACCCTGTTGAATGACTTGAAACAGGCTGTGGATATTCTTTTTTTATTATAATAATTAATAATAATAAGATATTGAAAGACATACTGATGACCAATTGATTTTTTAAAAGAGAAATTTGGCACTATTTTTTATTTTCTGCCTGATTTACATTCCTTTTTTGACTTGGAGATGCTAATATTCATGCTATACTCACTGTATCTGTTTTCATGCTCCAAGATATTACATTGCAGACTTCCAGCACAATCTGATAAAATTTAGGATGTTGTCGTTGCGCCTTGAAATACCGTTATCGGGAATACTGACCTGCAGCACATGTATCACATAGAACGAAAATTCGTTGCTAGAGTTCGTGCAGTACTGAACCTTAGATGACAGAACCTTTCTGGTCATTGTTCTATTTATCACATTCCGGTAGTGGTTTTTATAGGTGCGACGAGGATATAACTCCCACTTCGGGGAAAAAAGTGTAGGCTTTGCAAATTTCTCCGCTACACGAAGAAACAGAAAAATGGACAAATGTTTTAGAGCTTAGAAGAAGAGACAGCGAGTATAGTTTCTTTATTTGTTTCCCTCCAAGTAGCTTCTTACGATATGTAGGAGCTACTACTTTCACTCCACCACAAGGGAGACAAAGAGTTCCAATAAATCGATAGAAACATTATAACGGGGCAAACAACGTGCTACTGAGAACTTGCATTCTATTATAGCACGGCCTCTCAGGGTGCATGCACCGGTGCATTGCGCTGCACAAGGTGTATAAGGCGACTTCGCTAGGTTAACCAGACTTCTCGACTTTGAGCAATAGTTCTATCTCTCTCTGTTTCCCCACGCCTGTCTCGCTCGCTCCACCTGTTTCCCCCTTCCTCACTCGCTCTGCAGCGCACCGCCATCCGAGCCGAGATTAGCCCAGACAAAACGAGCTGAGTCGGACGGATGCACGGTGCACAGAACCTCTTCACCTCGTTTTGCACGCGTGAGATTTTGGACGTTTGAGAGGCCCTGTATTATAGCACCGTACAGATGATGCTACTGGCGTAATATACATAGATGAAGAAATATTATTATTTATGAGACCATTAACTAGCTCTAACACTGGACTTTTAGTATCTCCTACTTTTAAATCCATGTGTGGTTCTTCTGAAAATTTTTATATTATAGCGTATCATATTACTTACTACAGTGCACTGCTCGGATACCATTCATTACCTATAGTGATGAGAGTATTTCAGACCAAAATGTCGAAGAATTCGATTCTTTCAAGTTATCGAGATATCTCGAACCGTGGTAGAAGTATTCGAATACTTCCGCTGGAGGTATCCACTAATGATTATCCCTAAACGACGTTGTCCCTTTTAATTCAACATCTGAGAACAGTAATTCAGAACTAGCTCTGTATTAATGATGGGGATTCAGTGGGTAAAGAGAGTAATGCGCATCATGTATTAAGATGTCAACACTGAAACAATATTAGACAAAACATATCTAATTACTGTACATCATACTATTTAATAACTCAACAGCTGAATTATATTCAAGCATGTACTGTGAATTTTTCGATTTTCTATACGTAATATACTTGTAATTAGGAAAATTGCTTCAAAAGTTTTCCTCTTGTTTTCATCTACTTCCTGTCTGCTACATTTGGTGGTTAAAGCATTAAGTCCGTCTTTTTCTGAAGTCCGAACAGATACGAACAACGATTTCTATCGTACTGAGATCAGTTTCTTATTGAAATTTATTTAGTGCTTCTATTTAATACATATAATACATAATGAGGTCAGTTTCGAGAAGATCTGAAGATCAAATAATCATGAAGAGCAAAAATATGTGACGTGTTAGGTATGTAAAACGTATCGTAAATATTTAGGAAATACTAAACTCTTACAATTGTACTTGAAAAGACCTCGCCAAACTTGGTTTTAACCATGTAGTAGGCGTGCAGAATCTGATTATTTTGATAATGACTCGGCGAGTTGGCCGTGCGGTTTGGGGCACACGGCTGTGAGCTTGCATCCGGGAGATAGTGGGTTCATATCCCACTGTCGGCAGCCCTGAAGATCTTTTTCCGTGGCTTCCCATTTTCACACCACCCTTATTAAGGCCAAGGCTGCTTCCTTCCAACTCCTAGGCCTTTCTTATCCCATCGTCGCCATAAGACCTGCCTGATGATGATGTTATTTGCTTTACGTCCCATTAACTACTTTTACGGTCTTCGGAGACGCCGAGGTGCCGGAATTTAGTCCCGCAGGAGTTCTTTTACGTGCCAGTAAATCTACTGACACGAGGCTGACGTATTTGAGCACCTTCAAATACCACCGGACTGAGCCAGGATCGAACCTGCCAAGTTGGGGTCAGAAAGCCAGTGCCTCAACCGTCTGAGCCACTCAGCCCGGCAGGGACCTGTCTGTGTCGGTGCGACGTAAAGCCACTAGCAAATAAACTGATAATGTGTATTATTACGCTATCACAGCCATCTAGTAGTAGTACCATTGGAATTAAACTCACAACCATGTAGCAGTCACAGCAGTTCATCTGTGGTAAACCAGCAACCATTTCATAAAACCTGCTCTTCGTTCCAAACAAATTCCAAGCCACAGGCTCCAGCACCACAAAGAACTGAACTGATATTAGCGTATAACCTCAATCAGTAAGATTCTATTCAAGAACTTGTCTTTCTTCAGTCTGAGAGAAACATTCGAAGACATCTTAAGTATATACTCGTACCATTACACGAGTTATGTAGGATTCGAGAACATGGTTTCGAATGCAAGTTTCGATTCTTAAATATTCTCGGTTGCACAGCAATCGATTCTGCCCATCACTAATTACCTAGCTCCAGCACTTCTTCTAAGTTTTTGGCGTTACCAACAAGGGCACAAAAATAAATCGTAAACAGTGATAGACAATGGACGGTAGAACGACGCCACTTTGGTGTACGGAATCAGGAAGTCACGGTGCTGCGAAGAAGATAACTATGCCATTATGAGAAAATAGAATAGGACCTGCTATTGGTAGAGGTCGCATGATTTTATGTCCAATAAATAATTTTCTCTTCCTTCTGCAGTGCTCAGAATTTAAGTTAATGATTTCCCATTAAAATTATTCGCCATTGCTTTGTTTATAGACTCTCTTTAGAGGTCTACTACGTCGAACATCAACGTATTCCAAAAACAAGTCTTTCCGTCCACCAAAATGGCGTAGTTCTTCCATCAATACGACGTAAGATTGTGTCGTTTTCTTGCACGCGCAGATTTGTCCACCACAAATTGCTTACACTATTTCCAGACAGACTCCCAGACCCAAAGCATATTCATGTTCACATATGTTCCATAAGTTCTTTCAGCGTAATCCAGTATCACCGAGCTCGATCGCTGCAGTCGCTTAAGTGCGGCCAGTATCCAGTATTCGGGAGATGGTAGGTTCGAACCCCACTGTCGGCAGCCCTGAAAATTGTTTTCCGTGGTTTCCCATTTTAACACCAGGCAAATTCTGGGGCTGTACCTTAATTAAGGCCACGGCCGCTTCCTTCCCACTCCTAGCCCTTTCCTTTCCCATCGTCGCCATAAGACCTATCTGTGTCGGTGCGACGTAAAGCAACTAGCAAAAAAAAAGGAAAAAGAAAAATCCAGTATAGGTGTAATATCTGATGACAAAGGCGCTAGGATATAGAGCTAACCTTCCTGTTCCAGTCGAGGTTGTGGATAGTGGAGGCTTTTACCTTCCAGGGCCTGTGTGGACACAACTTTGCTTTCTGCTCGTTTTTAACTACCACGTTCGGATCGTTAGACTAAATGGCAAGTTGGTCAAACGAGAGCGAGGCGACTACTGTGCACTCCAGCTCACCGCATTGATCGACCAGCTCTCTAACACCCAGAGGAATAACAAAGGTTATGAATAGGCGCTGAATGTAAATGCAAATGAATAATTAGTTTGCTTTCACATATGACACGGAAACCGAAGGCTTTCTGTTTCCATTTGTGAAGTTTTATGGCTCATATATTTGCATACTTACGATACTGTTGTATTCTTCTTGCATAAATCATGCACATTTCTGACATATTTAGATAAGAATAGACCTGATACTCAATTTTATGTTGTAGCGAAATGAACACAACACCCAGCATATGTTTTGTTGAATACTTTTATAATTTTAATAGTGCAGTTTTATACACATACGGGGAATATTATTATGTGAATACGTTTTTATTGTTGCCTTTGGTTACTGCATACTGGCCTGTGGCTACTACATATTGTTAAGATGATGTGATTATTTACCATCATGAATACGTTATTCAATACATGAACATGCGATAGTACACAAATACGAAGTTGAATTTCATAAATCTCCATTCTGTATGGAATACACAAGCGGCGTCAGAAGAAAATGCCCCATAGGCTATTAATAACTAAGGCAATGTTAATAATCAATATTTATTCAACGCTGATAGCTGATAAATGTCCAAATAGGACCGAAACATGATCGATAAAAACGTTGGTATAAAGTGTGAATTACGTGGATTTGATCAGTAAAATTACTTATTAAAGACATTTTATATTAATTATTCATGTTTGTGGGTTACTGTAGTCACGTCCTAGTTCGTGAACCATGGTCAACGGCTGAGTGGCCTAGTAAGTGGTCCTGAGAGTCGGGATACCAGTTGCTATGGAATGGGAGTGGGCATGAAATAGGAGTCATGGCCCCCCTTGTGCTCAGGCGGCTAGGACTATACAATTCACCGGTAGTCCATAACCCGTTAGAGGAGAGATCCTCACTTGGACTATGTGCAAGTAGGGCAACATCCTGCTTCATGAATCTACCGAGCTCAGAACATTTTAAGCAAGCTTCGGACCTATGGGAGTAACGGAGTCCCACTCCCATTTGACAGGCGAGGGACTCCTTGGAAACAACTTGGCGAACGAAATGGAATTCGATGGGGAGCTATCAATATTAATGGGGCTTATGGAAGAAAGAAAGTAGAACTGGCTAAGTCAGCAAAGAGGATGCATCTGGATGTGCTAGGAGAAAGTGATAGTCGGGTAAGAGAAGATAACGAGGAAGAAATAGGAGATTATAAAGTGTACTTGACGGGTGTTAGAAAGGGAAGGGCAGAGTCTGGGGTAGGGCTCTTTATCAGGAATACCATCGCACGGAACATAGTTTCTGTCAGGCGCATAAATGAGCGAATGATGTGGGTAGATTTGTCAGTTGGAGGAATTAGGACTAGAATTGTGTCCGTGTATATACCATGTGAGGGTGCAGATGAGGATGAAGTTGACAAGTTTTATGAAGCGTTGAGTGACATCGTGGTCAGGGTCAACAGCAAGGATATAATAGTGCTAATGGGCGATTTCAATGCGAGAATTGGGAATAGAACTGAAGGATACGAAAGGGTGATTGGTAAAAGTGGGGAAGATATGGAAGCTAATGGGAATGGGAAGCGTTTGCTGGACTTCTGTGCTAGTATGGGTTTAGCTGTTACGAATACATTCTTCAAGCATAAGGCTATTCACCGCTACACATGGGAGGCTAGGGGTACCAGATCCATAATAGACTATATCTTAACAGACTTCGAATTCAGGAAGTCTGTTAGGAATGTACGAGTTTTCCGGGGATTTTTCGATGATACAGACCACTATCTGATCTGTAGTGAACTAAGCATCTCTAGGCCTAGGGTAGAGAAAGTGAAATCTGTCTGCAAACGAATAAGGGTAGAAAATCTCTAGGACGAGGAAATTAGACGGAAGTAGATGGATATGATTAGTGAGAGGTATCGAACAGTAGACAGTAAGCAGGTTCAGGATATAGAAAGTGAATGGGTGGCATACAGGGATGCTGTAGTAGAAACAGCAAGGGAATGCCTAGGAACAACTGTGTGTAAAGATGGGAAAAGGCGAACATCTTGGTGGAATGATGAAGTGAGAGCAGCCTGTAAACGTAAAAAGAAGCCTTATCAGAAATGGCTCCAAACAAGGGCCGAGGCAGACAGGTATTTGTACGTAGATGAAAGAAACAGAGCGAAACAAATAGTTGTTGAATCCAAAAAGAAGTCATGGGAAGATTTTGGTAACAACCTGGAAAGGCTAGGTCAAGCAGCAGGGAAACCTTTCTGGACAGTAATGAAGAATCTTAGGAAGGGAGGAAAAAAGGAAATGAACAGTGTTTTGAGTAATTCAGGTGAACTCATAATAGATCCCAGGAAATCACTGGAGAGGTGGAGGGAATATTTTGAACATCTTCTCAATGTAAAAGGAAATCACCCGGGTGGTGTTGTGAACACCCAAGCTCTTGGGGAGGAGGAAAATGATGTTGGTGAAATTATGCTTGAGGAAGTGGAAAGGATAGTAAATAAACTCCATTGTCATAAGGCAGCAGGAATAGATGAAATTAGACCTGAAATGGTGAAGTATAGTGGGAAGGCAGGGATGAAATGGCTTCATAGAGTAGTAAAATTAGCATGGAGTGTTAGTGAGGTACCTTCAGATTGGGCAAAAGCAGTAATTGCACCTATCTATAAGCAAGGGAACAGGAAGGATTGCAACAGATATCGAGGTATCTCATTGATTAGTATACCAGGCAAAGTATTCACTGGCATCTTGGAAGGGAGGGTGAGATCAGTCGTTGAGAGGAAGTTGGATGAAAACCAGTGTGGTTTCAGACCACAGAGAGGCTGTCAGGATCAAATTTTCAGCATGCGCCAGGTAATTGAAAAATGCTACGAGAAGAATAGGCAGTTGATTTTATGTTTCGTAGATCTAGAGAAAGCATATGACAGGGTACCGAGGGAAAAGATGTTTGCCATACTAGGGGACTATGGAATTAAAGGCAGATTATTAAAAGCAATCAAAGGCATTTATGTTGACAATTGGGCTTCAGTGAGAATTGATGGTAGAATGAGTTCTTGGTTCAGGGTACTTACAGGGGTTAGACAAGGCTGTAATCTTTCACCTTTGCTGTTCGTAGTTTACATGGATCATCTGCTGAAAGGTATAAAATTGCAGGGAGGGATTCAGTTAGGTGGAAATGTAGTAAGCAGTCTGGCCTATGCTGACGATTTGGTCTTAATTGCAGATTGTGCCGAAAGCCTACAGTGTAATATCTTGGAACTAGAAAATAGGTGCAATGAGTATGGTATGAATATTTGCCTCTCGAAGACTAAATTGATGTCAGTAGGTAAGAAATTCAAGAGAATTGAATTTCAGATGGGTGATACAAAGCTAGAACATGTCGATAATTTCAAGTATTTAGGTTGTGTGTTCTCCCAGGATGGTAATATAGTAAGTGACATTGAATCAAGGTGTCGTAAAGCTAATGCAGTGAGCTCGCTGCTGCGATCAACAGTATTCTGTAAAAAGAAAGTGAGCTCCCAGACGAAACTATCTTTACATCGGCCTGTTTTCAGTCCAACTTTGCTTTACGGGAGCGAAAGCTGGGTGGACTCAGGATATCTTATTCATAAGTTAGAAGTAACAGACATGAGAGTAGCAACCTGGTACAACCAGGTGGGAACAAGGGCAGGAGGGTACTCGGAATAAGGCGATAAAGGCTAATTTAGGAATGAACTCGATGGATGAAGCTGTACGCATAAACCGGCTTCGGGGGTGGGGTCATGTGAGGCGAATGGAGGAGGAGAGGTTACCTAGGAGGATAATGGACTCTGCTATGGAGGGTAAGAGAAGTAGAGGTAGACAAAGACGACGATGGTTAGACTCTGTTTCTAACGATTTAAAGATAAGAGGTATAGAAATAAATGAGGCCACAACACTAGTTGCAAATCGAGGATTGTGGCGACGTTTAGTAAATTCAAAGAGGCTTGCAGACTGAACGCTGAAAGGCATGAGTCTATAATGATAATGTATGTATGTATGTATGTATGTATGTATGTATATATGTATGTATGTATATATGTATGTATAAATAAATACGGAACGCAACACGAAATTTATTAGTGTAATTCACGCAGATATAAAAGTTGTTCGTTCGTTCGTAATCTGTTCCTCCAGGGTCGGTTTTTTCCTCTGACTCAGCGAGGGTCCCACCTCTACCGCCTCAAGGGCAGTGTCCTGGAGCTTCAGACTCTGGGTCTGGGGATACTACTGGGGAGGATGACCAGTACGTCGCCCAGGCGGCCTCACCTGCTATGCTGAACAGGGGCCTTGTCGGAGGATGGGAAGTTTGGAAGGGATAGAAAAGGAAGAGGGAAGGATGCGGCCTTGGCCTTAAGTTAGGTACCATCCCGGCCTTTGCCTTGAGGGGAAGTGGGAAACCACGGAAAACCATTTCCAGGATGGCTGAGGTGGGAATCGAAACCCCTCTACTCAGTTGACCTCCCGAGGCTGAGTGGACCCCGTTCCAGGCCTCGTACCGCTTTTCAAATTTCGTGGCAGAGCCGGGAATCAAACCCGGGCCTCTGGGGGTGGCAGCTAATCACACTAACCACTACACCACAGAGGCGGACTAAAAGTTGTTTATCCTCGATATACTGTTGTGCGATCAGATAGAGGTGATGCATTTATGTGCTAGTGGACAACAGTATTCGTTACGTCCTGCTCCATGGCTAAATGGTTAGCGTGCTGAACTTTGGTCACAGGGGTGCCGGGTTCGATTCCCGGCCGGATCGGGAATTTTAACCGTCATTGGCTGGCATGGGGGCTGGGTGTATATGTCGTCTTCATCATAATTTCACCTTCATCACGATGAGCAGGTCGCCTACGGGTGTCAAATCGAGAGATCTGCACTTGGCGAACCGAACTCCCGGCACTAGAAACCATACACCATTTCATTTCAGTATTCGTCACATCGAAATATGCCTTATTTTCACGGAGTTCTGCCCTTCCAAGTTGTTGCTGCTCGTATCTTTCTTCCTATGGCTGAATTTACTTTAATATCTATCTATTGTCTATCACGTATTCAGCCTACAGATTGGTGCAGTTTATTTTACAACTTGGAACCTCCGTATAAAGTACAGTATATAATATATTGAGATCTTGACGTATATAGTGTAGCTTGCGGATGCCCTTTTATGGACCCCTTCAAGATATGATTAGACTCAACAATGGCTGTCCTACCCTTAAGGCTCTCCATGGACATCGACCTTCGGTAGTGGATGAAACTATATTTCCTGCTGCAATTGCTGTCAACCTCTCTTTGGGAAACACGACGGAACTCCCTGGGATCTGTTCATCTACTAATCGAAATTTCTTTTCAAAATAGCTACGCCTTACCAATAACTTTCAACACCACCATAAAACGGAAATCATAATGTGCAGTTTGGATTGCCTTCAGCCTAAAGCAACTATCCTTAAACATCCACTTAACAAATACAAATGTTTAATATACATCATTATTGATGTAGCTTCGCTTAGTATTCCCGTGGAATAGGCTCCTTGACTTTCTAAATAATAATAATAATAATAATAATAATAATAATAATAATAATAATAATAATAATAATAATAATAATAATAATAATAATAATAATAATAATAATAATAATAATAATAACACCCGTGTGGGGATTTACCGGTTACCTCCATCGGGCACGTCCCATTGGAATTGGGGAAGCTCGCTGGCTCTGCCGCCAGCAGAGTCAGAGGGTAGTAGGGAAATAAAATACCACCGTGAAAAAAAAAAAACTGGTCCCTTGCCAGGATTACGGCGAAGACTGGTAAATGACCAGAAGCCAGAAAACATCTTGAGGCAACCTATAGGGCTAACAACCCTAGTTGTAAAAGAATTAGTACCCGTCCAAAGCAAAGTCAAGTCAAAAAGCATGATGGCACAACATTTCAAGAAACATACCCGAGTCTCGTTCGGATTCTGGGGGAGACTCGACATCATGCAAGAGACGAGTCGGAGCGTCTCGGTGTACCCCGAAGAGTCAAAAACTCAGACCAAAATCTAAAACCTTTCTACCAACTTTCAACATAAATTCACTTACACAAACTGCAAGCTGAAAACCCTCACCAAAGCTCTTCACTAAAATCAGATATCCATAATGGCCCTACAGGAAACAAGGTACCCAGATGAAGAGATTTTTGAATCCGAAGGCTACCCATTTTTCAAGAGCTAAGCGCAAAGGGGAATCCTCATTGGAGCCGTGATGCTTGGAACCGCGTTTGCTGTTAGAACCAAGATCCTTAAATCGGCTGCAAATTTCGAACCAGTGAATAACAGATTGTCTATACTCACAATTAAGTGCGCGAACAAAACCTACGCCTTAGTTAACGCACATGCTCCGACAAACGATAAGAACAATTCTGATCCAGACCAAGTTGATAATTTCTGGGACCTACTGGATGAAAAATTAAACAAAATCCCCAAACACCATGTCAAGCTTCTTTTGGGTGACTTCAATACCCAACTAGGTCGTGAACAGAAATACAAGAAAGTTATAGGAAATTACCCTGCTCACAAGAGAACTAATCCCAACGGCAAACGACTGGTGTCCATTTGCGAAAATCACAACCTGCAGGTCATGTCGACCCACTTTCGCCATCTACCCAGAAAGCAAATGACTTGGCGGTCTCCCGTCCAAGCTCTCGGAGAGTTCCAAACTGATCATGTTGCAATCTCTAGGAGAAACAGCCCTGAGATTATGAATGTCAAGGTAAAGAAATACATCAATGTGGCCTCAGATCATTATATGTCTCTTATCAAATTCAAACCAATTCCCGCAAACACAAGGAAGACAACCAAACAGATCACAGGCTTTGACAATGATAAACTTCGGCAAAGGGTCGAGGAGTTCCAGGAGAAGGCTAGACCAAATGACTGTGACTTTAACAACGCCAAAAGTCTCCTTGTTGAGGCCGCCAAAGACGTTGCAGAAATCAAGAGAAGCAAAAAGCATGCCTGGTGGAATGGTACCTGCGAATCAGTCCTCCAAGAAAGACTCAATGCGTGGAAACAGTACTACTCTACGAAATCAGAAAATGATTGGGAAACCTACAAAACCCAACGTGCCCAAGCAGCTAGGGTGTTCAGAACTGAGAAACGTAAATACGAAAAATCTCTCATTGAAAATATAGAACAAAACTTTAGGAAGAATGAAAGCAGAGAGTACTACAGAGCCTTCGAACGCAAACTCACTGGCTATAAACCATCATCTCTATGCTTTGAGCGAAAGGACGGTACTCTGGCGACGGCAAATGAAGAAAATTGCAGCATTCTGGCAGATTACTTCAAGAATTTACTTAATTGCTCTAAACCGCAAAGCGCCATTGAGACCAAGGAACCCTTACTCAGGTACCCAGATTCCAGACCACCCGACAGAGATGAAATCAAGCGCCACATTGCCCGTCTCAAAAATAACAAAGCGCCGGGGGAAGACTCAGTAGTAGCAGAACTATGGAAATATGCCCCAGAAGAATCACTTGATATCTTGCGAAAGCAAATAGAAGAAATTTGGAACAAGGAGACCCTACCCGAAGATTGGAAAATAGCTTTGATCCATCCATTACACGAAAAAGGCAGCTTGAAAAACATCAACAACTACAGAGGAATATCTTTGCTACCTGTGACTTACAAAATTCTATCACTTGCCATCCTGGAGCGTTTGGAAGCACAAGTCGAACATCAAATAGGTGAATACCAAGGAGGGTTCAGAAAAGGTCGCTCAACAGCTGAACAGATCCAAAATCTCAAAACGATCATCAGATATTGTACACTAAGGTCCAAGCAGTATGTGTCTGTCTTTGTGGACTTTAAGAAAGCGTACGACTCCATTGACCGGGAAGTCCTGCTAAACATCTTAAATGAATTTGGAGTTGATTTGAAACTGCTGGCATTAATTAGAGCCACCCTGACCGATACAAAATCCAAGGTGAAGTTCCACGGATGTCTCTCGCATTCCTTTGACATCAAAACAGGAATCCGACAAGGTGATGGGCTATCCCCGATACTCTTCAACTGTGTTCTTGAAAAGATCATCAGAACCTGGCGGGTGAGATTAAAGGAAACCAACTACAGTCCACTGAGAATAGGAACCAAATCAAAGGGGATCGCAACAGACTGCTTAGCATTTGCTGATGATATTGCTGTTCTCTCAAACGACATAGAAACCACTAGAGCTCAAGTTGAAATTTTAAAGGAAATTGCCGAACAAACTGGTTTGCAGATATCGTTTGAGAAAACAGAAGTAATGACTAACATCAAAGAGGCTCCACCAAAACTCCATACAAAATACGGGGACATCACCCGAGTAGACAAATTCAAATACCTGGGTGAGATCATCATGAAAAATGGACTGGACAAAGAAGCACTTCAGGAGCGAGTACGCAAACTGGAAATAGCCTACCAAACATCCCGCACAATCTACAACAAAAAATGCCTTTCCCCAAACACCAAGATACGTCACTATGAAACAGTTCTGCAGCCGAAACTCTGTCTCTAAATGCCAACAAAGGACTCCTTGAAGAACTGGAGAAAAGAGAACGCAAAATTGTGAGAGGAATCTTGGGATCAAAGTACAGAAATGGAATTCATCAAAAGAGATCCGACAAGGAAGTCGACAGCAAAATAGAGAAAATTACCGACACAATCAGAAAGAAAAGGGCACGATTTTACGGTCATCTGAAAAGAATGGACGGAAGAAATTTAACTAAAGAAATCTTTCACTTTTTTGATTCAAACCCCAAAACCACAATTCCCTGGTTTAGAAATACCAAAGAAGACCTGCAAATGCTACATATCTCAGCTGAAGACGCTCTTAACAGAGATCTCTTCCGCAAGAAAATATTGACGAACGGGCTAAACCGAGACGAGCAACCGAAGAGAAGACACGGTGCTCCTTGGACAGAGGAGCGTAAGCAGGCCCACTCACAAAGAATGAGGGAAATTTGGGCTCTAAAGAAGGCCAAGTTCAGTGTCAAATGCAACAAGACTTAACGTGGTCCTTGATGAGCCCGGCGAATTAGATAATAATAATAATAATAATAATAATAATAATAATAATAATAATAATAATAATAATAATAATAATAATAATAATAATAATAATCAGCGAGAGAAGAAATTAACGTGCTGAAAGGAGTAGCCGAAGAAACAGGCTTGCGGATATCCATGAAAAGACGGAAATAACGCTAAACATCAAACACAACACGAGCAATCTGAACACCAAGTATGGAACAATAAACGGTGTACATAAGTTTAAGTACCTTGGTGAATGGCTGCAATCATACGAACTAAATACAGTCGCCTTAGCAGCCGGAGCAAAGAAAAAAGTTGAAAGTAGCTTTCCAAGCTACCATGAACATGCACTGAGTGGACAAAAGTCACGGGAGTGTCCCATTAGAAACTGTGCCGTGTATGGCCCCTGAACGTTGCGGCTAGCTTCGGCGTAGCTGAGCAGTCTGTCACAGACAACAGTGTCGTGAAGATGGTAACACGTCGCGAGTTAAGAGACTTTAAACCTGAGATGATCATCGGCGCACGGCGCATGCGTCATAGCATTGCGGTGATTACACGCGAATTCGGGTTGCCGAGGTCAACAACGTCGAGGGTGGATCTTCAATATCGCAGGGAGAATGTTACCATCCGCGTAAACCGTAGCAGGGGAAGACCACAGGTGTTTAACGAACGGACATCACGTCGCCTCCGTCAAGCATATTGGTCGCCCGACGGGATTCTGTGAGCCAGACCGCTGCCCAATTGAATGCTGGGAGTCAGGAACCCATTTCTGTCAGGAATATAAGGAGAGAACTGCACCGCATAGGCTTCACCAGCCGACGACCAACTCGTATCCCTTTGCTGACACTTCAACACAGAACTCAACGACGTGCATGGGCCCGCGAACATCGGCAATGGACCATGGAACATGGCGGTGTGTGGTATGGTCCGATGAATCCGGGTTGCAGTTGTAGCGAGCTGATGGACGTGTGGGAGTATGGCATGTGCCCCATGAAGCTACGGATCCTGTGTGTCAACAAGGCTGTGTCCAGGCGGGAGGCGGCTTTATAATGACCGCAACTAGGCCCCCAAGGTACGTAGAAAACGAGGTAGGGATCACGAGAGAGGTGCGCAGCAGCAAAGCAGAGCTGTGACGTCACGCAGGACCCTCGCGTTGAATCTGCTCTGAATGAGGTAGAGGTAGTTCGAATAAGAATCGCTGTACACGCAGAAGCTAGCTTCTGTGGTGTATAAGACACCGTGTGTGTTTATTTTATGTGATAAAACGTAAAAAGCAGTAATAGTGTACACTTTTCAGTATGCTTTGTCATGCCATTGCAGGCTGCACAAATCATAGCAGGCACGCGAAGGAACGAAACATACACTTTCGTGTATTACCTAAAGCCACTGACCTAAATAAATGGTGACAGAAGTAATCAAGTCATTATCGAAAGCTATCTTTCTCCTCTTCGAGGGTTCGGAAGGCTTTATGACCATCCTCTTTCGACAGCTGTGACGCGAAAGGTGAGATCATTGCTTCTTACCCTCAATGCTTCCGAGGCGATAAGAAATTACATCTGTTCTCCGGAATATTATGAAACACTACGCCCAAATATGTTACATGCTACTGATGAACTCGATCAAAACTCGGATATCGTGTGCCAGTCTAAGGCCAGCGTTGAGCCCACAACATCCAATTCTTCACCGGAGAATGAGCAAGGGTTCGTTTAAGCCCTTGAAGAGCTAGTAAAACAGCTCGAGGACAGTCGTGAAACCAAGGATCGTGATGAGCTGCTTGAAAACTTCACTGGCTGTATTGTAGCTTTTATGGTAAAGAAGAAGAACCTCGACATAGAAAGCGATTACGGAGAGAAAACAGGTCAAACTACAAGGGGTGGAAATTAGATTTCAATAAGAGTTCCATTTTTTTTGCAGGTTGCTTTACGTTGCACAGGCACAGGTCTTACGGCGACGATGGGACAGAAAAGGGCTAGGAGTGGGAAGGAAGCGTCCGTGGCCTTAATTAAGCTACAGCCCCAGAATTTTCTTGGTGTGCAAATGGGAAACCACGGAAAACCATTTTCAGGGCTGGAGTTCGAACCCACTACCTCCCGAATACTGGATACTGGCCGCACTTAAGCAACTGCATCTATCGAGCTCGGGAAAGAACTGAAAGAGGGTTCTAACATCATCACAAACCTTACGGATATCCTGAAGAAGAAATTCCCCGAAATTTATGAGCTTGCAAGTTGCTTCGTGAGAAGCCGATCTTTTATTCGAATGGAGACCGGGTTTCAGTTAATACAATACCGATAAAGAAAGAAAAGCAAAGAAATTCCACTGATGCTTTGGATACGTGTGTTTGATATTCTTTTTTTTTAAATATCAGCATTATTCTTTGTGAATAACAAGCCTGTTATTTTTTTTATGAAAGGCAATTTATTATGTTGTATATGAAACCAGTGCTAAGAATGTTAGTATACAGGCTCATTAATTTATATGGCCTATATATTGTTAACGTGGAATTTGTCAGTTCCTGGCACTTGGAGGAGAACATTTACTGTACCTTTCTGTGGACAGTTTCCTAACATTTGCTGTTTGTGTTGTTGACAGTGTATATAGTTTCCCAATATTGCTTGTAACAACGGACATATTTCTTGCAGTCATCAAGCTTTAATGTTCGAGTCTGTAACAATTAGAGCTCCTTGTTACTGTTATCATGGGTGTTAAGAACATGAACATATGGAATGGCCATTCCACTGGGATCATAGTCTTAGCATTGTTACAACCTTGTATACAGATCGAAATACTTCAGAAACGCTGCTGGATTCACACTGTATTTGATCTCCTATTATTACTCTCGTAATAGTGAAGTGGATTGCCTTTTGTTAGGTGATGTTAAAATGTCAATGAAGTTCTCTTATCTCTAACTTGTGGCTAAAACAGGATAGCTTACAGCTGTGTATTAGCCTACCTCATACAGAAGACAAGGCGCTGAGGGTTCACGCTGACGTCATCGACGGCCAAGCGTGGTGGGGAGACCTGCGCGTGATCCCTACCTCTTACTCTAACTACCTTGCTAGGCCCCATTGTCCGACTGCAGGGAGCGCTGACAGGTGCACTTTACGTGGACATTCCTTCAGACCAGATGGTATCCCTTTCTGGCCCTAGAGTACCCTGATGGGGATGCCATGTTTCAACAGCCCAATGCGCCATATCACCACTCTATGCTGGCACGCATGTGGTTGGAGGAGTACTACAGTGAAGTTACGATCATGCATTGGCCCTCCAGATCTCCCGATCTTAGTCCAATGGGGCATTTATGGGATGTTGTCGATGCTGGCACACGCTCCATGAACCCCACACCAACAGCACAAGACCAACTGTGGGTAGCAGTGCAAGGGCGTGAGTCCAGATCCCTCCAGAACGATTCCAACACCTTGTAGAGGTGATGCCTTGCCGTATTGCTGCCGTTTTGAGGGCTCGCGGAGGAGCAACTCGTTATTAACACCACATTCAGTGTCTTCCCATGACTTATGGTCACTCAGTGCAGTATCTATAACAAAGGGTTCTTTCCTATGAAAAACAAAAACTCCTCATTACAACACTCTCGTCAAGCCGGTATCTCCCCATGCGTCAGAATGCCCTATCCTCTCACAGAAATGTGCGCTCGTCAAGTTAGAACAACGAAGAGAGAAATATTTCTCCATAACATACTTGGCCCAAACTACAAAAACGGGATCGGCATAAGAAAATCCAGACAAGAAGATTCAGAAGATCACGAACATAATGTGTGAACGCTGAATTCACTTAGACGATCATCTATGACGGATGGATGACCCACGATGGACAAAACGCTTTTTTAACAATTTTGACTCAAAGGCAAAAACAATTTCTTGGTACTTTACCGTCAAGAAAGTCCTCAAAGAAATAGGCCGACTACCAGAATACACATTCTAACGCGACATTTTCAAAACAAGTTTTGGGACTTTCCGAGAAGAAGAATGGACAAATGGTGTAAAGTGGTCGGATAAATGCGGCGCTCGACACAGCAAGCTGCTGGATCAAACGAAACTTGAATAAATGCCAATTATCGTGGTCCCTAGTTGGATAATTAGCGAATAAATAAATAAATAAATAAATAAATAAATAAATAAATAAATAAATAAATAAATAAATAAATAAATAAATAAATAAATAAATATTGACGAACGGGCTAAACCGAGAGGAGCAACCGAAGAGAAGACACGGTGCCCCTTGGACAGAGGAGCGTAAGCAGGCCCTTCTTCTTCTTCTTCTTCTTCTTTTCTAGCCTATTTCAATCCACTGCTGGATATAGGCCTCTTCCATGTGCTTCCATCGTCTTCGGTCTTGAGCCACTTGGAACCAGCGTGTTCCAGCCAACAGCTTTATGTCGTCGAGCCATCTCTTCAGGGGTCTTCCAATGCCTCTCTTGTGTCCCCATGGTCTCCAGTGAACAATCCTAGAGGTCCACCTGTTGTAGTCTTGTCGAGCTACGTGTCCTACCCATTGCCATTTTAGTCTTGCAGGCCCACTCACAAAGAATTAGGGAAATTTGGGCTCTAAAGAAGGCCAAGTTCAGTGTCAAATGCAACAAGACTTAACGTGGTCCTTGATGGTCCCAGCGAAATAAATAAATAAATAAATAAATAAATAAATAAATAAATAAATAAATAAATAAATAAATAAATAAATAAATAAATAAATAAATAAATAAATAAATAAATAAATAAATAAATAAATAAATAAATAAATAAATAAATAAATAAATAAATAAATAAATAAATAAATAAATAAATAAATAAATAAATAAATAAATAATAAATAAATAAATAAATAAATAAATAATACCTTTTGAAACATTATTGTAATATAAACTGATGTAAAAGTGCAATTACTAACGTGCTGGTCCCCTGATGTTAGCGGTTGGGAAGTATAGACTCTCACAGCAGTACTTAAATAAGTACTTCAGAATGAGTGCAGAAGAGCTTCTCAGAATAAATCAATGCAAAATGATTACATGCTAAGCTGTCATCCGTAGATTGCAGCCCTTTCAGTAGAAATATGAACATGAATTCATTAAGAGCTCGGCTCACGCTCATTTTATTCACGAATGTGCAGGTAATTTGATGGATTGCCCTATTTAATGGAATTACTACCATTACAATCTCCTCCCCGTAACGAGAGACAAATTGTTACTTTCCACTTACTAAAGTATAGACTCATAGAACACAGGAAATTAGTTACAGTAGGCCCCAAGATCAATGACTGGAGTTAGCGGGGTGGTGACTGTATTCCACACGTCAGCTGATGTAATTCTCATTAATAGCCATCATCTTTCAACATTTCTGTTCGGTTCGATGTAAATAGAAATGGCCTTTATCTCTAAGTTAGTATTCTTAAAACTATATGCAATTATCACATTAATTAATTCATTCATTCTTCGATAATGACGTCTGTGGGCCAAATCTACCTACTCTTCTGTCATGCAGACTAATGTTCTTCTCTTCGCACTCTCACCAAACATCTTTTTAAGTCTTTGGCTTCTCCTTTCTCGGTATTCTTCTTCCTTATCTCAGCCTTGCCACACGTCACGTAGGGTCAACTTTGCTTTGTTGGATTCTTCTCCTCCACAAATGTCCATCCAATGATTCCTCCGTCAACCTGTTTTCTCTTAGATCCCCTTCTACCTTGTCTTTCAATCTCACTTTTGGTCTTCCTCTCATCATTGACTCTTCAGATTTCCGATTTCCAACTCTTTTCCCCACGTAGTCCTCCCCTTTTCTTAGCACATGTCCATACCATCTTAGCCTACTTTCTTGAACCTTCTTTCCTATGGGTCCCAATTCCATTGATCCTCTGATGTAATCTCTCCTTATTCTATCCTTTTAATTGTAACTCCACTCATCCATCTTAGCATACTCATTTCTGCCACTTCCAAATTTCTCTCTTGGGATTTTATGATCGGCCAAGTTGCTGCACTATAAAGCATCGCAGATCTCAGCACAAATTCGTAGAGCTTTCCTTTCATCTTGCAGCTGACCTTCTTATCTCGCAGTACTCCACTCTATTTCTTCCACTTTATCCATCCATTATGCTGTATTTCATCCTGCAGTCCTGCATCACTCTGTACGTGTGAACCCAGATATATAAACTTCCTGACAAATGGTAGTTCTTCTTCGTGCATGTTAATATGCAGGGTGATTCAGCTAAGCAGTCCATCTGAAAGATCTTCTGATTCGTTAAATTTATAAAACTCCCGTTTTCAGATTCTTAAATTGTATTAAGGAGCTCATAAAATACTGTCCTATTCCTCCAGATTACATACGTAATTACCGAGAAACCGGTAGCAACTTTGTTTTTTAAATGGGAATATACCAATTTCACCCAATAGAACTGTACCGGGGGTACACCTGCTCCGTCCCGTTGAACTGCGCACCTTCGAGAAGACCATCTGTGTGGTGAATCCCGACCTAATATCATTCAAGATTTTTGTACTTTTAACCATTAGATGTCTCTATTATCGGCCTATGTGCCTCCTCTGGCGGGATTACGGACTATTACTTTTTAAGAGAATTTTAAATTTTCAGTGTTTGTAAAGCTTAAGTTTTGTAGATTGTTTTTTTCATTTGCTAAAGTTGTCGACATTCCTACGGCTTCAAGAGAGTTCGGGAATTTTCCCCTCTCAGATGCTACAAAAGCTGGGCGCTTTGGGGCCGTATTGTCATCTTCATCGCTCCGGTGCAGTGTGTGTATGGCGTAATAAAGAGGCAGGGACTGTAGGCCCACATTCGGAAGGCCCTACAACTCGAGGTAATGGTACACATCTCTTAACATGTGATAGCTCCAGGGAGACAACTTGAGGCGAAGGTTTCAAACTTCTTTATTTAATGTAAGGTTCTAAAATAACCATTTAAATGTAAATTCTCCGCAAGTGTGAGGACTTTGTTCAAATCCCTGCTGGGAAACATGTAATTTATGGAATGAAGAGTGTTCACCCTCTGTTAATTCCCATTCAACTTGGTATGGGGTGACTAAGATTTTCTAAACCTCTCAATTCTTCACACTGCTTTAGTACTTAATATTCCGCATCTAGTCACTCCTCTGTGGTATAGCCTCTGTAACTTCAGACCATAAGCCCATTTAGGATTTTAAGTGTTTTTTCAAAAGGAGTGCAAGAGTTTCGCCTCCTAGCCTTTTGTTCATGGCCGATTGTCTTAAACCTTTTACTTTTGCATTAAGGCCATTTAGTATGGGCAGGCATTCCCCCCGTGTAAAGTGTAATTACCGATAGACAAATGTGTAAATGACCGTTGAGCAGAAGTGACTATGAACACAGTATGTGAAGTTTATCTGGAGTAATTCTGTAAGACCGGGCGAGTTGGCCGTGCGTGTAGAGGCGCGCGGCTGTGAGCTTGCATCCGGGAGATAGTAGGTTCGAATCCCACTATCGGCAGCCCTGAAAATGGTTTTCCGTGGTTTCCCATTTTCACACCAGGCAAATGCTGGGGCTGTACCTTAATTAAGGCCACGGCCGCTTCCTTCCAACTCCTAGGCCTTTCCTATCCCATCGTCGCCATAAGACCTATCTGTGTCGGTGCGACGTAAAGCCTCTAGCAGCAATTCTGTAAGAAGCTTGTGCCTCTGAGAGGCTGGACTGTAGTAAATTTTGGAGCTCAGTCTCCTAGAATGTAAGTGATTGGAGCAAATGTTCTCTTATAAAAATAGTGTACTTTCAGAGCTACAATGCTCATCCCTGATCTATTATCTGGTTGATAATTCTAACCAATTCTTTTACCCATCAGCGCCCATATGACAGTTTGTAGGGGGGGGGGGCAAGCACTGGGGGTACGTAGTATTTTTAATATTATGGAAGATAAATGGCGACTTGTATTCTATGGTAGAATAACCCACGGTATCCCCTGCCTGTTGGTGGGGAACGGTACTACAGCTTCTACGTAATACTGACTTTTAAATCATTTTATTGAAAGGAAAACACCTGACTAGACTAGATTTTTGCCTTTCTCTGTGAGCTAGGGGGTGGGGGGCGGCCCCACCTTGCTTCTGGGTATGGGCGCCCTTGCTTGTACCTGATTCTTGACTTCAAGTCACTGTTGTTGTGGGAGCTGAAGAGCTCATTAACTGTTATTTCTTGTTGTTATGAGGAGTTGATCTTTTCGGGGGTCGTCTGGATTGTGCGACCAGACTCTTCTCGCCGTGTTCTACGGCTTTCCGTGAACCATTCTGAACACACCCGTGGCACTGCCGAAACACTTCGTCCCACATGAGCAGCAATTTCGCGGATGGATGCATCACGTTCTCTCATGCCAATAATGCGCCCACTTTCAAACTCACTCATTTGATGGTACGGTTCTCGCATATGTGTGCGAGGCTTCCTGCACGTCTGCTCAAGTCACACTGATCCATTACCTTAGGTTTATAGTGACAGGCGCATTCTACCAGTCGTTGGTGGTGCGCCGATGTATCGACGTGAACCTTGAACCTAAGGGCCGACATTGTTCAAACGCTAAACATTTCTTCAGAACATACTACTGCACATGTCCTGCGAATATTATACCTCTAGTCTTTCAAGGTGTTCTGGTTTTTATGAACCTGAGTGCAGTTCCTTGTGAACGTCTCTTCTAATTTTATTCTTACCTGTATGACTGACCATCGAACATTTTGGCTGCACAATATCGTCACAATATGCTATGTATGGAATACGTACTGTATGTGCGTATATCAACAAAGCGTTAGTCATGCAGGAGGCCAATACACTGGACATCACAGCGAGTGGCGCATCTTTTTCTGTCTAATGCCCACAGATTTCGAACCCTTTTATATGTCCGAAAATACTCGTATGTTTTGTAAAGTATGCACATCACTGAATTTCTCGCTCTATTCTTAGTTATTCTATGGGGTGAAATTAGTATAGTCCCTTAGAAAAACAAAGTCTTTACCTGTTTCTCGGTAATAACGTTTGTGATCGAGAGGAATAGGACAGTTCTTTGTGAGTCCCTTCATCCAATTTAATAAGTTAAAAACAGAATGTATTTGAGGTGGACAACTTACAAAGGTGAATCACCCGGTATAGTTCTCCTTTCTCGCTCTTCCTCCGAAATATCCCGTGGCTTGGCCAGTGGTTTTTCGGGTGCATTCCTCACTCTCGCAGCCTTTTTCTTAAACGTTCTTCTGTTCTGTATCTCTTCCACCTTGACATTCACTTCTTCTAGGTCCTCGTGCATCTGTGTGAGCCACCAAGGCCTCCTTCATTCATCCTTTTAACGCAGTGCCTCTCAAAGAGCATACATCGGTGCATTGCTCGGCGCAAGATGCAAAAGAGCATTTCTGTAGGTTGACCAGAGGATTTTGAGTAATAGCGCTGTCCCACTCTTTAGCTTTGCCTCTGTCGCACGCTCCACCTCTCGAGCAGGGTTGGGCCGAGCTTAACCGAGATTAGCCGAGTCGGACCGATGGACGGTACACAGAAACTCTGCGCCTCTGTTTGCACGCGTGAGATTTTGGGCGTTTGAGAGGTTCTGTTTTGGTGTGTTCATAAAAAGTCAGTCTGCTTTTCCTCACCGTCGACTTAATTTTGTCTATGGTTCGATTTCAACCGGATTTTATGGTGATAATTTTACGACTTCTTCGGACCCAAGATTTTTCGAAGGAATCTTCTTTCCCTTTTACACGGTCTGAATCTCCCATCTTTGTCAGTGTTTCCGCTCCACAAAGGCACTCCGTTCTAACCACTGTGCACTGATGTTTTAATTTGGATTTAATGGAGATGGACTTGGACTTGTATGTGTCTTTTCTCTTTTCGAATGCCTCCCTTTCATTTCCATTGAGAGCAAATATTTCTCCTAGGCATTTAAATTTATGAACGCGATAGATGTCCCTAACTGAGACACAATCCTGTAGTGCCATCTGCTTTGTTTGAGTTTATGGATTCTGTTTTTCAAAGGAAATATTTAATCCTGTTTTGCCCGCAACATTTTTTTAGTTTTTCCACTTCCTGGCTGTGTGAGGGTGTCTGTTACCAGGGCGATGTCATCTGCGTTGGCTAAGCAGTCCAACATGCGGGCATTCTTCGCGCAACTTATTTTTACCCCATTCTGAGTTCCACATTATTATTGATTTTATTTTTTCTGTCCATATGAAGCCCCGTGGCTCAGGCGGCAGCACGTCAGCCTCTCAGCGTTGGGTTCCGTGGTTCAAATCTCGGACACTCCATGTGAGATTTCTGCTGGATAAAGCGGAGACGGTACAGGTTTTTCTCCGGGTACTCCGGTTTTCCCTGTCATCTTTCATTCTAGCAACACTCTCCATTATCATTTAATTTCATCTGTCAGTCATTAATCATTGCCCCAGTGGAGTGCAACAGGCCTCTGCAGCCGGCACAGTTCCTACCTCGCCGCAAGATCGGAGCTTCATTCATTCCATCCCTGACCAGGTCACTGACTGGAAAATAGGTTATAGTTTTTCATTTTCATTTGTCTGTCCATATGCATTTGGGAAATGCACTCATTTGCACATGTATATGCGCACCAACGAGCCATTACAGAGGCACAGGCACTGAACATGGTAGTATAAAGAAAGAATCGAAATGTTGTACCAGAACAAGAGTAAGGGACACTTGCCGGATGCAAGTGGTACGGTGTTGGACCACCCTTGGCATGCGGTGATACGGTCAGGCATGGAGGCATATAGACGTCGGATGTTCTCCTGTAGAAGATTCTGCCACAGTTGGCACAACTGACTTACTAAATCTGCCCCATTTGCCACTAGCTGAATTTGCTGTCCAGTCAAAACTTTCTCGATGGACGAGAGGTCTGGAGACTTTAATGGCCAAGGGATCATGCTGTCATCACGAAGGCAGGCCAGAAAGATACCCGTACCGTGTGATGAATGGGGTTGTCGAGCTGCACCACGAAATGAAGGACATACGGTCGCATAATTTTCTGCAGGATCGCCACGATATTTGAGTTCCGTTTGAATTCCTTCAGTCATCGTATAATTACACGTTTCACTGGGGCGGTGTGTCGCTCTACAATACAGCGTGGTTTACTGCACTGGCCAGAACGTCTCCAGTATCTATTTCGGCGGTCGTGTGTATTCGTCGCTGAATATCACTCGTTGCCAATCCGCAAGCTGCCTTGCTGTCTGTTCGTGGCAAAAGTCAAACGTCAAACGTATCGCAATGGCGGATATCGTATGGGACACCGTGACGATAGAATCTATCCAGCTTGCCGCCTGGAAATAGTACTGATGCACACAGGCATATCTCTAGCTGCCGTGACATGTCTCTCAACGGCGCGCAGCGATGCCCATGGAGTGCTTACATCCTGTCGTACTATGAAACGAATTTCCATGCTGATGGTCTGTTGGGGTCGACTGGCGCATTCTCGATGCACGTGTGTACTCTTACGTTTCCATTGAGTCCAACACTGACGCACACCGTAGTCAGAACGGTTCGGGAGGCGACTAATTTGCTGAAACAACTCTGATAATGCGGCCTCTTTGAAACTAGTCAAAAGCTTGTCGAATGTACCACCGGGGAATACTACTAGTAGTTCAGTGGCTCACACTGATAGTGAGGACTTATTCGACGCCATACATGTATGAATGAGGGAGAGATATTTACGCCACCTAGTTGCACTTTCGCGCATGAAATCAGCATTAATCGCAAATGAGAGACATGTCAGTGTAGACGATACTAAGTGACAACCTTCGTCGTACTCACATGATCCACTCATGCTGAGGTTGTTTTTGTTTTGTTTTTTGCTTGTTATGCAAATGAGTGTAGATGGTTGCTGCATATTGATTTCTAGTTAGTCTTTATTAGGGTTAGGATTTCAAGGACTTAAAATCTGCAGATTAAAAAAAATATATGTATTTTTAAAAATTGCTTTTACGTCGCACTCATAGAGATAGGTCTTATGGCGACGATGAAATAGGAAAGGCCTAAGAGTGGGAAGGAAGTGGACGTGGCCTTAATTAACGCACAGCTCCACATTTGCCTGGTATAAAATGGGAAACCACGGAAAACGATCTTCAGGGATGCCGATAGTGGAGTTCGAAACCACTATCTCCCGAATGCAAGCTCACAGCTGCGCACCGCTAGCCGCACGGCCAACTCGCTCGGATCTACAAATATGTCCTAAGAGATACCAAAATATGACGCAAACCTAGGAAATATGACTCAAAAGAAATCAAATATTGCCCAAAAATTACTTAGAGATAATTTTCCTCCATCTTTCTAGCAAAACAATGATGACTATTAACACTATTGGCCACAGCAGACTATTCACTCCATAAAAAATTGAGGTATACATCTCCCCTAGCGCAACGTCACAACATAAAGCAGGCTTGTAGTACTGGCACTATGGCGCACTAGCCGCCAACATCTTGAAAAAGCGTGGTAATCCAACTGAAAAGCCCGCTGCCACACTGAGGCGAAACGCTGGTAATATCATGGTTGAAAAGACGGGAAGAGTTTGAATACTTTTAATATTCGCAATCAATCAATCAATCAATCAATCAATCAATCAATCAATCAATCAATCAATCAATCAATCAATCAATCAATCAATCAATCAATCAATCAATCAATCAATCAATCAATCAATCAATCAATCAATCAATCAATCAATCAATCAATCAATCAATCAATCAATCAATCAATCAATCAATCAATCAATCAATCAATCAATCAATCAATCAATCAATCAATCAATCAATCAATCAATCAATCAATCAATCAATCAATCAATCAATCAATCAATCAATCAATCAATCAATCAATCAATCAATCAATCAATCAATCAATCAATCAATCAATCAATCAATCAATCAATCAATCAATCAATCAATCAATCAATCAATCAATCAATCAATCAATCAATCAATCAATCAATCAATCAATCAATCAATCAATCAATCAATCAATCAATCAATCAATCAATCAATCAATCACCACTGATTTGCATTTAGGGCAGTCGCCCAGATGGCAGATTCCCTATCTGTTGTTTAACTAGCCTTTTCTTAAATAATTGCAAAGAATTTTGAAAATTATTGAACATCTCCCTTGGTAAGTTATTCCCATCCCTAACTCTTTCTCCTATAGACGAATATTTGCCCCAATTTGTCCTCTTGAATTCCAAGTTTATCTTTATTATATGATCTTTCCTGCTTTTAAAAACACCGCTCAGACTTATTCGTCTAAAAATGTCATTCCACGCCATATGTCCACTGACACCTCGGAACATACCACTTAGTCGAGCAGCTCGTCTCCTTTCTTCTAAGTCTTCCCAGCCCAAACTTCGCAAATTTTTCGTAATGCTATTCTGTTGTCGGATATTAAATTATAGTTCCCTCCTGGGAACTTAAGTTTTTCTAGCAAGCTGTATTTAATTCACACCTCACTCCAAGGGAAGTTGAAAGGATTATGAAGGGGGAAAAAGGGAAAATGTCCAACTTTTCTTCCCTGCAGAGGGTTGTGTTAACAGAGTCACTGACTACTCAAAATTCCTACCTAGTAACAGTGCCGTTGGGACCACTGAACAGAGAATGTTTGGGAGGGGTAAGGTGGGTGTAGGCAAGGCCGATCGGCAGAAATCTGTACATAATAATAATGTTACTGATTTCACGTCCCATTAACTACTTTTACGGTTTGCGGAGACGCCGAAGTGCCGGAGTATTTATTCGCAGGAGTTCTTCAACGTTCCAGTAAATCAAATAATAATAATAATAATAATAATAATAATAATAATAATAATAATAATAATAATAATAATAATAATAATAATAATAATAATAATAATAGTCAGTCATCATCATCAAGAATTTCTGCGAACGGAGAATATTAAACCGTTTCAAAAGTGGCCAGGGTGGATATTAAGCCATACTACACAAATGAACATAATTTGTGATTGTAGGGGAGGACAGCAAACTGTGGACCATATAGGTCATGTTTATTTATACGACCAATAAAAACCTATTATCGTGTTAAAAAGTTAGAAATAAACTCAATTTAACTTAAGCTTGTAGAATGAGGGCAGCATAAAAATATGGCATGTCACGGAAGTACTGGCTCCAGTCATTATTTTATTATCTACAGTACTAGCTGTCGTGCCCGTCGTCGACGAGCATGATAAATGTTGAACGAAACGCTCGAGGGAAAAGGATAGTGAAAAACACGTCCTCGCAGTTTTCAACAGCAGTGTTGCCAGGTCCCAGGAAAGGCAGAGGTCGCAGAAAATCTCCCGCGCAGTCAAAATATCCCTCTTCAGTACATTAAATTTTAATAATAATAATGATAAATAATAATAATAATAATAATAGTCCGTCTCTGTGATGTAGTGGTTAGTGTGATTAGCTGCCATCCCCGGAAGGCCGAGTTCATTTTCCGGCTCTGCCACGAACTTTGTAAAGTGGTACGAGGACTAGAACGGGATCCACTCAGCCTCGGGAGGTCAACTAAATAGAGGGGGTTCGATTCCAACTACAGGCATCCTGGAAGTGGTTTTCCGTGGTTTCGCACTTCTTCTCCAGACAAATGCCGGTATGGTACCTAACTCAAGCCTACGGTCGCTTCGTTCCCTCTTCCTTGCCTATCCCTTCCACTCTTCCTATCCTCCACAAGGGCCCTGTTCAGCATAGCAGGTGAGGCCACCTGGGCGAGGTACTGGTCCTTCTCCCCCTCCCCAGTTATATCCCCAGCCAAAAGTCTCAGGCTCCAGGACGCTGCTCTTGAGGTGGTAGAGGTGGGAACCGTCGCTGAAACCCTGGTCGGTAAACTGGTTTAATAATAATAACACTATGCTACAGGGAAAAAACTTTTTTCACAAAAGTAGGTATACTTTACGTATTTCTGCCTCCTGAATCCAAAAATGACACTGAAAAATATCGTATCACCCACAGTTTTGGCACAAAAAGTATACTTTGTCAATAATGATATCACATATTGAAGTAGTACATATATATATGGCACACGAATCATGCTGAACTAGACTACAAGTTTAAACCAACAACATATTGAAATATGCACACAGTGAACAGATGCATACAGAGAATATGATAAAAACATGCTCTAACGTAATTCATTCCGTGCTTTCTTAGTTGTCATGGCGTGGCCCCTGCTTTTCCTCTAATGGGGCATTTCTATGTGCTCACGGTGAAGCATCCAGCAGTAGTCGGCCATCATACGAACATCCCAAGTTCCCTGGTCTCGTCGTGCCATGTCCTTTATACCCTGTTGGAACCTTTCACCCTGTTCCTCACTTACAGCACCCAGGTTTGGAGGAAAAAAGTCAAGGTGAGAATGTAAAAAATGTAACTTCAAACTCATTGAGCATCCCAGAGCAGAGTTACAGAAGTAGCAGTTTTCTGTATGATCCTGTTGCTCTCGCCAGACCATAGGGATGCCAAATCGTAATGACTTCTTCTTTCCTGTCACCCAGTTTAAGTCTTTTATGAAATTTTACATTAGCCGAAAGAAAGTTTACATTTTAGAAAACAGGTGGTTACATAGTTAAAGATCAGAACCTTCCCCTCAGGTAAGTTTGCGGCGATAGCTACAGAGATAGAAAACTGGTAGCCATTACCTGGGCTGATGTTCTGCCTGCCGAAGAATGCCTCCTGTCTTAACACACACACTCAGAACTCCGACGATCAATAAGACAAGGTAACTTGAAAAAGCCGCGGCTTATATACCCGAGGGGAGGGTTCGAGAAGGCTCTGGACTAAATCCGGACACATCCTCTCATTTTTATTGGCAGAATAAAAAGTTACAAGAAGCCTCTGATTGGCAGAAAAATAAATACAGAAATGTTCTAATTGGCCAGACATCAAAGCTGGCGGGACGAGAAGGAAGTGTTGCAAACCTTGAAGTATCAAAATAAATGAAAGTAAATTTAGTTGAGAAGACCTATAAACACAAAACTTCTTTAAATTACGCATTCTTCCACCTTGTACCACCTTGTGAGACATCTATGGAGAAAAGTTAAAACTTCTTGATGTCAAATTAAAATCAAATCAAAATCTCTTTATTTGCAAATTAGGTGTCTACCTCGGTGGCAAATGGTACACTAAAATACATTATTGTCAAGCACTAAATTTTAAATTAACAAGAGAAGAAGAAAATTTTCCTAGAATACAATATTATACAATTTACACTAACAATTTTTTCTATTAAACACAGAACTCATCCTTAATAAATTTATATTGTTTACAAAATTCTACTTATAATACCTCCTGTACTTACAAACATAGTCAACTCATATACAGTATGTGGAATTACTTCAAATAATACTCTACAACTGGTATAAGATTAAAATTTGCATTGCATTAATTTATTAATTTTTTACTCATTTTGGAACCTAAGTAGCATAACGACCTGCTGCGTCTTAACCAGAGCCCCTTTTCCCACTACTTTTCAGAGTTCTTGAAGGGCCTTCACAGCTACCGTAGCGGTCCCAGGGCCCTCGAAGTCCCCACTGTACTTCACCCCTACAGACAGTTCCCTACTACGGCTGTCTGAACTCCATAGACCAGGGGATGGAATTAATTTATTCACATACATTTTTTTATTTACAGTAGCCTGCACTGGTCGAATGCCCTCCAACATTTCATTTATTTTCTCTTTTCCTGTTTATTCTCTTCTTGAATATCTGTACAGATTTTGGAAAAGAATCAAACAGTACCCCTGGTAAACTGTTCCACTCCTTCACTCCCTTCTCAATGAATGAAAATTTACCCCAATCGCTTATGCTTAAAATCCTTCTAATTTTATACTTGCGGTCAGTTCTGCCAATATAATTGTTTTCCAACTGAAGCCTCTCACGGATTTCTCCCCATTCTTCTTCTCCTGTATATGCTCTATATAATTCTATAAGACTAGTTTTCTCCCTTCTCTTACTTAAAGTTTCCCACCCAAGTTCCTCTAACATTTCTGATACACTACTTTTTCCTACTGAAATCCCCTGTTACAAATCTTGCTGCTTTCCTCTGCACACTATGCATTTCTTTTATTAGGTATTCTTGGTGAGGATCTCAAACACTGTTTGCATGTCCCAATAATGGACGAACCATACTTAAATAACCTTTTTCTTTTAATTCTTTGTTGCATCCTTTAAGTAGCCTCATTATGACATGTAACGATCTGTATACTTTCCCAACAATGTCATCAACATGACCCTTCTAGTGCAAATTACTTTCAAATCTCACAACTAAGTATTCGCACTTGCCACCTTTTGGGATAACTACCTCATCCAAACTATATTCAAATTCAGTTTTAAAGCTCCTGTTTGTAAATGTTGTAACAGTTGATTTGCCTCCATTAACCTTCATATTATTTTCTTCAATCCATTGATGGATACTCTCAAGGTCCCTTTGTAATTCTGAACAATCCTCAATATTATTTATTTCCCTATAAACAATTATGTCATCTGCATACAATCTTATTTTTGATGTTATATTGTTCCCTAAATCATTTGCGTATATTAAGAAAAGTAACGGACCGATTATACTACCCTGTGCAATTCCCTTCCAAACTTTCTCTTCTTGTGATAGATTATTTCCTACCTTGACTTTCTGAACCCTTGAATTTTGGAAATGTTCTTATCCAACGTATAACCCTTACGTCCAATCCTATTTCCTCCAATTTCTTTAATAATATTCCATGTTCCACTCTATCAAAGGCTTTGGAAAGATCTATGGCTATGCAATCTAACTGGCCTCCTGAATCCAATTGATCTGATATGTCCTGCTGAAATCCCACCAGTTGTGCCTCACAAGAAAATTTCTTTCTAAATCCATACTGGGTCCTCATGAACCAATTTTTATTATCACATATCCCTCTGGTGTACTTTGCTATTAATCTCTCCAGTATTTTACAAACTATACTGGTCAGGCTGATTGGTCTGTAGTTCTCTGGTTTCCTTTTATCACTCTTTCCTTTATAAATTGGTATTATTATAGATTCCTTCCTTTCCTTTGGTATTGCACTATTATTTATGACAAAGTCAAAGAGAAATTTTAAATAAGGCACTATGTATCACCCCATTGTCTTTAATACCTCCCCAATAATTTGATCACTTCCTCCTGTTTTTCCTTGATGAAGCAGTTCAATTTCTCTGAAAATATCTTCATTTGAGAATGAGAAGCTTCTCGTTTCCTTTTGTGTCTCTCCCTCTCTATCTTCTGTTACGGTTTCCAACTCCTGACAATCTTCTACTGAATCTCTGAATTCCCTACTAAATAGATTTGCTTTCTCAGTATCTGTTAAATAGTGTTCACCCCCTTCTCCCACCGGTGTAGGAATTTGGATTCCTTTTTGATTCCTAATATATGAATAAATCTTTCTCCATTTCCCTTCGTGGTCATTACCCTCTTGAATTATGCCATTCATATAATTCTCTTTTGCTTCCTTTTTCACTCTATTCAGTTCCCTCATTAACTGTTTTCTAGTTTCTTTATTCTCCGTACCCTTTTTGGTTTTCCTGTTTACTATTCTACATTTTCTTATTTCCCTTGTATAATAAACAGGCTCTGAGGTCATTTTACCCTTCTTAACCGGTACAAATCTCTTCTCTCCTTGCCAAATGATTCCTTTAAACTTAGCCCAAAGTGTATCCACATTACTCCCTTCACTTGACCAACAACTGAATTGCGATTTTAAAGTAAGTTCCAAATTCATCAACTTTCTGTGTAATTTATTGTCTTGTGTGACCCTCTTATTAAGCATTTTTGGTACGAGTCTTACATCCGTTATTACAGCCTTGTGGTCAACTATTCCTTCAGTTACCTCAGTTTTATGAACAATTTCCCATGGTTTAACGAAGAATACACCAAAACAAAACAAATAAATCCAATCAGGTTAGGAAACTTTAAAATAAAGTATTACTCAGTTATTCAGTAGTGACATCTTCTGATCAATGTCCCAACTTTATGCATTAGCGGTTTCAAGAGTTGTCGATAGATAGTGTTCCTTAAGGCGCTTCTTTTAAATGTGCGGTGTTGAGGTGTACCTCCCGGTAAAATAATAATAATAATAATAATAATAATAATAATAATAATAATAATAATAATAATAATAATAATAATAATAATAATAATAATAATAATAATAATAACAATAATAATAACAATAATAATAATAATAATAATAATGGGGCCCATGACCTTCGATGTTAGGCCCCTTTAAACAACAAGCATCATCATCATCATCAATAATAATAATAATAATCGAGTTTTTTTACCGAGCAAGCTGGCCGTGCGATTTGGGGCACACAGATGTGAGCTTGCATTTGGGAGGTAGTGGGTTCGAACCCTACCGTTGGCAGCACTGAAGATGATTTTCCGTTCTTTCTCATTTTCACACCAGGCAAATGCTGGGGCTGTATCTTAATTAAGACCCCAGTTGCTTCCTCCCCGTTTCTAGCCCTTTTCTATGCGATCGTCGCCATAGGACCTATCTGTGTCGGTGCGACGTGAAGCAGCTTGAATTAAAAAAATATATATTTGAGTTGGATGCACTGTTCCCTGAAGATGGTTTTCTGACGTTTCCTCACTTTCAGAGCAGCCTCAATTCAAGCCACTATCTCGCTTTCTTTTCAGTCTTAGCCCTATCCCACCCCTTTGTATGACCTGTCGTAGTGTGTACGACGTAAAACAAATATTATAATAATAATAATAATAATAATAATAATAATAATAATAATAATAATAATAATAATAATAATAATAATAATAATAATAATAATAATAATAATATATGTCAGACTCCTTGGATAAGTAGTGTCAGCGTCGTTGCCTTCGGTTCATAGGGTCACGGATTTGATTCCCGGGTAATTTGGGGATTTTTATCGCTCATCGTTAATTCGTCTGTCCAAGGGACTAAGTGTTTATGTTCTTCTCAATACTCTCGTCTTCATACACTCGCAATACATTACACTACGAACTACCACATAAAACACACCATGGTGACCACATCCCTCCAAATAGGATTGGCGGTAGGAAGGGCATCCGGACGTAAAACAGAGCCAAGTTCGACACAGTTCGAAGCTACGACCCCACCAAGCAAAATAATAATAATAATAATAATAATAATAATAATAATAATAATAATAATAATAATAATAATAATGATAATGATAATAATAATAATAATATTATTAATAATAATAATAATAATAATAATAATAATAATAATAATAATAATAATAATAATAATAATAATAATAATGTAACAAGAACTGTATCAAAGAACAGAAGGAGTGGTTGAACTGATGAGGAAGGGAAGGTTACAGTTCTATGAACACTTGCTGAGGTTGGACAGTAACGGACTCACGAAAAGAATCTCCGAATTCTTCAGGAAGAGGAAGACGCAACTGAAATAGTTTCGAGAACTGAGGTACGTCTCGACTAACATGGGGGTTACAGAAGATATCATAGACAGAAATCGATTTAGACAACTCGTCAAAATATCCCGCGGTTTCCAGGAAACTGAGGAAACACTAGTAAGGAAAGGGAGATCCTATACAGAAGAATGTATGTTGGGTATTCAGCCCGAATGCTGGTTTGATCCTCCACAGCTCCGCCAACAGCTGTCATAAATAGCCTAGACGTCACTGAAGAGGCGTACTAGGGAAATGAGGAGTGAGGTAGTTTTCCGTTGCTTTCTTCACCGGGCCAGTCTGCCAAGCCCACTGAATGCATGCACCAACCGACCCTATAAGCGATATTTTCACAGCATTCATTACAGGAACTGGCTGTATAAGGAATGGTACTACTAGCATAGCTCATACCTCAGTCACTTTCATATAGTCAAAGCCAAGGATGAGAGTGAGACAAGTCAATGAAAGTAACAAATTTGATATAGCCCATTCCAGAACACATAGTGCACTGTAAACACTATATCTCGCCAGCGAAGGCATATGCAGAAGAATACAAGGAGAACATAGGAGAAAGAATGAAAAGGCTAGAAATACTGCATTGTCAAACGTGGTCTATAGACGGTCGAAACGAAAGAGAAACTAATAGTAATAATCAGTGCTTATTTTTTTCTAAAAAATCAGTTGTAGTCGGCAAAATATCACGATCTAATAAATTTCGGCAATTATGCACACTCCGGTTAGGGGCTGCCTGGCCGAGACGGTAAAGGCGAGCTCGGTTTTCTCGGAAGGACGTGGCTTCGAATTCCCGTCAGGAAGTCGTAAAATTTAAGAAATGAGAGGTGCACAAGGCCCTGAGATTCACTCAGACTATACCAAAAATGAGTACCAGGTTAATTCCTGGGGGCAAAGGTAACCACTCTATCCCATCAAGTGCCGAGGCTACGGATGGTGGAGACCTTTACCTTCCACCCCTCCACGGGCCTTCATGGCCTGTGCGGAGATGACTTTGCTTTGCTTCGCACACTCCGGTTATCACTTTTCTGACTGAGATGTTTATAGAAAAATTCATTACGCTTTTTTTTTTTTTTTTTTTTTTTTTTTTGCTAGTTGCTTTACGTCGCACCGACACAGATAGGTTTTATGGCGACGATGGGACAGGGAAGGCCTGGGAATGGGAAGGAAGCGGCCCCGGCCTTAATTAAGGTACATCCCCAGCATTTGCCTGGTGTGAAAATGGGAAACCACGGAAAACCATCTTCAGGGCTGTCGACAGTGGGGTTCGAACCCACTATCTCCCGGATTCGAGGTCACAGCTGCGCGCTCCTAACCGCACGGCCAACTCTCCCGGTCGCTATTTTATTTGTGGTCAACCTGTCAAAGTGGTAATTGAAATCATTATTTCTAATCATTTTACATTTTAAAATTAAGGGAACACATTAATATAAGCACTGTGGTAGTGTCTCATTTTGTTGACATGTTCATAGTAAATTCCACACTGTTAAAAGAGGGTGATCACTGCCATATTCACCCTTCCTTTCCTTGCTTTTCTTGTCGGTCACCAGATGTCTTCCTTTCAGGAACCATGAATTCACGTAATCCACAGGTTTGAAAATTCTTCGTGGAGGGTCAACCAACTTGATGGACATAAGATTTGCTACTGTATTCAGATGCAATGGTGCTCTTGTTGGAGTCATGATCAAGTTCATTCGTGAGAAGCCTCTTTCACATTTAACTTGTCGAAATTGGGAAGCTGTTCATAGTGTTCAAAAGGGGCAGGAGGGACATTGGGTATTCCTCAAATCGTTTCTGTTCAGGTGTTCAGATTATCAACACAGTCTAATACTTTTCTTGTTCTTTAAAGTTACACATGCCCTTAAGAAATTCAAAATTTAATTTGCTCGTAAATGCAAACCATATAACAAATCGCATACTCAAGATAATTGGAAGGCACCAGTATCACATCAGACAAAATCCAGTGATCGCCAGTACCTACATTAACTGTACAGCCAACATACGGCACTAAAATACTTGTTTTTGCCTAAAAGAGTAGAATTCCTTCCAATAAAGCAGCACTTATAAAGCTTTAGTCGAGCAAATAATAATATGGCCTAATGTTTCAATTCTGCTGCTTAGTGCCGAGTTATCGACCAAGAGAAACTGATTCGATAAGTAGATTTTATTCGAAGATCACTCGAAATCTTCTCCAGCTGTTCTGAACAGCGCGCTGACGTCAGCTGTTCGATGAACTTTCAAGTCGGAAGTTATATTTGCCGGACTAGATAGAAATGAATCAATATTTATTTCTTAAACAGTGTTCAGATGTTTGAGGGGTACGCGTGCCCCCGCGTTCCCCCTGAAAAGGTCATGATAATAATGTTTCCTTCTTTATCCGTTTTTAGCCTCCATGATTGGTTTTCCCTCGGACTCAGCGATGGATCCCACCTTTACCACTTCAAGGGCAGTGTCCTGGAGCATGGGACTTTGTGTCGGGGGATAAAACTGGGAAGGAGAACCAGTACTTCGCCCAGGTGGCCTCACCTGCTATGCCGAACAGGGGGGGCGTGTAGTGGGATGGGAAGATCGGAAGGGATAGAAAAAGATGAGGGAAGGAAGCGACCGTGGTCTTAAGTTAGGTACCATCCCGGCATTTGCCTGGAGGAGAAGTCGGAAACCACAGAAAACCACTTCGAAGCTGGCTGAGGTGGGAATCGAACCCCCCTCTAGTCATTTGACCTCCCGAGGCTGAGTGGACTCCGTTCCAGCCCTCGTTCCACATTTCAAATTTCGTGGCATAGCCGGGAATCGAACCTGAGCCTCCTGGGGTGGCAGCTAATCACAATAACCACTACACCACAGAGGCTGATCATCCCTAAACGCATCTCCAAATGGTACAACCAGCAAGTACAGCACGGGTTTGGAGCCTGACGTCGGTCTTCTCAGTCAAAAATTAGTATAAGAAATATTTACTGCTATTTTCTTTCGGCTATTATTACTGTTAAAATTATATTTCTTCTTTCTTAATCTGTTTATTGTCCAGGGTTGGCTTTTTCCTCGGACTTAACGAAGGATCCCACCTCTACCGCCTCAAGGGCAGTGCCCTGGAGCTTCAGACATCGGATCGGGGGATACAACTGGGGAGAATGATCAGTACCTCGCCCGGGCGGCCTCACCTGCTATACTGAACAGGGGCCTTGGTGGGGGATGGGAAGATTGGAAGGGATAGACAAGGAAGAGGGAAGGAAGCGGCCGTGGCCTTAAGTTAGGTACCATCCCGGCATTTGCCTGGAGGAGAAGTGGGAAAGCACGGAAAACCACTTCCAGGATGGCTGAGGTGGGAATCGAACCCACCTCTACTCAGTTGACCTCCCGAGGCTGAGTGGACCCCGTTCCAGCCCTCGTACCACTTTTCAAATTTCGCGGCAGAGCCGGGAATCGAACCCGGGCCTCGGGGGGTGGCAGCTAATCACACTAACCACTACACCACAGAGGCGGACAAAATTATATTTACGATTATTATTATTATTATTATTATTATTATTATTATTATTATTATTATTATTATTATTATTATTATTATTATTATTATCGGATACGAATGGTGAATATTTTCAAAAGCTACTCAGTGCAATAATTCGTCGGTTGCATCATGTTACGGCTCTCCTGAGTGAGGTCGCGTGCGCTGTCGGTAAATCGAGACTTGCTCTAGTGCGTGAGCTCCCCTGAGCGTTAAGGGACCTACACACGACACCGTTTGTTGGCTCCGACCTGCTAGACAGTTGGCGCCGTAAATTGGGCGCTGCTCTCCACACGACTCAATCTAGCAGAAAGCTAGCTCACTCTGTTCTGAAAACACGCGTCATCATGTTTCCTTCATTCTCTCTGTTTCAAAAAATAGGACCTGCATTCTAGGTGTTAATATAAGGAAAGATCTTCATTGGGGTAATCACATAAATGGGATTGTAAATAAAGGGTACAGATCTCTGCACATGGTTATGAGGGTGTTTAGGGGTTGTAGTAAGGCTGTAAAGGAGAGGTCATATAAGTCTCTGGTAAGACCCCAACTCGAATATGGTTCCAGTGTATGGGACCCTTACCAGGATTACCTGATTCAAGAACTGGAAAAAATCCAAAGAAAAGGAGCTCGATTTGTTCTTGGTGATTTCCGACAAAAGAGTAGCGTTACAAATATGTTGCAAAGTTTGGGCTGGGAAGAATTGAGAGAAAGAAGGAGAGTTGCTCGATTGAGTGGTATGTTCCGAGCTGTCAGCGGAGAGATGGCGTGGAATGACATTAGTAGACGAATAAGTTTGAGTGGTGTTTATAAAAGTAGGAAACATCACAATATGAAAATAAAGTTGGAATCCAAGAGGACAAACTGGGGCAAATATTCATTTATAGGAAGGGGAGTTAGGGATTGGAATGGCTTACCAAGGGAGATGTTCAATGGATTTCCAATTTCTTTGAAATCATTTAGGAAAAAGCTACGAAAACAACTATAGGGAATCTGCCACCTGGGCGGCTGCCCTAAATGCAGATCAGTATTGATTGACTGATTGATTGATTGATTGATACTGATTTTGTTGTCACTGAAGTCGACTACACTAACAAGTGATAATTACAGAGAAAAAATAGTCATTCAAATATAATTAAAGGAGTAGATCCAATCGATTTTGTCGGGTTGAGGAGCTGGCCTTCTGACCCCAATTTGGCATGTTCGATCCTGGCTCAGTCCGGTGGTATTTGAAGCTACTCAAATACGTCAGTTTCGCGTCAGTAGATTTACTGACACGTTAAGGAACTATGGCTGGACTAAATTCCGGCACTTCGGCATCTCCGAAAACCGTAAAAGTAGATAGCTGGACGTAAAGCCAACATTATTATTATTATTATTATTATTATTATTATTATTATTATTATTATTATTATTATTATTATTATTATTATTATTATTATTACTAGAGGACCCGTACTGCTCTGAAGCATTTGTTATAAACAGATCAGATAACTTGTCTTGTTATCCCTATCATAGTCATATTGTTTGCCTGCCCTTTTCGATGGTTTTATGAACATTTGATAAGAAGCGCGTTATGATGTGTTGCAGTTGGTAAAAAATATATCCATATTTTCGCTTTTTTATCCTGCATTTCTTGATGTGAAGCTTGGTATTGTGTCGTAGTGTATTTTCAATTGCAGTTCTTCTATCTATAACGGTTGTCTTGTTAGCGCATAGGTCAGTCTCGAAGGAACGTTTTTTGCCGCTCAGAGAATTGTTTAAGTTACATGGCCTTCACTCTTTCTAGTGTAGCTAGGTTATCCTTCGATAGGTGTTCCCAGATAATGTCTAAAGCGTATGTTATGATGGAGTCTGTTTGTATGTAGACATTTTTTCTCTTAGCAGCATATAAGTTATTAGGAACCTTCTGCCATCTGTTGAATATATCTGGAAGCTGGGAAAGATTAAAGAATCAAAGAGTATCTAGCAGCGAATAGTATTCTTCCGTGATCAGAGGAAGTGTATACTCTCTGGCTTGGAAAGTAGTAATCAAATATGGCTATTTACAATCACATTACTAAGGATGAAAATCACGTATCAGAATATTAAAGAAAGTGTTAGTCGCTTAGCAGCCTACTTAGTATAGAATGCATTGTAAGCCTCAGCATGTAATTATTGGAGTGATCATTTCTGATTTTATGATTACTCAAAGTTGGCTGAACCTAGAGACCTATCAATGTCTCATGATTCACCGGCGATCTTATCTCAAAGGTTCCTCCCCACTAAAATAGCCCGGGAGTGGGGGTCTTTCATTTTAAAATAATGATGAAAATGTGGAACACATACATTACTGAAAGTAATGGTTTTTACTGTGCACTTTCTCATAAAAACGACAGCGCTGTTTCTTTGTTGTGTGCATAGTCTTTATATTGAAAGATGCGTTCTGACTGTTCTTAGAGCTATGTCCGTTTACTGCTTGTGTGGGTGGGGAAGAGGGAGTAGGTGGTATGGTTGGCACGGAAACGTGGGTGGCCTCACCCTCTGCGGTCGCCATGGACATAAGCCTGCTGGTCGGCTCATGTTGCTTGTAGTTTGCCAGACTTCTCACTTCTGAGTTACGTACTACAGAACACAGTGGTCTGAACAAAACGTGAGCCGGAAGCGAAGGGAAGGAGAAAGAAATGTAGGAATGTGGCAATACCGTGCAATGCTGCTCCCTCCAGCCCTATCAGTCAAAACGCTTCTTTTAATATTACGGGCATAGGGTGGTTGTCCTACACACGGCCGAGTTGGTATCAATTATCTCGCCGCCGCCTAGCATGTGTCACCCACATCTCCCCTCGTTACAGTGCGCTGTTTCTTTATTAGAGGCGCCAAGATCTAGAATAGTTCATTGAAAGTGTCACTATCCATTCGCAGAAAGTTTCAAAAATCGATTGGAATAATCGATATATTAAAAGAGTTTACTAAAAAAAGCTTTGGCAAATCCGTCCGTCCGTTCTACTGGACCTAATTGCTTCGTTTCTCTTTTATTCTCTCCGGTGGTGAGGTAATTGATACCAACTCAGCCATGAATAGCACAACCACCCTAAACCCGTCATAATATATAGATAATATACGTAGTAACAGAATGTATTTAACATAATAATAATAATAATAATAATAATAATAATAATAATAATAATAATAATAATAATAATAATAATAATAATAATCTACATTATTTAAAACACTAGGCTGATTTTTGTTCCCGCGAATCTGATAGAATGTCTGTAGTGAGTTGAGAGACTATGAGATAGCCTCAACCAATCACCCGACATGATTTATGTCGGCCCGTCCGATCCCGACAAGCCTGGAGACCCCGATCTGTACGGTCCCTAGCTTCTGCAGAGGGCTGGCTGGCTTACTCTGCTCTGAAAACACGCATCAATCAGGGAGCGAAATCGCGGGGGGAAGGGTAGGGCTCCCCCCTACACCAACGATCTTATCTCAAAGGTTCCTCCCCACTAAAATTGCCCGGGAGGGGTGGTCTTTCATTTAAAATAATGATGAAAATGTAGAATACATATATTACTGAAAGTAATGTTTTTTACTGCGTACATTTTCATAAAATCGACAGCAATCTTCTTCTTCTTGTAACACTTTTCCCACACCTACGGGGTCGCGGGTGCGAACTGTGTCGAACATGTGGATTTAGCCCTGTTTTACGGCCGGACGCCCTTCCCGACGCCAACCTTATATGGAAGGATGTAATTACTATTACGTGTTTCTGTGCTGGTTGGTAGTGTAGTGTGTTGTCTGAATATGAAGAGGAAAGTGTTGGAACAAACACAAACACCCAGTCCCCCAGCCAGAAGAATTAATCACACACTGTTAAAATCCCCGATAAGGCCGGGAATCAAACCCGGGACCCTCTGAACCGAAGACCTCAACGCTGACCATTCAGCCAATGAGTCGGAATAAAAGAAACAGCAATAGTACACATAATATAGAAATAATAAAATGGCTGAAGACCTTGAGCAACAAAGCAACGTAACAATGACAACTCCGCACCTGCAGCCTATTGTTCCTGTTTCACTTTCGCAAGCCTATCCGAAACCCGGGCTTGAAGCTCTTCTCCCTTGTCACCTCTCTAAGCAGCTCTTGCTTATACCACTTCCGTACTTCCTGGAGAGGGCGTTTCCGATAGGTAGCCAATAGGACAACATTCACTTAAGGAGCGTACAAACGGAATAACTTTCCATTCTTGTTATAACAACACAATCCAATCAAAAATATTTAAAATGTACAATTTTCTGGGGGAGGGGATATTTTACTTACTGGGGGCTGCCTGGCCGAGGCGGTAAAGGCGTGCTCGATTCGCCCGGAAGGACGTGGGTTCGAATCCCCGTCAGGAAGTCGTAAAATTTAAGAAACGAGATTTCCACTTCCGGAGGTGCATATGGCCCTGAGGTTCACTCAGCCTACACCAAAAATGAGTACTAGGTTAATTCCTGGGGGCAAAGGCGGCCAAGCGTAGAGCTAACCACTCTACCCCATCAGGTGGAAGCCTTTACCTTCCACTCCTCCAAGGGCCTTTATGGCCTGTTCGGAGGTGACTTTGCTTTTGCTTTTGGAGGATTATACACCCCGTCCCCTGCCTGAAATAAACACTAATGGTTAAGCCCTACGATCCTCCTCCCCCCCCCCCCACCATTACTTTCAGATTTCGCACCTTCCGCGTAGTTTCAAAAAATAGGAATTTTATTGACATTTTGACACCGAAATCGATGCGAAAGAGAAACTATTCGACTAGAAGTGGTTATTACTGGGGAAATAATTACTAGTACTAATGTGATTAAATGTCGATTTTAGAAGCTTTCCATGAATGGTCATCCATGCAGATGGGGCCCAACAGATTGTGTCGCGTGTAAGAGCTTTTAGGGTTGCCTTTCCCTGTATAACAAGAGGGATCACGCGAAGTTGCTATCTGTACTTCTCTTCTGAACTTTGAGTTGTGAATCATGACAGGTGAATGTTTAATGTCAGTCTATCCCAGGTAACAGAGGTTTCCTTAATTTGTAAAAGATATCGGAATAATAATTTGTTCCACGTGTGCAAGACGTTCTCTGTTCAACCCTGTTTGATTTAGGAGTAAGATGCGCTCTGTTCGGCTGATTTACTGCGAAGCACAAACTTAGTTTCCCAAAGGCCTCGTTTACTAATAATGGCCCTGTAGGCGGCTCTCTCACTTAAGTTTTGTTAGAACTTGATAACGACAGTGCTTGACACTGCTCCGCTCTTCCTGGCGTTCACGTTTCAGGTAGTTGCCACACTCCGCGAAGCAATGCACGCATTTCAGACTGATAATGATCATGAACTCATGATGATTGCTGTTCAAAAGGTCGTAGCAACCTAGACATCGGATCCTCGTGATGGGGATGATACCAAGGTATGGAGAGAAAGCAATGAGATAGTAACAGGATTATTTAACATAATAATAATAATAATAATAATAATAATAATAATAATAATAATAATAATAATAATAATAATAATCTCTTTCTAGTCGTTGCACTCACGAATGAGTATCGTGACCCACGAACGTTATTGTTACTCTCCTAAGTTGGGGCCATTCTTTCGATCTTTCGTCTTCCGGACAGTAGTTCTCTATGGTAAGTTAGTGATCTGTCTTATTTTATTAAACCATCGTTTTGCAACTTGTCCTCATGACCTTTTGCCATAAAATTTTCTTTCGACCGTTAATTTTCCCTGGTTATCATCCCTTCTCCTCATAATGTGACCAAAGAATTGCAAGACTCACTGGTGAATAACTTGGCATAAACTGTCATGAATTCCATCTTCCTGGGTGGGAGAATCAATCGTTCGCCTGGCTATCAATGGTATTTTCAACATCCTTCTCCAGCACTACATTTCGAAGGTGCTGATTCGGTTTGTATCTTTAGCTTTTACGGTCCAACTTTCACATCCATACAGGAAGATCGATAATACAAGTGAGTGGATTAGACTTTCCTTAATATTCAATGTAACTGTCCTATCTTTACAGATATTCTTTAATTGTGCCATACGACGTCTTTGCTTCTGGTGTGAGAGAATCAGCCGTCTAGGAAATGTCCTAGTGCATTGCCCAGGAGACATCCAGATGTACAATCTCGAAGTGATATACAACCTTTCGTGGAGGCTTTCCGCAAAAACCCAAACTTGTGTTTTCCATTTGAAGGGTAAACAGGCTGCTAGATTCCTGAACATCACATGCGGAGGGATCAAGCTGACATATTGTGATACTTCACGATATGCTATTTAAATGCTATTTGTTCGGGGCATTGACCCATGTGGATCTTTTGCACCTACTGGCACCATATTGTATGAACCTGCGTGTGATTGGAATGGTGGTAGGGTGGAATGTTGAATGTGAGGAAAGGAAGATTAAGGACGTCACAAACACCCAGTCCCCAGGCCAGGGATATTAATAATTACAATTAAAACCGCCTGACCCGGTCGGGAATCGAACCCGGGGCTGCCGGGTAAGAGGCGGACGCGTTGCCCCCTACACCGTGGGGCCGGGCATATCTCGGGTTTACTTTAGACCACACACTTTCTTATAGAAACTTCGCCACTGTAAAAAGACACTAATAAATAAATAAATAAATAAATAAATAAATAAATAAATAAATAAATAAATAAATAAATAAATAAATAAATAAATAGAAAATATTGCCTGAACACCGAGAACAAAGTGGCTACCAGGGATAACGTGGTACATATTACAGAGTCGAAAGAAAACTGAATGTGAAGGCCTACAATACAGAAAGCTCATAACATTGACCAACAATAACTTTACATTGACCATTGTTTGTTGTGATTTGCTTTGTGTCTCTGTTGCCATTCATCTCCGATAGATGGGATTACTGCTGTATACCGAGTTTTTTTAAAAATTTGCTCTACGTCGCGCCGACACAGATAGGACTCATGGCGACGATGGGATACGAAAGGGCTAGGAGTGGGAAGGAAGCCGCCCCTACGTTAATTACGTTACAGTCCCAGCATTTTTCTGGTGTGAAAATTGGAGACCACGGAATACCATCTTCAGGGCTGTCGACAGTGGAGTTCGAACCCACTACCTCCCGGATCCAAGCTCACAGCTATGCACCCCTAACCGCACAGCCAACTCACCCGGTCGTACCGAGTATAACAGCCTGCCTGAAAATTGGCGGGAAGTTGCTGGGGAGTTAGATACATTTCTGATACTACTGATACATAACAAACTGGTTCATCATAGCATTCGAGCTATTCAATTCCTACTCTGAGGCACTGATTGGAATGAGCAGTGTGCATATTTAACGGAATAATGGCAGAGAAGTGTTCACGGCTGTCTGTGGTCTGGTCATTGCAGCACTGGAACTTTGGACTGTTAGATCGGCACCGTAGTACTGTTCGTTAAAAGTGCGAAAATGTGCGGTTTATTAATTTGATCGAGTATTTTATATAACATTGCTTTTAATCACTACATTCCTTCTGACGACTTCAGGTAGGAAAACCACAAAGCCAGTCTTTCTGAGAATTCCGTAGCGAAGCACGGGTACATCAGCTAGTACTGTAAAAAACTATTGAAGCAATAAACTTTATGTTGTGTTACTGTATACTAAGTTCCTTGTATATAACACTCTCTAACTGGCATCGCATCTCCTGATATCCGACTCGAGGTAGCAGGATAAGACCACATCATTAAAATCCCAAGTCTATCCACTGTTTGGACTCCAACCAGCACCCTCACGGTTAAGTTCACGCAAAACTCTCTTGAAGACCCTACAGAAACTTGAAGGAACACAACAGCAAGCAAGACTCACTTTGTGGCGAGCTAGGGTTGAGCATCTTGGACAATGGAAAACACTTCATGAAGAATTACCAGCCGGACATATGAAGTACAGGACGACTTGCACTTGTGTGTTGCTAGGTGCAAGACCAATGTGCACAAGTGGGGATATTCGGTGGGTTCTCTTTCGTGTGCCTGTAGTGAAGGGCAGACTACGGCCCATCTGTTAGATTGCCATCTTTTTCCTGCCATATGTACTGAGAAAGAGCTGCTTGAGGCGATAAAGAACATATTCGACGTTGCTAATTTCTGGTGCACCACAGTATGAACCTTTGGTGCACGGTTTAATTTTATTTCTTTTCATCTTTTCTGCAGACATTTTTGTACATCGTTATATGTATGTATGTAACTCTGAATCTGGCACGATATAAATAAATATTGTGCCATGTAATAATAGTATGGCTTCAGGAGAAAGGAGGAGTAAAGATCCAAGGAGAGAAAGTAACCTGGCTGAGATTCGCAATGACATCGTTGTGCTGGTTAAAAGTGATCAGGATCTGATAAGGTTCCTGGAGAAGATGGACCCTTTTTCAACATCTTTAATATGTACATTAAAAACATGAATATTAAATTTCTTGTGGGAAGCAGACACGGCACATATACTAACTGGAAAACGTGGAGGCTTTCACATATGTGGGATGCAGGATAACATGGTTTGTTTCGTCAAAGAATGAGATTTTGATCCAAATAAACCAACCTAATTCTTCCTTTAAGAGGAGGAGTAACGTCTTCACCTGAAGCAGCATGGACAAGCACCTAAAAGTCACTCTGTATGGAGTGTGCTGCCATACGGAAGTGAGACCTGAACACTCAGGTTAGCTGCGAGAAAAATTATTACAGCCACTGAAATGTGGAGTTATCAGAGGATCTTAAGACTTTCTTGAATGGACAAAGTGACGGACGAAGTGATACTGCATAAGGTGCTTGTGGAACCTAATTTGCAAGAGAAGGAATCTGTCGATGTTATAAGGCGTGGAAGAAAGTTGAAGGCAATAATTCTTGAAGGATCTGTGGAGAGAAAGAGCGAGGTTGTAATACATAGACCAGATCATGAAGGACACCAACTGTCACTCTTACACAAGTCTGAAGAAACTTGCCCAGGATACAGAACGGTGAAGAGCTCTTTGCGCCGCCGTCAAACAATCTCAGGACTCACGATGCAAGAAGACCTTGTGCAGGAATTTGTATTTGGCTCCATTTAGGCTACCTCCGTCTCAATGTTGATGCTCCCTTATACTCTACCAAATGACAGACAGCCCAGACGTCTCTTGGACAACCATTGGCTCAGTTTTTATTAATTTTGTTATGTAAACGTGAAATATACTACCAGAGATCTTTTACACGGCGACATCATTCCGCATGTAGTGCCTTATGGACTTCTTTTCAACCTTCAAAAATTCCAACTCCTGTCGGGTTTGAACCCGTGATCTCGGAATCTGGAGGCACTCTACCAGCGATTCACATATGGAGCTAATGAACCGTGCTAAGACACAAGTGCGTGCCTTCGACCTAAGGAACAAGAAAACCTATAATCAAGGCTGAAGGTAATATGGTCATATATTAAGCTGAAAAATTGAGACACACTAAAACACCTGGAAGTTACCCCTGACAGAGCTCTCACATTCAAGGAACGCTGTGTGAACTGCAAGTTGAAAGTTTCAACCAGGAATAATCTAGTGAGAAAATTGGTTGGATAACAATTGGGTACACAACCTCAAACTGTTGGATCTTCGGCAGTGGCATTCTCTGTTACTCTGTTATTCTGTTATTCTGCTGGAAAGTACACACGCCCAGTCTGGTACTATTCAACTCGTGCCACACAGTTGGACGTAGCTCTCAACGAGACCTACAGATTAATAAAAGGCTGCTTAAAGTTGACTCCAGTCGAAAGGCTTTACCATCACCCTATTCGAACAAAGAGAAATCCAAAGTGAAGCATGAAAGTACGAATCCGCTACAAGGACATTGAACCTTCCGTGCAGAGACTTAAGTCTAGGAAGAGTTTTCTCTGGTCCGCTTCTGTGGTGTAGTGGTTAGTGTGATTAGCTGCCACCCCCAGAGGCCCGGCTTCGATTCCCGGCTCTGCCACGAAATTTGAAAAGTGGTACGAGGCCTGGAACGGGGTTTACTCAGCCTCGGGAGGTCAACTGAGTAGAGGGGGGTTCGATTCCCTCCTCAGCCATCCTGGAAGTGTTTTTCGGTGGTTTCCCACTTCTCCTCCAGGCAAATGTCGCGATGGTACCTAACTTAAGTCCACGGCCGCTTCCTTCCCTCTTCCTTGTCTATCCCTTCCAAACTTCCCATCCTCCGACAAGGCCCCTGTTCAGTATAGCAGGTGAGGTCGTCTGGGCGAGTACTGTTCATCCTCCCCAGTTGTATCCCCCAACCCAGAGTCTGAAGCTCCAGGACACTGCTCTTGAGGCGGTAGAGGTGGGATCCCTCGCTAAGTCCGAGGAAAAAGCCGACCCTGGAGGGAAAACAGATTACGAACGAACGAAGAGTTTTCTCTGAACAAGTGCAGAACTAACAGACTGCCTTGAATACGAAGGCTGAGGTGAGGAATGTGCAGGTCGGGGATCAGTTGGCGAGGTGGGGCTACATAAATGCCGACATGATCAAGTGCGAATGTGGAGAATATCAAACCGTCAAGCACGTGTTTCAGTGTTCATGTTTTTTCATAGATGTTGATCTACTTTGAGGCAGCCAAGTTTTGGTCAAAAATGTTAAGATTGTTGTAACTGTGTAAGTATTCTTCTGACATGAGAATAATAAAAATATGTAACTTGGTTAGTGACGGAATGGAAGCTTTGTGCGGTAGAAATGTGAAGCTTAGGTGTACTGGAAGTGCCGAGCTGAGTGGCTCAGATGGTTGAGGCGCTCTCCTACTGACCTCAACTTGGCAGGTTCGATCCTGGCTCAGTCCGGTGGTATTTTAAGGAGCTCAAATACGTCAGCCTCGTGTTGGTAGATTTGCTGGCACATAAAAGAACTCCTGCGGGACAAAATTCCAGCACTTCGGCATCTCCGAAAATCATCGAAAATAGTTAGTGGGATGTAAAATCAATAATATTAAATCATTTAAGCTCTTTAGGCCTTTTCAATCGTGAAATACCAACGTTTCGCCCCAGTGTAGCAGTGGGCTCCTCAGTTGGATTGCTATACTTTTCCGAGGCGCTGGCGGCTAGTGCTCCGTTGAAACCCTTGGTCACACGTATGTGCACCTATCTCTTCAGTTTGAGATTGAGTAGTAGTTTAACATATAGTTTCTTCTAATGCGTCAGTGTTCATGTGTTGTAGTGTCTTTGTGGTGCGATTTTAATGTGTGTGTATGTTGTCATGCTCATGGTAGCTGACATGGTAAAATCAGTGCTGCGGTATGATAGTTCTGGATGGTGACCCATCCAGGCACCGACCATGCCTGATGTTGCTGCGCCGTTGAGACACACACTCTCTCTCAGTCTCTAAATGTTTCCATTCCTACCCTGAAGGGGGAGGCGGGCCTCCTAAACGGTGACGCCGTCTCTCAGGCCCGGAGATTTGTACCGGTGAAGGAGATGTGCGGAGAAGGTGAGAGGGTTGGCGGCCGTGGCCTATACTAGGAACTGTCCCGGCTTTCGCCTAAGTGCAGGAGAGTGGAAAATCACTGCAAGCCTCCTATGTAGGACAATGCAGTGACGATGCCCTAGGGGAAGCATATATCTCCACTTGTATAAATGCCTGCCTTTGACCTTTACATAAAAAATTAAGTTCCCAGAAGGAAACCATAATTTACTTTCATCGATTGCCAATGTTAAAAACATTTAAACTCTTTAGACCTTTTCAATCATGAAATTACTAACGTTTCGCCCCAGTGTAGCAGTGGGCTCATCAGTTGGACTGCAGAGGCCTATAGAGCTTAAATGCTTTTAACGTTGGCAATCGATGAAATGAAATTATGTTTTCCTTCTAGGAATTTAATTTTTGACATCACCACAACATTAAGGACACAGTCGAAATTTTATTGGCGAAAGATCAACTTCTGTGCTTTCCTATCTCGTTGTCCACTAGAAATCATCCTTCTATTTTATGTCAGAACAGCAGATTTTTAATTTCCATAATTCAATGAATCTATGATTGTTCGGGGAAAGCTCTTCTCTCTCCCTGTGGGTGAGGGCAGTGGATTACATCCACGGTATTCCCTGCCTGTCGTGAGAGGTAACCGAAAGGGGAACACCCGAAGGTTCTGAACTTGTGGACGTGAGTCGACTACCGCAGGTGCCCTGCCACTTCTGGCATATCCTTCATTTTAATACCGAAAACATTTCTTAGCAGACAAAGTAGGGGTTCCCATATTAATTGTGCCGAAAGTTGAAGGGATAAAGGGCTCGGAAAGGTTTTAAATTTTTAGACCTATCTTCTTATTTTCCTTCTTTATCTGTTTACCCTCCAGGGTCGGTTTTTCCCTCGGACTCAGCGAGGGATCCCACCTCTACCGCCTCAAGGGCAGTGTCCTGGTGCTTCAGACTATGGGTCGGGGGATACAAGTGGGTAGGATGACCAGTACCTCGCCCAGGCGGCTTCACCTGCTGTGATGAACAGGGGCCTTGCGGGGGGATGGAAATATTGGAAGGAATAGACAAGGAAGAGGGAAGGAAGGTACCATCTAGGTATTTGCTTGGAGGAGAAGTGGGAAACCACGGAAAACCACTTACAGGATGACTGGGCTAGGAATCGAACCCACCTCTACTCAGTTGACCTCCCGAGGGTGAGTGGACCCTTTCCAGCCCTCGTACCACTTTTCAAATTTCGTGGCAGAGCCGGGAATAGCCTCCGGGGGTGGCATCTAATCACACTAACCATTACACCACAGAGGCGGACGTTAGCACTATCAAATTAAAAAAATTGAAAATCACTTCCGGCCTAAATGCAGTTTCGGAAAAGCAGCCTAAAATCGCTTGTTTCTTTACTCGTTTTCTTTTTTATTCAAATCCCAGCCAAATTAACTTATTTACATAATTCTTGCCGTAATGTATTCCTTGCTTCTATACCCTCAGGCCTTTTTTGATTTTTTGAAAAAATGTCCACGCCGAATGTAGTTATAAGGGCTTAAATGAAACTCTGCATTGACTCACATTAGCGCTCATAGTGGTACTAAAAGGCAAACTGATAATATAATCGACAGGATAACGATGATTAGAAAGGATTGTAAATTTAGGAATTAATAAAGAATATATTCTCATCCTTTATTATATTTCGCTAGCAAGACCCGACAGACGTTGTCCTGCCTGTGTACCTTTGTTTACCCCTAGGGGTGCTATTCGGGATGAACATGACTTCAACAGCATTTTGAGTGTCATAGTTCATCTCAGTGATCCCGAAAACTATGGATACGACACTAATATCGGTCGTTTTCGATTACTTTTACATTTCATCCTCTCCCCTTGGGCTGGGAGGGCTGTCCTGCTCCCACGCTATTTGATAAAAGCAGAAATAATATTTAAGGAACACATCATGATCTTCACATACTGTTGGGTAGGCAACCCCCTGATTGGACTTGTCTTGCGGTTTGCTTACCTTCCCCTAATTTATTTTTCACCCCTTAGTGCCGAACTACCAATCAGATTTCGTTCAAACCACTTCATAATCCCTCTCAGATGTAATAAGAGCAAACTGTGAAAATTTTAGCGAATTCGGTCCAGTAGTTTTTGAGTCTATTAGCTTCAAACATACCAACATACAATTTTATATATATATAGTTTTACCCAAAATTCGTAGCTCACTGAGTTGCTTGCCTGGTTTAATTTAACTTGAGTGTGACTCCTCTGTTTCATTTTTCGAATTTGCTCCCCCTTGTCAGCTCTTGTTCTCTTTGACAAGTACATGTACGGTTAGGAAGAAATTTTGCCCACTACACCCATTGTATTTTCCCACTTATCCTAGAATACCACCTTGGCTAAATTGTGAGGGGCGTGGTCTTCGGTTCAGAGGGTCCCGGGTTCGATTGCCGGACGGGTCGGGGTTTTCGCGTCTGATTAATTGTTCTGGCTCGGGGACTGGTTGTTTCTGTTTGTCCCAACATTCTTCTCTTCATATTCAAACAACACACCACACTACCAACCATTCCAGGGAAACGCAACAGTGATTACATCTAAAAAAAAAAAAAAAAAAAAAAAAAAAAAAAAAAAAAAAAAAAAAAAAGTTGGCGTCAGGAAGGGCATCAAGCCGTAAAACAGGGCCAAACCCACATGTATGACAGTTCACAGGTGTGGGAAAAGCGGTAGAAGATCACTGCTGTCAAATCTTTAGTGAACTACGCCTTACACTACGCGTATTGCTCGGCTTCTGTTGCTTGTTCACTCACCACTTTGTACAGTGATTTACTGCTCGCCGGGGTTCTTGTAGCATATTCTAGGAGACAGACAGAAGTGGCCCTCCACCCTGTGATTCCCGCTATCTTGATGATCCCCTGCTAAGCTCCGTCAACGGATTACATTCACCATAGCGACGTTACATGTATCGCTACATCACACGGCACAGCAGGAAGTCGTGGCCCGGCCAGCACAACACGCTTGTCACTCGAGACGCTGTCACTATAGTTCAATGTGGGCAGACCTGCTGTTTAGACCCGGGATATCTTTAGGCTTCCCTCTGTCCAGTTATATGTAAATGAAATGGCTTATTTGTTGATTTATACAAACATAATCTTAATTATACATTACTATCCCTTATAGCGTTTAGTCTGTAAGCCTCTATGAATAAACTAAATGGCTCCATACTCCTCTACTTGTAACTAGATCTGTCGCTTCGGTTTCTTCCATTTCATTTTTAAATCATTAGAAACGGAGTCTTATCATCGCCACCTTTCACCCCCTCTGCTTCTCTTACCCTCAAGAACGAGTTCGTTATTCTCCCAGGTAACCTCTCCTATCCTCTTCCGTTCGCCTCACATGACCCTATCACCAAAGACGGTTTATGCATCCATCGAGTTCATTCCTAACTCAGCCTTTATATCCTCATTCCGAGTACCCTACTGCCACTGTTCCCACCTATTTGTATGAGCAATTATTCTCCATACTTTCATGTCTGGTACTTCTAAGATAAGCTGAGTCCACCCAGAATTCACTCCCGTACAGCAAAGGGACCAGTGTAAAGATAGTTTCACCTGGAAGCCCACTTCTTGAATACCGCTGATCACAAGTTCATTGCATTAGTTTTGCTGCACCCCGATTCAATTTCACTTAACGTTCCTTTCCTCACATTGAACACACTACACTTCCGCAATTACAATTACACGCAGTTCATATCACATGGTGCAAATAGTCGCAAAAGATCTACAGAGGTCGACGTCACGTAAACATATTTTTTTGTTTATATGTTTATATACAACCACCATGGAAGAACGCACATTCAAAATACGAGTACTTCAGTCGTAGGTGTTCAGTAGAAAGAAAATCATTATGATCCAAGTCCAATAGTATTTTTTTTTATTACTTGAAATGTCCCACTGAACTTAAAGTTCGAAGTAGGGACAGTCACTGAACATATTTACATGTAAAGAGATACATTAAGTAACACACAACATTAGGTTCAAAGGTTATAACATACGACACATAAATAAGCAGGAATTCAACATGAACTTTTTGATACAGGACATTTATTCGCGCAGTTCTGAGCTTGCATTCGGGGGATAGTGAGTTCGAACCCTACTGTCGGAAGCCCTGAAGATGGTTTTCCGAGGTTTCCAATTTTCACATCAGGAGGAAAATGCTGGTGGTGCACCTTAAATAAGACCACGGGCGCTTACTTCCCACTTCTAGCCCATCCCCATCTCATCGCCACCATAATAACTATCTGTGTCGGAGCGACGTAAAACCAGTTGTAGAAAAAAAGAAACTTAATTCTTTGCAAAATTGTACAATGTAAAAAGATTTTCATCAAAATTGCGCCTAGATGTACCTTTCATACAAGTATATTTTATTGAATTGCTACATTTTTTCACGTTAGTTATTGATTTCATATCAACAGGTAGATTGTTATACATACTGATACTCGAGGATAATAATGTTTTTAGACCATATATACCGAGCGAGTTGGACGTGCCGTTAGGGGCGCACAGCTGTGAGCTTGCATTCGGGAGATAGTGGGTTTAAATCCTACTTCTGACACCTCTGAAGGTGGTGTTCCGTGATTTCCCATTTTCACATCTTTTACCTTAATTAGGGCCACGAACACTTCCTTCCCACTTCTAGTACTTTCCTGTCCCATCGTCGCTTTAACACCTACCTGTGCCGGTGCGATGCACAGCCAATTGTAACGACCATATTGTTAGGTACTGGCAGACTGGACATGGAAGTTTCCATCCCGTCTAGAAGTAGTAAGATGATGAATATTACAGTTTAGGGGCAGAATGGTATTTAAGTGACACAATCTCAATTTTACCCCTTACTGGAAAATTGCTATTGAGTGTTTTATGCTTTCTGAGCCTGGTAATACATCACCTATTTGAGAAATAACTATTGAAGGCAAATAGAATAGTGCTCTACTTTTCAGAACATCTAACTGATTTTAAATTTTGTTTGGTGCAAAATCTCCATAATATTTTCAAGTAGAATAATTGTGAGTCAATCATGGAATAATAAACTGATTTTTTTGGTATGACGGAAAGAGTTCTGAGGAAAGTGAAACTGTTGCAGCTTCTAAGACAGACGTGTACTTACCACTTCGAGAGCCTGTAGTGGTTTCTACTGGCACTCACCTGAAAGAAAGAGAAATGGCGTTACAAATAATGAAGAAGGTACCAGCACAAGAGTAATTCTTGGTTACCTGGTAGAATAGTGACAATAGAGCCATTTCTTTACGGTTAAGTTCATTTGAATCACAAGAGACAGAAAGGGCATATCTAACAAAGAGTATTTTTTTCAAGAGCGTCAAATAACTGTATAGGTTGTTTACGTTTCAATATATTCACACATAACTTATTTCTGCCGATCAAAGTAACTTTTTAAATACAACTGAACGTTTGCAGATAATAAGGTAGTAATTGTAAATTTTTGTACTTAGAGCGTATCGTGGTTGCGCCTAGAAAAAACCGCTACGTGATATATATTTCAGCTTAGAACTATGTCAAGAAAAGCTGTCACCCAGGTTCAGTATTTCATGAACGAACTTTCCTTCTAAGTGAGGCATGTGCTGCGGGCCGGTATTTCCCCCCTCGACATTGTCACCTGACGGTATTTTGAGGCGCAACCACGATATGCCCTTTATGCAAAGTAGGACTTTTTCAAATATTCGTTTCGGATAAAATATTGAAACGAACAGTGTAAACTGACATAAGCTATTTATTAACTTTCTGTCACAATCTGCAATGAGTGTAACTATAGAACACATTGTATACATTGACAAAACATACTAACAAATACTATGTAACCTTTGAAAGAAGAGCTCCTAAGTGCCAACTTTCAAAAGTAAAAAATCAGGACATTATTTTTGCGGCATATCCCGAAATGTTACGACACATCATTGATGACGTAACTTTGAAGAATATTTAATGCATTATACTACACAATTACATAATTTCTCTTATTAATTATTTAATTAATTTAGCTCGCCTGGTGGCCACGATCGTTAAGGGGTTGAAGTCTAAACGGTCTGACACCGTGGTTAGCCGGTTCGAATTCCGTTGGTCGAAAACATTTTCACCATCGGAATGTTGACAGACAGTCGGGGATTTTAATCGCTTCTGATTAATTCTTCTGGCTCGGGGACTGGGTGTTTGTGTCCGTCCCAACACTCTCCTCTTCATATTCACACAACATACTACACTATCAACCACCACAGGAACACGCAATAGTGATTACATCCCTCCATATAGGGTTGGCGTCAGGAAGGGCATCCGGCCGTAAAACAGGGCCGAAACCACATGTGCGACGCAGTTCGCACCCGCGACCCCACAGGTGTGGGGAAAGCGGTAGGAAAAGGAGAAGAAGAAGAAGTTGGCAGGCAGTGTAGGGGAGGTGGTGATACACAATTTCTAATCAGCAGATAGCGTGCCGAAAGCCTGGATTAAATTCCAAACCTCTCCGCAGTGCTCAAATGGAGTGAGGGCATATGACGCTGTTGATGGTGATTCGTCTGTCGGATGGGGACGTTAAGCCTTAAGCAGACTCCTTGGTGCTATTTGACAGGAGTAGGCTATGTGCTGGCACCGAGTTTCACCCTATCCCTTCCTACTATCATATAGCACGCCATTCATTTCAGCTCGTTATTCAATTTGAGATTAAAATATTGAAGCCAACAGTGTAAACTGACACAAACTGCTCATTAACTTTACGTCACAATCTCCAATTTAGTGTAATTACATAACATTTATTATATACATTGAAAATAATATAACTATGAAACTTTGGAGTTATTGAAGGAGCTTGAGGAAGGTAAGCAATCAGTCTCTTTTCCTTCGAGATTGAATGATTTAAGACATAACAACATGTAATCCTTTGGACTTATGTAATACACACCAATGAGTTTGAAATTCAAGATAATGTCTTCAACTTATCCACAATCGTCTCCTGTCTTTTCTTTCTGCTACTTTATTTACTCTCTAATGTGTTATTTCCGTGTAATTCTTGACTATGTGATTATATTTCTTCTGTAACTCTTCGGATTGCTGTTTTTGTTTACCACTATGTCCATTTTCTTCATTACCTGTCACTGTGTTGATAAAACAAGAGTGGAAAAATCCCATACCAAGATCTGATGCAGACGTATAGCTCTGCCATAATGAAATGAAATGAAATGAAATGAAATGGCGTATGGATTTTAGTGCCGGGAGTGTCCGAGGACAAGTTCGGCTCGCCAGATGCAAGTCTTTTGATTTGACGCCCGTAGAAAATCTGCGCATCGTGATGAGGATGAAATGATGATGAAGAAGACACAAACACCCAGCCCAAGTCCAGCGAAATTAACCGATTATGGTTAAAATTCCCGACCCTGCCGGGAATCGAACCCAGGACCCCTGTGACCAAAGGCCAGAATGCTATCCATTTAGCCATGGAGCCGGACTGTGCCATAATGAACATTCCATACTTTTCAGAAAGAGAACAACTTCTTTTCTGCATCTTATAAGAACTTTAGCAGACAAAATAACCATATTAGAGTGTCACGATGTGTGTCCTTTCCTCTCAGCATGCAGACCTACCATTCAGCTATTCATTAAGGCAAACAGATATATTTTTCAATGCATTTTTTCAGGTATGCCATTTCTGCATTTGGTGATTCATATGTATTTCTTGCAGAAGCGTATGGCTGATTGGTGAAATATACCCGTACGCCATACTAAGGGAGTATAGGCTCAAACATAGTTGTTGCAGACATCTAACCCCATTAATGTTGACAGTCAGCTTGTAGGAATAGTTGATAGTAGAAAAATATTAGATCCAAAACAGTTAAGGAAATATCGTAATCTTCCAAATTACCTTCCATAGTTTACACGGATCATGAACAGCTATAAATGGATATGGGAGAACGGTTGAGTGATGTAATATGGACTGCGACTCAAAACAAGGAGGAAACCGTATTAATGACATCATACCCACAATAAACCCACAACTCAAGTTGATGGCATGGACGTACAATGAGTGGATCTACAGACTGCTGATGATGGCGAACCTAATTATAAAGAAAACACGATGAAGTGGAGAACGACGACAGACGTCACCGGTGACCGCCAGATGTGAGATTACCTGAAATCGAAGACCTGTCCCATCACCATCCATCCTCTCATCATCTACCCAGCATCCAACTCTATCATCAAGTGTCCTTCAATCCCAGTCCAACGAACATTTAACACTTTCTGTACCTTGGCAGCCATCTTTCGGCAAATGCAAATATTAATGCCGAAATCCAACACCGACCTTCGGGTAAGGTTCTTTGATAATCATAGTACCAGCTTTATGTGTACCAAGCTATTATTATATCATCTCCTACATACGGGTGTGAAGCATGGACTAACTACAGAAGGCACATCCAATGCTTGGAAAAATATCGCCAACGATGCTTGAGAAGAATCCTGAGAGTGAAAAGGCGCACTGAAATTAGTATTCTAGAAGAAGCAAACTGCACAATTATTGAAGCCATGATCATCAAGCACCAACTCTGATGGACAGGCCACATTGTTCGTATGCCTGAATTCCGGCTGCCGAAACGAATTCTGTATTCCCAGCTAAATGACAGTCAAAGACGACACGGGGGACAACTAAAAACCTACACGAAGAAATGTTGAAATAAAACTGACAACTGGGAAGCTACTGCACTCGACCGTTCAGTATGGTGTCTTGGAAGGAACTCAGAGCTTCAAGCAACAACGTCGGAAAACAGAAAATGAAAAGCACAATGCTAGGAAACAACGGGAACTTCTGAAGAAAGAAAACACTACACAGCCAGGCACCACCAGACCAAATATATGTCAACAATGCGAAATAATCTGTAGTTCAAGGATTAGCCTCTACAGCCTTCTAAGGACCCACAAAAATTGAGTTTTGAAGAAGACAATCATACTCGTCAAGGAGTCACAGTCACCCTATTATACAGTAGTATCTAATGCTCTCCGATTAAGCATCAAGGAGACGCTCAATAATAATAATAATAATAATAATAATAATAATAATAATAATAATAATAATAATAATAATAATAAAAAATGAAATGGCGTGTGGCTTTTAGTGCCGGGAATGCCTAAGGACATGTTCGGCTCGCCAGGTGCAGGTCTTTTGATTTGACTCCCGCAGGCGAACTGCGCATCGTGATGAGGATGAAATGATGATGAAGACGACACATACACCCAGCCCCCGTGCCAGCGAAATTAACCAATGATGGTTAAAATTTTCCGACCCTGCCGGGAATCAAACCCGGGACCCCTGTGACCAAAGGCCAGCACACTAACTATTTAGCATTGGAGCCGGAAATAATAATAATAATAATAATAATAATAATAATATAACGTGATAGTGGTGTGCAAATAAACACATAATAATTGCTTACACAACTACAGAGGCACACAATTACACCACTTCGCGCTCTCTCTCTCTCTCTCTCTCTCTCTCTCTCCCTTTTTCTCTCTCTCTGCTTTCAATAATTCACGTACACACAGTTCACAGCTTAAGTGCTTACAATGTGCTGTCCGTACAATCAGAGCAGTCTTCATTCACTGTTCCCTGCTGCTCAGCTGGACTGTCCCGTAACTGCCGTCAGTTCCGACAAGCTTCACTAACAGCACTCACTGACTGATCCAGAGCTTCACAACTGCACTCTCACTGATAGAACGGAGCCGTCTCATTCGCTAACGGAACTGAATCACTGAAGCTCATCTGGTCTGTCTTAAATAGGGAGGCGGCCCTTCCAGGTATGTCTTGAGAGTAGTTGGGCCTGGAGCCTTCTGGATTCCGGAAACTCTGGGTTCATCTTCTGGTTCTTTCTCGCGCCGTCAGGGAGGTCTGTAAGGAGATAACGGAGTGTTGGAAGAGACTGGAAGCTGCAGCGGTGAGTGGGCAGGGTCCTAATTCGGTGACGTCACTTCCAGCCGTGCCAGGCTAAGTTCCTCCTCCTAAGGTCTTATAATAAAATGGCGGACACCGTTACATCATTAATAATTCCTCTTCATCTGTCACTTATCGTCACACACACACACACACACACACACACACACACACACACACACACACACACACACACACACATTACTGTATGTGTGTGTGTATATATATATATGTATATATATATATATATGGCCCTGTTTACGTCCGGATGCCCTTCCTAACGCCAATCCTATGTGGACGGATCTAATCACTATTGCGTGTTTCTGTGGTGGTTGTTAGTGTGATATGCTCTCTGAGCATGAAGATGAGAGTGTTGGGACAAACACAAACACCCAGTCCCTGAGCCAGAAGAATTAATCAAAGGCAATAAAAACCCCGACCCGGCCAGGAATCGAAGCCGGGACCCTCTGAACCGAAGCCTTAATGCTGAGCATTCAGCCAAGCAGCCGGGCTGAGTGACTCTAACCGTTGAGGCGCTGGCGCTGGCCTTCTGACCCCAACTTGGCAGGTTTGACCCTGGCTCAGTCCGGTGCTATTTGAATGTGCTCGAATACGTCAGCCTCGTGTCGGCGGGACGCAATTCCGGTACATCGGCGTCTCTGAAAACCGTGGCTGCATCGCGATGCATAGCGGACGCTTAGAGAATCAATAACCACAACATCTACATTTTCACAGTCACCACTGTCATGTTCACTTTCCGGACCGTGATCACTTTCTGCTACACTGCCAATTTCCGAGTCGTCACTAGCCTCGATGTATCTGTCTTCCTCGATTTATAGTTTCGTTCTGCGTCAGAGAGCGATATATCTTCAGTTCCTAAAATATACTGAAATTTCCCATAATCTTGCCGAAAAAACGCACATATACTACAAAATACACTTGCTTAATAATAATTCGTCCGTAAAATCAAAGTTGTTAACAATAAACAACAATGGTATTTTGAAACATAGAAGGCGCGCACGGGTGAAATGTCCCCAGTCGATGTTACTCCCACAACGTGAGTGGAAAGCTGGGAAAAGATTAGAATTAAAGGTGGTGGTGGTGATTACTGTTCTCGGAGGAAGTGCAACTAGGCAATCATTCTCAATATAACACTAATCAGAGAGAAAAAAAATGGAAGGGATCCGACACTTCGAGAAATGAGGGCATCCGCCAAAGAGAGACAAGGGCCACGAAGGGCGTGAAAATGAAAGTCTCCCGAGGATTGGTTAACCTAATACCGTCAGGGCCGAAAAAAAAATGACCAAGGGAAGTCGGATAGGATAGATAAAAGTGAGGAGGCTGGCAAAAGTAAGTGGACGCATTGCCAGGACTCATTTAAGGGCCCCATGGTCGTCAAGCCACGCTCCCAAGTTGAGAACCCCTGGGGCGCCTTTTAGTCGGCTCTTACGACATACAGGGAATACTGAGAATGTTATTCTACCGCCCCCACCCTCAGGGGTTTGGAAGAATGAGAGAAGGACGATTTGGCGAAATGTGTAGGCGGTAAGAACGGTAGCGGTAGACCAAGGTATTAATATGACAAGCAAATTAGAGCAGATGTAGGATACAGTAGGTAAGGGTTATTCTGCCCGAAGGCAGGTCCGAACCTCCGCAGAGGTGTTCCTGAGCCGGAGTTTACATGCGGTAGGGTGTCCAGTTCCTTTCCGCTCCTCCATTCCTTACCCCCCACCAACAGCGCGTGACAACTCATCCATCTCCTGACCACGCCCAATGTTGCTTAACTTCGGAGATCTCACGGGAACCGGTGTTTCAACACGGCTACGGCCGTTGGTTAGGATACAGTAGTTATGCAGAAATGAAAAGGTCAGCACAGGATAGGGTGGCGTAGAAGGCTGCATAAAACCAGTCTGTGGACTGATGACCCAAACGACAACAACATTTCATCACAATATTTAAGAAAACACTCACTCTTTGCTGTCTGACTTCACATGGAAATGCCCCATCAGGATGTGGTAAAGTGGGGGATAAAGAAGATTTTTCTAAACTTTAGTTGCTCTACTGAGTTCGTAGTCGTGTCACTCTTTTGTTAGTCAGAAATTGTTAGTGTTGTAGTGCGGCAAAATAATATTGAGTGGAGCACCTGAGTGAATGAAAACACTCCGGCCACTCAATCACAATACGGCCATTAATTATATCCGTGTATGAACAATTGTAACCGACTGAATAGTCGTAGTGGACAAGAGCCATTCCAACAGAACCGTGCGCTGAAACATTGAATAGCCAAACATAGCAACTTAATTACGATAATGCTGGTGAAATTTCCATGGTGTTCACTTTGCATGGAAATGTATTGTTCTCCTACTTGTTGTGAAGAATAAAGGCTGGTAAATCTTTTTACGTCCGCCTCTGTGGTGTAGTGGTTAGCGTGATTAGCTGCCACCCCCGGAGGCCCAGGTTCGATTCCCGGCTCTGCCACGAAATTTGAAAAGTCGTACGAGGGCTGGAACGGGGTCCACTCAGCCTCGGGAGGTCAAGAGTAGAGGTGGGTTCGATTCCCACCTCAGCCATCCTGGAAGTGGTTTTCCGTGGTTTCCCACTTCTCCTCCAGGCGAATGCCGGGATGGTACCTAACTTAAGGCCACGGCCGCTTCCTTCCCTCTTCCTTGCCTATCCCTTCCAATCTTCCCATCCCTCCACAAGGCCCCTGTTCAGTATAGCAGGTGAGGCCGCCTGGGCGAGGTACTGGTCATGCTCCCCAGCTGTATCCCCCGACCAAAAGTTTGAAGTTCCAGGACACTGCCCTTGAGGCGGTAGAGGTGGGATCCCTCGCTAAGTCCGAGGGAAAAACCGAACCTGGAGGGTAAACAGATGATGATGATGATGATGATGAAATCTTTTTACAGGTGAAAATACACCACTGAGATTTCTTTGAGTAATTTGCAGATGAATTTATCGTTTCGAATAAGAGCACAGAGGTTCAGGAGGATTCATGAATGGTAGAGACAAATTCAAAATTCAAAATAAAAGGCATGTTCAGAAGGGGAGGAAAACTGGCAAATAATGACGCATTCAGAAATGGACATGATCCACTTGAGATTGGTTTTTTTTTTGCTAGTTGCTTTACGTCGCGCCAACACAGATAGGTCTTATGGCGACGATGGGACAGGAAAGGCCTAGGAATGGGAAGGAAGCGGCCGTGGCCTTAATTAAGGTACAGCCCCAGCATTTTCCTGATGTGAAAAAGGGAAACCACGGAAAACCATCTCCAGGGCTGCCGACAGTGGGGATCGAACCTACTATCTCCCGAATACTGGATTCTGGCCGCACTTAAGCGACTGCAGCTATCGAGCTCGGTACTTGAGATTGTGACATTGTTCAAATACCTACGTATTACACAACAGACCACGTGCGCAACATATTCTCTGCACACCAAAGAAAAAGTGGCGACAGCAACTAAAGCAATGTACAAGATCTCCAAACCACACAACTTCTCAGTAAATACTTCCATGGCATTATTGAAGCTTAAAATTGCTCCACTTGCTACGTACGGTATATAGCTAACGTGGCTAAGGCGGTAAAGGCGTGCTCGGTTCACCCGGAAGGACGTGGGTTCGAATCCCCGTCAGGAAGTCGTAAAATTTAAGAAACGAGATTTCCATTTCCGGAGGTGCATATGGCCCTGAGGTTCACTCAGCCGAAACCAAAATGAGTACCAGGTTAATTCCTGGGGGCAAAGGCGGCCGGGCGTAGAGCTAACCACTCTACCCCATCAGGTGCCGAGGTTAACAATGGTGGAAGCCTCTACCTTCCGCTCCTCCAAGGGTCTTCATGGCCTGTACGGAGATGACTTTACTTTCCACACACTAACTGTGACAAATCTAAAACGACTTGGAAGTGTAAAGGCCAGATACGAATTCTTCACCTACGAAAATTTGCAGAGAACCGAGTGGCATACATTTTAGCAAATTAATCTTTCGTCCTAAAAAATATAAAACTCACTTTTGGGCTTCCTACCACTGACGCATCGACAGTTGCCCTGGATGAAATATGACAAAAGCTCAGCAGATCCCCGAAGGCTTGTACGTAACAGAATTAATGAGAAGCATCGAATGGAGCATGACCTGTTATAGGTATCACCTAACAGAAGCAGGAAAATAACAGAACCCATCAGTACATTGGGTAGGGACTGATTAAATGTAAATATGTAAGATGTATGTATACAGTGCGTTTACGTAGGTAGGTAAGGGTAATTCTGCCCGAAGGCAGGTCCGAACCTCCGCAGAGGTGTTCCTCAGCCGGAGTTACGTACGGTAGGGTGGCCAGTTCCTTTCCGCTCTTCCATTCCCTTCCCCCCACCATGAGCGCGTGGCAACCAATCCAACTCCTGACCACGCCCAATGTTGCATAACTTCGGAGATCTCACGGGATCCGGTGTTTCAACACGGCTACGGCCGTTGTCACAGTGCGTTTAATACTATATTATTTTATTAAAAACTAAGTCGTCGTCGTGATCTACCTCTGCTTCTCCATATCCGAGAACACTTTGTAACCTATCGAATTCCAACTTTATCTTCATATTGTAATTTTTCCTAAACCCCACTCAAACTTATTCGTCTACTAATGTCATGCCTACTGTAAATACACCTCATGTGCTGCAGTCCCCATACTTAAACCCCATAGAGAATTTGTGAGCGGAATTAAAATGCAAACTGCGCAAGCAGCGTCTTACAAATAAAGAAGCTCTGAAGCAATAAATGCTTCATGGAAGAATGGCACAAAATATACTCGGAAGTGACAAGAAAAGTGGTGGCATCAATGCCGAAACGCCGTCAAGCCGTGATTGCTTCCAAAGAACTTTCGTTGTTCTACTGATACTTAGGAAATGACCGTACATTCCTTGAGTTCTTATTGTGGACTAATACATGTTCTGAGACGTTCAGATGACATATACTGTTATTTGTTTTACAATTAACTTCTTTATGTACCGGTGCTAATGGCTATTGTACTCACATCAGGTGCGCGGACGAATACTTATGCGATTGGCTGTGGTGTGTGGTATTTTAACCAGCACGTGTACAAACACAGTTAACCTGTCCTTCTCCGTGATACACTCTGAATCCGTCGCACTACTTCACTCACAATACACAATGGACAACTGCGCGTTCAATGGGCTAGTTTAATGACAAAGATTTCCCAAGTAAAGAGGCTGAAAGCAATGAGGTAGTGTAAAACGTCAAAGAGGTTGGGTGGGTAAGATGCACACGTGTGCACCACTAGCTCAAAAACAAATACAGATCCTGGCTCAGTGCAGTGGTATTTGAAGGTGCTCAAATACGTCAGCCTCGTGTCGGTAGATTTACTGGCACGTAAAAAGAACTCTTGTGGGACTAAATTACGGCACCTCGACGTCTCCGAAAACCGTAAAAGTAGTTAGTGGGACGTAAAGCAAATGACATTATTATTTTAAAAAAAATACACATTAAATGTGTTCTATCGCGGAAAACACGCAGAGTAGGACATATCACGCGTTTAGCTTCAAATGGTCGTTCCTATCATATCCCTGAATACTGACCATTCATCCTGGGACACACTGTATCAGTAAGCGAAGCCACGTGATACGCTTGTGACTGCGTGAGTTACAAACGATTTGCAAACATACACGCACTGGAATTACGAAGTGATGAAAATTCCTTTTAATGTAGCTCATCCTGAGTACATCGGTTTAAAAAGCGCTACATTATAGTTAGCCGTAAAATTACATCGTTTGACATAAAACGCCAAATTCAAGGAAAAAACCCAAACAAAATTTTGTTTATGGTGATCAGATGAACCGTGCAGTCGAATCTGGTTTCAATAAACAAATTACAATGGGAAAACTTGGAGATGGAAAGTACATCTTAAGTGCAGGGCGTAGTTCTGTCAAAGGGCGCAACAACTCATACCTACGCTATTAGACCAAAAATGTTTACATTTGTAAAACTTATGCATAAATTATTGATAATTCTTTATCAATTCGCAGGAATAAGCAATACATTTGAAGGAAAGGTATCCAAACCTGAAAATTTCATTGTAAAGTGGAATTCATCTAGAAAAAAATTATATTACATTTACTTACAACTTTAGAAGAAGCATTTCTTCCATTCGGGTGCACGAAACTTCCAGTTTTCGATTCCTATAATGGTGTCACTACTATCACTATTCACTACTACTGATCTGCATTTAGGGCAGTCGCCCAGGTGGCAGATTCCCTATCTGTTGTTTTCCTAGCCTTTTCTTAAATGATTGCAAAGAAATTGGAAATTTATTGAACATCTCCTTTGGTAAGTTATTCCAATCCCTAACTCCCCTTCCTATAAACGAATATTTGCCTCAATCTGTCCTCTTGAATTCCAACTTTATCTTCATATTGTGATCCACAATGACACACAAAAAAGTCAGATAAACTCTCGAAGGATAATTGCATGAACCTGCCAAATTAACAGTTGAGATAATACCACCCCACAAGACACATTATGACGACGCCCGCCATTTTATTGTAAGATCTTAGGAGGATCAAGATAGCCTGGCCCCGGGGGCAAGTGACGTCACCGAGTTAGTGTACCACCCGCTCGCTGCGGAGCCAACCAGACAGGACGGAGCCAGGAGTGCAAACCCAGGCCCTCTGCCATCTCCTTGGATGCCTCTAGCCACTGCTGGAAACCTCTAGGTGATTGTTGTGTGTGTGCGGGGTGGGGAGACAGTTTTCTGGCTTCCGGACTGTTGTGGAACCACTGGCCCCTCTATTTATGGCGAGTCAGACGAGTCTGTCACCGAGGAATTAAGTTTCTTGAGTCCAGCTGCTGTGAGTGTACGGACAGTGTATAGTACACGAACTTTTTCTTGAGCCCTAGTTCCCATTATGCACTATGGAGTTCAGGGCTGAAGAAAAGGTTCGCGTACTATACGACATACAGGATTGTGGGATTGTGTCGAGCATGAGCTGTAAACTAAGTGACGTAACAGCGTACAGTGAGAATAACTGTGGAACTGACTTAGACTATAGGTGACACTAGTGGAAGTATGTGTAGTGTGATTATTTTAGTTTGTAAATGATAGAGTGAACAGCTAGTGTGAGTGAGCAGAGAAAATCTTAATTATAGAAATGTTAACGATACCACTTTTGCGTGCTTATTTACTTATCTCCCAAGTTACAATATCAATCAATCAATCAATCAATCAATCAATCAATCAATCAATCAATCAATCAATCAATCAATCAATCAATCAATCAATCAATCAATCAATCAATCAATCAATCAATCAATCAATCAATCAATCAATCAATCAATCAATCAATCAATCAATCAATCAATCAATCAATCAATCAATCAATCAATCAATCAATCAATCAATCAATCAATCAATCAATCAATCAATCAATCAATCAATCAATCAATCAATCAATCAATCAATCAATCAATCAATCAATCAATCAATCAATCAATCAATCAATCAATCAATCAATCAATCAATCAATCAATCAATCAATCAATCAATCAATCAATCAATCAATCAATCAATCAATCAATCAATCAATCAATCAATCAATCAATCAATCAATCAATCAATCAATCAATCAATCAATCAATCAATCAATCAATCAATCAATCAATCAATCAATCAATCAATCAATCAATCAATCAATCAATCAATCAATCAATCAATCAATCAATCAATCAATCAATCAATCAATCAATCAATCAATCAATCAATCAATCAATCAATCAATCAATCAATCAATCAATCAATCAATCAATCAATCAATCAATCAATCAATCAATCAATCAATCAATCAATCAATCAATCAATCAATCAATCAATCAATCAATCAATCAATCAATCAATCAAACAATCAATCAATCAATCAATCAATCAATCAATGATCTGCATTTAGGGCTGTTGCCCAGGAGGCAGGTTCCCTATAAGTTGTTTACCTAGCGTTTTCCTGAAGGTTTTCAAAGAACTTAGAGACTTATCGGACATTCCCTTAATCAATTATCCTACCACTTACTTTTCGTCCTATAAATTAATATTTGTCCCGAATTGTCTTCTTACATTATAACTTTATCTTCATACTCCGATATTTCCTACTTTTACAAGCAGCGCTCACACTTTTTTCGTCTACTAATGTCACTCCACGCCACCTCTCCACTGACAGCTCTGAGCTCTTAGTCGAGCATCTCGTCTCCTTACTCGAAAGTCTTCCCAGCCCGAAGTTTGCAACATTTGGGTGACAATAGTCCTTTGTCGGAAATCACCCAGAACAAATCTGGCTGCTTTCCTTTGAATTTTTTCCAGTTCTCATATTCCTGGTGTGGGCCCAACATACTGGAACCATACTCTAATAATAATAATGTTATTAGTTTTACGTCCCACTAACTACTTTTACGGTTTTCGGAGACGGTGAGGTGCCGGAATTTAGTCCTGCAGGATTTCTTTTACGTGCCGACACGAGGCTGACGTATTTGAGCACCTTCAAATACCACCGGACTGAGCCAGGATTGAACCTGCCAAGTTGGGGTCAGAAGGCCACCGCTTCAACCGTCTGAGCCACTCAGCTCGGCAAAAAACAAACAAAAAGAAACAAACAAACAAACATACTCTAATCGGGGTCTTACCAGAGACTTTCAGCGTCACCATGTTAGACTAACGAATGTGCAATGCTGTTGCGGGTCACGCATCGCATGCCAAACTGTTGGTGCAGGCTACAATGAGCCGTTGCACACTGCTTTTGCTAACCCTCCAGTACACGCGCTTCTTATCATAACGTGAGTACACGTGCGAAGCCCTGCTCTGCTCCACAGTTACTTTCATGTATGAAACTGTGAAAGATCAAAGTACTGCATCATTTCTTGACTTGAATAAGGCTTACCAACGTACTTCATTACATTTACAAAATCTCTTTGCTACACACAAACAAATAATGAGAGTAGAAGATGGAATGTTCGGGACAAAGCAGTTCTTCACCGTTTTGTGACAAAGGTCCATTTACTGTAGTATTAACAAGCAAGAAACAACTTTTTCATCGTGGGAGAATTAATTAAAACGGCTCGACAATACGGGGACACCAACAAATGTGCAGAGCACAATAGCACTCCACTGGACGTTTTGGAGCGTTTAGCAAAGCAAATTGTTCTTAAACAAAGCTGGAGGCTGACTGAGAAAGTGCGGAGGTATGTTACAGTAAAGTACACAGGGCATCAAGGTCAGCCATCGCACAAACTAAAGTAGTGGATCACTCATGAGCTTCACACGTGCGATGTAGAGTTTAAAGTGGCGAATATGTTACATCCGTAACTCCGTGACCTACATGTTAAGAAATACTATAATCTATAGTGCTGTAATTAAACAATGTAGTGAAGTTTAAAGGGAGGACAAAATTCAAAATGCCACTAGAAAATCAAAGCATCCAAAAGTAAAATTATAAAGCTAAACCTGCAACTGTCCTACAGCACCAAACAGGAAAACGAAAGGTGAGGGGATAAGAATCGGATAAGGATTTATTTTCATTTTTCCCTATCTAAAGATAATTGTTGGTGACGGGAGGTGATTGTTCTTTTAAGCAGCAAAACTACGGGACCAACAGATACTCTCACAAACCTCAACACAATTATACGAGCCTATGTGAAAAAATCAATCAATCAATCAATCAATCAATCAATCAATCAATCAATCAATCAATCAATCAATCAATCAATCAATCAATCAATCAATCAATCAATCAATCAATCAATCAATCAATCAATCAATCAATCAATCAATCAATCAATCAATCAATCAATCAATCAATCAATCAATCAATCAATCAATCAATCAATCAATCAATCAATCAATCAATCAATCAATCAATCAATCAATCAATCAATCAATCAATCAGTCAATCAATCAATCAATCAATCAATCAATCAATCAATCAATCAATCACCATGTCAACATTTAGGGCAGTGGCTCAGGTGGCCGACTCCCTATCTGTTGTTTACCTAGTCTTATATAATTGCAAATAATTTGGAAATTTATTAAACATCTCCCTAGGTAAATGATTACAATCCCTAACTCCTCTTCCTTTAAACGAATATTTGTCCCAATTTGTCCTCTTGAATTCGAACTTTACCTTCATATTGTGATCTTCCCTACTTTTAAAAACACCAGTCAAATTTATTCGTCTACTAATGTCATTCTACGCCATCTCTCCACTGACAACTCCTTCCTCCCAAGTCTTCCCATATCGATTCACAACGCACCAACACAGAATGGTTTTCATAAATGCTGATATAAATAAATAAATAAATAAATAAATAAATAAATAAATAAATAAATAAATAAATAAATAAATAAATAAATAAATAAATAAATAAATAAATAAATAAATAAATAAATAAATAAATAAATAAATAAATCATTTTCATGGGGCAGTTGGACAGAGCTTTAATCTCATTCTTTCTTTGTGTCCTTTCACGCTCCTATTTACTAAAGATAATACGAGGGATGATCAAAAACTAAGGTTAAAGGTCGATATCCTTAGAGTCTCGTCTGTTATAGAGAAATTAGTAGTGTGAGGTAATTCTAATACATGCCGTTGGCAAATGTGCAGAATTTCATGGACGCTCCACATACAGCGCTAGTTGTAGGTAAACACAAATTCCTTAACCGATATGGAGACTATGTCGAAAAATAACCTAATGAATGTGGTATCAGTTGGCTACATTGGTTGTGTGAAATAAAATGCGCACGCATCACTGTAGGCTTTGTAACCTTACTTTTTGATCAACATTCGTAATTACAGTGAATGAAGTGTAATGTTTCTTCTTAACTTTTGCGACTGTAGTCAAGATTACTTGTAGGGTTCAAGGGTAAATATCACGGCGAGTGCGACATAATTTGAAATTTAGGAAGCAAAAATGGCAAATTCGCAAGTGTGCTACTTCATATGTGGAAGATAAATGTTAGTCTATATGCACTGTAAAGTAACGAATATGTCAAACTTTATTCTAATGTAGTGAAAGTGAAGCCATCGTAACAATTGTAATGTCAAGCGTAGAACATTTTAGCCAGGGGGAGTCGAAGGAAATGAAACGGAAGGCACTGCTGAGAAGGAGAGATGTATCACCACATAGACACATTTTTTACTCTCTTGAACAGAAGGGAAATTCACATTCTTTAGTTTAACATTTTACTGACGATATGAGCTTCAATTCCTGGATCGATATTTTTTGAGTTGTACAAATACATAGTGGCTCGTAGTGTGGGTTACTGTAAGCTCGTCTTAGTTCGTGAACCGTGGGCAAGTGTTGTATGTAATAGTAAGTCGTCCGAGAGTCGGGAAACCAGTTGTTTTGGAATAGGAGTGAGTATCTCGGATATATTCTGAAACGTGGCCCAGTTGTACTCAGGCGGTTAGAACTATACATTCCAACAGGTACCTAAACCGCTCGTTCCTCGCCTGAATGCGGGGGGAGGGACCTCCTAGACCAGGGCCTTACAGGGTACATGAACCGATGCGTTGCCCGGTGCAAGGTGCAAAAGACGACTTCACTAGGTTGATCAGAGTGCAGACCCCACTCCTCGATTTTGAGCAATAACGCTGTCTCTCTCTTTCCCTACGCCTGTCTTGATCGCCCCGCCTGTCTCCCCCTTCCTCACTACTCTGCAGCGCGCCACAATTCGAGCAGAGTTGAGCCGAGTTTAGCCGAGTCGCCCCGAGACAAAACGCAGGTCCGAACCGAGCCGAGACGGACCGATGACCGGTGTACAGAACCTCTGCGCCTCGGTTTGCACGCGTGAGATTTTTGGCGTTTGAGAGGCCCTGTCCTAGACGGTGACGCCATCTCTCAGGCCAGGAGATTTGTATGGGAGAAGGAGATGTGCGGTGAAAGTGGGAGGGTTTACGACCTTAGCCTATACTAGGAACTATTCCGGCATTCGCCTTAGTGCAGGAGAATGGAAAACAACGGAAAACCATTTTCAGGACAGTCGACAGTGTGGACCAGACCCTCTCCGTCTCCCGATTACAGAGGCGTAGAGCCACGGTAAAGCTCGGTTGGCCGGTCGGAGTGCGGAGCTGTCGGACCACGGACAGCCGTGGCCACTTGTAGGTCAAAGCCTACTCTGCAACCGCCGAGCTAGAGGAGAGATCCTCACTGGTGCTATGTGTAAGTAAAGTAGTATTCTGCTTCACAGGATCTTCCGAGCTCATAATATCTTATAATGGTGGTGGTGGCGGTGGTGTTGGTGATTATTGTTTCAACAGGAAGTACAACTAGGCAACCATCCTCTTTTCAGAATATATTGACCAATATTCGAAACTATGGGAATAACGGAGTCCACTCCCATATGACAGGCGAGGAACTCCTTAGAAATAACTTGGCGAACGAAATGGAATTTGATGGGGAGCTATCAATATTAAGGGGGTTTAAGAAGTAAGAAAGCAGAACTGGCTGAGTCAGCAAAGAGGCTGTGTCCGGATATATTAGGAGTTAATGATATATCGAAGAAGAGATTATAAGGTATCCTTATGCTAGAAAGGGAAGAGCAGATTTTTGGGTAACTCTTAATCAGGAACACTGTTGTACGCAACATAGTTTCTGTAAGGCACGTAAATGAGCGAATGATGTGGATATACAATATTTAGCAGTTGGAGGAAATACGACGAGATTTGTTTATTCACCCTGTGAGGTTGCAGGTGAGGTTGAAGTTGACACGTTTTGTGAAGCACTGAGTTACACCGTAGAGAACTGAAGGACATGACACGTTGATGGGTAAATGTGGGCAAGATGTGGAAGTCAATAGGAATGGGAAGCGTTTGCTAGACTTCTGTGCTAGTATGGGATTAGCAGTTACGAACATATTCTTCAAGCTTTAGGCTATTCACCGCTACACACGAAAGGGTAGGGGCACCAGATCCATAACAGACTAGAATCATAACCAACTTTGAATTCAGGGAATCTGTTAAGAATATGTGCGTATTCCTGAGATTTTTGATGATAAAGACCATTATCTGATATGTAGTGAAGTAAGTATTTCTATGTCTAGGATATAGAAAGTAAACTCTGCCTGCAGACGAATAAGGGCAGAGAATATCCAAAACGAGGTTGTTAGGCAGAAGTACACGGATATGATTAGCGAAAAGTTCCAAACAACGGACAGTAATCAGGTTCAGGATACAGAAATAGAATGGGTGGCATACAGGGATGCTGTAGTAGAAGCAGCAGGGATTGAATTTGAATAATTTGAAAATATTCTCGACATAAAATGAATTCGTTTTGTTACCGTCGCGAATAACCAAGTTTATGGGGAGAACGACAATGATGTAAATAAAATTACGCAGGAGGAAATGGGAAGGATGGTAAATAAATTCCATAAATTGTCATTAAACAGAAGGAATAGATGGAATTAGATTTGTAATGGTGAAATATATTGAAATGGTATGGATAAATGGCTTCATCGAGTAATAAGGTTAGCATGGAAAGTCAGGTTTAAAAAAAATGCTTTACGTCGCACCAACTCAGGTACGTCTTACGGCGACGATGGGAAAGGACAGGGTTAGGAGTGGGAAGGAAGCACCCATGACCTTAATTCAGGTGTGAAAATTCTGCTGTGAAAATGGGAAACCACGGGAAACCATCTTCAGTGCTGACGACAGGGGGTTTCGAACCCACTATCTCCCGGATGCAAGCTCACAGTTCTGCGCCCTTAACCGCATAGCCTACTCGCCCGGTGGAATGTCAGTAAGGTACTGCACCTTCCGATTGGACGATGGCAGTAGTTGTATGTATCTACAAGCTAGAAAACAGGATGGACTGCACCAACTATCGAGGTATTTCATTGATTTGTATACCAGGCAAGGTATTCGCAGGCATTTTGGGAGGGAAGGTGCGATCAATGGCTGGGATTAAGTTAAATAGAAACCACCAGGCTTCAGACCACAGAGAGGCTGTCAGGGTCTTTCTTCAACAATATTCGATTTCTTTTGCTAGTGGTTTAACGTCGGAGAAACACACTGAAGGTTTTAGACAGCGGAACAGTGGCCTTAATTAAGGTAGAGTCCAGGCATTTACCTGGTGTGAAAATGGGAAAAACGGAACTCCATCTTTAGGGTAGCCAACGGTAAGATTCGAACCCACTATCTCCCGAGTGAAAGCTCACAGGTACGAGTAATGTTACCGAGTGGCTCATATTCGAACGGCACTAACTTTGTTTTAATATTGGAAACATTTCTCAGCAGGCAAGGTAGGGGTCCCCATGTCCCGCCCCGGGTTTTATTCAGGGCCGGTTCAGGGGTTTTGCATTGTAAATTATTAATATTATATAATATAATTATAACGTTCAAAATTCAAAATTGTTTAAGAAGCCTTTCTCGTGGACAGTCGAGAATTCTTCTGAGGACGCAGAGCACAGTTTTCTGTGAAACGTGAAGAATTTCACCTTAATTTCTTGACACGGCATACGCCCAAAAGCCTATACAATATAATGTCTATAAGTACGGGCCGTGAAAGCATTAATGACAAAATAGAGAATATATTCTCATGCTATATTATATTTTATTCACCTATAATTCATAACATGCCGGCCCCGTGGTGTAGGGGTAGCGTGCCTGCCTCTTACCCGGAGGCCCCGGGTTCGATTCCCGGCCAGGTCAGGGAATTTTACCCAAACCTGAGGGCTGGTTCGAGGTCCACTCAGCCTACGTGATTAGAATTGAGGAGCTATCTGACGGTGAGATGGCGGCCCCGGTCTAGGAAGCCAAGAATAACGGCCGAGAGGATTCGTTGTGCTAACCACACGACACCTCGTAATCTGCAGGCCTTCGGGCTGAGCAGCGGTCGCTTAGTAGGCCAAGGCCCTTCAAGGGCTGTAGTGCCATGGGGTTTGGTTTGGTTTTTTATAATTCATAACTCATATCTGCAGGATATTTTCAACACTGAGTTGCTTGCCTGAAGGGGTTCGTAGTTTCATGGTTTCACGCAAGGTGAAGTGAAGGGCTGTACCTTATTTAAGGCTACGAACGCTTTCTGCCTATTCCCGCTCTTTTCCTGTCGTATCGTCGAACACAGCCCTCCAGAGATAGCGTCAGGAAGGTCATCGATCTAGGCAATGTATAGTGTCGACCTCACTGGATACAGAAAACTGAACAAACGCCCTGGTGCTTCAGGTCCTTGTGGGCCTTGACCTACCACTGCTCAGACGGACGGCCTGCAGATTATCGGGTGATGCGTGGTCAGCGAGGCGAATCGTCACACACCGTCAAATAGCTCCTCAACTGTAATCACAACGGACGGGACTTTTAGGCACTAATAGCTTAGAATGCAAACGTATTTGAACCAGGCGCAAGCGTATCATAGCCCGCACAACAGTTTTGCACTGGGATTTGCATAAATATTAGCGATCTGAACTACGAGAACGCCTAAAATTTATGCAACTCTCCTACATGTGTCGATCGGCTAGATGACACTTGCGCCTGGTTAAAATACATTCTAAACCTATTAGCGGTCCGGCCGCGCGGTATAGGGGGCAACGCGTCCGCACCCGCGTCCGCAACGCGTCCGCCTGTCACCCCCGGGTTCGATTCCCGGCTGGGACAGGGTTTTTTAATTGTAAATGATTAATATCCCTGGCCTGGGGACTGGGTGATTTTGTCGTCCTTAACCTTCCTTTCCTCACATTCAACACTCTACACTTCCTCCATTCCATTTACACACAGGGTTCATATAACATGGCGCAAGTAGGGGCAAAAGATCTCTATATGTCGACGCCCCCGAACAAACATCTAAGAAAAAACTATTACTGCCTAAAAATCCTTTGCCAGTAGTCACGTAGGGTGAGTTAACCTCGAAACAGCCCTCAGATCCAGGTAGAAGTCTCACACCTGGTCAGGAATCGAACCGGAGCCCTCCGGGTAAGAGGCTGGCACGTTATCAATCATGATCATTATCAGTCACAACTGATCTGCATTTAGGGCTGTCAACCAGGTGGCACATTCCCTATTAAATGTTTACCTACACCTTTTTTTAAAACGATTTCAAAGAAGTTGGAAACGTATCTGTCCCCAGACTGCAGAGATAAATAAGTAAACAAATAAAGCCCACCTCTGTGGTGTAGTGGTTAGTGTGATGACCTGCTACCCCTGAAGGCCAGCGTTTGATTTCCGGTTCTGCCACGAAATTGGAAAAGAGTTTCGAGAACTGGAACGGGGTCTGTTGAACCTCACGAAGTCAACTGAGTACAGAGGATTCGATTTCGACCTCAGCCGTTCTCGAAGTAGTTTTGCGTGGTTTCCCACCTCTTCTCCAGGCAAATGTAAGGCCACGGGCACTTCCTTTCCTCTTCGTTTCCTATCGCTTCCAATCTTCCCATTCCCTACAGGGACCCTGTTCAGCATAACAGGTGGGGCCGCCTGGGCAAGGTACTTGTCCTTTACCAGTTGTATCCCTGAAAAATTTCAGGAAACTGACCTTGACGCAGTAGATGCTGGAGGGTAAGCAGGTTAAATAAAAAAAATAAATGAAACACATAATTAATTTTTTTTTTTTACGAATCGCTTTATGGCACTCCGACACAGATAGGTCCTAGGCGATGTTGGGATAGAAAAGGGCTAAGAGTGGAAAGGATGCGACCGTAGCCTTAATTAGGGCATATATCCGCGATTTGCCTGGTGTGAAAATGGGAAACCATGGTAAACCATCCTCAGGGCTGTCGACAGTGGGGTTCGAGCCTACTCTCTCCCGAACGCAAGCTGATAGTTCCGTGACCCAAGCCACGCGGCCACTTGCTCGGTGAAAGAAAGAAAGTAGGAAGAAGATTGATAATTTGGAAATCTGCTGGGGCTAAACATCGAATCAATTAACTTTCTCTGGCTAGTTCCGTCACGTTAGCCGGCATATGGGGCAGAACACTGGCTTTCTGCTCCCACGTTGACGGTTTAGCGCAGTCGTTATTACTGGTGCACATATACACTTCAGCTTCATGATAGTCGAATGGTTTCGTCACTGGCTTTCCACCAAGGAGGTCGTGATTCGAATCCCGGCCAGTGGATGAGGTATTTTGGAAAAGAAAAGTCACAGATCTGTGATCCGAATTCGACATAAAAGTGGTCCGCCGTGGCTATAATCACAATGTCAACTGTCACCTTAAACTACAACTTTTACTTAGATAATAATAATAATAATAATAATAATAATAATAATAATAATAATAATAATAATAATAATAATAATAATAAAATGGCGTGTGGCCTCCGAAGAGGCCTGGTGCAGGCCTTTAGAGTTGACACCTCTCGTAGGTGACCTCCGCATCTGTAAAGATGGGATCCTATCTATGATTATTTCTAATAAAAATAAAAATATAATCTTATTTGCTTTACGTCCCACTAACTCCTTTTACGGTTTTCGGAGACGCCGAGTGCAGAATTTAGTCCCGCAGGAATTCTTTAACGTGCTAGTAAATCTACCGACACGAGGCTGATGTATTTGAGCACCTTCAAATACCACCGAACTGAGTCGGGATGGAACCTGCCAAGTTGGGGTCAGAAGGCCAGCACCTCAACCGTCTGAGCCACTCAGCCCGGCAATGATTATTTCTAATGCTGAAGACGCCACATACTCTCTCAGCCCCCGTGCCATCAGAATTAACCAATTAAGGTCACGTAAATTAACTTCTCAGGGACAAAATTTCGGCACCTCGACATCTCCAGCCATATGTTGTCGCCGGGCTGAGTAGCTTTAACCGTAGGGTGCCGGCTTTCTAATCTCAAGTTGGTTGGTTCAATCACGGCTCAGCCTGGTGCTATTGGAAGAGCTCAGATACGTCAGCCGCGTGTCGGTAGGCCTATATTTACTATACTGTACGTAAATGAACGTCTGTGGGACAAACCTCCGGCAATTCGGCGTCTTCAAAAACGGTAAAATTTTTAATGGTACATAAAACCAATAACATTATTATCTGGAATATTTTTCAACGTGGATTTCCGTAGAAAAAGTTAGGAGTTTAACCGCAACCAGGATGGAGAAAGCCGGCCAATGCACGTGCGATTTTCAAAATGACAAATTACGATCGTTGTGGTTCATATTTCGCGTAAACCAGGAGGTCGTCTGAATATGATCACGCACAACCATCAGCTTGGGTACTTGAATGCTTTCCACTTTAAAAGAGGGAATGCACTCACATTTTTACGAATGGGGTAAGAGGGACTCACTCACCTGGCTGGTGGAGGCCCTACCTTGTGTTTTCAACGTGCCAACTTCTGCGGGCCACAGCGCACAGATCAATAATGGGTAGAACAGCACTGGCACCATTGGCATGAGTCCGTCACCACACTTCACGAACACAAACACCACAGAGAAGAGTTATCGACACTCCCCTACACTTGACGAGACGCGACTCAAGACTGCGGGCCTGTCGAGGATACAGGACTGACTGGAGAGCTTGCAGCGGGAAGCCCAACAACTACTACGATCCCTGATCTTTGAATATAAACATGTGAGGGTGTAAAGGTGACGAGCTGCTATCCCACGTTCACGATGTATACGCAGCTTTAATACTCATAACGAGAATGGAGCTTTAAACCGGCTGTTGAGCTATAACAATCCTCCTTTTAGCGAGTTAGTTTCAAGCAAATCGTGTTCACTATACAGTACATGACCCTTGGTTTAGTGGCAGCTTTTATGGGGGGCGGGGAGAAATAGTACATTTTTATTCCATTTTAGCCTCCTTATACTAGGAATTATAAAATACATATAAAATACGTTGTCTTATCACCAATATTAAAAAAATGAGTTGGTGGAAATACGCACAAATATCTTTCGACGTGGCTAATAGATTCGTACAGCGTCACAAAAAGTAGCAAGGGTATATTTTTTTTGCCAAGGTCTAGGACACTGAGGTATGATTCACCTACTTGCCGCGCGCATTCGTAGGTCTGGCAGTCTCACAGTCAGTCAATGTGTCTGTAGTTCTACCTAGTGTCCGTTACTTTCACAGTCTCTTTTCTTCTTCATTCATTCCCTTTCCCAGATTCTCTCTGGATAGCGTAACTTTGATAGTGTGTAGCCAAATACTAAACGGCTTCGTATTTTCTAATATTTATTTCGTAAAGGGCGCCTGAGTCATGGCTCATATAGGTGCAATACATATCTGATATACATGTAGCAGGATTAGGAGATAACACAGAATTGTCTAACTGTTCCTTTTGGTTAAAGTGTGTTATATAATATTGAATCAAAATCTAAAAAAACTACTATTATCACAGTTAAGTCCGTAAATTGTCAAATATACTCTTACTTATCTGTCAAAATTCGCTTAGAGAGCATAAAAGACTTTTCTTATTGTAGCTTTTAAAAAAATGTTCTTGATTACCTCCCACTAAATCTCCCAGAACCCCGGTAATTTTGTTTATTTTTTCTTGTTTTCCGCATTTCTAATTCGCACGAACACATCAATCCTGAACCAACTTCAGATAAAAGTTCGTCTATCGTGTAAGGTCTCTCAACGAATTGTACGCTACTTTGGACATATAATGCGCCGAGATGGTAGTCTACAAAAGCTGATTGTTGAGGGCAAAGTCCAGGGAACCGGACAACGAGGACGAATACCAACGCGATGGATTGACATGGTGAACGGCCCCCTACAGTGTTCTCTCAGAGTAACCACATTGAAAGCTTTAGATAGGGAAGAATGGCGGAGTATGGTTCATCGACTAGAGGGCTGAATATTATGATAGTCACGACGCCTCAGTCATGAGGCAAAACGAAGAAGAAGAAGAATTCACAATCGCCGGTACCGAGCTGGGTTGGTCACATATTAAATATAACCTAATTTACAAGCCAAATTACAGGAACACGACAACTAACGAAGGGTGCCACACGTCTAGGGATATTATATATGGACAGTTATAATTTTTACAAAGCTACAGTGGTAAGCAATTGAGGACAGGAAGGTATAGTACAGAACACTTAATAAACAAAGAATAGAATAAGGCGGAGAAGAGTACAAATTGTTTAACAAATGAAGATTAAAAGAGGTAGAGAAAAGAATATTTAACAAATGAACACCGAAGGATGATAAAACAAAGAGCTTATCAAATTGACTGTATGGCGAACAGACACAGATAGGACTTATGGCAACGATGGGATAGGAAAGGGCTAGGAGTGTGAAGGAAACGGCCGTGCCTTAATTAAGGTACATCTCCGGCATTTACCTGGTGGGAAAATGGAAAACCACGGAAAACCATCTTTAAGGCTGCCGCCAGTGAGAGTTTGAACTCACTATCCCCAGAATGCAAGCCCACAGCTGCGCGCCCCTAATCGCACGGCGAACACGTTCAGTCAAATTAAGGCAAATACAGTAGAGACAATACGCGACACTCAGCGTGATATCGAGGGGCAGCTATTAGAGCTCTCTCTAACGGATTGACCTGAGAACTACTGATTCTGTCATAAGAACACGTGTATTTGTGTGTGAAGTTTTTGGTGTTATTTATGCGTTTTCATTGAGTTGACATAATTAAATAGTAGCGTGTGTCATTCCTTGATATCTCCTCTCAACATGAAGGGAAAGGTATGTGCTGTGTTTGGCTGCAGTAACTATGAAGTAGAGAAGAATGCGCCGGCTTTCTTCCGTTTCCCTCGTGACAAGAAAATGTAAGTAATATTGTGTTTGCATATATATTCTTCCAGTGACAAAGAGATTTTTATAGTACTTCATAATCTTCTGATCTGCTCGACCCATATTTTAACTGGCTTAAAATATAATACGCATATTTTATTGTGTAGCGCAGCAGTTAACCTTCAATACCGATGTGTTGTTGTAGGTGTGATCTGTGGGTTTGATTTAATTCAGGAAAATATAAATGCATATGAGTGTGACTGGTTGTGTTCCAAGTTACCCCATTTGGAATGCCGTAATGCGTTGTCAAGCACTGAAGAAAATATGGGTGATTTAAGAAATGTACATATTTCGTTGAAACAATATGATGATGCAAATTTGCTTTACCCTAATATAATGGCATTATGGCAAGTATTAATTATAAGGAAAGTTTGAATGTTTTTGAGGCTAAATTTATAGATTAGCTTTCTGTTAGTAGGCTTCAAGTTAAAAGGAAAATTGTCCAGGTCTTAAATGTAAATTCATTGAATCATGTGTGTAAGGAATGTGCCGATATTTTTGTTGACAAGCGTTTTAATATGATGATACAATGCTTTTAAATGAGAAAAAAGAAAAATCTAGCCGTGAACGTTCATGCAGGAATTCTAAAGCTGAAAAAGTAATGCATAAATGAAAGATCAAGCCTTTTCACAGCAGTCCATTTCACATCTTGGTTATATGTCCAATTTCACTCTTTAAATAATAACCTGTTAAATAATTCTTCATTCATTTATCCAGAATTGCTTTAGCAACTTTGAAGTTAATATCTTAGTGACACTTTCTTTCTAGACGTAATTTATTAATCCATTTCCGTATATGCATTTCCATTGATATTTGAATTTAGCGCGAATTTTCAGGTCAAGCCACTAGGAGCGCCACTTGCGATTTGTCTCCCATTTTAACAAGGCTAAATCCGGAAGCGTCGCGTATTGTCTCTACTGTATTTGATTAAGGTTAGAAGAAGATGGTCGCCATCTATTAGATCTACAGAGAATCTTAAAGATATGTTCATGCCACGAGGTGCAGACTCGCAGAGCTCACATACACTTTAGAATGAATGCACCCAGTAAACATAAATAAATAAATAAAATAAATAAATAAATAAATAAATAAATAAATAAATAAATAAATAAATAAATAAATAAATAAATAAATAAATAAATAAATAAATAAATAAATAAATAAATAAATAAATAAATAAATAAATAAATAAATAAATAAAATTTCCTATTGGGAAAATCAAATGGTCATAAATATGTCTTTCAATAAAATGTGTGACGTGATGTTACCTAGCAAACGTGCAGGCTGTGATGTGAAATATTAAGGGATGGCCATGACATACAGATCCGTGGCCTGTGTAGCTCTCATGGTACTGTTGCTAGGTAACATCACATCACATATTTGTTACAATATTCGTTGCACAAATTTTCGGATGACCACCAGCACTACGACATATTTATATCAATAATGAGTTGTTCTTATTGGTAGATAAAAAATAATCAAATACAGGTTTATTCTCCCAGTAAAGTATTGAAATTTTATATTTATTATCAAATAATGATAAATGTGGTAATGCGCTTTTACAGGTATGCGTAGTGCCTAAAAAATGAGAAGGAAATTATTGTTAGTAACAGGCTGCAACTCTAACCATAGCCCACGTATTCTTGGCTCACACCTCGGCGATTACGGATTTCCTGGGCCACATCTATAAGATACAGCCACCTAAAATTTTTGGGACCGCACCTGGACTAGAAATCTGATACTGGGTCACACGTGGGCATCTTTGTAAATCTTCAAACACAGAAACCGGGGTATAGCACGTGAGGCTTAACTACTGACACAATTAGCACTTAATAATAATAATAATAATAATAATAATAATAATAATAATAATAATAATAATAATAATAATAAATTATTAAGACTCATATTTTATGGACATCTGTTTAGAATGGACGAGAAGAGGCTGACTAAATAGATTTTTAAAACACTTGACAGTAGACCTAAAGTTTTCTACAAATGGTTCCGGGAGGTAAGAAATAATCTTCAGCAGTTTGGGTTAAATCGGGAAGGCATCCTAAACCGAACAAACTATAGATCAGTGATCGACAACTTCAGAGGCTTCCATGAGGAACAGAAAATGAATAGGGGATGGACAGAAGAAAGAAGACTGATGAAGAATGGAAAGGTGTTGGGCTGCGAAGAAGGGATTTTTTTGCTAGTGGCTTTACGTCGCACCGACACAGATAGGTCTTATGGCGACGATGGGATAGGAAATGCCTGGTAGTTGGAAGGAAGCGGCCGTGGCTTTAATTAAGGTACAACCCAGCATTTGCCTGGTATGAAAATGGGAAACCACGGAAAACCATCGTCAGGGCTGCCGACAGTGGAATTCGAACCCGCTATCTCTCGGATGCAAGCTCACAGCCGTGCGCTCTTAACCGCACGGCCAACTCGCCCGGTCTGCGAAGAAGGCTTTCAGTAATGTGCGATTGTTACTTAACGTGGTCTGAAATGGTCGTAAACGAATATACCTAATATAATATAATTTAATATCATAACAATAATTTTTTTTCAAGTTGCTTTACGTCGCACTGACACAGATAGGTCTTATGGCGACGATGGGACACAAAAGGGCTAGGAATGGGAAGGAAGCGGCCGTGGCCTTAATTAAGGTACAGCCCAAGCATTTGCCTTGTGTGAAAATGGGAAACCACGGAAAACCATCTTCAGGGCTGCCGACAGTGGGGTTCGAACCCACCATCTCTCGAATACTGAATACTGACCGCACTTAAGCGACTGCAGCTATCCAGCTCGGTAATAATAAAATATATTTAATGTTGTTATAATAATAATTTCATTAACTTTACGTCCAACTAAGTACTTTTACGGTTTTCAAAGGTTTCGAGGTGCCGGAATGTTGTTCGGCAGTAGTTATCATACGTACCAGTAAGTCTATGTACCTTTAAATACCATCGGACTGAGCCAGGACCGAGCATGCCATCGTATGAGCTACTCTCGTTCTTCCAATATTTGACTATTGTGACGTAGTTTAAAAAGACGCGGAATGAGAACTCCGAGGTAAACTGAACCGCGTACCGAATTCCTGTGTAAGATTTATATGTAATTTCCTGATCACGTTATCATGTCTTACGCTGACCTCGGGTGGTACGCCTCGAAGACAGACTCACACTGCAAGCTTTGACTTTAGTGCATCGAATCCTTACGTTACAATCTCCAAGCTACCTGCACAGACGATTTGATAGCCTTTCCGAACACCAAGAGAAAAACGAAACAAACCACCAGTGGCGGCTCGTGACCAAATTTTCAGGGGGTTCGCAACAAAATGTGTGTTCACGTCTCAAATATACGGTACCAAAGTAGAATGCAAATAAGTACAAACTCACTCATTTCACTAAAAGTTCCTTGTTCGGTTGCTTCTCTAGTCTCTATGCATTTTCCCGAGACGAATCTGTGAGTGTACAAGAAAACTAAAATTACGACTGCCGGGCTGTGTCGCTCAGGCGTTCGCTGAGGCTGTGGCTTTCTGATCCCGTGATTACGAACACCTGTTCAGAATTAGCTACTAGCGCAATCTTCCGGCGATGTAATGCAATAGTAACTTTGGGAGCTGTTGGCAACAGTAACAAGGGAGGTGGCGGACCCTTGTGGTCAAAAGTAATACTATCTCTGGTTTAAGGGTGGTTGTAGACGGAAAGGCACATTCCTTACCGTGCTCCTCGCTTATGGATATATCTGTGCATAAACCATGACGTCATATCCATGCGCATGCGTATATTCTTAAGCCTCGTAGCAAAATCTCCAGTATGCTCCCTGGCATTGTCATTCGAAACGAACAGCTGTCAGTGTAACGGAGCTTCGATATAAGTCGAATGCTTTCCATCGATTGACGATATCAGGTCGAAAAAAGGAAACAACTTTGAATTACCGGTATCCACGAATACGTGAAAATGCGGTAGAACTGGGTGTTCACGTGCTCATGTGCTCCTGAGAGCCCACCGCCACTGCAAACCACTTTTCCCTGTGCTAACAACCAATGATCATTAATATGTCTCTCGGTCATCGTCATGCCTCAACAACTGCTAACTTCAGATGATCGTCAGCTGTAAGACACAGCCGGTACGGTTGCTAGGTAACATATTCTACTGTAAATCACAGCCTGCACAGGTGCAAGGTTACACTTCTGTCATACATTTCGTTACATGACACTATTTTGATCCACAAATTTTCCGTGATGCTCAGGTCTAAGACATATTTACATCAACATAACGAAGCGCTGAACACGGCACTGTTCGCTGTTCCTGAGCACAAATCATCAACTTATAACAATTCCCTCGCTACTGTGGCCAGCCGTGAATGGAAACACCTTCCTGAAGAGGTCAGAAGGATATCACACCACGGAAGTTTTAAGCGAGCCTGCTCAAAATATCTCTGCGGGACGAGCTTGTAGAACGTCAGCAGTTCTATTTTCTTTCCTTCCTTCTTATCCTCCTCCCCTTTATTGCTCTTCCTCTATCTTCTCCTTTTAATAATTATCATATTATCATCATCGTCACTTTTATTTAAAGTAAGTAGGGAAGCAGTAGCAGTACTTAGCTGTGGACCCCAGATTAAGTAAACCTTATCTCAAGCCCAGCTTAAGTAATATTTTACGCCCACATTTGTAATATGGTTACTAAAATCTTTATTCATGTGAGAAATGTCAAGTATTAACTTTTCTAGTTAATATAAATAGTCTATCTACACAGCTCTCACTTAGTAGCGTCTTAGATATATTTATGCTGCTACGTGGGTATCGTGCTGCCATTCTCATGTACAGTTTTCATTTCTAAGCTTACAAAATACAAGGAGGACTTTACGTTTTACTAGAAAAAGGTAGTAATATGCACGATAAAAACCACAGTTCTAGCCCTTCAGGCAAGCAACTCAATGTTAAAAACATCCTAGGGTTATGTGGTTCGAATTTTTGGGTAAATAAAATATAATAAAGTGTGAGAATATATTCTTTATATGTTCCTAAAAATTACAATCCTTTTCTTAATCATCGTTATTCGGTCGACTACATTAGCAGTTTGCCTTCTTCTACCACTTAAGCACCACTACGAGTGCTAATGTGAGTCAAAGCAGAGTTTCACTTAAGCCCTGTCCGACTCGTTGGCTGAATGGTCAGCGTACTGGCCTTCGGTTCAAAGGGTTCCGGGTTCGATTCCCGGCCGGGTCGGGGATTTTAACCTTCATTGGTTAATTCCAATGGCCCGGGGGCTGGGTGTTTGTGCTATCCCCAACATCCCTGCAACTCACTCACCACACATAACACTATCCTCCACCACAACAACACGCAGTTACCTACACATGGCAGATGCCGCCCACCCTCATCGGAGGGTCTGTCTTACAAGGCCTGCACTCGGCTAGAAGTAGCCACACGAAATTAATATATACTTAAGCCCTTATAACTACATTAGGCGTAGGGCAATGAACCAAGGAACACATTACAGAAAGAATTATGTAAATAAGTTAGTTTTCCGGAACTGCATTTAGGCCGGAAATGATTTTCGAAATTTGCCTTCGTAGTTTGATAGAGCTATCCAAGACTCACAATTTGGAAACTTTCCGGGAACTTTATTCCTACAACTTTCAGCACAATTGAGAAAATTGCTTAATTTTAAGTTTTTTCGTAGTGTGGGAACCACTAATTTGTCTGCTAAGAAATGCTTTCGTCCGTCTCTGTGGTGTAGTGGTTAATGTGATTAGATGCCACCCCCGGAGGCCCGGGTTCGATTCCCGGCTCTGCCACGAAATTTTAAAAGTGGTACGAGGGGTACACTCAGCCTCGGGAGGTCAACTGAGTAGAGGTGGGTTCTATTCCCACCTCAGCCATCCTCGAAGTGCTTTTCCGTGGTTTCCCACTTCTTCCCCAGACAAATGCCGGGATGGTACCTAACATAAGGCCACGGCTACTTCCTTCCCTTTTCATTGTCTATCCCTTTCAATCTTCCCATCCCCCCGCAAGACCCCTGTTCAGCATGAGAGGTGAGGCCGCCTGGGCGATGTTCTGGTCATCCTCCCCAGTTGTATCCCCAGACCCAATGTCTCACGCTCCAGGACACTGCACTTGAGGCGGTAGAGGTGGGATTTCTCGATAAGTCTGAGGGAAAAACCAACCTGGAGGGTAAACAGATTAAGAGAGAGAGAGAGAGAGAGAGAGAGAGAGAGAGAGAGAGAGAGAGTAGCTTTGAACATTAAAAATAGTATCATTGGAAATAACACATATTTCTTCTTCTTAGCACGTATCTAATATTGTAGGGTCTGCTTTTCTTGATTGCCGTCCTCTTCCACTCCGATCATACCACCGGTAAGGCTACAGAATCGCTGACTTATTCTCAGAGGCATAGAATCTTGGATCTATTTTTGGGCTTAGAACACGGGGAGAGTGAGTACAGATTCTTCGATTGTTCTCCTCTTACTAGTGTATTACGACATGCGGGAAGTACAAATAAGGCATCTTTTTACTTCACCCACACGAGAGATAGAGTGTTTCGATAAATCGAAAAAAATATGTAGCATCAGGATCTACGTCCTACAATATGGTCACTGATTTAGCACAAAACTTTCTGGCCATAAACATTCACATGATACTTATTACGAGAAAAATTCTGCTGCTTTCGGTGACGGGCGAATGCCTGGGTTCTACCTTGTTTAAGGCCACGGCCGCTTGCTATACTGTTGCCACCGAAAAGCTATCTTGCGTTAGTGCGAAATTCCACCAGCGAAGTCCTGCTCCATAGCTAAGTGGTTAGCGCGTTGGTCTTTGGTCACAGGGGTCCCTTGTTCGATTCCAGGCAGGGTCAGGAATTATAACCATGTTGCTTAATTTCGCTGGCACGGGGTCTGGGTGTATGTGTCATCTTCATCATTATTTCATCCTCATCACGACGCACAGGTCGCCTACGGTAGTCAAATCAAAAGACCAGTACCTGGCGAACCGAACATGTCCTCGGACACTCCCGGAACTAAAAGAAATGCGCCATTTCATTTCCACTAGCGAAAAAGAACCGCGCTTTACTTCCTTTTGTTCTAGTATCTACACCTTCTTTGGTTAATAGTTCTTTTCCCAGCCGAAAGGTGTTAGATCTGCAAAGCCTGCGAAGTTTTTTTTCTCTTTTCCTGTGCCTACATGGCCATTCCCTGTCGTTTGCTGACAACTGTTTCTTTGAAGAGTTGGTTTTGTTCCCCGTTGTACGTTCTTTTAAAGCAATAATCACCACCAGCGTTTCTTCCTAAGTTCGGAATGTGGACAAATTCCCAATACATAGGCACAATTAGGATGCTGTGTAAACGCACGAGACAACCATGGAAGGCAATGGCTTTAGGATTTAATAAGCATAAATAGTAGCATCCTTTAATACTACTGACTTCCTTTCCTTTTTCGCTATCTTACTTTCAAGTCCCCACTTCCTATCATCTCTCATCTTATCAACTACTTCCTTGTAACTAATGTTTTACTGTTCAAATTTCAAAACTTAGAAATGTCCAGTTCTTAGCGCCAGGTGGATTCGAACTAGCAGTTTTTAAATCTGGAGTCAATTGCATTGTACACCACTTCAGCCCATTCGAAAGGTGCAACGAAACATCGCCCTTATCAGCTTTATAATCTTGTGGAATGACATTAGTAGACGAAAAAGTTTGAGTGGTGTTTTTAAAAGTAGAAAAGATCACAGTATGAGATAAAGTTGGGGCAAATATTCGTTTATAGGAAGAGGAGTTAGAGATTGGAACAATTTACCAAGGGAAATGTTCAATAAATATCCAAATTATTTGCAATTATTTAAGATAAAGGCTAGGTAAACAACAGATAGGGAATCTGCCACCTGGGTGAATGGCCTAAATACACATCAGTGATTGATTGATTGATTGATTGATTGATTGATTGATTGATTGATTGATTGACGTTACCGTGTGTACGGGGCGTTGTTGCGACGTAGACGAAAAGCCTGTCAAAGACAGCGGAAAGTCGTATAAAACAGAGCGCCATTTGTACCTGCTGTATTTAGAAGGCAGAGTTCTGGAATACAGTAATAACGTGAGGAAGATAACGGAGACTTAGTAGGCATATAGATGGATGACGAGCAATGTGCTGTATCATTGCACCGACACAGTTAGGTTTTATGAAGACGGTGGGATAGGAAAGAGCGGTTGCCCGGGCGGCAGATCCCCTATCAATCGTTTATGTCATATTTACATGTATTTATAATTGTTTACCGAGCTTTTTCTCAAATATTTTCAACGAACTTCGAAATTTACCGAACACTTCACTTGATAATTTATTCCAATCCCTTACTCCTCGTCCTATAAATCAATATTTGCCCCAATCTGTAACCTTGAATTCCAACTTTCTTCTTTTCTTTCAATCCTTTGTAACACATTTACCCTCCAGGGTTGGTTTTCCCCTCGGACTAAGTGAGGGATTCCACCTCTACTACCTCAAGGGCAGTGTCCCCGAGCATTAGACTCTGCATCAGGGGATACAACTGGGAAGGGGACCAGTACTTCGCCAAGGCAGCCTCAGCTGCTATACCAAACAGGGGCCTTGTGGGGGAATGGGAAGATTAGAAGGGGTAGACAAGGAAGAGGGAAGTAAGCGGCCGTGGGCTTAAGTTAGGTACCATCCCGGCATTTGCCTGGAGGAGAAGTGGGAAACCACGGGAAACCACTTCCAGGATGGCTGAGGTGGGAATCGAACCCATCTGTACTCACTTGAACTCCCGAGGCTGAGAGGACCCCGATCCAGCCCTCGTACCACTTTTCAAATTTCTTGGCAGAGCCGGGATTCGAACTCGGGCCCCCGAAGGAGTCAGCTTATCACGCTAACCACTACATCACAGAGGCGGACTGAATTCTAACTTTATCTTCATATCATGATCTTTAGTACTTTTAGAAGCTCCACTCAAGTTTATTCTTCTACTTATGGCATTTATTTATTTCATACCACCAACAGAGATGTTTCTCCAATTACAAACTCACCAGTGACAGCTCGAAACATAACACACAGTCGAGCATCTCGTCTCCTTACTCCCAAGTCTTCCCAGTCCAATGCTTGCAACATTTTAGTAACACTGCTGCTTTATCGGAAAACAACCAGAAGAAATCGTACTGTTTTCCTTTGAATTTTTCCAGTTCTAGTACCAAGTAATCCTGGTGAGGGTCCCATACACTGGAGCCATACTCTAACTGCGGTCTTCCCAGAGACTTATACATCATCTCCTTTACATACTCACTACTACCCCTAAATACTCTCATACCGAGCTCGATAGCCGCAGTCGCTTAAGTGCGGCCAGTATCCAGTATTCGGGAGATAGTAGGTTCGAACCCCACTTAATTAAGGCTACGGCCGCTTCCTTCCCACTCCTAGCCCTTTCCTGTCCCATCGTCGCCATAAGACCTATCTGAGTCGGTGCGACGCAAAGCAACTAGCAAGAAACAAAAAACAAACAAAAAAACCTCTCATAACCATGTGGAGAGATCTGTAACCTTTCTTAACTACCTCGTTAATACGATTATCCCAACGAAGATCATTCCTTATATTAACACGTACGTACTTACATTGTTCCCAATGAGGTACTATCACTCCATCAACCCCCCCCCCCCAATGGCACTAAAGCCCTTGAAGGGCCTTGGCCTACAAAGGGACCGCTGCTCATCCCGAAGGCCTGCAGATTATGAGGTGTCGTGTGGTCAGCACGACGAATCCTCTCGGCCGTTATTCTTGGCTTTCGAGACCGGGGCCGCTATCTCACCGTCAGATAGCTCCTCAATTCTAGTCATGTAGGATGAGTAGACCAGCCCTCAGCTCCAGGTAAAAATCCCCGAACCTGGACGGGAATCGAACCCGGGGCGTCCGGATAAGAGGCATGCATACTACCCCTACACCACGGGGCCGGCAATCACTCCATCAACACAATCATTAAAATTGAGAGGAATTTTCTCTTAGTGAAATTTAAAACAGACTTTTCATCCCATTTACATCCATAACATTGCATTAAGGTTCAACATCAGCATTTGCTTGCTGTGAAAATAGGAAACCACGGAAAATCATCTTCAGAGCTGCCGATAGTGGGGTTCAAGCCCACTACCTCCTGAAAGCAAGCTGATAGCTACATGACCCAAACCGCGCAGCCACTTGCTCGGTTAGATGACGAACATTGGTTGCCTGGTCACCATGGTGCCGGTTTTCTTTCCAGATAAAAGTGATGACTCTAATGCCAGATGTACCCCAGCGCAGAAACATATCCGTGTTAAAGGAGGTGACCCATCTAACTCGGAGACTTTATACAAGGTGAGAAAAACCCTCTCAAGAAAGAAGACCCAGGGACGAGGCCCTATAAGGAGTAAGGAAGGAAATCTGCTTAATGGAGGAAATGAACAGCTGAAGGAGACGGAAGAAGCATTTTGAGGAAGTGTTAAACATAGACTGGGGAAATGTTCGAATGAAACAAGAAAGGGAAGAACAAATAATGCCAGAACAGGTAGATACAGTAATCAACACCGACCCAATTACGAAGGAGGAAATCGTCACGGCTATCAAGAAGATGAATCAAGGTTCAGCACCAGGAATAGATAATATTCACCCAGATTGCCTAAAGGAAGACATTGAACTATCAGCTGAAATATTTTACTCCCTGTTTGGTGAAGTGTGGGAACAAGAACAGGTTCCAGAGAATTGGAAAAAAAGGACTGCTTCTGAAATTCGCAAAAAGAAGTAGATAGGACGAAGTGTAACAATTGGAGGGGTATTACATTATTGTCAATTTGTCAATTCCAAATAAAGTGTTCACAAGGATCCTTCTAAATCGAATAGGAAGCATTGTGGACCAGAAATTGAGGATAGAATAAGCGGGATTCCGTAAAAATTGATCATGTGTTGACCAAATTAATACACTAAGGATCATAGTGCAACAATGTCAGGAATGGAATACGACATTGTATCTGATGTTTGTGGATTTCGTTAAAGCATTTCACTACCTGAGGAGAATATTTATGTGGAGGTCACTGGACAGGTATGGAACCTGGGAAAATTATCAGCCTAATCAAGAGTTTCTACGAGCGAGAATTATATATGCCAAGTGATCCACGAGGGAAAACTGACCGAACCAATCGAGGTGAACTCAGGAGTGAAACAAGGGTGTATTCTTTCTCCCATCATTTTTCCTATCACTATGTATGTGGTGATGTTTGGAGCCAAAACTGGACTTCAATGGAAACTAATGCAGCATCTGGAGGACCTAGATTTTGCGGACGTTGTATGTGTCATCCCTCAAAGTTTCAAAAAACTGGAGGAAATGTTCAAACTCATACAGAAACACGGATCTAGAGTAGGAATGAAGATCAACTGCAAAAAGACAACGGAAATGCGAGTAAACAGCAAAATCGATTCAGATCCGAGGATCCAGAAAAATAGAGAGGAGACTGAAACGGTGGCAGAGTTTCAACATCTAGGTAGTGTAATGGCATAGGATGGTGGTGCCGGCGGAGATGTTAAGAGTCTCATCCAGAAGGCAAATTTCGCATTTGTTCAGCTATATGTGATATGGAAAGCCCGTGACATCTCAAACAAGACAAAACTATGAATTTTCCGCAGCAATGTTAAAGCGGTCCTCCTGCATGAATGTAAGACCTGGAAAGTAACAGCTCAGATCACCAGGAGTCGACAAGTTTTCATCAAACGTTTCTTCAGAAGAATTCTGCGGATACATTGGCCAGAGAACATCACAACGAGGAACGCTTGAAGAGGATAGGAGAAACGCACATAACACAACGGATAAAAAGAAGAAAATGGGGATGGATAGGTCAGTGTCTGAGAAAGGAGGATGTCGTCGAGAAAGAAGCACTTAGATGGAACCTGCAAGGAGCAAGAAAAAGAGGAAGACCAATGATGACCTGGAGGAGAAGTGTGGAGGAAGAGATGAGGGAGGACGGCAAATCCTGGGCAGACTTACAGCTGATTGCCAGGAGACGGAACCAATGGAGGCCTTTCGTTGTAGCCCTTTCCTCCAAAAGGGGGCACATGATATAAGTCAAATAAGTCACTCTAACTCGGACGAACACACCGTACACTGGCACGTCGAACTCCTGGTCGCCAACATGGCTTCTCACAGTGCAGTGTTGTTCCAGAAGAGTCCACAATAGCAAGCTTCGCTCACCACCGTGCAACCGTCTGATGGACTCACTCCCGATGAATGACTTGTATCGAACTCGCTATTGCCTCCTTAGGCCCTTCGTCCACCGGTGCAACGCAACTGCGATCCGACTCAAATACATGTCACATGAGCGTTGGACGGGAGTCGTTTCACAGTCGGACTCCTATTAAATGCGCAGTTCTCGTCCACCTGCACGACTGCAATGCACTCGTCGATCAACTCACGAACGTCCAATTCACAAACGAGTGGCTTGTCAGTTGCGTGGACCGATTCGAGTCAGAAGCTCCTGCTATTTTTCATAATTGTATAATTTAATTGTATTATCCCAGATCGTGATCAGGAATTGTGTGTACAACTTGTAGAAGCAGTGTAAAAGCACCCATGTTATTCAACTATAGTTTGCCAGAATACTGTGTCTACTCGAACATTTTTTAAAGTGAAAAATCCTTTTGTTTTATGACTCGTAATGGGTATTAAAGTGACAACTTTGGGACTGTTTCATATGGTTTTTCTCTCTTTTCCAACTACTTCAAGCATTTTCAATAATATTTTTCCTATATATCGAAGTTTTGAATGAAACTTTATTTTAAAATGATCGTGTCAAATATAATAATTGCAATTAATACAACTTACCTCGAAGTAATCCGTAGTCTATCTTCCACTCATATACATTTCCTCCTGTTTGGGTCCTTCTTCCTGATTATTGGGCCAAGTTTACCAACCGTCTCTTTGAACAGTTCCCTGAGCATCCTGTAAAATCCTTTGGATTTTTCTTCGTCTTCTTCAAGTTCTCTGGTAACGCAATTGAACATGATGATTTTCACGAATGAAAGGGTGAACCGAAAATTCCCGCTTTCTTTGAAGCCAACATTCCGATTACGCACCACACGACTTGCCATTCAGGAGCACATTGACGAGCTTTTGATTTGACCGTCACAGGAGAGTTGCATCAGGGGACGAAGAACATGAAGCGTAACTCTCATACAACTGTCCTAAACAAGTTGGGTTGCGTTGCATTGCACCGGTGGACGGACCTAATTTTCACTCGCGATTGACACACTCAAGACTGACTCGAGACTAAACGGCGTGCTCCAGTTTTGCACATGAAACAGGCTTATAGAAGATTCTAGTAGTTTCCAATTTAAGATCAATCTGGACGCCTGGTCCATTGTTAATCAGCTTTTCGCTTCTTCTAAGTGATTCCTTATCGCGAGCCTCAACAATTATTCACCAGCCCTATTGTTTTGCCCACTGCTTGTTCGGCCACATTGTTGCAACAGCGTGGCGATTATTATCTCTCTCTAGCATTATTGCCAACTAGTCCTCGCTTGGCTTTAATTGCCACAATACGATCGTGTTGATGAACTTGGCATCAGCCCTGTAGTCCTTCTTTCAGATTTTAATAAGAGATACGAAGGTACAGTGATCTCTGAGACTTCATTCATAGCCCTGTGTATTTCCACTGCTTCGGCATACCAATGACGTCCTTTCATATTGAAGGCACAGAACGAGTGGCTCCCCAGAATTATTTAAGGAATTCATGTATATTTAACGGTAGAATCTGCTGAACACGGCAGGAATTGAAAATGTTTTCTCAAGTACTCGCACAATGGACTTCCAATACATAGAGAATGGAGCGAAGTAGACCTAATTCAACTGACCAGGAATAGGGTCACTGACGATAGAAATACGAAGGAAGTTCACTGCATATAATAATAATAATAATAATAATAATAATAATAATAATAATAATAATAATAATAATAATAATAATAATAATAATAATAATAATAAGCGCAGCCACTTGCACGGTAAAGTACGGAATACATGTGCAATGAGTGAAAAGAAAATTAGTGACTGAATGGAATGAAGATGATTTTCACGATCGAATGTTGTTTACAAACTGTACTTGTACCCTCGGTACGGAATGAGGAAAGTTTGTTGTCATTAGTATAGTTATAATGTTATTTGCTTTACGTTCCACTTATTACTTTTACGACCGGTCGAGTTTGCCTGCGGTTAGAGGCGCGCGGCTGAGAGCTTGCATCCGGGAGATAGTGGGTTCGAATCCCACTGTCGGCACCCCTGAAGATGGTTTTCCGTTGTTTCCCATTTTCACACCAGGAAAATACTGGGACTGTACCTTGATTAAGGCCACGGCCACTTCCTTCCAACTTCTAGGCTCCGAGGCCTTTCCTATCGCATCGTCGCCATAAGACCTATCTGTGTCGGTGCGACGTAAAGCCACTAGAAAAAACTACTTTTACGGTTTGCGGAGACGCCGAGGTGCCGAAATTGTCCCACAGGAGTTCTTTAACGCGCAACAATTGTACAGATACGAGACTGGCGTATTTGAGTACCTTCAAATACGACCGGACTGAGCCAGGATCGAACCTGCCAAGTTGAGGTCAGAAGGCCAGCGCCTCTACCGTCTGAGCCATTCAGCTCGGCTCTTGTCATTAGAAGATGGACAAATGTAACAGCACCTGCGTTTCTTCGGAAACATTTCTATCTCTACTTTTTCAGCTTCTGTTTTTTCACCCAGAATATTCTTCAGTATGGTTTTCAGTTGCCATGAGAGTCTATCTTGGAACATCCTACGTTTCATTTTGGAGTTCCAGGACGAGAAGATTACTGACGGAAGTGTTTGGGTTTCACATAATTGGATGTCTGCAGTTTTGTGGAAAGACAATATAAATTATATCCTTGTACATCTGAATGACAGAGTTAAGTCCATTATTTCTCAAATTGGTCTCACGGCTTAATACGCGCATAACTTTAAGAAAGTGTTGCAACTCCACAATAAAAAAATCTGCATATATTTTCTCACGGATTTACTTCATAGGAATGTGGTAAATCCTGTACGACAATTAAGAAATATTAAGACCCATTTTAAAATAGTCATAAGCCTGTAATATTTGTGCTGTTGTTTTGTTATTTTAACAGTGAAATGTTTGGGGATATACTGAAACCGAGGATAGAGTTAATATCAAGTAATCAATGATCCCAGCTAAGGAAAGGGGAAGGGTGCCTAGATACGATAATCACCACTTATTACCATCAGAGTGATTCCGTTGCTAACAACCATATCGAAGTTCTAGGTAGAGTTGTTCTGGAATCACTGAACACCGTGAAAATGTACATCAACATATTCTCGTCTAACCAGAAAAGGAAACTTCTCTGAACCAAACATTTATGCATTCCCTTACTTCTAACTTGTTCGCGACAACCTGCAGTTACACGATGTATTCTGCATCCAGAAGACTTGTTACTGTGGCTCTGACAAAGCCACAGACCGAGAAAATTCATGGCACTGGTTATGCGTCACGCCATATCTAGAGTTCTTCGAGCTGAAAATTAATTCGTGTGGCTATTTCTAGCCGAGTGCAGCCCTTGTAAGGCAGACCCTCCGATGAGGGTGCCATTTGTACGTAACCGCGCGTGTTATTGTGGTGAAGGATAGTTATATGTGTGTTGTGTGAGTTGCAGGGATGTTCGGGACAGCACAAACACCCAGCCCGCGGACCACTGGAATTAACCAATGAGGGTTCAAATCCCAGACCCGACCGGGAATCGAACCTGGGACTCTCTGAATCGAAGGCCAGTACGCTGAACATTCAGCCAAGAAGTCGGACTTCTTTGAGCTGAGCATCCGTCGCTTGGTAGGCCCAGCCCAATCACGGCTGTAGATCACCCTTTTCCGCAGTGGCCTGTGTATAAACACACGTTGATTCGATTCACGCAGCTGTCAGCTTGCATTCCGGAAATAATGGATTCGAACCCCACTGTTGGCAGTCCAGAAGATGATTTTCCGTGGTTTCTCATTTTTACACCAGGCAAATACTGGTACTGTACATAAATTAAGGCTATGGTCGCTTTTAGTCCTTTACTATAGCATCGTCGCCGTAAGACCTATCGGTTTCGGTGTGACATAAAGAAAATTAGTGAGAAAAAAAACACACGGTATTAAAACCTCACTCATGAAGTTCCAACAGAAAAACTGATGGTGGTTTGTGGTGTTTTTTTTTTTTTTTTTTTACAATTTATTGCCTTTAAGTCGCACCTTGACAGATAAGTCTTATGGCGTCGATGGGGGAGGAGGAGTTGTAGGAGTGGAAAAGAAGCGGTCGTAGCCTTAATTAAGGTCCATCCCCAGCATTTTGCTGGTGTGAAAATGAGAAACTATGGAAGACCATCTTCAGGGCTGCCGACAGTGGGATTCGGACCCATGCAAACTCACAGCTGCGCGCTCCTAATCGCCCGACCAACTCACTCGGCGATTATAGCTTTAATAGGAAGTACAACTGGGAACCATCCTCTATTAACATCAGAGAGACCAAGAGAGTGGCTGTGCGGTATGATTCACATAGCTCTCAGCTTGTATTTGGGTTCGACCCTCACTGTCGGTAACCCTGAAGATGATTTCCCATGGTGTGCCGTTTCCACACCAGGCAACTGCGGGGGCTGTACCTTAACAAAATGCCGCGGTCGACAAGGTCGATTCCTTCTCCCTCCTAGCACTTTTCTAACCCATCGTTGCTATAACACGTATCTGTGTCGGTGCGACGTGAGGAGAAAGTCCATCGCTTTGATAAATGAAAGTTTTGGGAAAAAAAAAGGAAGGGCCATAAGGGCAGGATTATAAAAAGACTCTGTAGACCTCGCAAACCTACTACTGTTGGGGTCAGAAGAAAACAACAGTTGAACAAGGGAGGTCGGAAAGAATAGATGAAAGCCAAGACACTGGCGCTAATCAGCAGAAAGCAATGCTAGATTCAGCTGGGGGAACCCTGGCCGCCAACTCACGTTCGACGATGAGAGCCCCTTGTCCATCTTTTAGTCGCTTCTCACGACAGGCAGTTGATACCGTGGATGTATTCTACTGCACCCTCCTACAGAGGTATCAGAAGGAAAAAGGGAAGAGGTCTGACGCTATGAAGAACGAAGGCAAGAAGGGCACCGAAATGAAGGACCTCTTAGGCCTCACCAACCTAATGACGCCGGAGTCGCGATAAAACTAGCGTTGGCAGGAAAAATGAAATTAAAATTCAAATATCTGAGGGATTGGATATACGATAACCTGTCAGAAAGAGAGGCAATGTTATCGAGAATCAACAAGATGAACTTGGCATGTAAATTAAATATGACCACTTACAACAAAAAGGATGTGTTGATCAATGCAAAACTCAGACACTACCAGACAGTGATCCGTCCGGAGGGTTTATATGCAGCCGAATGTTTCAACCTGATTGGTCGAGAAGTTGGAACTAGTGGAGACAAATATTATGAAGAATATACTGGGGCCCCAAAGAACAGAGGATGAATCATACAGAAAGAAAGGAAACCAAGAATTATATCTGAAGATGGAAAAGACCTACTCTTCGAACATATATATACAGAATGGATCGGGGAAATCTGACCAATCAGATAATAAGACTTTCTGAGATCAGGTAAATTACGGTGCACTGGTATCAGGAGGTAAAGAAGGACCTGAAATAAATGGGAATGCAAGGAACGGAAATCAGCAACAGGGATGTTTACAAGTCAGAGATCAAGGCCACGAAGAAGTTTCAATAAAAAGTTAAATCCCGTACCCAAGTGCCTTGGACGTCCGGCCCCGCGGTGTAGGGGGCAACGCGTCCACCTGTCATCCGATGGTCCTGGGTTCGATTCCCGGCCGGGTCAGGGTTTTTTAATTGTAAATGATTAATATCCCTGGTTGAGGACTGGGTGTTTGTATCGTCCTTCACGTTCCTTTCCTCACATTCAACACTTTACACTTCCGCCATTTACAAAATACACAAAAGTTCCTCATATATGGTGCAAGTAGGGGCAAAAAGATCTTTCTAGGTCGACGCCTCGAACAAATAGCATTAAAAAGTGCCTTGGACAGACAAAAGGAGGAGATTGCAGAATGAAAGGATGAAGGAGAACTGGACGAGGATTAAATCCCAGAAACAGATGAAGCTGAATTCGAATTAACGTTGTCCATAGCCGGCCAAAACGAAAGAAGAAAAAAGCCGGGAGCCTGAAACAAGTAAGCAGAAACAATGTCAGATTCATCCACATGTAAAAAGGATTCCACCCCACGCTATCAATTTGAGAGTATCTGGCGAGTTACTTTTTCATTCCCCTGTAACGACAAGCAGGGCATTTCGTGGATGTATCCCATCACCCTAGTCACAAGTAGAAGACAAATTGAAGAGAGACGGCCTGTTTTCTACCTGGAGTGCTAAATCCAATCCCTTGTGTACGGGAGGTCATGGGCTAATTCATCAGGGCACAGTTGCTGGCAATGGACTCACGTACCCCTTATCAAATTAGGGCGTACAATGTGTATGTCCGTCCTCGGAGTGGTCTACAAGCTGATGTAATATTCATGAGAACTGTGTTCAGCTCTTGAAAATGGACGGTGTGTGTAGTTTAACCTAGTGATTATCAGATGTTTCTCTGTTGTTTCCCTTCACACAAAGAACTGACAATCTAAATTTCTGTACGAATCCCGGTGATAATAATGAAAGATTTTCATGTTTGAGTCAGCAAGTTTTTTGACTGACATAGTTGTGTGCTTCAGCACAGATTTCAGATGTCGCTTATCCTCAACATTGTGTTGCCTGTAATTTTCAATATCACTCCACACACATTTTAGGGGAGAAATTTAGTTTATTTCCGGGGCTCGCATCCTAATTTAAGGGCGCAAAATGGTAACTGCAGACATCAAATTAAATCTGAAAGAGAAAGTCCGCCTGAAGGTTGGAAATTTTAATCTTGAGTTTTAACTGAAGCCCACCTTACATCCAAATATCGGATAAAATAAATATTGCTCATATAATAGATTAACCAAACAATTCGACTTCTTCCGTAACCGCAAAACAATACACAACTGGTTTAAAGAAACTGAAGAAGACCGGGTAGAACTAAAACTTACTGAAAATTCACTATTCGATCGAACAGCTAAAGTAATATCTAAAGACGAAAATGTAACGTTCCATGACAAATCTACACTAAAAGCCAAACCTGTTATCTCGGAAGATGTGAGGAAACGAAGATCAGAAATAATAAAGAAATACTGGGCACTAAGGAAAGAACAAAACAGAGAAATGTTTATAATAATAATAATAATAATAATAATAATAATAATAATAATAATAATAATAATAATAATAATAATAATAATAATAATGCTACTTGCTTTACGTCCCACTAACTACTTTTACGGTTTTCGGAGACGCCGAGGTGCCGGAATTTGGTCCCGCAGGAGTTCTTTTACGTGCCGGTAAATCTACCGACACGAGGCGGACATATTTGAGCACTTTCAAATATCACCGGACTGAGCCAGGATCGAACCTGCCACGTTGGGGTCAGAAGGCCAGCGCTTCAACCGTCTGAGCCACTCTGCCCGGCGAGAAACGTTTGATTCAACATACCGCAATGAGGATGAAACGAAAGAAGAAGAAGAAAAAAGGAAAAGAAGAGGAAGTAGAAGAACTGATTAGGAGGCCGGTCTTTCGATTTCCCAATAGAGGAGCCTATCCGGTAGATTCTCTCTTTAAAAGTACAGTACTTTCTTCAGCTTATCCCAGGTTCTTATGAGGTTACTAGAGCCGACCAGGCGCATACTATTTTTTCTGGGGTTTAATGGCAGATGTCATATAGAAACCAGGACTGACCGAAATTTGAACCTAGGCCATCCGAGCGCAATGACTAGCTATGCCACTGTGGCAATTACTACCCAGATCATCAATGTATTGTTACGTGTCAGCCTTTTCACAGACCTCTTTGGTATTTCCACTGTTCGCTTCGTCTGGTTACCCTGTACACCTTTATGAATGTGCAACGAAAATGTTCTTTCTCTAGCCGACCCCCGAAGTTTCTAGAATTCCATCATCAGGATTTAGAAAAGGAAGCTCACGGCGAAGTCAATCAGTTAGTAGAGAATAGGAGAGCACTACTTATGACTGTCATCGGAGAGTTGTTGTGTTGTCATGGAGTAGGGATTGGACCGAGCTCTGCGGTTAGGGGCGCACTGCTGTGAATTTGCATTTGGGATATTGTGGGTTCGAACCCCATTATCGGCAGTCTTGAAGATGGTTTTTCTTGGTTTTCCATTTTCCATTTTCACACTAGGCAAGGACTGTACGTTAATTAAGGCCACGGCCTCTTCCTTCCCACTCCTAGCCCTTACCCATCCCATCGTCGCCATAAGACCTGTTTGTGTCGGCGACGAAAAGCCAATTTAAAAAGTACTGACTGGAGTACTGTATGTGTACCGTCGTGTAGTGAATGATTGGAGCTGGACGGCAGTTGTGCTGGTTGTCGTCTGTGTCCACTGTGCACTGAGTCTGTGTACTGCTATGCAGTACTGTATGTGTACTACATGGATTGTAGACTACCTTGGAGTCAGTGTGTGGTGTGACTAGAACTGGAGTAGTATTAACTCTAGTTGTTGTGAGGAATATTGTATCGCTTCCTAGAACTGTTGATTTGTTGCTGTTCTGTCACCACTGATTTTAGTTGTTAGTATTGAGTAACTCACTGTATGGAACGTAAACGTGAATTGACTGTGTTGACTGTGTGAGTGGCCGACTTTCTCTGTAGTCGAATCAACGAACAGTCATTTTGTGTTGTGCTGGTCAGAAGCCCTGTGTTCGTATCTGTCTGCATGCAGCTGCTGTGCGGGGTAAATAGACTTGCGAGAGGAAGTGAAAGTTAGGTGAGTTGTCAATCAAGATTAACGGGAAGTTGCTCCTCCAGGTAGAAACTGACCAGCAGAAGTCCTGCTGTGAGATACTTGTAAATAAACAGCAATTAGTGGAATGTGGTCATTCATGGTTGATTGTAATTGTGTGTGTACTACAGTCGAATCTCGATATCTCGAACCTGCATTACTCGAATTTTCAGTATCTCGAAGTAACTTAAATTTCCCGGCCATTGTCCTATTTTTCACAAGTGTTTATTTCTCTATTATTCGAAATTCCTTTATACAAATTTCTCGATTTCTAGAAGCAAATGTTTCCTTCCTTGAAGCAAGAAATACTCTGTAACGCGAATTTTACGCAGCATCAACTGTGCAATACGGCCTTTGTGGTTTGTGATGAACAGTTAAACAAGTAAAGAAATAGTTACGGTGGTGCTGGGAGCTAATATGACGGGAACAGAAAAACTAAACCTTCTAGTGTGACCGGAAAATCGGCGAAGCCTCGCTGTTTCTCGGGTGTGAATTAACTACCGTTCACGTACGAAAGCAATCCCCAAGTCGCGGATGACAAGAACCATTTACGAATCTCGGCTGCGTGGTATTGACGAGAAGTTTCAACACACGGAAGAGACTATCGGATTTTTCCCTAAGGTGTTAACCGAGGTATATTTCTTGTTTAACTAATGTATGTACTGTATTCTGTCTTTAAAAAAATTACTATAATAAGGGTTATAATTAAAGTGATGCCGCAAGATAGAGTTTGTCTGTATTTTTAAAAACAGTCAAAAATTATGTATTCAGTATAAATCCGTAAATACAAGTGATTCAATTATGTGCTACATATGCTCAAAAACGTGGTGAGAAAGAAAAAGCATTGTCATCTGGTAGGGTTGGTGAGGCCTTCATTAGGACCTCACGGATAGGGCCGGTCGTGTCATCATCGGGAGGGCGGCCTTCTTCTCACCAGGGGTGATGACGCGGCCGGACAGTAGTAGGAGTATTTAGGGGAGACGATGGACGTGGCATGAAGGTACCGAGGATGACTACTGTGGTGACCTTATCTTTAGGGGTCGCGTTTCCGGGGTATCCGACGGGCTTCATGGCATGACTAAGGAGTACCTTTGGGATGATCAGTACTATTATCATTTATTGCGGGTAGTATTATTCTTTTATTGGTAGTTTGTTTTGTCTATTTCTGTTTATTATTACTTATTTATGGTATTATTATTTTATTAGTAGTGTGTTTTGTCAATTTCTGTTTGTGGAGTTGGTGGCTTAGGTTGAACATTGTTATTTTTCTCATTCAATGGATCGAATGGGTATTTGGTTACTGTGATCTGGATAATAATAATAATAATAATAATAATAATAATAATAATAATAATGATAATAATAATAATAATAATAATAATAATAATACTCAAAAACGGTATTTTCTATATCTAGACATTTCGATAACTCGAAATAAAATTTTTTCTATCGAGGTGTTTAGAGATGTCGAGGTTCCGCTGTAATTGGGCCATGCTCGAATTAAATTAGATCGAGAATATTTTTAACCATTTGCTTTACGTCGGACAGACACAGATAGGACTTATGGTGACGATCGGATAGGAAAGGGTTAGGAATGGGAAGGAAGCGGCCGTGGCCTTAATTAATGCTTGGTGTGAAAATGGGAAACAACGGAAAACTATCGTCCGGGCTTCCGACAGTGGGGTTCGAACCCACTATCACCCGAATGCAAACTGATAACTATGTGAACCAAACCATGTAGCCACTTGCTGAATCTTTTTTCTTTTTATTCTTTTTCTACAGTTTTCCCACATCTGTTTTACGGCCGGATGCCCTTCCTGACGCCAACCCTATATGGAGGGATGTAATCACTATTACGTATTTCTGTGGTGGTTAATAGTGTAGTGTGTTGTCTGAATAAGAAGAGGAAAGTGTTGGGACAAACACAAACGCCCATTCCTCGCGCCCGAAGAATTAATCAAAGGCGATTAAAATCCCTAATCCGGCCGGGAATCGAAGCCGCGACCCTCTGAACTGAAAACCTCAAAGCTGAACATTTAGCCAAGGAGTCGGACGCAGCGTCAAAAATATTCAGAAGCCATTAAATGTGGTAAGTAGCTATACCAGAGGCGCGTACAGAGAGGTAAGTTGTGCTTGGTTCACTCGGAAGGACACGGGGTAAGTTCCTCGTCAGCTAGTCGAAGCATTTAGAAACGAGATTTCTACTTCTGTAAGGGCTCATGGTCCTGAAGTTCACTGAGCTTGCAACAAAAACGAGTACCAAGATAATTCCTGGGGGAAAAAGCGTTGGGGCCTAGAGGTTATCACTAATGCTGAGTTTACGGACACCGGAAGACTTTACCTTCCACTCGTTCAAGGGCCTTCATGGCCTGTATCAAGATTTCTTTAGTTTCGTAGCATCAGCTCAGAAAGAGTCTGGGCTGCCCAGTCATATAACATGCAGACGTTCGAGTGTCACGTGGACTTCCTTACGATGACCTCCGCTATACTGCGAGAATATCTTGACCGGGCTCACTCCCTCTTAAACACACACACACACACACACACACACACACACACACACACACACACACACACACACACACACACACACACACACACACACACACACACACACACACACACACACACATACACACATACACACACGCACACACGCACACACACACAGAAGAGCTGGTCTTGCGCGCTCGGCTCAAAATTAAAACTGATGGCATTAGCTCAAGATGTCTAATATAATTGGACGAAACATGCACTAGTACTTGCTATAAGGTAATAATTTTGTCTGAATAAGTGACGTATTGAATTGGTGGATCTTTTGCATTTGTACATGGTTCACTATGTGGCGAGTGGCGAGGCGCGCTAACTCGGTTATATCATTCGCAGCCAGGTGCAGGCTGAGTTGCTCCTTCCATGGCCTTACGGTACATTGGCGGAACCCGCCACAATATGTACAGTGGGTCTCTCTCATCGGTCAGCCGGCGGGCGCGCGGTGCCTGCCGTTGACTCGTCACTCCGCGGCTTAGCAACACGCACTCTAAGCACGCATATTATAAGAGAACATATTGGAAATGTTCTCCTCCTGCATCCACATATTTCTGGAATCGCGTTTTTAAACCCCGATTCACACGCATTAGTTCGTCTTCTGTAATTGAGGCTATTTCCCTCCTAATATGTTTGGTGACTCGTCGTGCTGATCTCTTCAAAATCCCGTTTCTTGTCCAAGTCGTCGTAGGGATTTTGTAGGCGTTTGTCCTTATTTTTCTGCGATTTCCTTTACCTTCTTCTCATTAAGCATACGCGTTTCTACACTTCTCTTCTGATCGAGTAAGTAATCCGTTCTTCTCAAGTTGGTTACGAGTTTACGCATAGTATTTCTATGTGGAGGGCGTATACCTTGAAATTATGTTGTGAATCGTTTGCAAGATTCTGTTTTCAAGTAACTATCGTACATAAATACCATTTCCTGTACTGTGTACACATGAGGAGGCATTACGAGAATTATACCGTGAACTAACACTTCGTAACTCGAGAACAGTTGGAGTGACAGATTGACACTTGGTAAAATTTCTAAGTAGGGAGCACAAATGAGAAAGCGAGGGCCGTCCTTGTTGTGATGAGTCAATGGCAGCAGCAGAATACGCCTGCCCTGTCTGGTGTAGATCTAGTCATGCTAATCAATTGGACGTTGCCTTAAATGAGACCTGCAGACTCATTACAGGATGTCCGAGATCTACACCACTTGATAAAGTTTATTGTCTAGCAGGTATCCCACCTCCAGATATTCGCCGTGAGTGTGCATCCAGACTGGAGAAATCTAAAGCACTGAACCTGACGACCCATACTTTATATGGGTACCAACCAGCAACCCAACGGCTCAAGTCAAGGAAAAGCTTTCTCCATACAACTGAAAGCCTCACTGAACCACCATCGAACTTCAGAGTGAATTCATGGCGTTCCAGATCCAGCCACCTTGCAGAATGGATGACGCCTTCGGAAAGACTTCCTTCAGGCCACGAGCAGAACTGGTTAACATGGAAGACGCTCAACAGGTTGCGTTCAGGAGTTGGAAGAATATAGACCAACATCAGAAAGTGGGGTTTTGTCTGTGATTCCACTCTATGTGAATGTGGTGAAGAACAGAAAATGAGCCATCTTTTTGTTTGTAACTTGCTCTCTCCAAAATGTGATCGACGCTACCAAGGAAGCATGTGAATTAGCCGCATATTGGTCACACAACATTTAATTAAATTTGTATTTATGTATTTGTATTTATGTATTTATGTAATTAATGGTTATAGTACCAGATTTGTTTTTGTCCTGATATTATTGTAAGATATAATGTATGTTTCTGACACGATTAAATAAATAAATAAATAAATAAATGCAGGCCCCGTGCGCCCGCCGGCCGACTGATGGGAGCAACTCACTGTATGTATGTATCTGTGCATACAATTGAACGGTGTTTGAGGTCGCGAGAGGTAGGGTGGAGAGTGTGCTGAAGTACACGTCATTCCTGACAGACATTCTGGAGGACTCCAATAGATCATCGAAAAGGAGAACCCTAGATCACGCAGCCTCAAGTCAGTGGACTATGACGTCATAACAGAGTGACCTGCCGCCCCGTCGCATTTGTGATAACTGTTGTTCATATTTGAGCGTACTTGCTCTTCTGTGCCATCATTTTAGAGCTTTGCATTTTGAGTAAATTTAATGGTTCTTGTTTTGCCCTTTGATTCTTATCGAGGAAATCTACATCAATTTAAGGGTGGTAGATAAAATTCAATTTGTAAACAATTTGTGGCCAAAAAATTACAGAAAACAAATCTTGCAGTAACTTAATAAACAAAAGGTAGTATACACGCTTGTCCTAGAAAATATAATAATTAGTAAAACAATAATGTTATTGGCTTTACGTCCCGCCAACTACATCTTCGGCTCTCAGAGTCACCGAGGTGCCGAAATTTTGTCTCGTAGGAGTTTCTTTACGTGCCCGTTAATCTACCGACACGAAGCTGACGTAGTTGAGCACCTTCAAATAGCACCGAACTGAGCCATGTTCGAACCTGCTAAGTTGGGTTCAGAAGGCCAGCGTCTCAACTGCCTGAGCCACTCAGCCAGGCGTAATAATTAAGTGTAATCTAATGTTGGTATAGATAAAATTCGATCAAAGAAAATCCGATGCATGTACTAACAAGTGATTGTAGTAAACTATTCAATAAAATTCAATCACCAATGAGTCTGAACTTCCTCCACCAAAAACTAAGTAGACGCGTTTTCTCTCAAAATAAGATGGAAAAAACGTCACGCAGAGCGGCTCAGACGGTACAATGTTTGCCTTTTGAGTCCAAGTTCGTGGGTTCGAACCTGGCTAAATTCGGTGGTATTTAAGGCTGCTTAAATACCCCGTCGATAAATTTAACAGGTCTTAAAACTCCCGTCTTCGAGAACCGTAAAATTAGTTAGTGGTACAAAAACCAATCTTCTTCTTCCTGTCAATTTTTTAAATTTATTCGGGGTGGAATGTAATGTGGATTTGGTCTAGTTTTACGGCCAGAAACCCTTTCCGACGTCAACTCAGTCTAGAGGGATATTGCCTATTTACTATTACGTGTTTTATGGTGACTTAGTGTGGTGTGTTGTATGTATGTGAATATAAATGTGTTAAGATTAACATAAACACTCAGTCCTTGAGCCAGAGGAATTAATCTGATGAGCGAGCGAGTTGGCCGTGCGGTTAGGGTCGCGTAGCTGTGAGCTTGCATTTGGGAGATAGTAGGTTCGATCCCCACTGTCGTAGCCCTGAAGATGGTTTTCCGTGGTTTCCCATTTACACATCAGGAAAAGCTGGGGCTGTGCCTTAATTAAGGCCATGTACGCCTCCTTCTCACTCGTAGACCTTTAGTAGCTCATCGGCGCCATAGGACCTATCTTTGCCGGTGCGACGTACAGCAAATTTGTAAGAAAAAATAACAAAAATAGGTATACACACTTCAAATACATAGCCCGCCCGGGAATCGAATCCAAGATCCTCTGATCGAAGACAAATGCGCTGATCATTCAGCTAAAGACACTGACCGGAGTCTAAACAAATAACATTAATTAATTAGTTAATCAAATCATTAAATCCGGGAACGAATGTAGTAATTGGAATCTTGGTTACGGCAACTCTTAGACAACATCCTGAATGTCGCTGTATTTACTGTAAATGCGACAACCTTTTATCTCATTCTCGTTCCAAAATAATTCAATTACACTCCGTAAACACTTTGATGGAATAATCTCTCTGTAAGAACAACAACTACCCACCACTTTACGTGTGAGCTTGAGATATATATAAGTTCTATGCCATCATGTGGAAGAAATATACTTGGCCAGAATGCAGTGAGATAAATCCTCGGCTTGTAGAACTTCCTGTGCCCGCAGACATGTACTTGACGAGCGGCAGTAAAAGATGGCGTGAACGCGGTAGGGCGTCATCCATTATTAAAGACGACCTCTACGTCCAGTTGTTAAAGATACCAAAGATGTTTCAATCATGTCAGGAACTGTGACTTCTACTTCACGAAGCGTGAGTACTGGATTGATAATGCTTTATTGTATACGTAATAACATCTCACCGCAGGAGTTCGGAAACCTTGTGATATGCGTAGCGACATCTTCAGAACAGGGAATGTAGGATTACTTCAACAGTAAATTGGGTTGCCTACCATTAAGGAGTAAACGTTGTGTACTGGCGAGTACAATCTCGGTAATAATACGTAAAGAAGTAATATTTCTATGGTTAGGTGGGCTGTCTACAATACAGGAGTGAACGCGATGTACTGGTGATATTTGCTTTACGTCGCACCAACACAGATAGAACTTAAGATGAAGATGGGATAAGACAGAGCTATGATCTAGAAGGAAGCGACCGTGGATTTTTAAGGTATAGCCTGAGCATTTGCCAGGTGTGAAAATGGAAACAACCGAAAATCATCCTCAGGCCTACCAACAGTGAGGTTCGAACCCACGATCTTCAGAATGCAAGCTGATAGACACGTGGTTCAAACCACGTAGCCACTCACTCCGCACTGGTGAGTTCAATCTCAGTAATAATACAAAAACAAGTCACATCTCCTCAGTGAGGTGGGCTGCCCACCTTACAGGAGTGAACGTGATGTATAGTCGATTACAATCTTAATAAGAATACGGAGAGGACTCACACCTCAGTGAGGTGGGTTTCCCACAATACAGGAGTGAACGTGATGTATAGTCGATTACAATCTTAATAAGAATATGGAGAGGAGTCACATCTCATTGAGGTGGGTTGCCCACAATACAGGAGTGAACGTGATGTATAGTCGATTACAATCTTAATAAGAATACGGAGAGGAGTCACATCTCATTGAGGTGTGTTGCCCACAATACAGGAGTGAACGTGATGTATAGTCGATTACAATCTTAATAAGAATACTGAGAGGAGTCACATCTCATTGAGGTGGGTTGCCCATAATACAGGAGTGAACGTGATGTATAGTCGATTACAATCTTAATAAGAATACGGAGAGGAGTCACATCTCATTGAGGTGTGTTGCCCACAATACAGGAGTGAACGTGATGTATAGTCGATTACAATCTTAATAAGAATACTGAGAGGAGTCACATCTCATTGAGGTGGGTTGCCCATAATACAGGAGTGAACGTGATGTATAGTCGATTACAATCTTAATAAGAATGCGGAGAGGAGTCACATTTCATTGAGGTGGGTTGCTCACAATACAGGAGTGAACGTGATGTATAGTCGATTACAATCTTAATAAGAATACTGAGAGGAGTCACATCTCATTGAGGTAGGTTGTCCACAATACAGGAGTGAACGTGATGTATAGTCGATTACAATCTTAATAAGAATACGGAGAGGAGTCACATCTCATTGAGGTGGGTTGCCCACAATACGGGAGTGAACGTGATGTATAGTCGATTACAATCTTAATAAGAATACGGAGAGGAGTCACATCTCATTGAGGTGGGTTGCCCACAAAACAGGAGTGAACGTGATGTATAGTCGATTACAATCTTAATAAGAATACGGAGAGGAGTCACATCTCATTGAGGTGGGTTGCCCACAATACAGGAGTGAACGTGATGTATAGTCGATTACAATCTTAATAAGAATACGGAGAGGAGTCACATCTCATTGAGGTGGGTTGTCCAAAATACAGGATAGAACGTGATGTATAGTCGATTACAATCTTAATAAAAATACGGAGAGGACTCACATCTCATTGAGGTGGGCTGTCCAAAATACAGGATAGAACGTGATGTATAGTCGATTACAATCTTAATAAAAATACGGAGAGGACTCACATCTCATTGAGGTGGGCTGTCCAAAATACAGGATAGAACGTGATGTATGGTCGATTACAATATTAATAATAGTACGGAGAGGAGTAACATCTCATCAGTGAGGTGGGTTGTCTACGAGGGCTGATCAACAAAGACAGACTGATTTATTCCTATAGCTTCCGTGATAGTTTCCTATGTGCAACATAAATATTTGAAAAATACCGGGTTTTTATGTATAATTCCCGTAGACGGCAGCACTCTCGTATCGGTAGGTTGGTAGTAGTGCTCTATTTTGTAGGCGCTATGTGTATTTCGCATACCAGACAATGGAGTTGACGCGAGAGGAGCAGAACAGCGCAATCAAATTCTATTTTCGTTTCAACCACACAGCTACTAGAACTTACGAAAATCTGAAGCATCATTATGGTACTGAAGTCAGCACAGTGTGGAAATCACCAAAACAGGCAAAATTTTCCATCTGCAGGGAAAGTGATGGGCGTGATGGTGATCACATTTTTGGCTGTAATGGAATGATTTACCAGCATGCTGTTCCCCCTCACACTACTGTTACTACGCGTCAGTATTGGCTACACTGAGGAAGCTTATTGCAAAGAAACGACCAGAGCTTTCTCGGACTGTGTGGTGACTTCATCATGACAATGCACGGCCTCACATCGCAAATCAAGTCATGCAGTTTCTGGCTTGATTCAACTACCTCTGTACCGAATCCACCTTATAGCCCTGATCTTGCACCCTGTGATTGTTTCTTATTCCCATAAGCTTAGTGGCATTCGATTTGGGAACTCTGAAGCAGTGCTCCTGAAAAGTGAGGCAATTCTCAAGGACCTGACAAAGAATGGGCTGAATCATGTGTTCATGGACTGGCAGATACGCTATAAAAAGTGCATTAAAGTAGGAGGGGACTGCTTTGAAAAAGATCAAGTAAACATTGAAATGGAGTAATAATAACTGTGAAAAAAATCAGTCTCAGTCTTTGTTGATCAGCCTTCGTACAATACAGAAGTGAACGTGACGTACAGGCGATTACAATCTCAATAAGAAGACGAAGGGAAGTAACATTTCCATGTGAGGTGGGTTGACTACCATTCAGAAGTGAACCTAATGTTTTGGCCAGTACACTCTCAATAATCATACGGAGATGTGCAACAAGTTCACAGTGAAGTGTATTGTCCACAATTCAAGCGTGTGTAGTCCATGTTAATGGTTGACTAACATATATTGGGGGTTTTAAAACGAATGTAAGGAAATCATTTCCTCTTGCTTCTGCGCCAGTAACCGTACGTGGATAAGAACAAAATAGGCACTTCAGAAGGTTGAAGTACGATTTGTGATGTGCTTTTATGGCTGAATTACTCTTCTCAGACCGAGCTGATTCATATTAATGCCCATCGCGGCGTAGGCCGGTTTCAGTACATGAAGCAGTCGTTCACACATCTCACCTTCCTGTCGCAAGAGTTGGCTAAAAGGAGTAATCCCTAGGGGCATTACAGCATGGGACAGTGAATTGGTGACCACGATACACCTAGCTAAATCTATAATTGTTTCCACATGTGGTAGGTTCCTGATTTCGACCTTCCTTGGTCAACTTCTGCTTTGTTTTGACACGACGGTACTAGTTTTGTGAGGCCTAGAGAGTCTTATAAGTTCATTCCCTTCTCTTTATTTTGCCATTAACTTAACCATCTAAAGATCGGGCCTTTTCCAACTTTTATTCGTGATTAGTGATGAGAGAGGATAGTTAGCCAGTTGTACATTCCCTTGAAACAATGTAACCAACACTACTACCACCATGACCACTTTTGAACCGAACATCCTCTACGCTGTCCATTCAGCCAAGGGATCGGAAAGATGGAGACATTACATCTAAAGATTCAAATTGAAGGGCTAGAATTAGCTAAAACGCGTGTTCCATTAAGAAATATTGTTTCAGGAATGCATAGTCAGTCAAATTTCTAAGAATTGCAAATATATTTCAGTGCATGTAGTTTGCGAAGAAAAATAAATGAACAAAAAATAAAGTAACTTTGGGACTAGATAAGAGTGAAAGAGAACTTACGTCGTAACCAATATATTTGTCTGTTGAGGAGTGCAGTACGTCACGCGGAGATGTCTCCCTTGCTTTTAGCAGTTCTGCTCATTGCCCTACCTCCTACACGGGAAGAGATTCCGGCTACATCGCCATTGTAGAGTTGATAAACTATGGATATAGAGGAGAAGTCGCAGAGTGGCGAGGACAAAGGCACGGAAAGTTGGTTTCTATGACAGGAAGTAACTAACTTATAAATAGAAGCTCTGTCTGGCAGAGAACAAGAGTTGTAACTTGTCTACTCTTTCCATTACACATCAGATCACGGAAGTGGTCCTAGACATGGTCACCAGCAGCTAGGTTCGTATAACACACAAGGTATTTCAAATCGTAACGATAGAGTAATCAAGGTATTTAGTTCCTTTTCCGGGTTGAACCGTATTGTTTCTGTGTATTCCGTACAGCTTGCTCATGTTTCGAATATTTTGCAGTGTTCTTTGTCAGGGTGGTTACCTCGGATCGAGTAGAGGTATTTCAGTTGCCTTGTCGTAGAATACTTCAGTGTATTCGAACCATCGGCAAACTCTACTACGGAAGGTACAGAAAACAACACCATGGTCAATCTTGAAGAAAAAAGAACAACTCAACAGATCGTGGAAGCTTCACGTTTAAGCTTCACGTTTAAGAAAACGTATGGAAACTTAAAATTCGAATCTATGCTCACCGAGTGAGCCGGCCGTGCGGTTAGGTTCCGCAGCTGTGAGCTTGCATTCGGGAGATAGTGGGTTCGAATCCCACTGTTGGCGACCCTGGAGATGGTTTTTCGTGGTTTCCCATTTCCATTTTCACACCAGGCAAATGTTGCGGCTGTACCTTAATTAAGGCCACGGCCACATTATTCCCACTACTAGCCCTTTCCAGTCTCATCCCTTTGTCGGTGTAACGTAAAGCAAATTGTTAAATAAATAAATAAATAAATAAATAAATAAATAAATAAATAAATAAATAAATAAATAAATAAATAAATAAATCAATCAATCAATCAATCAATCAATCAATCAATCAATCAATCAATCAATCAATCAATCAATCAATCAATCAATCAATCAATCAATCAATCAATCAATCAATCAATCAATCAATCAATCAATCAATCAATCAATCAATCAATCAATCAATCAATCAATCAATCAATCAATCAATCAATCAATCAATCAATCAATCAATCAATCAATCAATCAATCAATCAATCAATCAATCAATCAATCAATCAATCAATCAATCAATCAATCAATCAATCAATCAATCAATCAATCAATCAATCAATCAATCAATCAATCAATCAATCAATCAATCAATCAATCAATCAATCAATCAATCAATCAATCAATCAATCAATCAATCAATCAATCAATCAATCAATCAATCAATCAATCAATCAATCAATCAATCAATCAATCAATCAATCAATCAATCAATCAATCAATCAATCTCCGGTCTTGGAAGTGATACTGTGCCAGCAGCGACCTACAAATGCAAGGAAAATACCAAAGAAACCGGTCGTTACTGAATATAATCTACATATTACTGCCTGAGTCAGATAACTTCGACAACTCTGACGTGGGAGAGACAATGCTGTGTACATGCTCTGAAGTGTACTTTATGCACTGGATAAAATCGGCTTGATGTAGAGATGAGTCGATCTACTTTAGCTCTAACTCACAGTTGTAAGTCGTTGAAATGAGTCAGTTTGTTCTTGAACGACTCATCACTAGCTTAAGATACACGTCATTACTTCCTAAGAGAGCGTTAAGAATGGATGTTGGTAATAAGAGAACACCTCTACGGAGTAAAAGCAACCTCGAGAGACACAACGCGGAGAAATAATCATAGTGAAGTTTGTGAAGTTCTGTGAGAAATTATAGTAATAATAATTGTACCGGGGGTACATCTCCGGCCAGTTAAACTGCCCGCCTTCTATAAGGCTATCCACCTAATCTACCTTGAACTGATGTTATGCAAGATAGTTTGGGTTTCGATTGTTAGATGCCTTTACCGTAACATTAATTGCTCCATCTTGTGGCGTAACTACAATTAATCCATAAAGAATTCTTTTTTTTTTTTTTTTGCTATTTGCTTTACGTCACACCGACACAGATATGCCTTATGGCGACGATGGGATAGGAAAGGCCTAGGAATTGGAAGGGAGCGGCCGTGCCCTTAATTAAGGTACAGCCCCGGCATTTGCCTGGTGTGAAAATGGGAAACCACGGAAAACGATCTTCAGGGCTGCCGAAAGTGGGGCTCGAACCCACTATCTCCCGATTACTGGATACTGGCCGCACTTAAGCGACTGCAACTGTCGAGCTCGGTAAAGAAATTTGTAATGTAGTTTTTCAACCTGGTTCTTAGGATTGTTTGTTTTTAAGTATCAAAGTTGTCTACACTTCTGCTGCTTCCTTATCCAATGGCTATCAACCAATCAGAAATGTGTAAATATTTTTCTCTATCCAATTAAAATTTCGGGTGTGTACAGGAATCCAGCCTTTCTGTAAAGAGTTCCGGAAACTTCCCCTTGAAATACGATAAAAACTGGGCGCTTTACGGCCGTTTTGTCACCTTAATCGCTCCAGTTTAGTGAGTGGGGCTTGGTTTTCGGGGGCAGGGGCCGCGTTCGGCGTTCGGAAGGCCTCCAGACCTGAGTCAGAAAATGTTTAATGGCAGAATTTGTATAACATGTGATAGCTCCGGCAGCTGGCTTGAGGGGAATGTTTCAAACCTCTTTTATTTCATGCACATTTCTAAATCTGATAGAACTTTCGCCCGGCCTGAGGACTGTGTTCTGTTCCGTTTTGGGATATATGTAATGTAAGGGAACAAAGAGTGATTTCCCTCTGTTGATTCCCATTCAACTTGGTGAGAGGTGACTAAAGTTCTATCATCTAAAATTCTTAGCACTCGTTTGGAATTTAATGTTTCTCATGCAGTCACCCCGGCGTAGAATAGTCTTAGCCTCATAAGCCCATTTAGGGTTTTAGAATATTCTCGAAGGCGTGCAAGTGTTTCGCTTCCTACCCTTTTGTTCATGGCCAATCACGTCAAACCTTTTCTTTCTACATTAAGGCCATTTAGTCACTCACTGCCCCTGTTTATTCGGTAATTGTTTATGGTCCACTGTGTAACAAACTGTTCAGTGATAAATAAGCCCACATCACGGCAACGATGTGTAAAGTTTGCAAGTGCGCTATTAAAAGCTGGCCTATGGTATAGTTGGAGCCAGAATCCCTTGTAATGTGAAGGATAGGAGCAAATAGTGCTCTTGTAAATTTTGTACCTACCAAGAGCAATCCAGCTCTTTTCTGTCGAAATTCGTATTTTTAAATGTCTCAAGTTGTACCTGATAATTTCTTGGACTTTAAGTCATTGTTGTTGCAGCTGACGAGTTCATTGATATTCTATTTAACTGTCATTTGTTCTAAATTTTTATCTTTCCAATTTTAAACTTAAAAAATAAAAGGAAAAAAATAAAATTTTAATATGCAGTGTGTTAACTTATGCTCTAGTAAATTCTTTGTCCGCCCATTCACCCCGGCAGCTTCTTACATCTCTGTGATCCATGATATTCCCTTAATAATAATAATAATAATAATAATAATAATAATAATAATAATAATAATAATAATAATATTTGGTTCACGTCCAACTAACAACATTTTCGGTTTTCGGAGACACCAAAGTGCCGACATTTTGCCTCGAAGGAGTTTTTTTACGTGCCAGTAAATCTACCGACCTGGGGGAGTCTCTACGAACATCTTGAGACTCTGGCTAGAAACGGGGGTGTGATGCGAATATATGAACTCACCAAGAGAGTTCACTTAGCCTCTCACACCTCAATTCTCCAAATTCTACCTACGCGTGGTGCCCCTGTTAAGCTGAGCAACCCAGTGGAAGGTTGTGTTTACAACCCCAGCGGGAAACTGGGTCAGTGAGCCAACAGGAGTGGAGGACAGTGGAAGGGAACGGGAAACCACCACTGTAATTTTCCCAAGAAAACCCCATGGCTTTGCTCAATTCAAAATATTCCGGAGTTTCAAGTTCCCCAGTCGGATCTCCGGGGGGAACTACGTTGAGAGAAGCCTCAAGAAATGTGCGATGCTGCAAGGAACAGTACTGTTTAGGAACTTGGAATGTAAGATCCATGTATCAAGGAAAGCTGGATATAGTCAAACGAGAAATGAAGAGACTGGGCATCGATATACAGGGAATAAGCGAAGTGAAATGGATTGGTATTGGTGAATTTGCTACAGATGAATACATGGTATACTATTCTGGACATGAAAACCAAAGGAAAAATGGAGTTGCCCTCATAGTTAGCAACAGGGTGCGTAACACTATAATGGAGTGCAATTTTAAAACTGATAGAATGATGTCTGTACGTTTTCAAGGCCAACCTTTTAACATCACAGTCATACAAATTTACGCACCAACCACTGAAGCTGAAGAGGAAGATATTGACCAGTTTTATGAAGACTTACGAGAATTGCTACAGTTAACACCAAAGAAGGATGTCGTCTTCATTATTGGCGACGGGAATGCCAAAGTAGGAAATCAAACTGTAGATGGAGTAACGGGAAAATTTGGCCTTGGCACAACAAATGAAGCTGGACAGAGACTCCTAGAATTCTGTCAAGACAACTCACTGGTCATTACCAACACACTGTTTCAATTGCCCAAACGACGCCTATACACCTGGACCTCGCCAGATGGTAAATGTCGGAATCAGATCGACTACATACTCTGTAGTCAAAGGTGGAGGAGTGCTGTACAGTCATCCAAAACAAGGCCTGGGGCTGATTGTGGATCAGATCACGAGCTCTTAATTTCCAAATTCCGGCTCAAATTAAAGAGGATTGACAGAGCTAAACCATCAAGCAGATATGACCTAAATAGCATACCTCTTGAATATACAGTAGAGGTTAGAAACAGATTTAATGGATTAGATTTAAGAGATAGAGTTCCAGAAGAGCTATGGTCAGAAGTACGTTGTGTTGTTAAGGAGACAGCGGAAAAGCATATTTCCAAGAAAAAGAACAAGAAGAAGGCCAAATGGTTATCGGGTGAAGCACTACAAATAGCAGAAGAAAGAAGGAATGCAAAAATCAAAGGGGAAAGATCGGAAATGTCTAAATTAAATGCAGAGTTTCAGAAACTAGCTAGAAGAGATAAGAATGCCTTTTTGAATGAACAGTGCAAGGAAGTTGAGGAAAATAACAGACTGGGTAAGACAAGAGATCTTTACATAAGAACTGGAGACATCAGAGGGAAATTCCAGGCTAAGATTGGAATGATAAAAGATAAAAATGGAAAACATCTTACTGAAGCAGAGGAGATTAAAGAAAGGTGGAGGGAATATGTAGGCAATTTGTATAGGAAAGATGGGAATACTCCTGATGATGAAGTTACTCTGTTGTCAGAGCCAGAACCAGATATCTTACAAAGTGAGGTCAAGTGGGCCCTAGAAAGTATTGCAAACAATAAGGCAAGTGGTTACGATGGAATCCCAGCAGAACTGTTCAAAATCCTAGGAGAGGATGCTGTGAAAGTGCTACATTCAATACGTCAGCAAATATGGAAAACCCAGCAGTGGCCAAAAGATTGGAAAAACTCAGTGTTCATCCCAATTCCAAAGAAGGGCAGCGCTAAAGAATGTTCAAACTACCGAACAATCGCACTTATATCGCATGCTAGTAAGGTTATGCTCAAGATACTGCAAAATAGGCTTCGGCAGTATGTAGATCGAGAACTACCTGAAGGACAAGCCGGTTTCCGCAAAGGCAGAGGAACCAGAGATCAAATTGCTAATATTCGCTGGATTATGGAGAAAGCAAGAGAATTCCAGAAAGACCTATACTTATGCTTTATTGACTATGCTCACGCCTTTGACTGTGTCGACCACAATAAATTGTGGCAAGTACTCAAGACTATGGGAGTACCAGATCATCTTATTTGCCTTATGAGAAATCTCTACTCTGATCAGGAAGCTACGGTGAGAACCCTATATGGAACAACTGAATGGGTCAAGATTGAGAAAGGTGTACGTCAAGGCTGCATATTGTCACCTTACTTATTCAACTTATATGCAGAGTATGTGATGAGGAATGCCAAATTAGATGAAACAGAAAGTGGAGCTAAAATTGGTGGGATACATATAAATAACCTTAGATATGCTGATGACACCACCCTGTTGGCAGAAAGTGAAGAACAACTTAAGTATCTACTAATGAAGGTGAAAGAAGAAAGTGCAAAAGCTGGACTAAGGTTGAATGTCAAGGAAACAAAGATCATGGCAACTAAACCTATCACCTTCTGGCATATAAATGGTGAAACAATGGAGGTTGTTCCTAGTTTCATCTACTTGGGCTCGAAATTAACTGCTGATGGCGATTGCAGCCATGAAATTAAGAGACGCTTGCTCCTTGGGAGGAAGGCAATGGCCAACCTTGATAACATTTTCAAGAGTAGAGACGTAACTTTAAGAACGAAGATTCGTATAGTGAAGGTTATGGTCTTCCCAGTAGCAATGTACGGAAGCGAAACCTGGACAGTAAGAAAGGCTGAGCGCCGAAGAATAGATGCATTTGAACTATGGTGTTGGAGAAAACTCCTTAGAGTTCCGTGGACTGCGAAGAGATCTAATAAGTCCATATTACAGGAAATCAACCCAGGCTGTTCACTGGAAGGTCAAATACTCAGGCAAAAACTAAAGTACTTCGGTCATATCATGAGAAAACATGATTCACTGGAAAAGACCTTAATGCTGGGGAAGACTGATGGTAACAGGAGAAGAGGGCGACAACGGATGAGGTGGATTGATGACATCAAGGAAGCCACGGCTCTCAATTTAGAAAGACTTCGGAAAATAGTATACGACAGGAAGAAATGGCGCACTTTGGTCTATGGGGTCACGGAGAGTCGAAAGCGACTAAACGACTAACAACAAATCTACTGACACGAGGCTGACGTATTTGAGCACTTTCAAATACTACCGGTCTGAGCCAGCATCGAACCAACCAACTTGGGCTTACAAAGCTAGTGCCTTAACCGCCTGAGCCACTCATCCCGGCTGTGAAAAAGAAATGGCAAAGTAAGTGCAAATATGACACAATAATGTCTACTGGAAACTTTACAACAATGCAACCGACATGGTGGTGAACTATACTGGCAAATAAGTCTGAGTGCCAGCAAAGTAATTCATATTATAGTTTATTTTAACAGTTGAATATTATCATTTGAACATATTTCTCTTCTTTTTGCATGATTAAAACTGAAATTGTATTTGCAGACAACTCAAGGATGTAGTTTTATTTAAAAGTGATTTTGCACAGCGTACCTAATTTCTTATACAGGAAATATGATTTATTAATTGTTAAGCAAGATAAATAATTGTAATATACGTCATCCGAAACTATTTCAATTAACTATCAGGAGACAATGTTTCTCCCTGGTGTCCCTTGAGCTATCTACGCCGTTACAAACAGAAACATATTACGGTACGAAAATGCGGATGAAATTAACGACGTCTTCATCCGTGGTGTTGTGTCTGAGATACGTGCAACTCAGTAAGTTGGGAAACCTGAAGTAACAAGTGCTGCGGAGAAGTAGATTTCCAGTCCGGCAACCTCACTGATTAACCTGTGCAGCGGGATGGTATACTATATAGGGGAGCGGAAAGCTTGGAGTAATGGAATGAATGAAAAGTTGAACAAACAATGTAATTTCGTTACTATGCGGTAGCATTTTGTGTACAAAGTATGTTTAAAATTCTCACTGTCTTGTTCTGCACAAAGCACTGTACGACTCGTAGACTGTTATCAGGCAATGTTGCGGAAAATATGTTACACACGTGGCCTCGCAAAATAAATCCATGTCTTCAGCTTTTCTGTACACTAGCAGCATATCTACCAAGTCGACGTCACTGCATCGTACGGAGTAAGTTGGTCGTGAGGTTTAGATCGCGTAGCTGCGAGGTTGCATTAAGAAGATCATGTGTTCGATTCTCACTGGACCGGGCGAGTTGGTCGTGCGGTTAGGAGCGCGGAGCTGTGAGCTTGCATCCAGGAGATAGTGGGTTCGAGCCCCACTGTCGGCAGCCCTGAAGATGGTTTTCCGTGGTTTCCCATTTTCACACCAGGCAAATGCTGGGGCTGTACCTTAATTAAGGCCACGGCTGATTCCTTCTCACTCCTAGCCTTTTCCTATCACATCGTCGCCATAAGACCCATCTGTGTCGGTGCGACGTAAAGCAAGCTGTAAAAAAACAAAACAAAAAAAACCACTCACTGTCGGCAACCCTGAAGATGGTATTCCGTGGTTTCCCATTTTCATACCAGGCAAAGTAGTATATGCCTTTTGTAATTCCTATTTAATATATCTTCCGCTGATTTTAAATCCCCCAAGTAGTTCCAAAGTATCGTGTCAAAACTTAAGACTTCCTTTTAGAATAATGTAATATATTGGATTCGGAGGAATTATTATGAGCTGCAAAAGCCGTAACCAATCAATAAGGCTACAGTGGTTTCCTTTCCAATGCTAGCCTTTTCCTATCCTATCGTCTCAATAAGACTTATCTCTGACGGTGCGACGTAAAACAAAACAGCTTTAGTTTACTCTAACGCCCCTGCTTCATTCAGTAACAAACAACATATAAACGGAACGTTTACTAATGCTGTACTGTGAGCGAAGTTGTAACGTCAACAAATATTCCTTCCTTAATGAACCATGCTTTAATCCCCATCTACTAAGTTGTAGGATGACTCATTTGCTTAATAATTTATGAACCTGCAGCATTCACTTCACGTTAGAGTAGACCGTACCGCTGTACAGGTTAGAGAGAGAAGTTGCTGACACACCGCGAGTTAAGACTGAAAATCTACTTTTCAAAAGACTGAACCATACTCAGTGATCGGAAGTACCAGGCTTCGAATAAGCAGTTGAGAGAGAGGGGGTTTGTGAGGGGGGTGGAGAAGGGCCATTAATGTAATAAAGGTCTGTGGGATTGATAGCGAGGGTTTTCAATTTACACTGACTGACAGAGCAAATGCAACATCAAGAAGGAGTGGTCAGAACTTTATGCCAATTGCAGGGTAGACTGACGTCACTGAGGTGTGCTCATGATGTGAAATGCGCCGCTGTGCTGCGCACGTAGCGAACGATAAATGGGACACGGCGTTGGCGAATGGCCCACTTCGTACCGTGATTTCTCAGCCGACAGTCATTGTAGAACGCGTTGTCGTGTGCCACAGGACACGTGTATAGCTAAGAATGCCAGGCCGCCGTCAACGGAGGCATTTCCAGCAGACAGACGACTTTACGAGGGGTATGGAGATCGGGCTGAGAAGGGCAGGTTGGTCGCTTCGTCAAATCGCAGCCGATACCCATAGGGATGTGTCCACGGTGCAGCGCCTGTGGCGAAGATGGTTGGCGCAGGGACATGTGGCACGTGCGAGGGGTCCAGGTGCAGCCCGAGTGACGTCAGCACGCGAGGATCGGCGCATCCGCCGCCAAGCGGTGGCAGCCCCGCACGCCACGTCAACCGCCATTCTTCAGCATGTGCAAGACACCCTGGCTGTTCCAATATCGACCAGAACAATTTCCCGTCGATTGGTTGAAGGAGGCCTGCACTCCCGGCGTCCGCTTAGAAGACTACCATTGACTCCACAGCATAGATGTGCACGCCTGGCATGGTGCCGAGCTAGAGCGACTTGGATGAGGGAATGGCGGAACGTCGTGTTCTCCGATGAGTCACGCTTCTGTTCTGTCAGTGATAGTCACCGCAGACGAGTGTGGCGTCGGCGTGGAGAAAGGTCAAATCCGGCAGTAACTGTGGAGCGCCCTACCGCTAGACAACGCGGCATCATGGTTTGGGGCGCTATTGCTTATGATTCCACGTCACCTCTAGTGCGTATTCAAGGCACGTTAAATGCCCACCGCTACGTGCAGCATGTGCTGCGGCCGGTGGCACTCCCGTACCTTCAGGGGCTGCCCAATGCTCTGTTTCAGCAGGATAATGCCCGCCCACACACTGCTCGCATCTCCCAACAGGCTCTACGAGGTGTACAGATGCTTCCGTGGCCAGCGTACTCTCCGGATCTCTCACCAATCGAACACGTGTGGGATCTCATTGGACGCCGTTTGCAAACTCTGCCCCAGCCTCGTACGGACGACCAACTGTGGCAAATGGTTGACAGAGAATGGAGAACCATCCCTCAGGACACCATCCGCACTCTTATTGACTCTGTACCTCGACGTGTTTCTGCGTGCATCGCCGCTCGCGGTGGTCCTACATCCTACTGAGTCGATGCCGTGCGCATTGTGTAACCTGCATACCGGTTTGAAATAAACATCAATTATTCGTCCGTGCCGTCTCTGTTTTTTCCCCAACTTTCATCCCTTTCGAACCACTCCTCCTTGGTGTTGCATTTGCTCTGTCAGTCAGTGTAAATGCGGTGAAGGAAGTATTTATAATAATGTTATTGACTTTACGTCTTAATAACTACTTTTATGGTTTTCGGAGACGCCGAGGTGCCTTAATTTAATCCCTCAGGAGTTCTTCTAAGTACAATAAATCTTACGACACGAGGCTGACGTATTTGAGCACCTTCAAATACCAGCGGAGTGAGCCACGATCGAACCTTTCAAGTTGGGGTCAGAAGGCCAGCGTCTCAACAGTCTCAGCCACTTAGCCCGGCAAGGAAGTATTAATCAGTGACAGTCTACAATGAAGGGCTGTCTGGCTAAGGTGGTAAAGATATGCACCATTCACCAGGAATGACGTGGGTTCAATTCCCCAGCAGGACGTCGAAAAATTTTAGAAACAAAATTTTCATTTTTGGAGCGGCACATAGCCCTGAGGTTCACTCAGCCTACACCAAAAATGAGTAACAGATTAATTCCTGGGGGCAAAGGCGGTTGGACACAAATATAACCACTCTACCCCATTTAATGTCGATGTTACGAATAGTGAAAGACTTCATCTTCCACTTATCCACAGGCTTTCATGGCTGTTGGGAGATGACTTAGCTACCTACAACGAAGGCTATTCTCTCACTTAAAAGCAGTGATATAAAAAAACACAAAAGCGTCAGTATTACACATTAATCTTGTGAATCATAGCTGGACATGGAACACCCGGTGATTTCCTGTATATAAATGCAGTTTCCTGATGGCATTCAAATGACGGTAGAAAATTGTATTTATTTTCATCAATAACTCACACTCACATGGAAATAGGCACTGACTGAAAGCAAATATTGGTTATCTTCCTCCAGTATCAGCTGCCCATCTATTTATCTTTTCATCACTGCCAGATACAAAGCCAGTCAACTCAGTATGAACTCTGACATTCACAAAAAAGTATTCCGTATCCACACAGCAGGCGCACCTGGCAATGTTCATACTTATGGCAATTACATTAGAGCTAAAATGTGTACAAAACATCACAGCACACAAACACATTCTGACTGAATTTTAATAACTACACTGAATATTTTGTAAACCAATGGGCATTTTTCATAGTAAACTAATGTGATGAGAAGTTAGATGTAAGCATAATTATTACCCCGAGATTTCAGAAAATATGGTAATAGGGATTTTGTATATAATTCGCATCGTAGTTCATCGTTGTTTAACTTTCTGAATTGTTCTACACTTTGAAGTGTCTGGCTTGATGACTCGGGGTTTGATTCAGGACCAAGTCGAGAACCTTTTAATGTTAAATGGTTAATTTATTTGGCTCAAGGAATGGATATTTGTGCTGTCCCCAACATTACTGCAACTCATACACTCCACGTATTAGATATGATGTTAATTTATCCTGGCACAGTTGGGGATGTACTGCGTTTCCGATACTTAACCGCCCAGGTGAGTAGCTCAGGCGGTAGAGTGCTGAGAACAACTCGGCAGGTTTGATACTGTCTCAGTCCGGAGTGCTAAAATTAGTCAGCCTCGTGTTGGTAGATCCGATGGCATGTAAAAGAACTCCTTGAGGACAAAATTCCGACGTCTCTGAAAACCATTGAAATGTAGGAAGTGGGACATAAACCAATGATATTAATTACACTTGACTAGTATTAACATAATATACTCTTACTAATGACAATTGTCCGACTCGTTGGCTGATTGGTCAGCGTACTGGCCTTCGGTTCAGAGGGTCCCGGGTTCGATTCCCGGCCGGGTCGGGGATTTTAACCTTAATTGGTTAATTCCGATGGCCCGGGGGCTGGGTGTTTGTGCTGTCCCCAACATCCCTGCAACTCACACACCACACATAACACTATCCTCCACCACAAAGAACACGCAGTTACCTACAAATGGCAGATGCCGCCCACTCTCATCGGAGGATCTGCCTTATAAGGGCTGCACTCGGCTAGAAATAGCCACACGAAATTAAATTAATTAACTAATAACAACTACTTATAAATAATGAAAATGATCACGATAATGATGCTTGTTGTTTAAACGGACCTACTATCTTGTTCATCGGCCCTAGTGGTACGAAATGAGAAGAAATGTAATGACATTTTAAAGTTCCAGAATTCAAAACTTGATGATGAAGAATGAATGTATGAATATCAATTTAAAATAATCAGGGGATCCAACTCACAATATGGAAGGTTAAAAATAATTCCAAAATCAATCCACTGACTGGAATTAAAAAAGACGACGATGAACAGTGATTATCAACTTAAAACAATCAGTGGATCCGACCCGCAATGCCCCACATTCGTAGAAACAAACTTAAAACAATGGCATATACTGACCAAGGGGCTGCTTCCAAATCACAATCCTGAATCTATGATGCTTGTTGTCTAACGGGGTCCAAAATCCAAGTCAAGGCCCCCTCATAAGAGTACTTATCGCTAGTAAAGTAGAATCATGCTATTTCTCATGTACCGGTACTGATCACAAGTAACGTAGGCTCACAATGTTCCTCACATTCTGGTACTACTCACAGGTAACGTAGACCTATGGTGTTTCTCACAAAATGGTGCCACTAATAGGCAGCGCAAATCCATGGTGTTCTTCACATAGTGGTACTAATCACAGGGACCCGTACTATCCCGTGGTGCTCCTCACATAAGGCAACGCAGACACACGGCATCGCTCATATAGTGGTACTAATCACAGGCAATGTCGAGACCAGGGACGGCCGTACCTTATGTGCTGAACTGCTGCAGTACATTGCCTATTTGAAAATAAATTACTTTAATAATATTATCCACGATCAAATAAAGTACATAGAAAAAGACGTCTGCCAAAGAATAGGAAATCATTCAACATCCCTCACAACCAGGTAACTAGTCGTGCGCTCCACGCCGGGTGCTGTGCAGATCACAGCTCAGCGAGAATTTCTAAGCTTTTTTTCCAGAAAGCAGGAACTCTGCCTTTTGCGTATGCGTGCCCGACTTCTCTGACGTGCTGTGGAAACAACAGCCAAGACATCACTTCACAGCGATTCGTTCGACCACAGAAAGGCAGCACTTGCATTTCAACTGAAATGAGAACGTGACAGTTGCCACCGTCTTGATTCAGCGGTAGTAACTTATTTAAGAGGAGATCTCTCAAAGCAAACGGGAAAACAAAATGCTGTAGAAGAAGCCATCAGCTGTTCCTGCTAGGTATTTTAATACTCCCAACTTTCCTATAGCCACATTTTTAGATCGATGAACAATATGAATTATACATTTTACGTTGGCAAAATAAGGACATGATACAGTGATTTCCTTTAATTACAAAACGTCTAGTTTAGACAGTTCTCTATAACAACATAACATGTAATTTTGCATTTCGATGTTCCTGGTTTTATTTCAATGATTTTGGTAACATTGAGAAGTTCAATTTTTGCACGCTCCCACCAAAAGTGAAATGTCTAGCCATTTCAGGTGTTACTGTGTGTTCAGTTAGTTTTGTATGAAAAATGTGTACTTGTGCTGGGATTGTTTACGTGTTTGTTCAGCATGGAAAACTCAGTGGAGAGCGTCTTGAAAACCGCATATGTTTCTAAATATTTTTATGTTTTGGAGGGGAGGACGGGTTAGAGCACACAACTGTTTTATCTGCACCAGCCACCACTGGTCCAGACCCGTGGTATTTCTCGAAACACAGACCCGTGATGTCCACAATCAGATGCTGTAACACCCCAGCGAGTGTTGGGGTGTTCCAACCAAACGCGGATAAGGAGACCCTCCGTCTCAGAGGCGGATACCATACACGAGTACTGTAAACCCAGAGTAATCAACCCACAGACCCATGCTATTCCTCACATAGTGGCACTAATCGCAAGAAAATTCGACTCACGGTGTTCCTGGCACTAATCACAAGTAATCTCATGGTTCAAAATTCAGCATCCCTTGGTCGCTGCTTTCAGTCTCCTCTTGCGACAGGCAAGGGATACCGTGGGTGTATTCGTCGTTTGCGTCCCCCAACCAAAGGGGGTAAATGATGTAAATAATAATGATAATAATATGGAGAAAATAAATATGTTAATATTAACACTAAAGAAAAAAATATTATTGTATAAAATAATCTAACCTAGTAATGTTAGGTAGAATCGTACCATACTTATAAAACCCACAATGTACGTAGCAAACAGATGAACATTTAATATGAGTTGATGTTAACGTCATTACTCGTGAAATAAGTTAATCTGCCGGGGAAGAAGTCCGTTTATTTCACCATTTAGTACTCCTGGTACGTACGCACGCCCACTTAACGCCGTAGACCGACAAGTTGCTGACGTAAATCCTAGCTGTCCAGTGCAAGGACACCTGTGTTTATGTTTACATTTTCTCTGTGCTAATAGGAGGGGCTGCCTGGCCGAGGCGGTAAAGGCGTGCTCGGTTCGCCCGGAAGGACGTGGTTCGAATCCCCGTCAGGAAGTCGTAAAATTTAAGAAACGAGATTTCTACTTCCGGTGGTGCATATGGCCCTGAGGTCCACTCAGCCTACACCAAAAATGAGGCAAAGGCTCCCGGGCGTAGAGCTAACCACTCTACCCCATCACGTGCCGAGGTTAACAATGGTGGAAGCCTTTACCTTCCACTCCTCCAAGGGTCTTCATGGCCTGTACGAAGTGACTTTGCTTTTTGTGCTAATAGGATTGAAGGAAGTAGGTTAGCAGAGTAGCGCTAACGGTGCAATGGGAAGCACTGATAAACTAATGAACTAAACTGTATTCCAATAGACTGTCAGGGAAGCAGGTAAAAGGAAACATAAATGAATTTATTCAAATATTCATCAGGGCATAATTAAAATTGTATTCCAAATTCTGTAAATCTGCATTCTTTCACCGCACAAGTTTTATTTAGTACAGTACTCTCCATTATTATCAATTACTTTTTACCATTTCCCGGGTAGCTTTCAATACCAGTTTCCCAAGGGGATGCACGTTCTTGTTGGGTGAACTGTTCGATGGTACTTCTGCAATCTTCCAATGAAGCAAGGCGAGGCAGGAAAATTATTCAGAGATAGAAGTAGATAATAATCTGATGGAACGATACCAGGAGAATAGGGCGGGTGAGGTAACACTTCCCAGCCAAAAGATTGGAACTTCTGACGAGTCGCAATAGACACGTGTGGTCTCGCGTTGTCATGATGGAACACCACTTCACTGCTTGTTACTTATGACCGTTTCTCTTCAATACCTTCTTTCAAATGGTCCATCTGAGAACGATATCTCACTGAATTGATGATCTGACTGTTAGGAAGCAATTCGTAGTAGAGAATGCGACCTGGCTTAGCAACTGTGAGTGGAGATTCACCTTTTCTTCGCCTTGACTTTTCCCCTACAATGTTTTCACTTCTCAATACCCACCACCAGACGTTTCATAAATTGACCATGTTCATTGCGTCCTTAGTAAGGGGTCATAGATGGATACGAGGCTGTACCAAATTCCATTCACTGAGTTCATGTGGCACCCAAACATGACCACGAAGTATGTAACAAACCTCTTGACATGTTTCCCTATATTACGGAAGATATATTCAGTATTCGAGCTATTTCTCCCGCGGTCACCCTTGGGTTACCTTCAACTACATCTTTGGTGTTTCTTCGTCTGTATCAATGAGTCTTTCGCTATAACGTTTGTCATTTAAGGAACGAACTCCAGATCGAAACCTAGAAAATCATGTCTGGCTTGTCCGATCGGTTACCGCATATTCACTGTAAACTGTATAAATCTTCCTCCGAGTTTGTGAAAGGTTTTAACTCTTGCGATAATAAAATAGCTTAAGGTGTCTGAAATGCTCACTTGAACTTACCATGTAAATAAACACTAGCGTACACAAGGCACAGGAGATGCTGGCGAGGTCACCGACAGTCAGGTACGCATTGAACACTGTATGTGTGTTCAGTCTTCAGCTCTAAGGCTGGTTGGATCCTCAATAGTTCCGCTATCAGCTGTCATCACTGAAGAGGCGTACTAGGGAAATGAGGAGTGAGGAAGTTTCCCGTTGCTTTCCTCACCGAGCCAGAAGTTGCTATTATATATCAGCCTGCCAAGCCCACTGAAATGCATGCACCAACCGACCATATGAGCAATATTTTCACACCATTCATAGCAGGGACTGGCTGCAGAAGGAATGTCATTACTAGCATCGCTCATACCTCGGCCACTTCATATTGTCAAAGCCAAGGATAAGACAGAGACAGATCTATGAAAGTAACAAAATTACTCTAGCCCATACCAGAAGACATAGTGCACTGTAAACACAAGGTTCTGATGATTAATTTTATTCTTTCTTGCCTACGTGAATGCTCTGTCGCTACTTTAGAGCGAGTTGTAGCCCCCCAGGCCGATTATTCCTGCAGTGTGAATGATTAAAATGCGAACGGAATTATGTCCCACCTTATATTATCCCCACTGTGCCTGCCTCCTATCCGTAGGCCCCAGGTTCGATTTCCGGCAAGTTCAGTGATTTTTACCTGGATCGGAGTGTTGGATCGAGGTCCATTCAGCCTACGTGATTACAATACTCAAGAACTGTCTGACGGTGAGATGGCGGGCCCGGTCTATAAAGTCAAGAATAACGGCCAAGATGATACATCGCACTGACCTCGCGACACCTCGCACTGAAGACCTTCGAGATGAGCAGCGGTCGCTCGGTAGGCCAAGGCCCAGCAGCGCTGTAGCGCCATACTAACAAGCACTCTTCCGTATACCGTTTATACCACCCCCCTCGTGAGGTCTAACTTGTGCCTTACAACGGTTGTATCAGGCTAGCAATATCCACATTAAATTCTTCTTCTTCTACTTTGTGTTGTTGTTGTTGTTGTTTGAAATCATATTTTTGTCTAGTTGTTGAACGTCATAGTAGCTGCGTAGACAAAGCGGTAGTATGCTTGGTTCAACCTAAAGGACGTGGGTTCGATTTCCCTTCATGAAGAAAATAAAATAAAACAGAAACGAGATTTAAGGGAGGGCACATTGACCTGAGGCTCACTCGGAGAGCGACATAAAATAGTGGCAGATTCATTAATGAGGCAATCGTTGTCGGATTTATAACTAATCACTCTATCCCACTAGCTTCCTTGATTCCAGTTCTCCGAGGTCTTTCAGAGGCTGTACGGAGATGGCCATCCTTTCTTCATTAACGTAACACCAACACATTGTGTTTTTCGGCGGTCTTACGACTCCGAAGTGAGTGACTGTCGTGTTAAAATGGGAAAACACGGGAGGTCATCTTCAGAGCAGGCGACGGTTGGGAGCGAAGCCACCATCTCCGGGAGATAAAGTTACAGATACACAACCCATATCACGCAGTAAACTCGCCGTAGGCTCCTTAATGAGTAATGTGCAACAGATTCTTTTATACTCCTTACGAAAACTTAGGAGTGAGTGACATCTACAGATTATTTATTGTTCCAATATTTCTTCATTTTGTCACTTTGTTAGCAATGTTATCTTCCACAAACTATGAATCTCATTGCACATTCAAAATAATAAAAACCATCATCATTACAATAATTTTCTCTCAGAAATGTGCGCTCGCTAAGTTAGAGAAAAAAAAAGAAACACATTCTCCACAACATACTTGGACCAAATTACAAAAAAAGCAGGATTTACGTAAGAAAATACAGACAAGAAATCTTCACTGAGGTAGAAGAGAGCTCGCTTCTGTGGTCTCCTAAGGAGGATGGACGAGCCTCGATGGACAAAATGCATTTTTAATATATCTTGACTCAAAATCGAAACCAAATTCCTTGGTACGATAACACCAAGAAAGACCTTGAAGAAATGGGCTTACGATCTGAAGATACGCAAAAAAAGAGACCTTTTAAAAAGAAGCATGGTGACTTTTGGGACTTTCCGAGAGAGGATATGGGCAGCTGGTGCAGTGTAGTCGGATATGCCGAGCTCGATACAGATCTCTAACGATATTCTACCGGATCAAACGAAAATTGAATAAACGCGAGGATGTATAATGAAACTTCTCGTGGTCCCTACTTGGCCGACTAGAAAATAAATAAATAAATAAATAAATAAATAAATAAATAAATAAATAAATAAATAAATAAATAAATAAATAAATAAATAAATAAATAAATAAATAAATAAATAAATAAATAAATAAATAAATAAATAAATAAATAAATAAATAAATAAATAAATAAATAAATAAATAAATAAATAAATAAATAAATAAATAAATAAATAAATAAATAAATAAATAAATAAATACATACATAAATACATAAATAAATAAATAAATAAATAAATAAATAAATAAATAAATAAATAAATACATACATACATACATACATAAATAAATAAATAAATAAATAAATAAATAAATAAATAAATAAATAAATAAATAAATAAATAAATAAATAAATAAATAAATAAATAAATAAATAAATAAATAAATAAATAAATAAATAAATACCCATCATCTACGTCCATATCTACTTGATGTGACGTTATTTATAGTACCTGCATATCAGTCTACCATGTGTTCGGATCTTCAGTCCACTGACTAGTTTGATGGAGTTCTGCATGCCACCCTATCCTGTGCTAACCTTTTCATTTCCGTACAGCTGCTACATCCTTCTTCCCTCAAAAACCAACTGAACAAGTCCTGCGTGTCTCAAGATGTGTCCTATCATTTTGTCTCTTCTTCTGGTGCAATTTCACCAAATCGTTCTCCTCTCACGAATTCGATTCAGTATCTCTTCATTCGCGATTCGATCTACCCATTTCACCTTTTATTCTTTTGTAACACCACATTTCAAAAGCTTATCTTTCTTTATGAACTGGCTAACATCCATGTTTCACTTCCATACAATGGAATGCTCCAGATGAAAATACTGAATAACATCTTTCTAATTCGTACATCAATGTTGGAAGTGAGTAGATTTCTTTTCTTAAGAAATAAATTCCTTGTTTGTACTAGTTTGCATTTTATGTCCTCCATACTTCTGCCATCGTTTGTTATTCTACGACCCAAATAACAGTGCTGATCGACCTCCTTTATATCTTCATTTCCAAAGTAATATACTAGGCAGAGAAAGAAGAAATCTATTGGAACGCATATTGATGAGACTGTAATTTACTTTGTAGCCAACAACTGAATATGATACCAGAGATTTTTCATGGAAATCACCACGTCTGCCGCGTCTTTAGCGGCGATCTGGGGGTCCCGAGCGTGATACTCTACCACTGATCGACAGAGGGAGTTAAGCCTCGTCTGTTCAAAATATACCTAAACTAAAATTTTCGGTTAAATAATTTATAATTTATAAGAGAATGAAATTTGGAGTCTTTTTACAAGTTGCTTTACGTCGCACAGACACAGATAGATCTTATGGTGACGATGGACAGGAAAGGGCTAGGAGTGGGAAGGAAGCGAACGTGGCCTTAAATAAGGTACAGCAATTGTCTGGTGTGAAAATGGGAAACCAGGGAAAACCATCTTAAAGGCTGCCGACAGTAGGGTTTGAATCTGCTCTCTCCCGAATAATTTAAAGTGTTCGCTCCAAGATTTTAAAATTGAAAATTACGATGTTCATTAAGAAGAGATGTGTATGAGCTTATTCCACCGTTTAAGGTTACAAAAGAAGGGTACAATTATCATGGTAAACGAAAACGATTCATGTCAAGAGAATGTGAATAAAATAATATCTCAAAGTGTCTTTCTTGGCAGTTGGAGGTGTGTGACGAACGTTAGCGACCTCTGGTAGTTGTAGAGGTGGTTCTTATTGTTGAAGTAGGTTCTGTGTACGATTGTTTTTTTCCCACGTGTAAACATTTACATGTGTATGTCCTGTTCTCTCGACAAGGTAAATTACTCATTAACGTGTTGTTTGAACCAGAGTGTGCTCATAAATATGGAGATGTGTGAGTTGATCCTCCAGTGTAGCGAGGAAACCCGAGATCTGTGCGTGCTCGTGTTTGCCACAAAAAAGAGAGCTGCGGTGCCAGCTGGTGGAGGACGCGCCCGGCCTGTTCACCAGATGAGAACTGAGTCGTAGAAGTTACGGCCACCGAATTAGGAATTTTTGTGAAATCTCGCTTTGAATAGTAAACGAATATATGGTGCTCTCTTCGAAGCTTTCATCCGTATCCAACGTTGACATTAGACCAAAAAGGAAGAAAATGACTAACTACTTGTCGAACCCAGATCAGCTGACCTATCCGAGGATCGAATTCGAAAGCTAAGAAGGAAATGGATATTGAATGGCTATTCATTTATGCCCACCGTTCAGTTTTCGGAATATTGACATTGCATATCTTAGTTTTAATATGCCTACTTGTACGGCAGTAAATTTCATTATTGGCATCTTATGTTGAAGGTCATGAAAACAAATAAACTACATTCTACTTTCTTACTACTTCGAGTTCAGTAACTTTCCTTTATACTGGAATTTTATCGATACATCATTCGATCAAAGACACGGAAGAGTGTGTCCATAGAAGACTAACTTGTGTATATATCAATTTCATAGCAAAAATTGATTAATTACGTTGTACACTTAATTAAGCGTATGCAGAGTCGACCACGAGGCGATTTATTTCTCTGACGTGAAACGTAAAAGTTACGGCCTACTCAAGTTTTTCACTACTTGCTTTACCTCGCACTGTCACATTGTCTGGTGTGCAAATGGGAAACCACGGAAAAACATTTTAAGGGCTGCAGATAGTGGGGCTCGAACCCACTATTTCCCGAATGGAAGCTCACAGCTGAGCGTCCCTAACCGTACGGTGAACTCTGTTTCCACTGTTGCCTAGCGGATCTCCCGAGAAAGTTTTCCGTAGCATTGCATGAAAGTGAAACATGGACGATAAGTAGCTCGCTCATAAAGATACTGGAAGCTTTTGAAATGTGGTTTTAAAGAAAAGTGCTGGAAGTTAGATGGATAGATCGAGTCACGAATGAAGATATACTGAATCGAATTGGCAAGAGGAGATCGATTTGGCTAAATTTGACGAGAAGAAGAGATAGAATGACCGGACACAACTTAAAACAACCAGGATTTGTTCAGCTGATTCTTCAGGCAAGTGTAGGCAGTAAGAACGGTAGGGGTAGACTAAGGTATGGGTATGGCAAGCAGATTAGAGTAGATGTAGGATGTAGTAGTTTCGTAGAAATGAAAAGGTTAGCACATGGTAGGGTGGTAGGGAGAGCTGCATAAAACAAGTCTATGGATGACTCAAACAACAACAACAACAACAACAACAACAACAAGAACAGCAAAGTCATAAGAAATATCGAACTGCGATGAAAGGAAGACGGTCAGTAACGATGTCTGAGAAACAACTCGAAGGAAATGGCGCCAAGTAATATTTACATCGGCTAACGCTGCCTAAACCGTTAAGGATATCCCCAATATCGACATATGAAGACCGTAGAGCATAACATTTTCTAAAAAATGTCCGGGAACCACGTAACTATCTTTAAAGGTTTGACGACAATAATTACAGTTTTTATGTTTGTTAGTGGTAGAAAACGAGAATGGCTGGGACGATTTTTATCGGATTTTCAATAATATATCGCGTGAGACATTTCCATGTAGCCTATTAACTATTGGACTATAATAAAAAAAAACGAGCGGAAACGGTGTCTGACCGAGCGAGTTAGCCACACGGTTAGGGTCGCTTAGATGTGAGCTTGCATTCGCAAGATGGCGGGGTCGAATCCCACCATCAGCAGCCACGAAGGTGGTTTTCCGTGGTTTGCCATTTTGACATCAGGCAGTCTGTACCTTATGAAGGAAAACAAACCGACCGGTGTCTGCAAAACAGTTCGAAATAAATGCAGGCACGATAAAACTGCTCAGCCTGCCTAAACTGTTCAGGATATAAACAAATTGTCCGCCTCTGTGGTGTAGTGGTTAGTGTGATTAGCTGCCATAGTTCAGAAATGAAAATTGAAACGTGGTACGAGGACTTGAAGGGGTCCACTCAGCCTCGCGAGGTCAACTGAGTAGAAGGGGGTGCGATTCCCACCTCAGGCATCCTCGAAGTGCTTTCCCGTGGTTTCCACTTATTCTTCAGGCAAATGCCGAGATGGTACGTAACTTAAGGCCACGGCCGATTATTCCTTCTTCTTTGCCTTTCTCTTCCAGTTTCCCATCCCAAACAAGACCCCTGTTCTGCATACATAGCAGGTGAGGGCGCCTGGGCGAGGAACTGGCCCTTCTTTCCAGTTGTATCTCCGACCAAAAGTCTCGCGCTCCAGAACACTGCCCTGGAGAAGGTAGAGGTGGGATCCCTCGCTGAGTCCCAGGTAAAAACCAAAAGTTAAAAGGATAATAAAAATACACACATTACGCGTAAAAGAGCTGTAGAGCACAAAATGTTGTATAAAATATTACCCATGTTTACAGATGATTCACAATAACAGCTTTTATGTTTGTTAAGAATAGAAACCGAGTGCCAGGCATGGGAAGACGTTCATGGGACTCAGCTTAATATTGCTTAACCCTTTGAAGTAAAGGCGGGAACAATTCGGCTCAATGAGCAGCGCTCCAGCACAGGGCCAGAGTAGGCACTCTGATGGAAGGTACAGCCTAGCAGCTGCTTGCACGGCTCTCAGTTACAACTTATGAAGGGGCGTGTATCTAAACAGATTTAAACTTTTAACAGTTTTGTTCTGCGTAATATCTCGTTCTATTCAGAGTATTAGATTACGGTGAGGAAACAAAAGAAGTTATTTTGTGTACAAAGGGCTTGTGCTAAGTAAATATGTTTAATTATATTGATTTCATTAGGCTATGCGTAGGAAATAAAATTAATTATTTTGAGATGTGATAAATATCTACTACTTTGATTACTCCTCTGCTCATACACATACTTGTTTACGAATACGGTATAAATAATGAATGACAAACGAACTGTACGATTGTATTGTGTACTCAGCCAGGTACAGTGCTGTGCCTTTGCTTGCGTCTTCACTCCGCATATCGCCATCTAGTGTTTAAAGCACAAACTATTAGAAGTCAGCTGCTGTGAGCTCTTCCCGCGCTTATGTTGTTAACTCAAGGAACGCGGCTCTCTCACTGCACACCTATGCTTGAAAGGTATCCTCAGACCAAGTGTGTAACAATTCTGTCTGTCTGTCTGTCTGTCTTTTTTTGCTAGGGGCTTTACGTCGCATCGACACAGATAGGTCTTATGGCGACGATGAAATAGAAAAGGCCTAGGAGTTGGAAGGAAGCGACCGTGGCCCTAATTAAGGTACAGCCCCAGCATTTGCCTGGTGTGAAAATGGAAAACCACGGAAAACCATTTTCAGGGCTGCCGATAGTGGGATTCGAACCTACTATCTCCCGGATGCAAGCTCACAGCCGCGCGCCTCTACGCGCACGGCCAACTCGCCCGGTGTCTGTCTGTCTGTCTGTCTGTCACGTCATCAGCCCAAAGACTGGTGGATCATTAAATGGCACCACCAAGGTGGTAATTACGCAAACATTAGACATACTAGGCAGGATAAAACGTGCTTTCCACCGGGCGAGTTGGCTGTGCGGTTAGGAGCGCGCAGCTGTGAACATGCATCCGGGAGATAGTGGATTCGAATCCCACTGTCGCCAGCCCTGAAGATGGTTTTCCGTGGTTTCCATTTTCACACCAGGCAAATGCTGGGGCTGTACCTTAATTAAGGCTACGGCCGCTTCCTTCCCATTCCTAGTCATTTCCTGTCCCATCGTCGCCATAAGATCTACCTGTGTCGGTGCGGCGTAAGGCAAAATAGCAAAAAAAGTTGCTTTCCTCACGGGGCCAGAAAGTGCTATAGCGGAAAACCACTTCGTCCTCCGAAGGTCATTACTCAGCATCACCCATACCCTATCAGCTTCCATATTGTCACAGCCATGGATAAAACTGGGACTTCGGTGGGTGCTACACTTTGATCTGGCTTGTACCAAGAGATGGACGCAAAAGTACCTGATCCATCAAGAAATTACAACAAGTGTAACAATATTACTTAGTATAAATGATCACTCCGCCTCTGTGGTGTACTGGTTAGTGTGATTAGCTGCCACCGCCGGAGGCGCGGGTTCGAGTCCCGGCTCTGCCACGAAATTTGAAAAGTAGTACGAAAACTAGAACGGGGTCCACGCAGCCTCGGGAGGTCAAATGAGTATAGGGAGGGTTCGATTCCCACCTCACCTTCTTCGAAGTGGATCCTTCTCCAGGCAAATGCCGGGATGGTACTTAAGACCACGGTCGTTTCATTCCCTCTTCCTTGTCTATCTATCCCTTTCAATCTTGGTACCAGAATTCAGTCCAGTAGGAGTTATTTAACATAAATCTACCGACACGAGGCTGACGTATTTGAGCACCTTCAAATACCGCCGGACTGAGCCAGGGTTGAACCTGCCAAGCTGGGGTCAGAAGGCCGGTGCCTCAACCGTCCGAGCGACTCAGCCTGGCAAACTTTCAAAGTTACAAGTAAAGACAGTGCATATTCACCTATGTTATAAGTTACACGAAATAATGTTATTTAATTATACAACTGTACACGACCGCTCTATTGAAGTATCAATATAAACGAATTTATAAATTGAGAAACTAATATAAATCTTTACTTTAATCCACCTCCATTTTTCCTAAAATTCCAGTTTTAAGAAAACGACTGAAAAAATATGCAGTATAATATCACCAAAAATATTTTTTTCCAAAGCATCGGACGACACTTTCAAATGAACTAGTAAGAACGGTACTGGAAGTAATACGTACTTGCCAATCACATAGGAATAACCAACCACACCTATGGCCAAAATACGCCCGCGCACAAACATGTTGTCACAATTTCAGTTGCCGCGAAACCGTCAAGGTTACATACAAATATAAATTTGTAAGGGATATCCGTTGCACACTATATCATTACACACAAAATTAAGTTAACGATTCTATTCATAAGCACATAAAATAAACCACAGAAAAGTTAGCAATTTTGATATTTTGTGCTTGCGTTTTGGTAAGTAAATGTACATTAATGAAACACAGCAAGAATCCTAATTTTTACATTACAAATATAGAGAGATTTATTTATGTCGCTAATACAAGTTTTTTTTAAAAAGTCGCAAGGTGTCTATTTTAACATTAGAGAACGAAGAGTTTATTGTCCTTACAAGACATAATGGTCATCAAATACAGTGAAAAATATCGCTATATTGGTAACGATGGGTGTTGCCTATATCGTGCTTCCCATATGCTGTACTATGGTGGTTGAAAGTATAAAGTTGTTTTGAGTTGTACTTGTTACATTTTGCTCTCTAGTGGATGAAATTTAAGAGTTGCGTCACGCAGCTACTGGCACTCCCTCAGCTGTTAACACCACAACAAACCCAAGCGAAACAGTCTATTGTACAGTGCCTAATGCTCGGAAGCGGTGCCCATGAGATCTGGCTCACACGCTCTAACAAGTGTCGCCAGAGCGCATGTCAATTTTCGCTCTCGTTTAAATGAAGGCATAATCACATATGCACACACATTCTTGAAATTTAAGTTTAATACAAACTGTTCTTGGGAGGACAATAATCTCATATTCTTTATTACATTTGTGATGCCAGGGCACAATGGTACTACCTTACGAGCCACCCCTGAATCTAGGTTATTGAAATTGAAGTGCGTAAACAATATAGCAAGTTTTCCACTTAATCCACTAACAGTCTATTTATTTCTGGCATCCACTGTGCTTTCATTCAACTGGAAATTCTTTCCATGTTGGCATTGCGAGCAGGTAGAGCATAAGAATATCACCTTGTTACAGAAACTCAGAACAAACCAACAATTCAGGAGTACTGAATTAGTTTAACCACTTTTCATTACACGATGCTTTAATAAACGCTAAATACACCCCTTTCCTGACAATAAATATATCTCATATGTGTTCTTCCAGGACGGTAGTATAGTAAGTGAGATTGAATCAAGTTGCAGTAAATCTAATACAGTGAGCTCGCAGTTGCGATCAACAGTATTCTGCAAGAAGGAAGTCAGCACTCGGACGACACTATCTTTACATCGGTCTATTTTAGGACCAACTATGCCGTACGGGAGTGAAATCTGGGTGGATTCAGGATATCTTATTCTTAAGTTAGAAGTAAGAGGGATGAAAATAGCGAGAATTTCTGCTGCTACAAACAGGTGGGAACAATGGCAGAATGGTACTCGGAATGAGGAGATAAAGGCTAAGTTAGAAATGAAATCGGTGGATGAAGCTGTATACATAAAGCGGCTTCGGTGGTGGGGTCATGTGAGGCGAATCGAGGATGATAGTGTGCCATTTCACCGTTCTATAGTTGCAGCATTAGGAACAAAAATGGCGTTCCAGCCATTAAAAGATCAATATGAAAGCAATTAACATCGGTACGAGCCGAAAAGATAATCCTTTCAACCGGTAGTCACCGAAAGAACCATTCTTAGAAGGCTGTGAGAAAAGAATGACAGAAGCCGATTACTTAAACTAATTATTAAAAAAAGAGACTTCCATTAGAACACTAGACTCAATTCAGCACTGCAGCAAATAAGACAGAGTCGAGTAAAGAAACAGGCAGCTTATCTGATTCTAAAATCAATTATTGAAGGAGAATTAAATCCGCGGCAGCCCGCTCAACGTCAACTGTATAGATTGACATATATACGCGAAATTTAGAACCAGCGATAAGGAATCGTCAAGTCTTGTTCAGCTACTACGTCACGGTTGGACTTGGAAGCATTATATTTTGTCCGATACTGCACATCGTAGAGAGCAGAATTCAATCAGCTGTAAAGTGCAATTCTAAGAAGCACGGAAAAATTACATCCGTTCAACAAGCAAGAGAAATGACAAATAATAGCACATTTAGAGCTGTTATAGCTAAACTAGACGGCCCAGAGCACATATATTCCTATATCATTGGCAGTACGAAACGAATTGCAGCATGTCAATATCAACTAATGCATTGTATTATTCTGTTCCTGACGTAATAGAGACCACTATGATGTTCTAAAAGACCAAGGCAGAGACTACTCCGACTATGGTGGCGCTTTACGAGATTGATGACCCAGGAGGGTTGGTAATCAGCTGAGAGGACGAGATGGACCCGATTACCTAAGCAGAACCATGGAGCGAGGCCTACCATTCCCGATGAACAACAGCGAGATGGCAGACACGACCCAATAAGCAAAGTTAAGTCCCCTATGAGTCGTTTTTCGTAAGTAGAAACCTTTATTTTTGGCTATGTGTGATATGATTTGTGATATTGTGCGTGCGTAGATAATATTCAAGTGTAGTTACACGGAAGTAGGTATTCATCTGAAGTTACCGTTAATCCCATATATAGGCGTAAAATACCAGTGAAAGCCGTTCGCAAATTTATCAATGTGGTGTTAGAGAAAGTGATTGATATTTTTAAATCGTTGTCAGTGAAGTGTTAGAGTATTATATGAAGGTTAATATACATGTGTGATGGCTTTAACAGAATAACAAGCTTGGAGATCGTGTTTAGGGAATGTTTACGACGAAGTATAGTAGCACAGCTTAGTATTGTGATGCACTTTTTTTTGATACTATTACGGTAAGGATAATGTTTTTATATGTGTAGGTTATGGCACATAAGCAGCGTATTTAATGAAATGAGTGCTTGAGATGCACTAATATGAATGCTACGTGATATTTGAAGTGATAAATGGTGAATGAAGTAATAATATAAGTTGACGTTAAGTTATTATGGTGATAGTTATTGTTATTTGGAAGGTTGGTCATAGTATTCTTCTGAGAGATGATAGTATGTGTAAATTGCGCATGCTAAGGTATATATTGAAACGTACTGTTTTCAATTGCTCTTTTTATTCCCTGATACACAAAATAGGTTAGGATACGGTCTCAATGCCATCAATACAGAGTTATTTGAGTATGTAGAATCATCGTTTGAGCCAAGAGGCGAATAACGCTAATATTTAGGCCTTAATTGAGTTATCTACGATCATTTTTAAGTACTCTCACACACGGTAACTGAATTTATGATTTTATGGGAGCAGTTTGACACATCACTGGTGACTTAGTCATTCATATATGGACTTTTAGATGAAGGTAGAGTCTTCTAATATGGCAATTTTTCCACTTATGGTATAATTTGTTGGAAAGTTAGTTAAGTACACTTGGCAATGCTACATTCAGCCAGATACGCACTTAAATTGAATTTCAACCATGGATTAAGATAATAATTGAGTGAGTTAGCCACATAAGCCTTATGATAGAATTAATTTGAGATTAATTACGACTTAGAGTGGACTTGAATTTGCTTATATGGAGAACAGACATTGTGAAATATGAAACAAACATGGAAATTTTCAAACTTATGAATTAATTGAAGTCCTAAGAAAACAAACATTGCTTTCTTACACGATTTTCTACTGTGTACGGACACGGATGTTAAGTTTTCAGCAAAGTGATATTCATTTCAACAGTCACATGTGAATTAAAGATTAAATGATAGAATTTTTGGTAACTTTGAGGAGCAATCCAGCTCACTAAGAAAGGATTCCAGATCTTAATTAATTAATTAATTAATTAATTAATTATTTATTTGGTTATTTTCACTGCGTTTTTACATTCTAATTTGAAACTATAATTTGAAATGATGTATATAGTAGGGAGTATAATTTTATTTTCATTTTTAACTAATTGGATGCATCTAATTATTTCAACTATATTTAATATGTATCATTTGATTATATATATTTTAATTTTTCTTTTTCATTTGATTTTTACGAACATTACCTAACTACAACCTAGTATTTCGACAGGCCAGAATTAGTGTGTCGATGATTAAAGCCTGGTTTTCAATTACTTGTTAAGGGTTTTTCGAAACCTGTTTTTCTTTATTGCAACGTAATTGCAATGGATAGAGATGCTTATAGCATTAGGAGACTGTCTACGTTATATGATGCAATTTCTAACGATATTTTACATAACATTTAAATGATACTTAGACTGAATTGCCAATAAAAGCTGAGTAGTGAAACTATAAAATTCTTTTAATGCCTACTTAGTGTAAGAGCTAGGTATAAGGATGTAATGATTAATTTTCTGACTGCGATTTCGTTAGTAACACGTACGAAGCTCTTGAAATATCGTAGTAACCTGGAATTTGCGATAAATTACAGCGACATGCGAGTATGGTATCCGACTGATAGCGTGTTGGAGACGTCCTTCTGCGTAGGTTGAGATTTACCATAGGCCAACGGCATACTTTCTCAAGCGGAACCCACAACTCAGCAATGTTAAACAGATAGAATCGTTTATCAAGAGCTAGTCTGGAACTCATGTACCCTCACCTGGACGCGGGAACGGTGCATGTAGTTTTGTCGCCCATACGCGTGGCAATTTAAGAGAAAGACACCGAGGTCAAGAACCGTTGGTCACCAGAGCATGTAGATTTGTCGCACTTGAAGTTGGCAAAGAGAGAAAAACACCGTGGGAGAGAGAAGTTGGTCATCAAACCATGTACATTTGATGCCACAACGTGTTCATAATGAAGAGAAAGGCATTAGGGTCAGGAAATAGAGTCGTCGAGTCTTGTAAAATTTGGCTACGCAAACATGTGGCAGTCTGAGAGAAAAACTTACTGAGGAAACCTTGATAAGAAGGAAAGGTATTTTAGGAGTTGATTGACAAAGGATTTTGAACGTACGGACGAGATGATTGAATGAAAATGGGAGTATCGTACAAAACTTTGTTGTATCTGGTAAAAGAAGTTGTCGTTTGACCAGATAATTATTTTTTTATATTGGAATCGAAGAAAACACAGGAGGACAATGAACTGTGAAGTCGAGTAGATGCCCAATAATAATAATAATCAGAAGTAAGAGAGAGAAGAAATGGATGGATGAGCTGAAGGAAATGTCCGAGGACGACTGGAAACAATCGAATTTCAGTATAGAGGAAGCTGATGTAGAATATGAAGACTTTACAATTGTAAGTATGAATAGTTGGAAGTGAATTTAAGGAATGATGTTAATATGTTAGTCACAATTTATTATGAAATAACTTAGATATAGGAAGTAGATGGTAAGAAATTAAGTCATTTGAACCTTTTTTAATTATTCATGCCAGAATTAAGATTTGGAATCTCAGTCATTAGGGTAAACGTTTCATATTTCATAGTGTAATTGGGTCAACCTCGTAAGCAAAGCCTAGTCAGAGTAGTTAAGCCTATATTTAAGCATAGTACAAGTACAGTTGAGTGAGTTAAGTATAAGAGTATTGGAGGAATTGAATTATAGAGAAGTTAGGGCAGAATTACAGTATTATTAGGAATAATAGAGAATTCGGGAATAATACGTGAAAGCCAAGATGTCGACGTTAAGCCAATTAAAAGCACAATTTGAAGAGTACCAGAAGGTACAGGAGGAGAAGCAAGAAATATACCAGAACGAGCAAAAAGAAGAACAACGGGGAATGTTGCAAGCCATAAAGGAAATGATAGAAAAAATGGATAAGCAACAGGTAGAAAACAAAAAACGGGAGGAAGAAACTAAGAGAGAAAGGCAAGAAGAAATGAGAAAGCAAGAGGAAAGATTAAGGGAAATGATGGAAGAAATGAATAAGAAACAGAAGGAAGAACAGGAGGAGAAAGAGAGAAAACAGAAGGCAGAGCAGGAAGAGAAGGAGAAGAAACCGGAAGAGAAACAGAAGCAGATGATGGAGGAATTCACTAGTAAACAGGAAGAGAAACAGAAGCAGATGATGGAGGAAATCACTAGTAAACAGGAAGAGAAACAGAAGCAAATGATGGAGGAGATGAAGCAGATGAAGGAAGAAATCATTAGTAAACAGGAAGAGAAGCAGAAGCAGATACGGATGTTAAGTTTTCAGCAAAGTGATATTCATTTCAACAGTCACATGTGAATTAAAGATTAAATGATAGAATTTTTGGTAACTTTGAGGAGCAATCCAGCTCACTAAGAAAGGATTCCAGATCTTAATTAATTAATTAATTAATTAATTATTTATTTGGTTATTTTCACTGCGTTTTTACATTCTAATTTGAAACTATAATTTGAAATGATGTATATAGTAGGGAGTATAATTTTATTTTCATTTTTAACTAATTGGATGCATCTAATTATTTCAACTATATTTAATATGTTTCATTTGATTATATATATTTTAATTTTTCTTTTTCATTTGATTTTTACGAACATTACCTAACTACAACCTAGTATTTCGACAGGCCAGAATTAGTGTGTCGATGATTAAGGCCTGGTTTTCAATTACTTGTTAAGGGTTTTTCGAAACCTGTTTTTCTTTATTGCAACGTAATTGCAATGGATAGAGATGCTTATAGCATTAGGAGACTGTCTACGTTATATGATGCAATTTCTAACGATATTTTACATAACATTTAAATGATACTTAGACTGAATTGCCAATAAAAGCTGAGTAGTGAAACTATAAAATTCTTTTAATGCCTACTTAGTGTAAGAGCTAGGTATAAGGATGTAATGATTAATTTTCTGACTGCGATTTCGTTAGTAACACGTACGAAGCTCTTGAAATATCGTAGTAACCTGGAATTTGCGATAAATTACAGCGACATGCGAGTATGGTATCCGACTGATAGCGTGTTGGAGACGTCCTTCTGCGTAGGTTGAGATTTACCATAGGCCATCGGCATACTTTCTCAAGCGGAACCCACAACCCAGCAATGTTAAACAGATAGAATCGTTTATCAAGAGCTAGTATGGAACTCATGTATCCTCACCTGGACGCGGGAACGGTGCAATAGGTTACCTAGGAGAAGAACGGACACTGTTATGGAGGGTAAGAGAAGTAGAGAGAGACCAAGACAATGGTTAGATTAAGTTGATTATGATTTAAAGATAAGAGTTATGGAATTAAACGAGGTCACAGGACTAGTTAGAAATAGAGGATTGTGGCAGCGTTTAGTAAATTCAGAGAGGCTGGAAGACTGAACGCTGAAATGCGTAACACGCTATAATGAAGAGGTATGTATGCTTCTTCTTCTTCATAGTACCGTATCAGGTCCCCCTGACGTTGGCGATCACTGTGGCGAATGCAGAACGATCTCTTGCTAGGTGGAAAAGTCTTTCAACACTGTGAATTCCAGTCCATTCTTTGATGTTTCCAAGCCATGATGTTCTCATCCTCCCGACACCTGTTCGACCCGGTATTTTGCCTTGTACAATCCGCTGTAAGATGAGGTAACGGTCATTTCTAAGGATGTGGCCAAGGTAAGAGATCTTCCGGAGTTTTATTGTTTGAACGAGTTCCCGACTTGCTCTTGCCCTTCTGAGTACTTCTTGGTTCGTTAGTCGTGCAACCCACGAAATCCTGAGCATCCTACGGTGGATCCACATTTCAAAGGCTTCCAAGCGTTTCACTGATATGTTCTTGAGAGTCCAAAGTATGTATGCATGAAATTTAAATAAAAAGTATACCTAAATCGTAACTAATCTCCTACATTAATTCTATATAATTCTCAATATTGTGATGTGTTGGCAGGGTGGTAAATAAAAACACAACACTGGTAAGCGTTTACTTTAAGATTAGTTAACTAACACTAATTTCTTATACGACTGCATAGGCACACAATCACACTACACACTGTTCCACAACTGATACTTACAGCCTCAATCAGTTCCACAGTTATTCACACAGTCGTCGATATGACGGCCACTCAGTTCACAGTCCGCGAATTACAGTCTCACAATTCCGTATGATGTACACTGTTTACAGTCCTTGCCGAACCCCACGTCGAACTTCCCTACGCTGTGCCAGACACAACGATCAATTCACAGCAGTTTCACCCTGAGACTAGATTCCGCGACGGCCGACAGAGAGAACGAACACTTAGTTCCTCGGACAGAGCACCTACAGAGACTGACCCACAGACAGCCTCCTCAACTCACACTAAACCTCAACTTCAAACCGTCACTGTCCACAGCGGCACTCCATTCTAACGCTGAACTGACTGCCATTCCCAGACTCGTCTGGCCCGCCTTAAATAGGGAGTCCAGTGGTTCCAGGACTGTCCGCAAGCTGGATAGGCACATAAACCTCTCAGCCCCCAATCGTCGCGAAGATTCTGGTAATCGCCGGAGGCTGCCTGGGAGACACCAGAACGAGGTCAGTATATCCCACTACAAGGAGCTCCTTCCTGAAGTGAACACACACGCTCGCTTGTGGGCGGGGTCAAAACAGCCCGCTTCTCGCGGCTCGGAATTAGCACGGTGCACACCGTCGCAATATGATCATTAGCCAAGAGATGAGTTGTATAAGAATAAGTTATTGTTGGTGACTATGCTGACTTTGCTAGCAGTATAGTAACTGGCTGTCTCCTGCCTTAGCTCAGCCGTATATTCCTTTAGTTGTGATTTGTTTGATATTTAAGACAGACAACAGATGAATACTCTAAAGGAAAAGAGAGTACAAATGTTAACACCCTACCAAAGAGTGCATGCACCCTTAAAAGAGCACGTTTGGGAAACTTGCCTAAGTATATAGGCACCGTCCTCACATTCTAGAAACAAACAGTTCCTACTTGCTTGGAAGTTAATTTCCAGTACATTTTGAAACTTCGGATGCTGCCCAATAATACCTTAACATAGCAAGTGTAATTGGCTACCAATGGAGCTGTGCGTTTTCATAATAAAGGCTAGAACATTTTTAGGTTTTCAGGTACGTTCGAAGGCGCATATAAGTTGCTTGTTTTTTTTTGCTAATTGATTTACGTCGCACCGACCCAGATATGTCTTATGGCGACGATGGGATAAGAAAGGCCTAGGAATTGGAAGGAAGCGGCCGTGGCCTTAATTAAGGTACAGCCCCGGCATTTGCCTGGCGTGAAAATGGGAAACCACGGAAAACCATCTTCAGGGCTGCCGACAGTGGGGCTCGAACCCACTATCTCCCGATTACTGGATACTGGCCGCACCTAAGTGACTGCAGCTATCGAGATCGGTATTGCTTGCTTGCTTGTTTTGTTTATCATCTGATTAATATTTAAAATTTTTAGTATTTAGGGTTTGTAGTAAGGATGTAAAGAAGAGGGCATGTATGTCTCTGGTAAGAACCCAACTAGAGTATGGTTCCAGTGTATGGGACGCTCACCAGGATTACTTGATTCAAGAACTGGACAGAATCCAAAGAAAAGCAGCTCAATTTGTTCAGAGTGATTTCCGACAAAGAGAAGCGTTACAAAAATGTCACAAAGATGGGCTGAGAAGACTTGGGAGAAAAGAGACCAGGTGCTCGACTAAGTGGTATGTTTCGAGCTGTCAGTAGAGAGATAGCGTGGAATGATATTATTAGACGAATAAGTTTGAGTGATGTCTTTAAAAGTAGGAATGATCACAATCTGAATATAAAGTTTTAATTCAAGAGGACAAATTGGAGTAAATATTCGTTTATAGGAAGGGGAGTTAGGGATTGGAATAACTTACCAAGGGAGACGTTCAATAAATTTCCAAATTCTTTGAAATCATTTAAGAAAAGTCTACGAAAACAACAGATAGAGAATCAGATACCTAGGTGACTTCCCTACATGCAGGTCAGTAGTGATTGATTGATATATCTGAGTGGAAGATAAATAAAACGAGCTTGTCTTGTCTGGCTTAAATAGTATACACAAAATAATAATATCAATTATTGATTTACATACAGTCAGTAATAATAATAATAATAATAATAATGTTATTGGCTTTAATTTCCACTAACTTCTTTTACAGTTTTCGGAGACGCCGAGGTGCCGAAATTTAGTCCCGCAGGAGGTTTTTTTACATGCCAGTAAATCTACCGACTCAAGGCTGTCTTATTTGAGCACCTTCAAATACCAGCAGACTGAACCAGGATCGAATCTTTCAAGTTGGGGTCAGAAGGCCAGTGTCTCAACCGTCTGAGCCATGCTGCCCGGCTACAGAAGTTGACATCCCACAAAAGAATGCGTGCACTCTTTGGGAGCCCTGCCTATGTGGACCGGCACTGACCTCACGTTCTGGAAACAAAGAGTGCGTACCAGCTTGGAAGTTGATTTTCAGTACATTTTGAAACTCGCCTTTATTTTATGTGTTAAAAAAATCCAGATGCTGCCCAAGAAGACTTCAACACAGGGAAATACTTGAGAAAGTTTCATTGGTTATAAATAAAGCTATGGACCTTCATAATAAAAATTATAGAAGGCTAGAACGTTGAATAAGGTATTTTAGGTTTTCAGGTACATTGGAAGGTGCACATAAGTTGCTCGTTTTGTTTATCATCTGATCTATATTTATACTATGCATAACAATTTACATCTGATTGGAGTTGAAACACCGGGTCCCGTGAGATCTCCGAAGTTAAGCAACATTGGGCGCGGTCAAGATTTGGATGGATTGCCACGCGCTGTTGGTGGGGGTAAGGGAATGGAGGAGCGGAAAGGAACCGGCCACCCTTCCGTACGTAAACTCTGGCTCAGACACACCTCTGGGGAGGTTCAGACCTGCCTTCGCGCAGAATACACCCTTACCCTTACCTCTTGTATGGCTTATACACAAAATAATAATATCAATTATTTATTTACATACAGTCGATTTATATAAGTAAATAATTAGTTTCATGTAAGGTAGTGGGGCCAAATTCCGTCCCCACATCTTATTTCAACCCCTTAGGGATTTCCAGTTTGCACGGTTGGAACGTAATGTTTAGCCGTGCTACAGTGAGGTGGTTCACGTGAGTTACTGTAGCGGCCACAATAATAAATTAGGATATGTTCGTAATTTCGTCTCCCTTCATTTCATTTGTTATTTATGAAGATTGTTATTACTTTCAGATGGGAAAACGTAAGCAGTGGGATAAGGAGGCTGTGAAAAAAGGCTATGAAGACAGTGAGGGACACGATTAAGTGTAACGCCAGTATCCAGTAATCGGGAGATAGTGGGTTCGAGCCCCACTGTCGGCAGCCCTGAAGATGGTTTTCCGTTGTTTCCCATTTTCACACCAAGCAAATGCCGGGGCTATACCTTAACTAAGGGCACGGCCGCTTCCTTCAAATTCCTAGGCCTTTCCTGTTCCATCGTCGCCATAAGACCAATCTGTCGGTGCGACGTAAAGCAAATAGCAAAAAAAAAAAAGTGTAACAATCGTGAAAGTAAAGTGTTTAGCATCCCACGAAAAAAGCCGAAAGACTATGTTAAAAAGAATACCAGGAAAACATTAAAAATGGCCTTCAAGTAATTCATTGTATGGAAAGTGTTCGATCAGGTTAGAAAGAAAAACATATTAAAACTAATTGTACTTTTCGTAACTTTGGCGGGGGACGAAATTATGAACAAAGATCTGGTACCCGTAGTTTAGTTTTTGTAGTGTTTTGGTTTATGTCAAATATTGACTACCTTACGTTATAGAAGTTTCATTGTAACTTCCCCGTAAGTGGAGAATATATTCAGTAATATATAATTTCTAGCCTTATCCATAATATTCCTAAATTTCTTCTTCACCTTCTTCTTAATCTGTTTACCCTCTAGGGTTGTTTTTTCCCACGAACTCAGCGAGGGATCCCACCTGTACCGCCTCAAGAGCAGTTTCCTGAAGTGTGAGACATTGGGTCGGGGGATACAACTGGGGAGAATGAGCAGTACCTCACCCAGGCGGCCTCACCTGCTATACTGAACAGCGGCCTTGTGCGGGGATGGGAAAGTTGGAAGGGATAGACAAAGAAAAGGGAAGGAAGTGTCCGTAGCCTTAAGTTATGTACCATCCCAGCACTTGCCTGGAGGAGAAGTGGGAAACCACGGAAAACGACTTCCAGGATAGCTGAGGTGGGAATCGAACCCATCTCTGCTCAGTTGACCTCCCGAGGCTGAGTGGACCCCGTTTAAGCCCTCGTACCACTTTTCAAATTTCGTGGCAGAGCCGGGAAACGAACCCGGGCCTCCGGGGGTGGCAGCTAATCACACTAACCACTACACCACAGACGCGGACTTCCTGAATTTCTACAAGTCCAAATCTGCTAAAGGAATGAAATATGGGCCATTTTGAGACAATTTTGTCATTTTTGTACATTGATCTTTTTGTCAAAATATCAGTGATGACGGGAACAAATAGAGTTGTAACTGAACAATTACGAAATAAACTATTTCTAGTTAGCGTTCAGAAACACAAAATTCTGCAGACCTCAGGGTGGGAAATTTTGAACAACCTTGTTTACGTTCGGAGAGGTTGCAAAGCCTGGCATTTCTGAAACATGCTCACCCTATGTGTAAGTTTGATCAAGATCCTAAGGAGGAACTTCACGCAATTGCCGGACGAGCCTTTTTAATGTCCAGGCGCGCCCGCCCTCGTTCCGAGGTGGTGTAAGGAAGCCGAATATCTAAATATGGGACGGTATTAAAATTGTCCGCCGTGGTGTAGTGGTTAGCGTGATTAGCTACCACCCACGGATGCCCGGATTCGATTCCATCTCTGCCACGAAATTTGTAATGTGGTACGAGGGCTGGAACAGGGTCCACTCAGCCTCGGGGAGTCAACTAAGTAGAGTGGGTTTTAGAATCCCACCTCAGTCATCCATGATGTGGTTTTCTGTGGTTTTCCACTTCCGTCCCTCTTCCTTTTCTGTCCTTTCCAATCTTCCCATCTCTCCACAAGGCGCCTGTTCATCACAGCAGGTGAGGCCGCCCGGGCGAGGTCCTCCTCCTCAGTTGTTTCACTCTCCAAGACACTGCCCTTGAGGCGATAGAGGTGGGATCCCTCAATGAGTCAGAGGGAAAACTAACCCTGGAGGGTAAACAGATTAAGAAAGAAAGAAAGAAAGAAAGAAAGAAAGAAAGAAAGAAAGAAAGAAAGAAAGAAAAGGTATTCAAATTAATTTTGTAATCGACAAAGTGCGATCAATTTCTCATCTATGAATGTGCAACATTGTGATCTCTTCTTTAACTTGAAATAATGAAAATAACCAGAAACTCAGCTGTAATCCGCCAGAGGAGCGGAATACATTAGCGATAATTCCACTCGCGGAACGTCAAAGAGAAGACGGGTTTAAGTACTCAAAGAGAAAAATAAACGTAAAGGAATGTAGAACGGTGTTAATGCTTGGAAGATTAAAGTGCACTTAAACCCTCACATTTTACTTCACACACATTCTCCGCATTCTTTCATTTCTTTACGGCACACCCACTTTTCTCTCAGGTCGGGGCCATTTACATTCACGACTTGCAGGAATGGAGAATGCTGCGAACTGTGTTTTTAACAGTTAATTTCCTGTTTCTATAGCGTCATACAATAATTTTCTATTCCAATTCAGGTCTAGCGAGAGTGGAAGAATGGAAATGCTTGCAGATGAAAGGCCACATTTGAAACAATTTTGCAACAGTATGTTATTTACACAGCTGAAAAGTTTTCAGTCTGTCGAAGCACGAAATGCAAAATTTAAAACATTAATACGTAGACTTTTACGACCACTAATTGACATATTACATTATTTTGGGGATGTTAGGTCGTATGTATAATTATTATAAACCAGGATCGTCTTCAAGTACGCCTCTGTGGTGTAGTGGTTAGTGTGATTAGCTGCCACCCCCCATGTCCGGGTTCGATTCACGAGTGAAGTGGTACGAGGGCTGAAACGGGGTCCACACAGCCTCGGGAGGTCAACTGAGTAGAGGTGGGGTCGATTCCCTCCTCAGCCATCCTGGAAGTCGTTTTCCGTGGTTTCCCACTTCTCCTCCAGGCAAATGCCGGGATGGCACCTAACTTAAGGCCATGGCCGCTTCCTTCCCTCTTCCTCGCCAATCCCTTCCAATCTTCCCATCCTCCGCAGGGCCCCTGTTCAGCATAGCAGGTGAGGCCGCCTGGACGAGGCACTGGTCATCCCCCGACCCAATGTCTCACACTCCAGGACACTGCCCTTGAGGCGATAGAGGTGGGATTCCTCACTGAGTCCGAGAGAAAAACCAACCCTGGAGGGTAAACGGATTAAGAAGAAGAAGAAGAAGAAGAAGAAGAAGAAGAAGAAGAAGAAGAAGAAGGAGGATCGTCTTCAGAGCAATACTGGACTAAAGAAGGGAACCCGCCAAGTCTAACGACCCGATTTGCCAGAAACGTCGCTCAGTGAACGAGGGACCGAAATAAGCGAACACATGTTTCGGCTTATCCGTAGACACTCGACCGTTTCGGAGAAAATGACGCTCGAAGTTCCGACGTGCATTACATGCCTTTTAGCGCGCATACAGTTCAACCAATGCGGTAGCGCAGCGGCTTTCGCTGCGGCCTCGTACTTTTTAGTTCCGTGTTCAAATCCCGATGAACTGTATATTTTTTCAATTCTTTACTTTCGTCCATTGATGATTACTGCACGAATGGTTTTGTTAAACAGGTCTATATTTTTAAATATCGTTGTCTTTTTTCTTCGCCTATTAATGTTCTGGGTGGTAAATGCATTTTGAAACATCAGTTGTTCTACACTCATTGCACAGCAAACGGATATTGCGGTTAGACGGGACGAAATAAAAATTCACGTATTGATTTATAATCAATTGCAAGAGCCAGTTTTTTGAAAAACCATCCGTTATACGTGGTTTGTAGCAAAAATATTGCCTTCTTTCTTTCTTTCTTAATCTGTTTACTCTTCAGGGTTGGTTTTTCCCTCGTACACAGCGAGGGATCCCATCTCTACCACCTCACGAGCAGTGACCCGGAGCATGTGACGGTGGGTCGCGGATACAACGGGGGAGGAGGACCAGTACCTCTCTCAGGCAGCCTCACATGCTATGCTGAATAGGGGGCTTGTGGGGGGATGGGAAGATTGGAAGGGATCTGAGAGGAAGCGGGGAAAGAAGTGGCCGTGGCCTTAAGTTAGGTACCATCCCAGCATTTGGCTTGAGGAGAAGTGGCAAACCACGGAAAACCACTTCGAGGATGGCTGAGGAGGGAATAGAACCCGTGGCTCCGGGGGTGGCACCTATTCACATTAACCACAGGCAGATAAACTTATTTCCAACACGCAAACTCTTCAGTAATGTTAACGACGTTTCTTTTCTGAGTGACATTACCACCCAGAAAATTAACTGTGGCAAACCTGCCTTCGCGCAATGTTCGTGGTGTGCAAAATTTCTGTTTCGAATGTTCCTACAAGTCCGCCTCTGTGGTGTAGTGGTTAGCGTGATTAGCTGCCACCCCCGGAGGCCCGGGTGCGATTCCCGGCTCTGGCACGAAATTTGAAAAGTGGTACGAGGGCTGGAACGGGATCCACTCAGCCTCGGGAGGTCAACTGAGTAGAGGTGGGTTCGATTCCCACCTCAGCCATCCTGGAAGTGGTTTTCCGTGGTTTCCCACTTCTCCTCCAGGCGAATGCCGGGATGGTACCTAACTTTAGGCCACGGCCGCTTCCTTCCTTCTTCCTTGCCTATCCCTTCCAATCTTCCAATCCCCCCACAAGGCCCCTGTTGAGCATAGCAGGTGAGGCCGCCTGGGCGACGTACTGGTCATCCTCCCCAGTTATATGCACAACCCAGAGTCTGAAGCTCCAGGACACTGCCCTCGAGGCGGTAGAGGTGGGATCCCTCGCTGAGTCCGAGGGAAAAGCCGAACCTGGAGGGTAAACAGATGATGATGATGATGATGATGATGATGATGTTTCTACAATCGGTATCACCCAAGGGAATGCACTGTATCTGCCTGAAAAGTTAATACAAGAATGAAGTTACAAAACATTGCAATCCTTGAAAAATACCATATGTATTCGTATATATATATATATATATACACACACACACACACCATGTGTTCCAGACGCTCATACCAATGTAGTTTTATGCAACCCGCAATATTAATTCCGCCTGACAACATCTGCTCTAAAGGAAAGCTCGGAAAACACACCCGGATATCCTGGTATTTACCTGCTCACCATGAGAGGACACCGTGATATACTCGTATTAAACACTGGAAGGCATGCCTGTGCCTTCTAGATTATATGAACCGGTGAAGCACTAACTTGATAGTGTGACCGCAGTAAACCTAATAAATGCTGTAAGCTGCACAGTGTGCCGTACGGAACCGTAGCGTAGTTGGTAAAGGCGCGGTGGAGAGAGCATATGTGTGGGGTGTGAGGTGGGAGGTTCGCGTCTGGGGCGAAGATTCCGTATTTTTAAAATATTTGTTTAATAAGTACAGTATGACATGGAAATGTAATACTTGCTTTTGAGCAAGTTATGTGTGAATGAATGTGTTTGTAGCCCTAGGAAGGGCCGATTAGTTAGCAGAACGGATGCATACGGACCGGATATAATCGGAAAAAGACTGCCCTGACAATGTTTTATCGCAGTAAATGCTCAATGTGATGACTGTTTTGGTTTATGCACATTCGGACCCGGTGTCTAATAGATCGTCTTGTGCGCTGAAGCATTCCAGGTGTAATTGCTCGGCAGGCGTTCGTGATGAGTTGCCGGCGCTTGAGTGTAAACGATGTTCTTAAAATGTCCCCGCAAGAAGAAGTCTAACGGAGTAAAATCCGGTGATCTGGCGGGCCAAGAAACAGGGCCTCCTCATCCTATCCATTTCCCTGGCAGTTACTCGTTCATATGGTTACGAATGTTTGAAGTCGAATGGGGCGGAGCTCCATCCTGTTGCAACACATCGTCAAATAATCGTGCAAGGACACATCCTCCAGCAGCAGTGGGAGTTCCTGACACAGAAAATGCTGGTAGTGTGGGCCCGTCAAATGAATAAGGTCCAATCAGGCGATCCCTCAGGATTCCACACCACACATTCACTCCCCATCGTACTTGATAGGCCGCCTGTAGCACCCAGTGAGGCTTGTTCGGACTCCAATAGTGCATGCTGTGGCGATTGACGTTCCTGCTATTGTGAAAGCGCGATGCGTCCAAGAACAAGATATGCGATATGAATGCTGCATCATTGTTCAGCCTGCCTAATAGCCACCGACAGAACTCCATTCGAGCTTCGAAATCCCGCCCATGGAGCTCTTGGTGTAGCTCAAAATGGTATGGGTAAAATTTATGTTCATTCAGTATTCGCCAGGTGGACGGCTGGGTGGTGTTCACCTGTTGTGCAATCGCCCTTGAACAGATGTGTGGATTATTAAGAGCTACCTACAGAACGACCTCTTCTGTTTCACCCGATGTAAAGGGCCTATCGCGGACTGGTGGCTGCTTGGAAACACGCCTGTTGTAATTAGGCTTCTTTCAACAAGGCGCAACGTCGTAGCAGTCGGATGTCGCCTGTCGGGATACCGTTGCTAGTACAGACGTAGTGAACCGCACGCGTTTTGTCTTGCTTCCCCATAAATGAGGAGCATGTCAATGTATTTCTCTGTGGAAAACATGCCGAATGACAGCAGAGATTACATTCAGGCCCCAACCAGTGAAATATGCGCAGGAAACAAGTTGAACTACAGCGTCGTTCTACTGTTTGAATGTGGCAAACGTGGGACTGTGTTTACGTATTCAAACATCATACCGATGCAAGAATATCTGAATGATGCAGGATTCGAACCACGGCACCTTCCGTCGATTGCTGGGCGAACGCCTAACCACATCCGCTACGCTAAACTGCTGGGAACATACTGGTAGTAGGACAGGAGTAGAGTACATACGCCATCCGGTTCGGAGTTTAAGACGTTAATTACTGCACTGCTATCTAGTTTTACGCATTGATCTTTCTCTTCTTTTCACCCGATTACGAGACACGACATATTAACATAGTTACATGGTCTAAAGTCTTCGCTACATTATTTCAAGGCGTCATGTTTTGCGAGCGGACGAAATAACCAATCGTTTGAAAAATGTGCTCACTGGACATTAGTACCATACAGTACGCTTACAGGGGAATAGCCACCTTATAACCATATCGCATGTTAGCTGGATTGCATAAAACTGCACTAGAAGGGGTGACTGAATCACACGGTATAAAAACAATACACAGATAACAAATACATAACACTTATTATGACACCCAGTTATAATTTTACAACCAACATAACTCCCTTGTATCCACTAACTTGGTAAGAAACATTCGTGCAGTACTCGTAAATGGACATAAGTAGATAAATAAAATAAAAAATACCGGGTTGAACACGGGACGCAAAATTCTGAAGCCGTGGCGACAGCCGCTGGACCACCGCGTCAATTACACTTCGTACGCTCTGAAATGGCGTATGGATTTTAGTGCCGGGAGTGTCTGAGGACATGTTCGGTTCGCCAAATGCAGGTCTTTTTGATTTGATGCCTGTAGGCGACCTGCGCGTTGTGACGAGTATGAAATGATGATGAAGACGTCACATACACCCAGCCCCCGTGGCAGCGAAATTAACCAATTATGGTTAAAATTCCCGACCCTGCCGGGAATCGAACACGGGATCCCTGTGACCACATGCCAGCACGCTAACCATTTAGCCATGGAGCTGGACATCGTACGTCATTTTCTCGGAAACGGTAGAATGTCTACGGATAAGCCGAAACATGTGTTCGCTTATTTCGGCCCTCTTTCGCCGAATGAAGTTTCTGACAAATCGGGTTCCCATTGTATGATCAGCTTGATACCCTCCACCCGCATCTTGCTAACATGAACCTGTTGGTTGGGGTGTTTCGGGAAAGGCTGATACTTTTCAGCAGAAAGAGTGGTGATTTGTGGTTATTGTCTATTTGACTTTAGGTAAGGAAGCCTATCCTCTAGTCCCCCAACCAACAGGTTCATGTAACAAGGTATGGGCGAAGCCAGCAAGGCCAGCGGCCTGAACTCAGGCAGGTACAGAGGCAGGCGATATCGCATGTATAGAACCGGAGCTGTAATAAGTTAAATATATAAATCTTTCTTTCTTTCTTTCTTTCTTTCTTTCTTTCTTTCTTAAATCGTTTACCGTCCAGGGTCGGGGGAATACAACCGGGAAGGAGGATCAGTACCTCGCCCATGCGGCCTCACTTGCTATGCCGAGCAGGGGCCTTGGTGGGGGATGGAAAGTTTGGAAGGGATAGAAAGGAAGAGTGAAGGAAGCGCCTGTGGCGTTAAGTTAGGTACCATCCCGGTATTTACCTGGAGGAGAAGTGGGTAACCACTGAAAACCACTTCGAAGATGGCCGAGAAGGGAATCGAACCCCCCTCTACTCAGTTGACCTCCAGAGGCTGAGTGGACCCCGTTTCAGCCGGGCCGCCGGTGGTGGCAGCTAATCACACTAACCACTACACCGCAGAGGCAGACTAAGTACATACATCATTTTCAAATCTATTACATTGTTGATAAAACGGACTTTTAGTTGTCACACTTGTTTATAATAATTGACAAGTAAACAATACTGTAAGTTGATATATGCATGCTTAAAGGGAGTAGTGATTGTAATGTTGCGATCCCCCCCCCCACCAAATCTAATTTTCAATTTCAACCTTCAAAATTCCACAATTCATCCTCTTTTAAAACCCGTTATCAGATTTTTCCTAACGCCATTTTGAAAGGTCTAAATGCCGGATTTTTAGGGTAGTGGTTTGGCGTATACAGAGCAATTCCACGCCCCTGTCTCTCATGCTATAAGACATTAGCTTCAAAGTTCTTTCGGACTACCATTTCAACATTCCCGCTGGAATATATTTACCTTGTAGTGGGCTACGCCTCGCATAACGGAAGAAAAAAGTCTGAGAAAATAAGTTAACTTACAATTTTCCTGTACGTCGCACCGACACTGGTAGGTCTTATGGCGACGATGGGATAGGTCAGGTCTAGGAGTGAGAAGGCAGCGACCGTGGCCTTAAGTAGATACAGCCCCACAATTTTCCTGGAGTGAAAACGGGAAATCACACCAAAAACAATCTTCAGGGCTGCCGATGGTGGGATTCGAACCGACTATCTCCCGAATGAAAGCTGATAGTTTCGTAGAGAGATTTTTATAAAACGTGTATCAAATTTGATGAAAATCAACTGGAAAGTTTCTGAAAAATGCACTGCAAATAGTGACAGTGTGAATGATTTACACGTTCAGTTCCTCTTAATAAGATACTACTTTTCAACAGAAATAAATGTATTCCGAATTTTTCAAACCTTACGCCGGGCTCAGCAACTCAGACTGTTGAGGAGCTTGTCCTCTGACAGCAACTTGGCAGGTTCGGTCCTGGCTCAGTCCGGTGGTATTTAAAGTTGCTCAAATACGTCAGCCTCGTGTCAGTGAATTTACTGGCACGTAAGAGAACTCCTGCGGGAAAATATTCCTAGATTTCGGCGTTTCCGAAAACCATAAATGTAGTTATTGGGACTTAAAACCAATGACATTATTGTTACTACTATTTATACATTGAAAATTATTAAGCTTTGTAATTAGTTTGTTAACTTCGGTGTTAATTTCCCCCAGAAATCTTACCTAAGATAATAAAGACATTTGCAATAAGATATAAAATTTGAAAAGTAGAAGAGCAGCCGGAAATGATAAGGTTTCGGTGTATATACTAAAGACAATGTGTTGGGGTACAGCACCATATCTGAAGTACTTATTTGTAAACTGTCTGCATGAAGGAGCTATACCAAATGAATGGAGAGTTGCTATAGTAGCCCCTGTATACAAAGAAAAGGATGGTAAACATAAAGCCGAAAATTACACGCCAGTCAGTATGACATGCATTGCATGTAAGCTTTGGGAAAGCATTATTTCCGATTATGTTAGACATGTCTGAGAAATTAATAACTCGTTCGATAGAAGGCAGTTCGGGTTTAGGAAAGGTTATATTGATTCCAGCAAGATGTAATAGATATCTTGGATTCAGAAGGTCAAATGGACTGTATCGTGACTGACCCATCCAAGGCATTTGACAGGGTGTATCATGGGAGACTAATGACAAAAATGAGTGCAGTTGGACTAGACAAAAGAGTGACTGAATGGGCTGATATGTTTCTAGAAAACAGAACTCAGAGAATTATAGTAGATGAAGCATTACCTGATCCTTTAACCATTAGTAGAGGAATTCCTCAAGGCAGTAATGTTGGACCTTTATGTTTTCTTATCTATATGAGTAAAGAGCTGGAATCAGAGGCAAGGCCTTCTGCGGATGATGTTGTACTGAATAAAGTAATAAATAACTTACAAGATTGTGAGCAACTGCGAAAAGACTTCGACGATGTTGTGAGATGGACAGCAGGCAGTGGCATAATGATAAACGGGGTTAAAAGTCAGGTTGTAAGTTTCACAAATAGTTCTCTCAGTTTTAATTACTGCGTTGATGGCGTGAGAGTTTCTTATGGGAATTACTGTAAGTACCAAGGTCTTAATATAAGGAAAGATCTTCATTAGGGTAACCACATAAACGATATTGTAAATAAAGGGCACATCTCTCTGTACATCGTTATGAGGGTATTTAGGGGTGTTAGTGGGGATGTAAAGGAGAGGGCATATAAGTGCCTCGTAAGACCTCAACTGCAGTAACATATGGGACCCTCACCAGGATTACTTGATTCAAGAACTGGAAAAAAATTCAAAGAAAACAGCTCGATTTGTTCGGGGTGGTCTCCGAAAAAAGAATAGCTTTACGAAAATGTTTTAAAGTTTGGGCTGGGAAGACTTGGGAGAATGGAGATGAGCTACTCGACTAAGAACTATGCTCCGAGCTGTCAGTGGAGAGATTGCGTGGAATAACATTAGTAAATGGCTAAGTTTGACTGGTGTTTTTAAAAGTAGGAAAGATTACAATATGAAGGTAAATTGGTAATTCAAAGGGTCAAATCGGGGCATATATTCGTTTATGAGATGATAAGCTGTGGACTGGAATAATTTACTAAGGGAGATGTTCAATAAATTTCCAATTTCTTTGCAATTATTTAAGAAAAGGCTAGATAAACAACAGATAGGGAATCTGCCACCTGGGCGACTGCCCTAATTGTAGATCAATGGTGACTGATTGCTTGATGATAATAATTTTTCACCCTAATCGTGAAGTTTTTAATTAGAATAAGTAAAATAAACATATTTTTGTTTATAGTGGCGATATACGGTAGTTCTGGATATATCTCAATAGAGTAATAATAAGTTTTACATGTGTTTAATCTGTTTCGTACAATTCATTATTAAGCTGCGTTGAGAATCTCGTGTATCACCTTGTTATAGAGATCCGCTTTGGCTCTGAGTGGAGAACTGTAGTAATATTTACCTGCACAGGGAACTACCGTACAGCACCCTCCTGAAACATTAGTTAACTCCTCGTCTTATTATAACCACAGGGGCGGCCTCTGTGGACCGGTGTCCGATATATGATCCGAAGTTCGTGGAGAACAATGAGAAGTCAGTTGCTAACCTTCCTAAGGTAGTCAAATTTTAAAGGGTGATCTCCGTGAACACGCGATCTGCCAAAAAAGAAAGAAAAAAGACGACCATTCAAAATTTAGCGGAGGGCGAATTATATTATTATATTATATTATATTATACTGTATATTAATTAATTTTGCAAATTATATTTCATATCTTTTTAATAATCACCCCTTTTCCGCAAAGTCCATATTAAGCGAGGTGATTAAAAATCGAATCATCCGGAAACTGATAATGTATTACACTTTGCTTGAACTTCGTGTAATATTTTTCTTTCTTTCTTCTTTCTTAATCTGTTTACCCTCCAAAGTCTGTTTTTCCCTCAAACTCAGCGAGGGATCCCACCTCTACCGCCTCAAGGGCAGTGTCCTGGAGTTTCAGACTCTGGGTCTGGGGATACAACTGGGGATGATGGCCGGTACCTTGCCCAGGCGTCCTCACCTGCTGTGCTGAATAGGGGCCTTGTTGGGGGATGGGAAGATTGGAAGGGATAGACAAGGAAGAGGGAAGGAAGCGGCCGTGGCCTTAAGTTAGGTACCATTCCGGCATTTGCCTGGAGAAGAAGTAGAAAACCACGGAAAAACATCTTCCAGGATGGCTGAGGTGGGAATCGAACCCACCTCTACTCGGTTGACCTCCCGAGGCTGAGTGGACCCCGTTCCAGCCCTCGTACCACTTTCAAACTACGTGGCAGAGCCGGGAATCGAACCCAGGGTGGCAGCTAATCGCACTATCCACTACACCACAGAGGCGGACAATGTTGTTTCTGACCTATAAAAATACCCACATTCTGCCAACTGAAGCCTTCTGCACTGCGTCCCGCATCGTAAAGAATATGCTCAAAAATTCCGGGCGTTGTACGCAAACGGTTTCGAATTTATAAAGAAGACATTTTCTGTACATTGCCAAATAATACAACACATTTGATGGCCTACTATATTAGATTACTCTCTTGACAATGTAACTAGACAACGCTTATTTCTCATTTGATGTAAAAGGAGAATATAAAACCAAACCAACCATGGCACTACAGCCCTTGAAGGGCCTTGGCCTACCAAGCGACCGCTGCTCAGCCTGAACGCCTGCAGATTACGAGGTGTCGTGTTGTCAGCAAGACGAATCCTCTCGGCCGTTATTCTTGGCTTTCTTGACCGGGGCCGCTATCTCACCGTCAGATAGCTCCTCAATTCTAATCACGTAGGCTGAGTGGACCTCGAATCAGCTCGCAGGTCCAGGTAAAAATCCCTGGCCTGGCCGGGAATCGAACCCGGGGCCTCCGGGTAAGAGGAGAATATAATATATTATAATATCACAAATGCCATCCGGTAGCTGAACTCGTTAACCAGGTTCTAGTCCCGTTCATGGCAAACATTTTTACCATCAGAATGTTGGCAGGCAGGGTAGGAGAGGGGATGGGATACAACTTCTAATCACAGGAGGGGTGGTGGTGGTGGTGATTATTGTTTTAAGAGGAAGTCCCGGGCTTAGTGGCTCAGACGGTTGAGGCGCTGGCCTTCTGACTCCAACATGGCAGGTTCGATCCTGGCTCAGTCCGGTGGTATTTGAAGGTGCTCAAATACGTCAGCCTCGTGTCGGTAGATTTACTGGCAGTAAAAGAACTCCTGCGGGACTAAATTCCGGCACCTCGGCGTCTCCGAAAACCGTAAAAGAGTAGTTAGTGGGACGTAAAACAAAAAACATTATTATTATTATTATTATTATTATTATTATTATTATTATTATTATTATTATTATTATTATTATTATTATTATTATTATTTAAGAGGAAGTACAACTGGGCAACCATCCTTTTAACGCTCATCAGAGAGAAAATATGGAAGGGATCCGACACTTCGAAATATGAAGGTATCGGGCAAAGGAAGATAAGAGCCACGGAGGACGTGAAAATAAAAGACCCCCTAGAATTCGCAAAACTAATACCGTCGCGGTTGGAAAGAACAAGATTTCCCTAAGAGAGGTCGGACAGGATAGATGAAAATGAGCAGCGTGGCACAAGTAAGTGGAAGCAATGCCACGACTCATCTAAGGGTCCCGTGTTTGCTAACCCATGCTCCGAAGTTCAGAGCCCCTGAAGCCCCGATTAGTCGCCTTTTACGACAGGCAGGGGATACCGTGGGTGTTATTCTACCGCCTCCACCCACAGGGGGATCTAAACACTAGACTGCGTGCTCACATAATCTTACTTGTTTCCGTAAAACTGATATATTTGTTTCAATCAATCAATCAATCAATCAATGATCATTGATCTGCATTTTCGACTGTCACTATGGTGGCAGATTGCCTATCAGTTTCCCTGGTCTTTTCTTAAATCTTTTCAAAGTAGTTGGAATTTATCAAACATTTCCCTTGGTAAACACGAAACTCGTGTCCTCATTCCGGGGTTGTGCAGCTCTTCTCAGGCACACCCCCACTGGAGGTGAGCAGCAAGTACTATTTCAACCACATACCAGCCCTCCTGCCATTCTTAAATTTCTGGCGGTACCGGGAGTTGAACTCGGGCCCCCGAGGAGGGCAGCTAATAACACTAACCGTCACACTACAGAGGCGGACATTTCCCTTGGTAAATTATTTCCATCACTAACTCTTCTTCCTCTATTTGTTCCAATTCGTCCTCTTGAATTCCAACTTTATTTTCATTTTATGGTAGTAGATACAATTATGAATGCAACTTGTGCGGAGTAAAATATTTCCGCCCATGAAAAAATAAATCTGCCTGCCTCTGGGGTTTAGTGGTTAGCGTAATTAGCTGCCACCCCCGGAGGTCCGGATTTTATTCCCGGCTCTGCCACGAAAATTGAAAAGTGGTACGAGGGCTGGAACGGGGTCCACTCAGCTTCGGGAGGTAAATTGAGTAGAGGTGGGTTCGATTCCCACCTCAGCCATCCTCGAAGTGTTTTTCCGAGGTCGCACTTCTCCTTTAGGCAAATGCCGGGATGGTACATAATTTAAGTCCACGGCCGCTTCCTTCCCTCTTCCTTGTCTATCCCTTCCAATCTTCTTCCAATCTTCCCATCCGCGCACAAGGTTCCTGTTCAGCATAGCAGGTGAGACAGCCTCGGCGAGGTACTGGTCACCCTCCCCAGTTGTAACCCCCGACCGAAAGTCTCACGCTCCAGGACACTGCCCTTGAGGCGGTAGAGGTGGGATCTCTTGCTGAATTCGAGAGAAAAACCAACCCTGGAGGGTATGCAGATTAAGAAAGAAATGAAATGAAATGAAATGAAATGAAATGAAATGAAATGAAATGAAATGGAGTATGGCTTTTAGTGCCGGGAGTGTCCGGGGACATGTACGGCTCGCCAGGTGCAGGTCTTTTGATGTGATTCCCGTAAGCGACCTGCGCGTCATGATGAGGATGAAATGATGATGAAGACGACACATACACCCAGCCCCCGGCCAGCGAAATTAACCAATTATGGTTAAAATTCCTGACCCTGCTGGGAATCAAACCCTCCTGTGACCAAAGGCCAGCACTTTAACCACTTAGCCATGGAGCCGGAGAAGAAAGAAAGAAAGAAAGAAAGAAAGAAAGAAAGAAAGAAAGGAAAACAAATTTAGCTTGCGCTGTAGTTGAAATAATAACTATCTGTAACATGTAAACTGTGGCTTGATACACTATTAACTGCAGGGAGATCGTGTTATTTCGTCAAAAATATAGCTGATGACAGCGGAGAACAGAACTGCAGCTGATGCAACAAAATAAAAATAGTAATGTTGTGTGTGACACACCCGGCTGCACTTTCTGAGTGTTCCTCGTCCGGCGCAGCTCTCAAAGTGTGTCACAATTTATGAGCTCCTTTTCCTCCTACAAATGTACACATGAACGCAAACTTCCCCCTCTTTTTTTTACATGTTCCGCCACAGAGCTTGAGAAAGTTTGTGAGCTGAGTGCCATTAACCGTTATGTAATGGTTACAGGATGGGAAAAAGGAGGCTGAGAGAGATTTTAAAAATAAATATTAAACATATTTTAAAAGTAATATTTTGTGGCTTAACAAGCCCGAACTACAGCTGTTGCCGAGAGGCAAAATGGAGATGGCTTTCAGCTGTGTCGTCTAAATATCAATGATCAGTGCCAGCGGGAAAAATAAGCTCAATCGTTCATCAGGCATCAGTTTGTGTTAGACATACTTGGAAAGATAAAAAATGGTTGGCAGTCCTAGTTAGTGCATGTGTAGTGACGGGGCATTATGTTTTCATGAAGTAGAACTGTCAGAGGGCAATAAATTAGCCCCTGTGTCCAGTGTGTCAAGGAATTTGTAAACAAAGAAATCCCCAGTGATTCTCTTTGACTGACACGTTTACGGCCATTAGAGACCACAATAAACGATTAAACATTTTTAGAAGCTTTCTTTGTAGCCCAGTATCGTTGAATTCTCTCTCCGGCAGCCATCCGCTCTTCTGCTATTCTTCTTTACGAAAGCCCTGGTTTCGGAACTTGGTTCCGTTAATGTTTTCATGATTTAGTCCAATTTTTCAGACCCCTTCTGACCTCTCTGAACCACTTACAATATGTATTAGGTGTACCATCGAGCATGGTAAAATTTTTCTTAGTGAACCGCTTGTCATGCTTTCAAAATAGGTGACCATAGAACTTGAGTCGTCGCTTCTTGATGGATTCCATCAGTCGTTCGGTTTTCTGATAATATAGTTTGTCTCGTCTTCGCAACCTGTATTGTCCAGCCACGAACTTTGAGCCCATTATTCGTCGTCTACTGATGTCCTCCCACGCCATCACTCCACTGACAGCTCGGAACATACCACTTAATCGAGCAGCTCGTCTCCTTTCTCCCAAGTCTTCCCAGCCCAAACTTTGCAACATTTTTGTAACGCTACTCTTTTGTCGGAAATTACCCAGAACAAATCGAGCTGCTTTTCTTTGGATTTTTTCCAGTTCTTGAATCAGGTAATCCTGGTGAGGGTCCCATACACTGGAACCATACTCTAGTTGAGGTCTTACCAGAGACTTATATGCCTTCTCCTTTACATCCTTACTACAACCTCTAAATACCTTCATAACCATGTGCATAGATCTGTACCCTTTATTAACAATCACATTTATGTGATTACCCCATTGAAGATATTTCCTCATATTAACACCTAGGTACTAACAATGATCCCCAAAATGAACTTTCACCCCATCAACGCAGTAATTAAAACTTAGAGGACTTTTACTATTTGTGAAACTCACAACCTGACTTTTAACCCCGTTTATCATCATACCATTGCCCACCGTCCATCTCACAACACTATCGAGGTCACCCTGCAGCCGCTTACAATCTTGTAACTTATTTATTACTCTGTACAAAATAACATCATCTGCAAAAAGCCTTATCTCTGATTCCACTTCTTTACACATATCATTGATATATATAAGAAAACATAAAGGTCCAATAGTACTGCCTTGAGGAATTCCCCTCTTAATTATTACAGGGTCAGATAAAGCTTCGCCTACTCTAATTCTCTGAGTTCTGTTTTCTAGAAATATAGCTACCCACTCTTTTTTCTAGTACTATAGTACTCATTTTTGCCAGTAGTCTTCCATGATCTACCCTATCAAATGCCTTAGATAAGTCAATCGCATTACAGTCCATTTTGCCTCCTGAATACAGGATATCTGCTAAATCTTGCTGAAATCCTCCAAGCTGAGCTTCAGTGGAATAACCTTTCCTAAACCCAAACTGCCTTCTGTCAAACCAGTTATTAATTTTGCAAACATGTCTAATATAATCAGAAAGAATGCATTCTCAAAGCTTACATGCAATGCATGCCAAACTGACTGGCCTGTAATTTTCAGCTTTATGTCTATTACCCTTTCCTTTATAAACAAGGGCTACTATAGCAACTCTCCATTCATTTGGTATAGTTCCTTCAACCAAACAATAATCAAATAAGTATTTCAGATATGGTACTATATCCCAACCCATTGCCTTTAATATATCCCCAGAAATCTTATCAATTCCAGCTGCTTTTCTAGTTTTCAACTTTTGTATCTTACTGTAAATGTCATTGTCATCAGAGGTAAATTTTAATACTTCTTTAGTATTATTCATATCCCCTGTCTGGACAACATCCTTGTAACCAACAATCTTTACATACTGCTGACTGAATACTTCTGCTTTTTGAAGATCCTCGCATACACACTCCCCTTGTTCATTAATGATTCCTGGAATGTCCTTCTTTGAACCTGTTTCTGCCTTAAAGTACCTATACATACCCTTCCATTTTTCACTAAAATTTTTATGACCACCAATTATGCTTGTCATCATGTTATCCTTAGCTGACTTCTTTGCTAGATTCAATTTCCTTGTAAGTTCCTTCAATTTCTCCTTACTTCCACAACCATTTATAACTCTATTTCGTTCCAACCTGCACCTCCTCCTTAATCTTTTTTCTTCTCTGTTATAATATAGTGGATATATACCATTCCTTACCACCTTTAAAGGTACAAACCTATTTTCACATTCCTCAACAATTGGTTTAAAACCATCCCAAAGTCTGTTTACATTTTTATTTACCATTTTCCAGCGATCATCGTTACTTTTAAGAACTCCCTCATGCCTGTTTCGTCAGCCATATGCTACTGCCTAATAGTCCTAATTGTAATAGCTTCCTTTCTTTCACATTTATTTTTAACTACGACAAAAATAGCTTCGTGATCACTAATACCATCTATTACTTAGGTTTCTCTATAGAGCTCATCTGGTTTTATCAGCACCACATCCAAAATATTCTTCCCCCTAGTTGGTTCCATCACTTTCTGAATCAGCTGCCCTTCCCATATTAACTTATTTGCCATTTTTTGGTCATGCTTCCCGTCGTTCGCATTACTTTCCCAATTGACATTTGGTAAATTGAGATCACCTGCTACAATCACATTTCTTTCCATGTCGTTTCCCACATAGCCGACTATCCTATCAAATAATTCCTAATCCGCGTCATTGCTACCCTTTCCCGGTCTGTACACTCCAAATATATCAAGTTGCCTATTATCTTTAGAAATGAGCCTTACACCTAGAATTTCATGTGTCTCATCTTTAACTTTTTCGTAGCTTACAAATTCTTCTTTCACCAGAATTAATACTTCCACTCCCACCATTCCTATCCTATCTCTACGATACACACTCCAGTGCCGTGAGAAAATTTCTGCATCCATTATATCATTTCTCAGCCATGATTCAACTCCTATTACAATATCTGGTAAGTATATATATCTATTAAATTACTTAATTCGATTCCTTTGTTTACAATGCTTCTACAGTTGAGCACAAACATTTTTATGTCATCCCTACTTGATTTCTAGTTCCCTGTTCGCTTATCACCGCTCCCTAGGCCACCCCGTTTCCCTGAATGTACCTGCCTATAACCCTTCTACACAAATTTCCTAACTTATATATACCACTGCGGTTTAAGTGAAGGCCATCTGAGCGCAGCTCCCTGTCTCCTACCCACCCATTAGGATCTAGAAATTTCACTCCCAGTTTCCCACATACCCACTCTATAGTCTCATTTAAATCCCCAATCATCTTCCAGTCAGTATCCCTCCTACACAGTATTCCACTAGTAACAATCTCCGCTTCCTTAAACTTTATCCGTACTGCATTTACCAGATCCCACACATCTCCAAATATGTTGGTACTTATCTTCCGAAGGATCTTCCTCTAAAACGTCCCAGCTTTTCTCAGACCAGCCTTTCCAGTAACTTAGAGGCATTCACATTCGGGTTTAATCGCCGTGTTTTAATGTGTGAGTTTAGTCGCGTCTGTATCAAATGTGAACAAATTCTTAGGCTTGCTACCCCAAGCTACTCTGCAATAAGCAAAGCAGTTTTGCAAAGCAAGTGTGCACACGTACTGAGCACGCTTACCATAGAGGACCAAAACGTGGGCTTACTTAAGCCTGACAAGCTTCGTGGGACCCATCTGGACTGCCGAACTTGACAAGAGTGTAAATGGTGTTTGATATCGATGCAACGTGAGTTAGTGTTGCTACATGGTGAGGTCAGGGTTTATTGGCGACTAAAATATACTGCGTTGGGGGAAAATAACCCCCAAATGCATCTCCGGCTTTCCTGTATAGCAAGGTGGGTGCTGAACATGCCGCCAAATGTTCATCCAGCGCGAGGGTCTACAGTTGCTCGGGGAATTTAATCAGTGATAAACGTTAACGTCTTGATGCACAAAGACTTCGTGACTTCATAATAACACACACACGCGCGGTAATTTGTCCATGCATTACATATTGGTATGCAATATGTACGAGAAGATTGCAAATTAAGGAAGCAAGTGGCAAAATTACACGTATAAAATATGTGCTTAGCTTTGCAATTGTTTGTTTTTGTGGGAGAGGAGATTACCAAATTATTGAATCTATTCCAGGAAGTTCACTATAAAATGAGCCTATTGTATTTTTTGTATTTATCACTTGAACAGTACTTACAGTATGTATCTGTTCCTAATCTTCTTCGGTAATTCCATAATACATTGCAGTTATGATTATATTTACTTCAATTGTAATTATGTTTCTTTAAATATTGAAGTACTAGCAAATGTACCCGTGGTTCGCTACGGTATTCTACATTGTATTCGAATATCGAAGTAAATGCTGTACATAGAGTAAATAAGATTGTTTTGAAATTGCATGTCTCTTAGCGTTATCCGAGAAACAGCATGGGCAGGTCCCCATACGTTGTTTCCAATGTAAAGTGTTTGTTACGGATTTGTGATGATAAGGGCAGGCTCACTTGCCTACTGCCATTCACAATCGAGTTGGGAAATTTCATTATAATTGCAGGCCCCATTGCGTACTGCGCGGTCACAATCGATTTGGGGAGTTTTCGTTACAATGGGAGGCCCCTTTTCCTACTTCCAGACAGATTACAGTTGGGGAGTTTTCATTAGAATGGCAGACAAATTCCCTACTACCAGTCGAAATTGAGTTGTGCAGTTATCATTATAATGACAGGCCCCTTTTCCTATTGCCAGCCAGCTTACTGCCAGGCACACAAATTTGGTGAGTTTCCATCAAAATAGCAGGCAACTATGCCTAATGCCAGTCACATTTTAGATGGGTACATTTGTTTATAATGCGGGCAACCTTGCCTACAACCAAACACAATCGGCTAGCGGAGTTTTAAACAAAACTGCATGCTCCCTTGCCTTTTGCAAGTCAAATCGAGAAGTGAATTATTCATTACAATGGTAGGCTTTCCTTACTAATGTCAGTTACGCAGGAGTTGGTGAAGGACCCCATTCCTACTGCCAGGCAAAGTCGGTGTGGGGAGGACTGATTACAATAGCTAACACACCATTTCTCGATCGCTACAAATCTATATCAGTGAATATATATAGGTCGACATACGAAAGTATATGCTTGTTTACAATATTGCAGACCTTCTGTTACAGATTAACTGCTGCTAAACGGTACGTCATATCGACAAGGGATTGTACCATAAGACGCCGGATTTAGCGGCCTAAATGGCTGGTCCTAATATCTCATCTATTTATGGGTTAGACTGAGTTAGAAATGTTGAATAGGGTAGAATTTGTGTAAGAATATCTCACATTGCATTACTTTTTGGATAATTATATGACAGCTACATACATGTGATTTGGCTGATATATGGCTACTGGGTGGGCCAATTTTCGTGTAGAGTTTGATCATTCTATCTTTCTTATAAGTGATTGAAACTATAAATTATGCATGTGAAAAGCCTAAATTTACTTAACATCGAGAAATAGAGAAAAATCAAACGTAAAAGGGATACAAGTCATAAGACAAAGGTTGTAGACCACTTCAAATTGAACGCAGATTGTGCCATTCGTTATGTGATAAGACTTCGTGAAGGTCTGCACCATCATTAACATTTCTTCCATATTTCGATATTCTTCTGGGATAAAAAGTGAAAAATTTAAAGATCTTGGAAGTTTTCCGTCCGTTACAGGCTAAAATGTATAATTTTGCCAAATTTCAATGTTCTTGTTCGTCTGGCAGATTATGCTGCAATCTGGATTTTTTTTTGCTAGGGGCTTTACGTCGCACCGACACAGATAGGTCTTATGGCGACGATGGGATAGGAAAGGCCTAGGAGTTGGAAGGAAGCGGCCGTGGCCTTAATTAAGGTACAGCCCCAGTATTTGCCTGGTGTGAAAATGGGAAACCACGGAAAACCATCTTCAGGGCTGCCGATAGTGGGATTCGAACCTACTATCTCCCGGATGCAAGCTCACAGCAATCTGGATTTTGGGCGAGGAGGGTAAAATTAGGACTTTCAGGAAACTAAACCAAATAAATATGCAGATGGTCATTATTATCCCTTAAACGGGTAGCTGTAAGAAAATTTAGCCAAAATAGTCAACGTACAGGCACACAGTCGTTACGATTTTATTTATATAGATAGATAAGGAATCTGCTCCACGTACAACACCTTTTGGGCTATGTCCGCTGGACTTAACCTGCAAAACCGACCGTTCATGATATCTCCCTTATTATTCCTCCTCTCGAAAAAATGCACACGAAAAAAAAAGTTTCAGAAATGGATTTCCGTCAAGTTTGGTCGATTTCCAGTCAGGTTGGTCTTGTACTGTATATTGTGGAAGAGTAAAAACACCATTTCGGTTCCCTATAAACCTCCAGTCCATTCATGGAACATGAAATGTTACTCACCTTTAAATCTTCCTTTGGACAGGTGGTTGCTAAATATACAGTTTGGTTCAACTATCTTCTAACTTTTCAAGTTGTAAGAAATACGCTTTACACGCACCCGCTCATGAGTTAAGTCCGGTGTGACTTGAACCGAAAAACGGTCCGTTGATGATATCTCCCTTATTAATCCTGGTATCGAAATGATGCGCATGAGAAAAAAGGCTTATAAATTAATTTCCATTAAGGCAGGCGTATTTCCATTAGGTTTGGTTGTGTATATTTTGTGGGAGTGCAAAATAACGGCCTCACTTTCGTATAAACCCCCGATCATTTCAGGGATTTAGAAACAATACTTGTCCTAAAACCTACCCAAGGACAGGTGGATTCTAAATATGAAGTTTGGTGGAAATATATCTAGTAGTTTCCAAGTGATAGACAAACAGACAAACAAACAGATGAACATACACCAAAGCTAAAAATATGCAGATGGTTATTATTACACCTGAAACAGGTAACTGTACGGAAATGTCGCCAAAACATTCAATGTCTAGACACACTCTAGAAGTGCAGACCTTTTTTTATCGAGAGTTACTGCTTTGAAACTGTACGATATATCTACAAACGGACTTCACCATCAAACGCCTCTTTCAGTGTTCTACATGGTTAGACCTATGAATTCTTCTCGTATCTCTTATATGTATGGGTTAGATTGAGTTACAGTCATTGAATGGGGGGAAATTTTGTACAGTTTTCACTTACTACTTTTTATTTTTGATACTAATGTGAGAGCTAGAATCATACAATTCGGCTATCACATGGCCACTGGCCATGTCAATGTGCGTGCCGAATGTCATGATACTATATTTCCTGCAACTGTGCCAAATGATAACATATACGTGTAAAAGCACCAAATTAACTTGAAATCGAGAAATACAGCTCTATTTAACGTATAAGGGATAGAAATACGACAAAAAGTCATAGGACCAAAGTTGTATATCTCTCCAAAATGAAGCGCGATTGTGATTTCTGATTTGTGATACGACTTACCGATTAGCCTCCAATTATCCCGAAACGGAGTTCTGCACCGTCGTTAAAATTGCCTCCATATTTCGATATTTTCCGGGGCCAAAACTTATACATTTGCTTAGCTTTGAATAATTCCTCAAAGAAGAGTGTGTCCAGCTTTCGGGATTAGCACTCGAATACATACGGAGTAATTAATGAATAAAATAATACAGCCGGATAACGACAAATATGTAAATACTAAGTGAATGAATTGAAAAATAAAATGTCCTCCAATAAATTATTCTTATGTGAGTTATGGATGTATAAAGTGGTAACAGAGGAGAAATTTAAGCGCGGGGATTCTTAGGTAAACAGATAAGAAAATTACTAATGGTGTTATTACTTAAGCTGGTCGAGGACAGTTATAACCTCCAACGATATTCCGCCAATAGCCCGCAGAACGGGCGATTGACGCCTCTCTTGCTTTCTACCCAAGGAACAATCACGAATTTAAAGGAATGATGACGAAAATAGCAAAACGTTACTTCCCTACTGGCAAGCAGTCAGAGACGTTGCCATGGTAACCTGTAGGTTGGTTGTCGGTCTGTCCGTCACTCAATTGCAGAGCATGATACCCGCAGAAAATAGTAAGTTTCCCCGTCATTTGAAGAGTAAGGTAAATAATGAACATAACGAAAGTTATTTATAATGAAGAGATGTTCCATATACTGTCCACAGAGTTTAAAGAAAATCAATAGTATAAGAGAAAATGGAGAAAAACCGTTCTGGTTTTCCTGTAAACCCCCCGTCTGTACGAAGATTTTAAAATTATATGCAATTCGAAACCTTCCTCGGGATGAGCACACTCTAAATATGAAGTTTGGTTGAGATCTATCCATCCTTTTCGTTGTGATGGTGGAGCAAACGGACAAACAAACAGACACGAAAAATAAAAAACCACCGATTTGGTCTTTAGTTGACCTAAAACGGATAAGTATCGGAAAAATTGGCAAAACAAACTAAATTACAGACAGCGGACCCCTACAACTTTATTTATATAGATGAGGGATAAACATGAGCACGTTGAAAAGTGCAGACCTCCACGTCAAGATTCATAACTCCAAAATGCTGCACGATATTAACAAACTATTTGCGTCATCAGACGTCCCATTTATTGTTCTGCATGTTTGTTTCTAAACCATTTCCTCGGATCTCCCATATTTAGGGGGTAAATAGACTTCAAAAATTTCAATAGGCGGAAATTTAGGTACATTTTTAAAGTTGAACATTACTTCCTGCATGCTTATGTATAAGCTAGAATCATGAAATTTGGTCCACATATGGCCTTTGATCGTGTCAATGTGCGTACCCAAGTTGATGATCCTATAATTCCCATACGTGTGTCAAACAATGAAATATACTTGTAAAAATCACCAAATTTACGAACAATCCAGAAATACGGCCAAATCTAACGTATAAGGGAGAGAGATACGACAAAAAGTCATAGGACCAAAGTTTTAGATCACTCCGAATTGAACAGAGATTGTGCCATCCGTTTTGTGATACGACTTACCGTTTAGGCAACAAATACCTCAAAGGGAATGTCTCCACAGTCATTAAAATTGCCTCCATATTTCGATATCTTTGGGGGTAAAAAGTAAAAAACTTGAACATCTTGGAATTTTTCCGTCGGTTAGGGACTAAAAGCTATAATTTCACCAAATTTCAATTTTCTATCTCTTCTGGCAGGTTGTGCCGCCATCTTGATTTGGGGAAACGGGGGATAAAAATTAGGAAATTCCTGAAAATTTGTAAGCTCACGAAACCCACAGGTTGTCGCTTTGGATAAATTATACGACTGCGTTCTTATGCTGAGCCCAAAATTTGAGGCCCCCAGCGTGTCCCCTTCAGGGAATTTTGAATATTTTCGATTTTTCTAGGGATCCTGGGGTCATCAGCGTCTCCCGCACCAAATTTCAAATTTCTGAGATTTCTGGAAGTCCCTCATTAATTCACGTCTTTTTTTCATTTTAATATATATATATATATATATATATATCGCTCCAGACCGACTTGCTTTTATATATAGAGATTTTGTTCACAAACCCTGGTATTTATTCAGGTAAACATTTTTGACGGAGTGAAATGTTATTTGTTAATTAGTTACATGAGACGTCTGTATTAGGAAGTAAATTTAAACATAACTTGGTAATGACTAAGATGTCAAATAATCATTACGTACATGAAGGAATGTGTTGACGAATCCTATATAAATTCAGACAAGTAACCGCATTCCTGCCTGCATTCACCGGGAGTCTCATATCAAAACTCCCGCTGTGGGTGGGGGTGGTAGAATTACATCTTGTCGCAAGAGGGGACTAAAGGGGGCCCCAAGGGCTCTCAACTTGTGGGCGTGGGTTGGCGACCACGGGGCCCCTAGCTGAGTCCTGGCAGTGCTTCCACTTACTTGTGCTAGGCTTCTCACTTTCATCTATCCTATTTGACCTCTCTTGGTCAACTCTTATTCTTTTTCAACCCCAACAGTGTTAGAACATTCGAGGCCTAGGGAGTCTTTCATTTTCACGCCCTTCGTGGCCCTTGTCTTTCTTTGGCTGACACCTTCATTTTTCGGAAGTGTCGGAACCCTTCTATATTTCTCTCTCTTATTAGTGTTAAAAGACGATGGTTGCATAGTTGTACTTCTCTGAAAACAATAATACCGTGCGGCTAGGGGCGCGCAGCTGTGAACTTGCATCCGGCAGATAATGGGTTCGAACCCCACTGTCGGCAGCCCTGAAGATGGTTTTCATACCAGGCAAATGCTGGGACTGTACCGTAATTAAGTCCACGGCCGGTTCCTTCCCACTCCTAGGCCCTCCCTATCCCATTGTTGCCATAAGAACTATCTATGTCGGTTTAATGAATCGGCTGTAATCAATAAATAGGAATGTCCCGGCATTTGGCTGGAAGTCAAAATGGGAAACCACAGACAGCCTACGGTAGCCTCCAGAATGTTGATCTTGGGTCCAAAGTTGTAGCGCATTAACTCGCGAGGCTACTCTGCTCGCTTGTACGTTTTCTTTATGACTTTTAATACAGTCATCGAAAAAAAGAGTACACATATTTAAAAAAACCGCTGCTTGAAGTAGAATAAACATTTTGAGGTGACTGTGTTGTTAAAGTGAAGAAATTTCTATGTGTGCCCCATTAGTGGGATGGCAAACATCTTGTCTCATACGATGGAGCGTGTCTAGAGTGCGATGGCAGCAGTGATCCTTTTTTCTGAGGTACGCTAAGCCACGTATATTCTCACCGTAACAATGCTCTTAGTATGTCCGCAGAAGAAGCAGTCCACTGATGCTCCTACCCGGCTTGCTCATGTTCCTTTGGTTACACATCCTGTTTTTAAAAATATTATTGCACCAGTAGTACCGGCGAATGGATTTATAGTTCGACACATCGCGACAGTGGTATGTTACGTTGAACAAGCACTTTGATTAGGATACCGCGAATCAAAGCAGGCAATGAGCATTTAGCTGAGCGATCCGCATGGTACTGGCCTGTCAATACAGCACACGTGCGAATGCGCTATTCATAAGGGAGATATACATTATCCAATCAAGTTCAGGCAAGGACTACTAGGAGAAGTTTAAAAACTCCGCAATCACCTCAACATGCACATTCAACTTGAAGCAGCATTGTTTAAATACGGGTATTCAGTTTCGATGAAGCTGTACTTCACTAATACGTAATTGTACCGCTATTTCAGTGCCTCGTGAAATTGGAGATAATATTGTAGATATGTTTAAAAGTTATTAGTGTGAAAGAGAAGAAACGAATGAATTTTACTTAGTCACTTATAGGAGTCTCCAATATTTCCTGTCAGCGGCCTGTACTAGTTAGGCAGGAAGAAGGAGAGGGACACAATGAAAGGGATTAATCAAAAGTCATTTTCAAGCATTCCACACCACTCACTGTTGAATCAAATAATAGCATCTACAAATCAGTACGGGCTTAGTGTTGATAAGGCAGCAGAAAGGAAGCAGGAGTCATGAAAGGTATTCCACTGGATCGCGCAAGTGACTGCGAGAGACTACACAGGTAATCGCCTATCACTCGCACCAGGTGCAGACTAAGTTGCTCCTTCCATGGCCTTACGGTTCAATGGCGGAACGCGGCACAGTAAGTACAGTGAGTTTCTCTCATTGGTCAGCTGGCGGGCGCGCGGTGCATGCCGTTGACTCATCACTCCCCGCTCCGCGGCTTAGCAACAAGCATGGCACCTTCCTCACTCTAAGCACGTGTCTTATAAGAGGAGATTTTGAAAATATTCTCCTCACACATCCACGTATTTCTGGAATCACGTTATTAAACTGCGATTCGGGGAAGTTAGAGTATAACAGCGTTTTGCTCCATCTGATTGCAGATTTAAAGAAATAATTCAGCGTATTTCATTGAATATGTTATAACAATAAGTCGTAGTTAAATTTCTCTGAGGAGGAGCGCGACAATACCATACCTGGAATAAAGAATTTTTGGCAGGGCCTGGCAAAATATGTTAAGCGGGAAGAAAATGTTCGAAGGTTCCGAAGGTTGGAGACCCTTGGGTTATAGGATAAACGATCACTTTTCCAATTAGTTAACAAATATACTGTTCATACTTCATAAACGAAACTGTGCTGGAGTATTATGAAAAATAATGTGTTTCCTTAATGAAATCCCTTTATGATTATATGTTTATTTCTGTGGCAAATTTCATAAATGACGACTTTTGTCTTATTTAATGCCGTCTTGCAGCTTGTGGATATTGTATACAAACTCTACATTTATATACAATTCGTGTGTTTTATATTGTGTTTATTAATCGTGTCCAACACATCTCCTCTTTCCCTACGGGGTCGGGTATGAATTGAGGTGAATCTTCGTAGCGAGTTTTTACGAGAAGATGTTCTTGACGTTAGCCTCATCAGAGGAGTTTAAGAGACGAAATAAACGACGTGATGATAGGATAAAGCAAGAGGGTGAAATCCTGTGCCGGAACATAGCCTACTTCTGTCGGATAGCATCAAGGATCTGTTCAAGGCGTAAAGTCACCACCCGACGGACGAATCACCATCAACCCTCACTCCATATGGACACTGCGGGGAGGTTTGGAATTGATTCCAGATCTTTGGCCCGCAATCTAGTGATTAGAAATTAGAAATTGTTTACCACTACGTCTCCTACCCTGCCAGCCAACATTATGGTGAAAATAATTTCGACCAGTGGGACTCGAACCAGCTAACCCCAGCGTCAAACCATATAGGCCTAGTCTTTGCGCCTTAACCATTATAACCACCAGGTGAATTAATGAAATACAAACGTAGATCATAAGACAACTGAACTAGTGGCGGAGAGTTTCCATACGGAAAACTGCGCCATATCAACTTTCTCTCGATATTGAAAGTGAATGCGGCAACTGCTAACCACCTTCATATTTTATCTATCCATTATACATACCGTGTCACGAATGTGACGTACGGACGTGAATCATAGATAACTGGAAAAAGTCACATACACAACTCCCAAGTGTTTGTGAACCGTTGCCAGCAGCGTATCATCAGCGAAAGGTGGCCTGAGATAATCATAAACGAAACTCCGTGGAAGGAAACCAACCAGATACTCATCGATATGGAAATCAGGAAAATAAAATGAAGATGGATAGGTTATACATTAAGAAACCAGGACGGAGCAAGTTGAAAAGCCGGTCTTAAAATGGACTCCAACAGGAAAAAAGGAGCGTGGAAGATCCATGAACACTCGAAGGTGAACAGCTAGAGAGGGACTGATTGGAAGTGGATAAATCTGGGACGAAGCAAAGGACCTGGGAGCAGAACATACCGAATGTAAAGACTTCCTCGATGTCCTTCGACCACAAAGAGAAATAGGAATTAGATAGATAGCTAGCTAGCTAGATAGGTAGATAGATAGATAGACAGATAGATAGATAGATATATAGATAGATAGATAGATAGATAGATAGATACATTGGTAGATAGATAGACAGATAGATAGATCGCTAGCTAGATATACACATTTGTAGCTAGATAGACAGATAGGTACAAAGATAGATAGAGCGATAGATAGATAGATAGATAGATAGATAGATAGATAGATAGGTAGATACATTGGTAGATAGATAGACAGATGGATAGATCGCTAGCTAGATATATACATTTGTAGCTAGCTAGCTAGCTAGCTAGATAGATAGATAGATAGATAGATAGATAGATAGATAGATAGATAGATATATAGTGTAACGTGTTCAAATCGCTTACCTAATTTTTCTTCTACGCTCAAACCCAACGCACCGTCTCGCTACACGAACTGTCTGCTTTCACGCCTGCCGCTTGACTGCTTGGACTGTTTCATCGCTCCGCGCGAGGCCCTGTGACGTCATCGCTTCTAGCATGTTCCACGGCAACCTCGGTTCCGTACATATATGGGCTCCGTGTGCTTGTTCGATGTTCGGGTGTGGATAAAATGTTGTAATAGGCAGTGGAATCTCTGGAAGTGTGCACGGCTGGCCCGTGTACATACTGGTTTTAAATTTCTCCGTTCTACATACTGGTTGAGCAGACTTCATATTTCTCCTCATATTAACATTCATTCTATTTTGCCCTTTTTCTTCAGCTTGTTAATTGGAATCCGAACTTTAGTCCTTTTTAAGGGCATTACCAAATTTACATGGTGGTAAAATTCAAACTCCGAACTCGAGATAGAAAGGTGAATCGAGAATGTGGACTGGACTCGCGATGTGTAATGTGTGAACTTTGCCTTCCATTCATGTGATGTGGGAGCTTCGCGGCCTGATCAGCACTTTATCTCCTTAACCCTCCTGATTTTTCTTCTCTCTTCGCCTCATTGCCCTCCTTTGCCTTTCCTTTCCTTTATTATTTTTATCCTTTTGTTTACCTTTGTTATTTATGATGGTGTATCGCGGTCTGCTAACCCTTTTATGATGTATCTACACTGGGTATGGTCGAGATTCATATGTTTCCCTATATTGTCTAAGCTGAACCACGAATCTGGGGGATTGTGGTAGTATCTTACAAAGTACTCCTTTTTTCGTATTGTAAATCTATTTTCAATTGATATTACTGCCAATTTTTTTTGAACTATCTTATTCCGGTTCATCAAATGGGCCTCTTATGGGAGCTTGTATGTAAGCAAGAACATTGATTTGCTCAGGTTTAACCTTTTCACTCGAATTTGTACGAGTCAAGATATTTGTAATTCACGGGGCATTTACCCCTTTGGTTGTACCTCAAAGACAGTTGTAATTCTCGGGGCATTTATCCCTTATTGTAACCAAAGATAATGTTGATTTTTACGGGTCATTTTTACCCTTTGTTGTAACTGTGTGTCCCTATCTAACTAGATTATTGACCATTGAAATAGTCCCCGTGATTTGTTATATCTCTCTTTTGTGGATCTATATCTTGTTGTTTTGGAAACTTTATTCAATATATGTGTTATCTAAAAAAAAAGGAATTCTGTGTTTTGGGAGTTCTCTTTTCTGGTATTCCTTTCCTACGATTTAACATGCACTTACCACGATAACTCCTCTTGGGTATGGCCCACCATTAATGTTTTTTTTTAATGTTCCGAAGTACGGCTTTGTGTATATTACCTTCCTCTGCGCTCCGCTCTGCTGAGTTTATTGCCTTGTGAGTCAAAACTTGTCTACTGGAACATTCTGCCTCTTACGCATCGATATTGAGTTGATACTTGCGAAAGCCATTTCTATTAACGCTCGGCGATATAGTGGAATCAACCTTTCATTTTTGATCTCTTTTAAAAGGGGATTAGTAAGCTCAGGCCACTACTGTGTGATTTCATGACATTTTCCAAAATTGTACTTAATAATAGCTAGCTAGCTAGATAGATAGGTACATAGATAGATATATAGATACATACATTGGTAGATAGATGGATAGATAGGTAGATAGATAGATAGGTAGATAGATAGATTGGTAGATACATTAAGTCAAATGTCATCTCCGTACAGGCCATGAAGGCCCTGGTGGGGGGGGGGGTGGAAGGGAAAGGCTTCCACCATCCTTAACCTCGGCAATTGATGGGGCAGAGTGGTTAACTCTACGCCCGGCCACCTTTGCATCCAGGAATTAACCTGGTACTCATTTTTGGTGCAGGCTGAGTGAACCTCGGTGCCATCTCGTTTCTTAAATTTTACGACTTCCCGACGGGGATACGAACCTACGTCTTTCCGGGCGAACCGAGCACGTCTTTACCGCCTCGGCCAGGCAGCCCCTCATATATATAGGTACATAGATAGATACATAGACAGATAGGTAGATGTGTAGATGGATAGGTACATAGATAGATAGACAGATAGATAGACAGGTACCTATAATGAAATGGCGTATGGCTTTTAGTGAGTGTCCGAGGACAAGTTTGACTCGCCAGGTGCAGGTCTTTTGATTTGACGACTGTAGGCGACCTGCGCGTCAAGATGAGGATGAAATGATGATGAAGACGACACATACACCCAGCCCCCGTGCCAGCGAAATTAACCAAGGATGGTTAAAATTGTCGACCCTGCCGAGAATCGAACCCGGGACCCCTGTGGCCAAAGGCCAGCACGCTAACCATTTAGCCACGGAGCCGGACAGGTACCTATATACAGGTACATAGACAGATAGGTAGGTATACAGATAGATGGATAGATAGATAGATAGATAGATAGATAGATAGATAGATAGATACACGGTAGTCGGAAACTACGTGAACATGGTATACGATCATTACAGGGTTGGCCATACTGATAAACAATTCGATAAAAGTAGTTCGAAATCTCGTGCCGTTGTCAAGTTCTTAGGTCCTGAAGTTAGCCAATCACGCTCTCTCTGCGGAGGAATTCTAATGAGTTTTGCGAGGTGGTGTTGCTAAATCTGCACGTGACATAAAACCAGCTCGAGAGCCACGTCGAGAAATCAGCATCAAACAAAAACACCCCGTGGGTTTCAGTCGGTGTCACCGTAGCGCACGCACTCCCTCGCCTGGGGCTCTGAAGCCGCTCTTAAGCCACGAGCAACACCACCCCGCAAAGTCCATTTGAATTCGTCCGGGAAGCGATTTTATTGGCCAACTTCATCATCTGATAAAATGACAACGGCTTTAGATATCGAATTATTCTTAATGTCTTTTTTATCAGTATGACCAACCCTCTAACACTTACATTGTTTCCGACCATCCTATGTAAGTAGATTATATTTACTACGTTACGTAACAGACAAGTATGCGCCCAACATTTGGCACCGTAAGTAATGTGTTTCTCCCATACAACACGTCTCCCCTACATTCTATTTAATATTCACCCTCAGCATTTCACCCCATCCGAGCTCATCCTAACAATACAATCTCCACCAACGACACCAGCGTCCCATGGAGAGTCGCAATCAATGTGTGATTCGCTGTAGTGATACCCGGAGCAAATTGAATGGTGCAAACACAAGAGAGTTAACCTTAACCGAGAGAGGCCCTGATAATCAGCATTACACTCAAACGTATCAAAACGAGCAGCAGACTAATACGAAATAAACGAACAGACTTCTCTCTGGGGTACGCTCATAGAACCAACGGAATGAAGGAATGAACAAGAAAATCATTCGTAATGAATTCTCAGCTGTACGAATCACTGAAAGGAACTGATGCCAAATTTAAGGAAAGGCAAGCAGTAGTCTTGTGGAAGCGTTGTCCGCTCGAAAGGAATTGTTTCTACTTAGTCTATTGCTTTTCTTCTTCCTTTCCAGGTCAAGTTAAATTCTTTCAAAATTCAGCTGGCAATAGCAGACCTTGGATGCCGGGCTGAGTGGTTCCCACGGTCGAGGCGCTGGCTTTCTGTCCCCAACTTGGCAAGTTCGATCCTGACTCAGTCCGGTGGTATTTGAAGGTGTCAATAGATTTACTGGCACGTAAAAAGAACTCCAGCGGGACAACATCCCGGCACCTCGGCGTCTGCTCTGTAATAAAAATTGATTGAAAATTTACTGGAGATCACATAGCTATAGATTAAAGGTATTACGTTAATTAATAATTACTTGTTAAAGGGTGCGATGATCTGAGACCTGTAAGGGAATGGAAAGACCGGGAATTATTATTGGACAGAGAACTCATTTTCACTCCTCAAGGTGGTCGCTGAAGCATGTAGAACTTAGGGATTCATAATCAGGAATATGGAGCCATTTAAAAATATAAAATATGTATGTTAAGTTGTACAGCACTCTGTTAGGCCGAAGCTAGAATACGCGAGGTTTATGTGAAGTCTTAGGTGAAATATACATGCATATCAGCTTAAAAGAGTGCAAAACAAATACCTGAAATAGGCTACTTACATTTTGAAAGAACATATCACCATCCACTAATGATTTCGTACTACGAGCTTCTGTTAAATTTGGAAATGGAAAACAGGGTAGAAGACCGAAGACAGAAAGATGCCGTCAAGTATCGTTATACTTCTTTTCCCTCGATAAGTGTAGCTTCCACTGAAGTCCCAGTCTCATCCATGGCTGTGACAATATGGAAGCTGCTGGGGTATGGGTGGTGCTGATTAATGACATTCAGAGCACAACCAGTGTGTCTGAGTGTCCTGAAAGGTGTTGCTCATAGGGTTAGTTGTGCTACAATAGCACTGTCTGGCCCAGTGAGGAAAGCAATGGAAAACTACCTCACTCCTCATCTTGCCTAGTACGCCTCATTTGGGCTCTGCCATTGTTTTTTTTTTTTTTTGTTTCCCTATAACTGCATAGCCTTTGGTGATGCTTGATGCTATTTGAGGATCCAACCAGCCTCTGGGCTGATCACCTAACAGACAGACAGACTCTGTCATAAATGCCTTCTATAAAGCTCATGTTTATGCTAAATTCAAAGATCATCTGTAAAGTTGTGAATTTTGATGAGTGGATCGTACAACGTTCTTTCGGAAATGAAATGGATTTAAACTAAAATATTGAAGTTTGTTGCAGTTGAGCATATGCTGTGCTATGCGTCCACCAATATGACTGCTTTGTGTTCATTCATGGCTTCATAGTTATTTATATCAATGAGGAAAGTGACAATGTTATCACGTGAGCCAATTCAGCACATTTTTGGGTAGAATAGATCATTTACAAAATAGAAAATCAATATATTGACTATTCTCAGTTTCTTTCCCTCCTGAATTTCCTTGTGCCACGCCCAAATTCAAGATGCAGTTCCACATTTTAGGAAAGATGTTTGTACCACCCACTCATCAAAATTCACAACTTTACAGATGACCTTTGAATTTAGCACAAACATGAGATATAGAGAAGGCATTTATGATAGAGTACCGAGGGAACATATGTTAGCCGTACTGGGGGACTATGGAATTAAGTGTAGATTATTGAAATCAATTCAAAGGCATTTATGCTGACAAATCGGGATGCAGCGAAAATTGATCGTAGAATGATTTCTTGGTTCAAGGTATTTACAGGGCCTAGACAAAGCTATAATATTTCATTCAGGTTTAAACCCTATTTATGGGTTGAAACATGTATGAATTTTTTGACATGACCTTCTAACCCCTCAGGGAGGTGTGAATATGTATTGAATAGAAATATGATAATATGACGATACAAAAAATTGTATGTGCGTAAAACATTTTGTGCGCACAAGATAAAAAGATCCTGCCAGTCGCACTGCTGCTGTTCAGGTTTACATCGGTGGTATTCAATTATTCTCGTCCACATGCCCCACATACAACTTCTCTTTAATACTGTCCCTCTGTGGTCGTTTGTGGATAATTTAATTTACCAAAATCGAAAATTCATTAAATTAATCACATTCCATCACAGCGATTCAAATACCATTAATAATAATAATGTGCCTACGTATCCGGAAAATAAACATGACCTCTAGAAAACCGTCTATTCAACACTATTCACTTAAATTATTATTATTGTTCTTATTTTATTTCAAATAATCCTGCAGTCACTACAGGCTGCCAGAGACACAAAGTACCGTAGCAAAAATTTTCTGAAAATATTAATGACTCAATTATACATTTTTAAGTTCGTATAATGATCCGAAAAGAGCAAAAATTTATGAATATAATTATCACAGGGTATATTCTCAGAATTAACTTCACACATTGGTTAAGGAATAAGAGCTGGATACGTATGCACGGTACCTGAAAATGGCTTGGAGCCCTTGAGAGATGTAACTGAGATATACCGAGTAAACGGCTGTCCGGTTTGGGCCACGTAGCTATCATCTTGTATTCGGGAGAGAGTGGGCTCAAACCCCACTGTCGGCAGCTCTGTGGTTTCCCATTTCTCACAAGGAAAATGCTGGGGATGTATTTGATTTCATTTTTTAATGTTTTGCTTTACGGCGCACCGACACAGGTATTTGCCCGGTGTGAAAATAGGAAACTACGGAAAACCACCTTCAGGGCTGCCGACATTGGGGTTCGAACCCAATATCTCCCGAATGCAAGTTCACAGCTGCACGACCCTAACCGCACGGCCAACTCGCTCGGTGTACCTTAATTAAGGCCACGACCACTTCCTTCCCATCGTCACCCTAAGACCAATCTGTGTCGGTGTGACGTAAAGCAAATTGTGAAAAGAGTAAAACAATAATAATGAGATCTCATACCATGTATCTTTAGGCAAGTCGAGAAATTTCCAGAAATCAATTGTGTATTAGCTCTACGATAGCTACCGGGTTTGGAAACGCCATTAACTTCTTCATAAATATTTTTATTTCGTTTTCTCCGACTATGGGTCAAGTTGATCCGAATTCAATTTCATCTGTTTCTGGGCCTTAATCCTCGTCCAGTACTGTATTCCATCCTTTCCCTCTGCAATCTCCTTTCTTCTGTACATGCTGCTCGGGTACGGGATCTAACTTTTTCTTGAATACTCTTGGTGGTCTTCAGAATCAAAATCAAAAATCAAAATCTCTTTATTTGCAAATGAGGTGTCTACCTCGGTGGCAAATGGTACACTAAAATACATTATTGTCAAGCAGTAAATATTAAATTAACAGGAGAATAAAATTTTCCTATAATACAATATTATATAATTTACGCTAACAATTTTTTCTATTGAACACACAGCTCATCCTTAGTAAATTTACATTGTTTACAAAATTCTACTTATAATATCTCCTGTACTACTTACAAATATAGTCAACTGATATACAGTATGTGGAATTACTTCAAATGATACTGTACAGCTGGTATAAGATTAAAATTTACATTGCATTTATTTACTTTTTCTTTTCTTTACCCATTCTGGAACCTAAGTAGCATAACGACCTGCTGCGTCTTAACCATAGCCCCTTTTACCACCACTTTTCAGAGTTCCTGAAGGGCCTTCACAGTTACCGTAGCGGTCCCAGGGCCCTTGAAGTCCCCACTGTACTTCTGTGATTCTCGACTTGTAAGCGTCGTCTTTGCTCATGTCCGTTCCCTGTATTCCCATTTCTTCCACGCCCTTCTTTACCTCCTGATGCCAGCGCACCGTAGTTTTCTTGGTTTCAAAAACCTTATTAACTGATTGGTCAGTCTACCCGGGTTCGTTCTGTAGATATGTCCAAAAAACATAGCTCTCTCTCCGCACTTCCAGATACTATCTGAGACCTTTTCCATATAGAGGCATAATTCTCGGTTTGCTTTCTTTCTGTATGAGAGAAATATGGTGGAGGCTACGGCAAACGAGACTTCGTCGTTCATGGCCTTCTGTTCCATGCAAGGGAAACGACTTATCGATTGGTGGTAAAAGTACTGTTTAGTTTAGGGATGGATACGAAAAACCTTTGCTCCTTACTGGAAACTAATTTAGTTGATTCTGTAGCAATTACTCAAAATTAAATTTATATAAACAATTAACAAATATTATATGTATTTATGATGGAATTTTTAAGCTGTGTCTCTGGTATCTTGCAGCAAAACCTTTTTTTTTGCTAGGGGCTTTACGTCGCACCGACACAGATAGGTCTTATGGCGACGATGGGATAGGAAAAACCTAGGAGTTGGAAGGAAGCGGCCGTGGCCTTAATTAAGGTACAGCCCCAGCATTTGCCTGGAGTGAAAATGGGAAACCACGGAAAACCATCTTCAGGGCTGCCAATAGTGTGATTCGAACCTACTATCTCCCGGATGCAAGCTCACAGCCGCGCGCCTCTACACGCACGGCCAACTCGCCCGGTGCAGCAAAACCAGCAGCCACATTTTCCAATAAATACAGTGGCAGAAACTAAATATCCAAACACCAAGAAGGGGCTTTGCTAGATTAATGAACGTTGGTAGGCGTGTTCATATATCTGAAAGATGACAGTGATTCAAATTTCCCGCAAATCGCGTTTGTGTGGCGCTAGTAGCGGTTCCATGACGTTGTACATCAGGTTTGCTTTACATACGGGTTGTACTGTGCGAGAGCGTGAGATAGGATAGACTTACTGTGAGTGGGTTAGGAATGTCTTTACGACGACGAAGAGGCCACTATTAACAGCTCACTGCAGTTGAAGGAGGCCTATAATAGGGCTACGCGCTATTGCAGAACGACTTGGCAGGAACGTCTCGACTGTGCATGCGTGCTGGCACCAGTGGTCACGAGAAGTACTGTGCGCTCGCAAAAAGACAGGGCTCGTGATGTCCCCGTTGCAGCAGCGAGAGGGAGGACCGCCGTATGGCTGTGGCACGGCGGACTGTGTCTGCAGCAGCAATTCGAGCGGCAGCTGGCACCACAGTGACGCAACGAACTGTTCGAAATCGGTTACTTGAAGGACAACTCCGAGCCAGACGCCCTGCGGCGTGCATTCCACTTACCCCAAACCACCCCCATCTGCGACTTCAGTGGTGTCAAGCGAGAGCTTATTGGAGGGTGGAGTGGAGGTCTGTTGTGTTTTCCGATGAAAGCTGGTTCTGCCTTGGTGCCAGTGATGGCCGTGTGTTGTTGAGGAGGAGGCCAGGTGAGCGTCTGCTTTCCACCTGTCTGCTACATTCCCCCCCCCCCCCATGGCACTAGCCCTTGAAGAGCCTTGGCCTACCAAGCGATTGCTGATCAGCCCGAAGGCCTGCAGATTACGAAGTGTCGTGTGGTCAGCAAAACGAATCCTCTCGGCCGTTATTCTTGGCTTTAGAGACCGGGGCCGCTACCTCACCGTCAGATAGCTCCTCAACTTTAATCACGTAGGCTGAGTGGACCTCGAACCAGCCCTCAGATACAGGTAAAAATCCCTGACCTCGCCGAGAATTGAACCCGGGGCCTCTGGGCAAGAGGCAGGCACACAACCCCTACACCACGGGGCCAGCGTCTGCTACATACAACTGTCCAAATGTATCACCAGCAACAACGTCGACACACTAGACCTACACCGGGGGTTCTGGTCTGGGGAGCAATTTCCTATGACAGCATGAGCACTCTCGTGGTTATCCTACGCACCCTGACTGTAGATGTGTACGCCCGCCTGGTGATTCAACCTGTTGTACTGCCATTAATGAACAGCAATCTAGGGGGTTTTTCCAACAGGATAATGCACACCCCCATGCCACTGTTGTAATACAACGTATTCTACAGAGTGTCAACGTTTCCTTGGCCTGCTCGATCCCCGGATCTGTCCCCAGTCGAGCACGTATGGGACATCATTGGACGACAACTCGAGCATCATCCGCAACCGGCATCAACCGTCCCTGTATTGACCGACCAAGTGCAACAGGCATGGAACTCCACCGCACAAGCTGGAATCCGGCACCTGTACGACACATTGCATGCACGTTTGCATGCCTGAATTCAACAGTCAGCAATTCGAGCGACGGTTAGTAATGGACCAGCATGGCACATTTGCGATGCTTTTCTCGCGCGGATATTAACCTGTAGACTTCTACCTCTAATCAATTAAATATGTTATATCAACAAATATATTGCCAAAATTTCTGTATTTTCATGGTGTTCGGATATTTTTTCCGTCAATGTATTTTCTAACTCTTATTGCCGATTTTAGTTCCCTGGGGAAAGTGACTATCTCGGATCGGGAAGGGGCACATACGTCGCCTTAATTATGAATATTTTAATGTATTCGAAACATTGGAAAACTGAACATATGTTATACTGAACAAGCCCATGGTCCCACCGGGAACTTAATGGCACTTTAAATATTAAAAAAAAATTCAAACCGAGGCAAAATATTTGCATATTTTCAGAAGATTAACCCATAAACCTTTTGTGGAAATCAGCATACTTTACTTGATTTCCTAAATCAGTTATTGAATTAATTTGAATTTTCAGTTTACTTCTGATTTTTCGTCCTGCTGCGGTAATATGGCAGACCAAACAACCAACGACTATAGACCGAGTGCTGCGCGGCGGGAAGTAACATAACACCATGAAGAAGTCAACGACTTCGGGTGGAGGAGCTCTGTCGGGAGGGAAGTGATTCCGCAGTGGAGGAAATCTCATTGAGATATACTATCCACCGTCTGTACTCCAGATTACGGTAGGTTGGGAGGGGCATCCATTACCTTGTTCGGGACGACCTAATCCGAATGGGAGCCTAGATAAGCTTCTAACATCATCCTCTCTTTTTTGAAGTGGAGCACTCTCTTGTCCTTGATGTGAGAATTTGTTTCTGAAGGCGGATGAGATGACATGATATGTCCAACAGCATAGGATCAGGTAAGCAAGGGTAAATCACACGGTTATCGTTTTCCCGAACGTACATGTCATGGAAATTATGAATAAAGGCTTTGGATTGTCGTGCACCCGTGTTGGCAACTTGCGCTGTACCAGGTTTGTAGGTTTGTGCCGGGTGGTATCAAACGCACCGGACCCAAGAATAATAATAAGAAGACTAGCTTGTAGGTTTTGACCATAATCGTGCTCCTCTTTGGCACAACGACTTCCACTGCACATAGACTGTTTTAGCAGGTAAGTACATGATCTTAGGATTCGCTCCTACGAACCTCTGCAGTTCACGGACCCTCCATAACAACTCTTCGATCACTGGTCTTAAACTATGGGAAGTGGATCGGTAAGGATGAAAAATTGAACTCTTACTCATACTTATCGAACTTTCATTATACCAATCAATTAACTCAGTGCATTCTCACTCAACTTAGCAAGTAAATTAAATTAGACTAGAGACTGGGACGAAAAAGTGACTCGCTCTTCAACGATGCTTAAGAGCCTAGATACACAAAATGGTCGTTGGAGATACGACAAGGACAACATGCCGAGAAAAAAAAATGCACTGTCAGAATCAGTTTCTCCTCGAAAAGACTTTAGTACGGATTTAACCAATATTTAGAAGGAAAATTTACATACTGTGAAATAAATACAAATATTTCGGATATAACAGTCATATTCCATGATTATTCAGCTCTGAAGGCCACGCGCTGACGTAATAATTTGTCTACATCTCTGCCGGTCTAATGCTTCTCTCTCCCAGTATCCCATGATGCCCAGCTGGTTTACATCCCTTACCAGCTCACCCCGCCATCGCAGCCTTGATCTACATAGGGAAAGTATTTTATGTGGTACTAGAACATTAAGTCTGTCCTGGACAGTCGAAATTTCTATCTACAAAGTAATTGGAGATTCTAAATAGACTATTAATATATCGTACTGAGCCATATCACGATATAACTCAATATATTTATCAGAACACTGTGGCATAATTTTATTTTATATATCATTGTGCCATTGGGGAGAAAGGCGCGAACCCTAGAGGGCCGTGCATTATATCATATGAACCTCGTATCGAACCGGTAGGAACGGACTTCTAGAGTGAATTAAGTCGTTAGCCATGAATTCAGTCGAGCAGACACCTATTTTGAACATTGAGTTGAATTGTCACTAGCAGGAGGGGAGGATATTTGAACGTCGGGAACCACACAACAGTTGTATCAGGTTGACAAACTGCACTATCCCAAGGCTGGGATCATTTAAAATCAAGTCGTTATTTCCACTACTGAGCGAGATTCCATAGGTCCGACTACATACGAAATTGAATATAGAATTATCATAGGCTTGGAGCCAATAATAGTGAGTACTTGTGCTAAATTGAAAGTAATGCGCATTTGAAAGAAAGACCGTTGACGCGAGCTCGCCCGTTACCAAGGAAGGCTCACTGTTTGTTGTGGAATCACCTCGCTGGCGGCATCACCTCAAGGCTATGTAAGCTGGCCCGGAGTGGGGAGCTTTCTCATTCTGATTTCTCATTCATTCTTTGTGAACGTCATGTACGTGTTGCTCAGACATGTTTGTTATTATTGCTGTGAGACTTTCAGATATGAGAGACCGTGAGTTCTGTATTGGTTTATTAAATGTAATGAAACGCCGAGTGCTGCCTGCTGTAATGTGAAATTCTTGCTAAACACTTTTAATTTGTGAGTCTCATAAGATTAGTACTCAGTAACTGTGAGTGTGCTCACGAGAAATAATTTTGCTATTTAGTAGCACAAACTGTTAATACACGTTTGCGAGTCGCGAAGTAACGTGTGCGTTCCGCGTATATATTTACCGCTGAGAAGGACTGATTTCGACCGGGCAAATACCAGTAAATTAATGACGCACAAATCCGACTAATGTTTGTGTGTAGGCTAAGCAAATTATAGTCTAACATTAAGGTCGAGATCTTGTGTACGGTCACGCTAAGCTGAGAAGCAGAAGTCCATGGCACTTAGCATTATTGGAGGCGACTATAGGATAAAGCAGAAGGCAACCATATCGTCCACCGGGTTCGACAGGAAGACTATTCAGCCCGTGATCTGTGAAGTGGTGATGGGCTAGACAACCATGACTTAGCGGTTATGTGATTCGTCACCGGTGGAAAGATGGCTGTAAATTGCATGCAGAGTATCATAATCGCATACTAGTGATGAGAATTTTCTAGTTAAGTAGTAAATTATCAAATGTCACCCAGAGTGACACTTGTTTAGTTGAATTTTAATTAGAGTACATGCGTTCAGGGCTGTAAGGCATGCTCGAGCCCTGTGAAAACTAGATATATATTTTAATTAGATGGGATAAAGAGTAAATTAGGTCAGTTATATTTGTGCGTATCGTTGTTTCTTTATTTCAGTAAATATTTTATCCCCATGTGATTGATTTTGATAGAGATGTTGGGTAGAGTCTTTACAGCATTAATGAGGCTGTATACCATCAGCATTGCGTATGTTATAAAAGAGTTTATAGATATCAATAGAATAGGATGTATTTCTATGCATGTAGCATGAATATTTCAGCAGTTACCAGTTATGCGACAGTACTGCATTCATCGTTGAAATTAGAGCAGCTTCTTCGATTTTCAGGGCAGGCGAGTTCAAGGAACGCTAGGGTGTCGAACCTATGATACGTGGTGTGTGGGGCTGGAAAGGCCATGAAATGTTGATGGGGGTAAATTTATACGAGATAGGCAACTAAGCCGTGATATATATATATATATATATATATATATATATATATATATACCGGGAGCGCTGATGTTAATGTGGAAATGAACCAGTCAGCGAATTAGCTTGAGAATTTATTGTAAGAGAGATTTTGTGCGTTGCTGCAGAGATAAAGTCGGCCCTTGGTCCCGACCTATAGTTTGTTTGCCCAGTCAGGTAACCCCTCATCAGCTGTTGTGCTGCTAGCCCATTGTGAGAGAAAGTAATTTTTTTTGTCCACCCGCTATTTTCCAAGAACTACACCAAGCTGCCCTGGTCATTTAAAAGTTGCCGTTCTACAACTGATCGTCTAAGCCACGTGGAGATTTATGTCAAAATGATGTCTTATTGAGACACATGTCTACGGAGCCTGGATATGTTGAGATCGATTCCCGACAACTTTATCATTCTCAGTGCATTTGGATATATGTTTTAATTACAGGTGATTTCATGTCTGTACCGCGTCTTATTTTGTTTGTTTTGTGACAATATCTTGTGTTGAGTTAAGGGGATACTTTAGCCCGCATGGCTACTAGAGGGAAGCAGGTTTTGTCCTGATCCGCTTGCAAATGCGAACGCGTCCATTATTAGGATCTGTGTTATTTTGGAGCGGGAAGCTAGGGACAACCCGGAACGAGTGTTTTATTTCATTTTGTCCGAGTATTCGGAATGTAGCCTAAATATGTTATTCTAACCAATTACTAGTGTACGGATTATTCCCTGCGCATATAATGGACGGTTTTAGACCGAGCCTACGGGCAAATCACATAAGAGATTAACGATGCGGACACACTTTCCAAGCTATGTAACGCGACTCCAATTCCATGTAATATTTTGTAATTTAATTTACGGGTCGTCACCCGTGTTGTTCTGTTGAACTTTTTGAGGATATGTAATTATCTTTATGTGGGTGTCATCTTTTGACCGACTTGATGGTCGATTTTTCGTTATTTTCATGTTTGATTATGAACTGAACACATGTTTTTAGATTAATAAATCCATGTCAGCCGAATTTTGAGACAGGATACGTTGCAGTATGACCCGGTTTTATACGGGATTGGAAGGGAATCAAAACTGGTGTTATAGTAGTTCGTTACAAACCATATCGAGTGCACTTGTAGCTCGGAGTTATACTTTGAAGTCTATGGATCTGCGTACTCTTGAGAAAGCTATATAAAACTGTCCAAACTGAATCACCATCAACAGCGTCATATGAGCAATGCGGAGAGGTTCGGAATTTTATCTGGACTTTTGGCATGCATTCTAGTGATTAAATACTGTATAACATCACCTCTCCTACTATGCCAGCCAACATTCTGATGGTCAAAAATATTTTCAACGAACTTTACTCGAACCGGCTAATCATGGCGTTAGACCATAAGGACTTCACGCGTTAACGTCCATAGCCATCAGGGTGTCTGTTCTATCTCGTGCTTATCGATAGATGTCACTGAAACGTAGGATTTTCCACTGAACAATTTAAATATCATTTTCATCATTGAATTGTTCTTGTAAACTGTTGTATGTCCGGCGCTCCCTTCTCGCTCCGCCAGCCAGCTACACGCGCGCCAAGTGTCATTCTTCTAGCTTCGACGCGCAGCCCTCAGTGCGCGTGCCTGAACAGTCGTGTGTGTACTATAAAGAGGAACTCCCAGCCTGTCCAGAGGCCCACTTGCCCCGGTGTCCAGCTCCAGAATACACCCTACGTCGAGCACGGAGGCTACTCCTCTTGAAAATGTGCTTCGGCCAGGTGGACTGAATTTCTGGCAGTACGAGGTCTCACCTCTGGTCACCGCTCCTCTTCCGCTGCCCATATCCAGTCATACTATTACATACCGTTATATTTCCCTAATTAATGCAAGCTCCCTTGGTTTCGCCAAGTAAGAATTCTTCCTACATTGAACTTGCTTTTATGAACTCAGCAAGGAAGGACTTTCCAAAACATTTATGTCAGTACTTCTGATAGTTTTCGACTATCGACTTTTCATAGCACAAGGACTATCTTTTCGAGATAGTAGTGGATGTAAATACTGCAAACTTGTATATAGTGTACAAAAGATAGACTCTTTCTCAAGATTCCTAATTCATTTTGCTTCAAGTTAAATTTCAATTTTATTTGTGTAAATAGTGTATTTTGCATTTGAAGCGAATAATAAAGTTGTGTTTTGTAAATCTCAACCTTGGTTACAACACAACTCTATGGCGACGAGGTAAAAAAGAAAAAAGGACGCAACAAACACTCCAATTCATCGGCCCCAGTCACCAACTCTGTGGCGACAGGATAATAACTTGCAGTTCATCCACTCCTTCACAACGAGGTACAGCAAACTCAGTGCCCTCATACACTTAGACATTGGCGACGAAGTCAATCAGTGCTCAGTGTGTCGCCCACTCAACAGACATTCCACAGCTCTCTGTCGTGCGCTCCACCTGTGTGGCACGCTCCAGCGTGTTTGCTTGCTCTCTCTCTCACTCCCAGCATATACCGGTCAAGGTCGCGCCTACAACCAGTTCTGACACACAGCTCTCTTTGCTCTTTATTGCACGCATCTTGCAATGGCTACAGCTGAGCAACTCGCTACGGTATTCCAAGCCTTACAGCAGCAACAACAACAGTTTATGCAACAACAACAGGCAGCATTAATTCAGGCTATTCAAGCTATTTCTGTCTCTACACAGCCATCAGCTATTCCTCCGTTCTCTGCTTTTGATCCGGCTAAGGAAGAATGGTCAGTTTATTTAGCACGCTTACAACAGCATTTCATCTGCCATTCTGTCACAGATGATCAACGCCGCCGAGCACTATTTCTTAGTTCGGTTGGCAATGCTACGTGTGAATTACTACGTAAATTAGGTCCAGAAGAAAACCTTTCTGAGGTACCATTCGCACAGCTCCTGGCCCGTCTCACTGAACATTATGCCAAAGCTCCTCACATAGTGGCTGCTCGCTATAAATTTTTTCAGAGCAGAAAGCAACCCCATCAGACACATACTGAATGGATAACTGAATTGCGTGGTCTAGCTAAACCCTGCCAGTTCATATGCTCCAAGGACGGTTGTGGTTCACCCTACACTGATTCTCTCATTCGGGACATGGTAATTTTACATACTCCTGAGGACAAGATACGTTTTGACGCTGTCAAGCAGAGTAACCCTTCTTTAGAAGACGTCCAGCGTATTGCTACGGTTTATGAGCTTACTACCAAGACTGCCGCAGCCATAGCTTCTCCACACGAAGTTGCTCAAGTCTCGACTCAGGCCCGCAAGTCCTCTGCTACAGTGAACCGTCCAGATAAGGCGCTCTCTACCAAGCATTCTCGCCAGGTTCCCTCTCGTAATGCTACAAGGAAGCCCAATTCTAAAAGCACCTCGAAACTCCTGCCTTCCTGCCGCGGCTGTTTCAAGCATCATGAACGTCGTGACTGTCGTTTTTTCAAAGCCACTTGTGAACGATGTAATAAACTTGGACACATTAAGACTGTATGTCGGAGTTCGCTCCGCCCTGCTAAGACTCCTGCAGCACGCCCGAAGCATATACAGCCCCGCCAAGACATGGAAGTGGATCAGATCAATCTTATTCTTCCCACAAGGAATTCTCACAAGATCATCGTTCCTCTCTCATTCTCTACTCGATCTGTCGATTTTCAATTAGACACTGGATCACCTGTCTCTATTATTAATCTGGCTACCTACCATGACTTAGGTTCCCCTTCATGCTCTCCAGCTGACATCCAGCTTGTGACGTTTAACAGAAAGAAAATTGACATTAAAGGTCAAATCCAGCTTCAGGCTAGTTATAAAGGAATTCAGAAGGCCATTCCTCTTCTCGTAGTTAACAACTACACTGCATCCAACATTATGGGCATGGATCTATTTAACTTATTTGGTTTCCAGATACATGACAACATTAACATTGTATCTACATTGCATCCTACTTCTGACGTTACCGATCTCCTAAAGCAATTTCCTGAAGTCTTCGACTCTCAGCTCGGAACAGCAAAAGACTATACAGCTCACATACAGCTGAAATCCGGAGCTAAGCCTCGCTTCCTCAAAGCACGTCCAGTACCCCTAGCACTTCAAGACCCGGTCACGAAAGAATTAGAAAGATGGATACAAACTGGCATTGTGGTACCAGTTACTTCTAGTCAATGGGCTACTCCACTAGTGGTAATCAAGAAACCTGATGGTAATGTTCGACTTTGTGGTGATTTTCGATCTACAGTCAACGCACAACTCGACACAGATATCTTTCCTATTCCACGTCCAGAAGACTTATTCCGTCGTCTCGCTGGTGGACAATTCTTCTCTCGAGTTGATCTTAAAGAAGCATATCTCCAGCTCCTTTTAGACGAAGACTCTAAGAAATTTCTAACACTCAACACTCCTCTCGGACTGCTCCAGCTCCAGCGGCTCCCATTCGGTGTTTCATCCTCAGCGGCTATTTTCAGCGCTATTTAGCTCAACTCACTGCCTCCATTCCCGGTTGTGCTAACTACCTGGATGATATTATTGTTACTGGAAAAGATCATCAGGAACATCTAAACAATCTACGCCTCCTTCTACAGAAATTGAAAGACAATGGCCTACGAGCGAATCTCGCTAAATGTACATTCTTTCAGCCTCAAGTTCACTACCTAGGACATATACTTGATAAGACTGGAATTCGCCCTGGTGCACAGAATGTCTCAGCTATCGTCAACATGCCAGCACCTCAGAACCTCAAGCAGCTCCAGTCCTTCATAGGCAAAGCGAACTACTATAATAAGTTCATTCCCCGCTTCGCTACAGTGGCAGCTCCATTAAACGCTCTACGTAAAAAAGGTGTTAAATTTCAATGGACTCCGCAATGCCAACAGGCATGGAAAACCATCAACAACGCCTTAATTCAAGCTATACAACTCACTCATTTTCAGCCCGACAAACTCATCACGCTAGCTACTGACGCTTCAGACTACGGCGTCGGTGCCGTTCTCTCCCAGAAGGATCGTCATGGACGGGAACGCCCCATCGCTTTCGCTTCGAAAACACTTAATGACCATCAACGTCGATACTCACAGATAGAGAAAGAAGCTTTAGCCATCATCTTTGGTATTCGCCGTTTCAATGACTATCTCTATGGCAACCATTTCCTGATCATTACTGATCATAAGCCTCTCGTACACTTATTCCATCCTGGTAATAAGATCCCTGAGAATTCCCTCAGAAAGCTTCAAAGATGGTCCATGTTCCTTTCTGATTATTCCTATCAGATTGTCTATCGAGCCACATCCCAGCATTGTAATGCTGATGCCCTCTCACGCTTACCAGTTGGTCCTGATACTGCCTTCGATTCTCAAGAATCTGAATGTCTTCAGTTGGACATAGAACTTGAAGATACTGTCTCCAGTTTTCCTATTGATGCTACCTGCATAGCTAAAGCTACGGATAAGGACAGTACACTTGCTGCTGTGCGTACTTACATCCGCAACGGTTGGCCTCTTCAGAGCAATCTTCCCGCCCACCTTGCACCTTATCATCGTATGCAGCATCGTCTCACGACTCGTGCTGGAGTCGTACTCCTAGAAGCAGGCACCATCTTCCGAGTGGTTATCCCACTTAGCCTACAGAAGCAAGTTCTCGAATTATTACACCAAAGCCATTGGGGTATATCCCGAACGAAGCAACTAGCACGTCAACACTGCTACTGGCCCGGTATTGATGCCGCCATCGAAAAGCTCATCCGTCATTGTGAACAATGTCAACTGAATCAGAACGCCCCGTCTTCTGATCTAGCTTCATGGCCTCCTGCTACTACTCCATGGGAACGAGTTCACATCGATTTCGCAGGTCCTTTCCTCAATTCCATGTGGTTAATAGTCATCGATTCACTATCGCACTTTCCATATGTAGTGGATATGCATTCGACTACTACGACCGAAGCTACCATTCGTGCTCTACAGAAAATATTTACTACAGAAGGCTTACCTCAAGTACTCATTTCGGACAACGGACCTCAATTTACAGCTACTGCTTTTAAGAAATTTTGTACATATAATGGCATTCGTCATATCCTAGCACCGCCTTTTCACCCTCAATCTAATGGTGAAGCTGAACGCTTTGTACAAACATTTAAGAGAAGTATGAAAAAAGCTGTCTCTTCAGGCTTAACTAAAGACCAAGCATTGCTCCAACTCTTAAGCAACTACAGAACTCTGCCCGGCGCTGATAATATCACTCCTGCACAGAAGCTCCATGGACGACCTCACAGAACTTTACTTTCTCTGTTGCAGCCTCTTCCGGCCCAGTCTCAGACCTCACCAACGAAGTTCTCAGTCCACGACAAGGTCTACACCCGGACATTCAGGTCAAACCCACTCTGGATACCTGGAGTCATCTGCAGATCTTTGGGTCATCGTCTCTACGAAATACAGACTACGGAGAAACGTACCTGCCGCCATCAAGACCAGATACGTCTGCGCTACCGCCCATGTCCAGCTATTGATTCTATTACTCAGCCAGATAAATCTATTGCTGAACGAGCTTTAGACCATTTAATAACCATGGGTTCCTTTCAGGACGAGACAGCGCCACTCCGCCCAGTCCCAGCTCCGGACAATCCAACAGAGACATCAGCAGCTCCGGCCCAGCATCGCAGCCGCCGCCAGCGCCGCCGCCGTTTCACGCCGTACCGGCGTATTTAGGAGGGGAGGGTGTTGTATGTCCGGCGCTCCCTTCTCGCTCCGCCAGCCAGCTACACGCGCGCCAAGTGTCATTCTTCTAGCTTCGACGCGCAGCCCTCAGTGCGCGTGCCTGAACAGTCGTGTGTGTACTATAAAGAGGAACTCCCAGCCTGTCCAGAGGCCCACTTGCCCCGGTGTCCAGTTCCAGAATACACCCTACGTCGAGCACGGAGGCTACTCCTCTTGAAAATGTGCTTCGGCCAGGTGGACTGAATTTCTGGCAGTACGAGGTCTCACCTCTGGTCACCGCTCCTCTTCCGCTGCCCATATCCAGTCATACTATTACATACCGTTATATTTCCCTAATTAATGCAAGCTCCCTTGGTTTCGCCAAGTAAGAATTCTTCCTACATTGAACTTGCTTTTATGAACTCAGCAAGGAAGGACTTTCCAAAACATTTATGTCAGTACTTCTGATAGTTTTCGACTATCGACTTTTCATAGCACAAGGACTATCTTTTCGAGATAGTAGTGGATGTAAATACTGCAAACTTGTATATAGTGTACAAAAGATAGACTCTTTCTCAAGATTCCTAATTCATTTTGCTTCAAGTTAAATTTCAATTTTATTTGTGTAAATAGTGTATTTTGCATTTGAAGCGAATAATAAAGTTGTGTTTTGTAAATCTCAACCTTGGTTACAACATAAACCATAACTGGATTCAGTTTAAGTCCCTCAAACGTTCTAGTTTACTCAATATGTCGGTGGAAGGCAGCAGATATCAGGATCACGGCCGAATGGATCCCGCGCTGCGCTCCTTTATCTAATACGGTACGTCAAGTCAGCCGTGTGAGGATGTACGTAGTTCGAACTCATGCCAATATATATAGCTGTGTACCTACGCCATCATGGCGAATTTGTGACAATAACGTCGCTGAGAGGAAAGTATTTTTCCTTAAGAAAGAAAAAAGAAAAAAGTCGTGGTCGTGGTCGTGAGAGGTTAATTGTATTTTTCTTTTAAGAAGACATAATGATCTATAGCTGGTACCAATTTCAGCAGTCGAAACCTTCCCAGTTTCTCAATATCGCTGTGAATGACAAACAGAATGAGACATTATATATATAGATAGATGCCCTTCAACACATCGTTCCTGCCTCTTCTGGCGTCCCCCACTTGGCCAGCCAACTAGACCGCTTAACGTTTGTGGTCCGATATCTGCCCATCACACTTTGTAATCTTCGTTCGTCCCCTCCAACTTTGTTAAGCCCAAGGATTCTTCGGTTCACTTTCCTTTCGAGCTCGTCATACATCATGCTATTCCCTGTAAATGGGAGCGGTGGCATACATCTATGAGATACCTGCCCTTCGTAAGAGGGCACTAAAAGAGGGACCAAGGGCTCTACACTTGGGAGAGTGGGTTTTCGACCACTGTACCGTTAGCTGAGTCTAGCATTGCTTTCACTTTTTTGTGCCTAGCCCCTTTGCTTTCACATTTCCTATCCGACCTTCCTTGCTCTATTCTTGTTCTTTTCCGACTCCGACGGTATTACGATCACGATAATTACTGATCCTTTCTCTTCCCGACACCTCCATTCTTCGAAGTGTCGGAATGTTCATTTTCCTCCTGATACTGTTAATAGAGGACGGTTGTCCAGTTGCACTTTCTCTTAAAATAGTAATCAGCACCACCATATACTCCATGCTATATGCAATTTTTCTAGCAAGCCTGAAATTGTTTAATTTGAAAAACTGCCATCGAAAACCATAAAGAGGTTTAGGGGAGACAAGATTCAAAATCGGCCATTTCTGATCAAGGATGAATTCGAAAGGTCGCTCTTCTATGGGATTCCATAAACTAGCAGTCATCAAGACCATACCATCTAAGCCACATCTCGCACATATAAAGTCGAACCCAAATACTCTCTGAACTCTAGACAGACTGAGTGATTCAGACGGTAGAAGGCTGAGTTTGGTGGTGGTGGCGATGGAGACTGTTTCTAAAGGGAAGGACAAGTTGACGGGTTTGAACTTGACTCTTCTTTTTTTTTTCTTTTTACAATTTGTTTTACGTTGCCCCGACACAGATAAGTCTTAAGGCGACGATGGATAGGAAAGGACAAGAAGTGGAAAATAATCGGCCGTGGCCTTATTTAAGGTACAGCCCCAGCATTTGCCTGGTGTGAAAATAGGAAACCACGGCAAAACCATCTTCAGGGCTGCGGACAGCGGGGCTCGAACCCACTATCTCCCGGATGCAATCTTACCACCTGCGCGCCCCTAACCGCACAACCAACTCGCCCGGTAAATCTTGACTCAGTTAAGTGGTATTTACATAAACTACCATGGATGATGTTATATAATACTGAATACATAAAGAAAGAAATAATATTCAATGCAATAATAATAATAATAATAATAATAATAATAATAATAATAACCCGCCTCTGTGGTGTAGTGGTTAGTGTGATTAGTTGCCACCCCCGAAGGCCCGGGTTTATTTCCCGGCTCTGCCACGAAATTTGAAAAGTGGTACGAGGGCTGGAACGGGTACCACTCAGCCTCGGGCGGTCAACCGAGTAGAGGTGGATTCGATTCCCACCTCAGCCGTCCTCGAAGTGGTTTTCCGTTGTTTCCCACTTCTCCAGGCAAATGCCGGGATGGTACCTAATTTAAAGCCACGGCCGATTCCTTCCCTCTTCCTTGTCTATCCCTTCCAATCTTTTCATCCCCCCTGCAAGGCCCGTGTTCAGCATAGCAGATAAGGCCGCCTGGGTGAGGTCCTGGTCGTCCTCCCAGTTGTATCCCCCGACCTAGCGTCTGAAGCTTTTGAGGCGGTAGACGTGGGATCCCTCGCTGAGTCCGAGGGAAAAACCGACCCTGCAGTGTAAACAGATAAAGGTGGTAATAATAATAATAATAATAATAATAATAATAATAATAATAATAATAATAATAATAATAATAATAATAATAATAATAATAATGGTTTTACGTCCCACTCCGCCGGCTCTGCAGTGTAGAGGTAGCGTGTCTGTCTCTTATCGGCAGGCCATGGGTTCTATTCCCGGTTAGGTAATGGATTTTTACTTGGATCTGAGGGCTGGTTCGAGGTCCATTCAGCCTACGTGATAACATTTGAGGAGCTATCTGACGGTGAGATAGCGGCCCCGGTCTTGAGAGCCAAGAGTAAAGACCGTGAAGATTCGTCGTGGTGACCACACGACACTTCGTAATCTACAGGCCATAGGGCTGAGCAGCAGTCGCTTCGTAGGCCATGACCCTTCGGGGCTTTTGCGCCATGGGTTTATTGGTTTACGTCCCACTAATTGGTTTTACGGTTTTTCGGAGACACCTTTTAACGCGCCGGTAAATCTACCTACACGAGGCTGACGTATTTGGGCACCTTCAAATACCACCGGACTGAGCCAGGATTGAAGCGGCCAACTTGAGTTCAGAAGACCAGCGATCTATCGTTTGACCTAGTCAGCTTTACTAACAATAAAACTGCTCGCTATTTAACCGCCAATCTGTCCGCCTCACTGGCTAAATGGTTATTGTTCCGGCCTTTTGTCCAGTGGGTCCGGGTTCGATTTACGGCAGGGTCGGCGATTTTAACCTTCATTGGCAGCTGCCTTTATACAACAGCGGTAGAGTGTCGACCTCCGGATCCCAAGATTGCGGGTTCAAACCCGGCAGAGGTAGTCAATATCGGCATGTGCAAGATCTCTGGTGACACATTTGGTGTTTGCCTGACAAAATTAATTAAATCTCTGCCACGGACTCCGAGGAGAGTTTCGCTTAACCCTGCCTGCCATCTAATAGGCCTAGAGTACAACGGAACGTTCGAAATTGACGAGCAGACAGGCAGATGGCGTCAAATTGAAATGTCCGCACACGGTAGCTGAGGCATTACGATTATGATTATTATTACCTTCATTGGTTAATTCCGACGGCTCTGGGACTGTGTGTGTGTGAGTGTGTGTGGCGTCTTCATCATAGGTAGGGCTCCATTTTCACAGACACGCAGGTTGGCTACATATATGGCGTCAAGATTTGCATCAGGCCTCTTCGCAGGACAGCATTCTAGAGCCTGAAATTCTCAGCTCATAATGAGATGACTGACCGTGGTTTAACGGATGTTACTCGTACTAGAAAGACTAGAAAGATTAATATTTCATGTAACTGCCAGTACTGTTTCAGGAAAGGACGTCCTATTCCTTGGTCAAAATAACACGCACAGAGTCGAAATATACAATAAAGTAACATAGAAATTAACATTATACACATCCAGATTCGAGAATATCCTTCCCATTTTTATGGAATTCAATTACCCAGGAAGTAATTCACTGCAAGTACCGTATTGATCATGAATCTCAGAATGTGGCACTACTTGTGGACCCTACTGTACCGGGAGGAGCTGCGCCTGACAGGCGACACTACAGCGACCTCTTAAAAAACGATGGCGTTCGCGGTGAGGGGGTGATCAATTATTAAAGATGAACAGTGTAGCTGACCTTCGCTCGCACCATACATGTAATACAACATGTCAAAACTTATCATACAAATGGTGCCATAGAAGAATCTATATGGGTTGGTACGTTGTTCAGTAAAACATGAACGTGATGACTTGCACTATCCAAACACCCCTTTTCCACACATTCTAGTAACCCCTGAACATCAACATTATCTCTCACAATATTGCATTAAATATTTCAACATTCTCGATCGCTTTCGTCAACACGTCAATGGAAATTCAAAACAAATCATGAAATCACTTATCGCTTGCTACAGTCCCCCCCTTCGGGTATTTCTGGTTCATGCTGCCCCTTTACCGCTTTATATTATTGAGCATATGGATAATAATAATAATAATAATAATAATAATAATAATAATAATAATAATAATAATAATAATAATAATAATAATAATAATAATAATAATAATAATAATAATAATAATAATAATTGAAAATGGACTGAAAACAAACGTCAACGAAATTAGATGCCAGAAGATGGGAACTGCATGCCGACTAATGGCTAGTCCACACCAAAGTTAATGAACAATGTTAATGAAAACATTTCTCAAGATAGTTAATAACTTTTTGTTAACAAACTTCTTCAACCGAAAAAGATGTTTGTTGGAAATCAAACTATATTAAAATACAGCTAAAAGAATATCACAGAGAATTAAAAATACTGTACATTAGAACTTTCGCTTGCGATCTGACACTAATTTTTTAGAAGAAATAAGAAAGCATCGTATCCTACGCTAGGAATTTACGTGATCTAATTGCGTCCTTGTGCATGTGCTAACCGAGATATTAACGAAAACACGAAAAGTTAATGAAAAGTTTCATTCATAAAGGTTAAAGGTATGTTGTTTATCAATATGCACGAAAACTTTAAAAGTTTACGAATTACGCCATTTTGTTTGTTAAAAGTCAAAAATGTTCATGAACATTGTTGGTTAACATTGTTTACTAACAAAGTTAACGAAGGCCTGTTGGTGTGGGCGTACCTTTTCTCAAAATATCTACATAAAAATGTATCGATTTCCAAGTACACAAGACTATGGCATTACAATACAGTCGTTAAACCAAAATGTCTTAAAGTGTAAGAAACGCTAATTTCGAACAGGAAAGCAGACATTCAAAACACTGAGAAAAAGAAAAGCAAAATAATAAGAAAAATTCTAGACCGAAAACTCGGAGATGGATACTACCGACTCAAAGGAAAACAGGAAATCAAACAGTACACAAATATTCACAGTTACATTGGAAAGCGTAGGTTAAGGTCCTATGGACAAAATTCAAAGTATGAAGCCAGATAGACTTAAAAAGCAAAAGTGGAATTCTATGAAAACAGACACAATGAAACGGACTGGACGAAATCAAAACCGATCTGAAACAGGCAGGAATTACACCAGCAGATGCCCAGATCAAAATTCACAAATGGCAAACTAACCACGAGGAAAGACCAAAGAAGAAGACTGGAACAACCTGGTCTAAATACAGAAAGGAAGCCCACAGTAAAGGAATGAAAGACATGCGGACACAAGGAAAGGCAGGGGCACGTACTTGCGTAACTCTAATGGGCTTATTCGCATATAATAATAATAATAATAATAATAATAATAATAATAATAATAATAATAATAATAATAATAATAATAATAATAATTAGTGGACCCGTGCTGTTCAGTAGCATTCCTTATAAATAGATCAGATAAATCGTCTTGATTCGCCTGTCGCTGTCATATTGTTTTGTCTGCTCTTTCAATTGTTTTATGAACATTTAATACCGTAATGTAGTTTATAACACTCCTTTCCATACAATATTTTCTGTGCTTCGACCATTAGGCCGTATCTTTATCTTAACTTTTTCAAGCGATCCTGCCGGAGATAGTACAACAAACAATTGGCCATGATTGAATACTGGTTCGGGTAAGAAGCCTACCTACTTTTTCAATTAATGGTCATACAGAAGGCTAGTGGACTTGATACCTGCCCGTCTGTACGTCCGTAGACTGTTTTATCTTAGCACCATCTGCCATCTGTTGAGTATATTCAGAAGCTTGGAAAAGAATCCAAGAGTATCTAGCAGAGAATAGTATTCTTCCATGATCAGGGGAAGTGTATACTCTCTGGGTTCACAGATAGTAATCGAACATGGCTGCATGCAGTGACATTAATGAAAGTTAGCAACCTGCTAAGTACAGAATGTATCGCGGGTTAGCGTAAGCTTTCGCCTGCAATTATTGGAACGATCATTTAATGATTTGATTTTATGATTGCTAAAAGTTGGCTGAACTGAGAGACCTATCAGTATCTCATGTATAACTGGCAGGTATTTCCGGAGAGAATACATGAAGGAAGTCGGTCCGGTAGAACGAACGGACGGATTTGACAAAGCAGATTTTAATAAGCTCTTTTAATATACAGATAATAATCCTCCACTTTTCCTACACCCTAGTAGCGTTGCGGGTTTGAACTATCACACTTGTGAACTTGTCCCAGTTTTACGGCCGGATGTGCTTCCTGACGCCAACCCTATGTGGAGGGACGTGTTCAGAATTACGTGTTTCTGTGGTACCTGGCAGTGTGCTGCATTGTCTGAATATGAAGAGGAGTGTGTTGGAACAAACACAGACAGACAAACAGTCCCCGAGCTAGAATAATTAATTAGAGGCGATTGAACTTCCCGACTCGGCCGGGAATCAAAATCCGGAACCAAATAAACCGATTGACCTCTTTTAATACAGTGCCCTTAGAAAAGTATTCCACGACACATACTTCAGTATACTGACTTTGGACGCAAATAAGCACGTACACATAGTAAGCCTCTCTCCTCGCACGCTAGTCGATCTCATTATAAAAAGCAACCCGCAGAATGCGATAAAATATGGACAGATTGCTGTACCAAGTATTTCAACCTACGATCTCCTTTATTTATTATACTTACTCAAAGCCAGGGGTATAACGCGGAGAGAGGTCACAAATTTTGACATTGAGGTATCACGAAATGAACCATATCGACCACTTTGGAATTAGACTCTAACGACTAATGACACTGACGCTAAGGCTGACCGTCTGAACTCATTAATACTAGAACCACATGTCAAATACGCTCTGAGAAGTAAATTCGAGTTCCTCACCGAAGTTCCTCTTGGCTGACAGATGAAATTACATTGGTCATCCAAATCGCGACACTGCTGATTACAAAACTTACCGTATTCTTCGAAATAAATTTAAGCAGTTAATTCGTAACAGCAAAGTATAAATATATTAATGAGGCAACAAACCGAGGAAGTTCAGGACAGATGTGTATAGCTCACAACTTATCTAAACGGACACTGATGATATAGATTTTTATTTCATGAAATCGGCATGCATTAATAATAATAATAATAATAATAATAATAATAATAATAATAATAATAATAATAATAATAATAATAATAATAATAATAATAATAATTGTACAGGAAGGTACACCTATACGCCGCAAGTTTAAATATTGCGCCAATTGGAACTCATCTACAGGAGAAACCCTGAAACTTAAAAAACTGGATCAACTCATAAGTGCCTCAGAAGATGTCACTACCATCAATTTTGTGATTACGAAGTTGTCAATACTGTGTGGATTTCAACTTGTTTTGTTTTCCATTGATCAAGAAGTGTGGGCATTCTCTTATAGATGTCTCTACAAAAAAACTATGATCATGCGCCCTGGTGCGAAGTGAAGGAACTTTTTTGAAGAAATTTTGTATTCATAAGTTTTCTCTTTACTAAATTTCGTTCATTCATTTGTGGGTTGGCAATATTAATCTTTTCCGCCTGTTTTGAATTGAGCCAATCCAGAATTTCTGCAATTAAGTTTTTACCAATCATGTATTTTCAAGACGGACCAATAAACAAAGAGGGTGTGGCTTGATTATTCATGAAAGGTCTCGAATCTTCCACGAGGGTATAAAAACGGCTGATTTTCTTGTCTCTCGGCCACTTCATCAACACCTAGCTTAGTGTATGGACACGTAGCAGGAGGCGGGAAGCGCCTTTTCATCAGTTAGCAGCCCTTCCACAAGGTAATGGCCATTTAACATCTTCATTTCTTGCTAGTTCAGCAGTTTAACCCGCGGGGAAGGTCCAAAACCTTTTACAAATGTAACCTATCTTTTCAAAATGTAAATTCTGCCGGCTTATGTAAAACTTAAATCTGTAACTGTAATTCGGGGATAGAGAGTGCTTTACCCTCTCGAGCTCCCCTTCATTTTGCCTTGAGGTGACTACGTTTTGGTAACCTTTTTAATCTTCCCTAATGTGTTAACTTCATTCATTATACGAGTCACCTCCATAGTTTGGGAATAGTCCCTGTTTCTTCGGCCTAGTGCCTCTTAGGTTTTAGAAGTTTCATGTAGGAGTGCAAATCCTCGCCTCCATTCATTTTGCATTTTGGGCCATTTGCTTACCTATTATTTTTCTACTAAGGCCCAGGAGGTTGGGTACAAGATACCCCCGTTTCATTTTGTGTAAGTTGTGCCTTGATGGCAATTTAGTGTAAAGCCTGGTATGGCCTTTAATAGGCTTGGAAAACTGAGAGCGGGTCAGCTCTTTTATGTATTGGAAATGTGCCTCTAGGAGGCTTGACAGTGCTAGGTGGGAGCAAGTGCTCCATGTAATTAAGGGATTTCTGCCCTTTGGTAATAGGTGTTTGTGAGCTGAGAGCTCAGAAATTGTAAAAAATTAGGGCTTGCGGCCCAGATTATTAAATTGTCTCTAAATTTTGGCTTTCCTGGTCTTGTACCTGATTTGACTTGTTGTCATTTGTTAAAGTCTGAAGTTTTATGTGAAAATTGTTAAGTTTTGCTATTTTTGAAAATATAACCTTTAATGCAATTTTAATCCGTATCTCAGCTTTGTAGTTAGACCCATTCCAGCCCGCACCTTCTTTCACCTCTGCATTCCACGGGTACGCCCGTGACAACAACAACAACAACAATAATAATAATAATAATAATAATAATAATAATAGTGTGGCCTTCGGGGACAACTGCTGCATGTCTTTCAGGTTGACGCCGTATAGGCGACCTGCGCGTCTGTGAGGTTAGGCCCTACCTAGGACGATTTCTAACGCTGAAGACGGCACAAACACCCACTCCCAGAGCCATAGGAATCGCCTAATGAAAGTTAAAATCCCAGACTAGGCCGGAAATCAAACCCGGGACCCCTGTGGAAAAGACCAGGTGTTAACCATTTAGTCATGGAGCCGGACATAATAATCATCACGACGACTACGATGCCGCTGCTGCTGATGATGATGATGGCATGAATATTCAATCACGAATTCGTTCGTGGTATGAATTTCGTTCAACAATTATAATTTTAAAAATGAAGGAATATATTCTTTTCAGTATCGACTCAGTGAAATGTAACTATAACATGGCTGTAAAAGCACCATTAAACAAGGATAAAGATACACACTATTAAGCAAAGAATTACATGTGCCATTCTTAAAAGAACATCGTCGGATTCTATCAAGTCACACTCAATATTTGGAAATATTTTATTTCTGTCTAAACACCTAGGTATTTAAAATTTGGAACTTATCTTAATCAAGTCCTGTTTTGTCTCCGCTCCAACGTACAATGAGAGGCATTTGAAAAACCGTTGTTCTTTCATTGGCTCGAATCCAACCGGCTGGCCGTATATAGACCCTCCATTACGTCACACCCCCACCCTGGTCAGGTCAATGACACGGTGAACTTCCCCTTCAGGTGCTTTACCCCTAGTGATCTCTTCTTGCTAGGGGCTTTACGTTGCACCGACACAGATAGGTCTGATGGCGACGATGGGATAGGAAAGGCCTAGGAGTTGGAAGGAAGCGGCCGTGGCCTTAATTAAGGTACAGCCCAGCATTTGCCTGGTGTGAAAATGGGAAACCACGGAAAACCATCTTCAGGGCTGCCGATAGTGGGATTCGAACCTACTATCTCCCGGATGCAAGCTCACAGCCGCGCGCCTCTACGCGCACGGCCAACTCACCCGGTAGTGATCTCTTAATAATGCCATTCTTATTATTATTATTATTATTATTATTATTATTTCTGTCCAACTTGTTGGCTGAATAGTCAGCGTAATGCCCTTCGGTTCAGAGGGTCCTGGGATCGATTCCTGGCCGGGTCTGCGATGTTAATCGCTGCTGAGTAATTCTTCTAGCTCGGGGACTGGGTGCTTTTGTCCCACACTGCCACCCACCACAGAAACACGCAATATTGATTACATCCCTCCATACAGGGTTGACGTCATGAAGAGCACCCGGCCATAAAACTGGGACAAGTCTACAAGTGTGATAGTTCGCGCCGCAACGCTACCAGGGTGGAGGAAAAGTGGAAGATTATTATCTACATATTAAAAGAGCTAATTAAAATCTGCTTTGTCAAATCCGCCCGTCCATTCTACTGGACCGATTTCCTTCATTCCTGTTTGATTCTCTCCGGAATTACCTGCCAGTGAATAATGAAACACTGATAGGCCTATACGTTCAGCCAACTTTTAACAATCATAAACCAAATTATTAAACGATCATTCCAATAACTGCAGGAGAAAACTTACGCTAACCCGCGTTACATTCTGTATTTAGCAGGTAGGTAAGTGAGTAACACATTCATTAATATTCTGATATATGTGATTTTCATCCTTAGTAATGTCACTGCATGCAGCCATGTTTGATTATTATGAAGAAGATTATTATTTATCGTATTGCAATTCTTTTTAAAGGTATGCAAGCGTTCTTAATAAGTAGGGCCCGGATGTTTATGCAGTAATAGGTTAGAATGCAAACTTCCTGAAGCGAGTAACAAGTATAGTCTACCTTCACAACGACTATGCTACGGGGTTTGCATAAACAATAGGGGTACGGCCCATTAAAACCCCTATAATTTGTTACTCTTGCTACATTATGGAAGAGCGGGTGGCCGACACTTCCTACTAACCAAATTAGTTTGTAATCTAAGCGGTTACTGCATAAAAATCCCGGCCCTATTAATAAGCATTTAATAGTCTGCCTATTATAACGGTCATTTTATTATTATTATTATTATTATTATTATTATTATTATTATTATTATTATTATTATTATTATTATTGAATTAGAGAGTTCTTGTAAGGTGTTATTATTTTAGTGATAAATGGTTGTGTAAGAGATCATCTCGAGTGGCGAAAGACAGTGCGGAAATTCAGAGACTTTACTACAGATAATAATGTCATAACCCACATTCCAGATTTCTCTGAACAAGAAGGGGAACACAGAGCTTTCTGATTCCAGAGGACTCTGGTGAATTATCTTGAAGGGCCGGACTCCCTATATAAGGCAGACCGGAGGAGCTTCAATGGTACAGTTCTGCCAGCAATTGAGACGGTTCAGTTTGGGCTGTCCTGCTAGTGATTAGATTATTCAGTTCTGTCTGTGTGTGCAGTTGTGGAGCACTGGGTCAGTCAAGTTGACTGAGAATTAGTTCTGTGCATGTACTGACGACGAGTGCGGGACAGTGCAGCTGTGCGACGAGAGACAGTGAACGAAGACCATCGTGAGTGTAGGGACTGTGTATCACGTTCAGAATTGTGAGACTGCGTTGCGATAGTTGTACAGGGAGCGAAACTGCGAACTGCCCTAGGGAATAAGTACAGTTGTAGAAGAGTTGTAGTGCGATTGTTCTAGTTTGTAAGTGTCAGAGTGAATAAATGGAGTGACTGAATTATTCAGTTCTGTCTGTGTGTGCAGTTGTGGAGCACTGGGTCAGTCAAGTTGACTGAGAATTAGTTCTGTGCATGTACTGACGACGAGTGCGGGACAGTGCAGCTGTGCGACGAGAGACAGTGAACGAAGACCGCCGTGAGTGTAGGGACTGTGTATCGCGTTCAGAATTGTGAGACTGCGTTGCGATAGTTGTACAGGGAGTGAAACTGCGAACTGCCCTAGGGAATAAGTACAATTGTAGAAGAGTTGTAGTGCGATTGTTCTAGTTTGTAAGTGTCAGAGTGAATAAATGGAGTGACTGAATTAGTGAGAGTGAAGGGGGTGCAAACCAGCGTAATTATGTGCTTTGTAGTTGTATAAGCAATCATTAGTTAGTGAATAGGTCCTAGAGTAAACGCTGCCAGTGGTGTGTTCATTTGCTCGCGCGCCTCCACGTTACAATACTTTGGATAAGTGACATTCCTCTAATAGAGTTTGTGACATCGGGTAATAAAGTATTTAAAAAAATGATATTTTTCACTTGCATGTTTGTATCGTTTTGTTCTTATAAAAATGTATTCTACTCGTAGTGTTTTCATGAGAATTGTTTAACAATTTTTTCAGTAGTTTCCTTCCCAACGACCTTATATAATTAATATTAGCCCGCAACTGGAGTGTTCTGTTAAAAATTTGAACTTCCAGTTTCAAGTTCCGTGTTGCTATATGAATTTGCAGAAGTTATCCATGATGGCATCTCTCTTTTAGCAGGCAATCACCTGTCTCCATCCTGCTTTAAAGTTTTCATCAAAGATGGCAGAGGACATTAATATTAGTTAGTAGAAAATTGCACGTAACCCTTATAGAGTGTAGTGCGAGTGAACATTACACAAGCGTTCCTAGCGCTCATACTTTCCTGAACAACGAGGAAGTAATTTCTGCGAGAAACAGCTCTGCAACAAGAAACAACGAAGTTCACTCACCTACTGAATATCGCACGAGATATTTCCAGATTGTCGATCATACTTGGAATTTAAGATTTCACCCAGGAGTATAACATTTTACGGAATGTTTGCCTCTTAAGAACGGTTGTCACTGTTATTTGATTCAAATTTCGTGGGACATGTTAATCAACAACTTCATGCACACAGATTGTAACAGAAATATTATTTTTGATGTTAGTAGTGATGGTTATGATTATTGTTTAGAGGAAGTACAACTAGGCAACCATCCTCTATTAACACTAATCGGAGGGAAAATGAATGTTGTCGGACACTTCGGAAAATGAAGGTATCGGAAAAATAAAGACAAGGGCTACAAAGTGCGTCAAAGTGCGTTAAAATGAAATCTCCCTAGGTCCCGAAACCTAATACCGTTGGGGGTCGGAAATGAACAAGGGTCGACCAAGGTAGGTCGAATAAGATAGATGGAAGTGAAGACCCTGGCACAAGTGGAAGCAATACCAACACTCAGCTGCCCCATGGTCGCCAACCCAGGCTTCCAAGTTGGGATCTTCTGGTCCCTCCTTTAGGTAGCCCCTTATGACAGGCAGGGGATACAGGGGAGGTATTCTACAGCCTCTATCCTAGGGAGGGGGGGGGGTGTTAATTGTTATTTTGCTGTGTTAAATGGCCTCAGCTACATCAATAAAGACATGTATCTTTGTTGTAGGTCTGAGTAGCTCAGGTGGTAGAGCGCTGGTCTTCTGAGCTCAAGCTGGCAGGTTGGATGCCAGCCCAGCCCCAGTGATATTTAAAAGTGTTCAAATACGTCACTGGCATTTATAAGAACTAAAGCGGGACAAAATTCGGGCATCTCAGCATCTCCAGTTACCGCAAAAGTTAGTGGGACGTAAAAACAATATTATAATTAACTATATTATTGTCCAGTCCAGAGGTGTAGGCGGCAACGCGTCCGCCTGTCACTGGCGGCCCCGGGTTCGATTCCAGGCCGGGTTAGAGGTTTTTAATTGTCAATTATTAATATCCCTGGCCTGGGGACTGGGTGTTTGTGTCGTCCTTAATGTTCCTTTCCCCACATTCAACACTTTGCACTTCGGCAATTTCCAAAATACACGCAGGTTCATAACATGTTGTGCAAACAGGGGTAACAGATCTTTCTAGGTCGACGCCCCAAACAAATATCCTATACTTATGAACTTCTCAGCAGGCCTAGTGGTGAGATGATTTGACTTTCTCTTCAGAGAACTGGTGTAAAAAAAATTAAAAAACACTTGTAGTCGAAATAATATACTAGACATTTGTAACGATAATCTATTAACATCCTTAGAACCGTTTCTTTGCTGTAAAATTCGTTTAAAGCTCTGAACCGTGCACCATGCTCTCTGCAACAATAATCCCCCATCTAGAAAGAAGGAAAAGTTCAGAATGAGGGTGAGAGTTGGTGTGTGTTAACGACCACAGCCAGCCCTAAAGTCAACACTGTAACTTTATCCTCACTGGCTATCATCAGGCCAGTTTATTACCATAAGCCGATTTGGTAACCACCGTCTGATCTTTTGCGCTTGTCAGAAACGCTCTACAGCTAACTACATAAAATTGGCTGGAGGCCACAGCGTGCGGTTTGAAAGAAAGCGGCGTGTTGGGTCGATAAAACAGCGCCTCACATCTTCTATGCTGCTTCCCTCCTAACGTATAGCAAGTACGGTGAAGACTTATTAATATGGCGCTGTGAACTGTGCAGTCCCTTGATATAACCTCCCTTTTCAATGCATTACTCTCCCTAGTAGCTTATAAAAATATATACATTTTAGCTTATGATAAGGAGGACGTACAAGGCTGTATGGAGTTAAATTTACAATAACGACCTTATCCTACGGCGAGTTACTGTAGAAATAAACATGACGGGGACTTTCACAACTAGGGGCAGTCCGCGTAATTTGGACCGATCATATTTTTGGTATTTGCAAGTTTAGTCACCCCCTGTCTGAGGCAAGTTCAGCAAGACAGCCGAGGGTAGCTTTCTTCCTGGAAGTTGTGTTGCTAATGGACTAGCTTGAAGGGGAAAGAGGAAAACGATCTTAATACTCACATTCGTTGTAACCTTGTATGTATCTTTAGGCCTCAGTCCAAAGGCTGGTTGGATCCTCAACAGCTCCGCCATCAGCTGTCATAAGTGGCCTAGACATCACTGAAGAAGCGTACTAGGGAAATGAGGAGTGAGGTAGTTTCCCGTTGCTTTCCTCACCCAGCCAGAAGTTGCTATTACATATCAGTCTGCCAACCCCACTGAAATGCATGCACCAACTGACCCTATGAGCAACATTTTCACACCATTCATAGCAAGGACTGGCTGCATAAGGAATGGCGTTACTAGCATCGCTCATACCTCAGTCACTTTCATCTTGTCAAAGCCAAGGATAAGACAGAGACAGATCTATGAAAGTAACAAAATTGCTCTAGCCCATACCAGAAGACACAGTGCACTGTAAACACTAGGTCCTGCCAGCAAAGGCATGTTGTAACCTTGTACGGTGACAAGTAAGTGTACTGTGAAGCCAAGGGGGTGTTTAGCTTTTACAAGTACTGATGAAATATCTGGGTAACATAGTTTCATTAGAAATTTAAAATACGTTGCATACTATTTCGTTTTAGATTTAATCTTTGCATGTCGTGTAACTTGGGCCGTTGAAACAATTGTAATACTTCGTTGTTTCACTGGTGATTCCAAAAGAACTTGCTTTATAATTTGAGGCTGGCCGCGTGGTATAGGGGTAGCGTCGGTGGCCCCGGGCTCGATTCCCGGGTAGGTCAGGGATCTTTCCCTTGATCTGAGGGCTGTTTCGAGGTCCACTCAGCCTACGTGATTACAATTGAGGAACTATCTGACGGCATTATGTGTGACAAGTATTATGATGACGACTGAATCCAGTGTAATAGCTGCAAAAAGTGGGCTCATGAAAACTGCGCCAGAATGAATTGTTTTAACTTTGTCCTACATGCAAGAAGTGACGACCACAATTCATAGTGTCGTATGTTATTGCTTAGTATTACACAATAAATGAATTAACTTTATATTTTTATATTTACCAGCTCAGATTATAAGATCACCTGGAACAAGTTGACTCTGTCGGACCAAATTACACGACAACATATTTTAGAATAAATATTATTTTTAAGCAAATGATAAAGATAATTGTTACCGTGTTTTGGTGGATCGCAGAGAGGTGAAAGAAGGTGGTGGGTTTGAATGGGTCTAACTACGATATCAAAATTTGAATTAAAACTTTAAGTAAAGGTTATATTTCTTTCAAACAACAAAACAAATTTTCACTAGGTGAAATAACAATGAAATCTCAGGTACAATGCCAATTCAGTTACAAGGGTGGAACACTCCAGAACAGAGAAATTAGCAATTTTGGACTTCGAGCCCTCAGTTTACACATTTACAATTTCAGAAAAGGTATAGAAATCTCCCAAATTCAGGAGCACTTGCTCAAGAAGTTACAATTTTTAGCCTTCCAGAGGCACCCCTCACTATAATAAAAACTTAGAAAAGAGCTTACATGCTTTCAATTTCTAACAGCCTACTCAAGGCAACATTACACAAAATTTTAAGATCTCTGATCTCTCTGGGCGCAATTTACAGTTGATAAAAATTAGTATACAGGGGAATCTAGTACCCAACCTACTGGGCCTTCGTGGAAAAAGAATAACAGGGTAATTTAATGGCCCGAACCCAAAATGAATGGAGGCGTATACTTGCACTCCTAAACGAAGAATTAAATGCTAACGGGACTCTTGGTCCAGTGATACAGGGGCTAATCCCAAGCTACTGAGGTGACACGAATAAAGGATAGTTTAATGCATTACGGAAAAGAAGAAAAACAGTTACAAAATCGTAGTCACCTCAAACCAAGTTGAAGGGGGACTCGAGAGGGAAATGCACTCTCTATTCCCGAATTAAAATTAGGATTTTATGAAAGTTTTACATTAGCCGAGCGAAATTTTACATTTTAGAAAAGGTTGGTTTCATAGTTAGAAATTCGGACCTTCTCCTCGAATAAATTTGCGGAAACAGCAAGAAAGATAGAATTTAGGTGGCCATTACCTGGCTGTTGTTCTGCCCGGCGAAGAATGAGGCACCCCGCCTCCTGCCTTAACACACACACTCAGAAAGACGACGATCAATAGACAAGGTAGCCAGAAAAGCCGCAGTTTATATACCCTTAGGGAAGGTTCGAGAGAATTCAGGACTAATCCGGCCACAGCCTCTCAGTTTTATTGGCAAATTCAAAGTGAACAAGAAATGCGGGATTGATTGAATATTAATTACAAAAATTCATGATTGGCCAGATTCAAAACTGGCAGAAAGAAAAAGAAGTGTTGCCAACCCAAAAATAAATGAACATAGATTCAGTTATGAAAACCTAGAAATACGAAACTTCTTTAGGTTATAATTTCTTCCACCTTGCACAAGAGTGCATGTCCAAACTTCTTGATGTATAACAAAACAAAACAAGGAGAAATTCAATCAGTTTAGGAAACTTCACAATAACATAATTACTTAATATTTCAGTAGTGACATCTTCTGATTAAAGTTCCAAGTTCATGTAGTATCATTTTCACCTTTTGGTCGATAGAGGAGTTCATTAAGGCGCTTATTTTGAATGAGCGAAGTTGAGGTGTACCTCCCGGTACAATAATATTAACATTTTTCATCAAACGATTTGATATATTGTACTAATTATCGTGTATAAAATTTGAGATATTTTCTTTACGGTCAATAGAGTTATCGATATTTAAAGTTAAGTGGTTCAAAATTACACGGAATTCCTCTCATTATTTTATTATGAATTTACGTTATTTTAAACGACCACTGTGCTGTGAAGATAAAACGGGCCCAGAAACACGACTGGTAAGGACTTGGCAGAGCAGACACTAACTTCCATACCCGTTTGGCCAGGAAGAAAATGGATTAATAGCTCCCCACCGCAGCTACATAGTTTTAAGAAGTAGTGTTAAACATGGTAGTCTGAATTTGCCTCGCAGAACGTGGTCAATGCTGAACGCGATTAGGGGAAATCATGATACATGTGCTGGTGTGTTGGTGGCGCAAAATCCAGAGTTCAGCCTACAAATACGGATTTTGTAGATTTATGCCTACCCCTTAATCCTCTTTTTTGACAAGAGATCTGGGATGAGGTGAAGTGAATTTTTACGGCTTAATTTTACGGCTGGTTGCCCTTCCTAATACAAACCTCAGTTCAGGAGCTAATAATGATTAAATGAATTATGGTGAATGGAATTAGGTAAGGGGGTGGATGAAATCGCCTGTAGCCTATGAGAAGGAACTGTCCCCCCATTTGCCTTGAATTGAAAAGGGGAAACCACAAAAAAAATACATTCTCTAAAAGCCGGCGTTGGGGTTCGAAGCCACGCGTCTCCCGAAGGCAGAGCTTGGCTCAATTTTCATACCGGCCACTCCGTTCTCGGTCAAATACAAATCTTCTAGATAGACGACAAAATTATTGTCGAGATACAAATGTCCTCCCCTATCTCCCTATTCACGAAATATCTTGGATTTTCCGGAAGGCACTTTAGTAAATCATTTGTAAATTTTCTTTTGTGTTTTCTTTTATTATATATTTAATAATATTTGTAATGCAATAAATAAATAAATAAATAAATAAATAAATAAATAAATAAATAAATAAATAAATAAATAAATAAATAAATAAATAAATAAATAAATAAATAAATAAATAAATAAATAAATAAATAAATAAATAAATAAATAAATTAAGTAAATAAATAAATAAATGTTTAGAGAAATTAACTGAATAGGGAATGGCATTAATAGACGAATAAGCAAGTTCGAATGGTGTTTTCAAAGTGGGACATTAGTATGAAAGTAAAGTTGGAATGCAAAGGGACAAATTGCGGCAAATATTATTAGGAAAACGAATTAGGGATCGGACCAAAGACGGTATTTGATATATATCAGAGATATTTGATATATTTGATATATATCAGAGAAGTTTGAAAGACATTTCTGTGACACTATTCAAGTATACGTGATGATGATGATGACGATGATGATGCTTGTCGTTTAAAGGGGCCTAACATCGAGGTCATCGGCCCCTAATGGTACGAAATGAAACGAAATGGAATGACAAATTAAAAGTACACAATCCTCCACTGACCAGTATTCAAAACGTGAGGACGAAGATTGAATGGATGGATATGAATTTAAAACGATCAGTGGAACCGACCTACAGTGCCCCACATGCAGAGAAGCTGGCGTAAAACAATAGTATCACTGACCAAGGGACGGCTTCTATAGCACCATACTGAATCGATGATGCTTGTAGTCAGGAGTCCAAAATCCAAATCAGCGGCCCTTCATAATGATTCTTAACGCTAGAATAGTAGAACCATGGTATTTGTCATGTTGCGGTACTAATCAAAAGTAGCGTTGATTCGCGGTATTCCACGCATTATGGTACTACTCACAGGTAATGAAATTCGCACATGTATTACAGACCTACGTTTTCGCACAATGCGGTGCCATTTACGGGCAACGCAAACCTATGGTGTTCATCACATAAGTGTACAGACCACAGGGACTCGTACTATCCCGTGGTGTTCCTCATATAGTGGGTACTAATCATTGGCAAGCCAGATCCATGGGTTCCATCATCCCATGGTGTAGCTCATATAGTGCTACTAATCACATACTTATTTGGTACCTAACATTGGGGTACTATGCGCAAGTAAAAGCGACCCATGGTGTTCCCCGCGTGGTGGTATTAATCACAAGTAGTTTCATGGTTCTAATGTAATCATCCCTTGCTCGCCCCTTTTAGTCGCCTCTTACGACAGGCAGGGTATACCGTGGGTGTGTTCTTCGTCTGCGGCCCCCACCCATAGGGGGTTGTGTGTTTGGACCGCGAGAGGTATTTTATTTCCCTCACGTCTGCCGGCAAGCCGGTTAGGACCCCCTATCCACCACCTGGGACGCGCCACGTGGGAGTATCACCTCTCCCCCTGCTACGCCAGCGTATTAGGTTCGTAGCACGTGAAGAAGTTCTTAATTACTTTCTCATGTCTATAAAATATCTCAAGGAACTAATAGGGAAACTTTCACCCACCGTTCTAATTGTGAAGAACTGAAGATTGTGATAAACTTGTAAACTACGTACCCTATTTCTTCTCCCTAATATCCGAGGAATCAAATTTTCAGTAACTTCATCTTGTGCCTTCATACAGACATTTTAGAGACTTGTAAGAGTAGATAATGTATAGTTGTTTGAAACATTACAACGATATACATACACTGAATAGCGAAAAGTCATAGGAAGGGGTGTCCCATTAGAAAACGTGTCGTGTATGACCCCTGAGCTTTGAAGCTAGCTGCGGCATAGCTAAGCAGTCTGTCACAGACACCAATGTCGTGAAGATGGCAACACGTTGCGAGTTACCCGACTTTTTTTTTTTTTTTTTGCTAGGGGCTTTACGTCGCACCGACACAGATAGGTCTTATGGCGACGATTACCCGACTTTGAACGTGGCATGATCATGAGGTAAACAGTGTCGAGGGTGGAACTTCAATATCACAGAGATAATGTTATCACCCGCGCAAACCGCCGCACGGGATGACCACAGGTGTTTAATGAACGGACATAACGTTGGCACAAAAACTGAAAGATAAACGTAACATAGGGTGTTTTATTCTGGGAATGTTCTTTTCGAAACTTCGTATTTAAATATTAAAAATTAACATCGTAATTAGAAATGCTTGAAAAATCTTCGGAATCAGCTACCGTCGCCGAACTTTCACTCCTCACTTAGTGCAGGCTTCACTCAACAGATCACAGGTCGACACTTGTCACAAATTGAAAATTATCATTGAGGTTACAGTCGCCGTCCCAACTGGGAAGCGAGTATCGTGAAAAATGCCGAAGAAACGACTCTGTGATAATTTCATTTTTCCTCTTATTCTTCTTCTTCATCTTATTTCGCTTTGGCCGATTATGGGCCACGTTAATTCCAATTCAGCTTCATCTGTTTCTGAGCTTTAATCCTCGTCCAGTACTCCCTCATCCTTTCACCCAGCAATCTCCGCCTTTCTTCTGTCCAGGGCGCTTGGGTACGGGAATTAACTTTTTCTTGAAACCTCTTCGTGGCCTTGATTCTCGACTTGTAAGCATCCCTGTTGCTGATTTCCATTCCTTGTATTCCCATTTATTCCAGGTCCTTCTTCACCTTCTAGTACCAGTACACTGTAGCTTTCCTGATCTCAAAAAATCTTATTATTTGATTGGTCAGTCTGACCGGGTTCACTCTGCAGATACGTCCGAGGCGCATGGCTCTCCTCTTCCGGATGGTGTCAGAGATCTTTCCCATATTGAGAAATAATTATTGGTTTCCTTTCTTTCTGTATGATCCATCCCCTGTTCTGTGGGTTCCCAGTATCTTCCCCAGAATCCTTCTCTCCACTAGTTCCAACTTCTTGATCAATCCTGTTTTTATTAGGTTCAAACTTTCAGCTGCATATAAAGCCTCCGAGCGGAAAATATACACATTATTGGATAGGTATTTAGGAAAAAATACCCATAATACCTGCGGTAGTGTAATGGACAGGGTGGCATTTACACCCGAAAGTGGGGTACTTTTATAGGCTCTCACTATGTTTGAAACATTATAACTCATGAACTTCATTCCATATTTCAAAATTCTTTTTCGTACGTTGTAGGCCTATATCAACACGAATAAGCCAAACATATTTGGAGACCAATTCGTACCATAAATTTAGGACCAGTAGTTATTAACTGATTTTCACTGGTGGTCTTAAACTTTTGATAGGTACGGTACTGTACATTTCCTGTGTTCGAGCTTTTTCCAAAAAAAAATTGTGTGCACTTTTCCCCTTTGCGAAAAGATAATGATCATGAGAATGTATTTCAATAAATGAAACTCAAATATTGATAAAGAGCGATTTATTTGCATCATTACCGAATACGTTAGCTCATGCGGTTAGGGTCGCGCAGCTGTGAGCTTGTATTCCGAAGATATTGGGTTCAAATCCCACTGTTGGTAGCCCTGAAGATGGCTTTTCGTATTTTTCCATTTTCACACCAGGCAAATGCTGGGGCTGTAACTTAATAACGGCCACGGCCGATTCCTTCCCACTCCTAGCCCTTCCCTATCATATCGTCGCCATACGCCCTATTTACGTAGGTGCGACGTAAAACAAATTATTAAAAAAAGTAATATATAATTGCTTCATTTCACAGAGAAGTGTACAGATGTTCTTTTTTAAATACAAATCTACAGCCCGTGCACCTCTCAAGGTCATTGTTTCTAGGACGCTATGCTACCACGGCCAACTTGATGCAGAGTAGATCTAGCTGGCCGTGTAACTACACTACGTACGTGCCTTCTATTTCTACATCCTTCTTATACAAATTAATTTCGTGACGCCACTTCCGTTAGATATTTTTTCGCATCATGTCACGTCATTTGACGCAAATTTTTCGGATTGCCCCCCAATCCCTGAGACATATTCATGTAAAAATAATTGCCATGTCATCTGAATCAACCCTCGTATCAGACTGCAGGCTTTCAGCACAATTTGCCATTAAGACCAAGTCTTAGCCATAGGCTAAACTACTTACTACATTTCCACCTAATTGAATCACCCTGTGCCAATTTATATCTTTCAGTAGATGATCCATGTAAACTATCAACACGAAGGTGAAAGATTAAAGCCTTTAAAACAAGGTTTTAATACTTAGGCATGTGTAGAGACAAACAGTAGTTGAAGATCTCTTCGGTTAACTAAGTAACCAACAAAGAGGAAGTCCGTCGTACCGGGAAATTGTGCGAAGCACCATCCTTAGCAAAAACGAGGAAAACAGCCTATTTAACCTTACGAAATGTTAATACAACGAACCACAGAAAGGAAGGTAGAATGGGAAAGTGGTTCGATATCTACATTGTGGCAACCCTGATCCGGAAAGCGCAAAACAGGGATAATTACTTTTAGCAGAAGAAGAACAATAATTAGAAATAAGCAAACATAATTTTGTTTAACGTACATACAGTGATGATCTTGTTCGAGAATTTTAGCGTCAGATTGAGTTATGGCACAAACTATAAAGGAACTATAAATCATTTCGTAAAAGGTCTTCTAGGGAAGTTAACTTGAAGATTTATGAGACTACTGTAATACCAGCAAAGAAAAACTACTTCCTACCAGAATTGTTGTTGAGTGCTGAAGGTCGCTTTAAGTGCTTACTCGAGATAACAAAAGGATTGATACAAACAAATCATAACATGGGAGACTTTAGTCCCCTCAAGTCGCGTGATTTCTCGAGAATATTGTTAGTCACGGACCTTAATCACTCTCTGAGAAGATGGATTGCATGCATTAGCCATATCAAGTTAACTACCTGATAATTTCTCTCGATAACTACCACAAAGGAACTGAAAGGATACATATATATTTTCAGCCTCAGTAGATAAAAAATGAAGTAGCGAGATGGACAGCAGGCAATGGTATGGTGGTTTACTGGTTATAAGTTTCACAAAGCGTGAGGTCATCTTAGTATTAATTGTTGTGTTGATGGAATTACAGTAACTTATGGCGATCACTGCATATATCTAGGTGTTAATGTAGAAAAATATATTCATTGGGGCAATCACATAAACGGGATTTTAGATAAGGGTTACAGACGTCTTCACATGGTTATGAGAGTATTTAGGGGTTGTGGTAAGGATGTAAATGAGATGGCGTATAAATCACTGGTAAGAGTATGGTTCTAGTGTATGGGAGCCATACAGGCTACTTGATGTGAGAACTAGAAGAGATCCAAAGGAAAAGAGCACGATTTGTTCTGGATGATTTCCAACAAAAGGGTAGTGTTACGGACATTGGCCTGAGAAGACTTGGAAGTAAGGAGACGAGTTGCTCGACTAAATGGTATGTTTCGAACTGACATTGGAGAGATGACTTGAAATGGCATTAGTAGACGAATCAGTTTGAGTGGAATTTTTAAGACTAGAAAAGATCATAACACAAGGATAAAGTTGTTATTCAAGGGGAAAAATTTGGAAGTATATATATATATTTACTATATGCTTTACGTCGCACTGACACAGATAGGTCTTATGGCGACGATAGGGCAGGAAAGGCCTAGGAGTGGGAAGAAACGGCCGTGTCCTTAATTAAGGTACAGCTCCAGCATTTGCCTGGGTGTGAGATTGTGAAACAACAGAACATCATTTTCAGGGCTGCCGACAGTGGGGTTCGAACCCACTATCTCCCGGGTGCAAGCTCACAGCTGCGATGTTCGGAACTGACGGTGGAGAGATGACATGGAATGGCATTAGTAGACGAATCAGTTTGAGCGAAAATTTTAACCGCACGGCCAACTCGCCCGGCAGGGTAAATACTCGTTTATAGGGAGAGGAATTAGGGATTGGAACAGTGTATCACGGGAAATGTTTGATGGATTTACATTTCTTTGAATCATTTAATAATATACTACGCAAACAACTGTTAGGGAATCTGCCACCTGGATGACAGCCCTAAATGCAGATCAATGGTCATTCATTGGTTAATCAACTTACCAACACAATGCTCGGCACCATGGCTGAGTGGTGAGCGGCTTGGCTTTGAACTTAGAGACCCCGATTTCGTTTCCCGGTTAGGTCAAGGGATTGTAATTGTATATGATTATTTACCTTGGTTCAGGGACTGGATATTTGTGCTGCCTCCAATATTCCTGCAACTCACACACCGCACACAACACTAACACATACTTTCTCATACACGGCAAACGCTGCCCACCTTCGTGAGCTGGGTCTGCCGTAAGAGGGCTGCACTAGGCTGGCAACAGCCAAACGAAGTTACATATATCAGCACGTCGTTTTTTACGAATCATTTATACTACTGACTGTTTGTTTTTTTGCAACTGCATAAAACGTACGGTATTAAAACAGCCAGTAAATTCAAAAATTTTGGGTTAAATACTTGATGTTGTTTTGAAACTAAAAGGAAAGTAACTCAGGGATGAGAACAATTGAGATACTAATTTCTTTATTATGGGGTAGAAACATATTTAGTAAAACAAAGAAACTCGCTCGCAATTCCGAGGTAAAGAGTGTTTTGCTGTAGGGAACATAAACTTGGATAGTGAACAGACAAGTGAACAAACTTTTAACTGCAGAGATGGATTCTTGGAGGAGAGCAGCTAAAAGGTCATCGTTGAACAAAATATGGAATGTTAAAATCAGAGAAATTATGGAGGTAGAGAAGAATGTGTTGAACGTGATTGAAGAAAGAAGATAAAATATTTCGGACATGTGGAAAAGGTGATTGACAACATAATTTTCGACAAGATGCCAACTTGGAAAGCTGATAGTAACAGGAAGAAGTGCCATTAAAGCTTGGGAACAACGGATTGGTGGTGTACGAAGAAGAATGGTTGGAAGAGGTTTGATAACAATGTTATTTGTTTTACCTCCCGCTAACAACTTTTACGGTTTTTTGGAGACGCCGAGGTGCCGGAATTTTGCCACACGGGGGTTGTTTTACGTACTGGCAAATCTGCCGACATAGGGAGAGCCACGCTGCCCGTGTAGAAGAGGTTTCAGAGAGGAAGATGTATAAGATAGAGAATTGTGGAGGAGTATAGTGTATAGACCTATGGGTTATAGGGAAAATACTGTATTGCAGAAAGTTGCTAAGATAATAACAATAATAATAATAATACAGAAGAAAATACACAGCGAGGGAATGGAAGGATTCTGGGAAGAAAAGAAAGCAAATTAATGTGCTAAATAGGTTCAAACGCCCTCCTTAGTTGGGCAGTACGTTGTGGAAAATAATAATAAATAATAATAATAATAATAATAATAATAATAATAATAATAATAATAATAATAATAATAATAATAATAATAATAATAATACCACCAAGCGGACTGGCCGCGCCTGTTAACGCGCTACGGCTGTGGAGACGGATTTTTTGCATTCGAGATACGAGTGCGTTCGAACCCCACCGTCCGGTGTCCTGAGAATAGTTTTCTGTGGTTTCCCATTTTCACTTTCAGACTGATGCCGAGACACTTCCTATTCATAGAACACAACCAGTTCCTTCCACCTCCTTACCCAATTTAATTCAAAATCATTCCTTTCATCTTCATTAGCCCCTCAACTGAGGTAGGTGCCAGGAAGGGAATCAGGCCATAAAACTTCCCGTATAATTTCCCCTCACCTCATCTCCGACACAATACCAGGAAAAGCGACTAGGAGGTTGATACAGAAAGAGACATGATGATAATTCGATCCCAACTTCTGTATGCATGTATTTTATTTTGGCATTATTTAGGTTGCCTGCCTGTTTAACAGTGTGCATTTTTACAGGTATACTATAGTATTATATAATATATTTTGAAGTAGTGTGTTTTACAGACTGCAAAGTTTTTAAGTTACGTGTAACGTTTAGTGGAATACATTACTGTGGACAAGCTTCATAGGAATAAAGGAAAAATGAAATTCAGAAAAGAAAGCTTCACTCTTCTATGCCAATTGCAATTGATACAAGTACCCTGGAGTGTGTTTGGAAATATTAGTGCCTTTCGACCAGAGATGGCGTCTACATTTCAAGTCAATCAGTAATTGATATTAAATTTGCTCCCTGTCGACTATTAAATTATAGTTTACTTGTTGAACTTATTACAGATACCTCCAACTGGGAATGCATTATTACTATATGGTGAAACATAAACTGAGTAATAGATACAATAAAACATGCGCAAGGTCTCTTACCCTAACCCACAAAACAAAATGTATGGTACAATACATTTACATGTATAGCGACACCTTTAAAACATAGGCTAAGAGACATACAGTTTTACGTGAAATCGAATCACAAGAACGTGAATATTCGTTTCTATAAACTCAGTTCCTTTGAGAAGAATTTTTACCCGTGAGGGGTCGCATCCGGTCGTTTCAACCAATTCTGTTTGTTTTGATCAATCCTTCCGCGAACACTGTTTATTATATTACCCCTCAGTACCTTTCAATGGACTCGTTCCACTTCTGTCACACATCTGTTATCCCTCTCCACTCCTTCAGTGAGTGACAAGCTGGCTATCCGGTCGTTTCGTTCGCACGCGACTCCTCACGTTACCCGTCTCCGTTCTATTCAACCATACGCGACTCATGGCGTAGATTTATTTAAAACGCAGAAAGTGCACTTTTATCATTCATTGCTGTCCGACTCGTTGGCTGAATGGTAAGCGTACTGGCCTTCGGTTCAGAGGGCCCCGGGTTCGATTCTCGGGCGGCTCGGGGATTTTAACCTTAATTGGTTATTTCCAATGGCTCGGGGGCCGCGTATTTGTGCTGTCCCCAACATCCCTGCAACTCACACACCAACATAACACTGCCCTCCACCACAATAACACGCAGTTACCTACACATGGCAGATGCCACCCATCCTCATCGGAGGGTCTGCCTTACAAGGGGTGCACTCGGCTAGAAATAGCCACACAAAATTATTATTATCATTCATTGTTGAGTAGAGGGAGAAGGAGCTTTGTCTACATGTGTGTTAAATGAAATAAAACATCATTTTAAAAGTATTTTTCCATAAACAGAACTCGAATGTTTATTTTCAGTTTCATCAGCAAAGGCAATCTCATGATAATTATTATACTAAAAAGTGTTTGTCTGTGTTTAAATAGTATTATCTTATATTATTGTAACAATAAATAGCGTATTAAGTAATCGTTTGGTGTTTTAATGATTTCCGGTCGAAACGACCGTACGCGACTCCTGACGTTACACTCGGCACCCGACCCCTCACGGGTTAACTAAGGACGCTCTGCTGAGTACCGACCGACTATGTCAAGCGGCTGCCACACTCACCTGTATCTCACCCCTCTGAAGGTCCACATCTCTACTCACCCACCCGCAAAGCGGAGGACCGCAGCGTCTTACCTGCCAAAGAAACAAACGACTATGTTGAAACCGTAGATAAATAGTAACAATTGGGAGATATACAGATGGCAATAGCTGCTTGCAGCATTATGGCAATGAAGTTACACTGAACTGTAAACAACACAAAACCAAAGAACTACAACAAACAATTACATGAAAGCAGAGCGTTACACGAAATATATCTAAACAAGAAATTTCAATAAAATATTCAAAAACTTTTTGCTTTCTCAACCGTAGCATTACCAGCATTTCGCCCCAGTGTGATGGCAAGCTCGTCAGTTGGATTATCATGCCTTTCCAAGGCGCTAGTTAGTCGTTCAGAGACCACTGCAAACCAAATAACAAATTCAAACAAAATAAGACGAAAATTAGCCACGATTAAAATCGAATGGTCAGCGATGAAAAGAATATCGTCAGAACAAGAAGAAGAAGAAGGTTCCACAACTAGGCTAAGTTAACTATCTATTATGTTTACCTTACATGCATTCATCATACTACATTCTAAAGATATCTGAACAGCAGGTAACAAGTACAGTAGATATATGTAATAAAAATAATTTTTTCCCTTTACGAAAAGCTAATGATTATGAATATGGATTTCAAGAAATGAAACTCAAATACTGTTAACAAACATATAAGTCTTATGGCGACGATGGGATAGGAAAGGGCTAGGAGTGGGAAGGAAGCGGCCGTGGTCGTGTAAAAATGGAAAACCACGGAAAACCATCTTCAGGGCTGCCGACAGCGGAGTTCGAACCCACCATCTCCCAGATGCAAGCTCGCAGCTGCGCGCCCCTAACCGCACGGCCAGCTCGCTCGGTAACGAACATTTCACAGGGATGAACAACTGATTTAACAATATATTTTTATTGTACGAGAGAATCATCTACACTTGACAATGTTATATCAAGGAGAACTGGAACTCTACGTCAAAGGAACTCAACTTGGCGACCAAGGCCTACGGTAATGACTAACGTAACGTCACTTTCTATTACATCACACTCTGTTTCTACAAATCTACACACCGAGCTCGATAGCTGCAGTCGCTTAAGTGCGGCCAGTATCCAGTATTCGGGAGATAGTAGGTTCGAACCCCGCTGTCGGCAGCCCTGAAAATGGTTTTCTGTGGTTTCCCATTTTCACACCAGGCAAATGCTGGGGCTGTACCTTAATTAAGGCCACGGCCGCTTCCTTCCCACTCCTAGCCTTTCCCTGTCCCATCGTCGCCATAAGACCTATCTGTATCGGTGCGACGTAAAGCAACTAGCAAAAAATAAAAAAATAAAAAACAATACAAATCTACAGCTGCAGCATCTTTGGTGACCAAGGTCTACGGTAATGACTAACGTGATGTCACTTCCATTACACATTTTGTCTCGTTACACAAAATTTCGGATGACCCAAGCCATAAGGCATATTCATATCAATATTGTTTGATACATTAAGAACAAGTTATAGCCACTATCGGCCGTTACAGAGGACTGTTGAGCATTATGGATGCAAGGAGGTTACACATACCTTTTCAGTCATTGCAGCCCACGCCATTTGTTTTGATGTGGCAACAAACGTGTGCCTCCAGACATTTTTAACACGTAAACAAGAATGAGATGGAGTGATAAGATATTTAACCACTCTTCAAAGTTTGACGGGATCGAGCCTTTGAACTAGAGATCATGAGTCAGATACTCTACTATTGATACAACAAGGCAGCTTTCTGGTAGGTGATGAATGTCTGATAATTCAGCTCGACGGGAAGTTTCCTACTCGCAAGTAGCAAGTGCCAGGGCTGGCATCGCGGGTCGGGCGCCTGAATGAGGCCTGTCGGCCCGTTATTAACAACTCCACTGTTACCTGGTAACGAGCGCTCGCTGAAGACGTCTTTTGTAAGAAATATCGACACATTGAACGAGCCACTTGAGTGCTGAATGACGTCAGAGGCGCTTCGTAATGCATCGGCGCCGGCAGAGTAACATTATCACCATCAAGCTACAAATAACACCAACACCTAATAACGGGTAGGGTTTTGTTTAATGGAAAATATATATCTCCAGAGCTGCGGCGAATAAAGAGCTAGTCGATAGGAACGACATGTTAAGTATCGGATGACAAATTGTATCAGGTAACTCCAGGGTTCTCTCGGCTCCGTCCGTAAGCTTTTAGAACAATGAGATGCAAATTTGTGAAAGACAGAATGGGGTGCGAGAAGAATACCGCTCAGATGATAAATTTACAACTACTAATAGTAAACTGGAAAGCAGGGAAGCTAGCAGTTTGACTTGACTATTGATACTAAGATTTTTAGCCATGTGACATCACGTTTTATGGAAATTGAGAACGACAGGGACACGGCGTTCTGTGTCATTCAATCACAATCAATCACGTCTGATCTGCATTTAGGGCAGTCGCTCAGGTGGCTAATTCTGTATCTGTTGTTTTCATAATCTTTTCTTAAATAACTGCAAAGAATTTGGAAATTTAATAAACATATCCCTTGCTAAATTATTCCAGTCCCTAACTCCCCTTCCTATGAATGTATATTTGCCCCAATTTTTCCTCTTGAATTCCAACTTTATCTTCATATTGTATTCTTTTCTAATTCAAAAACACCGCTCAAGCTCATTTATTTACTAATGTCTCCATCAAAGTAAAGAACTACCTCCCGGAGGGCACAACCACTCCAGAGGGCATTGATCTCACCAGCCACGAATTCGAGGTGGGTGGGGGGGCAGCGGGAGTAAATGGTACCGGTGCGCTAAGTGCGCTCTTCTGCCAGTCTTGTTAAGGAGTTTGAGAGGAATTACTGAATTAACTATTGAGAGTAGATTTGAATTTAGTAAAGAGGAAGAAAAGAATAGGTTTCGTTGAAGAGATTAGAAATGTGGAAATAGTGTTTGAAAGATTGCGGATAAATTACGAGTTTAGTTGAGAGTTGCAGAGTTGTTAATTATTATTATTATTATTATTATTATTATCATTGAGAGTATGGATGGAGAAAACGGTGTTTCGTGGACAGCACAGGTGTTGACATACCTGATATTTATGAAAGTTGTTAAGATTTTTTCTGTGATAAGTGGTGGGACTTGGATGGACGCCCATCCAGGTACCAACCACATCCATTGTTGCTTTAAGCATGCCATTTGGACTATTTATTACCGGTATTCGCTTGATAAATTTAGCAGGTGTGAGGTGTTATTGACACCGATTAGTAATTTGAAAAAGCAGCTTGGTGTTGCAGCATATTGAAGTGCACCGCCTACGCGATCCTTGTTTTTAGTGCTTCTGATGGTAAAAGAATAAATAGTTCATTGTAGGCTACTAGCTAGAAGTGAGAACAGGGTGGAGGAGTGGGATGATTTATAATTTTGAGGGGGCTTGAGTTATGTTGGGGATGATCTGGCTAGATAGGATATCATTCCACACATTCTCTCCACTGATAGCTCGAACATACTACTCAGTCGAGCAGCTTGTCTCCTTTCTCTCAAGTCTTCCCAGCCTAAACTTCGCAACGTCTTTGTAATATGCAAAGGTCGGGAATTTTAACCTTAATTGGTTAATTTCGCTGGCACGGGGGCTGGGTGTATGTGTCGTCTTCATCATCATTTCATCCTTATCACGACGCGCAGTCACCTACGGGTGTCAAATCAAAAGACCTGCATCTGGCGAGCCGAACATGTCCTCGGACACTCCCGGCACTAAAAGCCATACGCCATTTCATTTCATCACGGCTCGTAGGTGAATCATTTGTAAGATTACATTTCTCTCGATCATTGGCTGAAAAGGAAACCCTCCGAAAACACAACTCGCAATTTAAACCTACTCCAGTCACAAATATATGTATATGGCATGAGTACCTCATTTACAAACTTTAACAAACTTTGTCCCACGGGGCGAGTTGGCCGTGCGGTTACGGGCGCGCAGCTGTGAGCACGTATCCGGTAGATAGTGGGTTCGAACCCCACTGTCAGCAGCCCTGAAGATGGTTTTCCGTGGTTTCCCATTTTCACACCAGGCAAATACTGGAGCTTTACCTTCATTAAGGGCACGGCCGCTTCCTTCCCATTTCTAAGTCTTTCCTGTCCCGTCGTCGCCATAACACCTATCTGTGTCGGTGCGACGTAAAGCAAATAGCAAAAAAAAAAAAAAAAAAGTCCTAAATCACGCAGAACAAATCGAGCTGCTTTTTCTTTTTTCCTTTTCAGTTCTCGAATCAAGGAATCCAGGTGAGGGTCCCATACACTGAAACCATACTCTAGTTTGGGTCTTACCAGTCTTGAACTTCGGGCCTTGGAGTCTCAGGTTCGATTCACCGCTGAATCATGACATTTTAATCGTAAGTATTTAATTCACTTGGCTCGAGAATTAGATGTCTGTGCTGTTCCCAAAATTCCTGAAAAACCCTCACACATACACACAAACACACAAACACACAAACAAACAAACAAACAAACAAACAAACAAACAAACAAACAAACGCAAACACAACAATATCCTTCCCTCACTCTGCAGACGCCGCGCACCTTCAACGGAGGACTGTCTTACAACGGCTACATGCAGCTGCAATAGCCAATGAAATTATTATCTACAGTATTTCAAGAATTCCATATGCATTAACCATGTTGATGAGACGTTAGTGAAAATATCACTTCGCTATCACGGCCCGTAGGTGAATCATTTGTAAGATTACACTTCACTCGATCATTGGTTGCAAAGGAAACACTCTGAAAACACAACTCGCAATTTAAATGTACTCCAGTCACAAATATTTGTATATGGTATAAATATTTCATTTACAAACTTTTAGCTTCCGTCCGCTGCTATGTTGGGGAAGTGAACTTCTCGCCTGGTTGTAGGGGTAACATCCAAAATCAACATGTTTATATTTTAAGGCATAATTTCTTCATTTATTAATCCGTTTACCCTACAGGGTTGGTTTTTCCCTCTGACTCAACGAAGGATCCCACCTCTACCGCCTCAAGTGTAGTGTCCTGGAGCGTGAGACTTTGGGTCGGGGGATACAACTTGGGAGAAGAACCAGTACCTCGCCTAGGCGGCCTCACTTGCTGTGATGAACAGAGATAGGAAGATTGGAAGGGACAGACAAGGATTAGGGAAGGAAGGGGCCGTAGACTTAAGTTAGGTATCATCCCAGCATTTGCCTGGAGGAAAAGTGGAAAAGTACAGAAAACCACTTCGAGGGTGGCTGAAGAGGGAATCGAACACCCCTCTACTCAGTTGACCTCCTGAGGCTGAGTGGACCCTGTTCCAGCCCTCGTACCACTTTTCAAATTACGTCCCAGAGCCGGGAATCGAACCCGGGCGTACGGCTTGGCAGCGAATCAAACTAACCACTACATCATAGAGGCGGACCTGAATGCAATTTACAGGACTGCATTTCTTAAACATGTCGACATGGGCAGCTAGTATTTTCAGAATGTCTGTAGGTGAAATTTTGTGCTGCGAGCTGCATTTCCTGAAGGTTGCATTGTAGCTGTTTTACACAAATCTCATACTTTTGGGATATATATTGCTCTTTGTTCGGGGCGTCGACCTATGAGGATCTTTTGCCCCCACTTGCACCATAAGTGGGGAACCTGCGTGTATTATGCAAATGGCGGAAGTGTAAAGTGTTGAACGTGAGGAAAGGAACGTTAAGGACGACACAAACACCCAGTCCAGGGATATTAATAGTTTACAATTAAAAATCCCTGACCTGACTAGGAATCGAACTCGGGGCCGCCGAGAGACAGGCGGACGCGTTGCCCCTACACCGCGGGGCCGACTTTGGGATATATAGATATTTGTTTAATGTTTCGATTTTTTGAAGTTTCAACTCTATTGATAAATATGTCTAGAAATCGGAATTCTGGATAAGGACAAGTGTGCTGTGTGATGCATTGTGGCAAATAAGAAAATTAAAAAAATTGAAATATGGCACGCCTACTTCCTACTGGCCGAGGGGTAAATGCGTGCTCGGTTAGCCCGGAAGGACGTGGGTTCGATTCATCGTCACTAAGTCGTGAACTGCAAAACATTTTTAGATAGAAAATAGGGGGAGTGCTCGTTTGCAACCACACTACCCGGCATGCTGGAAGGGTTCATCAACGATGATCATGATGACGAATCTGCCAATGCTATTAAATAACATATCAGAGTCGTTAGTTTCGAGGCATGCGGTGCACATAATATAAATTAGACTAATAGCATAATATACCAATAACAATTATTAACCATTGCCCCAATGTTGGGCGCCATTTGAAATATTAAACAAAAATATATGAATATATAAAATGTAATATAATAAAACATTCGCCTCACGCTTCGGCGTTAATTGAATTCTTAATATCATTAAATAAAACAAACATGTAATGAACACAATTACTAAATGAAGTGTACGGAATTTGGGCGCCAGAGCTCACCAACAATGGATTCATCGAATTTTGATAGAGTGTTATAATTCTCTCTCCCAGCACGTGCACATAAAGCTACGTACTGGTACATTTGCTTTGGGCCTTACGTAACCGCTTGAAAAACGATTAAAAATGTAGGAACTGCACTTATGTTTTCCAATAACTTCTCCAGTAATTTAATGTAAACTGTCTATAATCTGACCAAACCATAATCTGTACATTAGCACTTCATCAACACACAATAAATATAAAATAACAACATACATGCATCATCATTATAAACCGTTATGCTTTTCAGCGTTTAGTCTGCAAGTCTCTCTGAATTTACTAAGCGTCGCCACAATCCTCTATTTGCAAATATTGCTATGGCCTAATGTAATTATATACGTCTTATCTTTAAATCGTTAGAAACTGAGTCTAACCATTGTCGTCTTGGTCTCTCTCTACTTCCCTTACCCTCAAAAATAGAGTCCATTATTTTGTTAGGTAACCTACCCTCCTCCATTAGCCTCACATGACCCCAACACCGAAGCCGGTTTATGCGTAAATCTTCACCCATCGAGTTCATTCCTAAATTAGCCTTTATATCTTCATTCCTAGTACCCTCCTGCCATTGTTCCAAACTGTGTGTACCAGCAATCATTCCTTCAAGTCTATTACTTCTAACTTATGAATAAGGTATCCTGAGTCCATCCAGCTTTCGCTCCCGTAAATCAAAGTTGGTCTGAAAACAGACCGATGTAAAGATAATTTCGTCCAGTAGCTGACTTCCTTCTTATTGAATACAGTTGATCGCAACTGCGAGCTCACTGCATTATCTTTACTACACCTTGATTCAATTTCACTTACTATATTACCATCCCGGGAAAACACACGTCCTAAATACTTCAAATTATCTACCTGTTCCAGCTTTGTATCACCAATCTGACATTCAGTTCTGTTGAATTTCTTACCCACTGACATAAATTTGGTCTTCGAAAGGCTAATTTTCATACCATACTCATTGCACCTAGTTTCAAGTTGCCATATATTAGACTGCAGGCTTTCGACACATTCTGCCATTAAGACCAAGTCGTGGTCAGCATAGGCCAGACCAGACTGCTTACTATATTTCCACATAACTCAGTCCCTCCCTGCCACTTTATACCTTTCAGCAGATGATCAATGTAAGCTACGAAGAGCAAAGGTGAAATATTACAGCCTTGTCTAACCCCTGTAAGTACCCTGAACCAAGACTCATTCTACCGTCGATTCTCGCTACAGCCCAATTGTCAACATAAATGTCTTTGATTGATTTTAATAATCTACCCTTGAGCAACTTTTCCCTCGGTACCCTGTCATGTGTTTTCTCTAGATCTATGAAACATAAACACAACTCTCTATTCTTCTCGTAACATTTTTCAATTACCTGGCGCATACTGAAAATCTGATCCTGACAGCCCCTCTGTGGTCTGAAACTACACTGGCTTACATCCAACTTCCTCTCAACGACTGATCGCACCCTCCCTTCCAAGATAACAGTGAATACTTTGCCTGGGGAAATGAAATGGTGTATGGCTTCTAGTGCCTGGAGTGTCCGAGGACATGTTCGACTCGCCAGATGCAGGTCTTCTGATTTGACTCCCGTAGGCGACCTGCGCGCCGTGATGAGGATGAAATGATGATGAAGACAACACATACACCCAGCCCTCGTGTCAGCGAATTTAACTCATTAAGGTAAAAATTACCGACCCTGCCGGGAATCTAACCCGGGACACCTGTGACCAAAGGCCAGCACGCTAACCATTTAGCCATGGAGCCGGACACTTTGCCTGGTATACTAATCAATGAGATACATCGATAGTTGTTGCAATCCTTCCTGTTCCTTTGTTTACAGACAGGTGCAATTACTGATTTTGTCCAATCTGTAGGGACCTTACCAACACTCCATGCTCATGTTACTATTCTATGAAGCCATTTCATCCCTGCCTTGCCACTATACTTCACAATTTCGGGTCTTAATTTCATTTATTCCTGCTGCGTTATGACAATGGAGTTTATTTACCATCCTTTCCACTTCCTCAAGCGTAATTTCACCACTTTCCTCCTCCCCCTGAGCTCGGTTGTTCGTGACACCACCATGAAAATTTCGTTTTAGGTTGAGAAGATTTTCTAAATATTCCCCCCACCTGTCCAGTGATTCCCTAGGGTCTATTATGAGTTCACCTGAATGACCCAAAACACTGTTAATTTCCTTTCTCCCTCCCTTCCTGAGATTCTTTATTACTGTCCAGACAGGTTTCCACTGCTGCTTGACCTAGCCTTTCCAGGTTATTATAAAAATCTCCCCTCGACTTCTTTTTGGATTCAACAATTATTTGTTTCATTCAGTTAATTTTCATCTGCGTACAATTCCCTGCCTGCACCAGCCCTTGTTTGGAGTCATTTCTGATAAGCCTTCCTTTAACGTTTGCATGATGCTCTCACTTCATCATTCCACCAATATGTTAGCTTTTTTCCATCTTTAAACACAGTTGTTCCGAGGAATTCCCTTGCTGTTTCTACTACAGCATCGCTGTATGCCACCCATTCTCTTTCTATATCCTGAGCCTGCTTACTGTTCACTGTTCGGAACTTCTCACTAATTGTATCCGTGTACTTCTGTCTAATTTCCTCGTCCTTGAGATTTTCTACACTTATTCGTTTGCAGACAGATTTTACTTTCTATATCTTTGGCCTAGAGATACTTAGTTCACTTCAGATCAGATAATGATCTGTATCATAGAAAAATCACCGAAAATCTCGTACATTCCTAACAGATTTCCTGAATTCGAAGTCGGTTAAGATATAGTCTATTATGGATCTGGTGCCCCTAGCCTTCCATGTGTAGCGGTGAATAACCTTATGCTTAAAGAATGTATTCGTAACTGCTAAACCTGTACTAGCACAGAAGTCCAGCAAACGCTTCCCATTCCCATCAGCTTCCATATCTCCCCCACATTTACCAATCGCCCTTTCATAACCTTCAGTTCTATTTCCAATTATTGCATCGAAATCGCCAATTCGCACTATTCTATCCTTGGTTTTGACTCTAAATACGATGTAACTCAATACTTCATAAAACTTGTCAATTTTATCCTCATCTGCACCCTCACATGGTGAATACACCGAGACAATTCTCGTCCTAATTCCTCCAATTGCCAAACCTACTCATATCATTCACTCGTTTACGTGCCTAACAGAAACTATTTTGCGTCCAATAGTATTCCTGATGAACAACTCTACCCCAGGCTCTGCCCTTTCCTTTTAACACCCATCAAGTACATTTTATAATCTCCTGTCTCTTCCTCGTTATCTCCCCTTACCCGAATATTACTTACTCCTAGCACATCCAGATGCATCCTCTTTGCAGGCTCAGCCAGTCCTACATTCTTTCTTCCATAAGCCCCATTAATATTGATAGCCCCCCATCGAATTCCATTTCGTTCGCCAAGTTGTTTCCAATGAGTTCCTCGCCTGTCAAATGGGAGTGGAATTCCGTTATTTCCATAGGTCCAAGGATTGCTTAAAATGTTCTGAGCTCGATAAATTCATGAAGCAGGATGCTACCCTACTTACACATATTCCAAGTCAGGATCTTTTCTCTAGTGGGTTAGGGACCACCGGTGGATTGTATAACTTTAGCCGCCTGAGCGCAAGGAAGGCCATGATTCAGAATATGTCTTAGATGCGCACTCGCATTCCCTAGCAACTGGTATCCAGACTCCCAGGACCACTAATTAGGCCACTCAGCCGTTGCCCATGGTTCAGGAACAAGGACGTGATAAAAATAAAAATACGTTGTAATAATTACAGAGCAGGGGTGTGATACATGTAACATCACAATATTAAGGGAAATGTTATCGTTTTCTTGTTCTTCTGTTGACGCGTTCCTCTCAACTACCCTTCCTTCTACCACAAATCGCGAAAAAGACTGGCTGAGATTCAGATCATCCTTACTCTTAACCTAAATATCAAGTTCCATGTTATTCCACCCTGCAGTACCGTAATGTTGTGTCCATAAAATGATAAATTCTGGATCCAACCTGCATTTCGAAGTTACTTGGAACAATCTACAGTAAAACGTTCGACGAAGAGAGGAAGACCATTTATGAGCCTACTGTGCCATATTGCAAACAAAAATATAACCTAACAAAAATTGAAGTAGGTGTTCCCGGGACCATTCCAGGTTTCTTCGTGAGTGTCTGCAGAGAGCTGAGCATCCAGGCCAGTAGTTTCAAAGTCATAGCAAGAACAGTGATAAAGATGTCCGTCGCCATTCTAGACCATCGCTTATGTAGTTCTCACGATTGATGTATATATTTTTTCACGCTTTGGTTCTCTTTTTCTGTTTTTCACTTTCATTCGAATATCTATTAGATTGTAGGCAATATGATCAGTGTGTCATTTTCATTGTATTTTTTTTTTTTTTTTTTTTTTTTTTGCTATTTGCTTTACGTCGCATCGACACAGATAGGTCTTATGGCGACGATGGGATAGGGAAGGCCTAGGAGTGGGAAGGAAGTGGCCGTGGCCTTAATTATGGTACAGCCCCAACATTTGCCTGGTGTGAAAATGGGAAACTACGGAAAACCTTCTTAAGGGCTGCCGACAGAGAGATTCGAACCCACCATCTCCCGGATGAAAGCTCACAGCTGCATGACTTGAAACACACAGCTAACTCGCCCGGTCATGTGTAAGTTTATGTAAAACTTGTAGTTATAAAAATTTGCTTGGACCTTCAGGCAGCGTTTAACTTATGGAAACAATTCAAATAAATAAAACCGATTAAATAATCAAGCAAACGTTAAACCTAATCTGACATTGACCTTTACTTCTCTTCTCTGACATAAACATCCAAGTATCAGGATGATGATCGGGAAGTACAGATAAAATAACAATTTTATATATAAAGAGACAAGGGATTCTTGCCGTAAAGTAACTTTGGAATTGCTACAGTAGAAAAACTTGCAGGTTAGTGCAGAAGCGTTTCCGTCGTTTGGTGTCCACCCTCTTCCTTTCAGCTGGAAACCGTTTTAATTACAACTGACCTTTTCTACCATAAAGACTAAAGTATGAGATGTGAAATGCACTAAAGCGTGTACTGAAATTCTCTAGAGGCTGACTACAGGACGTGCCGAGAGAAGTACTCCCCAGATAATGAAGGAGATGTTCTTAATTAATACAGTAGCAGACACAGGCGTTCAGCACGTTCTCGCTGGGGCGGTAGGAGCACGTTCCTCGTGCCACGTCGACAGTCCGCTGGGAATCAGGCCAGTTGACCAAGGAAGGCTGTCGAGAAGCCACCTCTTGCTGCAATTCAGAATAACTTGTGCTATCCAATCTGTTGACCATTAAAAATACATGTTATAAATATCAGTCAAACACCACTGATCTGAAGTTAGGGTTGCGTCCGCGTGGCTGATTACCTATAGTTTGTTTACCTAGCATTTCATTAAGTAATATCGAAGAAGCCGTCATTTTATCGAACATCTCCCTGGGGAAATTATTTCAATTCATAATTCCTCTTCCTATGAATGAGTAATTGACCCGATTCGTCCTACTGAATTCTAATGTTTTATTCATATTATTGTATTTCCTATTTAAACTTCGTCGACTAATCTCACTCCACGCCTTCTCATCCCAACTTGGCACGTTTGACCCTGGTTCAGTACAGTGGCATTTGAAGATTCTCATAGGGGAGAGTCCTACAGTACCGGCCATTGCTGGTTCTCGTTTTAGGTTGCATATGGCAGTAGCTTACAGGCGGCATATGAAGGATGCTACATACCCGCGTGTCATACTTTGGGGGTTTCGTTTAGCGTTAAGTCTTGTGTGAGATGTGAGTATTGTACGTTGGCCGGCTTACGATAGCGCGCGAAAAGTTATTTTCAAGCCCCAGGTACTCCATTTCCAAATAAGCTGTTGAGTTTGTTTTTACTTATATATCATATACATCCTTTGATGATGCTATAGCTGGTAAGAGTTTCACGACATCGTCTATTAAACAATATCCAGTTGGGGAAGTTCCTTCACGTGAGTTTCGTACAGTACCGGCCAATAGGACTTTTAAAGAAATAAAAGTATATCCACTTCTTATCACTTTCCAGAGTGAAATGACTGAAAAAAGGGAGTAATATAAAATGAAAGTAGACCGAGGACGAGATAAAGATAGCACTAAAATAAATTTTCTATAAAAAATGGCTGCAAGGCAGGCTTGAGGCCTTTTGAGCGCCAAGAAGTACGTTAGGAGATCGTCCGAGAGCACTTAGAGTTGGTGTGGCTGTGGATCTAACTCCTCAGATGGGAAGAATTAAAGAATCCTTTGATTACGATATGTAAAATTAGTTGGTTACTTATATGAAGGATCTAGATAATCTTCATGTCTCTGAGCAGGAAAAAATGTTTACAATTAGCATTCGCTTTGGCTGAGCATTCAAAGTACCTCACCAGTTCAACAAGGAAAATAAAATTTCCGGAAAGCAGGTTTATTATTATGTAAATACTAAGGAAATGGAAGAAAGGACATTATGCATTATTTGTTGTGAGTCATTGGATGAAGAATGGGTGCAGTGTACGAAATGCAAACACTGGACGCATGTTGGATGTGCAGACTAAGGGAATATTTTGTACTTTATTTGCAATTATTGCAAAAATTAAACAAAACTTGAAGTTAGTGGATGCCAGTTCCAATAATTGTATGTTGTCGAGTCCATTCTGTATTTGTTTGATGTTAGTAATTTGTTAGACATATATATATATATATATATCTTAGGAAATAGTAACCGGCCGGTACTGGAAGAAGATTTTTGTAGTCCTTGGAAATCAAGCTTTGTTGTATTTTTAAATATTATAAAATTTTGGTAAGATTTTATGGAAATCACACTCTGACATTGCAAAAGAATTTAATGAAGCACAAGATTATTGTATGATAATATCATACCGTACAGCATTTTATGTTTTATAAGGGAAAACATTAATGTGGCCGGTACTGTAGGACTCTCCCCTACATCACCCCCATGTCGATAGATTTAATGACCACGTAAAATAACTCCTGAGGGACAAAATTTCGGCACCTCGGCGTCTCAAAAAACCTTCGAAAGTAATTAGTGGAATGGAAAAAACAATAGCATTCTTGTTGTTCTTATTGTCGGAATGAGGAGATAAAGGCTAAGTTAGGAATGAACTCGATGGATGAAGCTGTACGCATAAATCAGCTTCGGTGATGGGGTCATGGGAGGCGAATATAGGAGGATAGAAAGCTTTGAAATGTGGTGCTGGATGAAAATGTTGAGGATTCCTTGGACAGCTCATCGCACGTACACATCAAACCTGAACACCAAAACCAAATTCAGATAAATGTTCGTCTATCGTGTAAGGTCTCCCAGCGGATCGTACGCTTCTTTGGTCATATAATGCGCCGAGATGGTAGTCTTCAAAAGTTGATTGTTGAGGGCAAAGTCCAGGGAACCAGACAACGAGGACGAGTACCAACGCGATGGATTGACATGGTGAACGGCCCCCTACAGTGTTCTCTCAGAGCAACCACATTGAAAGCTATAGGTAGGGAAGAATGGCGGAGTATGGTTCATCGGCTAGGTGGCTGAATATTATGATAGTCACGACGCCTCAGCAATGAGGCAAAACGAAGGAGAAGAAGAAGAACAAGAATAAGAAAAACAGAGTGAAACCAAGACGACGATGGTTAGACTCAGTTTCTAGTGATTTAAGAGCTATAGAGCTAAACGACGTCCCACAACTACACTCATGTTCATAAAATACAGAGCACCTTGAAAGACTAGAGATAGGAAGTTCACAGGACATATTCATTAGTATGTTCTGCAGAAACGATCAGCATTTCTGTCAGTTAGGTTCAGCATGTGTCCTGTTGCTTATTAGGCACTGGGTCCTCTATCGGCACTGATAACTTGTTCCACGTGTGACGGCATCGACGCGTGTAAGGCGCGAATGGCGTCCTGGGGTGTAGTCATCTATGCTGCATTCACCTGGTTCCACAGTTCATCTTTGGTGGTTGGCATTGGGTAACAGCGCCGCACCCACCGTTCCACCATTACCCACACATTTTCGATTGGCAACAAGTCCGGTGATCGGGTGGGCTAGGGCAACAGTCTGACATCCCGTGACAATAAGAACGCACGTGTTCGTGCAGCAATATGTGGTCGGACCCGCCGAAATATGGCGTCTGGGGTGTCATGCAGACAGGTTATGCCTACGGGTCGCAGGATATCATTCACGTAGATCAAACCGGTCACAGTGCCCTCAACTGTGATTTATGTTTGTACCCAATAGCACGAGTTGGCGATTTATGTCTTGTGCGAATGCAGTAAATATGATGCCTCTCGTCCTCTCTACGGCGAACGAAATTGTGGCCATCATTTTCAAACAAACAGAACCTGGATTCGTCCGAAAACACTATCTGCTGCCATTCCTGTTCCCAGTGACGTCGTTCCATACACCATTGCATTGTAGCATGTTTATGCTCAATATTCAAAGGTAGGCGGGCCGGTAACCCAGACCGTAATAAACGGCGACGGACTGTCACTCCTGATAGTGTACGATGTGTTACACTGTTCCACTGTTGCACCAAAGCCGAGGAGGACGCATATCAGTCCTGCAATGATATTCGGATGACGTGTCGATCTTCTCGGTGGGAGCGAGGGGGATTCTGGATGGTGCAACCAGACCCATCTCGTCGTGTTCTACGAACTTCTGTGAACCATTCTGTACACACCCGTTGCACTGACGACACACTTCGTCCCACACTAGCAGTAATTTCCCGGATGGATGCCAATAATGCGCCCTCTTTCAAACTCACTCTTTGACAGTACGTTTCTCGCACACGTCTGCGAGGCATCCTGCAGGTCTGCTAAAGTCACACTGATCCATCACCTTCGGTTTATAGCGACAATGAGAGCCGCAGGCACATTTTACCAGTCGTTGGTGGTGCGTCAAGATATCAATGTGGAGCTTGAACCTCAGGACCGACATGGTTCAAATGCTAACCATTTCCTCGGAACATACTAATGCACATGTCCTGTGAATATGAACTTCCTATCTCTAGTCTTTCAAGGTGTTCTGGTTTTTATGAACAAGAATGTAGTTACAAATAGACGATTGTGGCGGCGTTTAGTAAATCACATAGGCTTGCAGACCAAACGCTGAAAGTCATAACGGTCTCTAATGAAGATGCATGTTATAATAATAATAATAATAATAATAATAATAATAATAATAATAATAATAATAATAATAATAATAATAATAATAATAATAATAATAATAATAAATTAATAATTAATAATAATAATAATAATTATTATTATTATTATTATAATAGACACCGTAATTACAATTCAGAGGACCTTTCCTGTTGGTGAAACTTACAACCTGAATTTTCACCCTGTTTACCAACATTTCAATGTCCGCTGTCCATCTCACAATTTTGTCAAGGTGTTCACAGTCCTGTAAATTAGTTGCTACTGTACAGAGTATAACAACATTCGTAAAACTCCTTATTTGCAATTCCAATTCTTTACTCATATCTATCTATCTATCTATCTATCTATCTATCTATCTATCTATCTATCTATCTATCTATCTATCTATCTATCTATCTATCTATCTGTCTTTTCCTTAAACATATCCATACCGTTTCACCAATCTGAAGAAATTTTGTATAGGTACTTACCTTACAGGACCCTGCGGGTAACACAGTCTACAATACATTTAGACAGACCTCTCCATTTCCAAGATTTAGGTCCTTTGGTACGTTGGCATTAACCAATATAGACTCATTACGCGAGGAACAATATTCGGTAGTACAAAGGGAGACCTCAAAAAGTCACGTTTTAAGGTCGTAACGAACCGTATTCGAGATATGGGCATTACACTAGCCTCGCTCTGGAGATCGGATCAAGATATGGCCGATTGTAACCATGGCAATGCCAGCTCAAGGGATCTCATCCTTTCATCTGAGGAAAGGCCTCTTTGCGTATAAAACCGTCATGAATGATTAAGTTCGGCCGTCATGAAATACACGAACAAAAATGATCAGAAGTAATTTTACCAAAATGTTTGGTCTACGAGTTTGCTTTATATTTGCCAAAGATGTTATAATAATTTCCCCGCCATGGCCCTGTTCAAGTAATATCAAATCAAATAGCATGCCATCATCACAGTCAACGAAACTTCAGTAAAATTTATACGTTCCTATTGTAGAAGTAATACACATTAACGTACAAACACTAGTGTCCAAAAGTTAAGCACAATCACTAAATGAGATCATACCGCCTGATAGGAATGTCAGACGGATTGCTGAACAAACGGAAGCTGAAATCACATACCATACGTCACACAACTTGTCCAAAAAACAGTGTCAGAGAAATTCTGATAGCTAAGGTACACCTTTGACAACAACTAACAAAACTTGGCAATGTCTTTGACAACACAATATGCTGTTAATAGGGTGTATGGTTACCCCCAACGGGCACACTTGCTTCGCAGTGACGTGGCATGCTCTCTGTCAGATGGTCCAAGAGCTCTTGTGGCAGTCGAACTCATTCCTCCGAAACAGCAATGCGAAGGTCTTGGAGGGTCCCTGGTGGAGGCTGACGGGATGCAATTCGCCTCCCCAATACATCCCAGGCATGTTCTATAGGATTTAAATCCGCAGATCTCGTTGGCCAGTCCATGCGATAAATGTCTTCCCCAGCCAAAAATTCATCCAGTAGAGCAGCGCGGTGCGGTCGGGCATTATCCTCCATTAAGAGGAAGTCTGGACCAACCGCACATCTCAAGAGTCGAACATGTGGTCTCAGTACCTAATCCCTGTATCTCCGAGCGTTAACATAGTTCCTCCGACCACCCATGATGATGTGCAGATTCGTACGGCCATTCAACATGATGCCATTCCACACCATGACTCCACCACCACCATACTGGTCCCGTTCCACGATGTTCCTGTGGTTGTATCGGCTACCCTGTTCTCTCCAGATTAATGTGCGACGGGAATCGTTCTGCAAACTGAAGCGGGATTCATCTGTGAAGAGCACATGCCTCCATTCAACATGGTCCAGTTTCGATGTTGTCGGCTCCACAGTAAACGGGCCCGTCTCTGTGCTGGAGTGAGCGGAACGCACACCGCTGGACGTCGAGCAAACAGCCCTGCTGTTCAGAGCCTGCGGTACACAGTTTGCCGAGAAACGGCAACAGCTGCAAGCTCCGCCGACAATTGTCTTGCAGGTGCACTCCGTTTTCGTCGGGCGGTTAAGGCCAGATATCGGTCCTGCTGTAGGGTGGTTACCCTTGGTCGACCTGGTACTGGCCTATGACTAACATCTCCTGTGTTTCAAAATCGTCTCCAAAGCATGGAAATGACACTTTTTTGGCATACTCAAGGATACGGCGACTTCGGTCTGTATCTGGCCTGGTTCCAGGCGGCCGATTATTCTACCCTGCAAAACGGGGTCCAAATGGCGTCGTTGTGCCATTATGTTGTCACGTTCACCACAAAGCTACACTCCGCACACTATAACAGGGCAAACACGACTGAGGGAATATGGGGCGCAGGCACTGGCTGTGTTTACCTTGCAGTTACGCAGCTAGTCAAGGCAGGGAACACTCCTTTCCTATACAGAGCGAACACGTAAGGTTGGTAGGTACACATGTCGTGCGATTTGCGGTCTATTTCCTGTTGCCCTGCTTACACGTAACTTATGCTTAACTTTTGGACACTAGTGTATATAACAACTTCATTGTAGGGGCCGATGACCTTCGATGTTAGGCCCCTTCAAACACCAAGCATCATCATCATCATCATCATCATCATCATCATCATCATCATCATCATCATCATCAACTTGATTGTGTTCAATCAATCATTACTGATCTGCATTTAGGGCAGTCACCCAGGTGGCAGATTGTTTTCCTAGCCTTTTCTTAAATGACTGCAAAGAAATTGGAAATTTATCGAACATCTCCCTTGGTAAGTTATACCAATTCCTAAATCCCCTTCCTATAAACAAATATTTGCACGACACCACTCAAACTTATTCGTTTACTAATGTCCTCCCAAGCCATCTCTCCACTGACAGCTTGGAACATACTCCTTACTCGAGCAGCACGTCTGCCTTCTCTCAAGTCTTCCCAGCCCAAACTTTACAATATTTTTGAAACCCTACTCTTTTGTCGGAAGTCACCCAGAAGAAATCGAGCTGCTTTTCTTTGGATTTTCTCCAGTTCTAGAATCAAGTAATCCTGGTGAGGGTCCCATACACTGGAACCATACCCTAGTTGGGCTCTTACCAGAGACTTATATGCCCTCTCCTTTACAGCCTTACTACAACTCCTAGCGTATAATAGCGTATCGCAGTTGATTGCCTGTGTGGAGGAATACGGCAGTTTTCTCATTTACAGCTTTACGATCAGGCGACCTTCTCTCCCTCCCTCTCCCTCTGTGTGTGTTGTTGACTCCGCGCGCGAACTGTAAGTATGCAGCCGCTAATAGTGAACTATGAGTTTTATAGGGATCTGCTTTGGGGCTCGAGTGACAGTTTTAAGGGTGTGTGCAGCGTAGTTGCTTAGACTGTCAGTGTCAGTCTACCAAGTATTGGTGGTGGTGATTATTGTTTTAAGAGGAAGTACAACTAGGCAACCATCCTCTATTTTACACTAAGAGAGAAAAAACGGAAGGGATCCGACATTTCGAAAAATGAACGTATCGACCAAAGAAAGGTAAGGTCCACAAAGAGCGTGAAAATGAAAGACTCCATAAGCCTCGAGTGCTCCAATACCGTCGAGGTCAAAAAAGATCAAGAGTTGACCAAGGGATGCCGGATAGGATAAATGAAAGTGAGGAGCCTGGTGTAAGTAAGAGGAATTAATCCCAGGAATCAGCTGAGGGCCCCCTGGTTGACAACCCACCAGTTTACCAAGAATGAGTATGAACTAGTGGGACAGATCATTGAGAAAAAACACACACAAAGATAATAATAAAAATAATATGACCCAATAACTACTTTTGGCGGTTTCCGGAGACGCGGAGTCGGAATTTTCTCCCGCAGGAGTTCTTTTACGAGCCAGTAAATCTACGGACACGAGGCTGACGTATCTGAGCACCTTCAAATATCACCGGACTGAGCCAGAATCGAACCTGCCACGTTGGGGTCAGAAGGACAGCATCTCAACCATCTGAGCCACTCGCCCGGCAAAAGAGAGAGCTAACTATTGTAATTGTATGCTGTGTGTAAGTAGTTATTGGTCATTATTAATAAATCTTTGTAAGAGCCTCCGTGGCTCAGGCGGCAGCGTGCCGGCTCCTCACTACTGGATACCGTGGTTGAAATCCCGGTCACTCCTTGTGAGATTTGTGCTAGACAAAGCAGAGGCGGGGCAGCTTTTTCTCCAGGTACTCCGCTTTTCCCTGTCATCTTTCATTCCAGGAACACCCTCCATTAATATTTCATCTCATCTGTCAGTCATTCATCATTGCTCCTAGAGGAGTGCGACAGGCTTCGGCAACCGGTACATTTCCTATCCTCGCCGCTAGATGGGGCTTCACTCATTCCATTCCTGACCCGGTCAAATGACTGGAAAAATGCTGTGGATTTTTCAATAAAACTTTGTGTAGAAGTTACGTAGGTTTTAATTTATCCACTACCCCGCCGTCACGCTACTTCTTCTTCTTCTTCTTCTTCTTCTTCTTCTTCTTCTTCTTCTTCTTCTTCTTTCCTTCGTGTTGTCATCGTCATCACCTCAGTCTTGGAAATGTTGATTTTCATAACATGGACACTAGCTGCACTGATTCCATTTTCAATGATATTAAAGCAGGTCATTCGAAGTGAGCAGCCCCTTTTTACTCTCTGGGTTGAGAGTTGGTGGTGGTGATTATTGTTTAAAGTAAAACTGAGGAACCATCCTCTATTAATTATAATCAGAGGAAAAATGAAAAAAGGTACAACACTTTGAAAAATTAAGGTATCGGCAAAGGAAAGACAAGGTGCACGAAGGGCGTGAAAATGAAAGACTCGTTATGAATGACAGGCCCAAATATCACCAGGCTCAAAAAAGAACAAGAATTGGCCAATGGAGGTCAGGAAGGAAAGATGACATTGAGGAGTCTGGCAAAAGTGAGTGGAAGCAATGCCATGGTCGCCAAGCCACGCTCCCAAGTTCGGAGCCGCTAGTCCCCCAGTTACTTGTTTCTTACGACAGGCAGGGGATACAGAAGATGTGTTCTACCGCTCACACTCACAGGGGGATCAGGACTGTGTATGTGTGTGAGAGAGAAGGAGAGATAAACTCAAAGGAGACTGAGTGGGAAAGAGACGGACGTATGGACGATACATTTTATGAGACAGAGAGAAAAATTACAAAGATCAATCTTTCAAACAATAATGCAGCACAATAAAACTGTTCTTTTTCTCCATTTAAGGCAACGCCTGACATTTCTTTCATTTCGCCAACCTTTTGCTATCAGCGAAAATGGTTCGATGATGACGGTGATGCTTGTTGTTTAAATGGGCCTAACATCCAGGTCATCGGCCCCTAATAGTACGAAATGTTATGACAATTTAAAAATCCATAATCCTCCACTGACCAGAATTCGAAAAAGTGAGGACAGGGAATGAATGAATGGATGTGCAGTTAAAACAATCAGTGGATCCGACCCGCAATGCCCCACATTCCCAGAAACTAGCGTTAAAGAGTAGTATTACTGACCAAGGGACTGGTTCTAAAGCACTTTACTGAATCAGTGATGCTTGTAGTCGAAACGGGTCCAAAATCCAGGTCATCGGCCCCTCATAATGGTGCTTATCGCTAAGAAAATAGAACCATGCTATTTGTCATGTTGCGGTGCTAATCAAAAGTAGCGTAGACTCGCGGTATTCAACACATCATGGTACTACTCACAGGTAACGAAATTCGCACATGTATTACAGACCTATGGTGTTCCTCACATAAGTGGACTAACCACAGGGACCCGCACTATCCCGTGGTGTTCCTCGCACAGTGGGTACTAACCACAGGCCAGGCAGAACCATGGTGTCGCTCATTCCATGGTGCTGCTCATATAGGGGTACGAATCACAAGTACTGTAAAATGCATCATGAGCCACACACTGTCCCTACTAATCACAAACCTATTTTGTACCTAATGTAGTGGTACTGCGGGCAAGTAAATGCGACCCACGGTGTTCCCAGCGTGATGGTACTAATTACAAGTAGTCTTATGGTTCTTATTTGATCATCCCTTGGTCGCCCCTCTTAGTGACCTCTTACGACAAGAAAGGGATACTGTGGCTGTATTCTTCGTCTGCGTCCCCCACCTGCAGGGGGTCGAAAATCGTTTAAGCACAACGAATGTGTAAAACACATGAAGAGGTCGTGGCAGTTTTATAACATTGGAGGAAAGCATTGGATACAAATGGACTTAGAAATAGTCGTAGAAAGACGGAGTGTATAGTCGCTGCACCGGCAAAACCTCGTATCACACAATGCTCTTCCTATTCATTATTCTCCTTAAGACTGGTCACGTCTCCCAGCCACATATGGGTGAACAGTCAATCAGAACAATTGTCGTTGGGTTCGTTTTCGTATGCTGACGGGTAAAGGACCTTAAATGCATTATTCTGTAGGACTGCGTAACTATGCCATTAAAATATACACCGAGTGACGAAAAGTAATGGGAAGACACTGAATATGATGTTAATAACGAATTTCTCCTCCCTTAACCCTCAAATCGGCAGCACTACGGCGAGGCATCAACTCTACAAGGTTTCGGTATCGTTCTGGAAGGATCTGGACCCACGCATCTTGCAGTGCTACCCACAATATTGGTCTTGTGTACTTCATGCGGGGTTCATGGAGCGTACATCAGCATCGACAGCATCCTATAAATGCTCGATTGGATTAAGATCGGGGAATCAGGAGGGCCAATTCATGGTCGTAACTTCACTGGAGTACTCCTCCAAGCACCTGCGTGCCACCAAAGAGCGGTGACATGACGCATTGTCCTGTTGGAACATGGCTTCTCCATCAGGGTACGCTAGCCCTGAATGGGATGCAGATGGTCTGAAAGAATGTCCACACAACGTGCATATGTCAGCGTTCCCTGCAGTCGGACAATGAGGCCTAATTGCGACCATCTGAATGCCGCCCAGACCAGAACTAAGCCACCTCCCGCCTGGGCACAACCTTGTTGACACGCAGGATCCATAGCTTCGTGGGGATACGCCACACTCTCGCGCGCCCATCAGCTCGATACAACTGGGACCGGGATTCATCAGACCATACGACACACCGCCACTGTTTCATGGTCCATTGCCTATGTTCACGGGCCCATGCACGTCGTTGAGCTCTGTGTCGAGCTGTCACTTGGTCATCGGCTAGTGAAGATTATGCGGTGTAGTTGCCTCCTTACAGTCCCGGTAGAAATGGCTTCCTGACTCCCAACATTCAACTGGGCGGTGATATGACTCACAATAGCCCGTCGAGCGCTCAGTATGGTCCTGTGGAAGCGACGTGATGTCCGTTCGTTAAACACCTTTGGTCTTCCGGTGCTGCTGATTACGCGGGTAGTAACATTCTCTCTGCGATATTGAAGATGCACCCTCGACACTGTTGACCTCGGAAAGCGTAATTCGCTTGTAATCTCCGCAATGCTATGACCCTTGCGCCGTGCGCCGATGATCATCCCACGTTCAAAGTCGGTTACTCGCGACGTTTTACGATCTTTACGATACTGGTGTCTGTGACAGACAGCTCAGCTACGCCGCAACGCTCCGGTGTAATACACGGCACATTTTCTAATGGGACACCACTTCCCGTGACGTTTACCCACTTAGTGTATCGTACATTCCTACAGCGTGGTGCTTCAATTTCCTTTGCACATTGGATACGAAAATTGTTCTGATGGACTGCGTGACCAGTCATAAGGAGAATAGTGGATAGGAAGTGCATTATTGGAAAGAGGTTTTGCCGGTGCCGCGTTGATATGTTCTGTAACTTCGAAAAACTAGAAGTTCAAGGTCCGCATAATTCAGTCTACCTTGTGGGTGAACCACTGGCAATGACGGACAAATTCAAGTGCCTGGGATCTGTTATTGCCACAAATACCACAATCGATGATGACGTAAAGCACCGTATCAATGTTGGATGGGCGAAATTGCGTTTGCTAACAGGTGTCTTGTGTGACAGACAGATTCCTGTAAAGCTGAAAGGCCAGATATACAAGACTGTCATCAGACCTGTCCTCATTTACGGGTGTACATTCTCACCATGTTGGACAAGGTAGAAGAAGCACGATCACCAAATGCACGTCACGGATGGTTAGTGGGTGTCACCCTGTCTGATCGACTGTGCAGTGAGCACGTGCGACGTTTATTTAATACTGCCCCTATCAGTGAGAAACTGGAGGAGCGGCACAAACAACACAGAGCTCTTGCCATTGAGGAACCAAAGAGAGAACGAGGACGTCCTACAGCAACGGGGTGGCGAACACCGGCAAGGCCTACAAAAGGAACGGCATTCTGGTGGGGCTGCCATCAAGTGGAAGGGAATACTCTCTCAGGATCAGAGTGATACTCGGGAGTGTCTGTTAAGGGCCCATAGACGGTAAGGAAATAATAATAATAATAATCAAGATGATAATCATTATAATGAATGAACGAATGAATGATTTCCTGCTTCCAACACAACACCGGTAAAACATGACCTAATTTAACTCACATTCATGTTCATTATTGAGAATCAATCAATCAATCAATCAATCAATCAATCAATCAATCAATCAATCAATCAATCAATCAATCAATCAATCAATCAATCAATCAATCAATCAATCAATCAATCAATACTGATCTGCATTTAGGGCAGTCGCCCAGGTTGTAGATTCCCTGTCTGTTGATTTCTTAGCCTTTTCTTAAATGATTTCAAAGAAATTGGAAATTTATTGAACATCTCCCTTGGTAAGTTATTCTAATCCCTAACTCCCCTTCCTACAAACAAATATTTTTCCCAATTTGTCCTCTTGAATTCCAACTTTATCTTCATATTGTGATCCATCCTACTTTTAAAGACACCACCCAAAATTATTTGTCTACTGATGGCATTCCACGCCATTTCCCCACCGACAGCTCGGAACATACCACTTAGTCGAGCAGCTCGTCTCTTTTCTTCCAAGTCTTCCCAGCCCAAACTTTGCAACATTTTTGTAACGATACACCCAGAAGAAATCGAGCTGCTTTTCCTTGGATTTTTTCCAGTTCTTGAATCAAGAAATCCTGCTTAGGGTCCCATACACTCAAACCATACTCTAGTTGGGGTCTTACCAGAGATGTACATGCCCTCTTCTTTACATCCTTACTACAGCCCCTAAATACCCTCATAACCATGTGCAGAGATCTGTACCCTTTATTTACAATTCAATTTGTGTGATTACCCCAATGAAGATCTTTCCTTACATTAAGACCTAGGTACTTACGATGATCCCCAAACGGAACGTTCACCCCATCAACGCAGTAATTAAAACTGGGAGGACGTTTGCTATTTATGAAACTCACAACCTGACTTTTTACCCCGTTTATCATCATACCATTGCCTACTGTCCACCTCACAACATTATCGAGGTCAATTTGCAGTTGCTCACAACCTTGTAACTTATTTAATACTCTGTACAGAATAACATCATCTGAAAAAAGCCTTATCTATGATTCCACTTCTTTACACATGTCACTGATATATATATAAACATAAAGGTTCAATAATACTGCCTTAGATAGGTCAATCGCGAAACAGTCCATTTGACCTTCTGAATGCAGGATATCTGCTATATCTTGCTGGAATCCTATAAGCTGAGCTTCAGTGGGATAACATTTCCTAAACCCAAACTGCCTTCTATGAAACCAGTTATTAAAATGCAAACATGTCTAATATAATCAGAAAGAATGCTTTCCTAAAGCTTATATGCCATGCATGTCAAACTGATTGGCCTGTAATGTGTTCGTAACGTTATGTAGAGCGGAACATAATAACTGATTTGCATGCCAGTGCATGGGTACACGGAAATTCTTTCTGTTCGAAGTTCTTATATAACGCAAGATGGCTGCCTGGAATATTGTACCAGAACTGTTAACACTGAAGCCTTATCAGTTGTATTTGAAATTTTTCCGGAGCCTGCTCAAACAAATCGGTGTCACATTTCCAAACATATTATTATAAAAACGTTGTCCAATTTCTTTCGGGGAATGACATGATAATAAATATGTATTTCAATAAATGAAACTCAAACTCATAACGAGTAATTTATTTGCATCAAGCGAATCGGTTTCAGGAGATATCTGTATGGAATTTGGAGTCAACGAGTGCAGGATTCGGTGCATCAAAACTGACTCGGAGCCTGTACAACTGCTATGGATGAAAAATAACCACTTCTGGAGAGTACTAAGACAAGAGACCATCAATCAACACTTCACATCACAGCCTTCATGGTTGCTACGTAACAACGCATCACACAGTTTTATCGCTGTTGTTGCCAGGCTGAGGGTTGCGATCACCGGAAACGCAGCGCCAATCAGACTGATTGAATCGTAGTGGTATCTGTCTTCCTAAAAACATTGTGTCATAACGTCCAGAGGGTATAGAATGCTAGTTTAAGAACTGGAGCTGAATCAATGATGTTTTCATTTAAAGGAAAATTATCAAGGATTATTGTCGAAATGATACCAAGTTCAAAGGTCTACGCTAGGTAGCTGAGGCAATACTTTGTAGATTATTATTATTACGTAGGTCGAGTCATAAGTCATGGCAACTATTTTTTTTTTATCACGAACAGGAGACAACACGGAAAATCTAAGATATGCATTTGGAAACGTATGGTATGTACTTGCGTATGATGCCACTAGATGGTGTATGTGAACAACAGTGTGAGTCTAAGCATGCCCCCAAGTTAAGTGTGTGAGTGAGAGCGTCACAAAATGGAAGTCAACAAGCAGGAGCAACAATCGTATATTAAAATAGCAGTTCTCCGCGGCAGAAAAGAACGCCAATGCCATGCAGAGCTGCGGGAAGCATTAGGTGTGCATGCCATGCCCTATAGAACAGTGGCCAGGTGGGTGGAGACGTTCAAATGGGGTAACAGCATTTCGGAGAAAGGTGTCACACGTTCGCGATACACATGCAGCCAACGGTATTCAACGCCTGCCCCACCGCTGGCAACGCACACTGGAAACCCTGGGTGGTTATTTCGAAGGTCTGTAACCAGACGAGACCTGTAATTTGTACGTAGTCTTGTGTATTTGCTGTCTATACCATAATAAAACAATGTTTACCAATAGCCTGTGTTCTGTCACTTTCCTACGAGAATCTCCTGAAGTCAGAATTTGTCTTTAGGCACTATGCCTAAGTAAATGCCCTATATTTCCAAATGCATATCTTAGATTTTCCGTGTTGTCTCCTGTTCGCGAGAAAAAAAATATTTGCTATGACTTATGACTCTACCTTCGTATTATTATTATTATTATTATTATTATTATTATTATTATTATTATTATTAATACTTTAATAATTATAGTTTAAAACATCGAACACGATGATTTAGTTAATGATGCTGATTTTTGCGTTCATTAGCTTCCTCATTACACCACTTGATAGTTCTCTATTATTTGGCTAGCTCTGCCATGAATTATTTTCCATTTCTTATTAACGGTAGATACAACGAAGGCAGAAAATGTATCCACGATACAAAAATCCACGGATCCTCGAATAAATTTCTCTGGGGGAAAGAATCACAAGCGTGAGTAAGAGCGAAAATACGATCTGATTAACACCAAAAACAAAAAGCCACTTAGGTAATGTCTGAAGAGCGAGCCGAAATTTTCCGCTAGCTAGTAGTAAGGTTTGTATCGTATAACATTCCCCTGCCAAAACCTGTACCCATCAGGGCAGTTATGTTGCAGGAAATCAAATCAGCAAATATCAGTGAAAGGTACGCTGTAGAGGAGATCGCAGCCTCATGTGGACACGAACGCTCCCTCCATATCACTGTATTCATAGAAATGATCTGGTCTCAGCTCAAGGCGTATGTTAGGAAAAAAATATTACGCCAACTTTGAGTGCTAGTGTGTGTCAACTTCTGCGTGAAGGAGCTTGAACGATCGGTCCTGAGTGGTGGTCTGCTTGTGTTCGAAGCACCATTAAGACAGAAGAGAAGTACATGAAACACGACACGGATAGCAACCAAGATAGATTTGTAATTCACCTAGCAGGCAATGACGAGGACGACGAATAGGGGTAAGGTAAATACTGCATTTGTTTTAAAAGTAGCTAAGTTTGCTGGCTATTTTTCGTCCGAACTACATACTTCGATATTTATTTTTATTATTATTATTATTATTATTATTATTATTATTATTATTATTATCACATTTCTTTCTTAATCTGCTTACCCTCCAGGGTTGGATTTTCCCTCTGACTCAGCGAAGGATCCTACCTCCACCGCCTCAAGAGCAGTGTCCTGGAGCGTGAGACATTGGGTCGGGGGATACAACTGGGGAGAATGACCAATACCTCGCCCAGGCGACCTCACCTGCTATGCTGAACAGGAGCCTTGTTGGGGGATGGGAAGATTGGAAAGGATAGGCAAGGAAGAGGGAAGGAAGCGACCGTGGCCTTAAGTTAGGTACCATCCCGGCACTTGCCTGGAGGAGAAGAGGGAAAACACGGAAACCACTTCCAGGATGGCTGAGGTGGGAATCGAACCCACCTCTACTCAGTTGACCCCCCGAAGCTGAGTTGACCCCGTTCCAGCCCTCGAACCACTTTTCAAATTTCGTGGCAGAGCCGGGAATCGAACCCGGGCCTCCGGGGTTGGCAGCTAATCACACTAACCACTACACCACAGAGGCGGACAATTATTATTATTATTATTATTATTATTATTATTATTATTATTATTATTATTATTGACCCTGCGGTTAGGGGCGCGCAGCTGGGAGCTTGCATCGGGGAGATAATGGGTTCAAGCCCCACTGTCGGCAGCTCTGAAGATGGCTCTCCGTGGTTTCCCATGTTCACACCAGGCAAATGCTGAAGAAGTACCTTAATTAAGGGCACGGGCACTTCCTTCCCGCTCCTAGGCCTTTCCTAGCCCATCGTCGCCATAACAACTATCTGTGTCGGTGCGACATAAAACAAATTTCCTTTCTTTACAGAAAGCGAGACACCGATATTAGCAGCATAAAATTAATACTTTAATAGGCCTACTTTGGTATTAATTTAAGTTGAGTCTTTGTCGAGTTTATTTGCCAATTCCTTCTTCCTGTTTTTCTTTCTTTCTTTCTTTTCTTTCTTTCTTTCTTTCAACATCTGCGACCACCGCACGGGTTAAGCACGAAACAAATTATTCTGCGATATTGATTTGTGCTGTGGTTCATGATCAAATTTTTATATTTATATTTTGACTTTATAATAAATTAAATGCTAAAAGTTTAAATAATCGACGCAAAACATGACAACCTTGCTTTTGACAGCGCTCACATGCCTTTTAAACGACACGTGTCCTCTGTGTCCAGAGGAAAGAAACCGACTGACAACCCTCATTATCAGTAGGGCGGGCAGACTGACAACTCTCATTATTACCAGTGTGGGCCAAGTTTTGAGATCAGAAGATACCGCATGGGTATGCGTTGAGCGTCAGGACTATAACAGCAGCTAGGCTGTGTGGAGGGAATAGCATTTCGCCCCGCTCGACCTTGCGCTAGCCATCACACGAGCTCCGAACAGTGATTTCAAGACGCAAATTTTTAGATGACCCGCAGTCATAAGACATATTTATGGCAAATACAGAATCCATGCGACATTTATTCGATATTTCTAAACTATCGTCAAATTGTGCAACGGCTCAACAGTACTTATCACACAAGATACATGCTTTTAAAGAAGTGAAATCTTCAAAATCATTGTCCTGTAATTATTCTTCGAGCAATGGACACGCTCGATCTTAAAAGCACGAGTTCTTCCGCACACAACAGCAATCAATAACACATATTGGCCTTGCTAAGAAACATTAACATTCATAATGTCGCAAAAAACAAAACAACAACAACAACAACAACAACAACACAGTTCTAGCCCTTCAGGAAAACAACTCAATGATGAAAACATCCTAGCGATATGAGCTACGAATTTTAAATAAATAAAATATGTTAAATTATGAGAGCATATTCTGTATTATTATTCCTAAAAATTACAATCCTTTCCTTAATCATCGTTATTCGATCGATTAGATTAGGAGTTTGTCTTTTTTCTACAACTACGAGCGCTAATGTGAGTCAATGCAGAGTTTCGCTTAAGCTCTTGTAACTACATTCGGTGTGGTCATTTGGCAAAAAATCTAATAATGCCTGATGGTATTGAACCAAGGAACACATTACAGAAAGAATTGTGTATGTAATTTGGCTCGGAATGGAATTAAAAAGAAAACGAGTAAAGAAACAAGGGATTTTAGGCTGTTTTTCTATAACTGCATTTACGCCGGAAGCGATTCTCAAAATTTGTTTTTTTCTTTTTAAATTTTGGTACGGCTATCAAAGACTCATAATTTGAAACCATTCCGGGGGCATTAGCCCTACGCCTTTAGACACAATTGAGAGAATTGTTTAATGTTAGGTTTTTCACAGTATGGGGACCCCTACCTTGTCTGTAAAAAAAGGCAAGGTCATCAACCTAGCGCGTGCATTCTTACAACAGCACAGTTAAAGAGTCAGGGATCACCTAGATCTCAAGCCTGGGTGAAGGTCCTGCTCCAGCATTTTCTGATGTGAGGAGACTAAACCATCTTCATGGCTCCTGATAGAGGGTATAATTCGAATCCATCATCTATCGAATCGAACTGATAGATTAGCCGTCTCGTTCGATATAAGGCCTCGTGTCGCTGTGTGAACGTGTCTAAGTTGGCCGTGATGACGCTACACTTTCATCAAGCAATTATCTCTAGCCTCTGCCCTCATCTACTTTCTACTTTAAAGTTTTAATAAAACGCGGGATGAATTTTAACGCGAGTTGGCAGAAAATTGAGCGTTGCGCGAGTGAGTGAACAGTTCCAGCGCTTAGTTTTTAATGAACAAAGTGAGGAAGTAGTTTTTACGTAGGACAGCGACAGGCAGTGGCAGGGCAGCGCTTCATATTCAACAGTGTTGCTCCGACTAGTTTACTTGAGACGTTGCGAATCCAAATGTGTGTTTAGAGGAACATGAATTTGGAATTATTGCATCTGAGTGAACTGAAAACAAACAAAATACCAGAAATGTTATGTGCCTTTTTAAGCTAATGTTTATTCAGAAAAAATATAAACTAATCATTTTCTATTTTATTTATTCCACATTTTCGAACATTTAAAGACAGAATATCGGTAATGAACACATTAGAAAGCTTCAGCAACCGTTTTCTCCAGCCAGTCCTCCCCTATTACAAAAATCAAATTATGTCGCTTCGTAGTCAATCATGTCGTTCGTCATGTTGTCATTCTCTTATGATTGTGTTACGTGCGTGCACTGGAAAGGGACCGGTGAATTCTCGGAAAATTTGAACAATTATACGGTAGATATTATTTTGTAAACTGGCCATACTGTATGTAATTTCCCACAGATGTACCTGCGGAGGGAAATGCGCCTGATGTAGCATCGCAGACCTCACTGCTTGCTATATTTTGTTTTATGTTCTGCGAACACTCAGGTTCAACTATCTGAAAATGCTGAGACAATTTCAGACGAACATATAAGTTATATCTATTCACAAAAAAATTATATTACGCCCATTGAGTAAAAAATGTTGCATCCGAGAGATAGTGGGTTCGAACCCTATTGGCGGCAGCCCCGAAGATGTTTTACCGAGGTTTCCCATTTTCACACTACGGACGCTTTCTTCCCAATTCTAGGCATTTCCTATCCCATCGTCGCCATAAGAGCTATCTGTGTCGGTGCAACGTAAAACAAATTGTTAAAAAGAGAAAAATACATTTTATGACCATATCGCTGCGAACAAATTACTCATTTTGAGTTCATTAACAGAGTGCCAGGTCCGACTCGTTGGCTGAACGGTCAGCGTACTGAACTTCGGTTCAGAGGGTCCCGGGTTAGATTCCCGGCCGGGTCGGGGATTTTAACTTTAATTGGTTAATTCCAATGGCACGGGGCTGGGTGTATGTGTTGTCTTCATCATCATTTCATCCTCATCACGACGCGCAGGTCGTCTACGGGCGTCAAATAGAAAGACCTGCACCTGGCGAGCCGAACCCATCCTGGGATATCCCGGCACTAAAAGCTATACGACATTTCATTTTTCAACAGAGTGCCATACAGAAACATTACATTAAGAAAATGAGACTTAAGGGGAGATATGGCTGAATGTTTCAACTTCCACAGTTTTAAATCATAACCAAATTTTAAGCCATATGCATTATGCATAGAGATTTGTTGACATACATAGTACCAGTTTACAGCTAAGTAGCTGTGTTAGTTTTTGAATTATTGCAAGTCTTTATATTTAAAATGTTGTCTAATTAAAAAAGTCCCTTGTGTTATAGTTTTTTTAACGAAGCTGAAAATGTTTAAATATACCTCAAAGATACAGAAATACAACTTTCTCAAGGTTTGAGTATTAGATGTATAGTTTTTCTGTAGAAATGTTTAATCTTTAATTTTATATATATTTAAATTCTTAATTAATAATTAAATTATACCCGCCAAAATACATGTAATATAAAAATGGGAAGCGAATTTAAATGAGTAACTTTAACAACGACTTTCAAATTACATCGCAAGGAGAATTTTGATCACAAACATAGCAAGGTACTGAAAAACATCAAAACCAGTAAGTAGCAGTTTAATATTTACTCACATCAAAACTGCCCTGGTCGTTATGTTTGCCCATAAATCTAAATGTAACTCAAAAGCATTCTAGTCTGTCGACACACAAGTTCAATATAAATATTAGATAGTTAAACACCTGTGAAAAACACACTACCAAGCGAAGAATGTCATCAGATTCTATCAAGTCACACTCAACATTTGGTGCATGTTGGAGTGGAGACGAGGCAGGACTTCATTAATATAAGTTCCACATTTCAGTTCTATAGGTGTTCGGATAGAAATAAACATAAGTATTTATAAATATTGAGTGTGACCTGATAAAGTATGATGATGATCTTTTAAACATGTCATTATTTCTTTAATAATGTGTATTTTTATTCCTTGTTCCATAATGTGTTTTTCACAGGTAACTTATGTTATAGTGTAATATTTGTATTGAACCTGTGTGTTCGGCTTAAGAGCTTTTATGTTTCATATAAATGAGTCGACTCTGGAAAGTATGGCTTCCTTCTTAACAAACCTCCAAATCTATCCAATCTTTTTTTCCGTGAACACCTTCTGCCACTTTATATGTATTCTAGTCATTTTCTCTTGATCATGGCCTTTTTTCTGTTCCTGCGCTACACTTCGAGCATCTTTTATTTTACACAGGGAAAGGGGCGTTATCACGCCACATTCTTTCCCTTCCCGGAAGAACAGCAGCGGGCAGCGGCTTGCGCCATGGCACAGCGAATACGGCGAGTTCGTCAATTATTTGAATCGCGCACGCGGAAGTAACAAAGAAACATATTCTTCGCCAATTCGATTGCGCCATCGTTCTTTATAAAACACTCAAGAATACCAAACAGTCTCCGGTAAAAACCAGGTAAGTTTAGTTATCTGATTAATATTCTGATTATTGTTAATAAGAGCGGCTTCAACCAGATAAGTCAGTTTGTCTTGTGTGTAATATATTTTCTGTTGTTATTGTGGACGTGGAGATAATTAACTTACAAATGAAACATTGATAGTGAATTTACACAGCTGCCTTTATTAATGATAACTATTAAATCTTGCAAGCTAACAATACACAAATGTGAGTTACACCACTTTGGTTATTACTGATCCACATCAGAAAAGAATGCCTGGTCAGTATAGGAGAAGTCAGTTTCATTCACGATCCAAAGCAGATACTTCTCCAATTTTTGAATTAAACGAAATTAAACCAAAACTATTATTTAAAAAGCTGTTTCATATAACGCAGGATGGTCTGATAACAGTTGGTAACCGGGCTAGTTGGCCGTGCGGTTAGGGGCGCGCAGCTGTGAGCTTGCATCCGGGAGATAGTGGGTTCCAGCCCCACTGTCGGCAGCCCTGAAGATGGTTTTCCGTGCTTTCCCATTTTCACACCAGGCAAACGCTGGGGCTGTACCTTAATTAAGGCCACGGCCGCTTTCTTCCCACTCCTAGCTCTTTTCTATCCCATTGTCGCCGTAAGACCTATCTGTGTCGGTGCGACGTAAAACCAATAGCAAAAAAAAAAAAAAAAACACCACAGTTGGTGAAGCAGTGATTTCGTATTGTATATAAAAATGCTTCCCATGAGAACTTCAATTTTTCATTTATCTTGTTATACCCTGGTAAGGTAAGGTAAGGTAAGGGCTATTTTGCCCGAAGGCAGGTCCGAATCTCCGCAGAGGTGTTCCTGAGCCGCAATTTACGTGCGGTAGGGTGGCCAGTTCCTTTCCGCTCCTCCATTCTCTTACCTCCCCACCAACAGCGCGTGGCAACCCATCCAACTCCTGACCACGCGCAATGTTGCTTAACTTCGGAGATCTCACGGGATCCGGTGTTTCAACACGGCTACGGCCGTTGGCTTATACCCTGGATGAGTGAAATATTAATTGAGTGTATCCGAATAATATTATTACTCTATGTTAATTTCCAGACATTCATGGAATGTAAAGCGTGCGAAGAACTGTGAACATAAATTTGCTGATATTAATACAGCGCAGTGATCGATACTGAACATCTGAGTTGACGCATTCTGGGTGGCGCGGTAAAAATTAACAGATGTTGAACGCGCGGCTTTGGATTTTTAATAAAACCCATGCGGGCGTCACTTCGATATAGATTTTTTAACAGACTTTCAACTGATCGCGTCGTAATTCAGTCTGAGCCACGTCGTGCCGTTGTGACAAAGGAACAAAGTAACTCTTTGATAAGTGAAAAATTATTCCACTTAGATACTTTGGCAAATTTTTTAACGTTTAAGGTATAAACAAGGTTGTATTCGCCACCTGACTCACTAATAACGGGAAAAGACGAAGATGAAGATGTTATGAACTGTGTGAAAATAGCAAAGACGAAGAGTTTACCAATAGCATTTTTGAAAAAAATATGATACTTGAGAACGTGCAAAACATTATTCCCGGTATATTTGGAACTTTTCACGTCGCGAAGAGAAAACCTTAGAAAAACAACATTTGTAACCAGGTAGTAGGGAGAGGAGAAATAGTTTCGCAAATATTGAAAGGGACTGTGTACAGCTGTTAATAATAGACATATTAACGCACTGACCGGGTAAAAGATTTATGACAGGTGGTCCGGACGATGCTCGTTCACCTCAGGTAGGCGAGAGGAGACAATCAGAAGCCACTCTGTCCATTATTGTCCATAAGTACGATTGCAGACAAGTGTACTGGTAAAATGTCAGTTGCAAGATTGTGGCCAGTCACCATTCATCTGCAATTAGGGCAGTCGCCAAGGTGGAGATTAATTACCTGTTGTTTACCTAGTCTTTTCTTAAATAATTGCAAAGAATCTGGAAATTTAACTAAACATCACCCTTGGTAAATTATTACTATCCCTAACTCCTCTTCCTGGAAACTAATATTGGACCCATTTTTCCTCTTGAATTCCAATGTTATATTCATATTGTGATTTTTCCTACTTTTAAAAGCATCATTCAGAGTCATACGTATAATAACTTCATTCCATTTAGGGGTTGTAGGAAAGATCACAATATGAAGATAAAGTTGGAATACAAGAGGACAAATCGGGGCAAATATTCGTTTATAGGAAGCGGAGTTAGGGATTGGAATAATTTAGCAAGGTAAATGTTCAATCGTAGTGAGATCTGTGGTGATGTATGGTGTGGAAGCTTGGACTATGACACAAGGTGATGAGGAGTTGCTACGGAGGTGGGAAAGGAAGATACTTAGGAAAGTCTGTGGACCAATAAAGGATGGTGGACTCTGGCGAATCAGAAATAATAAGGAAATCAGAGAGCTGTATAACAAACCAGATATAGTAGCGGAAATAAAGAGTAGTAGACTGCGATGGTTGGTACATGTAGAAAGAATGACAGAGAACAGGACAGTAAAGAAAGTCTTTGATGGGAAACCAGAAGGACGTCGTATGAGGGGAAGACCGAGGATCAGATGGTTGGACAGCGTGGAAGAAGATTTGAGACGGATGGGAGTTAGAAGATGGAGAACCAGAGCAGTCAACAGAGAAGAGTGGGTGGAGATTGTCCAGGAGGCCAAGGCCCTACAGGGGCTGTAGCGCCAAGGAGTAAGTAAGATGTTCAATACATTTCCGGATTATTTGCAGTTATTTAAGAAAAGGCTAGGAAAGCAACAGATAGGGAATCTGCCACATTGGCAGATCAGCGGTGATAGATTGATGGATGATGCAAACTGAAATGTGAATTACAAACCCGGAAAATATGAATCCTAAATTTATACAGAAGAAGCACGGAATATGCATATAATACGATGACGATGATTATAATGAAAATGGCTAAATAAATAAACTACAGCCTAGAGTAGTTCTCAAATATGGATGAGCACGCTTAGCATTCTCAACAATACATAGAATGGGTGCTCATTCTTCAGCTGACGTGTTAACAAAGGAACGACGACTTACGCGCAAGATAAGCAGCCTATTCATTAGTGAAGCCGAACAGAGCCATAAAAACACAAAGCTAACTTTTCTCTAAAACGGTTCGAGTTACGAAGAAAACACATATAATGTTTTTTATGAAAAATGAATTTTAAGGTCATACGGTGCACGTCATTTTTCGATAAAGCCAACAGTTTTCCCGCTATTTTACTTTTTATGTCATGGACCACCGCAAAAAAGCACCAGAAATCTGAATTTTCTCAAAAACCATTGTAGTTACAAAATGCATATAGCGTTCCTTGTAAAATGTGACAAGCAGATTAGAATAGATGAGGAATGTAGTAGTTACGTAGAAATAAAAATGTTACCACAGGATAGGGTGGCATGGAAGGCTGCGTCAAACCGTTCTATGGACTGATATCGCAAACAATTTCAAGTGACACAGTGCACTCCATTTTTCTATAAGACCAGCCATTTAATCGTTATTTTAGTTGATATAAGGCACAAATTTCCATATTTGGGACATACTCCTGTAAAATACGTCACTAGTTCGAAACGGTGAAATAATTATAGGCTATCAAAATCAAAATCATCTCTTGCGTTACACAGGGTTGTCAGCTATATCCTCACCATATTTCAGCTCACTTGATCCAGTGATTTTAGAACTTATCCGGAACAAACAAACAAACAAACAAACAAACAAACAAACAAACAAACAAACAAACAAACAAACAAACAAACACCATCTCATTTTATTAATAATATACATAATAATCACATCACATCCAGCGTGACATTGTATGGAAGTGAAACATGGACGATAACGTCTCAGAAAGAAGAGAATATAAGCTTTTGAAATGTGGTGTTACAGAAGAATGTTCATAGTGAGATGGGTAGATTGAATCTCGATGAAGAGATACTGAGTCGAATTGGTGAGAGGAAGTCAATTTGGCTACATTTGACGAGAATACGAGATAGAATGGTAGGACATATCTTTAGACACCTAGGACTTGTTAAGTTGGTTTTTGAGAGAAACGTAGGCGGTAAGAATGGTACGGGTAGACCAAGGTACGAATATGACAAGTCGATTAGAGTAGATGTGGGATGTAGTAGTTACGTAGAAATAAAAATGCTAGCACAGAATAGGATGGCATGGAGAGCTGCATCAAACCGTTCTATAGACTGATATGTCAAACAATGACAGATAATAATCTGAAAGAAGTAAGATTTCTCATGGTGAAAGAATTACTGAAATCAGTTACACGGTTCCAATTAAATGGTACCCTCCAACACGGAGGTACATTCAGGGAAACGGGATGGCCTAGGGAGCGGTGATAAGGGAACAGGGAACTGGAAGTAAAGTAGGGATGACATTAAATTGTCAGTGTTGAACTGTAGAAGTATTGTAAAGAAAGGAATAGAATTAACTAATTTAATAGATATATATTTACCAGATATTGTAATAGGAGTTGAATCATGGCTGAGAAATGATATAATGGATGCAGAAATTTTCTCACCGCACTGGAGTGTGTATCGTAGAGATAGGATAGGAATGGTGGGAGGGGGAGTGTTCATTCTGGTGAAAGAAGAATTTGTAAGCTACGAAAAAGTTAAAGATGAGACACATACAATTCTAGGTGTAAGGCTCATTTCTAAAGATAATAGGCAATTTGATATATTCGGAGTGTACAGATCGGGAAAGTGTAGCACTGACGCGGAGGTATTCAGTCAGCAGTATGTAAAGATTGTTGGTTGCAAGGATAATGTCGAGATAGAGAAGGAGACTAAGGCCAAAGAAGTAATAAAATTTACATATGATAACAATGACATTTACAATAAGATACAACAGTTGAAAACAAGAAAAGCGGCTGGAATTGATCAGATTTTTGGGGATATACTAAAGACAATGGGTTGGAATACAGTACCATATCTGAAGTACTTATTTGATTATTGTTTGGTCGGAGGAGCTAAACCAGATGAATGGAGAGTTGCTATTGTAGCCCCTGTGTATAAAGGAAAGGGTGATAGACATAAAGCTGAAAATTACAGGCCAGTAAGTTTGACATGTATTGTATGTAAGCTTTGGGGTGGCATTCTTTCTGATTATATAGGGCATGTTTGTGAAATTAACAACTGGTTCGATAGAAGGCAGTTCGGTTTTAGGAAAGGTTATTCCACTGGAGCTCAACTTGTAGGATTCCAGCAAGATATAGCAGATATCTTGGATTCTGGAGGTCAAATGGACTGTATCGCGATTGGCCTGTCTAAAGCACTTGATAGGGTGGATCATGGAAGACTACTGGCAAAAATGAGTGCAATTGGACTAGACAAAAGAGTGACTGAATGGGTTGCTGTATTTCTAGAAAATAGATCTCAGAGAATTAGAGTAGGTGAAGCTTTATCTGACCCTGTAATAATTAAGAGGGGAATTCCTCAAGGCAGTAACATCGGACCTTTATGTTTTCTTATATATATAAATGATATATGTAAAGGAGTGGAATCGGAGGTAAGGCTTTTTGCGGATGATGTTATTCTCTATAGAGTGATAGATAAGTTTCAAGATTGTGAGCAACTGCAACGTGACCTGGAAAATGTTGTGAGATGGACAGCAGGCAATGGTATGATGATAAACGGGGTTAAAAGTCAGGTTGTGAGTTTCACAAATAGGAAAAGTCCTCTCGGTTTTAATTACTGCGTTGATGGGGTGAACGTTCCTTTTGGGGATCATTGTAAGTATCAAGGTGTTAATATAAGGAAAGATCTTCATTGGGGTAATCACATAAATGGGATTGTAAATAAAGGGTACAGATCTCTGCACATGGTCATAAGGGTATTTAGGGGTTGTAGTAAGGATGTAAAGGAGAGGGCATATAAGTCTCTGGCAAGACCCCAACTAGAGTATGGTTCCAGTATATGGGATTACCTGATTATCTGATTCAAGAACTGGAAAAATCCAAAGAAAAGCAGCTCGATTTGTTCTGGGTAATTTCCGACAAAAGAGTAGCGTTACAAAACTGTTGCTTAGTTTGGGTTGGGAAGAACTGAGAGAAAGAAGAAGAGCTGCTCGACTAAGTGGTATGTTCCGAGCTGTCAGCGGAGAGATGGCGTGGAATGACATTAGTAGACGAATAAATTTGAGTGGCGTTTATAAAAGTAGGAAAGATCACAATATGAAGATAAAGTTGGAATTCAAGAGGACAAACTGGGGCAAATATTCAGTTATAGGAAGGGACGTTAGGGATTGGAATAACTTACCAAGGGAGACGTTCAATAAATTTCCAATTTCTTTGAAATCGTTTAGGAAAAGGTTAGGAAAGCAACAGATAGGGAATCTGCCACCTGGGCGACTGCCCTAAATGCAGATCAGTATTCATTGTTTGATTGATTGACTGATTGATTTAACACGCACATGCTTTCCCTCTCTATTTATTTATTTATTTATTTATTTATTTATTTATTTATTTATTTATTTATTTATTTATTTATTTATTTATTTATTTATTTATTCATTTATTTACTTGCTAGTGGTTTAACGTCGCACTTGCACATCGAAGGTTTTGGCGGTGGGAAGTTAGCGGGCGTGGCCTTGCGTTCAACCCCAGCATTTGCCTGGTGTGAGAATGGGAAAACCATGGAAAGCGCTCTTCAGGGTTGAAGAAGGTGAGATTCGAATCCACCACCTCCCGTATGCAAGTTCACAACTACGCGACGTTAACCGCACGGCCAACTCGCTCGGAAGACTTTCCCCTTATTAATAGTATCAGATGCAGGTAAACAGGGATTCCTGAGGTTGCGATCTCCTCAGTGAGCCACTCATGTGTGCACCACTGCCAGGATATTAAGAGAGTAATTAGTGTCGAGTCTGTAGGCAAAAGAGATGGATTTATATAGCAATATGTGCAGTTTACAAACAGGATCCACTTGAACTCACCTCTAAGAAATTAATACACAAGATCTTACTGAAGTTTAACGCAACTTGCTGTACAAATGCTCTTCTGCGCCAGCACCTCGAGGGCGTGAGTTTGAAAGAGAGATTAAGTTCAAAGTCACTTGGACGAGCTTTATAACGCATGTTATACTCTCCACAGAGGAATTAAGAGCACAATGACGAGATGATGTGGACCACTCCTTCTTTCTCTCAGCAATGACCGTAATGTGCCTATCCACTGACTTTTTAATGTGGATATGTTTTGGTGTTGTTGTTAATCTGGGATTAGCACCATCGCTTTAGCGTAGATAACTTTTGCGTGGCCACACACATCCTCATCACGACGCGCAGGTCGCCTACGGGTGTCAAATAGAAAGACATGCACCTGGCGAGCCGAACCCGTCCTGGGATATCCCGGCACTAAAAGCCATACGACATTTCATTTAATCTATGGTATCTAGACTAATTTTTGTCATATTCTTTATAATGTTATTACAGTTTGCCAGAACTCCACTGCTGCTACTACTACTACTACTACTACTACTACTACTACTACTACATGTTTTCATTCCTTCAGTGAAAGGGGAGGTGGGCCTCCTGGACGGTAATGCCGTCTCTCAGGCCAGAAGGTATATGGAAAAGGTGAGAGACTTGGCGGCCGTGGCCTATACTTGGAACTGTCCTGGTATTTGCCTTAGTGCAGGAGAATGGAAAACCACGGAAAACCATTCCAACCCCTCTCCGTCTCAAGAATACAGAAGCGTGGCCACCCCTCCTCTGCTCGGTGCTCCGGTCGCAGTGCAGAGCTGTCGGGCCTCGTACCGGACGTGGGCACCCGTCAACGATAACAGAGATGCCACATTTAAGGACGCTATCGCCAAGTGGGTTGGCTTTCTTCTCAGTCGCTTTCGTGATATTCGGAGTAGTACTGTGTTAGCTGTGTTAGTTGTTGCTGGTTCATGTAATAATTTAAGTGTTTGTTTCCTGAATATTATTTTCGTTGTTAGTTGATTGTTTGTAAGTTCATCAGTGGGTAGTTGTACAGTTCTATTCTCTATTTAACATGTGCATTTCTTGAGGTTATTGTCAGTTTAGTGAATATGAAATCTCATATTTATCGGCAATGACGTGTTCTGTCTTAAATGCCGGGATTATTAGCACGAACTTAGGAACGGGTCAGAGTTTATTGAATTGCATTAGGCCAACAGAGTTGATTAAATATTCAGCCTGTATGAAAGGGTGATATGCCTCAGACTGAGGTAACTATAACAACGCAGCATACTTCGTAGTTACTGCTTCGCGGCTCAAATGTCAAGACTTCAACTCTCGTGGTTGATTGGACCCAGAAGCAGCCCTCAGATCCAGATAAAAATCCCTGATCTGGCCGGGAGTCGAACCTGGGGGCTCCGGGTAAGAGGCATACTCTCTACCCCTATAACACGGGATCGGAAATTGTTCATAACATCACCAGTTCAAAATCATTGACAAGCTAATACAACGTAAACGATGTTATAAATATATACGCATGATTTGAAGTCAATTTGACAGAACCGTAGGGAATTTTCCTAGAAGGAAATGTACTATTGTTTGGTGATTCTTGTGTGTTATTTTTCAGGCTACTGTATGTTATAGTGTTATAACTAGTGTTTCCGACAGACTGAAAATCTTTATAAAGTTACATTAAGTAAGTCGACAGTGAAAAGTGTGGCTTAATTCTCAACAACAACCACAACAATTTTGAAAACATGTACAATCATCATTAGATATGTTTCTTCGTGACCCGTGGAGGGTTTGTTGCAGGGATCAAACCATTCCTTAAACGGCAAAATGTATTATTTCAGTGTAAAGCGAAGCAAGCACAAAAGCTTTTTAATATGAAGTGCCAGGGAGAGCCCCGCTCCCTCAAAAGCGTGATGAACCAATGTAATATATCACTTCCACGTGTGAGTGATATAATAAGAAGCTACAGATCAGCACTTAAATAGATTGGATTGATTTTAAATTGTAAGTAGAAGAATATGAAGTATACCAGACTATACAGCACATGCACACTCATTTCACTGTAGAGATACCTTCTAGTGTTCCTTTTACAAATACCCCACAATTTAAGTTCAGTATAAAGACGCCCATTGGTGCTACTGTAAATTATTCTACTCTATTCCTCATTACAAAGGTATGTACTGTTTGTATTGGCCCTTTCCGGCCCTTAGCGCCCGAAAGCGCCCGACTGTTCATTTAGCCGTCCGGTCCTTAGCGCCCGAAAGCGCCCGGCTGCATTATCTGCATTCGTCTGCGATCTGTGCGATAGTTTTTTATTTTTCTCATCAGTGAAGTGTTTATAAGGCATTCATGAACACGCAGTGCAATCTACAAGTCTTAGGGAATAAAGGAAGAGAGATAATCTGTCTTGACGTTGCCTAGGCAACGGTCTTGAACTTCCGCGAGCGCGGGTCAGCTGTTTCGTCCGTAAACATGGCGGGATTGAATGTCACGTATATTGAAACTGAGCTGAATATGGGCGAAAAAAATGACACATAATCCTTGAGTAAGGGTGCAGGTGAATTTTTAATGAGTGAATAATGTATCAACGAAGATAATTTTAGTGATAACAGTGATATGAGTGAAAACGAATATCGATAAATCGGACCTGATGGCGATGCCACGGCAATTCAGGTAACACAAATATTACGTCTCGTTACTCCGAATGATTAAATGGATGATGTTGAACCTGCGCATAATTCGGAAAGAGTATTAGGGGAAAGAGATTGTTTTTACGTATGTTAGGAGGAGAAAAACTATTCAGTGACATAGCCTGTTGCTCATATAATAATGCAGCCTTCAAACAGTCGCATTCCGATAAGATAAAAGCAGATTACGAAGACCCTTGCCCAGATGAAATAAAATCTTATATACATGGGCATCATTCCACTTCCAAAATCACATGATTTGAGGGATTCATACAACATGGGAATGTGACAAATGTAGACTGTCTCTGTGTCGAGTATCACGAGGAGGGGGGGGGGGGAGGGGTGTAAAACACATTATGACTCAATAAACAGAGAAATGGATGTGATGGTATATTTTCTGATGTTATTGAAAATTTGAATTCATTGTGATCAATAGTTTTCACTGTATTTAACTTTTTTCTGAAACAATAGGTCTGTTTCAGTTTTTGCTAAATAATAGGTTGAAACCTGGGGATAAGCGGAGTGAAAATGCGGGCGGGAAAGGGTTAGGCAGTAAGTTCAAGGTTGTGAGTTGTGCTCATCAGAAACCACGGCGAGGAACAACCCCGGAGAGGGCTCTTAATCGAACTCAGTACTACCAATAAAGCAGCCAGACACTCTAACCAAGAAATCACTGTGATAGAAATGCGTAATTTATGCCTGTCCAGTTCTACTCTTCAGAACTGAATCCGTACTTATTCATGATGTAAAAGTTTTACTGCAGCCAAAATAGCTACAGTATTTATCTCAGGGATGATCCGTTCTTCAGTAAATGTCTAAAAACAAACTAAATGTATTCGAATAAGGCGCTACGGGGATGAACGGGGCATGCAAATTTAAATAGGGGGAAGGGCTCATTCGTAGACACTCAGGTGAAAGGCTCCACAATAGGACTAGGAATTGACAGAATTGATTACCATGGGCGTAACTAAATGTCTACAATAGAAAGGTAATGTAACTGTTTCCTTTTGAAACTAAAAAAGGAGCAATTTATTTAAGCATTTAGGCAATATTATGTTATAACAGAATGTCAAATACGACACTAAACACACCTGAAAAAATTACTTGTTTTTTTCACCATCCTACCACTTTCATGGTAGGAATAATATTATATGAGGTCGAACAGCTACATATGCTTGTACATGTAAACATGAACTGGTCGAACACCTGATCTGTATGGGTCGAACCAATGACCCGTGTACTTACACACGTTGACCTGAAACCATTTGAGGAGACGGGGCTGCGAGCACAATCGAAGGGTTGATAGGAAAAACAACCCATGTCACTTTTTTGTCAAAAACGAGTTATCGATATCAACGGGGAGTGCAGGACGTCTGGCATCTGTTTGTGCTTATGGTTTCGAGAAAAACAGGCCTTGTCAAAGAATATAGCCTTTGATAATATCAGTGGTTCTGGAAAAACAACCTATGTCAAGTGCCAGTTCTGGAAGGACGACCCTTGTCAAATGACATGGGTTATTTTTCTCAGAAGTTTGGCAACACTTGCATTGAAGGAATAACAACATGGATGGTAACAGCTGCAATGATGTAGCTCTTGATATTAGGCCTCGAAAGCGAAAGAGAGCACTTCATAAAAAGGACCTAATCAAGAAAGCAAAACTCAGTGGTGATGCGCATATTAACCATGTAGGCAAACAAATAAGTGCCAAGAGATTTGGAGATGACTGCAGGTAATTCGAATATCTTTTCTAACCTCCAAAATCTTTTTAACATCTTGATACAAGAATGTAATGTTGTTGTATTTTTGCCATTATTGAAATGATACTTATATAATGCCTATATGACAGTGGATATGTGCGTTATATGTAAAGAAAATGTGAATGTGTTTATTGGTTTGGTTTTGCAGGTGCAAGAGATACAAATGCTTTATTGCAGTAGGACCAAATCAGAGAGATGATATTTTCCAGTCGTTTTACACGTTACATTCCAAGGAACTGCAAGATTCATATTTAGCTGGGATGATAACGTTAGCCGCCATCAAACAAAGATCTCGTCAGGTTACAATAGAAGGAAAGAACAATGAATCCATTTCAGAAGAAGACGAAGACTCAAGTTCAAAGCACACCAAGTTCACTCATAGTGCTGCGTTTCATTATAAAGTAAGGGTGCAGATTCCAGCAGAAACACAACTGTATGAAGATATTGCAGTATGTCGAAATGCTTTTATGAGTATCCATGGAATAACTAGAGCTAGGTTGCGCACTATTCAGTCATCACTCGGAAAGGCACCCTTGGACCTAGGCCGAACCAAATGCCTAATGAAATAGAATATCTTGTACAAGATCACATTATATCATTCAAATCCAGGCAATCACACTACTCTCTCCGTGACAATCCACACACTTCATATTTGCCAGAGACTTTGACAGTTAAGCAGATGCATCAAATGTTTTTGGACTTGTACCAGATTGCTGTACCATACAAAGCATATTGGTGTGTGTTTACAAGTAAGTTCAATCTAAAGTTCGGTGTTCCACGAACTGATACGTGCACAACTTGTGACCAGCTTCTGCAAAACATTAATTCTTCAACTGAAGAGGACAAACGACAGATTCTTGCCCAGAGGCATTCTATGAGCTGAAGAGGAAATGGAAACAGAAAGCTCGTGAAGAATTAGTGTCAGTTATATCCTTTGACTTCATGCAGAATTTACCCCTTCCACATATACAAACCAATGCTGTGTTCTATGCTCGCCAGCTATGGTATTATGTGTTTGGGGTACATGATCTCAGTGATGATAGGGTGTGTCTGTATGTGTATAGTAAATGTGTAGGAGAAAAGGGTCAAAACTGTGTTACCTCACTTCTTCTTAATTACTTTTGCAATAATCACGATAACATGAAAGAGGATCTTGTGCTGTTATCAGATGGCTGCTCAGGGCAGAATAAGAACTATGTGATGGTTTATTTTCTGTACATGCTAGTCCACTGTTTCAAAATGTTAAAGTCAATCACCTACATTTTCCCAATTCGAGGCCACTCGTACTTACCAAATGACCAAGATTTCTCTATCATAGAGAAAACGAAGAGGAAAGTTATTGTTGAAACTCCATCTGAATGGGAAGAAATAATGCGAAAATGTCGGTCAAAACCTAGCCCTTTCCAAGTTCTCAATGTTGATCAAGATGACCTATATGACGTCAAAGATTCTGTTGAGAAGTTTTTTCTGAAGAATCCCGGGGCAGCAGTTAAACTTAAGGAAGCTAGAATGCTCAGAATAACACAAGAACACGAGTTCCTTGCAGTCAAACAAACTTACAATGGGGGTTGGAGGTCATGTGTTATAAGAAATAGGACAAAACTGCCAAACGAACTGTGCCTGCAGAGACTCTACAAAGGCCCCATTCCTCTGAATCCTGGAAAACTTGGAGATTAAAAAAAAAACTGTATGGTGTGTTGAAGGCCAGCAGTGTGTTATTTTACAAATCACTTGAAATGCATGTTGCCGGAGATTCTGAAGTCGATAATGATATTGAAGTTGATCTGTCAGATAATAGCAGCGGTAAAGACGAATAGAGATAGGTTAGCAGGTGAAAGAGGAACTGAAAAAAACCTGTCTAATGAAAACTAGAATATGATGGTTCAATTTATTTTAATATGCTGTAAGAATTGCTTCAGTGTTTTATTTGCATACTTAGGTGTCATAATGTTATTGTTAGGAGAAATACAAGAAGGAGTTGCCTTATACGGTTGTTTATGTCCACATTACTGATTTGAATTTCTAGGAAAAATAACCCTTGTCAACGTGAACGTCCCAAAAAACGCACAATAACTTGAAAAGTTTTCTCAAATAACTAAATCTAATACAAAGAATACATTGATAAAGCATGAAGCAATGCAAATCTATAATTTCAGTGTTATACTCCTTTAAGGAATGAAGGTGTAATGTTTTTTCACTCTCCTGAAAAAAGTGTTTGTGTTGACAAGGGTTGTTTTTCCTATCACCCCTATCTGTCTTGAGGTCGCCTCCACGTTTCTTTAGATGAGTTACTTTCGTGTTATTCACATATAAGACAGCCTGGAACCCTATCCTAGAAATGTTATCGTAACAAAGGGGAAAATAGATGGAAGGACCTTAGCCTAACTATCCAGAGTAACGAGCATGCCAGTAATACCTCGCCAAACTGAGCCTCAATTTAATATGTACCACTGTCAATACGACATATAAAAGTATCGGAAGATGACTCTAAAAACCTCATATAGTCCTGACATTTACCAGCCGTGGTCTTACTCACAAAGTATTGAACCTAGGCATCCAAGGAAAGCGTAGCGTTGTTCAACACCGGGCTCACGGCGACTACAGTATTATTATTATTATTATTATTATTATTATTATTATTATTATTATTATTATTATTATTATTATTATTATTATTATGTTTACGATCGTCGAAGCATCAATATTATGATTACTATTACTGGTGTACAATATTAAATATTATAATAATAAACTTAATATTATTATTAATATTCTTATTTAGGTCACATTTAAATTCATTTAATCAGTCATGACTAATCATTCCACCATCCGGTCATTCATTCGGACTACACTAGCCTGCAAAAAAAAAAAAAACTCTTTTTGTGCGGTAAAAACGAAAGTAGGTGGGTTTTATGTATTTCTTAACGCAGAATTCGAGAAAAAAATTAGTTTTGGCGTATCACGTCTGGTTTAGTGGCAATTTTACAAAGTTTTATTTTGTTCTTACGTAAAATTGTTGATACTTAGTATTGATTAAATTTGATATATTAATGTAAATTTCAGCTTGAAAAACGTAATCATATTTTGCATGCATTAAATATACATAAATGCTGCTTTGTAAGCAAGTAGATGGTTTGTATTATATTTTTAATGCATACTGAAATTCGTGAAACTGAAGCATAAAGCGCCTATTTAGTTTCGGCTGTACAGTTGCTTTTAAATTAATATAACCGTACCTTGAATCGAAATTACATGGTTAAACATACGTAGATTTGTTACTTACATTATGTGCAGGTTAGATTCACACCTCCGTCTTTTTCTGTTTTCCGTGGAATTTCCGGGTTTTTTGAAGTTATTGAATGACCTCTAGAAGGGTAGTCTCGTGCAATCGACCAACAGGAATCGGCTATCATATTCACATCCCAACGTCTCTGATAGCGTCGTTCTGCATCTCTGAGACCCTGATGAAACCTTTCACCTTGTTCTTCACTGACAGCTTCTAAATTTGGAGGGAAATAATCCAGATGCGAAGCTAAGAAATGAAGCTTAAGGCTCACATTACAACCGAGTTCCTTAAACTTTACCAACATTTTCCTTACAATGTATTGAGGGTCCTTAGTGTTGCCAAGGAATTTAGTCACTACATCCTTGAATGCGTTCCATGCCTCTTTCTCTCAATTTTGGTCATTGTATCTGTGACATTTTTATCCTTCACCAGTTTACGAATCTGTGGTCCATAAAATACGCCTTCTTTGATTTTTGCTTCTGATAATGAGGGAAATTTAGAGGATAAATTTTGGAAGCATAGGTTACTTTTATCTAATGCCTTGACATACTCTTTCATCAATGGTAATTTGATGTGCAAGGGTGGAAGTAGAATTTTTTCACGGTCAATGAGACTTACATTCAAGACATTTTTGGATCCTGGTTGTAGTTGTTTCCTTTCTGCCCAGTTCACCGTATCCTAATGTTTATCCCGTGTCCTGCTAACCCATTCGCATAGGAAACAGGGAAATTTTGTATAGCCTTTTTGTTGTCCCAGCAACAATCCAATGATCTTCAAATCACCGCAAATTTGCCACCCATGCTCATGATATTTAATATTTTCAAGCACCAACTTTAAGGTCTCGTATGTTTCAGACATTTTTGTGGAGTGTGCAAGGGATACGGATGCCAGAACATTTGTATTATAAAGCAAAATAGCCTTTAAACTTCTTTTGGAAGAGTCAATAAAAAACGCCAGTTACTAGGATCATACTCTTTCTCTCCCAATTGATGTAGAAAATTTGAAACATCCGTACAAAATACAAGTTCATCTTCTTGAGTGTAATACTTTCGGAATTCTTTGTCACGATTTCGGTACCAGGAAAATGTAACACCGTGTGCCAACATATTCTTTTCGCACAATCTTGAACTAAGTAATTCATATTTTTCTTTGGTTAGCTCTAAGTCCCTTATCTGATCATTTAATTCGGATTGCGTGAATTTGTTTGAAGGTGTGTCATATTGATGTGGCTCGAAATCTATTTCTTCATCGTCAGATTGCAATGCAAACAATAACAAATCGAATCACATAATTGTATTCTAAAAAACGTTGCGCGAGAACATCTCTCAACATTATATCTTACGAATTCATGCAGATGCTAAAACACCGAATTGCGTCAAAACTAGACGTGATAGGAAAAATAGCATCATTTTCGGAATCAAGGCAGCGATTTCCATAAGAATTACATATTTTCTATTTGACAGCAAAATCATGTTGGCTAGTGCTATCAACGTCTCAGGGCTCTGGGGTCGTTATGGATGCAGTCTATCCTTCACGTACGTACTCTTTAACGGGTGCGATCACTGCACTCTCCATAACTGAGCCTTACTCTGTCTACATACCACGGGCTGATAATTCCATTTTCCAGTACCCGGACACTAACATTCTCTGTGTTTCAGACTTTTTTATATATTTCATTGTAGTTTCATATTATATTTCATCGTAGATTCATGATAAATATCCCTGGTGAGGGAATCCTTGTATCCACATACATCAGAGTAATATTCCTCAATTATTATTCACAGAGTTCACGACTGATTATATTCCATCGACGACACAGTACGCTCTATTTATTCATTAATTGCATGTTATTCCTAATTTCCCGGCTAACACCTGATTTGTTTTTTGAGGTTAGTCTCCACAAATGATCGTAGGGGTATAAATTTATATTCCCGTAACGTTAAATGATCGTATGTACGTAATTATTATGTTGTCCCAAACCACTATTTGCACAAAAAAATTTGACCACTATTTATAATTCATTGGAACCGTGATTTAAACAATAAGTTTACACCATTATTCAGCATTCATTATGCCCGGCGGCAGCATTCTGACTAATTAATTAACAACAATTTAATTAACACATCATTTGGAACACAATCAGGAATTTTAGTATGTCATTAGTGATTAGTCATCCTAGTATTTTATCCATTTAAAGTTCAAAGTTTAATACTGTTTACATTTAAATATAGTATTTTAATCCCGACAATATAATCTATTTATAACCACCGGCGAAGTCTCGGCAACTCAGTATTATTATTATTGTTATTATTATTATTATCATCATCATTATCCGACCTTCCGTACGTAAACCACACATTTAAATTCACTGGTAATTTCATATCTATGAATTTAATGTAACAGCATGCTTTATTCCTAATACTAAAAATACAACATTGACCAAAGCGGTCAAGAAATTCCTTTAAATACATGGATGAGCGCAACGCTCGCCAAAATATAACAGTAAACAAATGATAAACCCATATTCAATTTATATACAACGAAACAAGCTTGAATGAAATTATTTAACTCATATTAAATTTATGTATAACAAGGCAGACTTCAATGAAGTCATTTAACCCATTTTTACAGTTACTTTAATTATGACCCTCCATCCTATCTACACTAAATCATGGAACCGAGAAGCGGTCCATGTGTTACGTTAAGTAACCATTATTTCCCCATTTTAACACGATAACATTCCCACATAATTAATCAAAATATGGTACTCATATCATTTTTAGGCTTCTTGGCGTTCAACAGGCAAATGGCTCAGGCCCCCATCTGCCTTACTCTGACATGGTGGTGGCCTTCAGGGCATGGAGCTGAATTATGCCTACGCACTTGTACATCACACACATCTTAAATAAATTTTATACAAGAATATACAAGTATTCTGACTTCTGGGTGCCTAAGACCATCTGCACAATTACTGAATTGCCTTCATTCCTTCCACAACTAGGAACTATTGATACTAAACGAAGAAGCATCATATTACGCGACCCGACGCGCTTCGCGAGTATCGAACGCGGTACTCCCAGAAATTGTTAATGTCTAGGCCGTCTGACTTGGTTTTCCTCCACAGATAACAAAGTCTGACCATTTGAAATATTACAGCTACCTTGTCTTTGCCTACCTCCCTTCCGAGCGAATGCTGGAAATGTCCCTTCGCATGTCAATTCAGAGTCTAAAGACTGATAATGCACATTACCTCCATTACAAGTGCCTCCGGCGGGTTCCGGTAATTTACACTTAATTCAGTTATTGCCTACGTGACGAGAATCATAATAACTGTCAAACTGAATTTATCACTGTTGCTTTAACCAATACGAACTCAAAGTATTTGTGTTATACACTGTAGATAGCTTAAGTGCGGCGCGAATAATTTTGTGCTGAGCGGCATAACTTCCACCCTCGGCTAACTGTTCAAGTGTTGTCTGTCGAGTCTATCAGGATGCCTTATTTATACTTTTCTGCCCTCTTCGCTTGGTTCATCTGAGGTCAACCCAGGAGAGAGGGGGTGGTTTTCTTGAATAAGTATTTGGAGGCCGGCCTGACTGTTCAAATTTTTACCACTGGACGGTCCGATAATTTTAACTCACGCGTTGTAATTTAATCAAGAATCGATCATGGATTGATAAGATATCAATAAATTTCCGTCTTCCACGTTTCACAGGTTTCTAGCGTCGCTATTGGCGTGGTGTATCTCTGGCCAATAGCGGTCAAGATGGGGTCAATTTCTAGAATTTCATATGTTAAATTACTAAAGTTATTACAAATGACCATGTTGAAGATCTTCTAAAATCTTCACACTTGAAGTTCTGTGATTAGAATATATTATTCATTATTAATTGGAAAGATAGCCGGATTTAATAATTACAGATTCAAAGCTAGTACACCTGGGAAAGATCGCCATAGTCACCAGAATATTGTCGTTGGCCTAGAAAGTAAAGCCAGCCTTTTAATTTTTCTTTATTTTTCCCGTAACCAACCTTACGACTACAGTATATGCCAACAGGCTGGGAAATTTCGTTTCCCAATTTCTAAGAATTTTTGGCGTTGTGCCACTTCGCACTGAGGTGTAGTCCCATTTGCGGTCAGTCTCATTTGCGGTCACTCTGGTAGAATACAAAAATAAACTAGTTTTGAAGGGTGAGACATTGTCCCATTTGCGATCACTCTTATCAGTGGGGATATGGAATTCCCTACTCAAGGACTGGTACAGGCAGACAGCCTTTTAAATAACTGGCGACAGCTGCGTGCTGGGATTCGGATTATGAAACTCATTAAATTAATTATGTTTACCGCTTGAGTACGATGCGTTAATATCGGGACAAGGAGACTAAATAGGACTCATTTGTACGTTTTATTTAGGGTTAGCAGATGGTTATGGGTGTAATCAAATGATTTTTGAAAAGCAGGACAAAAGCAGGGCGTATTAAACCGTTAAACTTCTTCAAATTCAAAATAAATGTTTTGCTGTAACACTCTACTTCCTCGACATTGCGACCCTTTTTGGGTTGTGTCTTGATTGCGGACAAGGCAAAAACCGTCCAGATTCCGAACAACTAAATATACCCTCTCCAGATTGTAAACAAGAAATTAGTGTTGACGTGGGATACATAAAACAGATACAATTTTCAAAACAGTCTCATATGAAATTTTTGTTCTAGTAGTAGTAACATTAACTGGTACATTGGGATATTTTAGATAACCCAACAATATTTATAAAAATATTTTTCTTATTGAAAATGTTTAATAATTTAGTTTGGGGTAATCTTATGATTTAGAATATCCTTTTTATTGTATAACATAACTAGAGGGGCATTTGTTTATGGTGGATTAGTGAGAGTTGTATTATTATTATTATTATTATTATTATTATTATTATTATTATTATTATTATTATTATTATTATTATTATCTTTTTTGCTACTAGGTCTTATGGTGACGATGGGATAGGAAAGACCTAGGAGTTGGAAGGAAGCAGTCGTGGCCTTAATTAAGGTTCAGCCCCAGCATTTGCCTCGTGTGAAAATGGGAAACCACGGAAAATCATCTTCAGGGCTGCCGACAGCCGAACCCTTAAGCTGCCGGTTCATGGAATTTGGAGGAAACGTTACTCGGGCGCTTCGACACCTCAACACGCGTGCAGCTATGAACATAGGTGTATTTGCTAAAATACGCTCCTTTTGTAGACCATTGGCAGCGTCTGTCTTCGGATCCCATGTAAAAATTATTTGGTGATAGATTTAGGGTTACCGAGCGAGTTGGCCGTGCGGTTAGAGGCGCGCAGGTGTGAGCTTACATCCGGGAGATAGTGGGTTCGAACCCCAGTGTCAGCAGCCCTGAAGATGGTTTACCGTGATTTCCCAATTTCATACCAGACAAATGCTGGGGCTTCATCTTAATTAAGGCCACGTCCGCTTCTTTCTCACTCCTAGCCCTTTCCTATCCCATCCTCGCCATAAGACCTATCGGTGTCGGTACGACGTAAAGCAGATCCTAAAAGTAAAATCTTTCTTTCTTTCTTTCTTTCTTTCTTTCTTTCTTTCTTAATCCGTTTACAGTCCAGGGTTGTTTTTTTTCCCTCGGACTCAGCGAGGGATCCCACCTCTACCGTCTCAAGGGCAGTGTCCTGGAAAGTGAGACTTTGGGTCGGGGGATACAACTGCGGAGGATGACCAGTACCTCGCCTAGGTGGCCTCACCACATATGCTGAACAGAGGCTTGTGGGGGGGGGGGGGAAGTAGGAAGATTGCAAGGGATAGGCAAGAAAGAGGGAGGAGGCGGCCGTGGCCTTAAGTTAGGTACCATCGCGGCATTTGCCTAGAGGAGAAGTGGGAAACCACGGAAAACCACTTTGAGGGTGGTTGAGGAGGAAATCGAACCCCCCTCTACTCAGTTGACCTCCGAAGGCTGTGTGGACCCCGTTCCAGCCCTCGTACCAATTTTCAAATTTCGTGGCAGACCGGGGATTCGAACTCGGGCCTCCAGGGGTGGCAACTTATCACACTAACCACTACACCACAGAGGCGGACCATGTAGTGTTTATCCGACATAATTTTAAAAAATCAGCCATAGATCGCCCTTGAGAGGTTTCTTTACCTTCTGGCAGAGTAACATATAACGTCAGGATTACACTCAAGCAACCTAATTAGCATCAAATCAGAATGTCTGCGCATGATAGTTGAGACCGTACTACTACTGTTATTATTGTTATTATTTATTTATGTATGTGTTTATTTATTTATTTATTTATTTATTTATTTATTTATTTATTTATTTATTTATTTATTTATTTATTTATTTATTTTCCTCAAATTGTAGGTACAATTGAGGGACGGTGAATGTCGAATACACGAATGTGCCTCCATCCCCACTTAAAATTACAATATTAAAATATGCAATTATATTCTACATAGTGTGCTTATATACAGTTACCGTATTTCCATAGACATATATTTACATAATATTCACAAGACCTGTTCAACAGTGTATTATTGTTCCAAAGCATACAGTTGTGAATATTTTGCATCAACAGGGGCTGCTTAACTGAGGCGGTAAAGGCGTGCTCCTTTCACGCAAAAGGACATGGTTCGATTCCCCGTCAGGAAGTCGAAAAATGTAGAGGCGAGTTATGTTCACTTCTGAAGAGGCACACTTTGCTGGGATTTACTCAGCTCATCCCCCTGTGGGTGGGGGCGGTAGAATAACACCCACGGTATCCCCTGCCTGTCGTAAGAGGCGACTAAAAGGGGCCCCAGGGGTTCTGAACTTTGGAGCGTGGGTTGGCGACCACGGGGCCCTCAGCTGAGTCCTGGCATTGCTTCCACTTACTTGCGCCAGTTGTACTTCCTCTTAAAACAATAATCACCACCACCACCACCTTACTCAGCTCACACTGAAAGTGAGTAGGAAGTAGATTTTGGGGGGACAACGGCTGCCGGGTATAGAGTTTAACAATTTACTCCCGATTTTACGAATAGTAGAAGCCTTTATCTTCCACTAATCCTTCTTGGTCTGAACGGTGATAGATTTGCTTTGCAATATTTTTTATGATGAATGCCCCTCCCCCAATGCATTTGGCACTTTCCCATTATACATGAAATAACGCATGACAGATTGTACACGAAGGAGATGAATTAGTAATTTAGGACTGCGTATACTGACCCCAATTCTGTTCGCAATCAGGACGACACCTCTTTTTGAAGCAATTGTAGCTCATCTCCAACTTAGCAGTAAAATTACACTTCCTCCTCCCCATTATACAATAAGGGACACTTTTTCTTTCTTTCTTTCTTTCTTTCTTTCTTTCTTTCTTATTTTTTTTTTTTTTTTTGCAAGCTGCCATACGTCGCACCGACACAGATAGGACTTAATGCTACGATGGGATAGGAAAGGCCTAGGAATGGGAAGGAAGCGGCCGTGGCCTTAATTAAGGTACAGCCTCAGCATTTGCCTGGTGTGAAAATGGGAAACCACGGAAAACCATCTTCAGGGCTGCCGACAGTGAGGTTCAAACCCTCTATCTCCCGGATACAAGCTCACAGCTGCGTGCCCCTAACCGCACGGCGAACTTGCCAGGTGGAAGTGATTTTCAGATTTTAATTTTATTTTTATTTTCATAGAGCTATCCAAGACTCACGATTTGAAACCTTTTTGGGCCTTTTAGCTCTTTAACTTTCGGCACAATTGAGTAAATTGCTGCATTTTACCTTTTTCGTAGTACTTTATCCGCTAGGAAATGTTTTCAATATTAATAAGTAGTTAGAAGACGTAAAATCAATCACATTATATTAGTGCGAATAGAACTACGGGGAGAGGTTGGGAGAATCCCGGAGTCTAGCCTAATTAGCAGTCTCCCTGCTGCATGGACTTTGGAAAACCCCAACAGGCTGCTGATAACTTTAAAGTAATCGAAAATGGGACACGAACTGGTCTTTCTTCGCATTCCTTTTTTCTTCCGAACTGGAAGTGACCGCAAATGGGACAAATTTTGCTGTGACCGCAAATGGGACTGACCGCAAATGGGACACAACCCGCACTGAACAGGAATATCGGTATTCTTTTCCTGGTAGCAATTACTGACTTAGTCCTTAGATCTCGCCTTTCCACTTTTGTAGTTAAGGGAGCGGGAACTTCGTGCGATTTATGTCGAGGTAAACAGCTTAACTAGCTGTGGTTCTTGCAACGGAAATGTTCATTTCTCTTGTCCATATAATCCGACTGGCTCCAGGTCTGTCTGAATGTACTTGCAGGTGTAGTAATATATTTCGCATGTGAGCAGCCAGCTTCCCAGTATGTATTTCTGAATTTCAATATCATATCAATCATGTCAAATCAAGATGAGATGGCCCATCCTGCACGGGTACAATACCTTGTCGATATAACAATTTTTGTCGCCCATCAGCTGTCCTCTTTAATATGTAGTAGTTATTACATCCCATTCATCTTTGTATATCAATCAGGTAGGATTTTCTCTGTCTGACTCTCACGTTCTTCTCTAGGATCTTGCTTTCCAAGATATTCATTATGATGTTGTGCTCCAACATATATTCTATAAATTTACTTTTCCTGACTTCTATTTCTCGTATTAATTCCATATCCTGTTCAAATTTTTGTTCAACATATTCGCTAGTTTATATATCTGTCGAGGTGGCTCTTGTCATATTCCTCCATATCTATATTTCTGCCTTTTGCAGACGATTCAGCTCTGCATTTCCGTGTGACAAAATGTTATCTCTGTACAATAAATGATCTTATGAAAGTTTTCTTGGTACCCAACCTGATGTGCTTGTTAGAAGATATTTCTTATTCAGGAAAGCATGTTACGTGAAATATATCCTTCTCTTTACTTCTACCATACATTTCTTAACCTCTGTGATCATCCTGCCAAGTAGTAGAAAAGTGTAACATATTCAACTGTGTGGTATTGACGATTTTCGTGTTCGACAGCTACGCTACTTCAGTATTTGACAACTAAACCAAACCTCAGAGTGAAACAACCCAGAAGGGCCACGACCTACCAAGAAGCCGCTGCTCAGCCTGAAGGCCTGCAGATAATGAGGTGTTGTGTGGTCAGCACGACGAAACTTCTCGGCCGTAATACTTAACTTCCTATCCCGGGACCGCTATCTCATCGCGTCGTCGAATACCTCCTGAATTGTAATCACCTAGGCTGAGTGGACCTCACATCAGCCCTCAGATCCAGGTAAAAATCCCTGACGTGGCCGAGAATCCAACCCGGGGCCTCCGGGTAGTAGACAGGCACGCTTTCTCTACACCGCGGAGCCGGCACTTAAGTATTAAGTACTTAATATTTTTGATGTTTCCCTTTAATTCGCAGTCGCAACCTAAACATAACATTCAACATTCCATACATTTCTTTCTAAGATTCAACTATCACTACGATATCTAAAAAACGCGATGTAGTGAATTCTTTCGCCATTAATTAATACTCCCTTCGTCTTTTGCTTTATACTCGTGATAGTTTTCTCAATGAACAAATTAAATAAAAATGAAAAATTCCTACGTAAAATTAAACATTTTTTACTCGTATAACTTCTTTAAACACACTCTTGTATTGACTCTTATTACATTTAACTGTCTGAAAAATACTTCCCTTGACACCACAGTTACTTAAAACTGACGATAAGTTTTCCGGTTTTCACGATAAATGCTCTGAATACGATTTGACAAAATTAACAGTCTACCTTGTTTGACACATACTGCAATACAGTAACAGGTTAGATTTCAATGAGTAGGAAGCTGCATCTAGGCTGCACGGCGATCCCGTTTAAAGAGTTGCATACCAATTAAGGACCAGCACTTCGAAACCTCTAATAATTATGCAACTTTTCCTACAAACCTTACGTGCTGGGTAAACGATGCCTTCGACTCATTGAAATCTAACCTATTAATGAATGGAAATCCGCTCCCTACTTATAATACTCTGACCTTAATCTGATTTTCAACTATTGGTTACCCAGCTATTCAGTTTAAAGGTGACATACCTTATCTAATCAGTGAAATTACTGTAGGCTAATTATTACTGTCAACTATCTATGCAGGGTGTTTCAAGAATATACAGAATCATTTCAGGGGTGGATTCCTCAAATAAAGAGAAGGCAAAAGTCTATACAAACATGGGTCCGGAAACGCGATCTTATTGAGATATCTGACTCTGTCTTTGGCTAGAACCTCGAGTGTTGTGGGCTATCCTCTATTTTCTGATGTATTCTGGTCACTATCTTACAAGAGGAGTTCGAAATGCTCACCTCCTGCCATAATACAGGCTCAAGTTCGACATCGCGTCGCATGGAGTTACGAACCCACTCGAATATGTCCGATGTTGTACGTACTGTTTGAAAGGACCTTGCAAGTATGCCGTGACGTGTTGTTCCATCTTCCACAACAGTCGCGTTGTACTTTACTTAAACCCAGACAAAAAGTTCAACGGGTTTAGATCAGGTGATCGTGGAGGCCAAGAAAGTACGCATTTGCGGACTAGTGTTCATATATACCTTTTCCTTATCTGTATGTGAGGAATCCAGCCGTGAAGGTATGCCGTGTATTTCTGAAACACAGCAATTTGTTCAGTTGAAAAAACTGCGCTATTTTGGTTTTACTCTTCACTTTGTAGCTGGAAATGGTATATTTCCAGAATCTTCGGATGATATCGACTTTCACTTGTAGGCCACATGCACGCGCAGTGTAATAGCAACGCAACTTGCTGACATGGCTCTTCTCCTTAGAACACTGTTGCTCAGTAGCGTAGCCAGGATTTGAGTTTGGAGGGGAGCCCATTCATCCAGAATTTTATTTTGATAGGTGTCCAAACTTCCAGAATTTAGGTGGTGTAGAATACCTAAAAGGGAAAAGAGTGACCTTGGATCCAGTAAGAGTGGCGGATTCATGCGGATTCTGACTAGTTGCTTTATGTCGCACCGACACAGATAGGTCTTATGGCGACGATGGGACAGGAAGGGGCTAGGAGTGGGAAGGAAGCGGCCGTGGCCTTAATTAAGGTACAGCCCCAGTATTTGCCTGGTGTGAAAATGGGAAACAACGGAAAACCATCTTCAGGGCTGTCGATAGTGGGATTCGAACCTACTATCTCCCGAATAGTGGATACTGGCCGCACTTAAGCGACTGCAGCTATCGAGCTCGGTGCGGATTCTGGAAGCTAATAGTAATCTTTTTTTCTTCTCCGCTTTTCCCACACCTGTGTGGTCGCGGGTGCGAACTGTGTCGCATATGTGGATTTGACACTGTTTTACGGCCGGATGCTCTTCCCGACTTCAACCACTTTTGTGTCTTGCTTTGGTGGTTGGTGGCGTAGTATGTTGTCCGAATATGAAGAGGAAAGTGTAGGGACATATACCCAGTCCCCTAGCCAGAAGAATTAATCAGACGCGATTAAAATCCTCGACCCGGCCGGAAAACAAGCCCGGGACGCTCTGAACCGAAGGTCTCAACACTGATCATTCAGCCAATGAGTTGGACACCGGAAGCTAATATTAATATACATTATATATAAAATGCTTAATAAAAGTACATTCGTTAAAACTCCTGGGGTGTCTGTACTCCTTGGACGACACCCCCCCCCCCGGGTACCTCTGCTACTCCCATCCCAGCATAAAAGCAGCATTTCATATAATCCGAGTACAAGTGAAATGAATGCAAGGATGAACAGTTTGAATAAAGGTGCAATATTCTGGTTTAGAATAAATACGGTAATGTTATTATAATAATGGTCATGTGATAACCAATAAAGAAGTGACATTTTATACAAATAATGCGGCAAAGAAGTACACACACACACACGTCGAATACAGGTTTCTTGCCCTTCTTGTCCATGGCTAGGTGATGAAGCCAAGAGAATGATGGCCTACCGTGACTCATTATTTCGACATTATAAACAAACCCTAGATGACACAGACTTCGAATCTTACCGCATCTTAAGAAATCGCATAAATATGTTAATTGAAAATTTGTATATATTTCCGGAATTTAGCTAACAACTTAAATTTTAATCACGCATGGGACCAACTTAGAGCTCTGGGAATAGGAAAAAATCAACAGAGACAGACAACTCCTGACATTTCACTTGAAGAACTGAACGATTACTTTAGTAGAGTAAATATTCAACCTACCCCAATTAACTGCACCGACTCACCGCCCTCCCCTCCAGCCAATCCACTATTCACATTTCACAATGTCACAGAAAATCAGGTTAAAAAGGCTTTGTGCTCGATTAAATCAAAGACTACAGGTGTAGATGATATTCCTATTACTTTTATACATATCATTATGGCTGCTGTCCTGCCTATACTGACGCACATACTGAACTACTGTTTACTAAACGGAAGTTACTCTCCTGTCTGAAAAACAGCCAATATTATACCGGTACCTAAGAGTTTAGAGCCACAATCACCCTCTGACCATAGTCCTATGTTCATACTCCCTGCGCTTTCTAAAGCCTTTGAGCGTTTAATATACGAGCAAGTTCCGGAATACCTAAATAAAAATGCTCTTTTGGACCCTTTTGCAATCTGGATTTAAGAAAGGTCACAGCACTTTTGAAGGTTACTTAAGACATTAGAAATGCTATGTACAAACGACTGCTCACTATACTTATTATTCTTGACTTCAGTAGCGCCTTCGACACTATAGTAATTCCGACTATGATAAAGAAAATGGAACTGGTAAATTTCGACCTGGCTGCGCTTAAGGTTTTGTTCTTATTTGAGCAACCGTCAACAGCGTGTAACAGTAAACGACAAAGCCTCTAAATGGAAAATGAAACTTAGTGTTGCCCCACAGGGCAGTATTCCATGGACCCTAATTTTCTGTATTTATATCAATGACATGCCATCTGCGACAGGAAATAACACACGCCACCTCTATGCTGACGATCTTCAAATATATCGATATTGCAAGACAAGTATTAACAATGACCTCCGACGACTCAGTGTACATGCACAACGAAACTCTCTTATACTAAACTGCACAAAATATCAGGCAATCATACTTGGATCACGAAAATTACTGAGCTGCTCAAACAATGTCATAATCCCGCCTATCCTACTGAATGGTAACATTATTCTCTACAGTAAAACGGTTACAAATCTCGGAGTAATGATGAATGAAACAGTTTATTGGTCTGATCACACGAAAGAAATACGTAAAAAGATTTTTGGAGTCCTTCGCCCTCTTAAACGGCAGAGGGATGTATTTCCATTTGAGCTACAGGCCAAACTAATACAGACACTCATTCTCCATATTCTTAATTATTGTGACGTTGTTTTAGTTGACATGACGAGAGAAGAAACAGTTAAACTTCAGCGAGCACTGAATTCCTACCTGCGATTTATTTACAATATCGGGTACGATGTTCATATCACCCCATACTATCAGGTTGTCTCATGGCTGATGCCTGATAAACGTCGGCAGCTACACACTTTAACGATTGTGTTTAGAGTGGTAGCTGAAATTCAGCCACTGTATATTTCTTCTAAATTCATCTTTTTATCATAATTTCACAACTTAAATACACGTTCTAGATTCATTCTTTCTATTCCACTGCAGTGCACAAATAAAATTAATAGATCATTTGTGCTGACTGTCGCCAGATTATGGAATACCCTGCCAGCTCAGGTCACAGAAAGTAGCTTTCTTCCGTCCATTCTTTTCAGATGACCGTAAAATCGTGCCCATCTTTTTCTGATTGTGTCGGTAATTTTCTCTATTTTGCTGTAGACTTCCTTGTTGGATCTCTTTTGATGGATTCCATTTCTGTACTTTGATCCCAAGATTCCTCTCACAATTTTGCGTTCTCTTTTCTCCAGTTCTTCAAGGAGTCCTTTGTTGGCATTTAGAGACAAGGTTTCGGCTGCATATAGAACTACTGGCTTCAGAACTGTTTCATAGTGACGTATCTTGGTGTTTTGGGAAAGGCATTTTTGTTGTAGATTGTGCGGGATGTTTGGTAGGCTATTTCCAGTTTGCGTACTCGCTCCTGAAGTGCTTCTTTGTCCAGTCCATTTTTCATGATGATCTCACCCAGGTATTTGAATTTGTCTACTTGGGTGATGTCCCCGTATTTTGTATGGAGTTTTGGTGGAGCATCTTTGATGTTAGTCATTACTTCTGTTTTCTCAAACGATATCTGCAAACCAGTTTGTTCGGCAATTTCCTTTAAAATTTCAATTTGAGCTCTAGCGGTTTCTATGTCGTTTGAGAGAACAGCAATATCATCGGCAAATGCTAAGCAGTCTGTTGCGATCCCCTTGGATTTGGTTCCTATTCTCAATGGACTGTAGTTGGTTTCCTGTAATCTCACCCGCCAGGTTCTGATGATCTTTTCAAGAACACAGTTGAAGAGTATCGGGGATAGCCCATCACCTTGTCAGACTCCTGTTTTGATCTCAAAGGATTATTATTATTATTATTATTATTATTATTATTATTATTATTATTATTATTATTATTACACATTTAACATTTATAGGTTAACTCCCCGATTCATTTGACAGAAAAACAGATCTAAGGCAAGGAGTTAGCCTTTTCTTCACTCCACCTTAATTACATAATAGAAAAGTTCATCAGGGAATGGAGATCGAGAATGACTGAAAATGAAATCCTATTATAACAGTAATCACCACCACCACCACCATCAGAATTGGGTAAAGATAGGTTGTGGGAAGAATGCAATCATGTTGTACTGTTAGCCTTCGCGTCGCTCTGGTAACAGACATCCCTCCACGCAGCCAGAAAACAAGTGCAGGATATGCAAAATATTGCGGCCAAAACAGGATTAAGACTTTTGTTGATAACATAACAGCGTTCATAGACTCAGAAAAAGCAGATGACACGGACATCCACCGCGTTCATAAATTTGAATTCGCACATCCACAAGTCCTAGCCCATCTCCAAAACTTTACTACAGAGCGGTTAGTATGCAGTGCTTTTATCGACCAGAAATACTGACAAGGCTGGCTGACTCAGTCCTTGAGAAAAGACATTCTATCGAATAATCTTGGTTCCAGAAAGGTCGCCAAAGAACCAAAATATGCCGTGTGGGATGGAATCATCGAAAAAAATACGATGACGATAAGGAAAAGGAGAGTGAGTTTTTGTGGACAAATCAAAAGGATGAATCAAGGGAGATTGGCCAACCAAATACTGTACTACTTCTGCAAGAAATGTGAAAAACACACCCTGGGCGGCTCACAAAGGTGCACAAGGGTATCAAGGACGAAGAGATACAGGGTAGAAAACTGTTTAGGATAGAGGTGCTCAGTTGAGCGCACGTTGAGGCTAGCCCAGTGCGGCCGGGCTGGCGTGAATTGTGACGTTCAATTGTGATTACGAAGCTTTCCTACACTACTCAGCGAAATGCTGATTATGGTGCAGTATCTCCCTCTCCACACATACTGTATATGTATATGTCATTGTATGTGGCTATGTATGTATTATACTGGTATATTTTCCTATACCACTGGAGCGATTTCAACCAAAGTTGGCACACTTATGACTTAGTATCACGCGACAAACCCAGTTGGAGTAAGACACCTCAAGCACCCCTAGAGGTGGGGGCGAGGGGGTTAGTGACATACAAAAATATCGAATATAGTTTCGAATCCATACTTTTCGGGGTCTCTGAGATAAATTGTGACTCCCGATTTTTTATAAGTCAACATCTGTCCCTTTGAGGTGGGGTAGCAAAGGGGGTGTGAGATATAAAAATAATTAAAAACTAGTGTCGAATTCATATTTTTAGGAGACACTGATATGAATAGTGACACTAGGGATTTTTAAAGTCCAAGTTCAGCCCCCGTTTGAGGTGGTGGCGAAAGGGGGTGATAGAAGAAAATAATCGAAAATAGTGCCGAAGCTGTAGTTTTCGGGGACGCTGATATAATTAGTTTAATTCCAAATTTTTTATAAGGTCAAGTTCAGCCCCTTTGGGATGGGGACGAGGGGGTAGCGACACATAAAAGTAATCGAAAATAGTGTTGAATCCATAATTTTTGGGGTCGTTGAGGTGAACAGTGATATTCTCGAATTTTTATAAGTCAACATCTGCCCCTTTGGGGTGGGGTAACAAGGTGGATGTGAGATATATAAATATATTTAAATACTAGTGTCGAACTCATACTTTTCAGGGTCGCTGAGATGAAAAGTGACACTCCAAATTTTTTAAAAGTCGAAGTTCAGCCCCTTTCAGGTGGGGGGAGGGCGAGAGGGAGTGGAATACAAAAATAATCGAAAAAGGTGTCGAATTCGTACTTTACGGGGTCCCTGAGACGAATGGTGATACTCCGGAATTTTTAAAAGTCCAAATTCAGTCCGATTTGCGGTAGGTGGCGAGGGGATAGTGATATATAAAAGTAACCAAAAATAGTGTAGAATCCATACTTTTCGGGGTCGCTAAGATAAATAGTGACACTAGGGATTTTTAAAGTCCAAGTTCAGCCCCCTTTGGGGTAGTGGCGTAGGGGGGGAGTGATATATAAAAGTAATCGAAAATAGTGTCGAATCTGTAGTTTTCGGGGACACTGATATAATTAGTTTAACTCCGAATTTTTTATAAAGTCAAATTCAGCCCCTTTTTGATGGGGGCAAGGGAGTTAGTGACACATAAAAATATTCGAAAATAGTGTTGAATCCATAATTTTCGCGGTCACTGAGATGAATAGTGAAACTCCCAATTTTTTTAAAGTCAACAACTGCCCCCTTGGGGTGGTTTTCGGGGCCTGTAGGGCCTCATCGAGTTTTATTCTACTCGTCGTGAGGCTTAAAATGAGCTTTGTCTTGTCCTTGTATGGCAAATTGAATATTTCGCCTATGTTAATATGTCAAAGGGCTTTTTCTCCTGCTGCACTCCTTAAACGCCTTTGGGAGTCGGTAAAAACTTGTATTTAACAGTATAAAATATAGCCTTTAGCCCTCAGGGATAATGTATCCTTCTATTAGTGAAATAATTTTTAGAATCGGTACAGTAGTTTCTGAGATTATCCTCCAGATACACACAAACTCACAAAATTCGCACTCTCTCTTTATTACATTAGTATAGATTATCTTCTTCTACATGCGAGGAATATGTGCTGAAAGGTTGGCCGTACATTATTATTACATCTTGATCCAGGATGGCCGCGAAGTAAAGGGCAAATGTTTCAGTTTTTTTAATTGTATGATTATATACGTGAATTACGCACGTTTGTATTTCGTGAGTGTTTTGTTTTGATTCCATATTTTATCTCTGTACACTGTTTGAGAGAATGGCCGAAGGAAGACTGTCCTTGAAGAAATGAGTGCAATGTGTTCGATTGCTTTCCGTGTCGCTAAATGCTTCCAAAGTTAGACGCCAAGTGACGGAACTGTATGGGTCTTCAGGACCGAAAGCGCATAGCCTACAATCATTCGGATAAACAAACTGCTAGATTAAACACGAAGTGTTTGTTATCTGAAGAAGCGAGAGAATCCTAATTCAGTTCGTATACAACAGAATCAAGAACGTGTAGCAGAGGAATTAGCACGTTCTCACAAATCGAAGTCGCAACGTCGGCTATCAATCACGCTAGATGTCAAGCAAATCACTCTTCAGAACATCATGATTGACTTGAAACTACCCCTAACGACCGCACTAAACGAAGATGATTTTGATTGGCGCCTTCAATTGTCTGAAAGCCGGCTGCAGAAGCTGGAGATGATTCTGACTTGGGACAACACGTCTTTTGGTCCGGCTATGCTAAATTTCTTGTCTGTGGGAACGGGAGTGGCTTACCAGGACTTAATTGGATGTAAGTTTAAAAATGGATATGTTTTTGCTCTGGGGTTCCATCTAGAATTAGCGTGGAAAGTTTTGCGCCGACAAATTTCCAACGCCACAGTAACTATGGCAACTAGTTTACGTCGTCTAGATACACCAGGACAGTAAAAAACGTATCCATGCTTCTATGATTTTCCATGTAGCAGAAGATCTTAGTAAATTATTTTGATCAGAATGTCACACGAGAAACGTACCTGGAACTACTGCGAAAGGACGTTGTTCCACTCTTACCGGCACAGGGTTTTTAAAATTTAAAATAAAATAATTCCTAGTTGTAATAACATTTTGTTAGGATTTTTAGTCCTTATTGAACATTTGTCCTTTACTTGGCGGCCACACTATAGACTGCTGCTCAAAGATATACAATATTCGAATTGAATAAACGTTAACAATCTACAGTAACTGAAAGTGCACGGTGATAAAGTTCAAGTATATATACTTCCTTTATTCTCCTCTCCGAGTGTCTCTGAACGGTATAACGAGATTCTTATTCAAAGTGTCAGATGCTAAAGGGCTCTTATTATCAATTAACAGATTGCCGTAAGAAGAGAATCCTCTTTCTATGACACAAGACGTTAATGGTGCATATTTAAATAACGTTAAATCACTCGTGTTGAGTACACACTCATCTTCAAGTGTACAATAAGTTCCTCTTTAAGAATAGCACTTCTCAGGGACGGAATAATTTAACCATTATTTCACTGTATCAGTTTTGACATTCGTAAATCACACAATTACCAGCTATTCTATTTAAGAGCTGTACTGGAAATACAACACTTTTCTCAGTTGTAATAATAGATACACGAATTTCTAAACCAAGAGCTACTATATGAGTCCTTACACTCAATGTAATTGTGAATTTCAACCTTATTCATGATGATTCAAAAGGTTCCGCAGAAATTGAAGTAGTCCATAGAGGGGGTGAAGCACGGATAGTAAAGTGCAGACTGGGACGAAACTTTGTGCCAGCGTAAGCCAAGGATTGTCGAGAAGGACAAAATGGACAAAATTTAACCCTTCAATTAGTATCATTTTATTACGAATACACTGTCTATTTCGACTGATAGTTCCATGGCCCTTCATAATAGCTTGATAGCTGCAGTCGCTTAAGTGCGGCCAGTATCCAGTATTCGGGAGATAGTGGGTTCGAACCCTACTGTCGGCAGCCCTGAAGGTGGTTTTCCGTGGTTTCCCATTTTCGCACCAGGCTCTACCTTAATTAAGCCCACGGCCATTTCCCACTCCTAGCCCTTTCCTGTCCCATCGTCGCCATACGACCTATCTGTGTAAAGCAACTTGTAAAAAATGATAATAGGCATGATAATAAAGCTTTTGAGATTTTGGCGTGTCAAGAAAACAAGATGTTCTTTACGTTTCGCAGAGAAGTTTGCTCCGCGTCTTCTGAAGAAAATGTTGACTGTTCAAGAAGAAGACTTCTCTAATGATGATGGTTTCTTTCTCAGAATACTTAGCCGTTGGTCTACTGTGAGTGTTACCCTCGCTCGTCACTGTGCGCTAGCCTTCCAAGTAGGAAGTGACGACGCCATCTTAGCGCCAATAAAATGTTTTGGGCGTGCGAAGTAAACAGCAAGGTCATCAGTCGAATGGGTTAGAAGAAATATTTCTTTCACAATTTGCTTCACGTCGCACCGACACAGGAACGTCTTACGGCAACGATGGGGAGAGGAAAGGCCTAGAAGTTGGAAGGAAGCGGCCGTGGCCTTAATTCAGTTACAGGCCCAGAATTTGCCTGGAGTGAAAATGGGAAACCACGGAAAACTAACTCCAGGACTGCGGATATTGGGGTTCGGACCCAATATCTCCCGGATCAAGCTCACACATGCGCGGCCCTAACTGCACGGAAAATAAATAAAGACAAAAATCTTATTCTTCTTCCTCCGCTTTTCCTACATCTGTGGGATCGCGGGTGCGAACTGTGCCGCACATGTGGACTTGGCCATGTTTTACGGCCGGATGCCCTTCCTGACGATGGAGGGATACAGTTACTGTTGCGTGTTTCTGTGGTGGTTGCTAGTGTAGTGTGTTGTCTGAATATGAAAAGGAAAGTGTTGGGACAAACACAAACACCCAGTCCCCGGGCCAGAAGAAGTAATCGGACGCGATTAAAATCCCCGACCCGGCCAGGAATCCAACCCGGGACGGTCTGAACAGAAGGACTCAACTCTAACCACTCAGCCAATTAGTCGAACAAATAAAGACATAAAATAAAATAAACTGCAACAAAATAGTGGTAAAAATAGGACGGAATAGAGCTGAAGATGGAAGGAAAAGTGAGTAGAAAGAAGAAGAAAAGAAGAGACAAATATATAATAATTATGTTATTTGCTTTACGTCCCACTAACTACTTGTGAAAGTGTTCGGAGACGCCGACGTGGCGGAATTTAGTCCCGTAGGAATTCTTTTACGTACCAGGAGATCTACCGACACGAAACTACGTCTTTGAATACCTTCAAATAATACAGGACTGAGCCAGGATCGAACCTGCCAAATCGGGGTCAGAAGGCCAGCGCCTCTACCGCCTGAGCCACTCAGCCTGGCAAGAGAAAAGTGAGTGTCTGGGTGGTGTACTACAACAAGGAAGACACGAGAGCGAAACTATGTAAGAATAACATAGTAACACAGGTTAAGAAAGTATGACACAGAGCCTAGAGTGAGGAGGGGAGCAGAATTTGAGGACCCCGAAACGAAATAACAGAAATGAAGGACAGGGAAGAGAACTACAATGGATAGCAACCATAGCCCGTGTCCCTGTTGAAATTATTGGGAACCGCCTGAACCAGTCAGAGAGTGCAACAATAGCTGAGCACGCCCCAACATTGGGTCTTGCTCCGAGATGTTCGAGGTCTTAACCACACACAAAACTACAGGTCTCGGATTATAGCAGAAGCGGAGGAAATGCGTAAAACAGAATACTAAGAAAGGAACGAAAGACACATTCCAAGTCAAGGACTAATACTCAACGTATTTCATACGCTCATTTTCATACATTTTATGGTTTTTGGTTATTGGATGAACCAGGACTTCTGCTGTGTATACGCTTGAATTTATGGACTGCTTAAATACAAGGTGTTTATTGCGATGTTGTGCAAAGTAGGCGCGATGCTTACTGCCTAGTGACGCCCCAAGACGGCAGTTGAGCAGGGTAATGATTAACCAATCACCTTACCAACATTGATAAGAGTTTAGTATTAACACGACTATTACGTCAGTGTAGAGTCTGTTGTGTGTTTCTGGTACAGTGCTCATTAACAAACGGTGTGTCCAGCGAACCACAATCTAAGGAGAGGAAATCTAAACTCTGAGATTTGTCGATGATATTGTTATTTTATCTGAGTCAGTAGAAGAACTGGTGAAACTGCTGAATGTTATGGGCACAATCTTGGGGAAGGAGTCCAGGATGAAAGTGAAGTACAGCTGAAGAAAGTCAGGTGATGTAGGAAATATTAGGTAAGGAAATTAAGTTTTAAAGGAAACTGATGAATGTTTGGTAGTAGAGGAAACAAAATGCAGACTAGCACAAGCAAGGAAGGTCTTTCATAAGAAAAGAAAATTGCTCTCTTCGAGCGGTGATGAAGGAATTCGAAAGCTATTTTTGAATATTTTCGTCTGGAGCGTGGTATTGTATGGACGTGGAACATGGAGAATAAATACGCCTTCGTACATTAGCTCCGAAACAAAGAGGATATAAGCTTTTGAAATGTGGTGTTACAGAAGCATGCTGAATGTGAGATGGACAGACCGAATCACGAATGAAGATATACTGAATCGAACTGGTGAGAGCAGAACAATTCGGCAAAATTTAACAGGAAGAAGAGATAGAACAATAGAACACATCTTAAGATACTTGACCAGTTCGTTTTTGAGAAACGTGGAGGTGGTAAGAACGGTAGCGGTAGACCAAGGTATGAATATGTCTCAACATTTCAGAGAAGAGGTAAAATGTAGTAGGTAAATATGAAAGGAAAGGTTAGCACAAGGTAGGGTGTCATGGAGGACTACTTCAAACCAGGCCACGAACTGATGCCACAAACAACATCAGTAACAACAACGGCACACATTGCTAATCGGTCCATTATAATGTAACGGGACGTCTTCAGGAATCGTGCAGTTAGCATGGCCTGCTAGCTCCTCCGATTTAAATTCCTGTGATTATTATTTGTGGGAGGTGCTGAAAGGACAAATGAACTCCAACAATCCTCACGCAATAGAAGAATCACAGGAGAATATTCAGCAAATTATCTCGAAATTTCAGAGTCAGAGAATCGCCAACCGTCTGCAAACCTCTTTATTAGGTGTCGCCACGTCAATTTTTAATCACCTACTTTAATGCCAGCTAAGTTTTAAGTCCTTTAATATTACCATGAATAGCATTCATGACTGTTATTTCACAATGAGACACATTTTTCCGGTGAGTGGACGACTGTCAAAGTGGCAACTTGCCCTGGATTGAGTGGTTATAAAATAAGGACCCTTTAAAATAATAATGTTATTTGCTTTACGTACCAGTTACTACTTTTACGGTTTTTGGAGACGCCAAGGTGCCGGAATTTAGTCCCGCAGGAGTTCTTTTACATGCCAGTAAATCTACCGACACGAGGCTGACGTATTTGAGCATCTTCGAATACCACCGGACTGAGCCAGGATCGAACCTGCCAAATTGGGGTCCGAAGGCTAGCGCCTCAACCGTCTGAGCCACTCAGCCCAGCAAGGAACCTTTATATTGATGTAGACACTAGAATCGACTTCCTTCTACCGAGGGAAAGATTACTCCCAACAGTTTTCACTTCCTAAACAAAAATATAGTACCTAACTCTACTTGATTCCATTGATATTCTGTACTGACAAAAAGGGTTCCTATACTCAGCACGTGTAGGCAGTTGGGGTGGCGTTAAATTATTGGAAAGGATCATTATCAGATTAGTCCACTTGCGATTCAAACTGTGGAACCCTTGTACAATATTCCGTTCTCCAACACTAAAAATAAAAACCACGATCTAAAATATACGCTCCCATCAGCAATAAATGACGACACACGTAACTACTGTTATATATTACGTCATTCCATTACCATGTAATGGAAGAGCCATTTAAAATCTATCAAAAACAACCAGAAACTGGAAATTACCATCCATTACACCGATCGCTTACATTTCAAACCTTCGAATGTTCGACAAACGTAAAAAATATATATAGTCTCTTCCTAATAAATTTCTATAATGTTTTCCTAACAAACTGACTCTTTTAAACCATGTTCAGCTAATAGAATCATGAAAAAATCGGGGAGAGAACCGTACACGAGCAAACATTATGTTCATAGGAGTAATAGATTGCTCTATACGTCAGTTGTGGTGTGTTGGGTTTCGGATCTGAGGGTCACAAGTTCAAACCTGACAGAGGTAGTCAGATTTATGAATGAAAAAAAACATTCGACACTCCATATCGTACGATGTCGGTCTGTAAAAATTTATGGTGATGCATTTTATTTAGAAACAATTACATTAATTAAAACTCAGTCATAAGTCGCCCAACAAGAATATGGTTTATTATGCCATCTGATAGAGGAAAACGGAACATAGAAATTGTAACGCAGGTATTCTAAATGACACCACGATAGAAATAACCACACATGGTAGCTGAGGTCATAACAAACCAAACCCCATGGCGCAATAGCCCCGAAAGGCCAAGGTCTTCCAGCCGACCGCTGCTCTGTCCGAAGGCCTGTAGATTACGAGGTGCCGTGTGGTCAGCACGACGAATCCTCTCGGCCATTATTCTTGGCTTTCTAGACCGGAACCGCCATCTCACCGTCAGACGGCTCCTCAGCTGTAATCACGTAGGCAAAGCGAACCTTGAACCAGCCCTCAGATCCAGGTAAAAATCCCAGACCTGGCCGGGAATCGAACCCGAGACCTCCGAATAAGAGGCAGGCACGCTACACCTACACCCCGGGGCCGGCATCTGAGGTCATACAATTATTATTATTATTATTATTATTATTATTATTATTATTATTATTATTAGAGCCTCCGTGGCTCAGACGGCAGCGCGTCGACCTCTCACCGCTGGATACCGTGGTTCAAATCCCGGTCACTCCATGTGAGATTTGTGCTGGACAAAGCGGAGGCGGGACAGATTTTTCTCCGGGTACTCTGGTTTTCCCTGTCATCTTTCATTCCAGCAACACTCTTCATTCTCATTTCATAGCATCTATCAGTCATTAATAAATCACTTTGAGAGTGGCGATCCTATCGTACTAATATCCTATATGTGCTTCATTCATTACATCCCTGACCCGGTCAATGACTGGAAAACAGGCTGTAGGTTTTCATTTTCATTATTATTATTAAAACTTTCCCCAGCCTATTACAGATAATTCTGGGTCCGCTGGAGCATTCAGGCTCATTTTGGCTTAGGCCGAAAGCCCTTCTTGACTTCACGCGATATTTGACATGAAAATATTAACCTAGGATCGACCGGGATTCTAACCAAAATCCTGCGGGTGGGAGGTCAGCAGCTAAATCACTGAGCTTATCAAGCCCTCCATTAACATTAATAATAATAGTGTTATTGTTTTACGTTCCACTAACTAATTTCCACGGTTTTCGGAGACACCGAGATGCCAGAATTTTGTCACGCAGGAGTTATTTTACGTGCCAGTAAATCTACCGACACGGGGCTGACGTATTTGGGTACCTTCAAATCCCACCGGACTGAGGCCTGATCGAACCTGCCAAGTTGGGGTCAGAAGGGCAGCGCCTTATACATCTGAGCCCCTCAGCCTGGCATTAATCTATATAAATAAAATTGTAGGGGGTCCGCTGTCTGTAATTACGTTTGTTTTGCCAATTTTTCAGATATTTATCCGTTTTAGGTCGACTCAATACCGAATCGGTGGTTTTTATTTTTCGTGTCTGTTTGTTCCACCATCACGGAGAAACGGCTGGATAGATCTCGACAAAACGTCATATTTATTGTACACACATGCCGGGGAATGTTTTGATATGCATATCATTTTAGAACCTTTCAACAGACTGGGTGTTTATAGGAAAACTCGAACTGTTTTCCTGCATTTTCTCTTATACTATTGTCTTTCTGTAAACGCAGTGGACTCTATGTAAAACGTCTCTTCATTATAAACAACTTTTGTTATGTTCATAATTTACCTTACTCTTCAAGTGACGGAGAAAATTACTATTTTCTGCGGGTATCATGCTCTGCATTGAGTGACCGGCAGACCGACACCGAACCTACAGGTTACCATGGCAACGTCTCTGACTGCTTGCCAGCAGGGAAGTGCCGTATTGCCATGTTCGTCATCATTTCTGTAAATTCGTGGTTGTTCCTTGAGTAGAAAGCAAGAGAGACGTCAATCGGCCATTCTGCGCGACATTGGTGGAATATCGTTGGAGGTTATAACCGTCCTCGAATAGCTTAAGTAATAACACCATTAGTCATCTTCTCATCTGTTCACCTAAGAATGCCTGCGTCTAAATTTCTCCTCTGTTACAGTTTTCTTATATCCTTAACTCATATCAGCATAACTTTTTGAGCGGAATTTGATTTAGCAATACATTCACTTGGTATTTACATATTATTGTCCTATCCGGCTGTCCTCAGTTATTAACCTATTTTCTGTTAATTTCAACTTTCATATCTGTATTATTTTCTTACTCCGTACATATTGGAATGCTAAACCCGAAGCCTGGACACACTTTTTTTGAGGAAATATTCTAAGCTATGCAAATGTATAACTTTTGGCCCCGGAAGATATCGGAATATGGATGCAATTTTAACGACGGTGCAGACCTTAGTTTCGGGATAATTGGTGGCTAAACGGTAAGTCGTATTACAAAACAGAAAGCACAATCGCCTTTTATTTTGGTGGGGGGCTCCTATAACTTTTTGTCGTATATCTATCCCTTATACGTTAAATAGAGCTGTAGTTCTCGATTTCAAGTTAATTTTGCACTTTTTACACGTATAAGTTATCGTTTGGCATACATGTAGGAAAGATGCAATCATGACATTGGGCACGCACATTGACATGAACAGTGATCATATGTTCGCCAAATGTTGTGATTTCAGTATTACATGGGTATCAAAAATATAAAATACTATCTGGAAACTGTACCAACTTTCACCCCATTCAATGACTAACTGATTCTAACCCATAAATATAGGAGATAGGAGAAAATGTCATAGGACCAACCATGTAAAACACTGACCAAGGCGTCGCATGGTGAAGTCCGTTTGTAGATGCAATTTAGTATAATCTTACTCACTGCCTTTACAGTAATTTACGGAAAAATCCATATAAATGTAGAATACCGTAGCGAAGCACGGGTACATTTGCTAGTATTATTAATATTACAATATGAGTAATGAAAAGTAACAATAAGATGATAAATCAAGACTTTCATAGGAAGGTAAGAACGTGAATATGACACATAATGGGATAATAGATCGGTATAGTAAGAATGAAGAACAGAAAGGTGAGTTGGGACAAGCGTGAAAAGCACAAAAAGAACAATTTCCACATTGTCATACACTGCTACTGTAGATGGGCTCTCTCCTCTTCAATCCCGGCAGGTTTGAAATATGACCTAGCAGAGTAACAAAATTAAAGTAAGGCCATCTCCGCATCGAGGCCCATAGAGACCCGTAACTTTGGAACTGAGAAAGGAACTGTCCCCAACGGGGAAGTGGGATCAGCGTGAAACTTTGGCAATGCATAGTTTATGTGTTGAAACGAACATTTGTATAGTGCTGCGTTTTGGAGTGTTTCAGGAAGCGAGTTACTCAGCTTGAGAGCTTGTTAAAGTATTGTTCGAAACGCCTTGCGGATAGGCAACTCTCCAGCCACACCCAGTGCGTCTAGAGTGCAGTTTTATTAATTACATAGATTTGTACCCAATGAAAATACAATGATCAAGCAATGATCATTAATGAAGGAGTTGTAGATGGACACTTCAATTTTAATACCCTATGCGAAAAGCCAGTGATCATGAATATAGACGGGTTAGTTCCAATACCACGTATCTGACAATATTCTTCTTATCCATTATCTATATAAATAAAATCGTAACGACCGTGTGTCTGTACACTGACTATTTTGGTGAAATTTCCGTACAGTTATCCATTTCAGGTAATAATAATGACCATCTGCACAATTTTTAGATTTGGTGTCTCTTTGTTTGTTTGTATGTATGTTTGTTTGTTTGTTTGTTTGTTTGTTTGTTTGTCTGTTTTTCTGTCCTTCTATAACTTGAAAACTACTGGATATGTTTCCACCAACCTTCGTATTTAGAATCCAATTGTCCTTGGGTAGGTTCTAGAGCAAATATTGTTTCTAAATCCCTGAAATGACTGGGGGTTTATACGAAACCGAAACCGTGATTTTGCACTCCCTCAGAATATACACAACCACACTTAATGGAAATCTACCTGCCTTAATGAAAATTAAATTCTAAACCTTTTTTCTCATGTGAATCATTTCGATACCAGGATTAATAAGGGAGATATCATTAACGGACCATATTTCGGTACAAGTTCCACCGGACTTAACGCAAGAGCTTGGGCGTGTAAAGCGTATTTCTTACAACTTGAAAACTACTGAAGATATTTCAACCAGTCTTTACATTTAGAATCCACCTCTCCAAGGGTAGGTTTTAAGGTCAATACAATTTCAAATTCCCGGAATGGACTGGGGTTTTGTAGGGAAACGAAATGGTGACTTTACTCTCCCACGATATATACAGTACAAGACCAACCTAACTGGAAATCGACCAAACTTGATGGAAATCCAATTCTATATTTTTCTCATGTGCATTTTTTCAACAGGAGGATTAATAAGGGAAGTATTATGAAAGGTAGGTTTCTCAGGCTAAGTCCAGCGGACATAGCACAAGAGGTGTTATACGTGGTTCAGATTCCTTATCTATGTATATAAATCATAGCGTAACGACCGTATATCTGTGCATTGACCATTTTGGCGAAATTTTCATACAGTTTTCCGTTTAAGGGGTAATAATGACCACTGCATATTTTTAGCTATAGTTTCCTGAAACCCCCTCACCCCAAATCAAGATTGCCTCACATTCTGCTACACGAGCTGGAAAATAGGAATTAAGCAAAATTATACGTTTTAGCCGGCAAAGTACGGAAAACTTCCAAGGTCTTTAAATGTTTTACTTTTTATGCCGAAGAATATCGAAATATAGAGGCAATTTAATGTCGGTGCAGACTTTCGTTTCGAGGTATTTCGCGGCTAAACGTTAAGTCCTATCACAAAACGGATGGCACAATCTCCGTTCAATTTAGAGTGATCTACAACTTTGGTTCTGTGACATTTTGAAGTCTCTCTCTCTCTCTCTCCCCCTTTTAGGACAGATTTTACTGTATATTTCGATTGTTCATAAATGTTGCGCTTATTACACGTATGTTACTTAGATTGACACACTTATAGGAAAGATAGAGTCATAGAATTTGGCACGCACATTAACACGATCACTGGCTATATGCGAACCAAATTTAATGATTCTGGCTTCCACACAAATATGTGAAAAATAATGTAAAATGTTAAAAATATACCCAAATTTCACCCCATTCAAATATCGTAACTCAGTCGAACCCATAAACATGGGAGATACGAGAAAATGTCTTAAGACCAAATATGTAGAGCAATAAAAGGGACGTCTGGGGGTGTGAACCGTTTGTTGATATGATCTACCGTTTAGGAACAGTAACTCTCGAAATGAAGGTTTGCACTTACAAACGTGCCCATGCTTTTCTGTAATCTACAGTATATAAATATAATCCTAAGAATCGTGTGCCTGTACATTGACTATTCTGGCGGAATTTCCGTACAGTTATCCATTTCAGGTGAAAAAATGACCATCTGCATATTTCTTAGCTTTGGTGTCTGTTTATCTGTTTGATTGTATGAGATCTTATAACTTGAAAAACTACTGAATTTATTTCTATTAAGCTTGATATTTAGATTCCACCTGTCCTTGAGTAGGTTTTAGGGCCAATATTATTTCTGAATACCTAAATTTACTGGGGGTTGATCCGAAACAGAAACCATAATTTTGCACTCCCTCAAAATATGCTCATCCAAAATTAATGGAAATCTACAATCCTTCATGGAAATCCATTTCTAAAACTTTCTTTCTCATGTGCATTTTTCGACAGGAGGATTAATAAGTGAGATATCATGAACGGTCGGTTTTGCAGGTTAAGTCCAGCGGACATAGCCCAAAAGCTGTTTTACGTGGAGTGGATTCCTTATCTATCTATGTAAATAAAATCGTAACGACTGTGTGTCCCTGTACATTGACTATTTTGGTGAAAGTTTCGTACAGCTACCCGTTTGAGGGATAATAACGGCCATCTGCATATTTTTGGAGTAGTTTCCTGAAAGCCCTGATTTTAACCCCTTCGCCCGAAATCCAAATTGCGGCATAATCCGCCAGACGAGCAAGAAATTCGAAATTTGGCACAATTATACGTTTTAGCCTGCAATAGACGGAAAACTACCAGGATCTTTAAATGTTTCACGTTTTATCCCCGAAGAATATCGAAATATGGAGGCAATTTTAATAATGGTGCAGACCTTCGTTTCGAGGTATTTCGTGGGTAAACGGGAAGTCCCATCACATAACGAATGGCACAATCTCCGTTGAATTTGGAGTGATCTTCCACCTTGGTCTTAAGACTTTTTGTCGTATCTGTATCCCTTATACGTTATATTCGTCTCTATTTCTCGATTTTAAGTAAATTTGGACTTTTTACACGCTTAATTCGTACTTTCAATCACTTACAGGAAAGATAGAATCATGGAACTCTACACAAACATTGGCCCACCCAGTACTCATTTGTGAGCCGAATGCTATGTCACATAATTATCCGAAAAGTAATGCAATGCAAGATTATCTTACAAAATTTCAACCTATTCAACATTTCTAACTCAACCTGATCCATGAATAGACAGATTGCGAGAAAATATCATAGGACCAGCCATTTAGGCCGCTAAATATTGCGTCTTATGGTACAATCCTTTGTCGATATGACGTATCGTTTAGCAGCAGTAAGGTTTGCAATATTGTAAACAAGCGTATACTTTCTTATGTCGATGTATATTCATTGACGTCGATTTGTAGCGATCGAGAAAAGGTGAGCCTGCTATTGTAATCAGTACTCCCCACACCGACTTTGACTGGCAGTAGAAATGGGATCCTTCTCCAACTCCTGTAAACTGGCATTAGTAAGGAGGGCCAACCATTGTAATGAACACTTCACTTCTCGATTTGACTTGCAGAAGGCAAGGGAACATGCTATTTTGTTCGAAACTTCCCTGTCCGATTATTTGGCTGTAGGTAAGGATGCCCGCCACTATAAACAAATGTACCCATCTAAAATGTGACTACCATTAGGCATAGTGGCCTGCTATTTTAATGGAAAGTCACCAACTCTGAGTGACTGGCAGTAAGCTGTCTGGCAGAAGGAAAAATGGCCTGTCATTATAATGGTAGCTGCACAACTCAATTTTGAATGGTAGTAGGGAAGCTGCCTGCCATTATAATAAAAACTCCTCAACTGTTATCTGTGTGGAACTAGGAAGGAAGGCCTGCCATTGTAACGAAAACTCCCCAAATCGATTGTGACCGCGCAGTAGGTGACGGGGCCTGCAATTATAATGTAAACTTCCCAACTCGATTGTGAATGACAGTAGGCAAGTGAGCCTGCCGTTATCATCACAACTCCGCAACCCACACTTTACATTGGAAACAACGTATGGGGACCTCCCAATGCTATTTCTCGGATAATGCTAAGAGATATGCAATTTTTAAAACAATCTTATTTACTGCACGTGCAGTATTTACTTCGATATCCGTACACAATGTGGAATACCGTAGCGAAGCACGGGTACTTTTGCTAGATCTCCTTAAGACTGGTCACGCCTCCCAGCCACATACGGATGTGCAGTCCATAAGAACAATTTTACCAAGCTCGATGGCTGCAGTCGCTTAAGTGCGGCCAGTATCCAGTAATCGGGAGATAGTGGGTTCGAGCCCCACTGTCGGCAGCCTTGAAGATGGTTTTCCGTGGTTTCCCATTTTCACACCAGGGGCTGTACATTAATTAAGGCCACGGCCACGGCCGCTTCCTCCCAATTCCTAGGCATTTCCGATATCATCATCGCCATAAGACCTATCTGTGTCGGTGCGACGTAAAGCAGAAAGAACAATTTTCGTTGTGCTCGTTCTCCTACGCGGATCTGTAAAGGAAATTGAACCTTACATGCGTTATACTGTAAGAGTGCGTAAATACGCCACGCAAACACACACTCCTACAGTGCGGTACAGTAAGGTTCATAAGTTACACACACACGCATAAGAAAATGAACACGAGGAAAATTGTAGTGATAGACTGCCTATCCACATGTGGCTAGGAGGCGTGTCCAGTCTTAAGGAAAAAATGGATACAACAACAGCATTTTCTAATACGTGGTATTAGGACTAGGTCGTCGATATGTCTTTTAATACTGTAAATGAAACACAATGTTATATGAAGAACTGCATCTCTGCGTCAAAGGAACCCCTCCTCTCCCCATGGCGCAAGAGCCCCGAAAGTCCATGGCCAACCAAGTGTCAGCTGTTCAGCCCGAAGGCCTTGAGATTACGAGGTGTCGTGTGTTCTTTTACGTCACCGTCAGATAGATTCTCAATAATTATAATCGCGTAGGCTGAGTGGCATCTGTGCCAGCTCTCACATCCAACTAAATATTCCTGACCTAGCTCGGCAATCGAAACTGGGGTCTCCGGGTAAGATGCACGCACGCTACTGCTATAATGCGGGTCCGGAAATAATAATAATAATAATAATAATAATAATAATAATAATAATAATAATAATAATAATAATAATAATAATAAATAATAATAATAATAACACTGGGCAACAAAATTTAAATTTTTGTTTGTTAAATGGAAGTGAAAGAGTGTTTCTGGTACACTTTTTTCTGCTGATTTCAAATCTGTTTTTAGAATTTTTCTATCACGCACAGTTTTTGAGTAATTTTCAAAAAATTAAAAAACGTTAAAAATTGTTATTCCTACTAAAATTTATTATCTTAACTTAAATTGAATTTACATGCATTTTAATTTACATACATCATTTTCTGCTGATTTCAAATCCGTTTTTAGAATTTTTCCATCACTCACAGTTTTTGAGTAATTTTCTAAAAATTAAAAAAAATGTTGTTATTCCTACTAAAATTTATTATCTAAACTTAAATTTCATTTACATACCGTACCTAAAAAGTATGAGAGGTAGATTTTAGGCTGAACTTAGCTTGAGGAACATTCCTTTTGAGTGACCAGCAGTAGTCAGCCAGCATATTTGGACCCCATTTTCCCTGGTAACGGCTTTCAAATTCGACGATGCCTTGATGGAAACGTTCCTCGTCTTCGTCTGAGACAGCGCCGAGATTTTCAGGGAAAAAGTCAAGACGTGAGTCCAAGAAGTGTATTTTAAGAGACATATTACATCCCATGTGTTTATAGTTTTGTAGAAGTTCACTAATATGTTCCCTGTAATTCTCTGACCTTTAGTTTCCTGGAAAGTTTGTGACCACCTTCTTAAATGATGACCATGCAGCTAGTTCGTATGTGTTTAACTTGCTTCCAAACACTGTATCTTTCATCAGTTATTTGATCTGAGGACCAACAAGTATTCCTTCCTTTAGTTTAGCTACAGATATTTTTGGAAATTTGGTTTGGAGAAATTGAAATACATCCGTACTATGATCAAGTGCGTTTACAAAATTCTTAATCAAAACTAGTTTTATGTGTAATGGGGGCAGTATGATTTTATCAGATGCAACAAGAGGCTGATGAACGACATTTTCCTGTCCTGGAGTAAATGACTGTCTTTTCGGTCAGTTCTTTTTTATATAGTGATTATTTCTATCTCGACTATCCCACTTGCATAAAGGCAGCAAAATTTCGCATATCCTAATTGCAAACCAAGTAAGAGAGCTACAACTTTCAAATCTGAACATATCCGCTAGGAATACTTTTCATACTGGATAGCGGATAGTACCATTTTCATGTTCTCATATGATTCCTGTAAGTTAGCTGCATGGGCTACAGGAACTGATGGAAATGTATTTCCATTGTTAAGCAGTACCGCTTTCAAACTTCTTTTTGAAGAATCAGTGAATAAACACCATTCTTCTGGATTATGCTGCTGCCCTAGTAACTCGAAGAGACCTGTAACATCATTGCAGAAAACTAGTTCTTCCTTTTTAGAAAAAAGATGCTCAAATTCCTTTTGACGTTGGCGGAAGAAGCAGACTTTGGTATCTTTCTCTATACGGTTCCAGCCTTTTAGTCTTGAAGCGAGTAATACTGATTTGGCTTTAGACAAATTAAGATCACGAACCAAATCATTTAGACCTGATGTGTAAGTAAATGAGGCTCAGAAGAAGCAGCAGAACTTTCTACAAAGGGTTGGTCATCATCTATTTTATCATCACATAACTCTTCATCAACATCGACTTCTTCATCTCTATGCATCAACGATTTATCTGGTGGAGAAGGTATAGGAAGCCCTGGACCATGTAGAACCGGTCTGGTTGCTGATTTCAGAGACGGATATACAACTGTATGTTTTGACTTTGTAGATATACCAGAGATATTAGTCACACAAAAATAGCAATCGGTCAAATGATCCGTAGGTTCCCTCCACTGCATCGGAATTCCAAAAGGCATATGGCGAGTCCCCTTAATCCATCCAGTCAGTAGAGTTACACATGAAGCACAACATATGATTCAGATCCATCTTGCAATCAAAATACAACTCATAAGCTTCCTTAATTAAAGTAGTAACACTTCGCCTCTGCGCTTTAAGGGTTAACTCGCCACATATATTACAGAAACTATCTGGTTTATTTTTACAGTTGTGAGGCATTTTTCACACAGTAAAATAAAACACTACTGTATATTGAACACAAACTATCTCCTTTCAATAGACTTTGGAAGCACAACTCTATGCAGACAGTCGCATGAAAGAAATCTCTAATTCAACTGACAACTACAATGTTTTAAAGTTTCTAATTGTTGTGGCAACAATAAATAATATGGAATTCTGTACATTCTTAAGAGAATAAAAAGTAAAAAAACATAGTAAGAGTATGATAAACCAACAATTATAATAGTTTATTAATCTGTGTTAATGGTAGCATGCTAACTCGTAAATATGAAAACAAAGATTTGAAATTACAAAAAACAGTGGGTGATGGGAAGATTCTGGTTTCATATTCGTAATCAGCACACAAAAGTACATAAGAATCACCATAAATTATACATTTAACAAAATCATTGTTGACCAGTGTAATCGTATGGCCTCAGCTACCGTATGCAGACATTTCGAGTTGACGCCATCTGGCTGTCTGCTCGTCAATGTTGACGTTCCGTTTTACTCTAGGCCCACTAGATGGCAAACCGAGTAAACGGAAACTCTCTTGGGCGTCTATGGCTGAGATAATTAATTTTGTCGGGTAAACACTACATGTGTCACCAGAGATCTTTTACATGCCGATATCGTACGACATGGAGTGTCTAATGGACTTTTTTCCGCCCTTCAAAAATCCGACTACCTCTGCCGGGTTTGAACCCGCTATCTTGGGATCCGGAGGCCGACACTCTTCCAACTGATAATAATAATAATAAAAAAGTAGAATGAGTTTTTCGTTCAAAAGGGTTAGACACAGTGGTATACACTGAGGGCTACCAAGCATATCGGTGAAGCCCAAGCCTCAATTGAGAACGATGGAAGTCTAAAGCACATTATAATGTAAGTATCTGACATATCTTTCAATCTACAAAACTTGAAAGCAATGTGAAAAACCGTCGCACGTATTTGTGAGAGCAAGGCATCGGAGACTGAAATTGCAGCCCAGACTCTGCGTCCCTCTCCCCTCTACCCTCCTCGCACGGCTTACCGCTGAATGTCCGATAGGTGCGAGGACCGGGGCGCATAGTTGTTCTAGGCTTCGCTACGCCAGATCACCACTATTAACGAACATCCATGCGTTCTTTATCATATATACTTCCTCACCTCATTCTTCTCACTTAACTATATAGCTAACGGAGTGCTGGTATTTCATTCCTGTTCACTTCGACATCGTTGTATGGAAAGACACTGCAGGGCTGCTGTTATAGCAGTAATATAGTTTTCTTTTTATAGGTAGATCTGCTAAAATTAAATGCAATCTTTCAGGTTTAGTGTTCCCTTTTGTTGGTTGGAATACAATCCGTAATCATAGGTCGGACACCATCATCGATCTCTCGAGGAAGCGAATAAACCAGTGAACGATGGGTACAACCGCTGTAAAATTTAAAATGTAATAATAATAATAATAATAATAATAATAATAGTAATAATAATAATAATAATAATAATAATAATAATAATAATAATAAAAATAATAATGGTGCAAGGCATCTGTATAGGCTTGATGGTGACCTAATGAGGATGAAATGCGTACACCTGGTAAGTATGCAGTCCCCAAGCAAGGGGAACTGAACTGGGGCCATCGCACCAAAGCCAAATATTCTATCCATTTAGCAACAAAGCTGGACCTCAGTTTGCTAAACCTAAGGCTATCATCTCCACTGATCAGGTGTTGAGTATTGACAGTTGCCTTGCAGAGGCCTGGGCAGCAGCTTGTGGAACAGCCTTGACAACACAGCAGGCTACTACGTTGGCTATTGGCTGCAGCTCAAAATGCTCAAAGCTTGACGTTCACCCATCGAAAAGGGATAATCTAAGTGTAGTGGTAGCTCACGTCTTGATCCCAGCATACGCCACTGGTTAGACAACACTTTATTCTTTCACCCTCAATGTTCATACGACACGTGAAAGTTATAAAATGTCAGGAAGAGATTCAGTTGAGTAGAAAATATAGTAAGCGGTTCGGTCTATTCCGCCTATTTAGTGAGTGATAATTTTAAATGCCATCGTGTACAACAACGAGAATAGACGACTCAGTCCTCCGTTCAGTCGACCAGGAGCGGAGTAACAATCTCGAGGAACACGGGGCCGGTCTTTCAACCACCGCGCAGATGATTTATATTCGTAATGCAGGCTGCTCCGTCGTGAGTAGAGAGAGATTTAAAAATAGGCCTACTCTTCTCTTCTCGAAATGTGGTGACAGGAACAAGACGAGACGGACCTCGCTACAGTCAACCGTGAATGTCACTCCCTTGTCGAGCTGTACAGTGTGAGGGGAGCATCAACAACAGGGTTACCAACTATTTCGTATTCAATCCTAATTTCAATAAACCTGGGGATCCGTCTGTTAAATCTTCAGGTTGGCTGGATCCTCAAAAAGTACCAGCATATGTTATGCGGTTACAGGGACACATTAAAAACCGATGGCGAACCAAAATGAGGTGCAAAAGGCAGTATGAAGAGTGAGGTGGTTTGCCATTGCTTTCCTCACTGGACCAGCAAATGTTATTGCAGCACGACTGGCCCTATGTGTACAGATGCACTAGTCGTGCTTTGGATGTCATTACGCAGCACAGGCCAGAACAAAATCTAGCTTACAACAAAGTCTCAGTTGCATTTATGGCTAGGGATACCAGGTGTATGCTAAAAATATTCGCCATCGGCTTTTCCCACCTTTCAGGTAGGTTATGAATACCATGCCAGAAAAACTGCTTGTATTTTGCGGCAAACCATTCGTCGATCCATTTTCCAACTTCCTCGAAATTACTGAAGTTCTGCTCTGCGATTGCGTGCTCCATCGATGCGAAGAGGTGATAGATGGCGCCAGGTTGGGGCGGTACGGCGGGTGCGGAAGGATGTATCATCCAAGCGATTTCAAGGTGTCTTTCACTGGTTTTGCTGTGTGAGACGGCGCATTGTCGTGTAACAAAATCACTTTGCCATGTCTTCTGGTCCATTCCGGTCGTCTTTCGATCAATGCGTGATTTAAATAAATCATTCGTTGGCGATGGGGTTGTGTATTAACGGTTTCGCCGGGATTGCTCGTCTTCGAATTTTTGTGGTCTACCGGAGCGCGCACTGTCTTTCAAATTGAAATCAGCAAGTTTAAATAGTCGAAACCATATCCCACATGTTCTAATCGATGCAGCGTGTTCACCATATGTTTCTTCCAGCAAACGATGACTTTCCACAGGCCTCTGGAAGGCTAGATATTGTAATTTAGGGAGCAAGTGCTCTTGAATTGGGGATTTGTGCCCATGACTATTTATTCCTCATTTTGAATTGTAATCTTGAGCTGGTAGCTCAGAAATTGTAAAACCTGGCCAAAATTGTTAAAGTTCTGAATCTTGGATTTTCCAAATTTCTTTTCAAGATTGGCATTGTATCTGATTTTTCATTGTGATTTCACCTAGTGGAAATTTGTTTTGTTTTTCTATATTGAAAGAAATATAACTGTGCTAAATTTTAATTCACCGAGCTCGATAGCTGCAGTCGCTTAAGTGCGGCCAGTATCCAGTATTCGGAAGAACGTGTTTTCGAACCCCACTGTCGGCAGCCCTGAAGATGGTTTTCCATGGTTTCACATTTTCACACCAGGAAAATGCTGGGGCTGTACCTTAATTAAGGCCATGGCCGCTTTCTTCCCACTCCTAGCCCCTTCCTCCCTCATCGTCGCCAAAAACCTATCCGTGTCTGTGCGACGTAAAACAAATAACAAAATAAAAAAAAAAATCAGTTCTTGATATTGTAGTTAGACCCTTTCAAGCCCGCACCTTCTTTCACCTCTCTGCGTTCCACAGATACCCCGGAATAATAATAATAATAATAATAATAATAATAATAATAATAATAATAATAATAATAATAATAATAATTGATACGGAGTTACCCGTGGAGCAGGAGAGGTGAAAGAAAGTGCCGGAATGAATGGGTCTAACTACAATGTCAAGAAAGAATTTAAAACTGAAGCTGAAGTTTATATTTTTGAAAAACAACAAACCTAACAACTTTTCACTTACGAGGGAACACATACATGTGTTTCACTCGGATTCGGTTGAAATTTGGTAGGAATATTCGTGGGAGGCAGTAGAATGCTAAGGTGAAAACTGCATGTCCCCAGTGCAAGTTTAAACGCCAAAATAGAACAAATAAATAATCGTAAAATTAGAAGTGCCGCGGGAGTATGCGGGTGTGGCGGAGAGGGAGGGAGGAGCGAAGCAGCGGACGTGAGCAGCGTATAGTCGGGCTGCTCGCTCGAGTCGAATGAATGACCACCCACTCCCACCCTCCCGGCCACTCATCTTTACTACACCGCACTATCTTCCCGATTAGAAACGTCAAAGCAGATCAAGAGGTGCACATTGATTAGTCGTCCGATGAGACAACGTTCTTGCAATGACAGGTAAAATCTGACGTTGTTATAGTCATTTTTATGAATGGTATATTTACTTTAACCACGTATGGTAATAATTGATTTTTTACACATAGATACAAAAAAATGCCCACTACAGAAGTCATTCAATCCGTGGAATGTAGTAGTGTGCCTTCTGAATTGTTTTGCAGAGTGTGACAAAAAATACACCCCATTTTCTGAAGATGAAAGGAATTTGGGATTGGAATTATATCGTAAGTAGATCAATGTCTTTATATATATTTACTTTTACGAGAAAAACAAGCGTTCACCAGGAATTGCGTTCTTGTCTCCGTTTTACAGGTCTAATTGCCGGCAGGGTTTTGGATACCGATATGACAGTGGAACTGGATGGCACATTGGATATGTCATATGATGACTTTGATTTCGAGGAAGACAATATTGAAACACCGTTTTTTGACGTCTCCAAAATGTTGCTCCTAACCCTGCATCCACAACAACGGCTGAACGATGCCTAATACCAATAACTTATAAGAAGAAGGTCGTCGAATATTGACGAAACAAAGGTGGGAGCAGAGGAGCTTCGCATCAGTGAAACACAGGTTTTGTAAATTAAAGTTCCGGCAAGAGCTTTACAGGTGGGAGCAACAACTGGAAAACGGTGGCAGAATGGGAGAAAAAAAAATTGTTACGAAGAAAACTTATCAAAATTTCAAAGAAAGTAGACAACGAAACAAAATTGTTCACGATATAAATATTAAAAAAATGGGCCTTAAAGTACGCTCGTCTAGTTGACTACGACACGTTTCGAGCGTCTCATTCCTGGGTAATGAGTTTTAAAAAGAAATTCAAAATTGGATCAAGAAAAATTTGCAAATTCGTATCTAAAAAGTACCAATTTGAACAAGAAGATACGAATTGTAACGCGACACTGTTTGTTGAAGAAGTGTCGCAATTAATAGAAAGTCACGGCCCAGGGTGCGTGTTTAATACTGATCAGTCAGGTTTTCAAGAAGAGTTCCATTCTGGCAGGACCCATAATGAACGAGGAGAAAACGTCGTATTAGCGGAAGCACAACCCCTGTGAATGCACTAACTCATGGCTACACAATACAGCCAATAATTTCGGCAGATGGTCCTAATATAGAAGAAAATATTTACCGCACCAAATGTGTACACTTTGCCTTCAAAGTCTGGAAACTGACCAAAGAACTTATACAGAAATGGTTACGGGATGTTTATTGTGAGCTAGTACCAGAGTACAGTGTTTTAGTTCTCGATTCCTGGACCGGACAGAAAGAAGAAAATATTTTAAATACTAAAATTGGGAGTAAGAAAATCATTAATGTTCAAACAATTCCGAAAGGAGCCACTGGACTTATCCAGCCGTTAGATGTTTTGGGCTTCCGCATTTGGAAGCAATTTATACGTATTTTGTACGATTTAATTTTGTTAAGCTCGTTAGACATCAAGGTACATTTAAGGAACAACGTTTTAAAAGTGCAATCTTTGACGCACAACCAGTTCTCCTCTCCGCGTTTTCGTAGCATGTGGCAGTACAGTTGGTACAAATGCGGCTATTTTAACAAGAAACCTTCACAATTTGTTAATCTAGTCGATTATCGTTTCAAAAAAGAGCCTTCCTATAATTAATGTAATACTTGGGAAAGCGACAGCGCTGTAAGATGTGCATGGTGCACACAGTATCTGTGCCTTGTACACTTTTTTTTGTAAACAATCACTATTGCACTAATTACAACCAGTAACAAGAACTCGGGCGTGAATTCTTCAAACCTTATTGGCATCGTTGTTCAAACATCGTCCATTGTACACTTGTTTCATGTGCTGTTTTCATATTTACGTTTTGCACATCTAATCGGGAAGTTAAGGGGAACGCGCTAACTATACGCTGCCTGGCTGCTGGCGCAGCTCGACACAGCCCGGTTGGCTCACGTCCGCTGCTTCGCTCCTCCCTACCTCTCCGCCAAACCCGGATACTCCCGCGGCACTTCTAATTTTACGACTATTTATTTGTTCTATTTTGGCGTTTAAACTTGCACTGGGGACATGCAGTTTTCACCTTAGCCTTCTACTGCCTCCCACGAATATTCCTACCAAATTTCAACCGAATCCGAGTGAAACACATGTATGTGTTCCCTCGTTAGTGAGATAACAATGACAGTTCAGGTATAAGACTTAGAAAAATCCAAGATTTCAGAACGTCAACACTCTCGGGCTACAAGCCTCTAGTTTTACAATTCTCGAGCTCCTAGCTCAAATTTACAACGGGGCACAAATTTACAAAAGAGCAGAAATCCCCTAATACCTGGAGCACTTGCTCCCAAAATTGCAATATTAAGCCTCCCAGAGGCACTGTTACAACACATGAAAAAGATCTAACGTGCTATCAGCTTTCCAAGCCTACTCAAGGCAACATAGCCTGAAACTCTAATCATCTCGGGTCTTACAAGGCACTATTTACAAATATAAATCAATTACACAGAGTTATCTAATACCCAAACTACAGGGCTTTGCGGAAAAGAACAGGTGAAGAAAATGGCACGAAACACAAATTGAATGGAGGCGTGTACTTGCACTCCTAGATACGAACTCTTAAAACCTAAGGGGCACTAGGCCGATGAAACAGGGGCTATTCCCAAACTTTGGAGGTGACTCGTATAAGAATAAATTAGAACATTACGGAAAGGAAGAAAACCAGTTACCAAAACATAGTCACCTCAAACCAATATGAAGGGGAGCTCGAGAGGGTACATCACTCTCTATCCCCGATTTACAGTTAAAGATTTTATAAAGTTATTACATAAGCCGGCAGAAGTTACATTTTTAGGAAAACTAGGTTACATAGTTAATAGTTCGGACCTTTCCCTCAGGTTAAACTGCGGAGCTAGCAAGAAATATAGATGTTATTTGGCCATTACATTGTCGGTGTACTGCTGCCTGATGAAAGAGGCGCCTCCCGCCTACTGCTTGACACACACACACACTTAGAAAGCTGACGATCAATTGGCCAAGAGACGTGAGAATCCGCAGTTTATAAACCTCGGGGAAAGTTCGAGACCTTTCACGAATAAACCAGCCACACCCTCTCAATGTATTGGTTGACTTAAGGGTTACACTCAAAATCAAAGAAGAAGTCTGTGATAGGTTGAAAATTAATTACAGAAATTTGGGATTGGCTACATTCAAAACTGGCGGAAAGAAAAGATATATATTGCCAACCCCAAAAAAATGAGCATTAATTTATTATAGATACACAACTTCTTTAAATCAAAAGTTTATTCACTTCGCACCAGGGTGCATGACCATAGTTGTTCGGCAGTGACATCTATTGAAGAAGATCCAAACTTCTTGATGAACGGCAAACAAAACAAGTAGAAATTCACACAGTACAGGAAACTTCACAATAACAAAATTATATCAGATTTTAGTGGTGACATCTTCAGAGTAAAGTTCTAACTTGTTGTATTATTGGTTTCAAATTTGGTAGATAGAGGAGTTCTTGTAGGCGCTCATTTTCAACGCGCGGCGTAGAGGTGTATCTCCCGGTACAATAATAATAATAATAAAAATAAATAATAATAATAATAATAATAATAATAATAATAATAATAATAATAATAATAATAATAATAATAATAATAATAATAATAATAATAATAATTTCAGTTAAAGCACTTTATGCAGGTATACACTATAGGTGAATATACGTAGTGTATTTATTCGTACTATTTCGCTGGGGCTGTGACTTAATTAAGGCCACGGCCGCTTCCTTACCACTCCTAGTCCTTTCCTGTCCCATCCTCGCCATAAGACCTATCTGTGTCGGTACGACGTAAAAGCATCTAGCGTACTATATCGTGCTTAATTTTCCTTTTACATTTATATTTGCCTGTAACTTTGCAGATTATTAGATTATGTCGTCTCATTGCGATAAGGAACGTTATTCTACTCATCATAATTTCATGAAAACGGTATAAATTTCTTTTGTGTTTCATTTTATTACTTTATTTTATTTAAATTAATGTAAATGTATATAAACAAAATGTAAGGACAACTGCAAACAAATTGTCATTGCAAGCGTCTATTTGTACTTAAGATTTAATATCTGTTCACACGGATTACCACAACTCATCTCTTATCAATCACATGTATTTCATACCTGTGCCTTACTTTCGATGATTTTCTTTTTATATGCCAGTTGCCGTAACTTGTGTCAATTTTAAGACTTGAGTTATTTATTTGTGACATCATATTGGGACAGTTGGTATAATATATGAGCACACGATAAGGTTTCTTCGATCAATGCTTTTGATATTTTAGCGTCAGACCAGTTCACCCCACCCCCTGTGCTAACCGTCGGACCAGTTCGACCCCACTAATTGGTTGGTCCCCAAATTCCCATAACCTTCGGACGAGTTCGACAACACCCTATTTGCAGACTGTCAGGTCATTGCCCTTAATGAGTCGTAAGTGCGACTTAAAAAATTCGCAACCTCTTCGGTTCAGAGGTCTCAAATACGACAGACTGGGTCGTTTCATTACTTGCAAGAATGGAGAGACAAGAGTTTTGGTGTCCTATGCTGCACTAACTTACTGGTTTTGGTTGCTTCAGGCCCTAGGTATAGGAAATAAATGAACTAGCACTTGTACTTGTTTTCCAAGTAGGAATTTGCAATTAGGTACATGTTTTCTCCATGAAATAAATGAAATGTCGCATGGCTTTTAGTGCCGGGATATCCCAGGACGGGTTCGGCTCGCCAGGTGCAGGTCTTTCTATTTGAATCCCGTAGGCGACCTACCCGTCGTGATGAGGATGAAATGATGATGAAGACAGCACATACACCCAGCCCCCGTGCCATTGGAATTAACCAATTAAGGTTAAAATCCCCAACCCAGCCGGTAATCGAACCCGGGACCCTCTGAACCGAAGGCCAGTACGCTGACCGTTCAGCCAACGAGTCGGACTGGTTTTCTCCATGAATTTATGCCAAGCTCCGTGGCTCATTCACACGTTGTTTACAAGATGTTAAAATGGTATTTTCCCCCGGAAGCATTTGGCAAATGGAGCTAAATCCAGATAGAATGAGGACGATTTCCGAATGTACACGACAGCACAGTACGGTATAGTTTATCGTCCATAAATGTGCGAAATTGCCTCTGCTTGTCAGTTAGATCGTATAGTCCCCTGGGACTTTAACAGAAAACATCAAACTTTCATAAATATTTCCGGTACTATCAGTTGTACAGTAAATACGAATGTGGCATAGACGGTCGAAAATTTCAGTTCTTACATCTTCAGTAATACGGTATGTTTCCACAGACCTAATATTAATGGAGATATTGAAGAATAATAATTTTGATCTTTCTATAGACCTCTACTCCATATGGCGATCTCAAAGTCAAATGCACCTGATGACAATGCTGAATGTCTAGGTTCAACACCTGATGACAATGCTGAATGTCTAGGTTCCCAATACGGAGTTTGATTGACATATGCCCAGCCGTTTTCCTGTTTTTAGGAACACGAGGAGGCGGCCAAATTAAAGGAAAGCCTTCAGATGATGAGAATTACGTAAGAAAAGAATAATTATAAAAACATTTTACTGAAATAATAAACGTACAGACACGATTTTATTTCACTTACGAATTATAGACGCAATGGATGGATAACAGCAGACTTACGAAATAATGTCAACCATGTTTCAATACAGGTCAACTTTCAGAAGATTTATACAAAACTGAAATGGTTTCCAGTAGCAGGAGAAAAGAGAGGTTAGGGTCATGTAGCTGTGAGCTTGCATGCGGGACATATTGGGTTCGAATTCCACTGTCGGCACCCCTGAAGATGGTTTTCTGTGGGTTCCCATTTTCACACTAGGCAAATGCTGGGCTGTATCTTAATTTAAGGCGACGGCTACTTCCTTCTCACTCCTAATAATTTCCTGTCTCATCGTGCTGTAAAAGCTATCTGTGTTGGTGCGAGGTAAAGAAATTTGTAAATTTAAAAAAAATATCTAGATGCTCAAAGCTATTGGAAAGCTAAAAAAGAATAGAATAGAATAAAATGATGGCCAAAATCGAAGAGAAGACGACGCAATATATTTTCTCCAGTTTATCACAATTATTTCTGGTGTTAGTGGAGGTATACACGGTTATTTTGGTTTTTAAACAGGATTTTGAGGTGGAATTACTTCCTGATGTGACGTATTGAGTGAAACGTTCACTCTAGTTATCCACCAGGTTTTAAACTTAAGGGTACATGTCTGTGAAGGACCATAAATTTAACTACAAATCACACACAATATATCACCAGTAGTACGCTTCACATACACCTGAAATTCACTTTACAAGTGGAATGAACCTTTTAGAACCATAAAACAACAAAGAAAAATTAGTTAGTCAAGTATTTTAATAATTAGCCTACTTTATCCTTCGTAAGTAATTTACTTTTGGGGAGTGTGGACTGTTTTTAGGTACCTATATCTCTGAAACTTATCAATAAAATCCACCAATTTTTTAACTGTATACAGAGAATGTGTGTATGCACAAAGTAGACTACTATGAAGTACCTACAGAAAGAAATGAATTAACAGCGTTAGTTAAAACTTGGTACATAAAAATACAGCAATTTTTTGTTCGGCATTGCTAAAGTCCTTATTTTTTAAGATAGGTCCATGATTGTAGTCTGCTTTTCTTTAATTATCATACTGATTCTATTTACAAAGTTTAAGCCTTCTAGCTTGAGTAGTTTTTGGTCTATTAAATTAAATATGTCAGAAAACTAAACTTACGGGGAAATAGGACTTAAAGTTTAACTTTGCTTTTAATAAAAGTTGTAGCCTAACCTGATGTGTTTAATGCATTCCGGCGCCATAATCATCTTGGTTCAGAAGTTCTTCATCCTCTTTCTTTCTCTTTCTTCCTATTCATATTCCTTTTTCTGGTTCTTGCCTCCTTTCTTGCCTCTTTTCTTCACTAAAGTTACTGGTGCATGAATCGTCCAAATATTTCAGATTCCTTTTTGAAGCACTTCATTGCACCTTAGCCTCACTCTCACCAGAACCATTACTGGTATTATTTGTGTTTCTTGCTCCTTAGATGTAAATCTATTTCCGTGGAACAAATTTCCTAGTCCTGGGCATATCTATGGAATCATTTACTACTTATCTTTTAAGAAAAACTATTGTGATCAACACTGTTTTTATTTATTACTGATGTGGAGGTTGACAAAGGTTTGAAAGTTAAATTTTACTATTTTTGCATAGAAATTACCTTTGCTGCCCCAAAGTGACTTGTTCAGGAAATATTATGAAGTTTAAATATATTTTACATGTAAAGGGGCGTGGCAGAATTCTGCAGGTATTTAAGATTAGGGCTGTAATAGGTCCTAAATCATTAATAATATGTACTTATTGTATATGGTTGGATTCAGGAAAGACTGGGGGATATTATAAGAGCAAAAAAATTTGATTTTTTTCTAAAACTTCGCGTACATGTTCCCTTAAGGTGTCTAGGTGGAAAGCTAGCAGATAACCCACTACTCTAATTACATCTACGGTTAAGGCGCTGCCCTTCTAACCCCAACTTGGCAGGTTCGATCCTGGCTCAGTCCGGTGGTATTTGAAGGTGCTCAAATACGACAGCCTCGTGTCGGTAGATGTACTGGCACGTAAAAGAACTCCTGAGGGACTAAATTCAGGCACCTCGGCGTCTCCGAAGACCGTACAAGTAGTTAGTGGGACGTAAAGCAAATAACATTAAAATTATTAATTACATCTCCCACCAAAGATCCAACGACTGTTTATAATTAATATTTTAGAATAAATTGCACAAAAACGTTTCCTCTGAATTGAAGAGATTAGGAAAAATGCAGTGATACACCAAACGTCAAGAGCTGGTGGTTATCCTAAGATGGAATATGAATAGGAACTCTGCAGAGAGCACATCCGAAAACTTCTGTGTAGAAAATTATGCCGAACTGAGTGGGGAAAGCTATGGATGTGTTTGTACTGTGTGCTCCGTGATCCTTAAATCCTTGGACAACAGAAACTGTCAACGTCACAAAGAAGGAAGGCTTTACAAATGTCCTGGGGACTTGCAGGCACAAGGAGCTTTAGTGAAATACAGGACAGCAGACTGTGGAATTCTTTATAAGGGAAAGGCTAAGAACGAAAACTTTAAGGTGTACGAAGTTCACAAATTGGCCCCTGGGATCGATTTCCCTCGGACTCAGCCAGAGACCCCCCTCAGCCGCCTCAAGGGCAGTGTCCTTGAGCGTGAGACTTTAGGTCAGGGCATACAACTGAGAAGGAGGACCAATAACTCGCCCAGGCGGCCTCACTTGCAATGCTTAACAGGGACCTTTTAGGGGGACGGGAAGCTTGGAAGAGATAGACAAGGAAGAGGAAAGGAAGCAGCCGTGGCCTTAAGTTACATACCATCCCTACATTTGTGTGAAAGAGAAGTGGAAAACCACGGAAAACCACTTCAAATATGGCTGAGGAGAGAATCGAACCCCCTATTCTCAGATGACTTCCCGAGGCTGAGAGGACCCCTTCCAGTCCTCGTACAACTTTCTTTTAAATTTCCTGGCAGAGCGTGGAACTGAACCCGTGCCTCCGGGGCTGGCAGCTAATCATACTAACCACTACACCACAGAGGCGGACATCATGCTTCTGAGGTAAAAACTAATAACATAATGGTGCTGAACATGGTCCATTGTGCTATACTAATCCTTTCTTGTTACCCGATATTTGGAGGTGTTTCAAACAAGCCACGAAATATATCCACTGAATTGTACAGAATGCAGTCCGATAATTAATTAGAATATCGGTAAAATATTACTCACGGTTATCAGACTTCCATCTGTGTGTTTGAATGGAACATTCATTTAATTGTCAATTTCTGTTCTTGTTTTGTGACGCTAGTAATACTTTATGATGACATAATTTTATTGGGTTTTTACATATTCTTTGCTAGTGGTTTTATTGTCATACTAATACGTCGAAGGTTTTCGGTGACCCAAGGATGGGAAATGGGGCCGTGGCCTTAATTATGGTACGGCCACAGCATTTTACTGGTGTGAACATTGGAAATGACGCCAAACTACTTTCAGGTTTACCGACGGTCGGATTCGAAGTCACCATCTCCCGTATCCAAGCTCACAGCTACACAACCCTCCGAGTACAGAGTGAAAAGAAAGGAGAGAGAGATATACTTTGGTGAAGATAATACGATCCAGAGGGGTCTTATATGACGAGCGCGGAGTGGAGACTATAGAGCTCCTAGTTGAGCCTAGCATAGTGGTACTAATCACAGGTAATGTAGGTCCATGGTATGCCACACACAATGGCGCCACTCACATGTAACACAAACGCATGGTGTTTCGCACATAGGGGTACTACTCACAAGCAACCCAGACTCATGGTGTTCCTCGCTTAGTGGAACTAATCACGGGCCACGTATACTCATGGTGTTGCTCACATAGTGCTACTAATCATAGGCAACAAAACCCATGGTGTTCCTCACATAATTGTACTACTGCTCTGAGGCAACACAGACCCATGGTTTTACTCACATAGTGGTATTAATTACGGGCGCCAGCCAAACCTGTGCCGTTTCTCACTTAGTGACACTAATCACAGGCAACGTAGACCCTTCGTATTTCTCAAAGTGGTACTACTCATAGGTAATGCAGACCCTTTCTGATCACAGTGGAAGAGAACGGTGGAATACACACGATGAAAATTATCACAAACAACGACCAGACCCGTAGTGTTTCTAGCATAATGGTACTGCTCCTATGTAACGTAGACACATGGTTTTCCTCTCAAGGTGGTTCTACTCGCAAGTAACGTCGATCCATGGTGTTCCGCACGTAAAGTTATTAATCACAGGTATTCTCATGGTTCTAATGTCATCATCCCTTGGTCGCCGCTTTCAGTTGCCTGTTATGCCAGACAGGGAATAACGTAGGTGTATTCTTCATCTGAGCCACTCCCCCACAGGGGATTAATGCTGAAGGCGATGGGGAGAGATAGAATCCTGAATGACTGAATACTGAATCGAATTGTTGAGAGTATTTGGCTATATTTGAGTAGATATGACACATCTTAAGGCACACAGGAGTTGTTCAGTTACTGTACATTTTGAAGGAAGTGTAGTTGGTAAGAATGGTAGGAGTAGCCCAAGGCATGAATATGACGAACAAGTTAAGAGTTACGTAGAGTTAGTTGTTAATGTAGAAATGAAATGGTTAGCACAGGATAGGGTGACAATTAGAGCTGCATCAAACCAGTCCAATGACAGATGATATTAACAACAACAACAGGTACATAAGAAATTTCATTAAGGAAATAAAAATTAATTCATGTTATCGAAAACGAGTAATGGAGGTTTGATTGTATCTGAAATTTGACGTATCGTGGTGATTAGGATATTTAAATGATGTACCGTTATCGCAATATGAATTTTGGAAATTCAGATGCAAAATGGTCAATTCAATCGTACTTGCTGTAGATCGGGAATTCGTTTGCATTTCATGAATACTCAATCGGATTATTTAGATCAGGTGCTTGTGGTAGAGGGAAGCCGACTCTCCTCTTATGGGCGTTGCGGGAACAAAGCCTGAAACATTTCTTCTGTCAAGGAAACTCTCCTTTGGTCGATCTTCATGAGATAGCTAGAGGAATACCAGATGATTCTTTTGTTGTTTAATATTTATATAGATCAGACTTCGTCAGCTCAGTCTCTCTGCGCCCGCGCAGTATAGTGCAAAGTCCAATCCAGTGCAGCCTAGGGAAGGAGGACTGCAGATTTCTGGCAAGTGGTCTCTCTCTCTGAACGACCACAACGAAGCAGACCTTCGATTTTAGTATTCATCCTGATTTAGAGGAAGCATCTTTGACCGAAATTGAAAATGTGAAGAACACTTATTTATTTATCATAAGTGATTTAAGTCCACTGCGAAGCGCTTGTGACTAGTTGTTTTGGAATGCTCGTTTTCCTTCCCAATAGCTTTTGAGCCTTGAACTTAGTTTTTCCTTCCTTTCTTGTGAAAGAGGCTTGAATGATTTAACAAACTTTCGTAGAGACCACGAATTTAACATTTTGCAAAATTTGGGGCAGCCTGAGACATCAGTACCAGAAATCCCAGCGGAAGCTGTCTTTTCATCTTTTACTTCATTGAGCCACATGATTTCAATATTGTAGGTTTTGGTGAGTGACACGATCTTCCTCGTAAGCCTGTCGTCCATTCTCAGAAGGTGCCCGTAGAACTTCACCCGCCTACGTCGCATGCTAGTGCTAGTCGTTTCAAACTGTTGGTACAGTTCAGAGTTCGCTTTCAGTCGAAGGGTTCCATCGGGGAGCACTAATGGTCCATGAATTTTCCGGACGATATGTCTTTCGACTTTTTACAGGTCGTTCCATGGTGCCTTTCCCGTTTAGCACTAAGGTCTCCGCAGCATAAAAGAAATGGGGTTCGACAGCACTGCTAAGATGCTCAATCCAAGTCGTAGTACTATAGGCGGTTTTTTTACCCATAAGTCTGCATGTTATGCTCAGAAATTCGACAAATACAACGAAGAGGAAGAATCAATCAATCAATCAATCAATCAATCAATCAATCAATCAATCAATCAATCAATCAATCAATCAATCAATCAATCAATCAATCAATCAATCAATCAATCAATCAATCAATCAATCAATCAATCAATCAATCAATCAATCAATCAATCAATCAATCAATCAATCAATCAATCAATCAATCAATCAATCAATCAATCAATCAATCAATCAATCAATCAATCAATCAATCAATCAATCAATCAATCAATCAATCAATCAATCAATCAATCAATCAATCAATCAATCAATCAATCAATCAATCAATCAATCAATCAATCAATCAATCAATCAATCAATCAATCAATACTGATGTGCTTTTAGGGCAGTCGCCCAGGTGGCAGATTCCCTATCTGTTGTTTTCCTAGCCTTTTCTTAAATAATTGCAAATAAATTGGAAATTTATTGAACATCTACCTTGGTAAGTTATTCCAATCCCTAACTCCCGATCCTATAAACGAATATTTCCCCCAATTTGTCCTCTTGAATCCCAACTTTATATCCATACTGTGATCTTTCCTAGTTTTAAAGACACCACTCAAACGTATTCGTCTACTGATATCCTCCCACGCTATCTCTCCACTGACAGCTCGGAACATACCACTTAGTCGAGCAGTAATCCGGCTGAGGGTCCCATACACTGGAACCATACTCTAGTTGGGGTCTTACCAGAGACTTATATGCCCTCTCCTTTACATCTTTACTACAACCGCTAAATACCCTCATAACCATGTGCAGAGATCTGTACCCTTTATTAACAATCATATTTATGTGATTACCCCAATGAAGGTCTTTCCTTATATTAACACCTAGGTACTTACAATGATCCAAAAGGAACTTTCACCGCATCAACGCAGTAATTAAAACTGAGAGGACTTTTCCCATTTATGAAACTCACAACCTTTCATCCCCGTTTATCATCATACCATTGCCTACCGTCCATCTCACAACACTATCGAGGTCACCCTGCAGCCGCTCACAATCTTGTAACTTATTTATTACTCTGTACAGAATAACATCATCTGCAAACAGCCTTGTCTCTGATTCCACTTCTTTACGCATATCATTGATATATATATATAAGAAAACATAAAGGTCCAATAGTACCGCCTTGAGGAATTCCCCTCTTAATTATTACAGGGTCAGATAAAGCTTCGCCTACTCTAATTCTCTGAGTTCTATTTTCTAGAAATATATCCACCCATTAAGTCAATCGTTTTTCTAGTCCAATAGCACTCATTTTTGCCAGTAGTCTTCCATGATCTACCGTATCAAATGCCTTAGGAGGACAACCACCCGTAATACTGCGCTAAATCGACGTTAAGTGCCGACCCCACAGAAATGCCAGCAAGTAAAGGAGAAGGGCTGGGTGAAATGGCCGTTTACCTCCGATTAGTGTTAATAGAGGATGGTTTTTAATTATTCTTTTTTAAAGTGCTATTTGTTCGGGGCGTCGACCTATGTGGATCTTTTGCCCCTACTGGCACCATATTGTATGAACCTGCGTGTAATTGGAATGGCGGTAGTGTAGAATGCTGTGTGTGAGGAAAGGAAGATTAAGGACGTCACAAACAGCCAGTCTCCAGGCCAGGGATATTAATCATGACAAGTAAAAACCCCTGACCCGGCCGGGAATCGAACCCGAGGCCGCCGGGTGACAGGCGGATGCGTTGCCCCCTACACCGCGGGGCCGAACTAGAGGATGGTTGCCCAGTTGTAATTCCTCTTAACACAATAATCATCACCACCACTCAGGCCCCTCTTTGATAAAATGTCTCTCGGTCATGATCACCCATCAGTAATTCACATCACAGCCTGCACCGTTGCTAGGTAACATCGACTCACATGTTCTGTACCGCTAATTTCGTGACGCACCCAGCACTGGCAGTATTTATGTAAGAAGATAGACCGCCACTGTTGTATTGCTTCGTGTTACGGTAAAAGGTCTACTTTTCACTCAATTCAAGTGAATTTCTTAATGTATAATGTGTGATGTGCTCAGCAGTTGTACTCTTCCCCAGGTGAGTGGGGGCGGCAAAATACATACGCTTTATTCCCTGCTGCCTGTCGTAAGAGGCGGCTGAAAGGGGATTCTCATGTTGGGAGCGTGGGTTGGTAATCATGAGTCTCGCACTGATTCCATTTAATTGTGCTAAATTCTTCACTTTCATCTTTCCTATCTAACCACTCTTGGTCAAATCTTGTTCTCTTCCGACACCGAAAGTGTTAGATTTGCGAGACTCAGGTGTGTCTTTTTCTCATCTTCATGGCCTTTTCCTTTCTTTGCCGATGCCTTCATTATTAGAGAGTTTTATACAGTGAAACATCTTTCAAATTTGGATCGGGGGTTTCCGAATCGATGTGTCACTTTCACAAAATTTGATTAGAAGGAAGCCATACTTTTTGCTGTCGACTCAATTAATACAACTTTAAAGCTTTTCAATCTGTCAAAAACACTAATTATAACACATATTATAACACCTCTAAAAGAAACACACTAATAAACTAAGAATGACATGTTTTGTTCTAAATATGTCCAAGCTGCACTCCCCCCTCCCCTTTCAGCTGTAACCGAGTTATCGACTAAAGCATATCCTTCACTCTCCTACATAGCAACCACGACCGGAGCAAGGGAACTGGATTCAGTCCAGTCGTAGTCGCTGCAGGTAACGGACGATTAGCAGCTTAATTTAAGTACAGAAAATTTATTCAAAGTTACTAAGGTGACAGTTGAGCTGTGTGTGTGTGTGTATGTGCAGCTTGCCACGACCATCCCGATACAAAGCTTACCTGTAGACTATCCGTTATTTACAGGTAATTCCACCCTAAAGCAATCGTAGGAGTTGTCGCACCCAACAGCGAGCGATAGTCTCTACCTGTTTCCCGCTGTAGTGTTTCCTCATCGTTTACCGAGTGTGAGGTTAGGTGATACGAGATTAGGTCTACGGGTTTCACTGAATACCGAAACACCCGTTGAAAAATCAACACCTTTATTTAAGACCGTTTAAGGACTTGCTTCCTGAGAGGAGGGAATGTCAAATTTATTAAACCCAATTGAAGACAGCAGTAATGAAATGGGAATAAAGACTAAAGATAAACAGGGATAAGAGCAAAATAATTATAATTTACAGACAAAATAAACCTGATCAACATTTATGTTTAAATACTTATGAAATTGAAATTTGGAACTTGTCTTAACGAAGTCTTCTTTTGTCTTCACCCAAACATATACATTGCTAAATATTTGAGTGTGATTTGATCGAATCTGACGATGTTCTTTTAAGAACGAAACACGTCATTCTACTTTAATCAAGTTGTTTCTTTTTCAAGTTTCAAGTTTCTTTTTTTACTTTAGCTCTGGGAATCAACCCTCCCCTCTCCGGGTTTGTTACTAATGAAATACAACCTGTATTATTCATTTGAAGAACATCTGCAGGAAAAATTAACTTGATTACCGTATAAGGAAGTAACTGCACTTCAATTAAATATTTTCACACAAATAATACATTTTCTTTTGCTACTATGTGCCTTGTTCTTGACAATCAAAACCTGTTCAATTTTCTTTGATATTTGCATTGTACATATACTGTACATTTTTATGTACATGGATGTGCATGCAGTAATACACAGATTCCTCACAACGGGACATACCCAAAATGAGGGTGATATCATGATGCCTGCATTGATAAGCAGAGAAACCGGGCATGAAAGAGGGGACCAATTTACGTGCCACCATAATGGGTAACCGTTATAAAATTGGATAAAGGACAGGAAAACCTTATGTAGTGAAGGAAGTGGAAACAAAAAGTTTCCTAGATCTTGAGAAACTTTCAAATCATTTTGGAAAAACTTCCACATTATTGAAAATGGGGATACAGTGTCGATGAATGACTTCAAAGTGGTGCATTTACAAAACACTTCACCCTTTACAATGTACTACAAGACTGATTATTGTCAGGAAGCTTAACAGAAAATAAATCTTAGTGGGAAGACACGTGGCAGGGTATGCGAAAAGAAGCCTGATCTGGAGCTTGCATACCAACAGGTCCCAAAAATTTCTAAATGCAAGAAGGATGGCCTGATTTCTCTCTGTACTGTTAATTTGATCCCCACTATATACCATGATTTCTATTGCAAACTAAATGTTTGAAATTGGTGGTGAATAAGCGTTGTTGTTCGATTGTAATGTGTGCCAAATATAAAATATTCAATCTGGAGTATTATTGAAAGCACAATGACCAATAGTTTATTCTTTCTTCATCATGTGTTGTGAAGCCTCCGTGGCTCAGGCGGCAGTGCGCCTCTCACCGCTGTGTTCTGTGGTTCAAATCCCGGTCACTCCATGTGAGATTTGTGCTGGATAAAGCGGAAGCAGGACGGGTTTTTCTGGGTTTTCCGGTTTTCCCTGACATCTTTCATTCCAGCAACACTATCGAATATTATTTAATTTCGCCTGTCAGTCATTAAACATTGCCCCAAAGGAGTGCGACAGACTTCGGCAGCCGGCACAATTCATATCCTCGCCGCTAGATGGGGGCATCATCCATTCCATTTCTGACCCGGTCAAATGACTGGAAACAGGCTTGGATTTTCATTTTTCATCATGTGTTAAAAATGTTTGTGAAATGAATAACGACTTACGACAAGATTTAAAGAAATAAGTTACAGCAGTTATACACCTTTATGTTCAAAGAAAATAAGGGTGTACCTGTAGCATTTCGGATATTCTGCAAGTAACTCAGTGCATTACTTTTATTTGCTAAAAGAAGAACGATTAACTTGATATTCCTGACCATATTCTACCTTACAAATTTGAATATGGAAACATTGTTACCAATAACAAGCGCAGGAATGCTTAGATGTGTTTATTTTCTTCATTTGCAACTTCGAAGTCATTTTCCTCAAAAGAAGCAATTTTCAGTTGATACACTAATGCACTGAAGATCCGACATATCTGTCTATGTAGCTTGGACTGGAGATGTTGTGCACAGCGTGAAGATATTTCTCGATGAGGTCTTTCATAAATCAACAGAAACATAAAATCAGAATAGTTCATATTTAGTTAGCTTGTTAAGAAAAACTTGGTACACCCTTTGAGGTACGCAACTCACGTGCCTGATTCATAATTTCTCCGCCAAAACTGTAAATAACCGACGAAGATCCAATATGGGACGCAACTAAGTTGCTCCTGTTATCTGTATTATGTTATTATTATTATTTTACGTACCGCTAATTACTCTTAATGGGTTTAGGAGGTGAAAAAGTGGCGGCGGTTTTGAACACCACTTGAATGATCGTGAGACGGGGTTAGAAAGCCATATTTCCACCCCCTGAGGAACTCTTTCCGTCATTATTATCACTAACCCTCTCATAAGTATACGAGGAAATGAAGGGAGTCTCAGTAATACTTAGATTTATTAAACTTATGTAACCACAACAGATCCGCAATGTAAATATCACTAAATAGTTGGCTGTGCTTCGAGTCCTGCTATCTATATAAGAAATGCTTGCAATGAATGTCACGATTATACCCTGTTGCTTTTGATCAAAATATGATATTTTTGTTGTTCTTTGAGTCATCAGTCCATAGACTGGTTTGATGCAGCTGTCCTTGCCACCCTACCCTGAGCTAACATTTTCGTTTTCTACGTAACTGCTGCATCCTAATCTGCTCCAATCTGCTTTTCATATTCATACCTTGGTCTACCTCTACCGTTCTTACCGCCTACACTTCCCTCAATAACCAACTTTACAAGTCCTGGGTATCTTAAGATGTGTCCCATCACTCTATCTGTTCCTTAGGTCAAATTTATCCAAATCGATCTCCTTTCACCAATTCGATTCAGTATCTCTTCATTCGTGACTCGATCTATCCATCTCACCTTCAGCATTCTTCTGAAACACTACATCTCAAAAGCATCCGTTATCTTTCTTCCTGAGCTAGTTATCGTCCATGTTTCAGTTCCATACAATGCCGTGTACCAGACGAAAGTCTCCAAAAACGTCCTTCTAATTACATATCAATGTTGGAGGTGAGCAAATTTTGTTTTCTTAAGAAAGGCTTTCCTTGCTTGTGTTAGTCTGCATTCTATGTCCGTCCTCCTTATTTCTGCCATCGCCAGTTATTTTGCTACGCAAGTAACAATATTCATCTACTTTCTAATCTAATATTTCCAGCATCATCTGACTTCGTTTGACTACACTCCATTACTTTTGTTTTGGATTTATCTTCATCTTGTACTCCTTACGTAAGACTCCGTCCATACCATTCAGCAATTTCTCCAGATCTTTTGAACAATCGCAAATGAACGCTCAAACCTATTCTATTGTTTGCTTACTTCGTAAAATTAAAAGTAACAAATTAGCGATATTGCTTTCATAGTTCAAACCGAGGATACATTTTGCGCTTTATACCGTATATCGCTGTAACTACATCTACTGCGGCTATTTCCCTCTTGCGCTTGAAGCTCTCAGCTATTAATCTTTTAGCCCGTCCGCGCCATATTGTGGATATTAATGGTCTCTGTACTGTCATGGGGCACTTGGTACATTGTTAACATAACAATTGGCACCTTACTCGAAGCAGGCTTACCTTAGAGGGCCTTCTCAACACAGCGAGGTTCAAAAAAATATACTACAGTATTTCCTATGATAAGGTCCCGTATAATTCCTGCATATGGCACTCTTTTTTTTTTGAGGGGAGATGAGTGAGGATTACTAAGTTGTACGGTAAATGTTCGTCCGTATCCTAGGTTTTTAAAAGATGACCTTTTGTGTTTTTTGGGAGCAATGTGCATACGCATACCACATCCAGATAATTTGAGGGAAATAAGTTTAAAAAATTGAGTCGGCCAGTACAGCGACAGCAGTACGTATGTGGTGAAATTAGAATCGTTGAACTTTTCATTCAATGTAATGAAATGAAATGAAATGAAATGGCGTATGGCTTTCAGTGCCGGGAGTGTCCCAGGACTAGTTCAGCTCGCCAGATGCAGGTCTTTTGATTTGACGACCGAAGGAAATTTGCGTGTCGTGATGAGGATGAAATGATGATGAAGATGACACATACACCCAGCCCCCGTGCCAGAGAAATTAACCAATTAAGTTTAAAATTCCCGACCAATCTAATCCGGGACTCCTGTGACCAAAGGCCAGCACTCTAACCATTTAGGCATGGAGCCGGACTTCAAAGTAATAACGTGGATGAAATAGTTTCTGTCAAATCGTAGTCAGTGTGTTTACATAGCGGAAAGAACATGCTCATGGAAGCAGGTTAAAACAGGAAGCCTCAGTGTTCCTTGATTCCTCCTATTCTCTTTTCTCCTTAAATTAAAGATTTTCATAAAATATTGGAAACTACTGAGCGAGATGGCTGTGCGGTTAGGGGCGCACAGCTGTGAGCTTGTATGCGGGAGATAGTGGGTTCGAACCCTACTATCGGCAGCCCAGAAAATGGTTTTGCGGGGTTTCCCATTTTAACACCAGACAAATGCTGGCTGTACCTTAATTAAGACCACGGCCGCTTCCTTTCCACTCCTAGGCTTTTCCTATTCGATCGTCGCCATAAGACTTATCTGTATCGGTGCCACGTAGAGCAAATTCTAAGAAATACCTGTAAATATGATCTATACACAGATGATTTACAGGTCTATGCTTATTCGAAAGTAACCGGTATTCATGAAACTATATGTTATATTAACAAGACCTTGCGCATGTTGAACTTGGACCACACTAAACGGACTCAAAAAGAACCCGTGAAATCTCAACCTATAATGATGGGTATATTCGAAACCCATTATCACTTAACGAACGTAAATACCCCCCAGCAATGGAGTCATTCTCCTTTTGGAAAACAAAGTTAAAGATATAGAATTAGTACTGGACGAAAACCTTGACTGGACAGAACTTGCAACGAGTATTTTTCTGCCTTCAGTCAGTTAAAATAATGAAATATTTACATTCTTTCAAGGTGAGAAAGCTGTTGGTTCACAGCTAATAACTCCTCTGTTTGACTACTGTGACATCATGTACGGAACACTAAGTCGCGCCCTCTCTAACAGACTTCAGAGAACTCAGAATGCTTGTATCCGCTTTATAATTAGCATTCCAAAATATAATCATATAACTTCTGCATTCCATGAGCTAAAATGGCTTAAAGTAAACCAGCGTTGTGGTTATCATTCGTTGCTTATACCCCACAAAATAATATACAAGCAGACATCTCTTGTCTAACAGAATCTTTTCAGTTTCTCTCAACCATTCATAAAATCCCGACCAGAACTGCAAGCTACCCTAATTATCAAAACACCAAATCACAGTTCCACCCTCTACAATAACTATTTTGTTGTCAATACAATTCAGACATAGAATTCGTTGCCAGTTAATCTAAAGGATGTAATAAAATGGCGTATGGCTTTTAGTGCCGGGAGTGTCCGAAGACAAGTTCGGCTCGCCAGGTGAAGGTCTTATGATTTGATTCCCGTAGGCGACCTGCGCGTCGGGATGAGGATGAAATGATGATGAAGACGACACATACATCCAGCCCCGGTGTCAGCGGAATTAACGAATTACGGTTAAAATTCCCGACCTTGCTGGGAATTGAACACGGGGCCCCCGTGGCCAAAGGACTCCACGCTAACCATTTAGCCATGGAGCCGGATCACCCTATCTTAACCAGTATTTAAAAAGAAATGTTGGCAGCGACACTTGGATTGATTAAGTTGAATGTAAATACATGAATTCCTTTTTCCCTGTTTTGTTATTGCATTGCATGTGTTATCAAGTTTCGTGTTAAAACATTTTATTGACAAATTAAGACACCTTACTTTATTCTGGGTTATTTTATATACGTCTCTGTTTTTCTTTCCTTTAATATGTTTTTATAACTGTGTGTGCAGTTTAGTACTGCAGTGTGAACTTGTGTGCAATATATTGTTAAAATGTATGTACATTACAAACTAAGGTTTAGTGGAATAGTAGGATTCATAGCCTCAGTCACGCCATCGAAATAAAGGAATAATAATAATAATAATAATAATAATAATAATAATAATAATAATAATAATAATAATAATAATAATAATAATAATAATAATAATAATAATAACTGTATGACATCCTTAAAGTAATGGGTACAGATAACAGAGACCCTAACAAACTCATACTCACAGGTTAAGTTCACGAGTGAGATATCTGAACAGGCGTAAAACAAGGGGAGTGCCTATCCCCGTTTCTGTTCACTTGTGTCCTAGACAAGGTCATATCAATGAATGGGGAAAAGTGTTTGTCTGTTAGGTCATCAGCCCAGAGGCTGGTTGGATCCTCAAATAGCACCACCAAACGCTATGCAGTTATAGGAAAACCACAAAAAAATGGCAGTACCAAAATGAGGTGTACTAAGCAAGTTGAGGTGTGAGGTAGTTTGCTATTGCTTTCCTCACTGGGCCAGGCAGTGCTATTGTAGCACGACTTACCCTATGTGCAACACCTTTCGTAACACTCAGACGCAATGCTTGTGCTCTGAATGCCATTACTCAGCACAATCCATACCCCAGCAGCTTGCATATTGTCACAGCCATGGATGAGACTGGGACTTCTGTGGAAGGTACACTTTACTCTGGCCTGTGCCAAGAGATGGATGCAAAAGTACCGTATCCATCAAGAAATGACAGCAGGCAAGGGGAAAAGTACTCACAGGCAAAGGCATTAAGGACCACGTAAGGATGGGGTACACGAAATAAAACATCGCTATCAACTGCTTAGCATTCACTGATAATCTTGTGCTGCTGTTAGAGAACATCGAATCAGCTATAATGCACGTTCACACTTTGGAAGAGATAGCTGGGAAAACCGGCCTGCAGATATGATTCGAAAAGACCTATTTCACAACAAACATTAAAGAAGCCCCGAGATACTTAATGACAAGAAAGGAGAATAAGATAAATAAAATTGTTAAATTCAAGTACTTTGGTGAGATACTACAGCCTAACGGGCTCGATAAAGAAGGGAAACGCGAGAGAGCCAGAAAAATTGAACTTGCATTCCAACTCACGAGGAAAACATACAATAAGAAAGAGATTTCTATTAGGACTGAACTACGACACTATCAGACAATAATACAGCCAGAGTGCCTGTATGCTTCAATAAGCCTAGGATTAACAACAAAAAAGCCATTGAAGAAATCGAGAAGAAGGGAAGAAATATTTCAAGAAAACATTCTCGGACCAAAATAATGTCCTGACACATACCGATTGCGCAGTAACAAAGAAGTATATATAAAACATGCATTAGCATTTCAGATGCAATACACAAAGGAATTAAATTCTTTGAACATATTTTAAGAATGCCCGACGCCGAGTATCAATCACTAGTGATCTGCATTTAGGGCAGTCGCCCAGGTGGCAGATTCCCCATCTGTTGTTTCTGTAGCCTTTCCTTAAATGATTGCAAAAAATTGGAAATTTATTGAACGTCTACCTTGGTAAGTTATTCAAAATCCCTAACTCCCCTTCATATAAACGAATATTTGCCCCAACTTCTCCCCTTGAATTCCAGATTTATCTTCATATTGTGATATTCCTTACTTTTAAAGGCACCACTCAAGCTTATTCGTCTACTAATGTCATTCCACGCCATCTCTCCACTGACAGCTCGGAACATACCATTTAGTCGAGCAGCTCGTCTCCTTCCTGCCAAATCTTCCCAGCCCAAACTTTGCAACATTTTCGTAACGCTACTCGTTTGTCGGAAATCACCAAGAACAAATAGAGCTGCCTTTATAAGGAATCGTTTCCAGTTCTTGAATCAAGTAATCCTGCTGAGGGTCCCATACACTGGAACCATACTCTAGTTGGGGTCTTACCAGAGACTTATATGCCCAAGTCACTACGAATTTTTTAAACCATTTCAACAAAAGATTATAGGCAACTTGATATATTTGGAGTGTACAGACCGGGAAAGGGTAGCACTGACACGGATTCAGAATTATTTGATAAGATAATCAGCTATGTAGGAAACGACAAGGAAAAAAATGTGATTGCAGCGGTAGATCTGAATTTACCAGATGTCAGTTGGGAAGGAAATGCGAACGACAGGAAGCATAACCAACAAATGGCAAATAAGTTAATATGGGAAGGACAGCTGATTCAGAAAGTAATGGAACCAACCAGAGGGAAAAATATCCTGGATGTGGTGCTGATAAAACCAGATGAGCTCTACAGGGAAACTGAAGTAATAGATGGTATTAGTGATCATGAAGCTGTTTTTGTCCTAGTTAAAAATAAATGTTATTCAAGGGAAGGTCTTAAAAGTAGGACTATTAAGCAGTACCATATGGCTGATAAAGCAGGCATGAGGCAGTTTCTGAAAAGTAACTATGATCGGTGGAAAACGGTAAATAAAAATGTAAACAGACTCGGGGATGGGGTTAAAGCAATTGTTGAGGGATGTGAAAACAGGTTTGCTCCTTTAAGGGAGGTAAGGAATGGTAAAGACCCACCTTATTATAATAGAGAAATAAAGAGGCCAAGAAGGAGGTGCAGAATGGAAAGAAATAGAGTTAGAAATGGCTGTGGAATTAAGGAGAAATTGAGGGAACTTACTAGAAAATTGAATTTAGCAAAGAAGGCAGCTAGGATAACATGATGGCAAGCATAATTGGTGGTCATACAAATTTTAGTGAAAAATGGAAGGGTATGTATAGGTATTTTAAGGCAGAAACCGGTTCCAAGAAGAATATTCCAAGAATAATTATTTTTTTTTGCTAGTTGCTTTACGTCGCACCGACACAGATAGGTCTTATGGCGACGATGGGACAGGAAAGGGCTAGGAGTGGGAAGGAATAGGCCGTGGCGTTAATTAAGGTACAGCCCCAGCATTTGGCTGGTGTGAAAATGGGAAACCACGGAAAACCATCTTCAGGGCTGCCGACAGTGGGGTTCGAACCTACTATTTCCCGAATACTGGATACTGGCCGCACTTAAGCGACTGCAGCTATCGAGCTCGGTGGAATAATTAATGAACAAGGGGAGTGTGTATGTGAAGATATTCAAAAGGCAGAAATATTCAGACAGCAGTATGTAAAGATTGTTGGTTACAAGGATAATGTCCAGATAGAGGAGAAGACTAAGGCTAAAGAAGTAATAAAATTTACATATGATGACATTTACAATAAGATACAAAAGTTGAAAACTAGAAAAGCGGCTGGAATTGATAAGATTTCTGGGGATATACTAAAGACAATGGGTTGGGATATAGTACCATATCTAAAGTACTTATTTGATTATTGTCTGGTTGAAGGAGCTATACCAGATGAATGGAGAGTTGATATAGTAGCCCCTATGTATAATGGAAAGGGTGATAGACATAAAGCTGAAAATTACAGGCCAGTAAGTTTGACATGCATTGTATGTAAGCTTTGGGAAGGCATTCTTTCTGATTATATTAGACATGTTTGTGAAATTAATAACTGGTTTGATAGAAGGCAGTTCGGTTTTAGGAAAGGTTATTCCACTGAAGCTCAACTTGTAGGATTCCAGCGAGATATAGCAGATATCTTGGATTCAGGAGGTCAAATGGACTGTATCGCGATTGACCTGTCTAAAGCATTTGATAGGGTGGATCATGGGAGACTACTGGCAAAAATGAGTGCATTTGAACTAAACAAAAGTGACTGAATAGGCTGCTATATTTCTAGAAAACAGATCTCAGGGAATTAGAGTAGGTGAAGCTTTATCTGACCCTGTAATAATTAAGACGGGAATTCCTCAAGGCAGTATTATCGGACCTTTATGTTTTCTTATATATATAAATGATATGAGTAAAGGACTGGAATCAGAGGTAAGGCTTTTTGCAGATGATGTTATTCTCTATAGAGTAATAAATAAGTTACAAGACTGAGCAACTGCAACGTGACGTCGAAAATGTTGTGAGATGGACAGCAGGCAATGGTATGTTGATAAACGGGATTAAAGTCAGGTTATGAGTTTCACAAATACGAAAAGTCCTCTCAGTTTTAACTACTGCGTTGATGGGGTGAAGGTTCCTTTTGGGGATCATTGTATCTAGGTGTTAATATAAGGAAAGATCTTCATTGGGGTAATTACATAAATGGAATTGTAAATAAAGGGTACAGATCTCTGCACATGGTTATGAGGGTGTTTAGGGGGCGTAGTAAGGATGTAAGGGAGAGGGCATATAAGTCTCTGGTAAGACCCCAACTAGAGTATGGTTCCAGTGTATGGGACCCTCACCAGGATTACCTGATTCAGGAACTGGAAAAAATCCAAAGAAACGCAGCTCGATTTGTTCTGGGTGATTTCCGGCAAAAGAGTAGCGTTACAAAAATGTTGCAAAGTTTGGGCTGGGAATAACTGAGAGAAAGAAGAAGAGCTGCTCGACTAAGTGGTATGTTCAGAGCTGTCAGCGGAGAGATTGCGTGGAATGACATTAGTAGACGAATAAGTTTGAAGGGCATCTTTAAAAGTAGGAAATATCACAATATGAAGATAAAGTTGGAATTCAAGGGGACACACTGGGGCAAATATTCATTTATAGGAAGGGGAGTTAGGGATTGGAATAACTTCCCAAGGGAGATGTTTAATACATTTCCAATTTCTTTGAAATCATTTAAGAAAAGGCTAGGAAAACAACAGATGGGGAATCTGCCACCTGGGCGACTGCCATAAATGCAGATCAGTATTGATTGAACATACCCGATAGGAAAGGCGACTTTTATGACAAATGTTTTGTTAACACCAAGAAGGATATGCAAAGAATGAACATCATGGATCAAAACATCCACAAAGGAACCACTTTCAGAAATAAGACACACGTATTCGAGGGGTTCCTAGAAACAGAAACAGCGACCAAGAAGAAGCAACATTGGACGGTTGAAAAGAAAGAAGCTGTAATGAAGGAATACTGGAGGCAAATAAAACTAAAACCATGAAGAGTTATTTACTTGGTGCACCGTTGGCCAAAATCGATTATGAATGAATAATAATAAGTGAAATGTAGGAGAAACATGACGTTCCAGTGTGAAGGGCTACACCATGAATTGGAACTTAGTCCGCTCCGTTTTTGCAATAAAAATGAATGTTGTAACTGAAGGGATTCAATCTGTGGTTCTGTGGACCATGATGAATCACATGTAAAAATGGAAACTTCACCAGAAAAAATGGAGACCTGCCATGAAGACAAGAGATATGAGGCTAAGTAGAACCAAGACAGCATACTTACGTGAAGTAGTTGCTGACAAAGCACATTTACAACGGAAAATAATACTAAGAACAGAATCATTCAAATATCTGGGTTCAGTGATTCGGAATGATGGAGAAATCACAGGATAGAAGAATCAGAGGTTCAGTCTGCTTAGAACAACAATGGAGAACGGCATGCGGAATTTTGTACGACAAGAGAATGTCATCGAATCTCAAAGGCATAGTCTATGAGCATTGCCCGCCAATGCTTTAGAAACAATTCCAATGACGAAAACCTTCGAACGAAATCAGATCTCATAAATGAAAAATGCGGCGTTGGACGAGTGGGCTGACAAGGCTAGGAAAAATAAAATTTGAAAAAAAAAATGTAAGCTGAATTTTACTCCTTTGAAGGTCTGCGGTTCAACTGCACTGGTATGGCCATGTTATGAAGCGAGATATTGGTTATGTGGGGAAGAGAATACTACAAATGACTCCACCTGAAGATAGTCAGAGAAGGACAAACAATTGGTTAGTCATGAACATGAGAGAGGGGAAACTATTAGCTTCGATAAACATCATTACGTAGTTGCTCTAGGGAGCAGGCGCTACTTGCTCATCTCGGGACGGCTGGCTGCTACGCGAGAAGAGAGCAGCGGACAGGCGGGTTGCATACCGTGGCCGTACTTGCAAACTACAATTTCAACCCGAGAATGTTATTAACTCTGACTCCCTTCCTCCTATCAAAGAAGAAATCAAACAGGTAATCTCTGAACTGAAATCTAACAGAGCAGCAGGAGAAGATGGCATTATTACAGAATTATGGAAATATGCAGATGAAGAGTCAACTGACAGTATCCACAGAATAATAACTGACATCTGGAAAACGGAAACACTACCAAGGGATTGGACTTCAGCTATCATCTACCCGTTGCACAAAAAAGGAGACAAGTTAGACTCTAACAACTATAGAGGGATCTCTCTCCTATCAGTGACTTAAAAAATATTTTCCAAAGCATTGCTTAAAAAAGTGGAGGCACAATTAGACTCCTGCACAGAAGAGTACTAAGCTGGATTTAGGAAGTCAAGGTCATGCACAGAGTAGATTCTGAACCTCAAAACTATCTTTACCTACAAAAACCTCAGCACCTCACCCTATGTAGCAATTTTCGTTGACTTCCAGAAGGCCTACGACTCGGTAGAGAGACAGTCCCTCTTTGAGACGTTAACTGAAATGGGACTAGATAAGAAGACTTTGAATCTTGTGAAGGCTACTCTAATGAACACCATGTTCAAAGTCAAATTCAGAGAGGTGTTATCAAAAAGCTTCGTGATCAGAACAGGTGTTAGACAAGGAGATGGTTTATCCTCCATCCTGTATAACTATCTGAGTGAGAAGGTCATTCGGGAATGGAAGAACATACTAGCTGACAACTCTGGATTAAAAATCAGCTACAAAAAGGACAAGTTAACAGTCACTTGCTTAGCCTTCGCAGATGACCTCACACTCTTAACTTCAAGTATGGGAGAAGCTACGTACCAGCTATTCTCCCTCTAACGCATAGCAGCTAAAGTAGGGCTGAAGATCGCTGTCAACAAAACATAATTTATTACCAACATCAGAGAAGCACCCAACTTCATTTCTTTGGGGGAAATACACAAGGCCAACTGATTCAAATATCTTGGAGATTGGATAACTCCAAATGTTAACGAGGACCTTGCAATGGAGAGTAGATGTAATAAATTAGAAAGAGCTTATCATGTTTGTGAGAACATACACAAGTCTAAATCCATCTTCTTGAATCTTAAACTTAGACATTACAACACCGTAGTAAGGCCATCTGTACAGTACGCCTCAGAATGCCTAAACATGACCCGAACTCAGAAAACTGGAACTGAAAGAGCGAAAGATACTCAGAAGGATTATGGGCCCCATTAAAGAAGAAAATTGGTACAAAATCAGGCATACCAAGGAGAGGTAAAATAAAATAAAGAGCATTACAACAGCTATGAGGAAGAGAAGACTAACGTTCTATGGTCACATAGTCAGGATGGACAGCCAGAGACTCACTTCAAGGATCTTCAACACTGCATCGAGAGGGAAAACAACAAATGGCAAATGGACATTGATCACATTGACATTTACACCCGAGATAAGTTCAGAAAGTTAATCAAGACATCTGACTCTCTCCAGTCATTAACAGCTAAATCACTGCGTCCAGGAGTAGGAGTGAAATGGACTCAAGAAAGAAAAGACACCCATAGCGCTAGAATGAAGGAATACTGGGCTAACAGGAAGAAAAACTCTTACCAGAGTTAAGAACCACGTGGTCCATCGTAGGCCTAAACGAAGAAGAAGAAGAAGGAGAAGAAGAAGAAGAATACACACAACCTCTGTGGGTGGGGGACGCAGACGAAGATTACACCCATGGTATCTTCTTCATGTCGTAAGAGGTGACTAGTGCATTCGGGATATAGCGGGTTCGAACCCCACTGTCAGCAGCTCTGCAGATGGTTTTCCGTGGTTTCCCAATTTCACACCAGGTAAATTCTGGGACTGTACCTTAATTAAGACCACGGCCGCTTCCTTCCCACTCCTAGGCCTTTCCTGTCCCATCGTTGCCATAAGACCTATCTGTGTCGGTGAGACGTAAAGCAAATAGCGAAAAAATAAAAAAGAGGCGACTAAAAGGGGCGACCAAGAGATGATGGAATTGGAACCATGACATCACTTGTGATTAGTATCACTATAGGAGGAACACCATGGTTCTGCTTTACCAGTAATGAGTACAAGTACACTGACTGACAGAGCAAATGCAACACCAAGAAGGAGAGGTTCGAAAGGGATGAAAGTTGGGGAAAAAACAGAGACGGCACGGACGAATAATTGATGTTTATTTCAAACCGATATGCAGGTTACACAATGCGCACGGCATCGACTCAGTAGGATGTAGGACCACCGCGAGCGGCGATGCACGCAGAAACACGTCGAGGTACAGAGTCAATAAGAGTGCGGATGGTGTCCTGAGGGATGGTTCTCCATTCTCTGTCAACCATTTGCCACAGTTGGTCGTCCGTACGAGGCTGGGGCAGAGTTTGTAAACGGCGTCCAATGAGATCCCACACGTGTTCGATTGGTGAGAGATCCGGAGAGTACGCTGGCCACGGAAGCATCTGTACACCTCGTAGAGCCTGTTGGGAGATGCGAGCAGTGTGTGGGCGGCCATTATCCTGCTGAAACAGAGCATTGGGCAGCCCCTGAAGGTACGGGAGTGCCACCGGCCGCAGCACATGCTGTACATAGCGGTGGGCATTTAACGTGCCTTGAATACGCACTAGAGGTGACGTGGAATCATACGCAATAGCGCCCCAAACCATGATGCCGCGTTGTCTAGCGGTAGGGCGCTCCACAGTTACTGCCGGATTTGACCTTTCTCCACGCCGACGCCACACTCGTCTGCGGTGACTATCACTGACAGAACAGAAGCGTGACTCATCGGAGAACACGACGTTCCGCCATTCCCTCATCCAAGTAGCTCTAGCACGGCACCATGCCAGGCGTGCACGTCTATGCTGTGGAGTCAATGGTAGTCTTCTGAGCGGACGCCGGGAGTGCAGGCCTCCTTCAACCAATCGACGGGAAATTGTTCTGGTCGATATTGGAACAGCCAGGGTGTCTTGCACATGCTGAAGAATGGCGGTTGACGTGGCGTGCGGGGCTGCCACCGCTTGGCGGCGGATGCGCCGATCCTCGCGTGCTGACGTCACTCGGGCTGCGCCTGGACCCCTCGCACGTGCCACATGTCCCTGCGCCAACCATCTTCGCCACAGTCGCTGCATCGTGGACACATCCCTATGGGTATCGGCTGCGATTTGACGAAGCGACCAACCTGCCCTTCTCAGCCCGATCACCATACCCCTCGTAAAGTCGTCTGTCTGCTGGAAATGCCTCCGTTGACGGCGGCCTGGCATTCTTAGCTATACACGTGTCCTGTGGCACACGACAACACGTTCTACAATGACTGTCGGCTGAGAAATCACGGTACGAAGTGGGTCATTCGCCATCGCCGTGTCCCATTTATCGTTCGCTACGTGCGCAGCACAGTGGCGCATTTCACATCATGAGCATACCTCAGTGACGTCAGTCTACCCTGCAATTGGCATAAAGTTCTGACCACTCCTTCTTAGTGTTGCATTTGCTCTGTCAGTCAGTGTATGAGGTGCCGGTGACCTGGATTTTGGACCATTTTGGAGAACAAGTATCATCTGAGAAAATAAGGCACTGTGTATTGGATCAACTTATTGTTTTGGATTCATGGTCATTTCTTTAAGCTCATTCGTTTTAGAATTTTGTCAGTGGACTTATTTTTTGTTTTAATTACCATATCATTTCATTGCACATCGTACCATTAAGGGCCGATGACCTAGCTGTTTGGCCCTTTAAAAACAATCATCCTCGTCATCATTATCATCATCACCATCATCATCATCATCATCATCAAAAATACATATTAATAGCAAACACAATTATAAAATTCACGTAAAGTCTTAATAGTGGCACATTAATTTGTAATTGTGTGTGATTTTTATGTGTGTTTTTACTTTTTCCAAGTGATAAAATAGTTCCAATTTTAGATGAAGATGGCCACGAAAGGGCCGAAACATATCCTAGATGAAGATGATTTTTAATATAATCATTATCATAAGTATTGAATTGGTGGAACTGTATCTTCTTATAAATAAAGCTGTTCCTGTCTGTTTGTCTGTTTGTTTGTTTGTTTGTTTGTTTGTTTGTTTGTTTGTTTGTTCCACCATCACGTCGAAACGGCTGGATAGATCTCAACCAAACTTCATATTTAGAGTATACTCACCCCGGGGAAGGTTTTGATATGCATATCATTTTGAAATCTTTGAAAAGACGGTGGTTTTATAGGAAAACCACAACGGTTTTATACTATTATAGGCAAAATATCGAATTTGTCGTATAAGGACGAGACAAAGCTCAATTTAATCCTCTTGACGCAAAGAACAAAACTCGATAAGCCCTACGGGCCCGAAAACCAACTTTTAAGGCCCTAAAACCAACCGTTACGGAGATATTGGCACCACACTACCCCTGCTCTAGGAATCGGATAAAGAAATGAACTGCCGTAACCATGGCAACGTCAGCTCCAGGATTCTAGAGCAGTGAGATTATGTATGTACGTTTGGGCATAGCTGCCAACCAAAATTGGTACAAATAAGACTTAATATCTGGAAAAAATATACTGTTGTGTAAGGCACTCATAGGACTCCCTTGGGCGGGGATGGAAAGGGGGTGTAGTACGAGTATACAAATCTTACTATATATAGAAATGGAAGTGTGTGTGTAAATGACACATCTCCTCCTAAACCACTGGAGCAATTTCAACCAAACTTGGTACACGTATTACTTACTATTGGGAGACGATCACTGGGCGGGGGGGGGGGGTAAGCCATCCCTAGCGCCCTTAAGGGAGTGGGTCAAGGGGGGGGGGTAGTTAGAATAATAATCGAGAATAGTGTCAAATTCATAGTTTTCGGGGTCGCTGAGTTGAAAATAATACTCTAGAATTTTTTAAAGTCCAGCCCCCTTTTAGGTGGGGAGCCAAGGGGGGGTGGGGTGAGATATAGAAATAATTAAAAACAGTTTCGAATCCATAGATTTCAGGGTCTCTAAGATGAATAGTATTACTTCGGATTTTTTGCAAGTTCAAGTGGTGAGCGAAGGGGGTGAGATATAAAATTAATCGAAAAACTACATATAAAATGTTATCTTCTTCTTCTTACTATATATAAAAAATGATGTATGTGTGTGCGTGGGTGTGTGGGTGGAGTAAATGACACATCTCCTCCTAAACCACTGGAGCAATTTCACCAAACTTGGTACACTTATCAATTAGTATCAGGAGACAAACCGCGTGAGGGTAAGACACCCCTAGCACCCTTATGGGCAGGGGGCGAGGGGGGTGGTATAAAAATAATCTAGAATATTATCGAATCCATAGTTTTCGTGATAGCTGAAATAATTAGTGACACTCCGAATTTTTTAAAATTCATGTTCAGCCCCCTTTGGGGTGTGGGTGAGGGGGAGTGAGATATAAATATAATCGAAAACAGTGTCAAATCTACAGTTTTCAGGGTCACTGAGATGAATGGTGACAATCCAGATTTTATATCTCTTAGTGCTGGAGGGCGGGAGGGGGACAGTCTCATTGACAGTTGAAATCCTGTACACCGTATCTATAGTGCGACGGCTAAATACATATAGTTATCACTTATTAATTTTTGACAGGATCAAATACTTCCCAGTCGACTCGAGCTTCCATAAGGACTAAGTTTTACTCGAAAATTAAATAATCTAAAATCAAACACATCTAAATAATTTTAAAACTACATAATAGATCATAACATATTAATCTGCAAATCAAAAAGGAATTCTATAAAAATTCACATCACACATAACTAACTGGTAATGCAAATCTTAAAGGTAAATATTCAGAAACTATCGGGGCAACGCCGGGTACTACAGCTAGTAATACAATATTATTTTTACGAATTTAGTTCATCATCACTATTCCTATTTATCTACATACTAACCTTCCCACTGCCGACTGCCCGACACTCCAGACTCAACCTGCCAGTCCCTCAGACTGAACCAGGCCAGGTCGCCGAGCTCACCTTGGTCATCACACGCCACGACTTGGGTAGGCCTAAACATCAATGTAGGCCGCTACCGGCCTTCTGAGGAGATACGAATTTATTTTTATACTTTCTGGACACAAGAGAACGACTGCTAGGAACGTAACAGACTTTCAGATTATCAACCTAAATTTAATACAGTAAATAAGGAACAGTCTGCCTCCGTGTTCTAGTGGTTAGTGGGATTAACGAAATTTGAAGTGGTATGCGGACTGGAATGGAGTCCACTTAATCTGCGGAGGTCAGTTGAGCAGGAGTATCGATTCCCGCCTCAGCCATCCTCGAAGTGGTTTATCGTGGTCTTCCACATCTCCAGGAAAATTCGAGATGGTACCTAAGTTAAGGCCAAGGACGCTTCCTTCCCTCTTCCTTGCCTATCCTTTCCAATCTTTCCATCCCCACAACGGCCCTGTTCAACATAGCAGGTGAAGCCGCCTAGGCGAGGTACTGGTCTTCGTCCCCCGTTGGATCTCCGACCAAATGTCACACTCCAGGGCACTGCCCTTGAGGTGGTAGAGGTGGGATCCCTCGCTGAGTCCGAGGGAAAACAAACCCCCAGAGGGTAAAAGGATTAAAGAAAATAAATAAATAAATAAATAAATAAATAAATAAATAAATAAATAAATAAATAAATAAATAAATAAATAAATAAATAAATAAATAAATAAATAAAGAACAACAGATTTAATACACCAGAAAGTTGCGAGTCCATTGTCATCTATACCTATGTAGCGTAAGTAGGACATTTTTTGTAAACTGATACATCATAATCTACCTAAATTATGGTCGAAGTAGCAAGCGATATAGCAAGCGATATGCGTCACTACATCACGTCTGAACTCTGTCTAGCTCACCTGGTAGTCATCTTGCTCGGTCACGTGTTGGTGCTGTACACGTGAGAGATGCAAGCTGAGCCGAGCTCCAGATATGCGTGATCAGAACTGAGGACAGGACGTGCATACACTGTAGTACGTAATACACCTCATTAACATGTATCACACCACAAACATGGATATAGATGTCATACTGTTGTTTCTGGCAGTATTTATCTGGAACACAGTATCGTACTGGAGTTAAACAAGCTTCCTCCGTTGATCACTGGTAGAGCATCGGCCTCCAGATCCCAAGATAACGGGGTGAAACCAGGCAGAGGTAAACGGATTTCTGAAGGACGAGAAGAAGTCTTTTTGACACTCCATATTGTACGATGTCGGCAAGTAAAATATCTGTGGTGACACTTTTGGTATTTACCCATCAAAATCAATCACAATTATGACATAAAACGCACGAAACATATAAGGCTTACTCTGCCATCTGATAAATTCAAACTGTCAAAACTGATTGTGTAAAATAAAATGTCTACACACGGTAGCTACGCATAATAATAATAATAATAATAATAATAATAATAATAATAATAATAATAATAATAATAATAATAATAATAATAATAATAATAATAATAATAATAATAATGCCTATCACAGGCTTCTTGTTGGTTTTTTGGCGCAACTTCTGATTCTGCTAATAAAAATGAGAGGGTGGGTTCGTATTTAGTCCAGAATCCTCTCGAACAATCCCCTCGGGTATATAAGCTGAGGATTTTCTGGCTACCTTGTCTCATTGATCGTCGAAGTTCTGAGTGTATGTGTTAAGACAGGAGGCGGGGTGCCTCATTCTCCGGCAGGCAGAACACCAGCCCAGGTAATGGCCACCAATTTTCTATCTTTGTGGCTTCCTCCGCAAACTTATCGGGGGGGGGGGGGGGTTCTAAACTTTAACTATGTAACCATCTCATTCTGAAATGTAGTAGTCTTCTTTCTAATGTAAACTTCATAAAAGTATTTAACTGTAAATCGGGAATAGAGAGTGTATTACCCTCTCGAGTTCCCCTTCAATTTATCGTGAGGTGACTACGATTTTTTAACTGTTTCTCTTTTCCGTAAAGCATTAATTAACCTTCATTCGAGTCACCTCAGTAGCTTGGGATTATCCCCGGTATCATCGGGCTGAGAGTCCAATTAGGGTTTTATACTAAATTGTCTAGGAGCGCAAGTGTACGCCTCCATTCAGTTTGTATTCGGGCCATTAATTTAACCTGTTCTTTTTCCACGAAGGCCCAGTAGGTTGGGTAATAGTTACCCCTGTGAAAAAAAATTAAATTTTAAATTGTGCCTAGAGAGGCCAGGGTTTGTAAGGTTTTATGCAATGTTGCCTTAAGCGGGCTGTAAGAAATTGGTTAATGTTGGAGACCATGTAAGCTCTTTTCTAAGTTTACTGTTATATTGAGGGGTGCCTTTGGAAGGACGTAAATTGTTACTGTTGGAGCTGAGTGCTCGTGAACACCGTGTATTGGGAGATATCTCTTCTTATCTGACTAAGGCAAAATTTGCGAATGGTAAAATTGGAGCTTGAAGCTCAAGACTTGTAAATTACCTATCCTTGGGTTTTCGATTTTGTATCTCTATGGCTGTTTTGTACCTGATTACCAGTACCTGAAAATATTGTTTGTTAAGTCTGTGATTCTAAAAGAAATATAACCTTTATTTAAAGTTTTAATTTAATTTTTGATAAATTCGTAGATAGACCCATTCAGGCATCCTGGAGGCCTGGGTTCGATTTCCAGCTCTGCCACGAAATTTGAAACGTGGTACGAGGACTGGAAGTAGGTCCACTCAGCCTTAGGAGCCTCAGCAGGTCAACTGAGTAGTGGGGGCTTCGAATCCCTCCTCAGGCATCCTCGAAGTATTTATCCCTGGTTTCCCACTTCTCTTTTTTTTTTTGCTAGTTGTTTTACGTCGCACCGACACAGATAGGTCTTACGGCGACGATGGGACAGGAAAGGGCTAGGAGTGGGAAGCAAGCGGCCGTGGCCTTAATTAAGGTACAGCCCCAGCCTTTGCCTAGTGTGAAAATGGGAAACCACGGAAAACCATTTTCAGGGCTGCCGACAGTGGGGTTCGAACCTACTATCTCCCGAATACCGGATACTGGCCGCACTTAAGCGACTGCAGCTATCGAGCTCGGTATTTCCCACTTCTCCTCCAGACAAATGTCGGGATGGTACCTAACTTAAGGCCACGCCCGCTTCTTTCCTTCTTCCTTGTCTACCCCTTCCGATCTTCCCATTCCTCCACAAAGTCGCTGTTCAGCATAGCAGGTGAAGCCACTTGGGCGAAGTACTAGTTCCCCAGTTGTATACCCCCGATCCAAAGTTTCACGCTCTAGAACACTGCCCTTGAGGCGGTAGACGTTAGATCCCTCGATGAGTCAGTGGGGGGAAACCAACCCTGGGCGGTACACGAATTAAGAAAGAATGCAAGAAAGAAAGAAAAGAAAAAAGAAGTAATTATTCCTTGTTGGTGAGACCTAGTGTTTACAGCGTCTTCCGATTGTCCTTTTTTGATGCAGTTTTCCGCACCTCCCCAGTCCTGGGTGTAGTATAAGCAGTAGTGCCGGTTGCTGTGTGGGTCAGTCGGTTATGACTCTACCTTTCTGAGTGCAACGTAGAAGGTTCGATCCTGGCTCACTCCGGTGGTATTTGGAGGTGCTCAAATACGTCATTCCCGTATCAGTAGATTTAGTGGCACGTAAAAAACTCCTGAGGGATAAACTTCCGGCACCTTAGCGTCTCTGAAAACCGTAAAAGTAGTTTGTGAGATGTTGAAACAAAAATATAATAATAATAATAATAATAATAATAATAATAATAATAATAATAATAATAATAATAATAATAATAATAATAATAATAATAATAATAATAATAATAATAATAATAAATCGTAGTATCTGTTACTTTCACAGATCTGTCTCTGTCTTATCCTTGGCTTTGACAATATAAAACTGACTGAGGTATGAGTGATGCTAGTAATACCATTCCTTATGCAGCCAGTCCCTGTTATGAATGATGCGAAAATGTCGCTCATAGGGTCGGTAGGTGCGTGCATTTCAGTGGGTTCGGCAGACTGATATGTGATAGCAACTGATAGATCGGCGAAGAAAGCAACGGAAAACACCTCACTCCTCATTTCCCTCGAATGCACTTTCAGCGACGTGTGGGGCAGCTGGTGGTGGAGTTGTTGAAGATCAAACCACCTTTTGGTTGAATAATGAGCATTTAAAATATACTCGCTAAAAGTTCCTTTGTTAATTTTTGTTTTGATTTCGTTTGTTCTTTGAACAAACTGACTAAAATATAAAAGGAAGGATGATGGAAAAATAACCATGAAATCAAAAAAATCAGTTTTTTTTTTGCTATTTGCTTTACGTCGCACCGACACAGATAGGTCTTATGGCGACGATGGGATGGGAAAGGCCTAGGAGTTGGAAGGAAGCGGCCTTAATTAAGGTACAGCCCCAGCATTTGCCTGGTGTGAAAATGGGAAACCACGGAAAACCATCTTCAGGGCTGCCGACAGTGGGGCTCGAACCCACGATCTCCCGGATGCAAGCTCACAGCCGCGCGCCTCTACACGCACGGCCAACTCGCCCGGTAAAAAAAAATCAGTGGATTCAATTCACAGTGCCTTCTTTTCTGAGATGATGCTTGTTATAAAAAGGGGTAAAAATCCTCGTAACTGGCCCCTCATAGTAGCACTAATCACAGGTAATGCAGACCCATGGTATGTCACACATAACGGCACCACTCGCAATACAGACCAATGGCATTCCTCATGTAAGGCACCACTCGTCAGCAACGGCGACCCGTGGTGTTCCCCACTTAGTGGGATTAATCACAGGCGTCGGTATTCCCGTGGTGTTCCTCACATAGCGGAACTAATCATAGGCAATGCAAACCCACGTAGTATCGTACATTATAGTACCACTCACAGGCACATAGAACCATGGTGTTCCTCAGATAATGATGGTACTACTCTCAGGCAACACAGACCCACGGTGTTCCTCACATATTGATACTAATCAGAGGCAACGTAGACCAGTGGTATTCTTCATATAATGGTACTACTCATAGGTAATATGACACATTCTAAACATAAGGGAACCGTCAAATTCCAGCGCAGTGTACGGCAACTTTTCTCACATGGACATTAATCCGTGAAGTCGAAGCTCGCCCCCACCCCGCCTCGGTAGGATACACACGATGGTACTAACCAGAGGCGACGCCCAAACCCGTGGTTTTCCTCACATAAGGGTACTACTCCCGGGTAACGTCCACCCACCCCACAGTGTTTCTCACGTAATGGTACTAATCACAACTAGTCTCATGGCTCTAATTTCAACATTTTTGGTCGCCCCTTTTAGTCGCCTCTTACGACAGGCAGGGCAAACCATGGGTGTATTCTGCGTCCCCCACCCACAGGAGGTTATCTTTGTTTCATATGACAGGTGTAAGTTTGTAATTTAATACTGATAATCACTAGGAAGCTGCACATTTTAATCCTGCCTACAACATGCAGCCAATTCTAATTATGTGGAAAATGGGAAGAAAATTGTAGTGCCTGCACCTCATGGAATCAATTAGGACATGTACCTGGTTACTAGCCAGTAATCAAAACCGGCACTAGGGAATTAGTTCGGATACATCCACTTTTGCCTGCTGCCATTTCTTGATGGATACAGTACTTTTGTATCCATCTCTTGGCACAGGCCAGAGTAAAGTGTAGCTTTCACCGAAGTCCCAGTCTCATCCATGGCTGTGACAATATGGAAGCTTCTGGGGTATGGGTGGTGCTGAGTATTGACATTCAGAGCACAACTAGTGCATCTGAGTGTTATGAAAGGTGTTGCTCATAGGGTCAGTCGTGCTGCAATAGCACTTTCTGACCCAGTGAGGAAAGCAATGGCAAACTACCTCACTCCTCAACTTGCCTAGTACGCCTCATTTTTGTGCTGCCATTGGTTTTTGCGGTTTCCTTATAACCGCATAACCTTTGGTTGTGCTACTTGAGGATCCAACCAGCCTCTGGGCTGATGACCTAACAGACAGACACATCCACTTAACTATCGTTCAACTTAAATAGTATGTTTTTAGAAATTCTTGCTAGTCTTTCTCCTCGATATGTAAAGAAACAAACATACAAAAACTGAACTAAACCTACTTTATACTTTCATACATCAAACCCGAGATAATGTTGGTTTACTTCCCAACTTCTCTTCTCGAAAGGAATTAGAGACAATACATTACGTAAGGAATGAATACAAAATTAGCTTTAGTACGCTCCGCGCTGAAATGCAGAACCTCGCCGTAAAAGATGAACGATAGCCTTGTTTATTCACAAGTTCGCAGGAACCGCACATTTATTCTGCGCAGAGAATGGCTCACTACCATTAAGATGGAGCCTTCTCATTGGTATGCGGAGAATGAGGAATGTGTGAACCACCTGTGAATTCAAGATTTCAATTTTCCTGCCGGTAGCCTAACTTAAAGGAAGATTTTTAGTCTGCAGATTCGAGTTCATTGACGATGTTGCTCTGTCATGAAAAAGCCAAAGACATCTCGGTCATCAATCCCTGGTACGTAAAGTGGTCCTAATATACGAGTATTTTATGGATGTATTGTACATGCTACTGTGAATGTCGGTAATAATACGTAAGTAAAATACAATCTGGACCCTGAAAGAGACATCAGACGCCGTACTGAGATTTTAAGATCATCTTTCCAAAAGATGAGGTCATTAATTTGTGATGAATCTAAACCTCACACTCAGGCAAAGGTGTTGAGATGTTACGCCTGGTCAAGGTTACTTTATGGAGTAGAGACATGAACTAAAGCTTCCTCCATGAACTGATTAGAGGTCTTTGAAATGTGGTTACATAGGAGAATGCTCAGAACAGAGTGACCAGATATTATAACCAATAATGAAGTGTTAAGGAGACCTAGAGCTGAGCTTGTACTGGCAGACATCATCAAAGCCAAGAAAACAGCTTATTCAGGCCATGTTCTACGAGGTAGAAAGTACGAGCTTCTACACCTTATATTACAAGGAAAAATAGAAGATAAGTGAGGAGGTGGTAGACCACCGAGGTCATGGCTCCAAAACATCAAAGTCTGGACAATAGCGAACAACTCTTCAAGTTGGATAAAGAAAGGGGTGCTTTCTCCAGAGTGATCGCCAGCGTCTGGGGGACCGGGTATGACACTTGCAGAAGAGGAATAACAATGAGGAAAAACAAAGTGAACAATATACTTCTTTCGTTTGGTTGATGTTGGAATTTCTACGAAGAAGGTTGATTTTTCCCAACTGTCACCGGAGAACGTTGACAGCCTCAAGTATCTCTGAATGTGTTAGATGAAAGAAATGCACGTAGTATCTAGTATCTAGTATTACACAAAAGGTTATCGCACGTGACTATTTAATAATAATTCATCTAATGTATTGAATATAGCCTTATTGACACGTATAAATGTTACGACAATGACTGTTGGTACAAACAGGTGGATATAATGGCAGAGGACCACCCTTATTAAGGAGACAAAGGCTAAGTTAGGGATGAAATCGATGGGTGAGGTGTGCGTATGATCTAGTTTCGGTGATGGGATCATCTAAGACAGACTGAGGAGAAAATGATACCGAGGAAAATTATTGTCTTGATCCTAGACGCTGAGAGACTCAAAGGGTGGCCGAGATGTCGATGGATAGTCTTAATTTTTAATGATGATAAGATAAGTGGTGTCGAATTAACCCAGGTCACGGGGGCTCGTAGCAAATAGAGGATTGTGGGGGCAATTAATAAACAGGGGCTTGCAAACTGAAGGGTTAGAAGCATAACAGTCTTTCAATCAACCCTGGTGCAACCCTTGTAAGACAGACCCTCCAACTAGAGTGCGCGGCATCTGCCGTGTACGGGAACTGTGTGCCCTGTGATGGAGGATAGTTCTGTGTGTGTTGTGCGAGTTGCAGGAATGTTGAGGACAGTACAAACACCCAGTCCCCGAGCCAGTGGAAATATCCATTTAAGGTTAAAACCGCCGAATCGGCAGGAAATCGATCCTGGGGCCCTCTGAACCGAAGGCAACTATGCTGACCATTCAGCCAAGGAGCCGTACATAACAGTCTATAATGCACATGAACGTCTAGGATGACCCAAAAGTCCGCACTTGACAAGGTAATACTTCACGGAATGTTAGAGGTAGAGAAGTTATAATTAGCACACATGATTGGCATGGCACAGAGTTTTATTGACACCAAAATACATTACAGAAAATGACCATCAGATGGCGCTGGACAGCAACACGTCAGGTACAAATGGCCACACATGCTTGGCATGACATGGGGTTTTATTGACACCAACAACGAGCACACAAACAGGACAGCAGATGGCGCTGGACAGCAACACGTCAGGTGCAAATGGTCACATCTGCTTAGGCACGACATGAGGTTTCACTGACACCAACAACGAGTGCACAAACATGCCAAAAGATGGCGCTGGACAGCAACACGTCAGGTGCAAATGGCCACATCTGCTTAGGCACGACATGAGGTTTCACTGACAACAATGAGTGCACAAACATGCCAAAAGATGGCGCTGGACAGCAACACGTCAGGTGCAAATGGCCACAACTGCTTGGCACGACATGAGGTTTTATTGATACCAACAACGAGTGCACAAACAGGACAGCAGATGGCGCTGGACAGCAACACGTCAGTGATGCTGCATGAGACCCGTGTACGGTATGAAATGAGCTGTCGTGAGAGAGTGCGTCAGATGCGCCTGTAATCGCGGCATGCCATGCTTGGCCTCCCCGGTCACCCGACCTCAATCTGTGTGATTATTTGTCGTAGGTTGACCTGAAGTCTACCGCGATTGTCCGACTTCATTATAGATGATAAAAGACAATATCTGATGGCAATTTCTCACCATACGTACGAATATTCTGTACAGTGCTGTTCACAACATTGCTCCTCGACTATATGCATTGTTGATGAACGACGGCCGACATGCTGAACATGTGTTATAAAGAACATCGTCTTTGCTAAAACTCGAATGTTATTCTAATTATTACTTGTGTATCATATTAAGTGCCATCTGTTGTTCATTTTGTGTATTTTATTTTGGTGTCAATGAAATCCCATTTCACGCCACTCATGTGTGTCAGTTATCACCTCTCCATCTCCGATATTCCGTGAAGTATTGCCTCGCCAAATGTTAACGGAATTTTGCGTCACTCTGTATACAATGTAAAAGAAAACGCCTATTCATGACAAACAATCGAACTGTTGAAACTTGGAACTGAAAATTTAATAATATCCCAAGTATTAACGAGCAGTTAACCTGGGTAGTTCACCAAGCACCAGCACACAAGGAAGTCTCAAAAGTCTGTGGTCACTCGGCCGCTTCCCGTTGTTTGTGAATACGTCCTGCAAAGTGTAGGCTATGCCAATTTGAAATGTTGAACGAGACAAAAATAGGGAAAATTTACAAAATATAAACCGCACCCAGTAGAGACGAGTTGTTTATCTGTAAATTATAAGTGTGAGGCATGGGGTAGAATAGCGACTTGTCACCTTGCAAGTTCCTCTTGGGCAAGCAGAAAACGAAGTCATTGGCGCTGTCATGCAACTAAGCCACATCTCAGGACGCTTACGACGAACTGGATCGCGCATATGATCCCCTTTTTAGTTGTTCGTGTTTACAATTTCTCTTTGTGGAATTAAGTCAATGTGCACAGTTTCTCAATGAGTAAAAAATGTTCAAGCAGCTTTTATCCTTCGACCTACCTTTTCACGGCTTATACCCGTCGTGGTGATAGGGGCGATTTCATCTTCATCTCGCCTATTTTCGGCAGAACTTAAAATTTTCCCGTTGTTCAAACTGTACCATTCTCAAGTTCCGCCGCACATATTCAATTTCCCTCCACTAAAAAGACCATAGTTCTGATATCCTGTATGCACACAACCAGTGTTGCCAACAGCGTAATAGGATTACCCACCAAACGCCTGCTTGGAATCCAGTAGAAACCACCAAACCCCTCTCCTTTAGCTTCTTAAGCTTTGTTGAATTACAAAAACAGTATATTATCACCAGAAGTATATTCTTGCATTTCAAAGGTTAAAAGTATTCGAAATATATTTCAATGTGAACTTACTTAATAGTCCGGGATCATTGATGGCCGGCCCCGGGTTCGATCCCAGCCAGGTCAGGGATTTTTACCTGGATCTGAGGGCTGGTTCGAGGTCCACTCAGACTATGTGATTACGATTGAGGAGCTCTCTGACGGTCAGATGGCGGCCACGGTCTAGAAAGTCAAGAATAACGGGTTGAGCAGCGGTCGCTTTGTAGGCCAAGGCCCTGTCGGGTTGTTGCGCCATGGGGTTTGGTTTTGGGATCATTGATGTGTTTTCTAAAACGTCGAAAGAAGGCACAGAGGAAGAAGCAGGAGTAGAAACAGGTGTCGGATATATTTTCACAGTTCCTATTTATTGTAATACTTCGTTTGGTAGCTCAAACAACAGCATTGTTTGTGTCTTCTCAGTCCTGCCCGAATAAATAAAACAAATTAGTCACTTCGGGTCGCATTCTAATTTCGGCTTTAGTTTTAATAATACTGTACTGACTAAACAATTTCTCCAGTTCCGCATTTGACCACCCCGAAACTAGGCGCGGCACTGCAAATTTTCCCAGCTCTCGAAGTAGATTAGTGTTACTTGCATCGCAGTATTTCATCAGAAATTAATGGTGTCCCTGGTTTGAGACCATTTTACAAAGGGCACATTTTCCCAATCGATATATTAATCTATGCGCTAGCGTCCAAATTACATGATTCAAGAAGCGGAATCATATACTCTAACATTCTTTAAATGTATTTGACACTTGAAGAAGTGACACTTCACTCTGAAATCAAGAAAGAAAGAAAGAAAGAAAGAAAGAAAGAAAGAAAAAGAGAGAGACGCACTGAAGCGTGCCTTGCTTCCGTATTTTTAAGGAAATCCTTTATATCTCAGCTCCACCTAGATTTCAGGTCTTCCCTGGCTTGCCTTTTGATGACATCACGACCGTTAGCGTTAAGGATTTAAATTTTAGCTATTACATCATACTGCAAAAACCTGTATTTGAAGAAACCACTAAAATATCCACTGACAAAACCATGAAATAAACTAGATTCCCCACTGCCCACCATGTGTTTAAATTTTCTCACTAACGAAGAGTAAAACACCCTAGATTTAGTAAGAAAACCACCGTGATGACAAAACTGCACACAACTGCCTCTTACTGAGACGGAACCATCCTGTAGTGCAACCTAACCATTGTAGTGCACCACAGCGACATTAGGTGGCCAGTCCACGAACTTAATGTCTGTACTACGTATTTCTTGTAATAATAATGTTATTGTGTTAACGTCCCACTAACTACTAACGCCGAGGTGCCATAATTATGTCCCGCAAGAGTTTTAAGGTTCGAGTAAATCTACCGACACGAGGCTGGCGTATTTGAGCACCTTCAAATACCACCGAACTGAGCCAGGACTGAATCTGTCACGTTGATGTTAGAAGGCTAGCTGCTCAACCGTCTGCGATACTCATCCCGGCGTATTTCATGTTTTAATAGTTAATTTATATTTGTCCAACAAGCACTTTGCTAATAAACTTACGCATCTGTATCGTTTCAGGAAAATGGCAAACACCATTTAGGGTTATTTATAACGATGTGCTATTTAAACTCGCTCTGAAAGCATAGCGGTTCACCGTGCAATAACTAACTCTCCCATTTCGATCTTGCTTGTGGTCGGAGACAATAATAAATTTCAATCGGCAAGGCGAGTTGGCTGTGCGGTAAGTGGCGCGCAGCTGTAAGCTTGCATCTGGGAAATAGTTGGTTCGAGCCCCACTGTCCGCAATCCTGAAAATGTTTTACCGTGGTTTCTCATTTTTACACCAGGGAAATGCTGAGTCTGTGCCTTAATAAAGGCCACGAACGAATCCTTCCCACTCCCAGGCCTTTCCCATCCTGTCGTCGCCATAAAGACTTATCTGTGTCGGTGCGTCCTGAAGCAGATGGTAAAAAAACAAATTCAATCGATCCCTTCTTTATTTCAGAAAGTGTCCTTCAGAGTTACAAGTATTTATTGTACCTCAGGAGTTAACTAATTTAACTCAAGACCTTTATGTACATACTCAATTTTCAAACTTTAATTCTCAGACATTCTACTAATATTCATTTAACGTCTGTTGTCTGCGAAAGTGCGATAAGCCAGACTACGGTTAGGTACACGAGGGTGAAGCACAGTGAGTCACGAGGGGAGTAGGATGTGAAGCGCGTATAAATTATCATCTTCGTTAAAATGTACGTCATATTTCTGTTCGCAACTTGCGGCGCATTAGTTGAGCTGGGACCACTGCCGTCTAGTTTAATTCGCCGCAAGTGGTAGACAACCCGCCGACAGGACTGTTTGAAAGGTTGCCTACATTGCGCAGTGCGGCTCGTCTCCCACTACGAGACGAATGTTTAAAACACGGAAACTTGCTTCACAATAAATTAAAAAGAGCGTTGACTTTAAATTAATCCCACTGATCTCATCAGAGTTCACGGACTACCAGTTTAGCCGCGGCTATGTGATGCCGTACACTCATCGTAACAAACTGAGGGGATGAATATTAACAGTACTAAAACGTTATTTATCGTGCCTGGGAGTAAAAGTCATGTTATATCGTGTCCTCATAGTACAAGTCACTGATTTTATTTTCAACAGTTAGCAAAAGAAACTAATTATTAAAATGGAAGAACAATTTTCTGAAATATTTTGGCGTAGACTTATTCATTCTATACCCTCTGCAATTAACACTGTGTCTGTTTTTAAAACTTCAAAACCTATGTCTTGAAATGGAGCTGCTTTTGACTTACAGAAACCGGGTTCTGAAAATGACGGAATTTTGTATTTTCAGTTTATTATGAAATAAAATACTAAAGCTTTTCCCCTTTAAAATGACATACTAGGTAGTTCAACCACAATTATTAAAAAGTATGTTTTAAGAAATGTGCTGTAGTGTACAATATGTGCAACCACATACAATTTCCGTGTTGAGTGAAAACACCGTTATTTAAATTTCCCGGTCTCTCCAGAGACAATACATTAGTATGTAGGGCATATTTATTGTGTTGGCGTCTTGATTTGACAAGGTTTTGTCTGCATTGCTGTGTTCTTTGGATATCGTTGTTTACACTGAGTCATTTGGTGGTTAGTTCAAGATTTGTATTGCATTCTTTCTATTGTGTAACTGGGACTTAGCGAACATGCCTCGATTTAGTAATAGAGTTTATAAGACGGGAAAGCCTCCTTGGAGGTACACTAGTGGATATGAGACAATTTCTTAAATCATAGGAAATGATTGTGAAAATGTTGAGGTTATACATGAAGTGATATCAACTCCTGTCTCCAGGAGAAGCAAGAATTTGCATGGATCAAATGAAAAATACTCCAATTCATTGGACCATTGTATTGATGATAATGAGAACGAATTAATATTTCACTGCTTTATAGGTGATGGATAATTCATTATTGTGTAATGATTGTTGCAAAATGACCTATTTCAGAAAGTGTCAAGCGACACAAAGGATTTAAAAATAAAAATGAGAGGGTGAATTTTGTAATTTGTACCAGAGTTTCAAAGACGTGTTCGTGGATATTTAAACTCTTCATTTTGGAGTGTATGGTGCTATTGCTACATAAAAGAAAGGTAACATTATAAAGTCTGATGTGCTGAAGAAGATGGGAGTGATGTCTGGAAAGTACATGGTCACTGCTACAATGTCGATACACATTGAGAGAAAAGGGAGTGCTGAAAAGAAAGAAAAGAGTGTGAGAAGCAAGACAGACATAGAATGAATGGTGTAAAAAGAAGGCTAGACGAGGAAATGTCTTCTGGCGGTGAAAACCCCTCTTACGGTGCCAGTTAAGCATTGAACCTCGTTTTCCAGAAGTTTACTTTTTGCCATATAAGGGAATTTTTCACCTAAACTATTACAGATACAGAACTAAAATTTTGCCAATATACACGTTCTGTCACAGCCCTTTTGCCCTACTTAACTGATGAATGGTTTCATGTCAAAGATACTAGGAATGTCAAAATGTGGCAATTAATTTCAGTAACACTATAATTAATATCCTCCCAGAAAATAGCAATACATTACAATACGTAAGGAACATGATGGTAAATAAATGTAATATGCTACTGTAAATGTTTTAGCATTCTGGTGTTAATAGTTTAGAAGAGAACGCTCCTTACATTTAACATTGGGGGTATAGGACGGTCCGGGTCCTTTATGCTTTGGCACGAAAGATAAATTCACTTTATTAAACACCTGTCAAAAAACAATGTTTAAAGGAAGAGAGAAGAGAACAAAATAATTTTATAAAGTATGAGGGAGGAGAAATGTGATCCATTCGTGAAATAAGTTTTGTGGGAATGTGAAGAAGCCCTGCGGGTCAACATAACGTGAAATACGCAAGAAGACAGCTGGAGAGACCCCCAGGGATTCTCTGGATATTCCGAGCTGAGATCTATTTCTGTGCGCGCCGCTCTAAAGACTAATCAGACGGGGTGGTCTCCCTTTACGCCGAGCAGACCCAGTTGGGAGGAAAGTTTGCTATATAACAGAAATTACTTCTCCATTCAGGTCCGCAGTCAAGTTTGTTAGCAAGGAATACAGAGGTCTAAGGAAGAATACCTGCAATTTGCTGACTTTCAAGTTTGGATGAAATCACAGATGTGTCGGATCACATCTCCTCAATGATTCTGTGGAGAGACTGAGTTAAGTCAATTGGACAGATTCTTTGAAAGAAATATCCTACAGTTTACTTAAGAAAAGAAACCATCAATTAAACTGCTGCACTGTGGTCTATAAAACATGCTCTAAAACTAGTTTACATCGAATAGAGTCTAGTGATAATAATAATAATTATTATTTTTTTGCTTACTGGATAGTTATTCACCTAAGTGTTGTAAATGTAAAGGTCGCAGTGGTATACTGGTCGATGGATCAATCCTCTGTATCAGCAAGGAGTTCAAATTTCTCCGTTAACACTCCAGCTGCTCTGGTTAACTCAGCTGGCACTAAATCATGCTCTCGATGGATATATGGAAAGGTTTTTGGTGAATAAAAGCTGGAAATTGCAAGTTACATATCACTCATCTCAGGCAATAACAAGAAAAGTCAAAAAATTAAAGTTCTCAGGGGAAGCAATATTTTGCTTTTAAACAATACCAAATCACCGATTCACCAATTGTTGTCAAACCATTCTGCGTTTTATGAAACAGCTTTTCAAATATTGGTTTTGGATGGATTTTGTTTAATTCAAAAAACAATGAAGTATCTGCTTTGGATGTTGAATGAAAAAGAATTGTCCTATAAAGGCCAGGCATTATTTCCTTATTTGGACTAGTAAAAACCAAAGCGTGAAGAAATAAGGCTGGGAAATCTTCGCGAGGCTCTGTAATCGACGCAAGGTAGATACTTGCATTCACGATGTACGTCAGCACGGATTTTATATAATATAGCGATTTTTGCAGGAACAACAACGTTACGATATAAGTAAATCTATCTGCGAATTTCGGATACTGATACAGTTCGTGTGAGATCTTCGTTTCACTTAACAGGTCAACCACTGACAGGTGTACAGACCTAGAGCAGTAAATAAACAACAACCACAACAACAACAACCACTACCACTACTAAACAAGTTTTCATTCCTCCCCTTAAAGGTGAAGGTGGGCCTCCTAGATGGCGACGCCTCTCTCAGGCCAGGAGATTTGTGTCCAAGAACGAGATGTGCGGAGATGGTGGCCGTGGCCTATACAAGTAACTGTGACTAGGCATTCAGCTCTGTGCCGGAGAATCGAAAACCATGGAAAGCCATTCTCAGGACAGCCGACGGTGGGGACCAACCATTTTTAGTCTCCCGAACACAGAGGCATAGAGCCACGGCTACCCGTCCTCTGCTCGTTTGGCCGGTCGGAGTGCAGAGCTGTCGGACCTCGGACTAGCCATGGCTATTTGTGGGCCTTTCGGTTCCATGGCTAAATACTTATCGTGCTGGCCTTTGGTCCACAGGGTCCCGGGTTCGATTCCCGGACGATTTAAGGGTTTTTAACCTTCATTCGTTAATTGCAATGGCTCGGGGGCTGGGTGTGTGTGTGTGTGTGTGTGTGTCGTCTTCAGAATTGGAATTAATCATAAGTAGGGCCCCGTTCTGACAGACGCGCAGGTCGCCTATAAGACCTGCATCAGGCCTCTCCGGAGGCCACTTGTTGTCCGAGACCCACGGAGGCCACTTGTTGTCCGAGACCCACTCTGCAGTTGCCGGTGCCGAGAAGTAAATCAGATAGATCGCCATACTTACCTAGTCAGCCTTTCTATGGTTTCTGTACTTAAGAACCCAGTCACATTGCCTACATCGGATGACCACTCACCTGAAACAGAGAAGTTAAATATTACAGCGAGAATAAAAATAAGCAAATCAAAAGATTATAATACTAATAGTCAAAGTGAAAATCCACAGCCTGTTTCGAGTCATTCAACTGGGTCAGGAATGAATGAATGAATGAATGAATGAGTGAATGAAAGGAACTGTGCCGGCTGTCGGAGCCTGTTGCCCTCCCCTGGGGCAATGAACGATGACTGTAAGATGAAATGAAATGATACTGGAGAATATTGCTGAAATTAAAGATGACAGACAAAACAGGAATGTCCGGAGAAAATCCGGTCCCTTCTGCGCTTTGTCCAACACAAATATCACATGGAATGACCGGGATTTGAGCCACGGAACCCAGCGGTGAGAGGTTGGTGCGCTGCCGCCTGAGTCACGGATGCTCTGTAATACTACTGATAATACATGGCTATAACTTACATACTTCCTTAGATTTACAAGCTTATGCGTTCCCATCGTCAGTACATCAGCACCTTATTTATAACATTACATAGCCCTTGAAATGAGTGAAAGGATATATGCATAATTTCACTATCAACATTCGAATGGTAAGGAACGCACAGCGCCAGGCTGAGTGGCTCAGACGGTTGAGGCACTGGCCTTCTTACCCCAAGTTGGAAGGTTCGATCCTGGCTCAGTCCGGTGGTATTTGAAAGTGCTCAAATAAATTAGTGTCCTGTGGGTAGATTTAGTGGCACGTAAAAAATATGCTGCGGGACTAAATTCCGGCACCTCGACATCTCCGAAAATGTTAAAAATAGTTAGTAAGACGTAAAGCCAATAACATTTTTATTATTAACGCGCAACAAAACCTTACCTCCTACTTGAAAATGATTCCTATTCTTAAAATGATCTGAAAACCGGCTGATGAAGAGAAAACAAGTCGGCATCCAGAGGAGAGTTGAGAGATTATACATACATTGCATACAAACATACATTATCATTATAGACTGTTATGCCTTTCAGCATTCAGTCTGCAATCCTCTGTGAATTTACTAAACGTCGCCACAATCCTCGGTTTGCAACTAGTGTTGTGGCCTCATTTACTTCTATACCTCTTATCTTTAAACCGTTAGAAACCGAGTCCAACCATCGTCGTCTTGGTCTACCTCTACTTCTCTTACCCTCCATAGCAGAGTCCATTATTCTCCTAGGTAACCCATCCTCCTCCATTCGCCTCACATGACCCCACCACCGAATCCAGTTTATGCGTACAGCTTCATCCATCGAGTTCATTCCTAAATTAGCCTTTATCTCCTCATTCCGAGTACCCTCCTGCCTTTGTTCCCACCTCTTTTTACCAGAAATCATTCTTGCTACTTTCATGTCTGTTACTTCTAACTTATGAATAAGATATCCTGAGTCCACCCAGCTTTCGCTCCCGTAAAGCAAAGTTGATCTGAAAACACGCCGATGTAAAGATAGTTTCTTCTGGGAGCTCACTTCCTTCTTACAGAATACTGTTGATCGCAACTGCGAGCTCACTGCATTAGCTTTACGACACCTTGATTCACTTTCACAATATTACCATCCCGGGAGAACACACAACCTAAATACTTGAAATTATCGACCTGTTCCAGCTTTGTGTTGCCAATATGACATTCGATTCTGTTGAATTTCTTACCTACTGACATCAATTTAGTCTTCGAGAGGCTAATATTCATACCATACTCATTGCAACTATTTTCAAGTTCCAAGATATTAGATTGCAAGCTTTTGGCCCAATCTGCCATTAAGACCAAGTCGTCAGCATAGGCCAGACTGCTTATTACATTTCAACCTAACTGAATCCCTCCCTGCCATGTTATACCTTTCAGCAGATGACCCATGTAAACTACGAACAGCAAAGGTGAAAGATTACAGCCTTGTCTAACCCCTGTAAGTACCCTGAACCAAGAACTCATTCTACCATCAATTCTCACTGAAGCCCAATTGTCAACATAAATGCCTTTGATTGATTTTAATAATCTACCTTTAATTCCATAGTCCCCCAGTATGGCGAACATCTTTTCCCTCGGTACCCTGTCATCTGCTTTCTCTAGATCTACGAAACATAAACACAACTTCCTATTCCTCTCGTAGCATTTTTCAATTACCTGGCGCATACTGAAAATCTGATCCTGACAGCCTCTCTGTGGTCTGAAACCACACTGGTTTTCATCCAACTTCCTCTCAACGACTGATCGCACCCTCCCTTCCAAGATGCCTGTGAATACTTTGCCTGGTATACTAATCAATGAGATACCTCGATAGTTGTTGCAATCCTTCCTGTTCCCTTGCTTATAGACAGGTGCAATTACTGCTTTTGTCCAATCTGAAGGTACCTTACCAACACTCCAGGCTAATTTTACTACTCTATGAACCCATTTCAACCCTGCCTCCCCACTATACTTCACCATTTCAGGTCTAATTTCATCTATCCCTGCTGCCTTATGACAATGGAATGTATTTACCATCCTTTCCACTTCCTCACGCGTAGTTTCACCAACATCATTTTCCTCCTTCCCATGAGCTTGGCTGTTTGCAAAACCACCAGGATGATTTCCTTTTACATTGAGAAGATGTTCAAAATATTCCCTCCACCTCTCCAGTGTTTCCCTGGGATCTATCACGAGCTCACCTGAACTACTCAAAACACTGTTCATTTCATTTTTCTCTCCCTTCCTAAGATTCTTTATTACTGTCCAGAAAGGTTTCCCTGCTGCGTGACCTAGCCTTTCCAGGTTGTTACCAAAATCTTTCCATGACTTCTATTAGGATTCAACAAATATTTTTTTCGCTCTATTTCCTTCATCTGCATCTGCATCAGCACTTGCTTGGAGCCATTTTTGATAAGCCTTCCTTTTACGTTTACAGGCTGCTCTCACTTCACTATTCCACCAAGATGTTCAGTTTTCCCCACCTTTACACAGTTGTTCTTAGGCATTCCCTTGCTGTTTCTACTACAACATACCTGTATGCTACCCATTCACTTTCTATATCCTGAACCTGCTTACTGTCTACTGTTCGAAACTTCTCACTAATCATATCCATGTACTTCTGTCTAATTTCCTCGTCCTGGAGATTTTCTACCCTTATTCGTTTGCAGACATATTTCACTTTCTCTACCCTAGGCTTAGAGATACTTAGTTCACTACAGATCAGATAGTGGTCTGTATCATCTAAAAATCCCCGGAAAACTCGTACATTCCTAACAGATTTCCTGAATTCAAAGTCTGTTAAGATATAGTCTATTATGAATCTGGTACCCCTAACCTCCCACGTGTAGCGGTGAATAGCCTTATGCTTGAAGAATGTATTCGTAACAGCTAAACCCACACTAGCACAGAAGTCCAGCAAACGCTTTCCATTCCAATTAGCTTCCATATCTTCCCCACATTTACCAATCACCCTTTCGTATCCTTCAGTTCTATTCCCAACTCTCGCATTGAAATCGCCCATTAGCACTATTCTATCCTTTCTGTTGACCCGGACCACAATGTCACTGAATGCTTCCTAAAACTTGTCAACTTCATCCTCATCTGCACCCTCACATGGTGAATACACGGACACAATTCGTGTCCTAATTCCTCGAACTGACAAATCTACCCACATCATTCGCTCATTTACGTGCCTAACAGAAACTATGTTGTGTGCAATAGTATTCCTGATAAAGAGCCTTACCCCAGACTCTGCCCTTCCCTTTTTAAGACCCGCCAAGTACACTTTATAATCTCCTGTCTCTTCCTCGTTATCTCCCCTTACCCGAATATCACTTACTCCTAGCACATCCAGATGCATCCTCTTTGCTGACTCAGCCAGTTCTACCTTCTTTCTTCCATAAGCCCCATTAATATTGATAGCTCCCAATCGAATTTCATTTCTTTCGCCAATTTGTTTCCAAGGAGTCCCTCGCCTGTCAAATGGGAGTGGGACTCCGAGGTCCGAGATTTGCTTAAAATGTTCTGAGCTCGGTAAATTCATGAAGCAGGATGCTACCCTACTTGCACATAGTCCAAGTGAGGATCTCTCCTCTAACGGGTTATGGACCACCGGTGGATGGTATAGTCCTAGCCGCCTGAGAACAAGGAGGAGGGCCAGGACTCAGAATATTTCCGAGATGCCCCCTCCCATTCCATAGCAACTGGTATCCCGACTCTCAGTACCACTTACTAGGCCACTCAGCCGTTGCCCATGGTTCACGAACTAGGACGTGACTACAGTAACCCACAAACATGAACCATTAGAGTTTATTATTATTATTATTATTATTATTATTATTATTATTATTATTATTATTATTATTATTATTATTATTATTATTATTATTATTATATTATTAACAAATACATAGCAATTGCGGTATATCCCGATGGTAATGATCTCCTAAGGTAGTGTGATAATAAAGTTAAAACATAATTACCCAACAACAACAGCGAAAACTTCAACGACAATACAACAAACAATTCCATTGAAAGAAAATATTATAAGAAATCCAGCGTCATTATATGCACATTCCCACGTAACTTAAACATTTCAAAATATTAGTGCTGAAAACAATTCATAGCAGACAAGGTAGGGGTAGCCATACTACGAAAAACGTAAAATTAAATAATTTCCTCAAATGTGCCGAAATTTGAAAGGCTTAAGTGACGGAAAATTTTTCAAATAATGATGCTTGTATATATCTATCAAACTTAACAAAAAACAAATTTAGAAAATCACTTCCGGCCTAAATACAGTTCCGGAAAACAGCCTAAAACTGCTTGTTTCTTTACTCGTTTTCTTTTTTATTCAAATCCTAGCCTTTTTATTCTTTTGAAAAATGTCCATACCGATTGTAGTTATGAGGGCTTTAGTGAAACTCTGCATTGACTCACATTAGCGCTTGTAGTGGTGCTTAAGTGGAACTCTGCATTGACTCACATTAGCGCTCGTAGTGCTGCTTAAGTGAAAGTCTGCATTGACTCACATTAGCGCTCGTAGTGATGCTTAAGTGAAACAATGTATTGGCTCACATTCGCGCTCGTAGTGGTGCTTAAGTGAAAGTCTGCATTGACTCACATTAGCGCTCGTAGTGCTGCTTAAGTGAAACTCTGCATTGACTCACATTAGCGCTCGTAGTGTGCTTAAGTGGAATTCTGCATTGACTCACCTTAGCGCTCGTAGTGCTGCTTAAGTGAAATAATGTATTGACTCACATTCGCGCTCGTAGTGGTGCTTAAGTGAAAGTCTGCATTGACTCACATTAGCGCTCGTAGTGCTGCTTAAGTGAAAGTCTGCATTGACTCACATTAGCGCTCGTAGTGTGCTTAAGTGGAATTCTGCATTGACTCACATTAGAGCTCGTAGTGCTGCTTAAGTGAAACTCTGCATTGATTCACATTAGCGCTCGTAGTGCTGCTTATGTGAAACAATGTATTGACTCACATTAGCGCTCGTAGTGCTGCTTAAGTGAAACAATGTATTGACTCACATTAGCGCTCGTAGTGCTGCTTATGTGAAACAATGTATTGACTCACATTAGCGCTCGTAGTGCCGCTTAAGTGAAACTCTGCATTGACTCACATTAGCGCTCGTAGTGTGCTTAAGTGAAAGTCTGCATTGACTCACATTAGCGCTCGTAGTGCTGCTGAAGTGAAAGTCTGCATTGACTCACATTAGCGCTCGTAGTGTTGCTTAAGTGAAACAATATATTGACTCACATTAGGGGTCGTTGGGTGAGTCATCAGTCCATAGACTGGTTTGATGCAGCTCTCCATGCCACTATATCCTGTGCTAACCTTTTAATTTCTACGTAACTATTGCATCCTACATCTGCTCTAATCTGCTTGTCATATTCATACCTTGGTCTACCCCTACCGTTCTTACCACCTACACTTCCTTCAAGAACCAACTGAACAAGTCCTGGGCGTCTTAAGATGTGTCCTATCATTCTATCTCTTCTTCTCGTCAAATTTAGCCAATTCGATCTCCTCTCACCAAGTCGATTCAGTATCTCTTCATTCGTGATTCGATCTATCCATCTCACCTTCAGCATTCTTCTGTAACACCACATTTCAAAAGCTTCTATTCTCTTTCTTTCTGAGCTAGTTATCGTCCATGTTTCAATTCCATACAATGCCACGCTCCACACGAAAGTCGTCAAAACAATCTTTTTAATTCGGATATCAATGTTTGAAGTGAATAAATTTCTTTTCTTAAGAAAGCTCTTCCTTGCTTGTGTTAGTCTGCATGTTATGTCCTCCTTACTTCTGCCATCGTTAGTTATTTTACTACCCAAGTAACAATATTCATCTACTTCCTTTAAGACTTCCTTTCCTAATCTAATATTTCCTACATCATCTGCCTTCGTTCGACTGCAATCCATTACTTTTGATTTCGACTTATTTATTTTCCTCTTGTAATCCTTACCCAAGACTACGTCCATACCATTCAGCAACTTCTCGAGATCTTCTGCAGTCTCAGATAAAATAACAATATCATCGGCAAATCTCAAGGTTTTGATTTCCTCTCCTTTGACAGTGATTAGTGGTAGAAAAAGGCAAACTGCTAATCTAATCGATCAGATAACGATGATTAAGAAAAGGATTGTAATTATTAGGAATAAATAATGTTTTCACATACTTTATTATATTTTATTTGCCTAAAATTCGTAGCTTATATCCCTCGGATGTTTTCAACATTGTGTTGCTTGCCTGAAGGGCTAGAACTGTGGATTTTACACTATGACTTACAGCAGCAGCAACAACAACAACAACAACAAGAGTACAACACGCAATTTCATGGAAAGAAAATAATAATATTTCGTGTGGCTATTTCTAGCCGAGTGCAGCCCTTGTAAGGCAGACCCTCCGATGAGGGTGGGCGGCATCTGCCATATGTAGGTAACTGCGTGTCATTGTGTTGGGGGGATAGTGTTATGTGTGGTGTGTGAGTTGCAGGATTGTTGGGGACAGCACAAACGCCTGGCCCCAGGTCCACTGGAATTAACAAATGAAGGTTAAAATCCCAGACCCGGCCGGGAATCGAACCTGGGACCCTCTGAACCGAAGGCCAGTACGCTGACCATTCAGTGAACGAGTCAAACGAAAGAAAATAATATTAGAAATACTACTAGTTTAGTATTCTAAATTCAGCCTCACCATATACAAATTCACACAGAACTTAAGTATTTCCAGTGCTTAACACTACGAGTTATAATAATATACGTTGAGCCTTTTAATAGCTTAACATTACAACACATTCATACACAAATTCACGCGTATTTTAAGTGTAGTAAGTGTTCACCAGTCACTTGGCGGCCCCTGATTCCATTCCCGGCCGCGTCAGGGGTTTTTAATTGTAGTGATTAATATCCCTGGCCTGGGGACTGGGTGTTTGTGACGTCCTTAATCTTCCTTTCCTCACGCACAACATTCCACACTACCACCATTTCAATTACACGCAGGTTCACACAATATGTTGCCAGTAGGGGCAAAAAGATCCACATGGGTCGACGCCCCGAACATATAGCATTTTAAAAAAAGTGTTTACCAATTGTATAGTTATGAGGATGGCAGTCAATTTATTGAAACTATCCCCGTAATTACCTTCCAACAGTACATGCAAATGAACCTTTGTCTAGTACAAAGGGGAGAGTGGAACACATCGCAGAGAGGAACACGGCTTTTGAAAGCAATTTCAAGGCTCATGAAAAATGCAGAGCTAGTGAATAGAAAGATAAAGGAACGAACGAGGCAAACGCACATAGTGGGTTTCTCTTAAGATTACAAAAAAGAGTTCCCTGCTTATTTACAAGAGAATGGAGCACATATATCATGTTTGGATAAAATGTCCTTAAGAACATACTCCACAGGAGCTCATGATTGGAGGGACGCTGTTTGCCGTCACTTACTGGAGACGAGCTTTTAATATACTTCTCGTAAATTTCTGTGCCAATTACTCTATCTTTCGAACTTCACGTTATTAGAGTACTCGTGAATTTACTCTTCTATAGGCCTACTACTCTGCACGCAAGGCTGTACACTAAAAAGCAAACATCGCCGCCCTATTCTCTTTTTTAATGGCTCTTCACTGCTGCCAACTTGACTAGTTACATATTAAAATCACGAGACATAACTATAATGAACTAACCTCAATGTAAGTATCAATAACGGAGGTTCCCTTATCCTAGTAAATGTTCAATCAGGATATTCATAATTAAGTCGGTTTCCAAGCTCAATGAGGAATTAAGGAAATAAACTCTCTCTCTCTCTCTCTCACTCAATTTATATTACACATTTCTGGATGTATTTTGATAACCGCATTACTATATCAAAACTCTTCGGAGTTTGCCTGATGTAAATAATTCAGCTCCCTTGTTGAAATTTGCTGTGACTTATCGAACTTACGCGAAACCACGCTGTAATAATACACACATGCAAATATATTATAAATGCTTAAGCCCTGGAGACAAGAATTTCACAAGCGCGGAACGACTTTCGTTTGTTTACACGCTCGCGTCCTTCTCGGGAAGGATGTTGCCAAGCGGCGCTCAATGCTGCCAACAACTCTACTTAGGAACTAATGAGTGAGTAGTGCTTCGATAGGTGGTGGGGGTGATAATTGTTACACCAATGGTCTGAACTGGTTCTTGCCGTGCGGACGGTTACGATAGGATCTTGGCACGACCTGTGATATATGGACAAGCAGAGGGGAGCCTTTATTGTGCTGGGTTGGTAATGGATTGTTCTTTGAGTCATCAGTATAGACTCTCCATGCCACCCTATCCAGTGCTAACACTATTGCATCCTACATCTGCTCTAATCTGCTTGTCATATTCATACCTTGGTCCATCCCTACCGTTCTTACCGCCTACACTTCCTTCAAATATCAACTGAACAAGTCTTGGCTGTCTTAAGATGTGTCCTACCATTCTATCTCTTCTTCTGGCCAAATTTAGCCAAATCGATCTCCTCTAACCGATTCGATTCAGTATCTCTTCAATCGTGATTCGATCTACCCATCTCACCTTAAGCATTCTTCTGTAACACCACAATTAAAAAGCTTCCATTCTCTTTCTTTCTGAGCTAGTTATCGTCCATGTTTCACTTCCATACAATGTCATGCTCCAGGTGAAAGTCTTCAGAAACATCTTTCTAATTCCTATATCAATGTTTGAAGTGAGCAAATCTGTTTTCTTAAGAAAGCTCTTCCTTGCCTGTGCTGGTCTGCATTTAATGTCCTCCTCACTTCTGCCATCGTTAGTTATTTTACTACCCAAGTAACAATATTCATCTACTTCCTTTAAGACTTCATTTTCTAATTTAATATTTCCTGCATCACCTGCCTTCGTTCGACTGCACTCCATTACTTTTGTTTCGGACTTATTTATTTTCATCTTGTACTCCTTACCCAAGACTTCGTCCATATCATTCAGCAGCTTATGGATTACGATTATCATAATTGACGGGAATGAGACAAATCTCAAGGTCTTGATTTCCTCTCCTTGTATTGTGATTCCCTTTCCAAATTCCTCTTTGATTTCGTTTATTTATTTATTTATTTATTGATGTCTTTATTTGTGGCGAAGTTAGGGCTCTTGGCCCTCTCTTACACTTAACCACATTATGCGGCTTAATACTGAATCCAAACTTAATATTCAAACTTAACACAGTGTATATAATATAATAGTAATATAACTTAATAAACTCTAAAACTAAAAGATTACATCCTAAGTCTAAATTTAGAAAAATAAATTCAATATTAACTACTCTAGGTGGAAATCATAAAATATAACAGTAATTTATGTAAACTTTTGGGAACTATTTACTACAGACATTCACTCTCACATTCACACATAACTACATGATATAGCCTACGTATTCAAGAGGAAATCTTTAGACTGTCTTTTGAAGGTAATTAATGAGGAACAGTTTCTAATTTCAGGGGGTAAAGCATTCCAAATTCTAGCGCCCGACACAAGGAAAGAATTACTGAAGGCAGATGTATGATGTGGAGGTATTGCAATTGTTGACCCAGATCGCGTGTCACGGTCATGAAAGGAGGATAGAAAACGGAAATTACTGGAGAGATATTCAGGTATATTTTCGGTCAAGAGTCGATAGATAAGGGTTGATACATGGTGATTCCTCTGCTTCTCTACTTTTAACCAAGAAAGTTGTGCATAAAAAGGGGATACATGCGAGGCAAAATTCAATGAAAAAATAAATCTAATGCAGGAGTTTAAAGCTCTCTGCAATTTCCCATTTTGTTCACTGGTAGCATCCAGCAACACAACATCACAATAGTTAAAAATTGGAAGTATCAATGTTTGAACCAGTTTTATTTTTAAGTTGAGAGGTAATACGGTCTGGTGAATCTTAAGGGGATGAAGTGATGAGTGAACTTTCCTGCATACGTTAGTGACATGCTCATCCCAGTTTAAAGTTTCATTTATAGTGACTCCAAGGCTTTTTACTGATTTACAGAATGGGATAGCAACGCCATTTAGTTGAATGACTGGAATTTGTAGACTGTGTAGATGGGCAAGCAGTTTCCTCTGGCCTAGTATAATAGCTTGTGTTTTCGTTGGGTTGATGGAGAGAGAATTCTCAGCTGCATAACAGCTGATCTGTTCTAAGTTTCGGTTCATATTTTCAATAGCTGCATTTATGTCATTCACTTTTGTGTGACAGTAAATTTGAAGGTCGTCGGCATAGAGATGGTAGTTGCAGTTTTTCAACTTAGAAGAGATGTCATTCAAATATAAAATAAACAACAGGGGGCCGAGTATAGAACCTTGTGGCACACCATTAACTTTGTACTTCCACTCCGTTCTCTTATCATTCATGACAACACACTGTCGTCGGTTATGGAGGTAGGAAGCGAACAATTTGAGAGCAGCGTGGCTAAAATGGTAGGAATGCAATTTCGCTATTAATATGTCCGTACTGATAGTGTCAAAAGCACTGCTGAAGTTTAGGAGAATGAGCACGGTCACTTTGCGTTCGTCCATTGCTTTTCTTACGTCATCCGTAACTTTTAGAAGAGCAGTAGATGTACTATGTCCTTTTTTAAATCCAGATTGCAGGTGATCAAGTAACGAATGATGCATCAAATATTGGAGCAGTTGTTCATGCATGAGTTTTTCTAAGACTTTCGAAAGTGAAGAAAGTATACAGACAGGTCGATAGTCAGATGGAGAATTTGCTAGAGATTTTTTTGGTACTGGGAAAATTAAGGCATCCTTCCAAACAGTTGGGAAGTAGCCTTCCAAAAGACATGAGTTACATATGTGGGTTAAAATTGGCAGTACTACATCTATCAAGGTAACGACGAAGGATATCGGGATGTCGTCCACTCCGATTGCTTGCGATTTGATTGATGTTAGTTTTCTTCTTACATCGTTTTCATTTACTTTACGAAATTTGAACAAAGGCCGTTGTGGTAATGGAGTAGATTGAAGAGAATTTATTGTTGTTTGTATAATATGAGGGTGGGTATTAACTATTTCTCTAGTAAAGTGGGCATTTAATTCATCTGGATTTATGTCATGCGTATTGGAGTTTGTAGTTTGCCTCCCAATACCTACGGATCTGAGTTGTTTCCAGGTACTTTTTGTGTTTAAGTTACTGGCTAATTGTTGGAAGTACGCATATTTTTTGTTTCTGATTATTTGTTTAACTTTATTTCTAAGCACACGGTACTTTTCAAAATCTTCAGATGATAATGTCTGCTTGTAACATCTGTGTAGTGCATCTCGTTCAGCCATTGCGGACTTAATGTCATTTGTTAACCATGGAGCAGCTTTTCGAGTCACCCTAGCAGTACGTTTAGGTACGTGTTTGTTATACAATCCCAACAATAATGTGTTAAACCTCTTTACTTTTTCGTCATTGTCAGTCAAGTGCAGTATTTCGTCCCACGGGCAGAGATTAGCATCTTGTATCAATTGTTGAGGATTTAAATTTTTCATGTCTCTATAGGTTATCCACTTCGGCTTTGTTTTGGGAACTTTCAAAGAATAAGCTAAATATATGAGATCGTGGTATGAAATACCAGGTACAGAAGTTTGTCCGTGTTTTAGTATTTTCTGAGGATTATTTGTGATAAGTAAATCTATTAGAGTGTGTGAGGATCCGTTAGCCGTGTGCACGTGGTGAGTGGGATTAAGTGGCAACACTGACATGTTACAAGAGGTAAGTATGTTCTGTAAACGATTTGCTTCAACGGAGTCTATTAACAGGTTTGTGTTAAAGTCGCCAAATATGAGTACATGTTCGTAGATAGGTAGGAGTCTTAGTAAATTTTCTTCGAAGTCTGTGAAGTTTCCTGCTTTTGGTGGTTTGTAAACAACTCCAATCAGTACTTTAGTCTTATCAACAGATAGTTCTACAAACATATATTCAGTTAAGGTATCGGTAGATAATGTCGAAGTATGCATAATCTTCCCCGTTAAATTATTTTTGTAGTATAGAGCTACTCCTCCTCCACGGCGCTTCGGTCTATTGTGAAAAACTGCATTAAATCCTTCTATATTTACCGAATTCAGAGGGACCGAGTCCTTCATCCAACTCTCACTAATTGCTACAACATTTACCATGCTTCCTTCAAAAATAGCTTTCAGCTCAGTGTGATGGGCAATTATAGACTGAGCATTGACATGGGCACACAATAATGAGCGGGGAAAGGACGAGAATTCTCTCTCCAGGTGACTGCGGGCGGGGTGAGAGGGGGTCAGGGAAAGAGAAGGGTGGGAGGGTTCAGTGTCAAGGTGAAGGTTGTTTACCCTGCCCAGGGAGAAAGCTACGTTATTACCTGTGTTAGCCATAATCAAAAATAAACAGAGGGCAACTTACCATGGTTTCCTCTTGCCTACGTAAGCCACTTGAATCATTTAAACATTCACTCACACTAAACTTATAATAAAACCACTTATAATTAAATCGTAAATCCATGAGTCATGTACTCTACTAATCACCTAGCCCTGAAATAACAGCATTTAGTTCCGCTGTAGTGGTCACAGTTTACTGCCTGTTCTATGTAAATATTGAAAAGGAGGGGAGCAAACTGCAGCCTTGCCTCACTCCTTTCTGGATTGCTGTTTCTTTTTCAAAGCCCTCTATTCTTATGACTGCAGACTGATTTTTATACTGATTGTAAATAATTCTTCGTTCTCGGTATCTGATCAAATCACCTTCAGAATCTTAAATAGCTTGGTCCAATCAACATTATCGAATGCCTTTTCTAGATCTACGAACGCCATGTATGTGGGCTTGTCCTTCTTAATTCGATTCTCTAAGATCAGACATAAAGTCAGGATTGCTTCACGTGTTCCTACATTTCTTCTGAAGCCAAATTGATCTTCTCCCAACTCAGCTTATGGATTACGATTATCATAATTGACGGGAATGAGATCACATGCCACTTTACGTTGGCCGATGGGAATGCAGGTAGCTACTTCGGCAACGAAAATGGCGTGTAATACTCTTCATTAGGTTATAATAGTAAATGTAGTTCTTGGGCGGTGTGGTGGATTCCTGAACATCGCTATGAATACATCTCTCCTCTGAGACGCATTCCAAGTAAGACTTCATTGATTTTCACTTACTATATAACATTAGAAAAATCTTGTCTCAAAGGCTGTAGTTTTACCAAATATATTACATGTAGGGGCCTACTTATGCCGTAAGTCTGTAAGAATACACAAAGGCTAAAAGGCTAAGTCTACAAACCGCACCAAATTCGTGACAATATACGGCAAGGTTAGGTTAGGTTAGGTTAGGTTAGGTTAAGTTGATAAAGAAACTTCCTTCCATTTCAACAACTGATCGTTATAGGCTAAATGAGGTAACGTTGCTTTCCTTTTCGGAGGAGTTCTTGGAGAGTTTTCTTGCTTCTTATAATCTTAATTGTAATGTATAAGAACTGCATCAATGTGCAGAAAACCAAGTCACTTTATCAACAGTGTCTTAAAATCAGATAAGCGCACGAATAGAGGTTCGTGTGAAGAAGTGTTAGCTTCAGTTGAGGTGCTTAAAAAGACTCTGGAAACCTTCAGAGAGGAGATTACATGGTTAGCCGACACAGCACAGTCAGGTAAGCAACAAGCCACCTACTCGGAGGTAGTGCAATCGAAGCCAAATAACCTCACCACAGCAGTAACAAGTAAACATGTGGTCATTGTATCACCAAAACTCGAACGAAGTGAAGGGCTCTGAACAGACATTAACATTATTACAGTATTCTACAAATAGTAGGGGTGAACAAAATCAAGAACTAATACTACTACTAAACTGTTTTCATTCCTCCCCTGAAGGGGGAGGCGGGTCTCTTAGACGGTGACTCCGTCTCTCAGGCCAGGAGATTTGTAACGGTGAAGAGATGTGCGGAGAAGATGAGGGGGTTGGTGGCCGTGGCCTATACTAGGAACTGTCCTAGCATTCGCCTTAGTGCAGGAGAATGGAAAACTACGGAAAACTATTCTCAGGACACTCGACGGTGGGGACCAGCCCCTCTCCGTCTTCCGAATGCAGAGGCGTAGAGCTACGGCAGAGCTGTGACCACCCCTCCTCTGCTCGGTTGGTCGGTCGGAGAGCACAGCTGTCGGACCAGCAGATGCTCACTCTGCAACCGTCGATCAAAATCAATAAAATACGAAACAAGGAGGTAGTGCTTGAGACGAAATGAAAATGAATGCAAGACAATGGTGAACACAATTGAGACAAATAATCCTCATCTGAAGGCAAGAAAACCATGCAAAAAAGAGCCAGCGAATTATTATCCATGGCAATTGAGGTTAACTTACCGGAGAACGAAGTAATTTCTTCCATAGTGGAACAAAATCCAGTCGTCAAGTATGCCCTCTCCACTAATCCTGTTGACATGGCACTATGTTTCATGATAACGTCACGAGATGGCAGCACGAACTACGCCGTAATCAAAGTCAGTCCAGCGATCTACCAGGCAATACAGAACTGCGAGAAGCTCTACGGAGGATATACGTCCGGGGAGCCATCTGGTGACGAATGAAATTTCCGCTTCTATTATAACGTCTAAATTCAAAAAGTCATTGATTAAGAAGTCTTTCTCGTAGACAGTTGAGATTTTCTTCTGATGACGCAGTTCTCTGTGAAACGTAAAGAATTTCACCTTATTTCCTTGACACGGAATAAGCCTATACAGTATCATGTCTATAAGTACGGGCCGTGAAAGCAACAGTGGCAAAATACCTTTTGCTTATACCCGGAAATGTAACACGGGTGATTATCACAATACGGTGGTGGCTCTCTGTAACACCCCAGTATTAGTTATGCCAGGATTCCCTAAGAAATTCATAGTTCAAACTGATACCCCTTCATCTGCTGTTGCTGCTGTCCTTCTTCAAGAAACTGAACTCGGAAGGTGGCCTACTGCCTATGCGTCTAGGACCTTACTGACTTAAGAAGCCAAGTACTCCATCTATGAGTTAGAAGGACTTGCAATCCTGTTTGCCTTGGAGAAGTTCCTTCTTTATCTGGAACATGTTAAATTCGAATTAGAAACTGACAATCAGGCTGCAGTCTAGAGTGTGTACGTAACGGAGTTAGGGGAAACGCTCCCTCATCCATCTTCGAGAGGTCTACCAGCTGAAGGTAATGGCAGTTTCGGCTTAACTATGTGGTCTTTGAAATCTAGCTCGAAGGGAAGGTTTTAGATCTTTAGTAATGTAACGTTTATTTTCTCAAATGTAAATTTCAAACTTTAATTGTAAATTTGAAACAAGTCAAGAGAACTTAACCGAAATCAGGGAATAGAGAGTGAGTTACCCTCTTGTGTTCCCCATCAACTTGATCTTGAGGTGAATATGATTTTGCAACCTTTAAAGTCTATCTCGTAATTTCTGTAATTTAAATATTTTTATCCATCTACTCACCTCCGTAGTATAGGCTTAGCCTCTAACGTCGAGCCATAAGCCCAAATACGGTATTAACATTTCTGATAAATTTCAAGGAGTGCAAGTGCTCTCCTCCTAACATTTTGATGTTCGGCCAGTTACTTTAACCTTTTTTTTTTTTTAAGGCCACGTAGAATGGGTACTTGTTGCCCCTGTTAAATTCTACTTAATTCATTTCATTGTAAAGCAATTGGTCAGTTGAGCAGTTAAGACGGTGAATAGTGTTTAATTTTGTTAAATGTACGTTGTGCGTGGATAGGCCTGGAACTTGTAAATTTCGACGATAGTCTCCTAAAATGTGAATTTCTAGACCAAAGAAGCTCTTAAACTGATGCAAAAAATGGGAGATCCGTCTTCTTGATTGTTGATTGAATAGAGCAGTAGTGCTCAAGTAACATTATTGTAATTAGGGAGCTTCAAGCTCATATTGTTAAATTATTGTTTTTCACATTAGATCTCTCTAAAAGTGATTTTCAAGCTAACGAGGTGAATTTTTGTACATGATTGTTACTTCCTTGTCACAGTTTATTTCTTTTAAGAATAAGAGGTTAAGGAAGGAAACAATACTGCCAAATTTAAAGTTTTAAATCTATCTCTCGATTTTCGTATATCCAACCATTCATGGCCACACATTTTTTTCACCTCTGTAAAGCACAATATTACAATAATAATAATAATAATAATAATAATAATAATAATAATAATAATAATAATAATAATAATAATAATAATAATAATAATAATAATAATAATAATAATAATAATAATTGTATCATGAGCAAGGTCTCTCCGTACATTTAAACTATCGCTTAATCTCTGACTGTGCTGTTATCTATTTATTCAGAACTGAATGAACTCTTATGTTGTAGAAGTTTTACCTTTTGGGGCCAGATGTCCGTATCAATTTTCTAGTGCTACCTTGTGCTGAGAGAGAGACTTTTATTTACAAGTTGCTTTACGTCGCACCGACACAGATATGTCTTATGGCGACGATGGGAGAGGAAAGGGCTAGGAGTGGGAAGGAATTAGCCGTGGCCTTAATTAAGGTACAGCCCCAGCATTTGCCTGGTGTGAAGATGGGAAACCATAGAAAACCATCTTCATGGCTGCCGACAGAAGGGTTCTCCCAAATACTGGACACTGGCCGCACTTAAGCGACTGCAGCTATCGAGCACAGTGAGAGAGGGACTAACTATTAACGAGAATATTGAATGTTGAATTCTTCATATCGCATTTTGGAGTTATAATCCCTGTCACTGAATTAATCCAACAATGGTATGGATTAATATAAAAATAATATCAACCAATCAAAGGTGATATAGAACTATCTGCCGGCTCCCTACAAAATATGTGTACTTTTGGAACCAAGTGTCCGGCTGCAGTGTATGTTTGCGTGCTCTACGTGGCCGTAGACTGAGGACATCTCCTTCGGAGGAATACTGGGCGGGGGCTGGCATGAAAAGGTGGTAATAAACAAGGGTATGGTAGAATTTTGAATTATATGAACTATTTGAACCTTTATTCGTGTGAAGATAGGGGGATTCCAGCGCCCTCCCCGTAACATGTAACTGCTAGTTCGTCCGGCGCTTGTTTAAATTTAAATTTAATTTAATTTAGGTTTATCTAGGCAATCTTCGGATTTTACAGTTTCTCCCCTAATAGGGATTTTATAAATGGAAAGACTCACGAGTGCTCACCCTCGCTTCCCTTCTTCAAATTTCATTTTGAATGATTAAGTTTTCCTATTTTCAAAATTATCATTGCCTTTTCTGTCTTCAAACTTTTATTCACTTAGTCACCTTGTAGCATGGCGTAGGCTCTGTGTTGTCGGGCTTTATGCCCAGTTAAGTGTTTGCTGTAGAACTTTAATTTTTGAGTGCTTAAGTGTTTCAGCCTCCATTTTTATTCTGTTTTAGGATTTCTTGTCAACCGTCATCAATTATTATTTTCTCTTTCCCTGTTTCGGCCGTCAAATATTGGCTTCGGCCTTATTTACTTATGGATTTCGATACTTTTTCGTGTGCGGCTCCCCAATTAGGTAAGGGTAGCGAAGGTATTAACTGATTATCTAATGAAAGCAGTGGGTGTTTTCTGATTCTACTGTCTGCGGTGTCAGAAAATTGCTATTAAGGTAGACTAATGGCCTGATAAAAGACATTTTGTAAAACTAAATGTAAACTGGACTCCAGGATTCGAGACCTGTTCGATGTAATGCTGTAATAGAAGCTGACGCTTCTTTCTCATATCTGTATCAACTCTACCTTTTTAAATACTGTACTGGGTAGCCTATTTCTTTTAGCGAAATGTAAATTTATGAAACGTACGAGTCGGAAACTTTTTTTTGCTAGTTGTTTTACGTCGCACTGACACAGATAGGTCTTATGGCGACGATGGGATAGGAAAGGGCTAGGAGTGGGAAGGAAGCGGCCGTGGCCTTAATTAAGGTACAGCCCCAGCATTTTCCTGGTGTGAAATTGGGAAACCACGGAAAACCATCTTCAGGGCTGCCGACAGTGGGGTTCGAACCTACTATCTCCCGAATACTGGATACTGGCCGCACTTAAGCGACTGCAGCTATCGAGCTCGGTGAGTCGGAAACTATAACTATTTCGAGATGGTTGTTATTCTCCCTAATATCGTAAATTTTGTGAGCTTACGGGCTCCTATATTATATACTTTTCTGGTTTCACATGCCTCCTTCTTGTAAATTTTCGAGCTATCAAGCTCTTTCGCTTGTTAAACTGTTGTTTTCAAAACACAGGAGAAGATAGAAAAAATTTCATGGATTTTGTTAGCAATACTTAAACTTTAGTTTATGCTCTGTCCAGCCATTCACCCGTCAGGCTTCTTTCCCGCTCTGCTCCGCGGAAATACCGTTATAATAATAATAATAATAATAATAATAATAATAATAATAATAATAATAATAATAATAATAATAATAATAATAATAATATGATCTCTGCTACCGTGCGCAGACATTCTGATTTGACGACATTTAGGCTGCCTGCGTTTCAGTTTTGTCGTTCCGTTTTACTCCGCCGGATGGCATGCCGACATCGTACGACATGGCGTGCTAAATTCATTTTTTCCGCCCTTAAAATTCCTACTAACCCTGCGTGGTTTGAACTCCCAAACTTGGTACACGGAGGCCTCTGATCACAGAACGAGCTATGATGGCTATGCTAACTGATCTAAATGCTGTCTGTGAAGAATTTGGAATGAGAATTAATAAGAAAATGTATGGTGATAAGCACAAGAAAAGGGAAGAGAAACATAAAGTTAGGGCAGGAAATAATAGAACAGGTGGATGCTTTCAAATACTTGGGAAGTGGAATAACAGAGGACATGAGGTGCAGTCGAGAGGTGAAAACTCGTACTGCGATTGAGAATGAAGCATTTCATAAGAAGAGTTGACTTTTTTGTGAGGGCATTGATAGAGACTTGAGGAAGCGATTCGTGAAGTGCTTTGTATGGAGAGTGGCACTGTATGGAGCTGAGACATGGACATTGAGAAAAGAGGACGAAAGAAGACTGGAAGCATTTGAGATGTGGATTTGGAGAAGAATGGAAAGTATACAATGGATAGAAAAAGTAAAGAATGAAGAAGTCTTGAGGAGAGTTGGGGAACAGAGAAATATATTAAAACATTAAAAGAAAAGAAATAAAAGAAATGGAACGAAAAGAGCGTAATAGGCGTTACTACTGTGTTGGAAATTGAAACAGCGAAAACAATATACAATATACGATATACGATATACAATATACAATATACAATAAGGAAATAAGTTGTATTTACATCAAAGTACGACTTTGTTAGAAGACAAGAAAAGTGAAAATTGCACCTTGTGAACATACACTCCTCATTTGTGGACACAGGGAGACGTAATCAAATACGAACTGTGGGAGATCACCCTAACGAGAAAATCGAGACACTGCAACAAATACAGGAGAAATGGCACGACATTTCATCGCCTGTGTTCCTTTAACACTTGAGTTGCCACACTTAAGACAGTCTCATATTAAATGATTGTTCACCGTTCATGTAATAAATTCATTCCGCTGTTGCTCTTCTGTCGCGTCATTCAATCTACTTGCCATCGGTTTATTAGGGAGATACGACTTACTCCGTCGCCTCCAATAACGACTTAAAAAACTGGAAAGTTCCACCGGCGAACTTGAATTCGGAGGGAGAAGGGCATATTATGGAAGTTATTAATTCATCTAATTACGACGAGAAGTTTGTTGAAGCTGAAAAATAATTTAGAAAGTTGGTGCCACCAAGAATTGGAGCCTGTGTGAGACAGCCTGCGCGCTTTATGGCTTGTAATTGGTAAGGTAGCTGACAAGGTTTTATTTGACTTGGAGTCTGACACAAAGAGGAGCTTTTTGTAACTTGGACTCTAAAAGTTAAATACCACTTCTAAAGGCAGGTGTTACACTGACAGACTTATAACTCCTCTTTTCCCATTCAGTATTTCTGGAAAATCTCTTCCAAATACATGTTAAACAGTATGGGGGAGAGAGAGATTGGTCATTGGATGAGGAGAGATTGCTTGCTTGTAGATGCTATGCAAGGAACGGTAAATGGCTAAAGACAAAGAGGGCGGAGAAGATATCAGATGTTGGACAGTATCAGGATAGAATACAGTGAAACCTCAAAATGCGAGTAACTTGGTCTACGAGTGTTTTGCAAGACGAGCAAACATTTTGAATAAATTGTAACTTGATAAACGAGTGAGGTACGAAGTATGACTATTTTTTTCTAGTGGGATTACGTCGCACTAACATATGCCAGATTTTCGGTGACCCAAAGAAGGGAAAGCACTAGAATTGGGAAGGTAGTGGCCGTGGCCTTAAATAAGGTACAGCCCAGCATTTGCCTGGTGTGAAAATGGGAAACCACGGAAAACAATCTTCAGGGTAGGCGACGAGGGGAAACTGTGACGTTTACCGTCTACTTGTGCACCTCATTCACAACAGTGTGCAGTCCCTTTATCCCAGCCATAATCGAAGAGTGTTGGATATGCGGTACGTTCAATTAATGATGAGTAGTGGAGCAATGCATGCCGGTGCTTGAAAAAACAGAGAAGTACTAATAGGAATGAAAACGTCAGACCGATCACATTCCCTTAAAAATAGCTACCATATTTTAATCAAGATAGAAGGGCGTAAATAAACAATAAGAATATTTTATCTTTGTCGTACTACTGTGAATAAGGTATTACACGTGTTTTGGTTTATTATGTTGTATTGTACTTATGTTTCTAGTATGCTACTTTCATTGAACTGTCTCAATCTTATCCTCGGCTTTGGCAATATGAAAGGGACAGAGGCATGAGCGATGCCACTAATGCCATTCCTTATGCAGCCAATCCCTGATATGAATTGTGTGAAAATATGCTCATAGGTTCGGTTAGTGCATGCATTTCAATGGGCTTGGCAGACTGATATGCAATAGCAAATTCTGGCTGATTGAGGATGGGAATCTACATCACTCCTAATTTCCCTAGTACGCCTCTTCAGTGATGTCTATGCCATCTATGACAGCTGATAGTGAAGCTGTTGAGGATCCAACCAGCCTTCGGGCTGAGGATTGAACAAACATATCTTCTTTCTTTCTTTCTTACTTGATCTGTTTACTTTCCAGGATTGGTTTTTCCCTCGGACTCAGTGAGGTCTTCCAGCTCTTCCGCCTCAAGGGCGGTGCACTGGAGCGTGTGGCTTTGGGTCGGAGAATACAATTGGGGAAGAAGGCCAGTACTTCGCCCAGGCGGCCTCACATGCTATGCTGAACAGGGGCCTTGTAGGCGATGGGAAGTTTGGAAGAGATAGACAAGTAAGGGGGATGGAGGCGGCTGTCGCCTTAAGTTATGTACCATCCCGGCATTTGCCTAAAGGAGAAGTGGGAATCCACGGAAAACCACTTTGATGATGGCTGAGGAGGGAATCAATCCCCTCTGCTCAGTTGACTTCCCGAGGCTGAGTGGACCCCGGTCCCGTTCCAATATTCGTACCACTTATCAAATTTCGTGGCAGAGCTGGAAATCGTACCCGGGCCTCCGGGGGTGGCAGCTAATCACACTAATCAATACACCACAGAGGCGGGCACATACATATTTTACTGTACTAAATAATTTTTCTATCCCTCTTCAGTTCGATAGCTGAATAGTCAGAGAACTCGTCTTAGATTAAGAGTGTCCTGGGATCGATTCACGGCCGGGCCAGGGATGCGTATGGTTTATTTCTCTAGCTTGCTGACTGTAGGTTTGTGTTCATCTACACACCGCACTACTAATGACCACAGAAAAACGCTGTATTGAATACATCCTTCCACATTCGGTTAGCATAAAGAAACTGGGACATATCTACACCACGTGCCAACCCCAATACATTGTATGAAAGGCCAAGAAGAAACACTGGACTGCATTTCAATAGTATGGTGTAGTTCCTGGCGTAAAACCTCTCCAGTGAGGGGCCTGGCGTGAGCTACTATAGAGGCCATTATAATAAATCAGAGAATGTTCGTAATTTCGTCCCCCTTCATTTTATTTGTTATTTATGAAGTGTGTTATTATTTTCAGATGGGAAAACGCAAGCAACGTGATAAGGAGGCTGCGAAAAAGGCTGTGAAGGCAGTGAGGGACAAGATTATGGGTTACAAACTGAAAGGAAAGCGTTTAAAATTTAAAATTTAAAAGGAAAAATATATTAAAATTAATTGTACTTTTCATAAATTTGTTGGAGGACGAAATTACGAACATATTTTTGGTTAGTTTCGTTTTTCTAGTGTTTATTTTTATGTCAAATATTGACTACCTTACGTTATAACAGTTTCACTGTAACTTGCCCATAAATTGGAAAATATATTCAGTAATACCAATTTCTATCCTTGTCCATAATACTCCTGAATTTCCACAAGTCTAAATCTGCTAAGGGTACGAAATATGGCCCCCTACCTTAATTGTGATATTTACTAGTGTGAGGGGTACTGCACAAATATTAGGAGCCTAATGGGTTACACGTGCAGAAAAGCTTGAGGAACCTCTGGGATATACAGGAACTTTAAAACATTTCATGAAGGTTGTGAAACAGGGAAAGCTTCAGAGTCATTGACATCCTGATGAGGAACATTTCGTGTGTTGTTTATTGGTATACATATCATCAGGGATGCGCTGTTACTACATCAGCTTATGCTACTGTTGGTGCTGCTGACACGGGTGTATGCGACATAACAGTTGCTCGCAGGAGATGCAGCGCGATATGAGGTCAAGTCCTGCAGCACAGCGTATGGTGGAATTCAGACGCCGTGCTCAGTAATAATATAACACGTGCCAGAATGCTGTAACAAAATGAAAATAGATTACACTCCACAGTTAGTCCAGTACCGTCCATTACAGTCCGGTACAGTCCATTTCGGTAAGCAAACGGTCGAGGGCCTGTGTTGTTACTGCTGAGCCTGTAATGTAAAATCCAAGTTTTCGACATTGGCCTGCCACCGCTTGCTACTTGTCATTGGAAAAACGTCAAATGTTTTACCTTGTTTCAGTTTCTCAAAATATCTCCTGAACGGCTGGTCTAATAAAAAAAATCACTCGTTCCAAAATTAGAGTAAATTTTCTATAATTTGAGACTTTGAACAAATGAAAATCTAAAGCCTGTTTCCAGTCATTTGACCGGGCTAGGAAAGGAATGAATGAAGCCTCCACGTAGCGGCGAAGATTGGAATTGTGCCGGCTGCCAAAGCCTGTCGCATTCCCCTGGGGTAATGATTAATGACTGTCAGATGAAATCGTATTGGAGAGTGTTGCTGGGATGGAAGATGAGAGGGAAAACCGGATTACTCGTAGAAAAACCTGTCCCACCTCCACTTTGTCCAGCACAAATTTCACCAGTCGGGATCGGGATTAAAACCACGGAATGCAGTGGTAAGCGGCCGGCGCGCTGTCACCTGAGCCAGGGAGGCTCCAGTTTGAGCCTTTTCGAACAGCAAATTTACCATATAACTGATCCATATGACGTTTGCCTCAAACACCTTAGTTTAGGAGATAATTAACCAAATTAGAAGAAAAATCACTTTTGCAACTTTTTTGAAAAATAAAGCACAATTGTTTGAAAGCCTGTTTATCAATCACTATGTAAGCTACAAATCTAAATTTGGGCTCAAACTTTAGCAACTTTACACTATAAATTTGGAAGGAATGATTTATTTCTTAGACCAGCCAATTAGGTGATATTAAAATAACGGGGAAAATGTCAACAATTTTTATATTTCTTCAATGTCAAGGGAAGCGCGTTGGCGCCCCGACGTCGGAAATTTGTATTTTATATTACAGGCTCAACACTAACAAAATACCAAACAATCAACACTAACCGACCTTTTTCACAGCAAACCCCTATATTTAGGAAGATTTTAAAGGACTGAGTATTGTTCAAATATGGACAATCACATTTAGCGCTATTCGAATACGACTAACCTCGCACAGAATTCCATACAATTGCGGGGTTCTCTGCCTAGCTCCTGACAGGTGAGCAGTTGCAGACCGACCACTGCGATCCAACTGGCAAACTCAGCGCTGAGCTGCGAAGGAGCCAATCACACGTGGCCAAACAAAAGTCTCATGGAAATATTAATTTTCTCTGTTATCTAAAGAATGAGTTAAAATGCACTAGGCGAAAAGGTATAAAATAAACTGATCTTCCAAAACGAGTCCATAGAATTTACAGAAAATAATTTTATGAGAAAACATTGATTGTTTTGGTCTTCCTGTGAATCCCCGGTTCCTTAAGTGATTTTTAAATCATGTTTATTTTAATACCGATCTTGGATGGTTAATAAAAACATATTAAGCAATTTTCTCGTGATGATAGTGAACCCTTGACTTACCATTCCATCGTTGGTCGGCCACAGCTGCTACAGCAGAGCAATATTGGACCCTTAAATCTTGGGGTCGTTGCGGGAATGTTTCTGTTACGACCTTAACCAAACGATGGGGTTCAGAAGAGAGCCTAACTACTTGAAATGAGGAGCAAATATCTGCTTACTAACTTTTATTAAATAATGGCACAATTTTTTAAATTATTTATATAAATCATTGACAAAAAAATTAATTATTAATTATTAAATGTTTCAAACGCTGTCACATTGCATAGCGTTTATTTTATTTCTTACAATATCGAAGAGTTTTCTTCGGATAAAGTAGGAATCTCGTAAATTAGTGGACAGCGAAACTGAAAAAGTGAAAAGAAAACCTGAAAAATCGGGCACCTATTAATCCAAACGATAACTGAGAATTAATCCACACGATCCGTGGAAAATCTGACCTTCAACAAGTAGAACGCCTGATTTCCTCTCAATTAAGGTTATCCACCAGTCGAATACCCTTTCGGATACGGAACACCCGCCGAATGGACCCTTAATCGAACCAAATTGACTATCAGTTGCTTTGGATAGGTTGCGAAATATTATTAGAAAGGATGGCGTTCGCTACAAGTTACCAGCAGCATTCACAATTGAAACAAAATTCCACCATGTATTTGTCATTTCATGACACCCGTAAGTGATAAAATATACGTGCATCACCCAAACAGCTGTTCAGAAGGAACCAACAACAACACGATCCGCGAGGATCTTACGTTACGTCGTTCTGAAGGAACAAAACTGCGAAATGCAGGAAACACTTATTCATCACGCATTTAGAAGAAATGCCAAACACTGAAGTTAATTAAAAAGTGGTAAATCACTTGAAAAATATTATTATAAAACCGACTTTCAGGTTATGAATGGTTACATTACGCTTAATAAAATTACAAGTCTACAGGAAAAAAATATACAAACTTACTGAATTCTTTCCTACTTAACAATGACTACCATCACAGATCCATCTACTTATTGTTTGTCCCAACACACTACCTACCAAGTTATCAATTGATCGAACTCAACTACGTATAAAATGACTCATATTAATACGCTGAGTGTCAACATGCACACTGCCAAAGCAAAAATGGACATCATATCGACAAAACAATTAGGTCCGTAAAATAAAATAAAATACCTAAGTTATTTGGACTCAAACACGCATGGAGAACTACAGTAAAATATTCAATCACCGTTAGCTCAGTACCCAATGTTGGACAACCCTCATTATGCACGTCGTCAGTGATCCCATAATCTTGAGTAAACACCTTCCAGCTGTTGAGAGCTGCGCGCAAGTTTGGTCTCGTTATTACCGAGCTATCACTCTTCACATTTCGTATTTTACTGCAGACACTACCTTTGATCAGGTCACTTCGCAAAAACATCTAATCTAAGAGTTGAGTATGTACAGCTGATATCCCAGACCTATCGTCGGGCCTACTTAACATCTGCACATCCTAACACTAACCTCTATGTACACGTACCTTCCTAATTCTATCGTTGAGCGTGAACTAGGACGTCTCATCATCAGTATACTCCTAGGATAACATGTGACGTCCTAAGTCTATTGTCGGGCGGAAACTGGGTCGTATATGCTTCCCCTGGCATATCTGGCGAACTCGTAATTTCAAACAAACTCTGATATTTTAAACTGTAAATCTGGTCTAAAGTAATAACACGCAACGAAACAACTCTTGCCACAGAACGAACGCAAGTTGGAAATGCAATAAGTCTCTATCTTGTTACTAAACGTGAAATTGCAAATAAATATCCCGTGGCGAACAATCCACGACTCAAACACGATCTCAGCATGCGCAATGAAGTTTAGGAAAGAGTAACAGCTTCTAACACACGTCTAAAATTTAGTGGATGTCGTCATAAATAATAATCACCACCAGCGCAGAAATCCACACTATAATTTTAGGGTGAGGCCCACAAATCGCCTACCGTCATTTTTCCAAATATTCATATCCATGACTATCCAGTGAAACAAAAAACAATGAATCTACATAGCCAAGCATATCGCTTTAAAACGTCCAATATCTCATTCAACAAATGTTTCCTATTTAATGATAAATTACCGCCTTGTAATTTATGAACTTTACTAATTGGAAACTTGTCACTACAGTCAAACAACACCAACCGTGTCTTCAAAATGCTCTTCTATCCTTGAGGTCATGTTATTCTAATATTCATTACTGACTTCACGTAACTAGTCACTTGATTTTTTACTACCAAGATTTACACCTTTCACCAAATCGTTTTCCACATGGGATCTTGTGATTTTTTACTACCAAGATCTACACCTTTCACCAAATCGTTTTCCACTTCTTATTTGAAATTTACTGTGCTTCGCACAATAATCATCTCGAACCAACCTTCTCCAGGTCTTAGCTTTCGGATCGTTAGCGGAATATACTACAGCCTGCCACATAGATCTCACATTTAATATACAGCCAATCTCAAAATCTCTTCCTCGGCAAATATAGTCTGTCTCAAAAATTCATTGTTATCGCCTTCTCATGGCGGTATTACGTAAAATCCAGGCTCCCTTTTGCCTTCAACATTTCAACAACTCTTATCTCCACATAAATAATTTCTTCGCTCTCAATCCATTTTTCTTATATTTCAAGACCTTATCAAACCTCAATCCTCTCGTGAAAAAAAAGTTTTATAAAAATATACCTTTTTTAATATTTCTGTTATTACAGCTTTCGGACCTCGAGAATACAACAACACATCGTGATTTTCCTTATCATCGACATACACGATGTCACAAAATTTTACTTCCCATGGATAAAACATAACTTTATCGGATTTCACTGGAATTTTTCTAAACGCCCGCAATACTTGTAGAACATACTTTTAAATCCGCTTTTAACAGAGGAAAGTTTTATCCCGCGGTAGACATTATTATTATTATTATTATTATTATTATTATTATTATTATTATTATTATTATTATTATTATTATTATTATTATTTCGGCAAAAATTTTCTGAATTCAAACGATATTCGAAATTAAGACATTCGCCACGACTACTTTAACATTGTCATCTTCCTGATTTTTCTCAATTCGGACAATATCTCAAAGAATATTTACACAAGATTTAAACTTCGCATTTTATAGTTTCTTGACGTGAATTTTACAACACTGATCAGTTTCACAGGACTACCAGAAACGTAACACATTCGCCCGGTTATTATTAAATACCAACCCGACACACGCCTTGAAATTTGGTTGGGACAAACAACATTCTAACTACAACACTGATCAAAAGGTTACAGACCTGTGATCTTAGCCGTCATCCTGGAGTTTTGGCTGCATTTAGCCAGCAAACCTCTCGTCTAGCCTTCCATGGCTAACGTATACATCTCCTTATAAATATATATATGACTTAAATTACACTACACTTTATAACGCACTTTCGACACGGTCGCCCTTGTGACGAGCTCGCTCCTCAAATGGCGACTGACTTGTTCACCCTACTAAGAAGTCCAGATGTTCCAACAGATAAGAAACCAGACACTGTAGCTCTCACCCAGCCTCTAACAGATATTATACGCACGCACTGAATACAAAGAGGAACTCAATTACTTATTCACCACATATCTAAACCTTCAAAATTCCTACTAGCGGCAGCTCAGAAAATTTATATCATGTTCCATTCTGACAGTATATTTGAACCATAGCCACGAACATGTAGTAAGTTATTTGGAGACCAAATTTTCACACTTTTCTGCTGACGAGTGATGTGGGCTCCGCCGCTCCAGAAACCAGACAGACAATGAGAAATATACGGAGGGAGGTTTCTTTTATATCTATGGGATGACGCTACTCACACCATGGAGCTTGGTTGTGCAATATGCTAATTCCGCATACAATAGACCGATTTTCCTGAAATTTGTTCCATAACTTCGGACAGACTTACGATTTATTCCTGTGTTAATTTCATAATTTTCCCATACTCGCAACAGGCGAAATAAATTATTTCTGCCCGGGCGTTTTGCGTGTTTTCTTCATTCATCGACCTTGGCACGTGTCACTAGTCCGCGGATCGGACGCGGATTCGTCTCTAGGCTTAACTGCATTTATATTTACTCTGGGGGTTATGTCTTCCCATAGGGTTTAAGAATAATTTGGATTCTTTATTTCTGGATTTACTGTGTTGCCAAAATCTCTCGTTACTAAGAATTCCTTGAATTTGAAAAATTGTTGTATATTCGATGTCCACCGAAGTGTCACGGTATTTCACAAGCTTGCGGCCGGCCCGACACGGTGAGCTCGTTCCCACGAGACAGCCAGACTCATGAAATGCAAATATGGCCACTCTCAAACAAGTAACTTTTATTTGAAATAAATATTGAGAAAAAAAATATTTTCTCATCGTAGATTTATGGGTTCATAATCCACCTATAACGACGAAATGTTTACCCAGTAAGGGGAAATATTTGTATATATATTCCTTCAAAATTCTGAACTATACATGGGAATTTTGATACAAATGAACCATGATTCTACGTAAAATTTCCCAGTCGATATCACTCTTGACGTAGGGCTCTATTACTTTCACGTATTTTATTGTTTTCTTCTTCCAACAATAGAATGGCGTTACACATGTCGTCATCAAAATCTTCTCTTAAGAAAGAACACTGTAGACATTCAAGGTCTCCCTCTGGATTACTGCAGCTGCTTGCTTGTCCTTGGAGTGGTGCCTCGATCTGCCCTTCTCTCGACGTGACGATCATATTTACGGGATATCGTTCTTCTTCTTCATCTTCTTCGGTGACCATTTCCCCTGCTGGTAAGGTGGCGTCATCCTGTGGTGAAACTCTTTCTTCTGCTCTATGGTAAACCTTCAAATTCGCTGCATTGAATATAGCTTCTCTGCTACCATCCACACTCTGAATTTTATAAGAATTATTCCTGAAACTTTTGATCACCTTGAAAGGCCCAATATATAGGGGAGCAAATTTAGCATAGATGTTCTCCTGTGGTTTCGACATCATGGGTCTCCTAACAAGCAAAAATTCGCCTTCCTCTAAGGGACGGTGGAATCTCCTGTTCCTCACCCTGCGTAACCGGCGGTCTGCCTGCCGACGTAGTTGTTCTGCCGTACTCTGGATGCATAATTCCTGTGACGGTCGGGGATCGTTGGGACATTGGACTACACCATGCCAAGATCTCACAGGATATCGATTGAAATGCACAACAGGGGGAATTCTCGCAATAGATTCGTGTACGGTGTTATTTACACAAGTTACTATTAGGGGTAGCACATCAACCCACCTAAAATGCTCTCGGGCGCAGTAAATTCTGCAGAATTTTGCAATCACTTGCATTACTCTTTCGCTAGGATTTCCCTCAGGATGTATAACGCTGCTCAGGATGTGATGGATTTCCATGTTTTGAATGGTAGTTTTAAACTGCGCAGAAGTTAACTGGGGACCGTGATCTGTCAGGAGAAATTTCGGTGTGCCCATTTCCGGAATGATATTACGAGAAATGCACCTTAAGACAAGCTTAGTATTAGCTTTCTGCAGTGGAAACAGTGTCGTAAATTTGGAGAAGACATCGATGGTTACCAGTACGAACTTGTTTCCGCGCTTTCCTTTCACGAGGGGCCCATAGATATCCATCATGAACAGCTCTTTAGGTCGCGAAGGTAAAAGAGGAATAGGCGCCTGCCTGATCAAATAAGGGTTTGCCTTAACCCGCTGGTATGTATCACATGTGATGATGATATCCCTGACATTTTCCCTCAATTTCACCCAGGTGAACGTTTCTTGGATAGTTGACACAACCTTGTCGATCCCTCCATGACCGAAAACCCTGTGAACGTGCCAGATTAATCCCTTCTGAAGCTGCGGTGGTACCAAAATTCGGGATTTCACGCGATCGTTGTCCACACATTTTACCAACGTGTTTAGTCGCCTCTTACGACAGGCAGGGGACACCGTCGGTGTTATTCTAACGCCCCGACCCACAGGGGGATATTGACTAATGGCCATGGCTGAGACATATATAGAAGGCTACTTTATCAAAGAAACCTCAGGTCTTTAATCATATCTAGAGAAATTATTATTATTATTATTTCATTCGCAGTAGTTTGATACGCCCTGAGTCAGTTTCCTCTTTTGATGTATCGAACCCTACACTTATCAACTCCAATTTCCGTACAGATGTTTCTCGAAGATGATGCGTTATATGCAAATCAATTTATCGTTATGAATTTGAGTTTCATTCATAGAAAGACATATTTATGATAATTTGATTTTGCGAAAAGTAAGTTTGACACCATTATTTCTCCTTTTCTATGATTTCCGCACTTAACTAACACCTGACTCAACTCTGCCTGGGTTGAAGTAAGTCCGGAGATAACATAAACCAATGAACGATGTCATGTTCGAGTGAAATGTAGACTGGTTTAGAAATAACCTTCCTTAATGAATATTGCTATGCTGAGAGTGAACAAGAAGAGGTAGGCTAGCCCATGTAATATGAATAGGAACTGGAACTTGTAGGGGAGGAATTAGATCTGTGATTGATTACATATGTCGTTAAAATCACTACATTTACTACATAATTATATAAGTGTCTTCTTGCGAAGTAGAAATGGAGATAACTCTAACATTAATACCACCTAGATATACAAATACACATTTAGGTCTGGAGTGGATAGCCATATTCTGTAAGGATATGTTAAAATGAAGAGGAAAGTACTGAAAATTATACACCTTCATTTCCTTTTAACTTTCGTAAACCCATGACGAATAACATTAAAAGTGAAACTAAAAGTTAAATCTTTAGGTTCCACGGCAACGTTATACTGCTTTATATAATTAAGAGTAAATATACTTAAGCACTCTTGCAAGTTTTAAATATATCTCATGAAAATGTGCTTGAAGTTGTTGAAGTCTTCCCTTGTGAACTCAAATTTTAACTTTTAATAGTATAGAGTATATTTACGAACGTAATCGGAGAGGGTATTTTAATACATGTGCTAGGCTTAGAGCTGACTTACGTTCTCAAAGTTGTGTATCTGATCCCCACTCTGGCTGATGGCATTCAGGTGTGCTCAAAGGCGACGGATTTACATCGATAGATTTACGAGCACAACATTACAGCAAAATTACGACGCTGATATGAATCTGGTTGTTACATAGCGCTGTTGAATAAATAAACTTTTTATTATTATTGCCATCCCAGCGATCCATGAATAGCATGCATGCATCCTACCCGGAGGCCCCGGGTTCAATTCTTGTCCAAGCAAGGGATTCTTACCAAGATCTGAAGGCTGCTTCGAGGCACACTCAGTCTACATGACAACAATACTGTGGAGCCATCTGACGGTGTGAGATAGCAGCTCCGGTCTAGAAAGCCCGGGATAACGGCCAAGATAATTCGTCACGCTGACCCCGCGTCACCTAGTAATCTTCAGCGCTTCAGGCTGAGCAGCAGTCGCTTGGACGGCCAAGATCCATCAGGCCTCTAGCGCTATGGTGTTTGTTCATAATAAGAATAACTGTACGGGGGGTACAACTTCCCCGGCTATTTTAAACTGCGCGCCTTCTCTCCGGCCATCTATGTCAACAAAGTTGAACTTGTGAACTCTCAAATACTTTCGTCTTCTACAGTTAAATGTCTCTACCATCGATTTGCTTGCGCACCCTCTCGGAGTAGAAACTAACTACTTGACAGAATAATAATTATTTTTGGAGCTGGTAAACCTTTCCCTAAGGATTGTTTTTCCAATATACCAAAGTTGTCAACACTTCAGCTGGTTACTCCTCGATTGTAATCAAGCTGTCAGATGCTGGTAAGCATGTTCTCTAACCAATTAAAATTGGGGGTGTGTTCAGGAATCCACACAATCATCAAAATGTTCTGGAAGCTTCCCCTTACGGCACTACAAAAGCAGAGCACTTTAGGTCCGTCTTGTCGGAATAGCTCCAGCTATTGTGAGTGCGACTTGACACGAGCCTTGGAGGCAGGGGTGAGGCCTGCTAGATCCAGCAACACAAGGTAATGGCAGAATTTACCTAGACATGTGATAGCGCCTGGGGATAGTTTGACGGAAAGGTTTCAACAGCTTCCTTTTGTGTATTTTGTAAACTGGTGGTTTTAATGTAGGATTGTCGGCGAAGTATGAGGACTCTGTTTCTGTTCCCTACTGGGAAATAGCCTATGTAATGTAAGGGAACAAGAGTGATTACCCTCTGCTGATTAACATTCAACCTTGCACTGGATGACTAAAGTTTTCTACCTCAAAATTTTGTAAATCTTGCCTCAAGTTAAATGTTTATCCTTTAGTCAAGCCTTGTAGTATAGGATTAGCCTCTGCATCATTGGGCCATCAGCCCACTTAGGGTTTTAGCAATTTCTATAAGCCGTGCAGGTGTTTCGCATCCTCGCCTTTGTTTATGGCCAATTATGTACAGCCCTTTTCTTTTTACCTTTAATGCCATGTAGTATGGGCATTTACTCTACAACTGTTTCTGCGTTTTGGTTCCCTTTGCGACAGTGTTTAAAGTTATTGTTATTGTGGAGCAATTGATGAAAACTTTAAATTGGGGTCACCCAATGGGTTTCCTACTTTAATTGCAGTGCTTTTAAGGAAATCGAGTGCCTCTGCGAGACAAGACCAGGGCATTTTTGAGCTCGGACACCTGTGTAATGTAATATTTTTTGCAAGTTGCTTTACGTCGCACCCACACAGATAGGTCTTACGGCGACGAATCGACGGGAAAAGGCTAGGAGTGGGAAGGAAGCGGCCGTGGGCTTAATTAAGGTACAGCTCCAGGATTTGCTTGGTGTGAAAATGGGAAAACCACGCAAAACCATCTTCAGGGCTGCCGACAGTGGTGTTCGAACCCACTATCTCCCGAATACCGGATACTTGCCGCACTTAAGCGACTACAGCTATCGAACTCGGTTGAAATACAACTGGTAGGAGCAAGGTTTGGCTCTTGTAATATATTGCTCTTGTAAGGTGTTGCACCTTTCTGGAGCAATTATGTTCTTCTCTACGTAGAATGAACTACCTTGTAATTTTCGCAGGTTTTGTACTTGATGTTCGGACTACTGCGTCCCCGATATTGTTACAGCTGACGACCTCGTTAAAATTGTTATTCATTCAGATGCTCTATTTTTAGAACAGGAAAGAAATAAAATTTCCAAATGTATGTTAAATTCTGCTCTAGTTAATACCTTGTCCAACCATTCAACCCAGGCACTTCTTATTCCTCTGTGAGCCACGGATACTCCGCAATAATAATAATAATAATAATAATAATAATAATAATAATAATAATAATAATATTAAATTATTATGGTTCGTGGTGTGGATTTCTGTAGTCACGTACTAGTTCGTGAACCATGGGCAATGGGTAAGTGACCTCATAAGTGGTCCTGAGCGACGTTGTTGTAGAATATAGGACTGAAATAAAGTACTCTCAGAAAAAGTTCTATACACTTTTTTCACCTCTACATTAATTTTTTGCTAGTGGCTTTACGTCGCACCGACACACACAGGTCTCATGGCGACGATGGGACAGGGAAGGGCTAGGAGGGGGATGGAAACGGCCAAGGCGTTAATTAAGGTACAGCCCCAGCATTTGCCTGGTGTTAAAATGGGAAACCACGGAAAACCATTTTCAGGGCTGCCGACAGTGGGATTCGAACCCACTATTTCCCGGATGCAAGCTCAAAGCTGCGCGCCCCTAACCGCGTGTTGTGCGGTTCATTATCGTATTGTCATTGATTTTGATTGTAATCACCCAGGCTGAGTGGAGCTCGAACCAGCCCTCAGATCATGATAAAGATTTCTGATCTGGCATGCGCAGTACCTCTACACCACGGGCTGGCTCATATATTCTAAACAGCCAGCTGCCTACCTACTGCGTAGCTTATCTAGAGGTTGGCATATTGGATACCTATTTATATATTATTTATTTATTTATGTATTTATTCATTCATTCATTCATTCATTCATTCATTCATTCATTCATTCATTCATTCATTTCTTTCTTTCTTTCTTTCTTTCTTTCTTTCTTTCTTTCTTTCTTTCTTTCTTAATCTGTATACCGTCCAGGGTTGGCCTTCCCCTCGGACTTGGCGACGGATCCCACCTCAACCCCCTCAGGAGCAGTGTCCTGGAGCATGAAATTTTGGGTCGGGGGATACAACTGGGGAGAGGTACAGTACGTCGCCCAAGCGGCCTCACCTGCTATGCTGAAAGGGGCTTTGCGGGGGATGAGAAGATTGGAAAGGGATAGACAAGGAAGAGGGAAGGAAACGGCCGTGTCCTTAAATTAGGTACCATCCCGGCGTTTGCCTCGAGGAGAAGTGGGAAACCACGGAAAACCACTTCGAGTATGGCTGAGGTAGGTATCGAACCCCCCTCTACTCAGTTGACCTCCCGGGGCTGAGTGGAACCCGTCCCAGTCCTCCTACCACTTTTCAAATTTTGTGGCAGATCCGAATCGAACCCGGGCCTCACGGGGTGGCATGCAATCGCACTAACCACTACACCACAGAGGAGGACTATTTATTTATTTATTTATTTATTTATTTATTTATTTATTTATTTATTTATTTATTTATTTATTTATTTATTTATTTATTTATTTATTTCCGGGAGTGTTCGAGGACATGTTGGGTTCGCGTGCCGCAGATCTTTCAATTTGAATGGACCTCGAACCAAACCGGCCGCGAATAGAACCCGAGGCCTGCGAGTAAAGAGAAGGCTCGCTAGCCCTACACCCCGGGGCCGGCAGATTAATCTAGTCCATAAATCATTAATAAAGCAATCAGTAACTAAAATACCAAGCAACAAGGAATCCAATTACAGTTCAATCAATCTAGATTGTAACCCATACAACACTGCTGTGTTCTCAGGTCCCTGACCCTCCTCACACTCGCAAGAACCACATGCTCCGTCTGGTTTTTGTTGCAGATGACAGAAGAAAGAGAACAAGCTCCCTCGTTTAAAGACACCGCCACTACAGTGAGTTAGGGCAAGAGTAAGAGACTTTCCTAATGGACTCGTGGTATGTGGCACATCTGCTGTATGACGTAGACAAACTGAGATATAGCAAACGTTTAATTTACATGACCGTATTGTACTTAAAAGACACTTTAAGCTTATTAGCACGTGTTGAGTAGCTACTGTACACGCAGAAGAGATGCTAATTACAGAAAATCGCCAATCATACATCAATGCGATTCGAAACCAAAACTTTCCATTTTTGCGTCGTATGCTCTACCTATTGAGCTTTGGCGGTCTAAGCCAAATTTGTTGGTCATTTTGGTCAGTACTTAACATCTTTCTGGCATGTCCCGTGCTAGCTGAAAGTTTATTTTCAAAGTTAATTGTTTTGAAATATTGTTGTGCAGAAGAATGGAAAAAGTGAAGTGGGCAGATAAAGGGAGGAATGATGAAGTGGTGAGAAATGAAATGGCGTATGACTTTTAGTGCCGGGAGAGTTCGAGGACATGTTCGTCTCGCCAGGTGTAGGTCTTTTGATTTGAAGACCGTAGGTGACCTGTGCGTCGTGGTGAGGATGAAGTGATAATGAAGACGACACATACAACCAGCCCCCCGTACCAGCGAAATTAACCAATGATGGTTAAAATTCCCGACCCTGCCGGGAATCAAACCAGGGTCCCCTGTGACCAAAGGCCAGCACGCTAACCATTTAGACAAGGAGCCGGACGAAGTGCTGAGAAGAGCAGGTGACACCTACTGAAAATGATAAGGAAGAGGAAAATGTTCTTGTTGGGTCACATACTACGTAAAAATTGTATTCAACAGATGGTGATGGAGGGAAAAATACCTGGTGGAAGAGGAAAAAGAAGGGTTGGAATGTTAACAGATGTCAAGCAAGGCAGAAGTTATGAACGACCGAAACAAAAAGCTCAGGACAGAGAATCGCGGAGGATGTCCAGTCGATACCTGTCTTAAGAGAGATTCACAGAAGGAGAATAAGAAAAAGGAGAAGAAGAATTCTTATAGAAGTTGAAATTTACGCCCTCAGTTTCTACCAGTCTTATGGCTTATTTCAGAGGGGAAAGGATCCTAGAGCCGTTATCATTCGATTATAACACAAGAAGTGAAACTACAAATGTCGTTTTCCTTTGAACGCAATCAGAAGAAAAACATACAGTGGTTCTTTTCAGAGGTGTCCTTAATTGAGTCGGGAGTTCACAGACTCCTTTGACGGAGGAATATATATAATCTATCTGCACACAGCACGTTTACTCTCACCTTTGTAGTCATATTCATGTCTTGGCCTCTGAACACTTTCCTCAAAAATAAACTGCACAATTTCTAGGTGTCTCAAAGTGACGTTTATCGATCTATAGATGTGTTCTTCCGCCAAATCCTTCACCTTTCCGCACATTTTTTCAGTATCTGCTCTTTGTGATTCGATCTACCATTCTTCGGTGACAGAAAATTTAAAAGCTTCCATTCTCCTTCTTTCTGCACATGTTTTACTTTCATATAGTGTCACAAAATAGTCTTCAATATTTCTTATACTCAAACCTACGTTCACGAAGATCTTCCTTACTCGGGCTAGACTACATTTTGCACTATGAAAATACAATTTTACTTCAAGAATCAGATATTTCCTGAATCTTTTGACTTCATTCGAATGCAGTTCATTACGTTTCTTCTCAGATGGGGCGTGAAAGCTGCGTCGCACCATCACTGGCTTCTCACCAAGGAGGCTAAAATTCGAATCCCGGCCAATGCATGTGGGAATTTTAAAGCTAAAAGTGTCATGTTCCCATGGCTTAGATTCCACGTAAAATTGTAGGTGTTGGAGCTATGATAACGATATCAACAATCATGTGAAACAGTAAGCTTTTAGACTGATTTGCCCAGCAAGGAAGTGAATTAATAATAATACTATTATTAATCCACGATGTGTAATTTGTACAGACAGGGGCATAGGAGAGAATAAACGAAACCATGTACCTGGCTCAGGTGCCTGTGTTGTATTTCATCAAGCTCTTGAGGAGGTTAAAATCAAATACAAATGATACGAATCATTCAGACAAATGTACACGGAAGTCGGACAGCAAACGATCTTTTGACTCAGCTGACCTTTGAAGAAGGAGCAGATCTACTATTAGTCAGGGAACAGTATCATAACAGGGATCACCCAGGATGGTTCGAAGACAACGTGGGACAGCCGCAAGATACTGGACAAATACGGCATAAAACCATCCATAAACCTCACCGGAAGCTAGCCCGTTATCTACCACCAGTAAAAGACACAATAGAATTACAGGCTACTGGAGTATATCACATTGAATGTAGCTGCGGAGCTTGTTATGTTGGGGAAAGAAAACGTCTGATCTCCACCCGCCTAAAAGAACATATCCGTCACACCAAGAATCAAAACACAGATATTTCAGCGGTAGCCAAGCATTCCTACGAAACAAGGCACGGAATATCATTTGATAAGACCAAGATCCTAGTAGCTATCCCCTGGAATCTGGAAAGGAAAATCCGCGAGGCTATCGAAATCAAGAAACATCCGAACAACATAAATTTAGAAGAAGGATATAAAATCAGTAATTCTTTGATGCCTATCATTCATAGTTTAAGACATACAGACGACAACATAAACACACGGGCCGAAACCCCATTACATAACAGTGCGGGTAAGCCCCCACTGACACTCACGAGACAGCCAGGGCTTACGTCAGCCAGAAAGGCTAGGATATAAAAGGCCAAGGTCAGGGCCACTCTAATAGTGTAAATTGCCGCCTGGGAGACTGATTACCTCGGATCGAGTAGGGGTATTTCAGTCACCTTGAGGAAGAATACTACAATGTATTCGAAACGACGGCAAACTGTACGTGATGTACAGACAACTACAACACGGTTCAAGCCGGAAATTAAACTGAACACATCTGAGAAAATTTACGGCTAGAGGTTATGGGTGCGGAGACGGATTTATTTGGGTCCTGATTGTCAGAATAACATTTGTGAGCTGTTACTCCGCTCCGAATGGGTCTGTGAGTGACTTTCAGACAAAACTGGTTGGCCTTGAAGATGCACCACAGGGAATGGACAACAGATTAGTGGTTGGTGGTGATCTCAACGCCCAAGCGTTAGAATGGGGCATGCCACATACGGACTCTAGAGGACGACGTATATTGGAGATGGCTGCTGGGACAGGTTTGGTAGTCATCAACATCGGAAACATGCCAACCTTCCGATTGCCAGGCTGTAGGGGAACAATACCTGACGTTACATTTGCATTAGAAGACATTTCATCGAGGATCACTGAATGGCGAGTGACAGAGGACTATACGGGAAGTGATCACCAGTACATCATTCTTGATGTGCTCGAAGAACAACCGCAGCTAAGGACTATGTCACCCAATTTACCGAACCAACAATGGAATACAGCCAGTATGGATAAAGAGAAACTTCTTGATACCCTACATAGAGAAAAGGAGGACATATAAAGAAAATGCTCTGGTTATACAGGAAATGAAATGGCTAACATACGTGTCGAACTCACCATGCCGCTCCTTCAACAAACTTGTGATGCATCTATGACTAGAAGTAAACCGCGAAACTGTAAACGTCCAGCGTATTGGTGGACTGAAGAAATTGCGGAGTTGAGGAAACATTGTCTACGACTGAGGCGCAGAGCACAGAGAGCTAGAGGTAGCCAGGAGGATGTCTCACTCATGACAGAATATAAATAAGCAAGGAAATAACTCAGAAATAAAATCAAGAGAAGTAAAACTGACAGATGGCGGGCAATGGGTAAGGGAGTAGATGACGACGCATGGGGACTGGGCTATAAGGTCGTCTTGAAGAAAATTGGGGCGCCATCAAATCCAACCATGGATCCGTAAAACCATGAAAGAAATAGTGGATAATTTGTTCTCTGATCATCCAGAGAGGATTGCTGATGAAGATGTAAGGCAACCAATCGACATACCGCTTTTCACCGCAGAAGAACTACAAAGATCCATTAGTTCTCTCAGAAATAAGAAAGCCCGAGGGCTAGACGGTATAACAGTCGAAGAACTGAAAATAACGGCAGAATTCTGTCCAGAGTTGCTGCTGGAAAGGTACAATTGCTTCATGGCAGGTATTTTTAGCAATCGATGGAAAAAGGCACGATTAGTTTTGATCAGCAAAGGGAAGTCTGGGAGTACAGACGTTTTTGTATGCTTGATACTGCAGGATAAGGTTTAGAGAAGCTCCCACAGCCCAGAATACTCTTAGCGGCTCAGCAAGCTTGGGACTTGTCACCTCGTCAGCATGGCTTTCGGAGAGGACATTCGACAGTTGATGCAGTACTAGAAGTAGTGAACACTGCCAAAAGAGCACAAACGGGCAATCATTATTCTCGTAAATTGGCGCCTCTTGTGACCTTGGATGTGGAGAATGCTTTTAACTCAGCAAGATGGACGGATATGTTGGAAGCACTTCAAGAAACATTCAAGTTTCCAGAGTATCTCATGAGAATATTGAAAGACTATTTGAAGGATCGCTTACTGCTGAATAATACAGATGGTGGACAAAAGACTGAACGGTTTACAGCTGGTGCAGCACAATGATCCATTCTTGGCCCAGACCATTGGAATATTACTTATGATGTCTTACTGCGGCTATATATGCCTGAAGATACAACACTTACGGGTTCTGCTGACGATGTGGCTGTCTTGAGAGTGACCCGTGATCTGGAATTGGCACAACTTCTACTTGCCTTATTTTTACTAGCTGCGATTTTTCAAAATATATTTTAACCTGCCTTATTATTCTTGTTGTTTCTTTTCTTTGTAGTTTAAATAGCTCATAGTGTTCATTCTTTCCGGAACATTTCCAATTTTTCCACTTTTTCTTTCTTCCGATTAGTGCTTCCTCACATAAGTTATTCCACCATACTTTCTTTTTAGTTTTAACTGATGCAAATACTTTCTTTGCTGCACTATTAATCTGTTTAGATAATTCTGGCCATTTCCCATGTTGAGTTATTTTAATTTCTTCCTGAAAGTTTTCTATAGTTGCTTGTGTAATGTTGAGCCTATCTATGTTGTATTTCAGTAATTTTCTCGGCCTTCTTTGATTCCTGCGAGGTAGAAGCTTTAGCTTAATTTTAGAGAGGTAGTGATCGCAGTCGAACTATCCACTTCTTATTACTTTAACATTCATAATTTCCTTAATATTTTTTTGAGAAATAGCTACATGGTCCAATTGAAACTCACCAAACATCAGGTTTGGGGACACCCCTGTTTTAGCCTTTCTTGAAAATTTCTTAAAGAAGGTCGACATTAATTTTAGGTGAAAGGATTTACAGAGATTAATTAGTCTCATGCCATTTTTGTTTGTTCTTTTGTGTGCTGGATGTTCCCCTACTGTTTTGTTGAAAACTTTTTCTTTGCCTATCTGTGCATTAAAATCACCTAGTAGAATAACATTTGATTTTGAAATTTTTGATATTTCATCATCTAGAAGGCTCCAGAATTCTTCAGTTTTACTTGGGTTCTTCCTATAATCTTCATTTATTGGTGTATGACAGTTAACAAATGTACACTTTTTGTTCTTGCATTTAAGTGTGAGAAGAGATAACCTTTCTGAAGTAGATTTGAATTCCATATCATTATCAACTATTGCTTTATGGGCATAAAAGGCGGTACCTAGTAGTGGCATTCCTTTCATAATTTTGATTACTGGTTTACCTTTAAAGACTCTATACTTTTTGGTTTCTGTTACATTCTCATCCATAAACCGTGTCTCTTGAGCTGCTAAGATCTGAATTTCATATCTATCTAAGAAAATTTCCAGTTCTTTCTGTTAGCCGGTTTTTAGCAAGGAATTTACATTAAGAGTGCCTGCAAAGAATTTACTGTTAAATTTAAGTCTGAAAGGATTCCAAGGATGCTCCGACTCACCCTTATTGCAGATGTTGGGACTCCCCAGAACCCTAAGTCCCGATGCATTGCATAACGCAATGGTGGATTTCTCTTCCGAGCTACCACCTGGGGTAGTGCTTTCATTCAGCGGACTTTTCATTCTGCAATTGAAATTGCACAAGGTAGGAAATTTATTCCAATATCAGATTGTTAGTCCGAAATAATTTTTTATTCGTGCTTTACTATTTATTATTATCTCGTATAATTTGTCAGATTTGTGCAGCTGCCATGACATGTATTTATTAGTATAACTCTGACATAAACGTCTGTAACCGGTTGAATGTTATTGACGTACCTATATTCGTCAGTGTGAAACTATCATTATCAGTATACGTGCCAGACATCCTGTATTCTCTACATAGTCTCATTTCTATCTCCCATTCACAGTGATAATGATAAAATGAGAACGTTTGAACAGTCGAAATTGGTACCAGGTACAGTTTGTTATGTCTTCTTTACAAGAAAAATATCATGAACCTCTCATAACTACGACTTTCGTACTTTTTAAAGAAAAGAGCATTTTTTCTGAAAAAGTGCTTGTCTCATATTAACTAATGGTGACAGCAATATCTATCGGCATGAGTTCAAACTACGCACGTTTGAAAGACTGAAACTGGCGTCACATATATGTTACAAAACCTATACAATTGTGGCGATCATACTTGAATTGTTAAGTGATGAATAATATCTTTCAGTGGAGTGAACGAATCACCTTCACCATTCTAGCGTATGGAACCACGTTATCTCCATCTATAACAACGAGATAGAAATCCTTCCGCTAAGTTTGGGAAGTGACATCTATCACATTTTGATCGTAGATGCTTCGCTGTATGTGTTTCCATAGTAGAGGTATGATTCTGGTGAGGTGGATTTCGCATGTTTGGTTATCAATAAACCGCCCTTCATTCAGCGAGGTGAGATTGACGTAATGATATAACATCATCTATTGTCATATGATTGAACCAAATCCTACTGCCTGGTTTGAATTGTCGCCTATGTAATACTATTTCGTAGGAGAGATTTGAATTTTTTTGTATTGAAAGCGATAACTGATAAACGAAAATCATTAATTCTCCTCATTCAGTGAAGTGAGATTGTCATTTTGGAGTAAGTAACACATGAACGTCATCTACTGGCATCAGAAAGAACTAATAATTAATAATTTTGTGTGGTTATTTCTAGCCGAGTGCAGCCTTTGTAAGGCAGACCCTCCAATGAGGGTGGGCGGCATCTGCCATGTGTAGCTAACTGCGTGTTATTGTGGTGGAGGATAGTGTTATGTGTGGTGTGTGAGTTCCAGGGATATTGGGGACGGCAAAAACACCCAGCCCCCGAGCCATTAGAATTAACCAATGGAGATTAAAATCCTCGACCCGGCCGGGAAGCGAACACGTGACCCCCTGAACCGAAGGCCAGTACGCTGTCCATTTAGCCAACGAGTCGGACCATCAGTAAGAACTAAGTCCTGCTGACTGCTTTGAAGTGTTCGCATTACAGAGAGCGATATTAGCACGTGACAATCCTTCAATATATTCGTGGTCTCTACATTAACTTGCTGCATAGAGGACATAATCGCCATTTACTCGTATTACAATCGTTGATTTAATGAGTGTATTAGAATGTGGTGAATATTTATCGGAAGATCATGTTAATTATTTGTTCCACGATATTGTGTCCAGGTAACAAATTTTAGGCTACAAAGTGTATTTTCACATTGGAGCTCTGGACTTCGCTTAGCCGGTTATTTATACGTTCACACATAGCCTACAGTACAGTATCATTAGCAGAAATGTCGGAAACACTCATTATGTCGCGCACTGAATATGTGTTTATCATGAGGGCTTCAATATAAACATTTAGGATAGTTTAATACTTTGTTGCCAGAACAGCATGATTTTGTGTCGAGGCTATTCCCGATTCCTGTCGCAATGTTTATCACCCTGCAGATCGTTAGGATAACATGACTGTGGAGTGAACACCATCGCTTTTGCCACACATGTCATTTTCGGCAGAAATCCGTCGGAAGAACATTACATCCATGAATGCATGAACTCTCACTTGAAAGGAATCTTCGATCGTTACAGGTTTTATGAATTTTTTGTGTTAAATGGACACATTTTAAATGATCCGACCATCCACCTACTAAAACTCCCCAAGGAAGACCCAAAAAAGTAAACGAAGGTAAAAGTGACAAACTTAGAAAAATCTGCAGTTACTGACAGAAACCATGCTAAAATTATATGGTTCGAGGGAAATGAAACGAGTTAAGTCAATTCAGAGGGGAGAGAGAGAGAGAGAGAGAGAATTATTCTAATTTTGTACATGTCTACGTCTCATACGAGAATGATATCAGATGATGCAGAGGAAACAAGACAGGCTAAGTTAACTGTATGGGCGAGCCAAGCATGGATCCTCATTGCGCTCCTTCAGCAGTATATCAGCTACTGCAGAATATAATGAGAAGTGATCCTGCTGGGTGGAGATTTTCGACAATGCCTCCCAGTTATTCCCCAGTCACAGAGCAGCTGTTGTCCAGTCAAGTTAAAAATAGTGTATACTATAGCCCGTAATTAATATTTTTAAATTAAAAATAATTTAAGAGATGTAGACCTAACTTCAGTGAATGGCTTCTCAAACTGGGCAAGAGAGAACGCATATTTTAGGAGAACTAGGTCAAAATTGCATTATCGAGATTCCATAAAACTAGATTTCAAGAAATGGTATGCGGGATATATTTAGTTCTTTTCATCCAAGCGAGAGTTCATTTTTACAAACGTAGCAATTTTGGGTTACATGAACGAATTGGATCTACTAAATGTCACTGTAATATTTGTCCCGAATGGAAGATAATAATTTCTTTTACTCAAATAAGTGTAAAATCTGTGGTAAATTAAAAAAACTACGAAATATTTTACTTGTAGAGAATAATATTGATACATACTTTACTACCTTACAACTATTTTTCTGCTACGTCGCAGCGCTTCCGTACGTGTTTTGTTTGTCTAACACTTTCATGTGTGATGTCTTTGCTCACTGAAGTTGTTTGAAATAATTATGTATCTTTGTTCATGTTGCTCATTCGTTTTGTGCCTTAACTCATTCATTAAGTGATATATTTATTGGTCCAGGGATCATGCTATTTTGTTGTCTGAACTGCCCGCGCTAGTCATATGGACAAAGATAATGAGAATTCACAGACATAGCACTCCCATACGTCGGTGCTAGCCCTGGACCTCAAGAAAGAAACAAAAGACTGCACGAGCAGTGGGATGCAATGCCTCAGCATTCAGAGGGTTGGTCATCTCTGTACCTTCCTGTAATAATCATAGGAATGCGTTGCAGTTCCTATCTAGGAGCTTCATCAGTTAGTCTTTTTCTGTCACTTGCGCAAAGTAGCAGTGGGTCTCTCAGACCGTTGACGTACCTATTTCTGTCCAACACGCTGGCAAGGTTATATTCTCAGGCTTAAGTTTCAAAGCTCTGTGATCTTATCTTCAATAAACATTAGCATTAATGTTTCCATGAAGTCTGGATCATGGCAGCATCAAGTGGAATGATTTCAATATGTGAAATAGAGGAAATGTTATACGATGATGAATCTGACGATTCAGATATTGACCCGGATTTTGTGATAACATGTGATCATGAATCGAACAGTTAATTTAATTTTATTAAATTTCGTATGGCGTATAGAGGGTACAGAGAAACTATATACCCTTAAAGTAGATAAAAACAACAATCGGACAAAGGATCAATCGATGGTAATTAACTTATAATTTAATGTCCAGAGAATTTAGCCAATTTACTGCCTCTTCACTTGCCGCATGAAGTTCGTGGTATCCTTCCTGGAAGCTTCGAAGTGGGCACATCATTACAACATGGTGGACTTTCTGAGCCACGTCACCACAGTCGCAATGAGGGTTGGAAATTTTCCCCCACTTGTGGAGCCAGAATTTGCATCTTCCAAGACCGGTCCGCACCCTGTTCAACGAAGCCCGGATACTTCTTGGCAAGTTGAACCCAGCAAGTTTCCTACAAGGGTCGGATATCAATCCTAGCTGCTCAGGGTTGCAGGGGGGGGTCATCGTTGTTTACGTTCGTAGGTATAACCTTAAAGTGCCCTACACGTGTCCCCCGGGTGGTGCTAAGTAAGCAACAACATTGGCTGCTGGACCAAAATAAATTTTCTTGCGGATATCCCAGCAAATAGAGGAAACATGATCATGAGTACAAACGGTTCTTCTCAGAACCATACAACAACAAAGGACCTAGGACATTCACTGACAATATTACAACTAACTGTTGAAGGCATAAGCAAGGCAGTGAGCGATATACTTTCAAGAGTGCTGAATGACAACCAAGTGGATGTAGTACTTCTACAAGAAACTCACTGTGAAGACCAAAGCCAACTCCTATCCAGATGTAAGTTGCCAGGATACAATCTTGTGGCAGCAACTTTCCATGAGAGCTACGGAACATCAACTTACGCTAAGAACAATATCGAGCAGGTAGAAGCTTTAAGTACAAGCACTGATAATAATATATTCACCATAAAATTTAGAGCTGCTGGCATAGAAATTATCAAAATCTATAAACTTCCTTCCCAGCCCTGGATTAATGAAGCCATCCAGAATGTGAAACTTCCTACTGCCATCCTAGGAGATTTTAACAGTCGCCATACCATCTGGGGATATAAAGATACCAATTCTGATGGCGAAAGTATACTAGAACGGGCAGAGGGTGAAGATATTTTCTTGATATATGATGCCAAAGAGAGAGGTACCCTTCACTCTGCTAGATGGAAACATGACTATAACCCAGTTAATTTAATGAAGGAGAAGAAGAAGAAGAAGCAGAAGAAGAAGAAGAGGAAATCAGAGGTGAAACTGTAGCCAGTTCCAGTGTTACGGTGATTACAGATGATTTAAGTGCAGGTAGTTATCCTCGTTATTTTGTTGATGAAGACGGAAGAAACTAAGGAATCTGACCTGTTGTTTACACGTTATATTTTGCTCAAAATATTGAGAACCATTATGTTCGATTTTGAAAAATGGTGTTAACAAAAAGATAAATTAAGTGCATATTGTTTGCCAGAAATTTTCATATCAGTGTGTGTTCTGAACTCTAAATGTTATGCTAATTTTCAGTAGAAATTTTTGAATTTATTATGACGTCAAGGATTCTTAAAATATTTTCAGAGTATTGTTATTATTTATTTATTTATTTATTTATTTATTTATTTATTTATTTATTTATTTATTTATTTATTTATTTATTTATTTATTTATTTATTTATTTATTTATTTATTTATTTATTTATTTATTAATGCTTTTTTACAGTGGCGAAGTTAGGGCTCGAGGTCCTCTCTTCCACTTAACCACATACTAATCAAAATCATAAATAAAATACTGAGATATTAAAAAAGAAAACCAAACCAAAAATTAATAGAATTGAGAACAAATTTAAGTACGTTACTAAGTTAATAATAAAACTAATTAATAGTAAAAACTGTTAATAATGACTAATTCTCAGGCGCGCACACATTCATACTTCAGCCATTCAGTTAGCTGTCCTCAGCAGGTAGTGTCGGCAGGTGACCTTAAATCTCTGACCTGAGCTGGCAGGGAATTCAATAATCTGGCGCCGGTCACTACAAACTATCTATTAATTTTATTTGTGCGGTGCACTGAAATAGAAAGTGAGGATCTGGAACGTGTATTTAAGTTGTGAAATGATGATAAAAAGGTGAATTTAGAAGTAATATACAGTAGCTGACTTTCAGCTAGTACTCTAAACACCATCGTTAAAATGTGTAGCTGCCGACGTTTATCAGGCTTCAGCCATGAGAGAGCCTTATAGTATGGGGTAATATGAACATCGTACCCGATACTGTAAATAAATCGCAGGCAGGAATTCAGTGCCCGTTGAAGTTTAAGTGTTTCTTCTCTTGTCATATCAACTAGAACAACGTCACAATGATCAAGAATAGGGAGAACCAGTGTCTGTATTAGTTTGGCCTTAAGCTCAAATGGAAATATATCCATGTTTGTTAACGAAAAGGAATCTTTAAAAAGGTTTAGACAATTGTTTTTATATTGGGTCTACCAGACGCAGCTCGACCGTTCACGTTACGTTTTCCACCCGACCGTTTTACGACTCAAAGTTATTTAATTTCTTGAAAACGTAGATTGAATTTGTAAGTAATTAATTCTGTGCCATATTCTTATAAATGTTCATATGTACATATTTGACTCTTTGAGTAGTGCGTTGGGATGAGTACCTGTGTGAAAGAGATATTTACCGAGCTCGATTGCTGCAGTCGCTTAAGTGCGGCCAGTATCCAGTATTCGGGAGTTAGTGGGTTCGAACCCCACTGTCGGCAGCTCTGAAGATGGCTCTCCGTGGTTTCCCATTTTCACACCAGGAAAATGCAGGGGCTGTACCTTAATTAAGGCCACTACCACCGAGCCCGTTACCTTCCTTGAGCATTTCCTTCACCGTAAATAATCTCCCGGTTTGAGAGATGGCGTCATCATCTAAGAGGCCCGCCTCCCCCTTCAGGGGAGGAATGAAAACATAAACATTACAGTAGTAGCAGATAAAATGAACAGATTTTGGTGAGGCAAGAGGTAAGTCCACCCAGCAGTACCTTGGTTTACCACACCGCCTCTTCTTACTAGAGATAGTACGGTATAGTTTATATAACAAATAAATTGTAGAATTTTACAGATATAAACAGCCTCTATTCAAATCCAAAAAGGGCAACTTGAATATAAATTATCAATCAATCACCAATAATCTTTCATTTAACTAAGTCGCCCAGGTGGCAGATTCCCTTTCTCTTGTTTACCTAGTTTTTTCTTAAATGATTTCAAAGAATTTGCGAATTTATTGAATATCTCCCTTGGTAAGTTATTCCTATTCCTAACTCATCTTCCTATAAATGAATATCTGTCCCAATATTTCCTCTTGAATTACAACTTTATCTTCATATTGTGATGTTTCCTACTTTTAAAAACACCACTCAAGCTTACTCGTCTAGTAATGTCGTTCCACGCCATCTCTCCACTGACAGCTTGGAACATATCAATTACAAAGAAACCTTTCCAACTAAGTCTCTGATCTGATTGAGATTTGGCACAACGGCTTCAGTAGAAGTGCTTTATTCAGCCAAATCAAAATTAGATGCCCAGTCGTATATTTAGCACTTATTTTTTGATGGCTAAGTTTTCTCATTTAGGCACCGCATAGACAGAAGTTAGCGGCGGGAGGCAGGTGGAGGTGGGGAAGTAATGTATATGTGTGAGAGAGAAAGAGTGAGAGCGGCCGGCCGCCCCGCCTCTGTCTGCTTCCCACCGCTCACTCCTGTCTATGCGGTGTTTAAATGAGAAACCTTTGACACTCCAAACAGGTGCTAAATGTACAACTAGGCATCTCATTTTGATATGGCGGAATAAAGCATTTCGACTGCCTTCGTACCAAATCTCAGTCAGATCGGAGACTTACAGACGGAAGGGATTCCTTATTAGTCGAGCAGCTCGTCTCTTTTCTCTCCAGCCTTCAAAAAACCAAACTTCGCACCATTTCCATAACGCTACTAGTTTGAAGGAAATCACCCAGAAGAAATCGATCTGCTTTTCTTAGGAATTTTTCAGTTCTCGAATCAAGTAAGTAATCCTGGTGAGGATCCCATACACTGGACCCAAACTCTAGTTGAGGTCTTATCAGAGTCTTACAGTATATGTCCCCTCCTTTACATCCTTACTACATCCCATCTTCGTAGATCTGTACCTTTAATTTAAAAATTCAATTTATGTGATTATCCCAGTGAACACCTAAGTACTTACAGTGATCACCATAAGGAACCTTCACCCCATCAGCGCAGTATTTAAAATGAGAGGGCTTTTCCTATTAGTGAAACTCACAACCGGACTTTTAACCCCGTTTATTATCATACCATTCCCTGCTGTCTATTTTACAACATTGTCGATGTTTTCTGCAGTTGCTCACAGTCTTGTAACTTATTTATTACTCTATACAGAATACAACACTCGGTATCCCAGTTAACTAGATAAGAATACTAATTTCACATGATTTTTCCGCTAAGTAGCGGCCACGTTTGTTGTATGGATGACAGTTCATTTCTGTGTTCGGTACATCCACCAACATTCGTACTGGCAGCACCAGACATACATTTACTTCTTCTGAAGGAGAAATTGTTAAAGTAAACATCAAACTAAGAATGTTATCTTTTTCAAGTGCCACTCTTAATTTGCAAGTCTTTTCTCTGGCTGTCTCCGAGTTCATTCATGTAAATTAGACAAGCAGAATTCTGCAGACACAGAGAGTGACAGTTGCTGGAAACTCGTGGAGTTGGAAGTAGAATAAAGAGGAACTTATTAAGAGGTTCAACACGTAATTGACATTAAGTCGAATGCAATCTCGAGATATGGGTACGACTCTAGTAATATGACACACACATACAACTAAAGGAGTATGACTGCTTTCCTTTACTATCGTTTCTAAATACGATTCAAAACGCCTCGTAGAGTAGAATGGTGGAGGTGAATGCGGACTCACTCAAGCACATTCCGTCATAAGAACTACAGAGGGGAATTCCTCAAGGCAGTATTATTGGACCTTTATGTCTTCTTATATATATCAATGGCATGTGTAAAGAAGTGGAATCAGAGATAAGGCTTTTCACAGATCATGCTATTCTGTACAGAGTAATAAATAAGTTACAAGATTATGAGCAACTGCAAAATGACCTCGATAATATTGTGAGATGGACAGTAGGCAATGGTATGATGATAAACGGGGATAAAAGTCAGATTGTGAATTTCAAAAATAGGAAAAGTCCTCTCAGTTTTAATTACTGTGTTGATGGGGTGAAATTTCCTTTGGGGATCATTGTAAGTACCTAGGTGTTAATATAAGGAAAGACCTTCATTGGGGTAATCACATAAATATGATTGTTACTTGTTAATGATTGTTAATAAAGGGTACAGATCTCTGCACATGGTTATGAGGATATTTAGGGGTTGTAGTAAGGATGTAAGGAGAGGGCACATAAGTCTCTGGTAAGACCCCAACTAGAGTATGGTTCCAGTGTATAGGACCCTCGACAGGATTACTTGATTCAAGAACTGGAAAAAAATCCAAAGAAAGGCAGCTCGATTTGTTCTGGGTGATTTCCGACCAAAGAGTAGCGTTACAAAAATGTTTCAAAGTTTGGGCTGGAAAGACTTGGGAGAAAGGAGACGAACTGCTTGACTAAGTGGTATGTTGCGAGCTGTCAGTGGAGAGATGGCGTGGGAGGACATCAGTAGGCGAATAAGTTTGGGTGGTGTCTTTAAAAGTAGGAAAGATCACAATATGAAGATAAAGTTGGAATTCAAGAGGACAAATTGGGGGCAAATATTCGTTTATAGGAAGGGGAGTCAGGGATTGGAATAACACTAAGGGAGATGTTCAATATATTTCCAATTTCTTTGTAATCATTTAAGAAAACTCTAGGGAGACAACAGATAGGGAATCAGCCACCTGGGCGACAGCTCTAAATGCAGATCAGTATTGATTGATTGATTGATTGATTGATTGATTGATTGATTGATTGACTGATTGATTGATTGATTGACAGAGAAAAATTACAACACAACACCGACCGCTTCATTCTCGCACAATCACCCAACGTACTATTCCATCGAGCCTGCTCGCAAGCTGTTTGAAGGTTCAGTTCTTATATGTACTATAAATTTCCAAAGTAGGGATAATCCTACACCGTGCGCATCTTTTTCAAAAAGAAGAACTAAAACACACAGCTCTCGAAATCAGAAGCATCACTGGAGAAGCTTTGTGGTACAACTTGAGGTGTTTATGCAGCAAGTCTGAAGGGCCTGTCTTACTTCCAGAATTTATCGCAGTTTGGTTGGACAGATCTCGTATTAAGCTAGGCAACATCCAACTTAATAACTCCATGAGACTAATCCTGTACAAATCAGACATCCACCAGTTGGCTTCCAGTTCTCAACAACAAGATGCCTCCTTATCTGTGCAGAGAAGTTGCTCTGATTCGTGAATACAACAAGATAATAGTAAACTCGGACCTGACTATTTGTTATGACATCACTAATCTCAACAGTTGACGGATAAAGTTCAGACATCCGCCAATAGCCATGGCAGAGTTTAACAAAAGGCCATTTTAACGCCCAGTGAAGAGAAAAAACGGAGCTTTAACTCCACTATGAAGCACGAGTATTGAACAATTATGCAGTATATTGGAATGAGCCCCTGTGTGGCTTTCATATCTGGTACCATTTACATAAACAAGGCCATTGCTTCCTATGGTAACGTGACAAGAATGAGCTCTCTAAGGTCAACCAAGCGGATCTCCTCCTACTTCAATCAAATCAATCAAGTAGCAGATTCGCTATCTGTCGTTTTCCTGGTCTTTTCTTAAATGATTGCAAATAAATTGGAAATTTATTGAATATATCCCTTGGTAAATTATTCCAATCCCTAATCCCCTTCTTAAAAAACGAATATTTTCCCCAATATGTCCTCTTGAATTCCAACTTTATCTTCATAATGTGATCTTTCCTACTTTTAAAAACACCACTCAAACATATTCGTCTACTAATGTTGAGGACCTCGTTGAGTGAGGTAGGAAAATATCTACAAGAGGTGAGCAGCGCGAGTGATGATGTATGACGGTGAAGTAGTGTTGTAAGTTGTGTGTGAAAGTGTGTTTTACGCTGTGTCTGGTGGGGACAAAGTAAACGTCCGTTCGTATCGCCATATAAAACGCCGGGAAGGTCACTTAATAGCGTGGACCGACAAGCTGCCGTCTTAAAGCCTAGCCATTTCAGTAGTGATGGGACATTCCATTCATTTTACTGAATCGATTCATTTGACTCCGTTCACGTTACTGAATCGATACAGTAATCCGATTCACGGCACATTAGAGTCACCGCTCCTACTGCATCTGTGTAGTATGTACTGGTAAGACAGCAGCAACAGCATTCCGTGTTCGCTGCTGCCATCTGGTCTTCATACTATGAACTCCTTTCTTAGAAAAAAATGCTAGTCACTCTAATACATCGAAGGTTTCTGGCGACGCAGGATGGGAAAGGTCTGGGGTTGGGAAGGTAGAAGCCATGGCCTTAATTAAGGCACAGTCCCAGGATTTCCTGGTGTAAAAATGGGGAAACTACGGAAAACCATCTTAACGGCTGCCGACGGTGGGATTCGAACTCACCATCCCCCGAATGCAAGCGCATAGCTACGCAATACTAACCGCACGTCCAACTCGCTCAGCCATTTTTGAAAATAAGTATTTTTCTATCAGCAGAGGATTGTTTTAAATTGTCATATTTTTATAGGCTACCCGAGATGTACAGTAGCCCACTGGTTTTATGATTCAACATACTGTTGATTAAGTTATTGCGTCAGTAGGCTCACTTACTGTCCACATATTATTGAAGTCTTGTGCAACGATGTGACATACGAACCGAGAGAATACTGAGTCGTTCTTCCCAAGGGCGCCCATACACGGAGGCAAGGTGGGGCCGCCCCCCCCCCCCCCCTAGCTCTCAGGGAAAGGCAAAAATCTAATGTAGTCAGGTGTTTTCCTTTCAAGAAAATTATTTAAAAGTCAGTATTACGTAGAAGTGGTAGTACCGTCTCCCACCAACAGGCAGGGGATACCGTGGGTTATTCTACCGCAGAATACAAGTCGCCATTTATCTTCCAAAATATTAAAAATACTACGTACCCCCCAGCTCTAGCTCCCCCTCTACAAACTGTCATATGGGCGCCCATGGTTCTTCCCAATATAAAAAGGTGGTCATGAGCATGACTCATAGCCATACGGCAGGCTAGATTCGATTTTAATTAATTGTCTAATGTCAACTAAGTTATAATACTAAGATTCATTAAACTAATAAATAGTGTAACCTAATAGCCTACCTACTTAGTAGCTACTTTAGAATTATGTTTAGACTACCTTTCTAACACTGCAGATAAATTCATCTATTATGTAAACCTCCCTGTAAGAAGAGGACAGTGAATGCAATGAACCGTGGGTGTGTTGTGTCTCACAGATCCGTGACTGCATACGATTCTTTCGGTGTGCCATGGCTCACTGTGTGTCTCGCTGCAGCGGAAGGTCGGCTCTCCCGCCAGTGTCCAGTGTGCCGATAAGGAGCCGTGTGTATCTTGTGTCTCATTGAGCCGTGCTTGTTCACGATTCTTTCGGTGTGCCATGGCTCACTGTATGTCTCGCTGCAGCGGAAGCTCGGCTCTCCGCCAGTGTCCAGTGTGCCGATAAGGAGCCGCGTGTATCTTGTGTCTCACTGAGCCGTGCTGTGCGCACGATTCTTTCAGTGTGCCATGATTCACTGCCTCGCTGAAGCGGAAGCTCGGCTCCCCGCCAGCACTCTCCACTGGGAGTAAGCTGAATCGTGTGCCGTGAGCTCGCCGTTCCTGTGAATCGATTCACTCGGACACTTGAATGAATCGATACACTGCTTCGAATCATGCATTCAGTAGCCAACACTAGTGTGAATTTCTATGTGATGATGCTGGATTTAGAATGTTAAACTAGTAGTATTTCTTGTAACATTTTATTTCATTGGAATTGTTTGGTAAACTTTGATAGTAGTAGTATTTGTTGTTGTTGTTGTTGTTGTTGTTATTGGGTAACTATATTTTAATTCTTTTTATTACACTACTGTAATTGATCATTGTCACCGAGATACTTCCCAATTACAATGTATTTGTTAATAATAATAATAATAATATCCTGGCGCGTAACCCACTTAAGAAGAAACTTCAAGACCACAAGGCTTTCCAAGAAAAACCGAAGCTGAAAACAGGGAAGGTGTGGCCTGAAGAAAGATAGGAAGAAGGCCGGTAACGAATGCGCGTCCATCATCTGAATTTAAGCCCCCTCCTCCCGCCGGGAGAAGGAGTTTGGTTAATTTTTGCTGGTACCGGTGCGAGTGAACGCTCCTCACCCAACTATTTAGTGAAGTATAGTATTAGGGAAATATATAATTGAGTGATTGTCTTAATGAGTATTTGATAGTTATTAGAGAAGAGTAATTTTTAGTGAATGAAATTACGGTCATTGGTCACCCATCCAAGGGTTGACCACGCCCAATGTTGCTTAACTGTGGCTTAGTGAATTTGCTACAAATGTAGAGTTTTTAGTGGTAGTTGAAGAGGACACGTATGATTATTCACTTAGTGTATGGATGACGCAGTAATTAATGTTTCAGATATGCAGTCGTGTTGGATGGTCACCCATCCAGACGCTAACCACACCCGGAATTTACCTTTGGTGAGGTAACGGGCATTTGGAGTACTGGGCAAATGTTACAGCTCGGGAAAGGAGGCAGTTGAAATAACGTGGTCCTTAGTTTGCCGAAACTACATGAATGAACGAATGAATGAATGAATGAATGCAATGTACCTGCTTTTGATCTACCAAGGTAATTATGGACTGTCTTTTACAGCATTCGGACCAATTGTGGAACCCGTGTTAAATATTTTTACATGTGGGACAAAATTCCATTTGCTCAGTGCGATTGCATTGGTCCCATACAGACATCACAGCGAGTCCGAATAAAAAAAGAGGACTTTCTGTCGGTAATATATGCAGACCTAGATTGGATTAAACCTCAGGCTACAAGCCCATTTCGTTATGGGAAAATATTTCTTCAGATTTCGTACACAATCATTATTCATATATGTGCCATGCGATAAATAAATAAATAAATAAATAAATAAATAAATAAATAAATAAATAAATAAATAAATAAATAAATAAATAAATCAATAAACAGTCCACCTCTGTGGTGTAGTGGTTAGTGTTATTAGCTGCCACCCCTGGAGGCCCGGTTCGATTCCCAGCTCTGCCACGAAATTTGAAAAGTTGTACGGGGACTGGAACGGAGTCCACTCTGCCTCGGGAAGCTAACTGAGTAGAAGGGGCTTCGATTCCTCCTCAGTCATCCTTGAAGTGGTTTTCCGTAGTTTCCCACTTCTCCTCCAAGCAAATGCCGGATGGTACCTAACTTAAGTCCACGGCCGCTTCCTTCCCTATTCCTTGTCTTATCCCTTCCAATCTTCCCATATTCTCATCCCCCACAAGAGGTACTGGTCATGTTCCCCGGTTGTATCCCCGACCAAATGTCTCACGCTCCAGGACACTGCCCTTGCGGCGGTAGAGATGGGATCCCTCGCTGAGCCCGAGGGAAAAGCCAACCCTGCAGGGTAAACAGATTAAGAAATAACTAAATAACTAACTAACTATCTAACTAAATAATAAAATAATGATAATCATAATAATATTAATAACCAGGCTAACCTAGAGGAAAGTCGACCGACGCCAGTGAATGTCCTATAAATTTCGCGTGGCTCGTCCATATTGAAATTAGTAAACAGTGCAAGTTTGAGGACCAACGAGATTACAACTATGATCAGATATGCAGTTCTTGAATCAGGTCTGTTTAAATTTCAAATATCGTCAGTGTATTTGTGACTGAATCAGTAAATCTTCGTAGATGAAGTTTTAAAGCAGGACTTCCTACTTACTTAGCCCGTACTGATCTCTTTGGACAGAGAAAATGGCTGTGCGGTTTGCCTCGCGTAGTTATCAGCTTGGAGCCGGGAGATAGTGGGTTCGAACCCCGCTACCGGCAGCCTCGAAAATGGTTTTACGGAGTTTCCGATTTTCACACCAGGCAAATGCCTAATTAAGGCCGTGGTTGCTTCTTTCACATTCCTACATTCCTAGCCTTTTCCTATACCATCGACGCCATAAGACCTATCTGTGTCCGTGCAACGTAAAGCAAAATTAAAAATTAAACTTATTTTGACATCCTTTACATGAAAACCATCAATATTAATTAATTAATCAATCTCGCTGGCGTGTACGCTTCCAGTGTTGCCACCAGCACACAGAAAAATATAAATTAGGTATATTCCTTATTATGTACGTTGCGTTTTCTATTTTTTATTTATATAATGTCCGCCTCTTTAGCGTAACGGTTAGTGTTATTAGTTGCCGTCCTCAGGGGCCCGGGTTCGATTCCTGGTACTGTCAGAAATTTAAGAATGGCAGGAGGGCTGTTGTGTGGTAGAAATGGTACATGCAGCTCACCTCCATTGGGGATGTGCCTAAAAAGAGCTGCACCACCTCGGGATGAGGACACGCGTTTACATTTTATATTTATTTAATCTGTTTACCATGCATGATTGGTATTCCCCCCAACTCAGCCAGCGATTCCACCTCTGCCGCCTCAAGGGCAGTGTTGTGGAGTGTGAGACATTTTGTCGGGGATACAACTGGGAAGGAGGACCTGGTGGTCTCACCTGCTATGCTGAACAGTGGCCTTCTTGGGGATGGGAAGATTGTAACGGATAGACAAGAAAGTGGCCGTGGTCTTAACTTAGGTACCATTCCTGCATTTTCGTGGAGAAGAAGTGGGAAATCACGGAAAACAACTTCGAGGATGACTGAGGTGGGAATCGTACCCCCTCTACTCAGTTGTTCTCCCGTGGCTAGGTGGACACCGTTCCAGCCCTCGTACCACTATAATAAAAAACTTCCGGGCTATTATGCCGTGGTCCACTCCTGCCAGCGGGATACAGGAGAGCGTTCTACACGATGCCACAGAAGATGACTACCGCAGCAGTAGTCGAAACGTCTGGAAGAAACGACAGGAGTGGACCACGGCATAATAGCCCGGAAGATGTTTATTATATTGACACCGGCCGTGAAAGCCGTCATACTTTAATGACCTCGTACCACTTTTTTCAAATTTTGTGGCAGTGCCAGGAATCTAACCCGGGCCTTGGGTGTGGCAGCTAAATACACTAACCACTGTACGAGCTACGTATCACAGAGGCAGACTGTATTTTCTACTAACAATTTAAATCTACTACGTTCCCGTGAAACATGTCAGAAAAGAAATAACTGCCATCTAGCATCGAGGAACTGAACTGATACATAGTACCTTAACATAAACGTCTTCAGTGTTTCCGATTTACGCCACATGCTTGCTGCCTGCAGCGCTTCAACGGGCAACTCGCCCAAATAAAGTTGACAGCTGCGTGACCAAAACCACGCTGCCACTCGCTCGGTATCTTAGAATTATATTGCACTTTGCATAATTCTACACATTGGATATCGTATTTGGAGAAAAAATCTGCCCGTAAAACGTTACTAGGACACTAAAAAGAACTTCATCCTCACCTCGTTTGCATCCCCCTGTGGCTGGGGCTGGCAGAATAATAGCCACCGAGCGAGTTGGCCGTGGGGTTAGAGGCGCGCAGCTGTGAGCTCGCATCCGGGAGATAGTGGGTTTGAACCCCACTAATGGCAGCCCTGAACACGGTTTTCCGTGGTTTCCCATTTTCATACCAGTCAAATTCTGGGGCTGTACCTTAATTATGGCCACGGCCGCTTCCTTCCCATTCCTAGGCCTTTCCTGTCCCATTGTCGCCATAGGACCTAACTATGTCGGTGCGGCGTAAAGCAAATAGAAAAAAGAATAACAGCCACGGTATCCCCTGCCTGTCTAAGAGGCAACTAAAAGGGGCTCCATGTGCTCTGAACTTTGGAGCATTTTGGTGACCACGGAGTCCTTAGCTGAGCCCCAGCATTGCGTCCAATTACTTGTGGCAGGCTCTTCACTTTAATCCATTCCATTTGACATTCCTTGGTCAATTCTTGTTCTTCCACGCCCTTCGTGGTACTTGTCTTTCTTTGGTCAATATCTTCATTTGTCGAAATGTCTGACCCCTTCCATTTTCCCCCTCCGATTACAACAGTAATCACCACCACCATCACTCCTAGATTGCATCAGTTTCGAACCGGAAACACCCAAGAAATTCCCTCCTCACACCACTGAATGGAAAAAACTTCAGACATTATGAAATGCAACAAAAGTTGAGACTCTCACCTCGGCAAGTCTTATCAGGAAGCATATTCTTACTTAACGCAATATCCACTATAAGTTAAAAACGGATATGTACACACCTCAAACTATGGCACAACACTGAGAGAATGTGCGGGAAAAAGTAGCAGTTTACGAGTCTTCTGTAGGGAGCGTGGTAATTCCCTCCACGCGATATTGGTCGCCTTTACTTATCTGGCTTCACAGTTCGTTAACGCAGTTGTAAACGACACAAAATCCAAGTCATGAGAAACCTTTACAGTCACAAAGAAAATACATTTAATTCTAAATCGTGTACTTCTTCCTTTGCTGATAAGTCTAAGTGTTTACCCATAATTTTGGTTTATCTCTGGCGCGCTAAAACATACGTATGTACACAAGACCTTTTAATAATAATGTCATTTGCTTTACATCCCACTAACATGTTTTGGGGTTTCAGAGACGCCGAGGTGCCGGAAATTTGTCCCGGCGGAGTTCTTTTACGTACCAGTAAATCTACCGAAACGAGGCTGACGTAATTGAGCAACTTCAGGATCGAACCTGACAAGCTGAGTTCATAAAGCCAGAGCTCTAACATCCGAGCTAATCCGCCCGGGACACACATTTACTTTTTCCTGGAAAATTGTTGAAGACAACTTTATTGCTGTGAATAGAAATAATTCTAAGTTCAAAAGACAGGCTCCCTTATTCATAGAACTAGGGGTCCAGGCCTGCATTTTTCTCGGACTTGCATCATTGGCCTATATAAGATAGAGGGGCCAAATTCCGTCCCCGCACCTAATTTCGTGCCGCTAGCGATTTCCAGTTTGCAAGGTTGATACTTAATGTTTAGCTACGCGAACACGCGTAGCCTCATCCCCATTGTCTTGCTGTGAGAGTTTGCTGGGTGCACCACGTTTAGTTTCCGTGTGAAAGAAGGATTCATTTTTCATGATGAGCTGAGTAAGTGCAGCATTCAAATTAAGAACCTGTTATTCCTAGAGTGAGCACTGATATGTGTATGAAATACTGGACAGCATTTCAGTCGTGTGGTGTAGTTCCTGGCGTGTAATCGCTACAGTCAACAACATAAATTAGAGAATGTTCGTAATTTCGTCCCCCTTCATTTTATTTGTTATTTAAGAAATTTATTATTATTTTCAAATGGGAAAACGCAAGCAGTACGATAAGGAGGCTATGAAAAAGGCTATTAAGACAATGAGGGACAAGATAAAGGGTTACCAAAGTGCAAGCGAAGCGTTTAATATCCCACGAGCAACGCTGAAAGACGATGTAAAAAAGAATACCAAGAAAACATTTTCTCTAAATGGTCTTCAAGTAATTCATTATAGGGAAACTGTTTGGTAAGGTTAAAGAGGAAAAATATATTAAAATTAACTGTACTTTCATTAATTTGGTGGGGGACGAAATTACGAACACATTTTCGTCAGTTAATTGTTTACAATTTGTTTTACGTTGCGCCGACAGCTTGCCAGCTTGGAGTCAGAAGGCAAGCGTTCTACCGTCTGAGCTATTCAGCCCAGCAGCTTATATTATTCTAAGTCATACTCTAATTATGACTGAGCAAGATGGCCCTACGGTTAGAGATGCATTTCGGAGAGAGTGGGTTCGAATCCCACTGTCGTCAGCCCTGAGAATGATTTTTCCCAATTTACTTGTGGCAAGTTTCTCATTTTCACTTATCCTGCCTGACCTCCCTTTGTCAACTATTGTTCTTTTCCGACCCCGTCGATATTAGGTATCGAGGGCTAAGGAGTGTTTCATTTTCATACCCTTCGTGGCCCGAAGTGTCGGATCCCTTCCACATGCTCTCTCTGATTAGTGTTAATAGAGGATGTTTGCCTAGTTGTACCACCACCCCCACCACCACCACCACCACCACCACCACCACCACTTCCTTCCCACTCCTAACGCTTTCCGATCCCATCGTCACCATAAGACCTATCTGCCTGTGTGCGACGTAAAACAAACTGTAATAAAAAATATCTAACATAACTCTAATTTTGTGTGAAATTTAATCCGGATGAATCAAGTCGTTCAGACGTGTTATTTCCACAAACATCCGAACACATGTTCATATTATCTTGTTGTTTCAGTAGGTATTCGTGAACTAATTCGTAATCCAAAACTGTACCGAGCAAATAAGCAAGAGTACTATACGTTTAGCTGTTTATTCGGAGAAGTACAACAATATTTTGAATTTGTAATCCATTGGTACTGCTGTTTCCGACAGCTGTGAACACACTGGGAAATTAATTGGATGGAAAATGAAGTAGATCTTACATAATCACCTTCCTCCAAGTCGAGCAATTATTTTAAGTTTTCAGTAATGGGAGAATATTAAGTTATCCTTTAAAAATCTCCTTTAATATTCGTAGGGAATATTAAAGAACTTGAGGAAAGTTTTTGAAATTAAAGAGTTGCAAGGAATGCCGTTTCTCCTTCCATTTCAGTCTATTACTTCCGTTATGAACAAGGGAAGAGATGAAGTTGAACTGGGGATGCTCTTTCCTTTAATAATGTATTTCTGTGCTTCTTTGTCATTGGAAAGGTCGATGGCCATACTGAGGGATTATGGGCTGAAGCGTGGGCTATTATTCAGCTGAGGATATTTACAAAAATGCCTATTTGTTTCTCAAACTGCTAAATATGCAAAAATAAAATTACAAATCAAATTTGGGTCATGTTACAATGAGAAAAAGGCATTCTTTGTCCACCTCTGTGGTGTAGGGCCTAGAGGTTAAAGTGTTTAGCTGCCATATCCGAAGGCCCTAGTTCGATTCCCAGATCTGCCACGAAATTTTGAAGGTGGTACGAGGACTAAAACAGGATCCACTCAGCTTCGGCAGGTCATCTGAGTAGAGGGATTTCGATTTCCACCTCTGCGAAGTGGTTTTCCGTGGTTTCCCCACTTCTTCTCCATGCAAATGCCGGGATGATACGTAACTTAAGGCCACAGCCGCTTCCTTCCCTTTTCCTTGCCTATCCTCCACAAGGTCTCTGTTCAGTATAGCATGTGAGGCCACCTGGGCGAGGTGATTTTCCTCCTTCCACCGAGCTCAATAGCTGCAGTCGCTTAAGTGCGGCTAGTATCCAATAATCGGAAGATAGTGGGTTCGAGCCCCACTGTCGGCAGCCCTGAAGATGGTTTTTGGTGGTTTACCATTTTCACACCAGGAAAATGTCGGGGCTGTACCTTAATTAAGGCCACGGCCGCTTCCTTCCACTTCCTAGGCCTTTCCTATTTCATTGTCGCCATAAGACATATCTGGGTCGGTGCGACGTAAAGCAAAAAAATAAAAAATAAATAAAAAATCCTCCTCAGTTGTATCCGTATCGAAATGTCTCACGCTCGCGGACATTCTGCTTATGTCCGAGTCCGATCGACTCTGGACGGTAAATAAATAAATAAATAAATAAATAAATAAATAAATAATAACTCCAGCCCGCGGATGTATCTTAATTAAGACCACGGACGCTTCCTTCCCTCTCCTACCCCTTTCCTATCACATGGTCGCCATAAAACCTACAGTATGTGTGTTGGTGCTACGTAAGCAAATTAGAAAGTAATAGCAGTAATAATAATAGTAAGAAGAAAGAAAGAAAGAAAGTCAAAAGGCGTAGTGCTCGTAAATGCCAATTTGGACAATAATTAATGTTCCTGTGGTACATACATATTTAAGCGCCTAAAGGTTATTTTCTAAATAATTTTATTTTGATACATCTCTTTGGTCAGAGCCACTTATGATCATCAGAATAGACGGTAGGTGATGAAGCACTGTGTGTTCTGCTGCATCCAATCAGGGCGCAGACTCGCAGTCACACGCAACTTACTGCGATGAACAGAGAAACCGTGTCGCCGCGGTGAGTAAGTTGCTCTTTTCTCCTTCGGCGGTGTGGGAAGGTGGTTGTATTTTATACAGAGTGGTAAGATCTGTGTAGAGTGTTTTCTACTTTGTATAACTACGAGTGTCTAAAGTTAAATCAGAACACTCAAATGGACGTCATCGAAAGTATTTCCAAATAAACTGAATGGTAATCGCAGTTTTACAACTTTCATTAGTTTTAGAACTTATTCTGACTCGTTATCCTCACATATTAGGAATAGGAATCGTGAAGCTACGATATATATGCATCTCCTCACTATGCTTCTCCATTTCAACCTGCCGGACTGAGTGGCTGAGACGATAGAGCGCTGGCCTTCTGAGCCCAACTTGGCCGGTTCGATCCTCGTTCCGTCGGGTGCAATTTACAGGCACTCAAATTCACATCATTGGTGATCGATTAACTGATTAATTGATTGATTGATTTATTGATTGATTGATTACGTATATTGTAACCGGCATTGTTCGTCATTGAAATGACGAATATCTGCGAAATATCTACATTGGTTAGATTCTTCGGATGGAAGGCTGCTCTTTGCCATGGAAGTGAAAGATACGAAGTATTGACGGGGCCATCGAGTGTGTCACTATCACATGTAGAATGTGAAGAAGAAATCTGAGGGAAAACCGTAAAAAGGTAGTTACTGGGACGTAAAGCCAAGATTATTATTATTATTATTATTATTATTATTATTATTATCATCGTGAATGGTCCCTTTCGGAACACATGAAGCTTTAATTATGATTTCGCTTGCGGAGGATCTACAGTAGGATGCATACATCGTTCACTAAAGATCCTCTTTCTTTCTTTCTTCCGTCCACTTGTTACCTGCTCTTTTTGGTACTTCATTCTCTGGAGTAACTTCCCACTTGTCAATTTTCTTTCTGTATATATTTCGATTCAAAATTTCTTCAGGTTGAATTTGTGCGTTCTTCATGTCCGATTTTGTTTGTTGTATCCAAGGAAAATTCTTCAGTTTATCAACTCTTTCAAGAACTTGGTGCGTTAGTCTGGTTTCTGGAAACCTCTTAACATAACCATAACAATTTAGCCTTCTTTTCCTGAGGTATGCTGTGGCTACTCCGACCACTACTCTTATACCTTCATATCTTCCACATAATATAAATAACATTTGTTTGAGCGCCAGTTGCTTTTTTAAGAAAAACAACAAAATTCGGTAGAGCATACCTCTTATATCAATTATCTCAAGGCGTGAGGTGATAAACTCACATATCTGGCAATATACAGGGATATGGATCAGGACAATATTAAATTACTGTTGCATTTCCACAATTGAGGATTGTACATGGAACTGGAATCACTTATTATAATTAAAAATAAAACTGAGTTTATGACTAAATTTACGTCACAATGAACAATCATTGACGTCTTTTAATTTAACAAAAGAAATATATCGTGAGATTTGCGGTACTAAATAAAATGAAAATATAATCTAAAAAAAAAAAAAACTATTGGCATGAACTTGAAGTGAGATGTGATATCGCCGCTGATTACACTCTTCTTCATGTTATGAATGCATAACATGTCTGATGCTTTAATTACCTGTTGTCTGCATACACCGCTGTTGAACTTGAAATTCTTGGGAAAACCTGTGAGCTGAAGTCGGGAGCCGTCTGTTGTAATCTTCTTATATAACAAGGAGTTTGCCTACATACCATGTACGCGTGTAGGGAGCTCCAATGTAATTACGTCCACTCAATATATTTTAAATAATTGGAAAATATTATTAAAACATCTTGTGAAGTCCATCCTCACAAGAAGATGTTTCTTTATCAGCATAGTACCCGTCTCTGCTCGGATACAACCACCACTTGTAGACTTCCTCGATGATTACTTCTTCAAACACAACTCTTAGCTTTGACCATCACACTAAGACCACTTCTTCCATTTTATACATCTGACTGTTACATATGATCTGCACGATATGAACTGCTTATGAACTGAGTACCATCAACTGAATAGATATGATGAACTGAGTACCTCTCCCTACCGTAGCATCACCTTATATCACCTCGCGATGACGACTCATCTCCCCACTCACTGTTCATCCCTTCCACTTCCACATACAGTAGCTGGCGAATACTGACACTTGGTCGTAATCACGTGTCCACGCACTGATGTCATCAGTCAAGCGTTGTCTAAGCTTACCCAAGCGGATCGAGAATGACTAGGCCGAATGCGTCACCGGGAAATCTCCTTGTACACAACATTCCCAGTTAAACATAGCCTCGATTGCAAAATACTATGCCAGCTCATCTAGCCAAAGTTACAAGCCACAGCATGACAATATGAAACCAACAAATCTCACTTACTACAATACAGAATAATTACAAACATATTCACTTAACCTATGATTAAATACAATAATATACGCGATACCTAATTATTACAGTCTAAATGATGAGAAACAGAATATATAAAATCTAATGAATCAGGTTAATAATAATAATAATAATAATAATAATAATAATAATAATAATAATAATAATAATAAATACAGAATGGAGTCTGTAACCCTGTTGTACGGTTACAGAACGCCTCCCTCATGAAATAATCGATTAAATGAATCGATTGATTCATGAAATATCTACACAATCACCTGAAATCGAGTACACCATAGATACATGTATAAAAATGCCCTTTACAAATTTGGTACATAGTATCATCCATCTGGATGTTCGTTGTTACACATATAAAACATTTATCAATTATCATTTTCACTTTGATTATACAGTATTATTTACATACAGATTACATTTCTTTCTCACTTCTGTCGTTTCAAACGTTCATTGAGTGTTCAAAAGTAATTCTCGAAGACATTTCATTATATACACTGTCTCCAAGCACTGGAGTTTATTGCACTGCCGTGCCTCACTTATTATCACAACACACGCTAATTTCACTGAAGTCCTGTTCGCAATGCCAGCTTCATAAAATATGGTGAATTAACATAATAATGGGAATTAATCAACAAACTCACATGATATATTTCTTAAGATTTCTTATATTGTATGTGCCTACGATATTTCCTTCCTTGTCTTCTAATGAATAAGCACATTTCCCAATCCGTTTCACTACGGTGAAGTATCCCTGATATAACAAGAAAAACTTAGAAAATTGACCAGCTTCTGCTGATGACGGGAGTGGCACTCTGAGTAAAACCTTGTCACCAAGCTCAAATTCATCCAATATAATCCTACAAAAGTTACCATGCACAATCTTACCGTGTTATCCTTCTTAGGTATAATAACAAGTGGATTCAAATTAGGACTACATGATGGTTCAATTATATTATAATCTAGCATAATGTCAATCTGCTCTTCAACAGCGCTAGCGTATTTTAACGGAATGGGATATTTCGGTCCTACAAAAGTTGAGTTATCAATAACATTAAATTTGTGTTCGTAAAGATGTGTTCTACCAGGCCGATCGCTAAAAACATCACTATGTGATATCAATAATTCACACAATCCGTCCTTCTGACTTTCCGCTAAATTACATTTCTCCACTGTCTCATACAATTCATCTCTAGAATCTCTCTGTATGGACACATGGCAGACATCAATATTTTTCCTCATATTAGGAATTTCACAAGGCCCTTCCGTACTAGAACACACTTTATTCGCACTAATTTCTGACAAAACATCATATGGTAAACTGACTTCCCTGCTACTCTTTCCCCAAATAAGATTGACATTACACAGATCAAAATTTAATTTAGCCTTGTGACACGTTAACCAGTCAGTACCTAAAATAACGGCATAAACTAAATTAGGCACAACTAAGCATGGTTGGAAAATACATTCTCCACTTATGCTAATGGGGACAGCTATTTGTTTATTCACTCTTTGAGACTTGTTTCCAACAGCTGTTACGATGAACGTATTCCTCACTGGAATTTCCGCTACCTCATACTTCTCTCTTAAAACTTCCTCATACAGCTTGGAATTTACACATGACTTCTCACTACCAGAGTCCAACAAAATCTTAACTTTTCTGCCCCATATCAGCAGTTCAATCGTCGGTGTAACAGTAACACTACTTAAATTATCCTCATTACTTAATATAAGACCACTTAACAAATCTTGCCTTATATCTAAATTTAAATTACACTTATAAAATTTATTGTCTACGATTAAGTCGTCACTTAAAATATTTGAATTATTGCTACTTAGGTCACAATCATGTTCACTTACAACTATAGGCTGGTCGACATTACCATACTTATCTACCTTATACGTGAACTCACCATTTACGGACTGTTTCAGTGACCTGTTTATACAGTCCGTTGCGCGTTTAAAGTACTTGGTTCGGTTACGACTTGTTGGTTACACACCTCAGTCGGCCTCCCCTGTTGCCTATTTCCTCTAGCGTCATTATTATTATTAGTATGGCCTGTATTCTCCCGCCTCCCAGCTTCTGGTTGATTACCATAATCACGCCTCCCAGTCCTGAAATTTTCCGAACTATTTTGATAATTTCTCTCCCTGTGGAAATTATTATTAGGTCTCTCCTGATATTCTCTTCTGTAGTTACGATTATTCATAGGCCTGTCCTGATTATTAGATTGGTTACCCCTTCCTTCTACATTCCTATTTAGTGTCCTATTATTATTCAAGCTACTACCTAAAGCATCAAAACTTTCCAACAAAATCTCCATTTCCTTAATAGTCTCCACTCTTTGCATACAAACAGCTTCTCTTATTCTATCGGGATAGTGCTTAGCCATAAGTCTAACTATATCAGCTTCAGGTCCAATACATTCTAAATTTCTCCACACCAAAACATGAGCCAAAAAGTATTCAGTCATTCTAACACCCTCGTTAGATTTATACCTGCCAAACATTACTCTCTCTCTCTCTCTCTCTCTACTCTGAACACCTTCACTCCAAAATTTAGCCATGAATTTCTCCTTAAATTCAGTTAGACTAGACATCGAGCTTTTATATACTTGAAACCAAGACTTAGTCTCTCCTACGAAAGCATTAGATAAGATCTCCAATACAGTTCCCCAGCTAATAATATTGTCTCTTAATTGAACAGCAAATTTCTTCTCTACTACTCTCATAAATTCCATCGGGTTAAATTCTTTCCCAGAAAACTTAGGTAAATCATGATCTCTAGTGATTAAACCATTATTTACAATTATTTCACGTACATTTCTACTATCACGCACTTTTTTCTGGAGTTCTCTCTGGCAACTCAGAAATTTTTCTTCCAATGTTTCCTCAGCCTTTTCTTCAATTTTTCTTAACTTCTCCTGTAATTTTTCTTCCGATTCTCTCACCTTCTGTGATAATGATTTTTGTTCACTCTCTAGATCACCTACTTCTCCAAGTTTTCTTTCCACCTGTTCTACCCTACTAATACATTCCCTAGTTTCTTGCCCCACTGTATTGGTTATCTTTTCAAACCTTTCTTCTACTAACTCATTGATTTCTCCTTTATTGGACTCGATCTTGGCGCCTAATTCATCAATCTGTTTGATGCATGTCTCACTAATTTGTTCTATTTCCGCATGGAGATTGCTCCGACCCAATTCCATCTCAGCTCTGATATCACTACACTCCTTATTTACTTTACTTTCTAAATTATTAATTTGCTTACTTATTTCTAACACCTTATGATCTATCTTATTACTAACATCATCAATCTTCTTATTAATACTAATACCCTGAGCTTCAATTTTCTCACTAATGACCGCTTCAATTTTCTCACTCATAATATTATTCTGAGATTCAATTTTTTCGCTAATAACCGTTTCAATTTTCTCACTCATAATATTATTCTGCTCAGTCATTTTGGACATCAGCAAATTAAATAAACCAAGGTCAATCACCCCTTTACTTTGATCTTGCGTGACAGCGTTTTCCTCAGTTTCTACTATTTTCTGACTTCCAGCAGGTCCCACCTTAGTCACCAACTTCCTATTTATGTTACCACCTTGGATTTCCTTGGACACAATAACCTCAGCCTCATCACCTGACTGCATATTTCTATCCTTGTCCATCTTCGGTTTCCTACTAATTTTTCGCGATCTCAAAGCTATTTCCCCTTGCAATTCCTCTGACATTACCCCTTAAATACAAACTTCAACAAAATGACCTTCCTAACATTACTCGGTGAATTTAACATGTGCGTACTCATTAAAAGAACTGATCCATGTATATTGCCATTCAGAAACACTTTTTCTGAACCTTTCGAGTCCCACGTTGCTGGCGACACGTTGTGGCTACTCCGACCACTACTCTTATACCTTCATATCTTCCACATAATATAAATAACATTTGTTTGAGCGCCAGTTGCTTTTTTAAGAAAAACAACAAAATTCGGTAGAGCATACCTCTTATATCAATTATCTCAAGGCGTGAGGTGATAAACTCACATATCTGGCAATATACAGGGATATGGATCAGGACAATATTAAATTACTGTTGCATTTCCACAATTGAGGATTGTACATGGAACTGGAATCACTTATTATAATTAAAAATAAAACTGAGTTTATGACTAAATTTACGTCACAATGAACAATCATTGACGTCTTTTAATTTAACAAAAGAAATATATCGTGAGATTTGCGGTACTAAATAAAATGAAAATATAATCTAAAAAAAAAAAAACTATTGGCATGAACTTGAAGTGAGATGTGATATCGCCGCTGATTACACTCTTCTTCATGTTATGAATGCATAACATGTCTGATGCTTTAATTACCTGTTGTCTGCATACACCGCTGTTGAACTTGAAATTCTTGGGAAAACCTGTGAGCTGAAGTCGGGAGCCGTCTGTTGTAATCTTCTTATATAACAAGGAGTTTGCCTACATACCATGTACGCGTGTAGGGAGCTCCAATGTAATTACGTCCACTCAATATATTTTAAATAATTGGAAAATATTATTAAAACATCTTGTGAAGTCCATCCTCACAAGAAGATGTTTCTTTATCAGCATAGTACCCGTCTCTGCTCGGATACAACCACCACTTGTAGACTTCCTCGATGATTACTTCTTCAAACACAACTCTTAGCTTTGACCATCACACTAAGACCACTTCTTCCATTTTATACATCTGACTGTTACATATGATCTGCACGATATGAACTGCTTATGAACTGAGTACCATCAACTGAATAGATATGATGAACTGAGTACCTCTCCCTACCGTAGCATCACCTTATATCACCTCGCGATGACGACTCATCTCCCCACTCACTGTTCATCCCTTCCACTTCCACATACAGTAGCTGGCGAATACTGACACTTGGTCGTAATCACGTGTCCACGCACTGATGTCATCAGTCAAGCGTTGTCTAAGCTTACCCAAGCGGATCGAGAATGACTAGGCCGAATGCGTCACCGGGAAATCTCCTTGTACACAACATTCCCAGTTAAACATAGCCTCGATTGCAAAATACTATGCCAGCTCATCTAGCCAAAGTTACAAGCCACAGCATGACAATATGAAACCAACAAATCTCACTTACTACAATACAGAATAATTACAAACATATTCACTTAACCTATGATTAAATACAATAATATACGCGATACCTAATTATTACAGTCTAAATGATGAGAAACAGAATATATAAAATCTAATGAATCAGGTTAATAATAATAATAATAATAATAATAATAATAATAATAATAATAATAAATACAGAATGGAGTCTGTAACCCTGTTGTACGGTTACAATGCCGCAATATTAGATAATTTGTCTGTGGATTTTCAGGTTTGGAGGCGGTACCCTTCTTCCATGTGTCTTGGTCCTAAAATTTTCCCCATGATTTTTCGCTCTCCTTTTAGGATATTTTCCAGCTCGCTCTTTCTATGAAGCGTTAGAGTCTCCCCTGCATATAAAGCCTCAGGTTTGATTACAGTATTGTAATGTTTAATTTTAACATGGAGAGACATACATTTATTTGTTGTTGATTTCTCTTGTTCTCCCATATGCTCTTCTGAGTTTTTGGACACGGTTTTTTTGGACTATTTTCTCTTGTCCGGTTGGTTCGAGGATTTCGAACAGTTATTTGAAGTGAAGGACTCTGTTGTTTTGACCATATTTTGTATTGAGACTATGGATGTCTATTATTATTATTATTATTATTATTATTATTATTATTATTATTACCATGAATTGGTGGATTAGCAGAGGTGAAAGAAGGTGCCAGGATGAATGGGTCTAAATACAAAGTAGGAGTTAATTTAAAATTTTAAGACAAGGTTATATTTTCTTTTCTTAAATCAAAAAATAACAATGTACAGGTACCAGTATCAATAAATAGATCGAGTCAAGATAAGATAGGTGGCATAAACAGATCTTGGGCTTCAAGCCCTACTTTACAATTTTGAGCTCCTAGCTCACATTACAAACACAAATTCGTTCAAAGAGCAGAAATACCCTAATACGCGGAGCCCTCGCTCCTCATTACAATATTAAGCCTCCCAGAGGCATTCTTACAATGCAGGAAAAGAGCTGACACACTCTCAGCTTTTCAAGCCTACTCAAGGCAACACAATGTGAACATATAATAATTACAGTACTGGCCTTACCAGGCACTATTTACAAAAATGAAGCAAGGGTATCTCGTACCCAACCTACAGGGCCTTCGTGTATAAGAAATGACAGTAAATAAATGGCCCGAATACTAGGTGAAAGGAGGCGAACACTTGCACTCCTCGATGCAATTCCTTAAAACCTAACGGGCACTAGGCCGATGACACAGGGGCTATTCCCAACCCGTGGAGGTGACCCGTATTAGAAGGAAATTTAAACATTACGGAAAAGAAAAATTCAGTTACCAAAACGTAGTCACCTCAAACCAAAATGAAGGGGAGCTCGAGATGGTAAATCACTCTCTATCCCCGAATTACAGTTACAGATTTTATGTTTTTACATCAAACGGCAGACAATTACCTGTTGGAAAGATAGGTTACATTATAAAGGATTCGGACCTTTCCCGCGGGTTAAACTGCTGAGCTAGCAATAAATAAAGATGTTAAGCGGCCATTACCTTACTGAAGACCTGCTGCCTGATGAAAGAGGCACCTCCCGCTTCTGCTACACGTCCATATACTAGGTTAGATTTTAATCAAGTGACCACGAGACGTGAAAATCAGCAGTTTATAAACCCGCGGGGAAAGGTCTAGACCTTTCATGAATAATCAAGCCACACCCTCTTACTTTATTGGTCAATCTTGAAGGTACATTCAAAGTCGAAGACGCAATACATGATTGGTGGGAAATTAACTACAGAAATTCGGGATTGACAAAATTCAAAACTGGCGGAAAGAAAAGATAAATATTTCCAACCCACAAACGAATGAACGAAATTTAGTAAAAAAACTTATGAGTACAAAATTTCTTCAAAAAAGTGCTTTCACTTTGCACCAGGGTGCATGATCATAGTTTTTAGCAGAGACATCTATGAGAGAATGTTCACACTTCTTGCTAAACGGGAAAAAACTAATAGCAAGGTATACAATTCAGGAAACTTCACCAGAACAAAACTTTTAGTGGCGCCATCTTCAGAGAAAATTTATAAGTTAGTCCAGTTTTAAGTTCAGGGTTTCTCCTGTAGAGGAGGTTTGATTGGCGCAAGATTCAAACGTGCGGCGTAGAGGTGTACCTCCTGGTACAATTATTATTATTATTATTATTATTATTATTATTATTATTATTATTATTAGTGGTGGTAGTATCCGAGGGAAAATAAACAGAAGGGGAGAAATTCCTTAGGTACACAACACTCCTTCAATATGAGCATCGAATACCACACAATTGCAGCTAGATGTTCTTTAAGTGAAATAGTTTCTGGAAAGTTACAGTCCTTGATCAATTTATGTAGAATTTAATAAATGTATCAAAATACACCAAATATCATGCTAAAATAACCTGTGTACTGTCTCTCATTCTTTCCTAAATCATCCCGCATTAGTATGCAGAAATTCTCAAGACATTTGTCTTTTAGATAAAATATTGTTTACCTACTTCCGTCTGCTTTTATGAACTCTTCTTCTCACCAGTAGATGTGGATATAACGCATAAAGATTACTTAAGTATTCAGGGAGAACCATTATCTCAGGCTTAAACTAATTAACTCTACCGAAAACGTAGACAAAGAACGCATAGCGTACGCACGATTTCGGACGAACACACTTCGCAAGATTTTTCTGTAGGCTACTTGTGGTTCCTAGATACTTGCTTCTAACGGACGGCTGCACTTACGCTTTTCGGAGACGCCGATGGAGTGGAATTTTGTACGACTACGTATCAGTAATTCTAATGTACTGACATGAGCATTCCGCAGTTGAGTTCTTTCAAGTGGCAGCGGCCTGAGCCGAGGTTGTAAAAGCGAAGCTGCCAGTGTTCTGCCGTCTGAGCTCCACAACCCTATTATTTTCATTTTTTTCATTTAACTTTACGTCGCACCGACTCAGATAGGTCTTATGACGACAATGGAATGGGAAAGGGCTAGGAGTGGGAAGGATGCGGCCGTGGCCTTAAATAAGGTACATTTGCCTGGTTTAAAAATGGGGAAACCGCAAGAAACCATCCTCAGGACTACAGACAGTGGAGTTTGAAACCACTATCCCCCGAGTGCAAGCTCACAGCTGTGTGACCCTAACCGCACGGCCAACTTGTTCGGTAATCTATACTCCTACAGCTCCTAAGAAGTGTATACTCCATCAGGAAGTGGCAGGCAGCTGCGTAGTGAACTATTTCTGTCTGCTAGCGGTATAAAAACCACCCTTCAAAACCTCCGCGCGTGGGGAGACAGTAATTAATGTGCACTTCAGTGAGCTACAGAGTTTGTGCTACAGAAATTCAGGAGCTAATTGATAAGGAAATGAATAGGACTCTATTAAATATTTCCCGCCCATGAATACTGGATATGAAACAGTCAGTAACTTTAAGCCCGGAGCATTTCATGTAAAAGCTCTTCCTACTACACTCGGAATTAATGCAAGGGTTGTTTAAAATATCATCCTGATTGGATGGCGCGGACGATAATTTTGACTGAAACTAATCAGTAAAAGTACATATTAATGAACAAAGAAATTACAAATGGAGAAGAGAGGGGAACACTCTTAATATCTCGCGGCCAATTAGTTTCGTAAGGCCAAGATATGGGCGAACTTGTTCTTTTTTTTGTGTGGAACAGTTCCGGTTATTCCTGTTCAGGAAATATACTGTGTTCCAAATAACAGTCACCGGGCGAGTTCGCCGTGCGGTTAGGGGCACGCAGCTGTGTGCTTGCATCCGGGAGATAGTGGGTTCGAATCCCACTGTCGGCAGCCCTGAATATGGTTTTCCGTGGTTTCCCTTTTTTACACCAGGCTAATTCTGGGGCTGTACCTTAATTAAGGCCACGGCTGCTTCCTTCCCACTCCTAGTCCATCCCTATCCCATTGTCGCCATAAGACCTGTGTGTGTCGGTACGACGTAAAGCCACTAGCAAAAAACAAAGTCCTGGATTTAAGTTGGGGTGAAGAAAATATCAACAAACCTCGTGTTCGTGTTTGCCAATTCGACAATTGTTTCCTCACTGCGAGTTTCGTGCTTCGATTTAATTGGGCGCGCTTTAGAGTAGTTGATCCTAAACAATGTAAAGTGTTATCTGTCTTTATCCAGAGAGTATTAGGAGCAATATGAGTAGGATCGTAGGAATTCAGAGCGTATAGTTAGCTAATGACCTGAATGTGAACCTGTAGTCCAAGAAATCTACACTGAGTGATATAAGCCTTTCACACCTTTACTCATCTGACGGTAGTAATAGAGAGATAATCCACCTGATAGACGCCCCTATTATGAAATCAAAAGATCGTTCTCCTAATCAGTTCATATGAACAATATTTATTTTATATGATGTTTGGATTAAGCAGTGCGTGAGTCATAACTCATCAGGCAGATTGCCTCTTTGAGATTTTATTTGAGAAAGAAAATCCAGTACATGGTACTTCAAGTAAGGGAGTACAAATGATGTCTATCAACCGCTAATGAATGTCTCAACGCAGAGTCCGCTATGGTCTGGATGATGGTGTCCGGAATTTTGTTTGTTCTTACGAAGTTCAGCGTCTCCTTAGTAATTGTACCTGTAGCGCCAATTACTTCCCATTTTGTAACCTCATAGACAACGGCCGTAGCCGTGTTGAAACACCGGATCCAGTGAGATCTCCGAAGTTAAGCAACATTGGGCGTGGTCAGGAGTTGGATGGGTTGCCACGCGCTGTTAGTGGGGGGCTAAGGGAATGGACGAGCGGAAAGGAACTGGCCACCCTACCACACGTAAACTCCGGCTCAGGAACACCTCTGCGGAGGTCAGACCTGCCTTCGGGCAGAATAAACCTTACCTTGTTACCTCATACTTGTTTCTATGATCCTCAATGCATTGCTCATACAATATATGGTATTTTTCTCCTCACACACTAATCGAGGCTACTGTTCAGTTTCCTTGAATACTGCAGTGGGATCAATCACCATACTTTTCGCCCGGTCAATAACAGCATCAGCTCGTCTTGTGCACCCATTTCCATCTTACTTCTTCATATATATCCAAGTGTTGTTGTTTACGAAGGCTTCCGGCAATCAATGTGCAAACCGTATTGTGCCGATTGTTTTTCATCAGCTCTCCCTTACGACAGAACCCTAACGCATGAGGTAAGGTTTCGAACTCGTCACATCTTCTGCACCGGGAAGTATTAAGGCTCCTTCCTTCCAGGGGGGAGATCGAAATGAGGTGACATTACATTTTAATTGCTTCCGTACGTTACCCGCATGACATATCTCTCTTAAGGTCGTTTCACATATCTCCGGGACGTGACGGCGCTCTCCGTGTCCGTACCCGTCCTTTCTGACATGAATATTTCACGTCTGTTCTCACACTTCAGTTCCGTGCAGTTCCGCGCAGTTATAAGTCGGCAATCAAGTGTTAGGTGATGAGTTTTTTTAGTGATGATTAACTGTTAATGATAGCTATAATTTTGGATGAAGAGGAGAAAGAGAGGAAGAAGCAGTGGGTTCATCTTACATGGAAACGCAGGGGTTGGGAAGGAGAGTTTTCTGCTCTATACAAGTACTTGAAGGACGACGAAGTAAAATTTCAAGGATATGCTACATTTGCTTTTAATTACTTGAAAAATTAAGTAAATGAAATCGTTGATTAATTTTAATACCCTTGACTTTGTAGGTTGGGTGCAGAAAGTGCCTTGCCACGCCAAAGTCGGTGCCTTTGTACAGGCAGACTGATTTCCTTAATCTTAAAAGCAAAAAATGTTAGTTAACTACCTTCAGCTTCCATTTTCTCGCCAATTTCGTCCCATACACGCTTCTTCAAACCACTATCCATATACACTGACTGACAGAGCAAATGCAACACCAAGAAGGAGTGGTTCGAAAGGGATGAAAGTTGGGGAAAAAACAGAGACGGCACGGACGAATAATTGATGTTTATTTCAAACCGATATGCAGGTTACACAATGCGCACGGCATCGACTCAGTAGGATGTAGGACCACCGCGAGCGGCGATGCACGCAGAAACACGTCGAGGTACAGAGTCAATAAGAGTGCGGATGGTGTCCTGAGGGATGGTTCTCCATTCTCTGTCAACCATTTGCCACAGTTGGTCGTCCGTACGAGGCTGGGGCAGAGTTTGCAAACGGCGTCCAATGAGATCCCACACTTGTTCGATTGGTGAGAGATCCGGAGAGTACGCTGGCCACGGAAGCATCTGTACACCTCGTAGAGCCTGTTGGGAGATGCGAGCAGTGTGTGGGCGGGCATTATCCTGCTGAAACAGAGCATTGGGCAGCCCCTGAAGGTACGGGAGTGCCACATGCTGCACGTAGCGGTGGGCATTTAACGTGCCTTGAATACGCACTAGAGGTGACGTGGAATCATACGCAATAGCGCCCCAAACCATGATGCCGCGTTGTCTAGCGGCAGGACGCTCCACAGTTACTGCCGGATTTGACCTTTCTCCACGCCGACGCCACACTCGTCTGCGGTGACTATCACTGACAGAACAGAAGCGTGACTCATCGGAGAACACGACGTTCCGCCATTCCCTCATCCAGGTCGCTCTAGCCCGGCACCATGCCAGGCGTGCACGTCCATGCTGTGGAGTCAATGGTAGTCTTCTGAGCGGACGCCGGGAGTGCAGGCCTCCTTCAACCAATCGACGGGAAATTGTTCTGGTCGATATTGGAACAGCCAGGGTGTCTTGCACAAGCTGAAGAATGGCGGTTGACGTGGCGTGCGGGGCTGCCACCGCTTGGCGGCGGATGCGCCGATCCTCGCGTGCTGACGTCACTCGGGCTGCGCCTGGACCCCTCGCACGTGCCACATGTCCCTGCGCCAACCATCTTCGCCACAGGCGCTGCACCGTGGACACATCCCTATGGGTATTGGCTGCGATTTGACGAAGCGACCAACCTGCCCTTCTCAGCCCGATCACCATACCCCTCGTAAAGTCGTCTGTCTGCTGGAAATGCCTCCGTTGACGGCGGCCTGGCATTCTTAGCTATACACGTGTCCTGTGGCACACGACAACACGTTCTACAATGACTGTCGGCTGAGAAATCACGGTACGAAGTGGGCCATTCGCCAACGCCGTGTCCCATTTATCGTTCGCTACGTGCGCAGCACAGCGGCGCATTTCACATCATGAGCATACCTCAGTGACGTCAGTCTTCCCTGCAATTGGCATAAAGTTCTGACCACTCCTTCTTAGTGTTGCATTTGCTCTGTCAGTCAGTGTATTTCGAATCAGCTAAATTATATAGAAAAGAGTGTACCTTTCCCTTTAAATAATCATCATCATCACTAATTCAATCAGCAGTTCGTCCTTCATTTTGGGAGGTAAACAACAGTTCAAACGTACACAGATAACCTCAGTACTCGAACAAAGCAGAGAAGGAGGAAGGCGGGAAGAGAGAAATCACGTCCGTGAAAACAAGAAAATATCGGTGGCCAGCGAATACGTTTTGCCGGCACGGATCACGGAGAAGCACTGAAGGTCACGGCGAATGACGTTAACGGAAGTGTTGGAACTCATCCCTTCGTTTACATGGCGACGACATTTTTTTTTTTCACGGAAGATGCCGTCACGTCCCGGAGATTTATGTGAATCGACCTTTATTGCTGATCCAAGCGTTTCCTTTCTTCCAGTGGGGAAAGAATGGATAATGTTCGAATATATTCTAAAACCTAAATTTACAAATAGCTGTAGACAACACAAAACAAACTGCTTGCTATAAACCACGTTTAAAAAGTACTGATTGTTGAGGAAGCACATGGTTAAACGCATTGAGGATTGAAAGGAACAAAGATTAATAACCAATATCATCCCATTCACTGTCTGTCGGTGTGCTGCCTATAAGACGCGCATCTCTTACTCATTCATTTTTCGCGGATTTCCTTCCCTGTCCCGTTTAGTATCCACTGCTGTTATTTGCACACAGTGACTACTGTAGTTCCAAAGAACATCGAAACCAGTGCAGAGAACTAACACTTCCGTTCTCCTGGAGTTGGAACAACCAGCGATGCTTGCAAGGTTCTCAAACACTTAGATCGTGGCGTTGCTAGAGTAATCCCGCTGGAGTGCAGGTAATTCGGAAAACTGTTATTTCTGAACAGGATGTTGCAAGAGCAATCCGTCTGGAGTGCAGGCGATTCAGAAAACTGTTATTTCGGAAAAGGATGTTGCGGCTTACTGTTCATTTTAAGAACAGTTCCAAAATAGGTGTCGTGTTATTTTCTGCTCATCTCCGTTTTAAGGATATATTTTAATACTGAATTCTCCCTCAAGGATAAGGGTGTCGATGTAGTTGTGGTGATTCTTATTTTCCTTTTCAGACAAGAATAATTCATACTTCCGTACTTAGATGAAGAAGGTTCCAGCGCAAGGTGACATGAGCCATTGATGGAAAGCATTTTCCCTCTACACTTTTCTCAGTTTTTAAGATATCTAAATGAGCGATGTGTCTTTTAAAGAATGAAAGTTAAATGTGTAAACTTTTTGAGCTGAATTAATATCGGACCATTGGTTCTAAAAATACCGAGCAGTGAATGCTTCAGTTTAACAGTGGCTAGTTTTCAGACTTGCAGCTCTACATTTGTGAAACGGAGGAGATGGTTCCCAGAGTCGGCTGTTCTCATAATGTTTTCCCGTTGTTTTCCATTCTCCTGCACTAAGGGGAATGCCAACCAAGTTTCGAATACAGTCCACGGCTGCCAAAGCCCTCACCTTCTCTGAATTTCTCCTTCACAAAATCAAATCTCCCTGATAATAATCACCACCACCATCAATCTAGGAGATCCTTCACAGATGGAATGCAAACTTGTGTAGTAGTATTATCAAAATAGAACTGGTAACATTTCTCACCTTCTCTTTTATAAGCAGTCCTTCGATAAATTTCACTCGAAAGTGAAATCTATCGATATATAAAAATGCCTAATTCTCTCCGTCATTCATAGCGATAGATTGCTGCGCCTACTTCACAAGAAAAATACAATGGACCTCTCACGACCGCAACGTTTGTACTTTTTCAAAGAAATCTACGTTTCCATCAGTGATGTTATCTTTTCGCCATGATGACGTTGGTACATAGCAATATCTATCGGCATGATGTAAATCTGCGTTAATCTTCTTTTGTTTTCCACAGATATATTGAGAAAACGAAAACATTAAGCAGACTTAAACTGGTACAAGATATCAGTTGCAAGAACAATGCAATGATGACCATTATACCTGAACTGAAAGAGAAAACTTACAACCTGTTTTCCAGTCATTGATCGGGTCAGGGATGGAATGAATGAAGCCACCATCTAGCGGCGAGGATAGGAACAGTGCCGGTTGCCGAGGCCTTTCTCACTCCTCTGGGGCAATGATTAATGACTGACAGATGAAATGAAATGATATTGGAGAGTGTTGCTGGAATGAAAGATGACAGGGAAAACCGGAGTACCCGGAGAGAAGCGTGTCCCGCCTCCGCTTTGTCCAGCACAAATCGCACATGGTGTGACCGGGATCTCAACCACGGAACCCAGCGGTAAGAGGCCGACGCGCTGCCGCCTGCGCCACGAAGACACCATCATACTTGAACTGTTTAGTGAAAAATACTGTCTGTCAGTGAAATGAATGAATAATTTTCTTCCATTCTGGAGTATGAAGACGCAGTATCTCTACCTATAAGCAGAAAGAAAAAACAGAACCGTGCGTCAACGGTTCGAATCCTATTCGTCAAGAATATTTTTACAATCAGAATGTTGGCTAAGAGGCTAGGGAAGATGGTGGTATCTTCTTCTTAATCTATTTACTCTCTAGGGTGGGTTTTCCCCTCGGACTCAGCGAGGGGTCCCACTTCTACCGCCTCAAGGGCAGTGTCCTAGAGTTTCAGACTTTTGGTCGGGGATACAACTGGGAAGTATGACCAGTACCTCGCCCAGGCGGCCTCACCTGCTATGCCGAACAGGGGCCTTGTGGAGGGATGGGAAGATTGGATGGGATAGATAAGGAAGAGGGAAGGAAGCGGCCGTGGCCTTAAGTTAGATACCACCCCGGCATTTGCCTGGAGGAGAAATGGGAAACCACGCAAAACCACTTCCAGGATGGCTGAGGTGGTGATCGAACCCATCTCTACTCCTGTTGACTCCGGAGGCTGAGTGGACCCCGTTCCAGCCCTCGTAACACTTTTCAAATTTCATGGCAGAGTCGGGAATCGAACCCGGTTCTTCGGGGGTGGCAGCTAATCACGCTAACCGCTACACCACAGAGGCGGATCCTTCAAATTATACAGAATATAAATATAAGGTGCGGCCAAACTCTCAGTTCACATTCCTCACACGCAGAAGGAGAAAATATTTTACATGGACATGAGTTCGTAAACGCTTTATTTCCTTGTTAGAACTAATTTTCAACAACTCTACAAGGTACATTAATCATGGGGAACAAACAGGAACATAACGTACCAGCATTCTATGCGAAACTTTTCCTTACATGAAACGCTCAAATGACCTCCTTTAACATTGCTGCATGCATCAAACCGCCGTCGCACTGAATCAGCGCATATTTTTCTATGACTGTAGGTACCACCCTTCTACGGTCAACCTCGCTGCGCCGCGTGCCTCTTTATGTATCTGCTACTGTAGGGAGTATCCCTCTTCACACTTCGGAGTATTTCTCCACAGGCCAGTACAGATACATTTTAGAAGGCAGTGCCTTCCCCTTGTCAGATGAACTCTTTGTTCACTATACTTACTTCTTACCTAGGTTAGTCTACTGGAATTTACATCAAATCAAAAATAGACTCGCTCATCAAGGCGATAGTGTGGCCAACAAATGTTAAGGACTTTCTGCCATAATTAGATACGAGAAAACACTGTTGGAAACTAAATGGAATGGTACAAATTTGCGTACTCCCTCCCATTTGAAATAACGTGACTGACTCACTCCGTACGAACTTTTATACCAGGAGATAAATAGAACTGCGTGCTTACCAGTTCGAAGCGCTGGGTTCAGTCCGCAAAGTGGGAAGGAGAATTAGATCCATTCCGTCTGTGTAAGAGTCTTGACTCACCTAGAAGAGAAATGCCTTGATTAACACAAAAACGAAAGTTATCAGCCATACAAACAATGATTTCAATGATATCATAAATAAGCAATACATATTCCGCACATTGTTACATGATAATAATAATAATAGTAGTGATTATTGTTTTAACAGGAATTACAACTGTGCAACTATCCTCTATTAACAGTAATCAGAGGGAAACATTTAAAGGGCCCAACATTCGTAAAATGATGATATCGGTCAAAGAAAGACAAAGGTCACGAACGGCGTCAAAATGAGAGACTCCCTAGGCCTCGATACCTAGTACCGTCGGCCGGGCTGAGTGTCTCAGACGGTTGAGGATTTGGCTTTCTGATCCTAACTTGGCAGTTTCGATTGTGGCTCAGGTCGATGGTATATGAAAGCGCTCATATACGTCAGCCTCGTGTCGGTAGATTTACTGGCACGTAAAAGAACACCTGTGGGACTAAATTCCGGCACCTCGGCGTCCCCGTAAACCATAAGAGTAGTTAGTGGGATGTAAAGCGAATAACATTATTATTATTGTTATTATTATTATTATTATTATTAATCTAATAACACCGGTGTAGGAAAAACAAGAGATGACCAAGGGAGGTCGGATAGGATAGATTAATGTGAGGAGCCTGGTACATGTAAGTGATAGCAATGCCAGGACACAGGTAAGGGCCCCATGGTTGCCAATTCACCCTGCCAAGGTAAGAACCCCTTAATCCTATTTTAAGTCGTCTCTTACGACAGGCAGGCGATACAGTGGGTACCATTATACCACGGGGGGAAATAATAATAATTTACTGATTTTACGTTCTACTAACTGGTTTTACGATTTCGAGAGACGCCGAGTTGCCGGAATTGGAAGTTGTTTTAGGTGCCAGTAAATCTACCGTCATAAGGATCGCGTATTTGACCACCTTCAAGTACCACGGAATGGGCTCAGAAGACCCGTCTACCGCCCTAGCTGTCCAGTCCATATTGTTGTTATTGTTCTTATTGCTTATTTGTCGCGGTAAACTTCGGGCATGGAATTGTTTCTTTTCTTTATCCTAATGTAACATCCACAGCCTAGAGTGAGAACATATCTTTCTGATACAAAGTGCAATGTGGTAACATAAGGGACGTTAAGCCGAGGTCGTAAAAGTATGCTCGAATCACCTGGAAGGACGTGGGTTCAATACACTGAGAAGGTTGACTCAGCCTGAACCTAAAATGAATATCAAGGTAACTGCTGGAGGTGATTGTAACGGCCATTGCTTAGCATCTTAGATGAGTATAGAAACACTTCTGTAAGTTAATAAGGTGACAGTTAAAGAATACTATAATCGTTATTTGTTATTTACCTTGTGCATGCATAAGTCTTCAGGGCTCCAGCTTACAGTACGCAGCATATGAATTTGACATATTTGTCAGTTTGTTCGTTTGATATTCACCTACCAACAGACACAAGTTGAGCCCGACAAACACTAGCGTCTGTGTTATATTGTTCAGTGATCATGTCGACGTTTGTGCCTGGAAAAGAACATTTGCGGCTCGCATTGCTTTTCTTATTTGATGATGATGATGCTTGTTGTTTTAAGGGGCCTAACATCGCAGGTCATCGGCCCCTACTTTTCTTATTTAATAAAGAAGAAAAGGCTGTGGAAAATCATCGTTTGCTGGTAGGAGCATATGGTGAACACGTTCCATCGATTAGAACATGTGAGACATGGTTTCGACAATTTGAACGTGGCGATTTCAATGTGAAAGACAGTGCGCGCTCTGGTAGCGGTATTGTGTATTATGAACTCTTGAAGCCTGGCGAAACACTTAATGCACAACGCTATCGCAACAAATGATTAATTTACTGTACATCACGCACTGATCGAAAGACGACCGGATTGGGCCAGAAGACATGAAAAGTGGTTTTGTTACATGACAATTCGTCATCTCACGCAGAAAAACCAGTGAAAGACACCTTGAAATCGCTTGGAAGGGTTCAGCACCCGCCGACCTCTCCCGACCTGGCGCTATCTCTCACCTCTTCGCAACAATGGGGCACGCACTTGCGGAGCAGCACTTCAGCAATTTTGAGGTTGTTGGAAAATGGCTTCACGAATGGTTTGCCACAAAAGACGCAATTTTTCTTGCGTGGTATTCATAACTTACCTGAAAGATGGGTGACATGTGTAGAAGCCAATGACCAATATTCTAAATAAACACGAAATGAATTTCCCTTGAAAATTGCGTGTTTTCTTTACCACTAAACCCGGCAGAAACCTATACAAACGCCTGGTATTGTTGATAGTATCACCAACTCACAATCAGTGGGAAGTTTACGCAATGTAAACAATATTGTTATGTAGAAGCCCCGCGGTAGCTCTTTTCAACACTTCCTGAAAGGGGATAGTGAGTCAGACGACCGGGGATCTCCTTACAGGCTTATAGGATGCGGCCGGCATTTCAGTGTATTGTTCTCGGTGGCTGGTTTACCTGTGAGTTTCGGGGAGAAGCCACTTAAATGTCCCTCTCTAGCCATGTCGCTAATATTCTGGTACACATCACCCGAGCTATAAAAAGGGAGGCTAGCGGCGGACAGTTTGTCAGTGTTGGACCCAGTGTCGGAGTCAGTGTTACACTCCGTGTGTTGGGGATCGGTGGCTGGGCTGACGGCGACAGAGGTGTTGGCTGACGCTAGTTTCCCACCGAGGTCTGGACAAGGAGTTGTGGTTGTTGTGTAGGAGTGTCCAGTCAGTAGCGGGAATAAAGACGGCGTACGGGACAGAAGACTGTGTACTGCCTTAGAGTATTGTGTGTGTATGTATGTACCTCTGTGGATTGAAGACCCCTGTGAGTCAGCACTTGTAACAGCTGTCGTGAGTGTAAATGGACCGGTGTTAATATTCGCTGTTGTGAGTATCGTCCTCCTCTTGAATACTGCTGAGCTGTTGCTGTTCTGTTGTTTACTGGATGTAATCGTGTGAATTATTTGACTGTCTCTGGAGTCAAACCAAGGAGCATTAATCGCGTGATGTGTCGCCAATCGCACTGTGTTCAAACCCAGCGGCCTCCACGTAACTGAAGTATGGTGTGACTGGACTTGGAAAAGGGAAATTGAGGCGAGCCATTGAATAGGATTAAATCCTTCTCATCCTAGACTCCCTGCTATGTGTGAAGAAGAGGGACTTGTAAATATACAGCAATTAGTAAGTGTGGCCGTTCATGGTGAATATAACAGTGTGTGTGTGTGTGTGTGTGTGTGTATAGGGTGGTCGGAAACAATGTAAACCGGGTATGTGAGCATTAGAGTGTTTGTAATACGGATAGATACTTGAAGAAAATAATTAGATATCAGGCACTATCGTCATTTTATCAGCTGCTGAAGTTAGTCAATCAGGTCGCTTCGCGGGAAAATTCAAATGGACTTTGCGAGGAGGTGTTCCTGAAAATGCCCAGGCTTAAAAGCAGCTTGAGTGTATCAATTGAAGAAAATTCTTCGCCAAGGGAGGGACCTGAACGCGGACCACCGATCTGACAGAATCGCGTAATTGCAAGTGCGCAGTGCAACAATGACTAAAGCACGCGGTGTGTTTGCGTTCGATGCCAATTCGTAATAATAAAAATCTTATTTTGCTTTACGTCCCACTAACTACTTTTACGATTTTCGAAGACGCCGAGGTGCCGGAGGAGGTGCAGGAATTTAGTCCCGTAGGAGTTCTGTTAACTGCCAGTAAATCTACCGACACGAGGCTGACGTATTTGAACACCTTCAAATACCACCGGACTGAGCCAGGATCGAACCTGCCACGTTGGGATCGGAAGGCCAGCGCCTCAACCGTCTGAGCCACTCAGCCCGGCAAGATGCTGATTCCTCGGCATTCGTTGCTACTAGGCGATCGCTCATTATCAGAAATGTTTCTTAAGTAGCCATGTGAGATGCGTACAGTGGACTTGTGACTCACATTGCAACACAAGCCTACTTCGATTGGTGCTGTCAAGCCGGTCTTAAGCCACGTGCATATTTAGCAACACTGCCTCGAAAAGCCCATTTGAATTCACCCTCGAAGCGATCTGGCTTACTAATTTCAGCTGCTGATAAGATTACAACGGCGCGATATATCGAATTACTTCTTTCAAATTATTTATCAGCAGAACTGGAAGAAATCCACAGAAAAGCAGCTCGATTTGTTCTGAGTGATTTCCGACAAAATAGCGTTACAAAAATGTTGCAAAATTTGAGCTGGGAAGACTTGGGAGAAAGGAGACGAGCTGCTCGACTAAGTGGTATGCTCCGAGCTGTCAGTGGCGAGATGGCGTGGAATGACATCAGTAGACGAATACGCTCGAGTGGTATCTTTAAAAGTAGGGAAGATCACAATACGAAGATAAATTTGGAATTCAAGCGGACAAATTGGGGCAAATATTCGTTTATAGGAAGGGGAGTTAGGGAGGAATAACTTACCAAGTGGGATGTCAAATACATTTTCAATTTCTTTGCAATCATTTAATAAAGGACTCGGAAAACAACAGATAGGGAATCTCCCACCTGGGCAACTGCCCTAAGTGGAGATTAGTAGTGAGTGATTTCTCCAAATAGAATAGCGATTGTGCTACCTGTATTGTAATACAACTTACCGTTTAGCCACCAACTATCCCGAAACAAAGGTCTGCACCGTCATTAAAACGCATCCATATTTCGATATTATCCGTGGCCGAAAGTTATAGCCTACATTTAATTAACTTGGAATTTTTCTTCAAAGACAAGAGAGTCCAGGTTTCGGGATTAACACTCGCATCCAAACGGAGTAATGAAGGAACAAAGCAATACAGTTAAGAAAATTGAAATGAATAGGAAATAGGATGAAATGAAATGGCGTATGGCTTTTAGTACCGGGATGTGTCCGAGGACTTCGGCTCGCCAATTGTGCAGGTCTTTTGATTTGACGCCCGTAGGCGACCGGCACGTCGTGATGAGGATGGAATGATGAAGAAGACGACACATACACCCAGCCTCCGGGGCAGCGGAATTAACTAATTATGGTTAAAATTCCAGACCCTGCCGGGAATCGAATCCGGGACCCCTGTGACCAAAGGCCAGCACGCTAACCACTTAGCTATGAAGCCGGACAGGAAATAGGATCATTCTACAGTATATGTTATTAGTAGTGCAATAGCTTTTAAGTTATAGCGTAAGGAGATGGTTTCCACCCTATACCCACACATTTCTTTACGTGCACTCAACCGCATACGAATTGACTGGCGAAGAAATATTTAAATTTAAATATTCTTCGAAAGTGAGGATATTCGTAAACTGTAGATACTTACTATACGAACACCTACATAATATGTTCATCGTATTTCAAACAAGAGGACTTTGAAAGAAAGTTATCGCCTCTGACGACCAATTTTTGTGCGGTAATTACTGTACACTGCAGTAGCTACCCACACCAGTAGGATATGAGGGAGGTGTTTTAACAGGCGGGTGGAAGTTGTGGTGAGATGGTTTGTTTATCTTCACTTTATCTTTTACCGTCTTACGCTTTTACTGTCATAGCTAATGAAGAAGAATGGCTGCAATGATAAATCTGCGTGGAGGAGAACCGCTGAATGTGCGGTCATTCCGAGAAATAGCACGCCATCGATCATTGCCTCTCGTTGCTCTACACCTATGTTTGTTTCTAGGAAATAATTCCCCACTGGAATACAGAGGGAGATAAGAAATTTATGGATGAGGAAGATCTGTGCGGAATCTAAAATGGAATACAGTGTTGCACGGTAATTAGTTATTGGACAGGGAAATAAACTAGAGAGAGTAGGAAAATTACGTAATTACATCAGGGTGATGTGGGAGATTGAGGGGCAGAGGGACGAAGTAATCTGTGGAGCGTAATTGCCGAGTGATATATCACTGGCTTTTCACCGGGATGCTTGTGGTTCGAATCTCATGTGAGACTATTCAAATGAAGAGCCATATATCTGATGTTCGTTTAGCACGTAAAACTAGAGGACCTTATTTCATTTAAGATATGTTGTATCAATTCCTAATATCCAGCACATACATACACATTTTCTCCTCCGACACCCGATTTAGACACATAAGAAACGTGAAACGGCAATGTAATTTTCCTCATTAATATTTATTTATCTATTTATTTATTATCCGCCTCTGTGGTGTAGTGGTTAGGGTGATTAGATACCTCACCCCGGAAACCCGGGTTCGAATCCAGGCTCTGCCATGAAATTTGAAAATTGGTACGAGGACTGGAGTGGGGTCCACTCAGACTCCGGAGGTCAACTGAGTAGAGGGTGGTGGGCGACGATGCCCACCTCAGCCGCCCTCGAAGTAGTTTTCCGTGGTTTCCCACTTCTTCTCCATGCAAATGCCAGGATGGTACGTAACTTAAGACCACGGCCGCTTCCTTCCCTCTTCTTTCCCTATCTCTTCCAATCTCCCCATCACCCACAAGACCATTGTTCAGCATAGCAGGTTAGGGTGCCTGCGAGATGTACTGATCCTCCTCGACAGTTGTATCCCCGACCCAAAGTCTCACGCTCCAGGACAGTGCCCTTGAGGCGGTAGAAGTGGGTTTCCTCGATGAGTCCTGGGGAGAAACCAAAACCTGTACGGTAAACTGACTAAATAAAAATAAATTTGTTTATTGGGACATAAAGGCAGAGTTGGGATTGAACACAATAGATGAAGCTGTACGCATAAACAGGCTTCGGTGGTGAGGTCATGTGAAGCGAATGGTGGAAGATAAGTTACCTAAGAGAATAATTGGCTCGGTCATGGAGAGTAAGAGGAGTTTAGGGAGACCAAGATGACGACGTTTAGACTCAGTTTCTAACGATTTTAAGATAAGAGTACAGAACTAAAGGAGGCCACAGAACTAGTTACAAATAGAGCCTTGTGGACGAGTTTAATAAAAACACAGAGACTTGCGGACGAACGCTGAAAGGCAGAACAGTATATAATGAAGTAAGTATGTATGCGTGTATGTAGGTATGATCCGGCTCCATAGCTAAATGGCTAGCATGCTGGCCTTTGGTCACAGGGGTCCCGGGTTTGATTCCCGGCAGGGTCGGGAATTTTAATCATCATTGGTTAATATCGCTGGCACGGGGGATGGGTGTACGTGTCGTCTCTATAACCATTTCATCCTCATCACGACTCACAGGTCGCCTACGGGAGTTAAATCTAAAGACCTACACCTGGCGAGTCGAACATGTCCTGGGACACTCTCGGCACTAAAAGCCAAACACCATTTCATTTTCATATGTATGCATGCATGTTATTTATTTATTTATTTATTTATTTATTTATTTATTTATTTATTTATTTATTTATTTATTTATTTATTTATTTAACTCATGCAAATTGTAGACCTACACAAATTTACAAAAGTATTAGGCGCTATACAACATTCAATAATAATAATAATAATAATAATAATAATAATAATAATAATAATAATAATAATAATAATAATAAAAATCCACAGCCTGTGTCCAGTCATTCGACGGGGTCAGGAATGGAATGAATGAAGCCCCCAGCTAGTGGTGAGGACTGGAATTGTGCCGGCTGCCAAAGCCTGTCGCACTCCTCTGGGACAATGATTAATGACTGACAGATGAAATGAAATTATATTGGTGAGTGTTGCTGGAATGAAAGATAACAGGAAAAACCGGAGTACCCGGAGGAAAACCTGTCCCGCCTCCGCTTTGTCCAGCACAAATCTCACATGGAGTGACCGGGATTTGAACCACGGAACCCAGCGGTCAGAGGCCGGTGCGCTGCCGCCTGAGCTCTTCGGCAATTAGTTTACAATAGTCTAAAAATTTCATATACTAGCTGAATATGTTTAATCATTTTTAACTTAATAAATATTAGGGGCATGGCCGTTTTAATACCCTAATATTTATACAACTTTTCTTACTGAAATTATGTGCGGGCCTTCAACTCGTTGAAATCTAACCTATTACGGTATAGATATACGCTTCCTAATTATTATTATTATTATTATTATTATTATTATTATTATTATTATTATTATTATTATTATTATTATTATTATACAACTCTTTAAACAAGAGCGTTGTGCGGCCTTGGAGAAGCTGAAGCTGAAGTCTGGCTCCTTGGCTCAAAGAACAGCATTCCGGCCCTTAGTTGTAAAGGCACCGGATTCGATTCTCGATTCGGTGGAGGGTTTTATGTTTGTCTGGTTGATTCTTTCATCTCAGGGAATAGGTGTTTATGTTCATGTTAATAGACATCTTCATTTACATTCAACACAGCAAACTAGAAACCACCATAGTAACACGCAATAATCAATATATAGCTCCACATAGAGCTGGCGCCCAGAAGGGCATCCAGCTGTAAAAATGGACAAAGTTCATTCGAATTCCTGGTCCCAGATAACCGGAGAAAGGCCTGGAAGAAGAAGCCATTTTATCTACTTCGAAAAGAATTGCAGTTTAACTAAACATTTTACTAGATTTGAGTGTCAGCTGTGCTAAACGTCCATCAGTCTGGCCGCTTCGTATTTATTTAAGACTGTATTCGTTTTCCGATAATTATGTTTATTGTTACGGTGTCTTGGTTATATAAATCCATTACAAGTGTAGTGTTATGATAGACTTTACGACACTAAATTAGATTCAAAATATTACGACCGAGCTCGATAGCTGCAGGCGCTTAAGTGCGACCAGTATCCAGTAATCGGGAGATACTGGATTCGAACCCCACTGTCGGCAGCCCTGAGGATGCTTTTCCGTTGTTTCCCATTTTCACATCAGGCAAATGCAGGGGCTGTACCTTAATTAAGGCCACGGCCCTTTCTTCCCATTCCTAGGCCTTTCCTATCCCATCGTCGTCATAAGACCTATCTGTGTCGGTGCGATGTAAAGCAAATAGCCAAAAAAAAAAAAAAAAAAAAAATTATATATATATGAAATAAGAGTTTTGTCTGTACATTGCTCAGAATTTGAAAAGAATGGTATTTCTGCATCGGTCATGTCCACAGTAACCACGAAATGCACTTTTTACTTTTCCGTAATTTCTGTTTGTCTGTCTGTATGTATGTATGTACACGCATCACTAGAAAACTGCCAAAGAGAATTTAATGAAAATCGGTATGCAAAGTCGGGGAATAAGTCGCTACAATCTAGGCCATAAATAATTTTATTCAAAATGATATAAACGGTAGTTTAGGGGAAGGCCTAAAATTTAATTTTCAAATATTTATGTTTGTAGTTGTCCTATGTTCATAAAAATTGGTATGCAAAGTCTAGGAATACGTCGCTATAATCTAGTCTATGAATAATTTTATTCACGTTGAGTGAAGTGGTAGTTTACGGAAAGGCATAAAACTTAATTTTTAAATACTTACGTTGTTAGTGGTCCTATTTCACTGAAAATTGGTATGCAAAGTCGGAGAATGAGCCACTACAATTTAAGTTATAAGTAATTTTTTTTAGGCTGAGTGAAATGGTAGTTTAGGGGAAGGCCTAAATATAATTCTCAAATATTCATATTATTAACTAGCTGATGTACCCGTGCTTCGCTACGGGATTCTCAGAAAGACTGACTTGGTGGATTTCTTAACTGAATTTAACATAGGTCATTACAAAAACGTCAGTAGGAATGTAGCGATTGAAAGCAATGTTATCATATAAAATACTTGATCAAATGAAAAACCGCACACTTTCTCACTTTCAACGAACAGTACTACGGTATCGATCTAACAGTCCAAAGTTCCAGAGCTGGAATAACCAGGTCGCAGACTGCCGTGAACACTCCTCTGTCATTATTCCGTTAAATATGCACACTATTCATTCCAATCAATGTCTCACAGTAGGGATTGAATAGCTCGAATACTATGATGAACCAGTGTGTTACGTACCAGTAATATCAGAAAATGTATGAACCAGAGGAATGGCATGTTAAAGAAGAAAGTTATCTTACTCCCCAGCTACTTTCCGCCAATATACAGGCAGGCTGTTACACTCGGTACGACCAGGCGAGTTGGCCGTGTGGTTAGAGGTGCGTACTTGTGAGCTTGCATCCGGGAGATAGTGGATTCAAACCCCACTGCCGACATCCCTGAAGATGGTATTCCATGGTTTCCCATTTTCACACCAGTCACACCAGACTGTACCTTAATTAAAGCCTAGGCCGCTTCCTTCGCACCCCCTATTCCTTTCCTATCCCATCGTCGCCATAAGACCTACCTGTGTCGGTGCGACGTAGATCAAATTTTTAAAAACCTCGGTACGCTGCAGTAATCCTATCTATCGGGGTTGAGTGGTAACAGAAGACAAAAAGCACATCACAACAAACAATGGTCAATGTAATGTTATTGTTGATAAAGTTTATGAGCTTTCTATATTGCAGACCTTCACATCTTTCGACTCTGTGATATTAGGGCGTCTTAAAAAATTATTTATATTGTAGACTGTAGTTCCTTATTCTCAGACTTTACATACCTATTTTCACTAAATTCTGTTTACCCATTTTTCTTTTTTTTGTGGCTCGGCGCTGATATAGACTTAGTAACAAAAATCCTAATTCATGAATATCTCTGTGATTATATGCGGTACGGAAACAATGTATAAGACATAAGTGATCGGAAATTTAATAACTTCTTACATAACTACTACTAACTTACGACATAACCAAAGTTAAGTTAGTTATGTAGTATTTATCGATACGACCACTAATAACATAAATAACCTATTTGAGAATTACATTTCAGGCCTTCCCCTGAACTACCATTTCACTCAGTGTGAATAAATAATTGATAGCGTAGATTATAGCGACTTATTCCCCGACTTTGCATACCAATTTTCGTGAAGATACGACCACTAATATAATAAATATTTGAGAAATACATTTTTGGCCTTTCCCTAAACTACCATTTTTCTCAGCGTGAATACAATTATGTATAGTATATATTGTAGCGACTTATATCCCATCTTTGTCTACCGATTTCCATTAAGATACGACCACTAATAATATAAATATTTGAAATTTAAATTTTAGGCATTCCCCTAAACTACCATTTCACTCAGCGTGAATACAATTATTTATGGCCTAGATTATATCGACTTATTACCCCGACTTTGCATACCTATTTTCATTAAGATAGACCACTAATAACATAAATATTTGAGAATTCAATTTCAGGCCTTCCCCTAAACTACCATTTCACTCAGCGTGAATAAAATAATTTATAGCCTAGATTGTAGCGGTTCATCACCCGACTTTATATTCCGATTTTCATTAAATTCTCTTCAGCCGTTTTCTCGTGATGCGTGTACATACATACAGACAGAAAGACAGACAGACAGACAGACAGACAGACAGACAGACAGACAGACAGACAGAAATTACGGAAAAGACAAAAATGCATTTCCTTGTTACTGTGGACATGACCGATACAGAAATACCATTCTTTTCAAATTCTGAACAATGTACAGACAAAACTCTTATTTTATATATATAGATTGTCGTATCGATAAATACTACATAACCAAAGTTATGGAGGATTAAATTTCCGATCATTTATGTCTTATACATTTTACCGTACCGGCTATGATAACACAGATATTCATGAATTTGTATTTTTGTTGCTAAGTCCATATCAATGCCGAGCCACGAGAAAATGGGTTAACAGAATTTAAGATGTTTGGTGAACTCCCGCCGCGTTTCTAGGGTAACGTTAAGAGTTAAGACAATCTTGCTCACAACATGTACACTACCTAACCTAGAATTCTGTATACATCGTAGAATTCCGTAGCGAAGCACGGGTACATCAGCTAGTATATATATATTACGAAACATTCCTAACTGTGTACTCGACAGTTTGTCAAAGGCTACTTTAAAATAAAAACTACGGCTGTAAAATGAATCCAGATACTCCTCAATTAATTACGTATTTGAAACAACTTTCTGAGCCATATTTTCCATGCATCAAACAATGCAAAACAATTGAGTTTTACGTTCAAACGACGTTTTACATATAAATATCAATGCTGCCAATGATCATAAAATATATGTGCACTAAACTTATTGGTAACACACGGCATAATGAAAATAACAAAAACGTTAACTTCGTGGCAAGTTTTGGCTTGTGACTAGTTTCACGGCTTCGTATCCGCGTATTCAGATAAGGAACAAGAAACGTAATATCCCAACGTAAATATTTTTGATGTTACCCGTCCTTCTGGAAGGATGTTACCCTCTGGCGTGGTATTTTTCTGGGTGTTACAGTTTCAAAATTAATAGACTCGAAGAGAAGATGAAGTTCAACTAACATTTTATGGGAAAATCTTTTTCAAAATACAATACCCAATTTATATGAAGAATAATATAGAGTCGAAACCGTTTATTGATTTTTACGACTTACTGGTGTAACGGACTCTTCACCTCACCGGCAACTACTGTTATCAACCTCGCCACGCACATAACCTTTTTCTACAATTAATATGGACTTACCTTCATCTGGATACACACCGCATTTTCTCTTCAACTGGAATTTACATACTTATGTGGATTTGCACACATCATACCTTGCACGAACTCTGCCTTATCCACCTTTCCGACCGACGATAAACTAACCTCCCTTTCGCTGCCTGACGTCATGTGACATCGTCCGCTTTGTCACGCATGCTCCACTAACTTCTGGAATATTCCAGACATATGTCTCATTATTCCACACTATAAATACCCGGCCTTCCTCTGAATGTGTTGAGATGGACTTTGGCCTGTGTGGAGGGAGGAACCTTTAACATCATCTCCGTCTTTAGCGACATGTGCCCTGGACTCTCCATTTTTGGGCAGAACTACTTGGTTCAAGATGAGGTATGACAAACTAAAAATGTCCTTATTGTAAATAATGCTGTGTTGCATTTGGAGCTATTTTATTTGCAAATTTTGACTGGGAGCAGTGCATTTCCAGGCCGAGATTTTACTTGCATTTTCAATTTCAAAGCCTCTATTGACTATCCAGTGACTGTTTGCTTTCAAAATGTGCGTGTGGTATATCCGCAACTCTGCGACTCCTATACACACTTGTGGTTAATGCTTCACCATGTATGTTTTGGTACACTTGGAGACTGTTTCATTATTGTATACAGTGACTTAAGCCAGTAGGACAATCTTTATTTGTGCCTATTTCGGGTGTTAATTGAAGAGGTGGCAACTTTCACATGACATTAGACTTTGCTTAGTAGATTTCATGTTGGTATACTTCAATCTGGTAACTGCGAACATTCTTTCTTATTCTCGTTGTTCAACATTTTTCTTTAAACTGTATTCATCCCCTTTTTGTCCATCCCTTTCCTCTCCTGGCCCCTTCTTTTATTTGCTTCCATTTTCTTGAATATTTTACTCTTGATGTAACTATTTGTATTATTTCTGGTTGGGAAAATTCCGTATTTGTACTGACTTCTATTCTTCTAATATTGTAAAAGTTTGATTTGATTTTTCTAATATATATATATTTCCAAATTTTTATCTTGGTTTCTCATCTAATTTTCACCTGTCATGTCCCTTATTTCTCCTGCCGTTTTCTTTTAATTTTTTTTGAAAATTATCTAGCATAGTTTCCACTGCGCTATCTGCGCTTACTCTGCAATGTTTATTAGGAGAAGCCCTTTTACCACGGCCTCAATTCTCAATTTGGCATTTTTCTCATCGCGTAAATTTATTCCCTACTGTTTGTAAGCACTCGGTGTCACCGATACTTTGGATTTCCCTTGGCTGGATTTATGAATAAATATATTCACATATGCATATACCCCCATTGAGGGGTTATTACACATGGTAGCAGAGTATAAAGTCGCAGTTTACTACCACTCTAAATCTTCACCCTGTTACTGCCTTAGTTCTTTTGTTTCTTTTTTCTGAGGTTTAGTGGTTTTCCTCGCTAGATTTGCTTTTCTTTTTGTCATCTCTTTCAACATGGCTTATTTTTCTGATAATTTTTCTCCTTATACTTCAGACACTTCAGACATTTCGTTTGATCCCCATTTCAATTTTTCGGATCCAAATCCTTTTACTAATATGTCTTATAATCCTTTTCTCCCTTGTAATTCTGATCTTACTTCCACGTCTAGTACTCTTACTACTACTGTTTCTTCTAGTTCATCCTCTGAACCTTTACCAACCCCGCCTCAACCTAACACCCCTCTCTATCCTGATCTTTCTCTTTTTACTGCCGAATCCAAACTTCCACTTAATCAAGCACCTCCGCCTTCTCCCCATAAAACTCAACCAGCACAGCATTATTCTCCCGATTTGCGCACTCCACCACCATCCCCTTCTCAGCAATATTTTTATGAATCTCCATATCATCACACCCCTTCTTCACATCAACCACTTAATTTCCATATTTTGACTAAATGTCTCGATCAGGTACCCCTCATTCAGTCAACTGATCCCGATACTTTGACACAGTGGCTTTTTTTAGTTCGCAAATTTCTACAGACGGACTTGGCTCCATTTTCCCAATTGCTTTCGTTGCTTTATCCAAAAACCTCTGGTCATCTTAGTAATTTTTGGCTCCAGTATATGAAGTCTTCTCATGATTGGGCTCATTTTCGCTCGGTTTTACATACTTATTTTCTGCCTTATGAAATTAGACAACAGCTGAGTAACAAATATATCAGACGTCATCAACGTCCAGAGGAATCAGCTTACGATTATCTTGACTCCATTATCGGCTATTCTGATGTGTTAGCTATTGCTCAACATCCCCAGGAAATTATTTCTCTTATTCGATTTTATGCCTCTCCAGCTTTCCGCCAAATCATCAATCCCTTTACGCCACCCACTACTATTCCTCAGCTTTACCACATTGCTCAACTAGATATTCTAAATACCCGTAGCAATTTTTCTTATTATTCGTCTACCCCACCTCCCCAGTTTAACACATCAACAACTCGCATGCCTTCTACCACTCGTTCACCTTCTCAGAGTGATATTTCTCGCCTTCGCTGTTATCGGTGTCAGGCTATGGGGCACCTCGCACGAAATTGTACCAATTCTACCTTGGGAAACTTCAATTCCCGTCGTCAGTAGGCAGCTCACGACCTCTTGGGCAAAATCTGCCTTATGTTTCCTCAACTTTCTCGCCTGCTACTAAATCACAGTCGTATACTCTTGTACAGTTACATAACATTCCCTCCTTAGCCTTCTTAGACTCAGGTTCTGCAATTTCCCTCATCAGTTTCTCCTTTTTTCAGCAACTTTTACAAACGCATCCGCATCTTCAATTGCGCCCTTCTACCATCAGATGTCTTTCCATATCTCAGCACACTCTTGAAATCATGGGTCACCTAAAACTTAATGTTAAAATTTCCCAATTTTCTTGGCCGTTTGAATTTCAAGTGGTTAATAATTGTTCACTTCCTGTTATTCTGGGATATGATTTTTTTGCTCATACTGGCCTTATTTATAATACTGCTATGGCCTCTATCTCTTTCTTTTTCAATCCGCATGTTCAAATCCCTTTGGTAGACCCCCTTGATTTCCCTATGAACCATGTATTCAGTCATCAGCATATTTATGCCACTGCTCCCCAACTAGATGCAATTGAGGCCTTGAAATCTGAATTTGCCGATGTTATCACATATACTTTAGGCTCCGTTGTTAATTATCAGGCTCACATTGATTTACTTGATGAAACACCTGTTCGTTCGTCTCCTTACCATCTTAGCCCTCCTCGGATGGCCAAAATGGATGACATTATTGACAAAATGCTTCTGGATGGTACCATTGTCCCATCTTCTTCCAATTATGCCTCTCCGGCCTTTCTTGTCGACAAGCCTGATGGTTCTTCGCGCCTGGTAGTTGATTACCGTAAATTAAACTCCAAAATCCTCTATGACTCCTATCCTATTCCTAAAATGCAAAACGCTTTCCACTTTTTTTCTAAAGCTAAATATTTTTCTCTTTTAGATCTCAATTCTGCTTACTACCAAATCCCCTTGGACTCTCGGAGCAGTCGCCTTACTGCTTTCATCACCCCAAATGGCCTCTTTCAGTTCACAAAAGTTCCTTTTGGATTGAACTTGGGGTCACAAATCATGCAGAGATTAGTGGATTCCTTATTCTCAGATTTCACGTACAAATTTCTCTATCCTTATATTGATGACCTTTTAATCTTTAGCCCAGATTTTGAGTCCCACATGTCGCATCTACACCAAGTTCTTTCCAGACTACGTTCTATTGGTCTGACAGTTAACCCCTCTAAAATTTCTCTAGCTCAAACTTCTATAAAGTTCTTAGGTCACATTGTGTCATCTCAGGGAGTAGCTGTCGATCCCGAACGTACTTCTGCTATCTCTAATATTCCACCTCCCAAAAATCTCAAACAAACACGCACCTTTTTAGGCATGGTTTCTTTCTACCACCGGTTCATTCCTAACTTTTCTCACATTGCTGAGCCTCTCAATTATCTGAAACGTAAAAACGTCCCTTTCATTTGGACTCAATCTCAACAGGACGCCTTTCTTCAGCTTAAGTCTCTTTTGATGCATGCTCCCATTCTTCAATTTCCTGATTTCTCCCTACCTTTTGAAATACATACTGATGCTTCCAATCTTGCTGTGGCTGGTGTTCTAACTCAGGTTGTTAATGATGTTCCTCTACCTATCGCCTATTTCAGTCGACTTCTTTCTCCTACTGAGAGAAAATATTCTATCTTCGAGCGTGAAGCCTTGGCTTTATTAAATTCCATTGAACACTTTGCAGAGTATTTGGAACATAAAGAATTTCTTGTCAAGACAGATAATCAGGCTCTCTCATGGTTGTTACATAACGCACCTAAAATTGGTAGAACTGGCCGTTGGCTCATGCGATTGTCCAGATTTAAGTTTTCCCTTAAATTTATTTCTAGCACTGAGAATTCTGTAGCTGACGCTCTTAGTCGCTTATTTGACACTTCCACTCCTCAGTCAAGTACTACTGACGATTTACCCCCGAATCTTTCTATGATGCCTTCATCTTCCTCCATTCATGCGGTTCTTTCGTTAACAGACTTTCCTCTTTCCTTTCAATCCTGTCAGTCGCATCAGCTCACCGATCAGTTCTGCATCCAACTCAAACAATCCATCTCTGATCCCTCTTATCAGGGTCCCTTTACTATTTTTAAAGATCTCTTGGTTTACAAACCCACTAAGAAAGCTTCTCCTAAAGTGGTGCTTCCTCAGGCTCTTCAACCCATGATTTTACAATATTATCATTCCTCCCCTGTGGGCGGGCATCTAGGCATCACTAAAACGTACAACCGTATTGCCTCTCTTTTCTTTTGGCCTCAAATGCGCAAATCTATTCGCACTTTTGTTCAAACTTGTGAATTGTGTCAAACATCTAAACCTTTAAACATAAAGTCTGCTGGTCTTCATTCTGCCCTGCCACCCACTCATCCTGCCCAAACCTTTTTCATTGATCTAGTTGGACCCATAGTTCGTTCTTCTCGTGGCAACTTGTACATTTTTACCTTGTTGGATGCCTTCTCAAAATTTCTAGTCCTTCGACCCTTACGGAAATTCTCTACTAAGATCATCATTAATTTACTCACTGAACAAATCTTTCCTATTACCGGTTTGCCTGCTAATATCGTTTCTGATAATGCTTCTATCTTTACTTCAAGTGTTTTTTTTAATATGTGCTTTCAGCTGGGTATCAAGCGTATCTTGACTTCTCCCTACCACCCTCAGTCCAACACCGTGGAAAGGTATCACCGTAATCTCAAAGTTGCTTTATCTATATTTCATAGTTCTTTCCAGAAAGACTGGGATTCTCATCTTTCTTCTTTGGCGTTAGCCTTTAATTCTAGTATCAACAGTTCTACTGCTCAGACTCCGGCTAAGCTTTTTCTTGGTCGTGATCTTCAAACTCCTCTTTCTCTAACCTGGGATCTGCACAACCTCCTTGAATCTTCTGATCAGCCATCCTCTTCATCACTCTGGAAAGACGCCTTTGATCAATTGTTAAAAGCTCAACAGGTCCACAAAAAAGCTTATAATGCTCGTCATAAGCCATCCACTTTTAAAATTGGTGATTTAGTCCTCGTTGCTAATCATCCACACAGCTCGGCAATTAATGCCACTTCTGCCAAACTTGCTCCTCGATGGCTTGGACCATACCGTATTTTGTCTTTCCCTACTCCTGTCACTGTATATTTGCAATCTACTACTGATTTGTTTGATACTAAAAAACTTCATCTAAATCAGCTCAAGCGCTTTCATTCTTAAAAACTTTCATATCTTGATTTTCTTTTCTTTTGCCCTGTGTTTTTCTTTTCTTGTTATTACCTCCTCTTCTTTCTGCTTTTTTTTTTCTCTATTCTCCATCTGGTCTGGTAATGTCTATTGCTCCCAGTGTTATTTATTTTTTTTGTTCCTTTCTTTTTCTTTGTTTGTCTGCCTCATCCCCCATTCTTTTCTTTCCCTTTATGGAATTCCCTTTTTTTTCTCCCTCCACACAGGTTTCTCCAGTCTCCCTCCCAGCCAATTGGCACAGGTTGTAATGGGAGTGTACATACAACTTCCCAACCATTTTATTTTTCTCTTTTGTAATTGTTTTTAAATTCTTTAAATTTTCTTGTCATTTGTGATATTTATATTTATATTTCTATGTTAATTCATCACTACCCTTTTCTCCTTACCCTTTCCCTTTGCTAACGCGTTAGCCCTTTTCTTGTTTCCTTTCCTCCTCTACCTTTTTCAGTTTTCTATTTCTCTATTTAGGCATGTTTATTGTGTTTGGACATTTTTCTGCCGCCTCTTGTTTTGTTTTGCAGTATTTTTCTCTTTGATATACCGTTGCGGCTGCTATCGACCCCCGCTCCAGCTCATGGAAGGGCCCTCCATTGCTGTTCCTGGGGCCGCCTCGCCGTCGCCATTCAACTGTATCTTCCGCTTCTCGTCTTCCACCAGCCGTCTTCATTTATCTCCAGCTGCTTCAACAACTACAAAAAAAAAAATCCTTTGGATTTTTTTCTGGTGCCCGGCGGATGATGTAACGGACTCTTCACCTCACCGGCAACTACTGTTATCAACCTCGCCACGCACATAACCTTTTTCTACAATTAATATGGACTTACCTTCATCTGGATACACACCGCATTTTCTCTTCAACTGGAATTTACATACTTATGTGGATTTGCACACATCATACCTTGCACGAACTCTGCCTTATCCACCTTTCCGACCGACGATAAACTAACCTCCCTTTCGCTGCCTGACGTCATGTGACATCGTCCGCTTTGTCACGCATGCTCCACTAACTTCTGGAATATTCCAGACATATGTCTCATTATTCCACACTATAAATACCCGGCCTTCCTCTGAATGTGTTGAGATGGACTTTGGCCTGTGTGGAGGGAGGAACCTTTAACATCATCTCCGTCTTTAGCGACATGTGCCCTGGACTCTCCATTTTTGGGCAGAACTACTTGGTTCAAGATGAGGTATGACAAACTAAAAATGTCCTTATTGTAAATAATGCTGTGTTGCATTTGGAGCTATTTTATTTGCAAATTTTGACTGGGAGCAGTGCATTTCCAGGCCGAGATTTTACTTGCATTTTCAATTTCAAAGCCTCTATTGACTATCCAGTGACTGTTTGCTTTCAAAATGTGCGTGTGGTATATCCGCAACTCTGCGACTCCTATACACACTTGTGGTTAATGCTTCACCATGTATGTTTTGGTACACTTGGAGACTGTTTCATTATTGTATACAGTGACTTAAGCCAGTAGGACAATCTTTATTTGTGCCTATTTCGGGTGTTAATTGAAGAGGTGGCAACTTTCACATGACATTAGACTTTGCTTAGTAGATTTCATGTTGGTATACTTCAATCTGGTAACTGCGAACATTCTTTCTTATTCTCGTTGTTCAACATTTTTCTTTAAACTGTATTCATCCCCTTTTTGTCCATCCCTTTCCTCTCCTGGCCCCTTCTTTTATTTGCTTCCATTTTCTTGAATATTTTACTCTTGATGTAACTATTTGTATTATTTCTGGTTGGGAAAATTCCGTATTTGTACTGACTTCTATTCTTCTAATATTGTAAAAGTTTGATTTGATTTTTCTAATATATATATATTTCCAAATTTTTATCTTGGTTTCTCATCTAATTTTCACCTGTCATGTCCCTTATTTCTCCTGCCGTTTTCTTTTAATTTTTTTTGAAAATTATCTAGCATAGTTTCCACTGCGCTATCTGCGCTTACTCTGCAATGTTTATTAGGAGAAGCCCTTTTACCACGGCCTCAATTCTCAATTTGGCATTTTTCTCATCGCGTAAATTTATTCCCTACTGTTTGTAAGCACTCGGTGTCACCGATACTTTGGATTTCCCTTGGCTGGATTTATGAATAAATATATTCACATATGCATATACCCCCATTGAGGGGTTATTACACTGGATAACTATCACAATAAGTAAAATATGCACTCTATCACAGCACGAGACCAAACAAGGTAATGAAGAAACACCGACAAAGTAGACACCACGCGCCTGATGTTAGCTTAATCTGGATTTATCTAAAGATTTCAGGACGAAATATAATTAATAGAATATTTCATTTTTATTGCATCTTGGTTATGTAAAGTAAGCCGTTGCAGAAGTGTAATAACGACCCCCTTAAGGACACTAAATTCGATTTAAAATATTAAGAAAAATCGTTTCTTTTTCTCCATGGAAACAGCTCGTTTGCTTTGGTCTCTTGGTACAGAACAGACTGAAATATAGTTTCCAACAAGTCACCCAGTGAGTTAGCTGCGAGGTATGGGCCGTAAAGCTGTAAGCTTGCATTGGGAGATTGATGCAATCGAACGCAACAATCAGTAGTCCTGAAAATGTTTTTCTAAGATTTCCCATTTTCATACCAGGCAAATGTTGGCGTTATATGTTAATTGACTCCATGGCAGCTTTCCTTATAAAGACGTACCATCGTCGCCCAAAACCTATTTCAGTTTGTGCGACAAAAATACAGAAGTCTGAATTTCATTGTCGGCTGTGACAATGAGTGCGCAGGTTGCTGCTGAGATATGGGTTGTGCAGAGTAAAATCATTCATACCCTGACTAGTGATTACGAGTGATATATGTTACTCATGGGGTCAGAAAGGAATGCAATGGGAAAGTATCAAATCCTTCATCTTGCATCATCAAAGGTTACGAGATTATAGGGAAATCTCTAGAACTGATGGAGTATCTGTAATGAAGCGTAACCAGGCAAGATTATCTTCAAATTTGAATATCTTTGAAAACTTTTACGGCCAACGAATAATAGAAAAATTGTATTGCATCTTCGAACATGCCACATTTCACGCGACTCATAGTTAGGGGATTGTAAAATGGGGATAATTCCACCTAATCAATACTGCTTATTAAATGTACACTGTATTGATACTTAAAATTGCACTTTTTTCAGAACCCGTTTCAATAATGTTATTTGCTTTACGTCCCACTAACTATCTTTTAAGGTCTTCGGAGACACCGAGCTGCCGGAATTTAGTCCCGCAGGAGTTCTTTTACGTGCCAGTAAATCTACCGACACGGGGCTGTCATATTTGAGCACCTACAAATACCACCGGACTGAGCCAGGATCGAACCTGCCAAGTTGGGGTTAGAAGGCCAGCGCCTTAACCGTCTGAGCCACTCAGCCCGTACCAGTGTCGATCATCCTCAGCTGCCTTAAGAACATGGGATAAAAGAACGTGTACAAATTATTAGACGTCACTTCGTTTTAGGAATGTGATTAAAAGCATGATGAACAACATAAATAACAAGTTAAAATCAATAAAGTTTGAACTGTGTCCATAAGTCCCTTATAGCGCCCGTTACATCTGTTGTAGTTCAGTCTTTTTAATAATTGAGGTTCTCTTAAAAAGTCCTGGTGTGTTGCTATATGAACACTTCGTATCTTGTGTGATACTTATTCAGGTAAAGTGTGGACAAAATTCAAATTTTATGGATTTTAACTTGTCATTAATGTTGTTCATCATGCTTTTTAATCACATTCTTAAACTAAGTAACATCTAATGATTTGTACATGTAGTTTTTCCCCATGTTCTTAAGGCAGCTGAGGATAATCGACACTGGTACTGCAAATAGTGTACTTTTAAGTATAAATGCATGGTACTTTTAATAAGCAATGTTGATTAGGTGGAATTATCCTCATTTTACAATCGTGAACTTTATTAATACGGTCATGAAAATAATAAATTATAATCATAGTCAGGGGTTTATGAACTGTTTACGGAAGAGTGAAATATGAGCAAGGGTTTATGGCCACCCGAATTCTTTGGACTTGTACAAATGTGGTTTTTATCTGTGGGTAAATTTTAATCAGAAAGTGCACGACAAAATTACACATATCCTGGATGAAAACATTATTCTTAACGTCATTGTCGAAGAGCTGCAATCAGTTATCAGCCAACGCGCTCAAAGATGCACGAACGAGGAGCAATTTCCGTATCCGTCATAACTTATGGATATGTAAATAAAACAATCAAGTTACTCGTTCACCTTGTTATATTAATGCTGGCAGAGGGCTACATTTTAGTCGCCCATCCTGTGTTTGAGGATCCAACCAGCCTCCGAGCTTACTATTTCTTACCTCAAATAACTAATGGTATATATGCCTCCTGGACACAATGAAGTTTGTAACAGAAAGGCATTTACCCAACAGATGGAAACTTTAGGCGGACTTTGAATCCAGTAATTATTTCAATCCTCTCTCTATTCACGTGTACTCAGAACAATACTAATATTGGCAACGAGAGGAGCTACGACCATCAAGAATAGAATTCACGGTATATTTGTGGGAATGAAACAAGCCCTGCTGTATCGCTCCCACACCACAGAGTCCTGAGAGACGAACTGCTGTACCACATTCATCTGGATATCGAATATTGGAATCTCTCGGCTGGTATAAAGTGGCTCGCTTTTCCGGTGTTGTTCGGGGAGGAATATGTTGTGTGTATAATTCTATCCAAACCCTCGCTGGGCTGTATTGAATGTTCTCTCTTTATACGCCACACTAACAATATCGTTACGAGGCTCGCGATCATCCCTCTGCCTGCTGTTCATGACGTGCAACTCTTTCCTTTTGTTAAATAAAGCTATGGATTCTATTTCCTTCCTCCCAGTAACGCGTCTTACAAATTGGCCTCTCGTGGTCTCTGGGGGTTTGAACAATCTGACAATCTCCGATCCATTCTTTGCTCGCAATAGCTTTGACGTTGGAAGCATGGGGTAGTAAACCCTACCCGAGTTCAGAATTATTATTGTACCGGAGGTACACATACTCTGTACAATTAAACTGCGCCCCTTTTAGAAGGCCATCTGTAATATGAACATTGAACTGTGTATCAGAAGCAGTTTAGAACTTTATCTTCAGATGTCTCTACTGTAGAATTATGTTCCCCCTCTGGTGGGTGGAATGACAATTAATTTTCAGGAGAATTTTAGTATTTATAAGTTTTCTCAACTGAAGCGTTTATAGATTATTTTCTTGTGTTCTAAGGTTACTAGCCCTTCTATCTCTTCCTGTTTCATGAAATGATTAGTCAGTCAGAAATTTTGGGTATTGATTCAATTATCCAATCAAAACTGAGGGTGTGTACAGGCCTTCGGCCTAGAGTGTTCTGGAACCTGCCCCTCTACTGTAAAAGCTGGGAGCTTTTGGGCCATGTTGTCTTTTCCATCGCTCCAGTCAGGAGATTTAGAGTGCGTACGTAGTGGAGGCAGGGGAAAAGCCTTGCCCACCGTCGGAAGGCTCACCAGCTCAAGGTAATGGCAGAGATCTTTTAAGTATGTGGTAGTTTCAGATAGCTGAATTCAGGGGAAGGTTTCAAAATTCATTGTTAATGTAAATTTATAAAGTTTAATATCATCTTGTAAATGTAAATTTTCAAACGAGTCTGAAGACTTTATTCAAGTCCCTTGTGGGGCAATATGAAAGGGAATAGAGAGTGTTCACCCTCTTTTAATTCGCATTATACTTGGTATTGGGGTGACTACGATTTTGTAAAAATTAAAAATTAATCTCTTCTTTTGGAGCTTAATATTTTTCTCCATCTAGTCACCCTCTGTGGTATAAGCTTAGCCTCTATAACGAAGCGCCATAAGCCCTCATAGGATCTCAAGTGTTTCAAGGTAGGTAGGTAAGGGTTATTCTGCCCGAAGGCAGGTCCGAACCTCCGCAGAGGTGTTCCTGAGCCGGAGTTTACGTGCGGTAGGATGGCCAGTTCCTTTCCGCTCCTCCATTCCCTTACCCCCACCAACAGCGCGTGGCAACCCATCCAACTCCTGACCACGCCCAATGTTGCTTAACTTGTTTCAAGGTATATTTCAAAATGAGAGCAAGTGTTTCGCCTCCTAGTATTTTGTTTAAGGCCGATTTCTTAAACCTTTTCTTTTGACCACAAAGGCAATTTAGTATGGGTATTTATTGCCCCTGTTTGATTTCTAACTATTCATAGTCAAGGGTGAATCAGTATGTCGACAGTGAAACTATTTTGAAATAATTTAATTGTATAATTTGGATTAGAAAATAGTGGCTGGGAGAGGCTAGATTGTAATAAATTTTGGAGAGCAGTCTCCTTGGATATTGTAACTTTTGAGCTACAAGCTGATTCCACAAATTATTGTGTACCTGAACTTTGATCTTTGTTATTTAAGCCGTCGGTCTCCTGATTTTCTCTTGTTGTTTACCAAAGTTTAATATATGAAAAACAAAGGAATGAAATAAAATGTTATTATAGTGTTTTAAATTATGCCTTGATGGCTTCTCTGTCCAGCCATTCACGCCTGCACCTTCTTACACCTCTGCAACGTACCAAAAGATGGTAACAATTATTTTCATCTTTGTTGTCTGAAGTCTCTTGGTCAGCTCTTCTTCTCTTCCGAGAGACCTAGGGAGTCTTTTATCTTGACACATTTCATTACCCTTCTCTCTTTAGATCGGCGCCTAAAACTTCCAGAATGTAGGCAGCTCTCCATCACGCCACTTACCCACAAAATAGAGTCGAAATCGGTTATAACGAGTCCTAAGGGACAGACAATTGACGCTCGTTATAGGCGATAGTCGCACAAACGAGTATGTCTTTTTTGTTGTGCTAAAGAATGCCATACCTCTAAGTTTTAGGCTTCACACATACATGGCTTTTTAACAGAATGACATCAAAAATATAAGTGAAATAAGTACTTTATTTACAAAACTGGGACTGAGAGGAATTTTTCTTCTAATATTTACACAGTACGAACAGGAATAACATGTCAGTAAAATATATAGAATAATGTGAGGAAAGAAGTAGCAACAATATAAATTGGTCAATAACATCGCCCACAGTCTTGGCTAACAAATGAGACGTTTTCCCTGTCCTTCCATATTGTAGAAATCGTTGAGTGTCATACACCATATTCCATCACGATTTTGACGTTTGTTTCCCCATTTCTTAATCGACATATTATGTGTGACTTTTCTTCGATATTGAAAACTTTCCCCTTTCTTTTGCAACATCTTCTCAGCGATTGCCTTGACTATTTAACAGGTTGACAGATTTGAAATGTACAACCTACTGAAAACAAGATTTTAAAAGTAAGCTTTACATTGTTGCCAGCAATCCTCCAACGCGTAACAAACAAAAAATTTACAGTGGACATTATAGACCATACATTTCTCCGAAAATGTCATAAAAATACGCCGTTTTATTTAATATGTCATAATAAGTAACGTGTCGTACTAAGCGAATTTTTAACTACAGTTTTTATATAGGATTTAGACGGGACCATTAGATTATGCCGTTATATCGAGTGTGTCGCTAAAAGCGATGTCGCAATAAGCGGTTTCGACTGTACTGTGTAATATGACCCAATCTTATCTCCATAACTGATTCAGATCACCAACATTCATGACAGAAAAGACGCTGTCAGCTTGCGTTCGGGAGATAGTGGGTTCGAACACTACTGTCGGCAACCCTGAAGATGGTTTACCGTGGTTTCCTACTTTTTACATTAGGCAAATTCTGGTGCGACTACGGCCGCTTCCTTTCCACTCCTAGCCCTTTCCTATCCCATCGTTGCCATAACACCTATCTGTGTCGGTGCGACTTACAGCGAATTGTAAGAAAATAAAAAATAATAATCCACACATGTCTAGCCCTTCAGGCAAGCAACTATATGTTGAAAACATCCTAGGGATATGAGCTACGAATCTTAGGCAAATAAAATATAATAACATTTGAGAATATATTCTTTATTTATTCCTAGAAATTACAATCCGTTTCTTAACCTTTTGAACTCCATTACCCTTAGCGTATGCTTTCTGCTCCACTCCTAATTAATTTGTGCACTATGAACAGCTGTAGGATGTGAACAATGCCAAATAATCTAACACAAAATATAAGTATGTTACATGAATATATTTACAATTAGGCACACAAATTATATTAATCCTTGTATGTTTTCACTGTGTGGTACTTTTCAAAACAGTTTTCTGGGTGGAGACCGGGTTTTCTCACTTTCTGAATTTTGACATTAGCATATCTGTTGGTCTCGTCGGCAATTTTCTTGAATAACTCGTCACTAAAAATAAGTTGAAAAAATCCGTAAGGTGCTGAGGGATTGTTCCTACCTGATGCTTTGTATCCACAAATTGTTTAATTGAATGAGAATGCAGGTAAATGAGGATCGCGAACTTTCCACTCGCGCCATGGTTATGAAGGAGCATCACCACCTCCGGTTTCATTATCACTATCACTTTGTTCACTTTCACTTACATTATTGACTAATAAATCATCCAAGTTAGTTGTTAGTTCATCATCGTCACTATCACTGTCCACTAACTGCTGTAAAATATCCAGTTCCGTGAGTGAAGACGAAGCAGAAGCCATGTTTACATTCAAACAACAACATCTGTGAGCTTGCATAAACATTCGAGATTAACGGAGCTTAAAATAGTTACCACAATTCCCGCGAACTATTGTAAATAGAAAAACGTGTTCTCTCAGAGACCGTTAGATAGCTCTACAATGCCAGAACACGGCACAGTCGTCATACGAGCGCTGAGAGTACGAGAAATTGTCATGTCGAGTGGAGCTCGACATCGGAGCGCGAGTCTAAAATGTTAATGTCGAACCGCACTCGACATAGGAGTGCAAAAGGTTAATCATCGTTATACGGTCGATTAGATGAGCAGTTTGCCCTTTTCTACCACTACGAGCGCTAATGTGAGTCACTGAAAAATTCACTTAAGAACTTATAACTACATTCGGTGTGGACATTCTTCGAAAAAAAAAAAAAACGCCTGAGGGTATATAAACAAGGAACATATTAGAAACAGAATAATTTGGCTAGGATTTGAATGTAAAAGGAAACGATTAAAGAAGCAAGCTATTTTAGGCTATTTTCTGGAACTGCATTTAGGCCGGAAGTGATTTTCAATTTTTTTAATTTGATAGAGCTTTCCAAGACTTACAATTTCAAACTTCTACGGGGCCTTTAGCCCTTCAACTTTCGGAAGAATTGAAGCAATTGTTTAATTTTACGTTTTTCGTAGTATGAGAACCCCTACTTTGTTAAGAACATTAAAACAAAAACAAAACAAAAGAAATACTGTATAGAAAATCTACACGTCAGATCCTCATACATCGTATTGTTAAATTCAAAAAATTTCCTTTGCACAGCAACATGGCTTTTTAATACTTTTCGTCTTCATCGATTTACTAATTCTGTCATCACCAAATATTTCAAAATCCACTTAACGACCTGTTTTTCGGATGAGTACAACAGCCCTTGGCAAGCACATGCATTAAATGGGCGTATTATCAATATTTCTATGTGCGGCTTCAATTAATTAGTGAAAAGATTTTGTGCATCATGCATCCGCTACAACATATCGTCTATGTTGTAAGCCAGCAAATGTTAGAAAATCTTAATTATGTGGTTTCTTTTACTTGGAAGGAGTCTTAATAATGGTAACCAACCTTCCGTGAGGCGACAGCTCCGGAAGAAGATGAAGAAGAAGAGGAGGTACGCGAAAAAGAAATCCTAATACCGTGTATTGCAAAGACTACACCAAACATTATTTATGATCATGCAAGTGTTTAAGATATAAATACTAATATTTTTCTGGTTATGGTAGACACCTGAATTGAAAAAATTAAGTTGAAAATGTGGTATTTTCAGCTCAGGTAGTATTAATGATGAAAGCTGAGGGTTTTGCTGACACACATAACTATATTTTGCAGAGTGATGGTAAGACTTAGGCATGCATACGTCCTGGAGCCGCAGTAAAGTGATTCAACTACGAAATATTTCATACACATCACTAGGGCCCGGAATTTTATGTTATGTGCAAAATATGTGCATAAAAATGGTAAACATCAGAGAAATATGTGGTTAAATATGTAATATTCATAAAACATGCAATGCAATATTAATAAAATGTTTAGTAGTGTTCATGCATTAAATTTAAGAAAATGTTCTTGTATTCCTTTAATTATGGCCTACGGTTATGATATGAGATAATAAAATTTTTTAGGGCAAACTTATCATTGCTGCTTTTAGAATGTACATGCTCTACTGTTTTCTAATTTTCTCAGTTAGTATTGAAACGGGAATGCCCTGTGAGCATTCGCGTTCATGTATTTCTTGAGGAGAACGCGCTGACACCCGACTGTATGGATTCAAAACGAGCGCCGAGCGCGCAGGCATCATGGGGGACAACATGCAGGCGAGCGCTGCTACGGAGTGCCGGCCAAGGCCAAGTGACGTCACATTGAAAGTTCTATTCGATTCGATGGCATTTCATAACGAAAGGAAGGGCAGATCGTGATTTGAAGAACGTCAACTTGTAGACCTGGACAAACAAATGCTACTGCCCAAAATTTCATTAAAATCGGCGGAAAGATGGCCGAGATATGAATTGTCCGACCTTGAGCAATATAAGGGGGTCGCCAGCCTCGAGGAGAGGTGTGTGTGAGTGAGTACTTCGTCGTGAACCAGCCGTCTCGCTGTTCGGGCCAGATGATGTGATACAGTTCGTTACTATGTCCGGCTAAAGACCGGCGGTTGAAAGTACAAGATACGAGTGTTGAAAACCTTCTCAGTGGATTCTAACTTCGTGTGTAAGAGGAAAGCTTAGTCACTTATGATATCGGTCATTTGAGCCGAGTAACTTTATTTAGTTTTGTAAATTTTTGTATTGAAGAGACTGTACAGTAATCACTACTGTAGATGTTTTGAAACTGTGCTTAAAGGACTTAGGGCATAAAGACTGTGCTTTAGTTGTTTCCTCTCCAAGAGACTGTGTTAGGCGAAATTGTGCCCTAGTGAAAGTACAGTTCTTTGTATGGACAGTGCATTTCTTGTCATAAGACTGTGCACCCTTCGTTTTCGAAAGACTGTGTTAATTCACTTCGCAGAACGGTGCTAACATTTTCTTTCATAAGACTGTGCCGATATTTCCTTTCGAAGATTGTGCTGATTCGCTTTGTGAAATACGGTACCTTTATTTCTTTTCAAGGGACTATGAAAGACTGTGTCTACATTTATTGCCGAGAAGCTGTATTAAGTTACGTGTAATACTGTGTCTCAGGAGAAAAGTTATCTCTGAGAAACTACGTGATTTTTTTGTAAATACTGTATCGTAATAGAACTTGGTTCTTTTTCACGAGACCGTGTCATAAACTGTTTCTTTTCTGTCTTCGCAGAAACTTTAATTTACTTCTACATGTGCGTGTGCTGGAACATTGCATGTGCTTCTCCGTACTCATTACAAACAGTATAAAGACTGTGTCCGTAGGACTTAAGTTATTTTATTTTCTCACTGAGATTAAGTGAAGTGGTAACCAGTTGTATCTCAGAAAGTTCCAGATTATTTTCCTTGCCTATCACTCCGAGTTCGACAGTGACTATTGCACTAACAATATTAATTATTTTCACAGAACTGTGATTTTGAATTCATCTCTCTTTCCAAAAGTAATGTGCGTCCAGCACCATTCACAGTGGAACTTGTTCGGCCAGTAAACAGTGTCTCGCCACAATTTGCAGTGCAGTGCGGTAGAGAAGTGTCGTATCAGATTCTGTTAACATTCTGTGCGAAAGTTTTACATTTCTCTACTCCCTTCATGGGACTTAGTGGAATACAAAGCTAAACAACTATTCCACGCTGCACTATCATCAGACGACCACCCAGGTTCGAGTCTCCTTCAACATCTGACAACCCCGTGGGACGACGCCGACAACGTGGGACGACGCCGACGCCGCAGGACGACGTCTTCTCCACATCTTTGAGGACATTCAAACCATTCGTCTGTAAAGTGATATAATTTCTATGCATTTTTTTAAAATAAACTGCAAGTTCCACTTTAAATATGAACTCATTACACTACCCCTCTCTCGTACTCTCTAAAGCATGAACCGAATACGCCTTGGCGTTAATCCATGCTCTCCGAAAAGCTGAAGTACGGGCGTTCCTGTTTCAGTATAGAACTTATTAAGGATACAATTTAAGGGCAAAATCAAAATACTTAATATATATAATAGGAACATTATACACTGTAAACCTCGGAGTGTATGTTCTACGACCCGATGCCCTTCCAGCCGTCAACCTCATCAGAGGAGTTAATGAGATGAAATGAATGGCGCGATATATGATAGTAGAGAGATGGGGTGAAACCCGAAGCCGCCACGTAGCCTACTCCTGTCAAATAGCACCAAGGGGGTCTGCTCAAGGATTAACGACCCCATCTGCTGGATGAATTATCATCAACAGCAGCATTTGCCCACCCTCCATATGAACAATGCAGAAAGGTTTGAAATGGAATATAGTCTTTAGGCACTCAATCTAGTCGTAAGAAATTCTATACCACCACCTCACCTGCCAGCCAACCCAACATTCTGACGGTGAAACATTTTTCGACTAACGGGAACCACAGTGTCAGACCATACAGACTTAACGCCTGGACGATCATGGCCTCGAGGTGGGCTGCACTATAAATCGTGGATTATTTAAAAGTGTATTTTGTAGCTAATTTCCAGTTGTCATAAAAATGTTGTTTATATCTACAGAAATGTTACAATCTTCACATAATAAGTAAAATACGTAATATTACTAAGGATACGTACAAATATGTAAATTGGAAACCAGGTTCAGTCATATCAGAACCGGAACTGGTCGACATATTTTAGTTTCACTTGTCTACACGTAAAGGAATGGCATATGTAATTACACAAGAATCATAGTTACGAGGTGGGCTGCACTCTAAATCGGGTACTGCTCGAAGTATAGTACGGTGGGTAGTATAAATCGAGGGGCAAAATAAGCTACTACGTACTTCACAAATATTAGTCTTTTTCAAGATCTTCCCTCAGACAAATCGTTCAATATATTATTTTTAAATAATATTTTACTACCTGCTAATATTCATCCCTGCCTTCCGTAATGTTATTTGTATTTATCTCCCAAACATCCTGCATAGTCCATATCTCCTGCACAGTTTGCTACGACGACAAATTACGATACGATGTGCCTCAGCGCAGGGCGAGACGTACTGAAAAGGACAGGGAGGAAAGGTTAGCATATGAGCATAAGTTTTAATAATAATAATAATAATAATAATAATAATAATAATAATAATAATAATAATAAGAATAAGAATAAGAATAAGAATAAGAATAAGAATAAGAATAAGAATAACGTTTTAACATCTCACGAAATATTTTATGGTTTACAGAGACGCCGATGTGCCGGAATTTTGCAAAGCAAGAGTTCTTTTACGTCCCGGTAAATTTACCGACACGAGGCTGACGTATTTGAGCACCTTCAAATACCACCGGACTGAGCCAGGATCTAGCCCGCTAACTTGAGCTCTACCAGCTGAGCTACTCAGCGGTCGTGGTGGTAATTACTGTTTTAAGAGGAAGTACAATTGAGTAAGCATCCTCTATATAACACTAATCAGAGGAAAAAATGGAAGAGGTTCGCCACTTACAAAAATGAAGTACCGGAGAAAGAAAGGCAAGGGCCACGAAGGGCGTAAAAATGAAAGACTTTCTAGGCCTTGAAAACCAAATACCTTCGGGGTCAGAAGGGAACAAGAATGGACCAAGGGAATTCGAAAGGGTAAAATGGAAGTGAGGGGCCTGGCTTAATTAAGTGGAAACAATGTCAGATTCAGCTATGCGAACTGTGGTCACCTACGCACGTTGGTTTCGTTTTTAGTCGCCTTTTAAGACAAGCAGCAGATACCGCGGATGTTATTCTACCTAACCCCCACTCAGGGGTTTGGCCACCCAGCCCAACACCTTCAGAGCCAATTGAGCGAACTTACTGTGCATCACAAGGAGAACACGAAGCAGAAGAAGTAGAATAAGTTGGTGGCAATGTTAGCTGTTTGGTTTCTCACAACTGGAAATAACACGTGAGATTGCAATTCAGGAAACGCGCTGACGTCATGCGCCTGTACTGAATTGAACTGCTCTGCTGACTTCGTGGAAACGTCTCTCATAATGGACGAGCATGAATGTAGCTCTAGGTGTGCTGCAGTAATTTACCACTTGACAACAACACGTTGTGTTGTCTATTCTGAACTACCGAGTAGTACTGATACTGCGACCAGAACCATAACCACAATCTAAGGAGAAGAATTTAAAACTTCCAGATTTGCCTATGATATTATTATTTTATCTAAGTCTGCAGAAGGTCTGGAGAAATTACTGAATGGTATGGACAGGGTCTTGGGGAACGAATGCAAGATGAAGAAAATAAATCCAAAACAAAAGTAGTGGAAAGCAGTGGGACGAAGTCAGCTGTTGGAGGAAATAGTAGTTTAGCAAATGACTTCTTAAAGGAAGCAGATGAATGCTGTTACTTGGGTAGTAAAGTAACTAACGATGGAAGAAGTGACGAGGATTTAAAATGCAGTCTAGCACAAGCAAGGAAGGCCTTTCTTGAGAAAAGAAATTTGCTCACTTCGAATTTAGGTAATAGAAATATATTTTTGAAGATTTTTGCCTGTAGCGTGGTATTGTATCGAAGTCAAACATGGACGATAACTGACTCAGAAATAAAGAGAAATAATAATAATAATAATAATAATAATAATAATAATAATAATAATAATAATAATAATAATAATTTATCATGCGGGCATATCTTCGAATAACTCGTCTTGAAACTGAAATTGCAGGATATAGGCAACAACTACACGCAGCCTTTACAAATCAGTACCCAACAATGAAAGTTACTGAACAGCGCGTTGCAGATCAACGAAGATCAATCATCAAGAACAATTTGATCCCGGGTCCTGTTCTTAGTAGAATCAGACAAGAAGTAACACAAGAACTCTTTCCACATCTTGAAAGTACCGAGTCTGACTCAACGGTTAACAGTCCACCTGATACTGATATAACAGTACATACAAGTACTCCCGAAGTGATACTGTCAGATAACTCTGACCTCCATGACAAGACACATGTTGAATTCTACAAGGCCCTTCTAGAATATTCTGGTACCGATCCCACACAAAGACCCATACTGCCAAGGCAGCAATCATCCAAGAAGTTTGCAAAAATCATTGAAGATCTTAATTCGAAAGTCTTGCCAGAATATCTGAAAGAACATCAGACGTTCCCTGAAGTACATACTGCAATATACTGTGCAGCACTTGCCGCAGTACGACTGAATAATGGAAAGCCATTTTTGCCTAACAATAAGTCTGTCAAGAAAAAATTGAGAGAACCACCTTGGGCAAAACGCCTGAAAGAACGCATCATCCAAATCCGCCAGGACGTAAATCGCCTGCAGCAATATAAGAATGGAGTCAGAGGGAAACGCCTAAATAACAAAATTATTCGAATTCTGAAAATCAGTTCAAGGCAGAGTCTGGAGGAACCTGGAAGCACAGTACTACAAGAAACCCTCGAAACCATGAAGCAAAAGTTGGCCGCATTATCCAAGCGCCTCAAAAGATACCAAAACACCACAGAGAGAAAATCACAGAACGCAATGTTCGAAAGAAATGAGAAACAGTTCTACAACAATCTGAACGAGAGAACACAAGATGCAGCACAAGATGGAAATACGCCCAGCGAAGAAAAAATTCACAGCTACTGGTCGGGAGTATGGTCGAACCCAATAAAGCACAATGCGGAAGCCCATTGGATCAGTGAACTGAAAGATAGAAGTAATGAAGTGAAGCATATGGCAACCAAGGCTGTTGAGATCGGAGAAATACAACAGAGCATCAAGAAACTGCAGAACTGGAAGGCCCCAGGCATTGATCGTATACACAATTATTACTACAAGAAATTTACATGTACTCATTTCCTTCTGACTCAACATTTCCAGAAATTCTTAGACAACCCGGCAACATTCCCAGCTTTCCTGTGCACTGGCATCACATATCTGAAACCAAAGGATGAAAATCTGCAAAATCCAGCGAAGTATCGGCCTATAACATGTCTATCTACTCTATATAAGATATTTACATCTATAATAGCCAACAGAATTCTGAAACACTGCGAGGAAAACCACATCATTGCCGAGGAGCAAAAGGGTTGTAAGAAGAACACCAAGGGGTGCAAGGAGCAACTGATTATCGACACTGTGGTCCTGGAACAAGCACACCATAAATCCAGGAACCTATACACGTGCTTCATTGACTACCAAAAGGCCTTTGATTCAGTACCACACACTTGGCTCATACATGTTCTGGAACTATATAAAGTTGACCCCTCAATCATTCACTTCCTTAAGACGGTAATGGCAGACTGGAACACCTCACTTCACGTTTCTCTAAGAAACTACAGTGTTGCAACAAGACCCATACCAATACGACGAGGGATCTTCCAAGGGGACTCACTGAGTCCATTATGGTTCTGCATGGCATTAAATCCACTATCCTACCTACTGAACACAAGTGGGTATGGATTTAGCATTAAGAATAAGCGAGAAGAGCTATTCAAAATCAGCCACCTACTCTATATGGATGACATTAAACTGTATGCCTCTACCAAACCCCATCTCCAACATCTCTTCTCAATTACCAAGACGTTTTCTTCAGATATAGGCATGCGGTTTGGATTGGACAAATGCAGAACCCAAACTGTCATCAGAGGATCCTACTCAACACAAGGGACACCTTTGAGTTTAAGCGACGAATCCATACAACAGCTGGAGGAAGAAGAAATGTACAAATACCTCGGTTTTCATCAGAACACTCGTATGAAACATGCCGACATCAAGAGAAATGTTACGCAGCAATATATAACACGTCTCAACAAGGTACTATCATCAAAACTGACAGCTAAACATCTTACCAAAGCAGTCAATACGTACGCCGTACCACTGCTCACATACTCCTTTGGTATCATAAAATGGACCCAAATAGAACTTCAGCAGTTACAAACGAAAACAGCAGTTTCACTCACCCGGTACCATATGCACCATCCTAAATCTGCAACCGAACGTCTTACACTCCCGAGATCAGAAGGTGGTAGGGGCTTCTTATCCATTGTCAATTTACATAGCAATCTGATATCAAGTCTAAGAGAATATTTCCACTCGAGATCTGATACATCGTGTCTTCATCATGCTGTTTGCAGAGCCGATATAAACTATACACCTCTCAATCTGTCGTCGCCAGAAATGCCTGTTTCTACCCCACCTACAACAGAGATGAATATGGCCATGTGGAAGCAAAAACCTCTTCACGGGAAATACCCCCATGAACTGGATCAACCTCATATCGACAAATCTGCGTCGCACGCTTGGTTGACCTACTCCGGTCTTTTCCCAGAAACAGAAGGATTTGTTCTGGCCATCCAAGATCAAGTAATTGCTACACGGAACTACCGTAGATTTATCATGAAGGATCCAACAGTTGTCTCAGACAACTGGCGCCGCTGTTCCAGAACTACAGAGAGTATACAGCACGTCATCTCTGGTTGCCCACACTTGGCCAACACCGATTATAAGCACCGACATGATCAGGTAGCAAAAATCATTCACCTGAAACTTTCTGTAAAATGTGGATTTCTTCAGTCATCAACAGCATATTGGAAATATACACCTCCACCCATTCTTGAAAACTCTTCATATAAACTACTATGGGACCGAGAAGTCATAACCGATGTCACGCTCAGCAACAATAGGCCAGATATTATTCTAATCGATAAATCAAAAAGATCCGCATCCCTTATAGAAATTGCTTGTCCAAATACCTCCAATCTGCAAACAACAATAGCCACAAAGATATCAAAATACACAGAACTGGCAATAGAAATACAACGCCTGTGGAAACTAGAATCAGTCACCACAGTTCCAATAGTAATATCATGTACCGGTGTTATTCCAAAATGCTTGCACAGCTCTCTGGCCGCATTAAACCTGCATCATCACACATACGTAGAACTACAGAAAGCCACCCTCCTGAGCACCTGCCACATTGTGAGAAAGTTCCTAGGAACGACTTTTCCTCTGACTCACGCCAAACAGCATGAAGTTCCAGGTCGCAGTTCCAGTAATACTGAAGAACAGATTCCCAAAACGGGGACATAAGAAGTCTGAAGTTGTTTGTATTTATTGTATAAATGTATATGTTGTAATTATTTCTGTTGTAAATATTTGTACATATATGTACCTGTAGTTTCATAATCAAGAGGGTGACTCCTTGCTTAGGCCGAGTCAGCCCATTATGTTACCGGCACAAGCCGAGCCTTCCTAAATTGATACAAATAATAATAATAATAATAATAATAATAATAATAATAATGTTATTTGCTTTATGGCCCACTAAACTATTTTTACGGATTTTGGAGAAGCCGAGGTGCTGGAATTTAGTCCTGCAGGAGTTCTTTTATGTTCCAGTAAATCTAACGACACGAGTCCGACGTATTTGAGCACCTTCAAATACCACCGGACTGAGCCAAGATCGAAACTGCCAAGTTGGGGTCAGAAGGTCAGCGCCTCAACCGTCTGAGCCACTCAGCCGGGCGAAAGAAAGAGAACAGAAGTTCTTGAAATGTGATGTTACAGAAGAATGCTGAAGGTAAGATAGGTAGCTCGAATCACGAATGAAGATGTACTAAATCGAATTGGTGAGACGAAAACAATTTGGCAAAATCTGGCGAGAAGAAGAGGTAGAATGATAGGACATATCTTAAGACACCCAGAACATGTTTAGTTATTTTTTGAAGGAAGGACAGGTAGTAAATATGGTAGGGTTAGACCATGATATGAATATAACAAACAAATTACAATAGATGTAGGATGTTGTGATTACGTAGAAATAAAAAAGTTAGCACACGATAGGGTGGAATTGGGATCTGCATCAAATCAGTCCATGGACTGATGACCCAAAAAACAGCAACAACAACAACAACAAATAATTTGTTACAATAGTAACTGACTAGTCAGTTCGCTTTGCAAAGTCCAATTCTTTGGCTGAAATGTCAAGTGTTGAGGCCTTCAGTTTAGAGGGTCCCGGATTCCATTCTCTTCCGGGTCGAGGATTTTAATGGCTTCTGATTAATTCTTCTAGTTTGGGGACTGGGTGTTTATCCCAACACTCTCTTTTTCATGTTCAGACAACACACCACACTATCAACCACCACAGAAGCACGCACTAGTGCTGCAGATAGGGTTGGCATCAGGAAGAGCATTGGGCCATAAAACAGGGACAAATATATATATGCTACACATTTCTCACCCGCGATCCAACAGCTGTGGGAAAAAGCGTGAGATGAGTAAGTTCGCCTCGCAAAATCAACCGTAATGGTTTTTTTCATTTCTCTAAAGAGTTACGTGGTATCAAGTATATTAACATCAAATGAAATACGCTTACAACGTTTAGAGCAGTCGAAGCATGTGAAGCATACAGAAGAACCTGACTTCAGCTAGAAGAATTCGTGAGGCGCATAGCCCGCAACGTAAATACCGTTGTGTTTTTATGAGTGCGTAATGCATGTTTTTACATCTGTACATTTCAATGTGCAGCTAAAATCTAGTGTTTATTCCGTATAATAATCAATTCCAGAGCTTAGGTAATTATTTCATCATTTCATTCTCTTCGAGCAGAAAGTAAAGTGTGATGGAATTAGGAGTTAACAACTGAGCTCTGGAAAATACCGTAAACATCTTATGAAACACATTCCTATATATGTGACGATCGGTACGTAACTTTCATTTTTACTTCAAAGTGCTCCAAATATGTAAGAACTTATGTGTAATATCTTCAAGCAAATTCAATAGTATGAATATTATGACGCCAGCTAGTGCCAGTTGTGTTGAAACTAATTTTGTTAACTTTTATCATACCTATTGTATGAACAGGGCAGGTTTAGATTGTATAAGTTCTGATACACAATTTTAAATGAGGCGTATTTGTATCACTGCAGTTATTTTCAAATGATGGGTAAGTGCATACTGCTTCAATGTACGTAACATACTACTCACAAGGCTCTGTTTTAAGTAGTATAGTACTATTAATTTTTCTGTTATTGATTATTTTCACAACGTAGCATTTTTATTATTAAATTACGTATTAATAATTCAGATAATAAATAAGTAAATTCCACTTTTCGTTTGTCTATTTGTATGTTTGACCTTTTTTTTTTTTTGGAAGTGCTGCGGTAAATATACTGGAGTGACTGACGTAAATGGTGGTGTTTGAAAGGAAGCCAGATTTGAAAAATAATTCGCCTATGGGGAGTGAGTCTGTTGCGCCTAACGTTTTCTGTTGTTAGGCATCCCAACGAACGACAGTAGTGTGATGGTTGATTCTCTTTTGACATATACCAAGCCACAGTCACTTTTAACCACTTATTGCACCATCAGAGCAATTCTTTCGCCAAAAAGCATGTATGCGACAATTACAGCCACAATAAACACTGCCCTAAATCCGTCACGGTGTCAACGGTTATCAGACATTTAAGGACTTATTTAAGTATACAGCAGGGATAACTACAGAACAATGTGCTCAGCCTAGAGATAAACTAACAGCCTTTCTGCTCTCGCTCGACCCACTTGGTCGGCAAGTACAGCGAGCTTGTACCACGAGACTCAACATAGGTAAATCCCACCCACATATCCGACCCGCACGACATTTAACTGGGGAACGTGGAATATGGATTTGTCTCCATCAAAACTGATCGTTTAGTTTCCCAGTTTTTTTTTGCTAACCGCGGAGTTATGTTCATAGCTGAAATTATTTGGTAGTTGTACCAAATAGAGTGCAGATTTACAGTTTTGGACTGGTAAATCTAAAATTAAGTTCAGTTTTCCTCCATCACGTAACACTGTTTTAGAATTTGCTTTGCGTTGCACCGACACAGATAGATCCTATTGCGACGATGGGATAGGACAGGGCTAGGAGTGGGAAGGAATCAGCCGTGGCCTTAATTAAGGTACAGCCCTAGCACCAAGGAAAATCGTCTTCAAGGCTGCCGGCAGTGGGGTTCGAACCTACTACGTATCTATTTAGTAGTTTCGTGACCCAAACAGCGCAGTCATTTGATTAACACGTAAAATTTTTCCGCAACATGCATGAACACTTTCAGTAATGTGGATAAACTGTTGTATGTTTAGTCCCCAGCCCGAACGCTGGTTGGACCTTCAACAGCTCCACCATTAGCTGTCACAGATATCCTAGGCATCACTGAAAAGGCGTACTATGGAAATCAGGAGTGATGTAGTTTCCCGCTGCTTTCCTCACTCAGCCAGAAGTTGCTATTGCACATCGGTATGCCCAAACCCACTAAAACGCATGCACCAACCGATCCTATGAGCAACACTTTCACACCATTCACAGCATGGACTGGCTGCATAAGGAATGGCATTATTAGCATCGTTCATGACTCAAGTCACTGTCATATTGTCAAAGCCAAAGATAAGACAGAGACAGATACATGAAAGTAAAAAAAAAAAATGCTCTAGCCTATACCAGAAGACACAGTGCACTGTAAACCCTAGAACTCGCCAGCAAAGGCGCAATAATGTACTGTAAGTGAACGTAATAGAGAAAGTGTCAAATGAATTGTCATCGCATTTAATCAGTTTCTGGGCCATGGTGAGAAACCTCTTTCCACTGTCGCTTACGGAAAGTCGTATGTGACGAATACACATATTATCGCACATGCCATCATAACGTCCTCTTTTACCACTTTGAATACCTTTATACATTTTCCTGCTTATTTGTTCCCTTTTGAAATGTGATGTGAAAATACATCTTTCATAGATATTTCAAAAGGTATTTCTCCAGCATAGCGTGCGTTCTTCAGGGTGTTAGACGATACAATGTAAAATATTTTCCCCACATAACTCTTGCCGTCGGGTTTTGCTTCTAGTTTATACACATCTTTTCGCTGGGCTAGCAGTCAGAGTCTACAGCTACGGGACACATTGTGTGCATGACGTTACAGCGGCCTTGTACATCAGCGTTCCATGAGTGTGATTGCAAGAGGTTTCACTCCCGCAGATGATATCGAGTATGAGCGCTGACTCGTTGTTCACCTCTACCCCAACCCCTACAAACATATGAATACTTGCACTAGGACAAAGTAAGTACAATTTAAAAAGCTACAATTTAGAGATTGGATGCAAATAGTGATTAGGCATAACTGTAATATTTAATGTACCGTAGTAATTGATAAAATATCTGTCAGCAGGAAAACCATGAATGTATCAACAATTTTGATTGCAGTAAGCGACAACTCTCTGCTCGATTACAGGCGATCTGAAATTAGAGGATGGGAGTATTCTATTCTACTCCATCGCTAAAAACATTACGCTGACTAAATATCGCTAGTTGAGATGTACTCTGTTCCCTTTACTGTTACTCAACTTCACTACTGATATGCATTTAGGGCAGTCACCCAGGTGGCAGATCCTCTCTCTGTTGTTTTTCCTAGCCTTTTATTAAATGATTGCAAGGTAATTGAAAATGTATTGAAAATCTCTCTTGGTGAGTTATTCCAATCCCTAACTCCCCTTCCTACAAAAGAATGGCAGACGTAGACACCACGCAACTGTTTTGGTGTATCAAATGCTTTTTAAAAACACTCCTCCTTATCTATCCACCAGATTTCGCTACCTCAGTCCACATTACCTGTTCAATACCCGTTCAGGCTGTACACTAGAAATTCCTGTACATCGAACCGCAACCTACAACAGATCCTTCACGATCACCGCCACGAGCTGGTGGAATGAACTCCCCAATGACATCAGGGAAGCTAAATATAAGACAAAGTTTAAAATCCTTTGCCAGCGTCATAATATAAGCACTTCCAGTCTTTCTTGAGTGTGAATGGGATGCATGAATGAGAGTGAATATGGTTGTTTATTCTAATGTGTTCCTGTTTATACTTTAGTTATACTTGACTCACTTTAGTTAGTTTAGTTTATACTTTAGGTTGTAAAGATTTAATATGATTAAATTATATGTAAAATTATATTGTAAATTAGTACTCATTTATGTACATGAAAGTGGTTAAGTGTAAGAAAGGGTCGGGAGCCCTAAATTCGCCACAATAAAGTCGCTTACATAATATTTTTCCCAATTTGTCCTCTTGAATTCCAACTTTATCTTCATATTGTGATATTTTCATATTTTTTTAAGACACCATTCAAATTTATTCGTCTACTAGTGTCATTCCACACCATCTCTCAACTGACAATTCGGAATATACCCTTTAGTCCAACATTTCGTCTCCTTTCTTCCGAGTCTTCCCAGCCCGAACTTTGCTAGATTTTTGTAACGCTACTCTTTTGTCGGTAATCACCCAGAACAAATCGAGCTGCTTTATTTGACTTTTCCAGTTCTTCAATCAAGTGGGAAACCACTTCAGTCAGCCTCCCGAGCATTGGCGGGTAAACAGCTAGTTGGGTTTGGAGGAAACGACAACCCAAAACCGTCAACATTTCGGTCACAATGGGATAATTATCCATTAGGTTGGGCAGCTTCTTGCCTATGTGGAAAGTAACGGGATACTACCACATTATATTCCCCAGGAAACACATGGTATAGTTCTTTGTGTAAATGATTCCGGACGTAAAACTTCCCCTCAATCGGATCTCCTGGAGGTGATAACAATGAGAAAATCCAAAGATAAGTTGAAGGAAGATGAGGAAGGAAAGTCAAAGCAAGTTAGGAAGAAGGAAGAGAAGAAAAAATTGAAACATGGAATGTTCTAACACTGCTACAAGGTGGCAAGCAAGCTAGAAAACGCAAAACAGGAGATGAAGAAAAATCGACTGGACGCCTTAGAAATGTGTAAGGTAACATGGAGAACCTGTGGTGAGGCAGAGTACAGGTTGTTTTATTCAGGAAATGAAACTGGTTGTAGAAATGTCGTGGCAATGATGATAGGAAAACTCTGAAGAACAAAGTATTGAATGTGGACTGCATAGGTGATAGATTGATGATGATTAGATTAAAAGGTGACAAGAAGGATATTGTTCTAATACAAGTTTACATGCCAACAAGCCAACACAAAAATGAGGAAGTAGAAGAGTACTATGAAAAGATTGAAGAACTTATGGTAAAGGAGAAGAGAAGTGCCTACATTGTTGTAATGGGGGATTGTGATGCAGTGGTTGGTGAAGGAAGAAGAGAAGAGAGGAGAAGAGAAGAGAAGAGAAGAGAAGAGAAGAGAAGAGAAGAGAAGAGAAGAGAAGAGAAGAGAAGCGAAGAGAAGAGAAGAGAAGAAGTAGTTGGAAAAATTCGGGCTGGGTACAAGGAACAACAGGGGTGCAATGTTGGTTAATTTCTGCAAAGAAAACTTACTTGTGATGGGAACACTTTTTTCGAACATAAAAAGGGACGGCGTTAAACATAAACATCCCGGTTGAATCGTGAGAGGTATCAAATTGATTATATCGTGATAGAGAACAGGTACACAAAATGTCTAAAGAACGCAAAAGCATTCCACGGAGCAGATATAGATTCAGACCACAATTTGGTGGTGGGAGATTTGCACGTACGGTTGAAAAAGTGAGAAAGGGAAAATTAAGAGGAAATTTTGACCTAAAAATTTTAAAACAAAAAGGTAAAGACAAGGAGATGGTATACATATTTATGTCAAAATGGAACAGAGGTTTTAATGAAGAAAGTGCTAATGAGACATGGAAGAGGATGAGAGAAAACCTCACAGATTTTCAGAAGAAGTTATTGGGAAAAGGACATCTGCAAGAATAAAGAAAATATGGGTCACAAATGCAATCCTGAGCAAGATGAAGGAAAGAAGGAAGTGTAAGAATGTAGGATCAGAGGAAGGGAAACGAATGTACAGAAAATTGAACAACGAATTAAGGAGAGAAACAGATCAAGCAAAGAAGACATGGATGAAAGAGATATGTGAGGAAATCGAGAAACTATAAAAGGAAAGGAAATTTGAAATGATGTATATATTAGCTTCAGAATTGGTATTTCAAGGGTGGACAAGCAGGACCGGTATGGAAATAGAAAGAATTGTTGGCTCATTGGTGTTTAAACATGAAGAAGTAAATGAAAGGTGGAAAGAGTATTTGGAGTGCTTATGTGAGTATTATCAAAGAACAAATGATATAGAAATAGAAGATGAGATAAGAGTAATGGAAGAAGAGAAAGGGATACAGCATTTTGGACGGGGAGGTAGAAAAAGCTCTGAAAGAAATGAAGAATCGCAAAGCAAGTGGGATTGATGGATTACCGATAGAGCTTTTCAAGAGTCTTAGAAATAAAGGAGTGAAAGAGCTAACATATCTCTGTATAAGTTATATAAAAGCGGCGAATGGCCAGATGATTTTATTAGTAATAGTACCGATTGAAAAGAAAAATAATTTAAAGGACTGTGAAGATTTTAGAACCATACGACTGATCACACATACAGACAAAGTACACTGAAGAAATTGGAAATAGCTACACGAAGAAGGAGTAGTGCTACATTGCTGCAATTGAACATGTAGGACGAGTGTTCAGTTGTGATTCGATGATTACACTTTCAGGTCCCTCTGACCGCAAGTTTGGACAACAACCAATACAGGATGTGCCCACCATGAGCTGCAATACATTGATGAATTCATCGAGGCATGGAGTCAATAAGGCCCTGGATCGCTTCCTGAGGAATTGTGGCCCATGCTTGCTGCACTGCACGGGTCATTTGTTCCAGAGTTGTGGGTGTCTGAGGACGGTTGGCGAGTTGTCGACCCATCATGTCCCACATATGCTCAATAGGACTGAGGTCCGGGGATTTGGCGGGCCATTCTAAGGTTGTGATGTAATCGAGAGCTTCTCTGGAGATGCGTGCAGTGTGAACCCGGGCACCGTCCTGCTGAAACATCCCATTAGGAATGTTCGCCATCATAGAGACAACCACTGGATTGAGTACCATATCAACGTACTGTCGAGCAGTCATAGTGCCCTCAACAAGCACTAAATGTGATTTCACTTTAAAGCCAATAGCTCCCCAGCCCATAATGCTTGGTGTTGGCCCTGTGTGCCTCTCGACAATAAGATCTGGGCGGCCCCTCTCCCCAGTACGTCGGCGCACACGATTCCGGCAATCACCGCGGGCAAGACAGAAGCGCGATTCATGACTAAAGACGACCCTATGTCATTCGTCGACCCATGCCGATCTTTCTCGACACCAGGCCAGCCTTACACGTCGCTGTTGTGGGGCCAATGGAACACCTTCTGCAGGGACACGGGCTCGTAAGCCAGCTGCACGCAGGTGATTACCAACTGTTTGTTGTGTAACGTGGGTACCACCGCTGCTCGGAATTTGCGCTGCTATTGCATGGGGTTCCATCCGGGCCATCCGAATGATGCGGCGATCCTCTCACAGTTGTTTGTCACGCTGATCCTGTGCCAGGTCTACGAGTGTGGGTACCTTCATTTGACCACTGCTGCCATACACGTTGTACCGTAGATGCCTGTCGGCCAACACGATAATCCAGCCTCACACAGCCCAATTGTCCTAGCCCTCTCAAACGGCGACAGTTGTTGATAGCTTGCTCTTCTCTGTCGTCGAGGTATGTTTGACGGGGAACACTTCACTGCACAGACTGCAAGTCAACTACGCTCCACCAGAGTCCGTATACTGGAGATTATTCCTCCGCGACCAATCACGTGGGGAGACCTGTAGCAACAATCCAATGGGTCTGAAACTTTGATCGTTTACAAACCTACATGGCATCGTTCCGTATCTTGAATATCAACACAAACGGCCAATGCCTTCATGGTTTTACAATTTCCATTTTCTTAAGTGTATTACTGAGAGAACTGAGCAGAAGTGTTCATGGAAAGTCAAGACAACTGTAACTTTAAGGAACAGTATGGCTTCATGAGAGGTAAAGGAATAAGAGATTCATTTGGACTATTAAGAATATTAGGTGAGAGATACATTGAAAGAGGAAGAGAAATATATGCTGTGTTCATTGACCTGGAAAAAGCTTTTGACAAAGTACAGTGTAAAATATTAATGGATATTCTAAGCAGGAACGTAGTCGAATGGAAGGAGAGAAGGCTGATTAAGAATCTTTATTTACAGCAGAAGATAAGGGTGCAGATAGGGAATGAGATGACAGAGGAAACCAAAATTAGAAGGAGAGTAAGACAAGGCTGCTGTCTCTCCCCCATACTTTTTGACATGTATTTGGAAGAGGTTATCCAGAAATGCATGAATAGAAAAAGAATGAAAGTTGGTGGTAGGGGAATAGAATGTATTCGATTTGCTGATGACATGGTCTTACTGGCAGAGAGTGAACGAGCTATGATGGCGATGTTAACAGACTTAAATGCTGTCTGTGAAGAGTTTGGATTGAGAATTAATTAGGAAAAGGCAAAACGTATGGTGATAAACACAAGAAAAGTGAGGACAACCATAAAGTTAGGGCAGGAAATAATAGAACAGGTTTATGCTTTCAAATACTGGGGAAGTGTAATAACAGAGGACATGAGGTGCAGTCTAAAGGTGAAAACTCGCATTGCGAAGGAAGCATTTAATAAGAAGAGTAGACATTTTTGTGGGGTCATGGATAGAGACTTGAGGAAGCGATTCGTGAAGCGTTGTATGGAGCGTGGCACTGTATGGAGCTGAAACATGGACAATGAGAAAAGAGGACGAAAGAAGATTGGAAGTATTTGAGATGTGGATTTGGAGAAGAATGGAAAGTATACAATGGATAGGAAAAGTAAAGAATGAAGAAGTATTGAGAAAAGTTGGGGAAGAAAGAAGTACGTATATTGAAAATAATCAAGAAGAGAAAACATAGTTGGATTGTTCCTTTGATGAGGAGAGATTGCTTGCTTGTAAATGCTATAGAAGGAACGGTAAATGGAAAAAGACAACGAGGAAGGTGAATATATCAGATGCTGGACAGTATCAGGATAGAATACAAGTTGTAGAAAACAAAGAGGGTGGCAAAAGACAGGATTGCGTGAAGACCTGCCATATGGCAGAACACTGATGATGCTTGAATCAAGTAATCCTGGTGAGGGTCACATACAGTGGAACCATACTCCCCTTCCTTTTTTCTTTTACAACCTTTGAAGGTGCTCAAATACGACAGCCCCGTGTCGGTAGATTTACTGGCACGTAAGAGAACTCCTGCGGGACTAAATTCCGGCACCTCGGCGTCTCCGAAGACCTTAAAAAAGTAGTTAGTGGGACGTTAAACAAATAACATTATTATTATTATCTTTTATAACTTGCTTTACGTCGCACCGACATAGATACGACTTATAGCGACGATGGGATAGAAAGTGCTAGGACAGAGTATGAAGCGACGGTGGCCTTAATTAAGGTACAGTCCCAGCAATTGCCTTGTGTGAAATTGAAAAACCAACTTCAGGGCTGCCTTTAAACTCACCACCTTCTGAATGCAAGCGAATAGATATGTATCCCAACCGCACAGCCAATTCGCACGGTGATGGCATTACTGATATAGGGCTACAAAGATACGTTATCTACAATTCTACAAAACCTAACCCCTTGAACAACACCTATTACCAGGCCTACATAAAAGATTGCTCTGTGTGTCTTCCAAATTCTTACCAGCCTAGCTTGAGGTGTCGAAGGATTTCTGGTATTTCATCTCTCTTCACATTTACAAACTAGACAAAGTAGACGTATTCACTGACCTTTTCTAGCAGTGGTCGTGGGAGTAATGAAATACATTTACCGTTATGCTAAACAAAATATTCTGAAAATAGGGCAATTGCTGTAACACATGCAATCGAATGTTTCCTATCTCAGATTTATGGCTCCAGTTCCAAGCCAGTCCCATATAAATGTAAGGCGTCCAGCGATAAAACTTTTCCCATTCGTCTTCTTCACGTCGGCCCGCGTCTCGCGTTCTGTGCGAGGGTAGAATACCGACCACTTACTGCCGTCTTGTGACTTTGGTCGAAACACCGCACTGGTTCAAACAGTGAGATAAGATATACTTTGCATGTCATAAGAAAAAAAAAGAAGTTCGCCTTTCTGGTGTAGTTGTTAGTGTGATTAACTGCCACCCCCGGAGGCCCGGGTTTGATTCCCAGCTCTGTCACGAAATTTGAAAAGTGGTACGAGGGCTAGAACTGTGTCCTCTCAGCCACGGGAAGCGAAATGAGTAGAGGTGGGTTCGATTCGCACCTCAGCCATCCTCGAAGTGATTTTCCGTGGTTTCCCACTTCTCCTACAGGCAAATGTCGCCATGCTACCTAACTTAAGGCCACCGCCGCTTCCTTCTCTCTTCCTTATCTACCCCTTCCAATATTCCTATCCCCCACAGGTTCCCGTTCAGCATAGCAGGTGAGGCCGCCTGGGCGAGGTACTGGTCATTCTCTCCAGTTGTATCCCTGACCCACTGCCCCACGCTCCAGGACACTGCCCTTGAGGCGGTAGAGGTGGGACCCCTCGCTGAGTTCGAAGGAAAAACCAACCCTAGAGGGTAAACAGATCAAGTAGAAGAAGAAGAGAAACAGAATATATTGCTTGACAGGTTAAACCAGGGGTAGTCTTCCGCACAGTGAGAATACTGCAGTGATCGCCATATAGGCCATGAAGACCCTTGGAGAGGTGGAAGGTAAAGGCTTCCACTATCCGCAACCTCGGCATTTGGTGGTTAGAGCGGTTACCTCTAAACCCGGCCGTATTTGCCTTCAGGAAATGATCTGGCACTCATTTTCGGTGAAGGATGAATGAACTTCAGGGCCGTGTTCACCTCCGAAAGTGGATATTATGTGTCGATTTTTCTAGTTCCTCATGGGGAATCGAACCCACGTCCTTCCTGATAAACCGAGCACGCCTTTACCACCTCGGCCAGGCAGAAAGTAAATGAAAATGCATAGCTTATTTCCATTCATTCGACCGGGTCAAGAATGGAATGAATGAAGCCCCCATCTAACGGCGCGGATAGGAATTGTGGCGACTGCCGAAGTCTGTCACATTCCTCTAGGACAATGATTAATGACTGACATATTAAATGGTATTGAAAAGTGTTGCTGGAATGAAAAGGTGACAGTGAAAGCCGGAATACCCGGAGAAAACATGTCCTGCCTCCGCTTTGTCCCCAGGACAAATCTCACATGGAGTGACAGGGACATTGTATAGAAAAATACAAAGTTGGGTGGGATGCCTACCATTAAGGATGTACGTTGTACCTGCACAAAATAGGAAATGAATCTTGGGCTCCAGGAAGATATACTTGTGAATACATATAACTTCAAAATTGTAGCACGCAAAACTGCAGTTAATAGAACTCAGGTCATTTCTGAATATTTTGGGATGCGTAATACATCTATCGTTACGTTCTAGAACTGAGGTCCTCAGTAAAATTCCGTGTTCCAAAATTTGTGTATACCAGACTTCCTTCAATAATTTTAAAAATTACAGTTATTGTAGAAACTACGAAAAACATAATTGCTGAGTTCAAAACAGGAAGGTCTAGAAGAGTGGTGCTCAGGTGGATTGGATCGAGAGCACTAATGGAGCCAGCGTAACGCTGAGTGAAATGAAAATAACACTTTATAGAGTCAGTTGAATACCATTTCATTTGCAATGTGTGAAATACGTATAAGAGTGAGAGGCAAATGGCATCGTAGTGATGAATGAATAAATAAATAAATAAATAAATAAATAAATGAATAAATGAATAAATAAATAAATAAATAAATAAATAAATAAATAAATAAATAAATAAATAAATAAAATGAAATGAAATGAGTTAAAACTGATTTGATTTTATCTTTACGGCTGATAAATAGTACTGTGTTTCACTGCGATCTAATTCTTCATACTGGTCGCCTACACATAGAAATTGGCAGGGCCTGATTGTATAGCACAAGCATGTGTTTTAAAATATTTAGTATTTTCAAAGAATGCGCGAGTTGGCCGTACAGTTAGGTGCGCGCAGCTTGAGCTTGCACCCGGGATATAATGGGCTCGAACACCACTGTCGGCTGCCCTGAAGATGGTTTTCCGTGGATTCCCATTTTCTCACCAGACAAATGCTGGTCTGTCTATATCGGTCACTCAATCCTGAGGATCGTAATCTCTGAAGATATTTCTTTGTACCCGTTTCCATCTTCCACGGTCTTCTGTTATACGGGTAAATTGTATTAACCATGTCTTTGTTGCGTGTTTTATGCCATCTCTCCAGCGTACAGGTGCTCGCCCACGCTCCCTCTTCCCAGGCACGTTTCCTAAGATTATGTGCTTTTCAAGGCTTCCTTCTCCACGACGCATAATATGACCAAAGAATTGGACAATCCTCTGTTGACATTTTGGCGATAACCTGGTACTGATGTTCAGCTCGTTGAGGATGGATTCGTTGGTTCGAAATGCTGTTCAAGGAATGCGAAGCATTTTTCTCCACCACCAATCCAGCAACAGTCGATGAAAACTGGGCAAGGAGGAAAGCACCAGTCCGCCATTATCGCTTCAGATAATAAGACCAGCGTGATCATCACATAATCGAAGATCAGATCAGATTAAATCGTGTTTCCCCGGGCTGCGTGCAATGCTATGTTCCTCAGCTCCATCTGTGGTTGTCCCGCTTCATCAATGGACCGACAACGTGTCACAGTTCCAGTCGTATCACTGGAGCATTTGGAACAGTGACACGTTAGTTCTGGACCGTCACACGTTTACTCACCAGGGAGAAACTAACCCGGGAAGGGGGACAGTGCTCTCAGGCATGCGTCGCCCCACTCCCTGCCTTGTGAATTATCCAACGAGTTCCTCTCTGGCGAGAGAGCAAAGTTAATGTCAGTACATAGTTTGCAATCCTACTGTTTCCAATTTTAAATTGACAAGAGTAAAACTTAACATTCTTATTTTAAAATTAAGAAAAGAAGTTATATAGTTTTAATTTACTATGGAATGTGACTGTGTTCTTGAAAAACTAACACTAGAACCCCCGGAGCGGTCAAAATAACCGCTACACATTTTCAAAACTTTTTAATGTGGAAATCATTTCTTACACCAGACAAAGTAGGGGTCCCCATACAAAAAAACGTAAAATTAAAGAATTTCGTCAATTGTGCCGAAAATTGAAGTGCTGAAGAGCCCGGAATGGTTTCAAATTATGGTTCGATAGCTACGGTATATCAAACGTTAAAAATATCCAATTTCGGAAAACTGTCTAAAATCGCTTGTTTATTTGCTAGTTTTCCTTTAAATTCTAATGCTCGCCAAAATAACTTATTTACATAATTCTTTCTGTAGTGTGTTCCATGGTTCAATACTCTCAGGTGTTTCTTTATTTTTTGAAAAATGTCTACACCGAATGTAGTTATAAGGGATTAAGTGAAACAATGCATTGACTCACATTAGCGCTCGACCGGGCAAGTTGGCCGTGCGTTTAGGAGTGCGCAGCGGTGAGCTCGCATCCGGGAGATAATAGGTTCGAACCCCACTGTCGGCAGCCCTGAAGATGGTTTTCCATGGTTTCCCATTTTCACACCAGGCAAATGCTGGGGCTGTACCTTAATTAAGGGCACGGCCGCTTCCTTCCCATTCCTAGGCCTTTCCAGTCCCATCGTCGCCATAAGACCTTTGTGTGTCGGTGCGACGTAAAGCAAACAGCAAAAAAAAAAAAAAAAAAGTAGCACTCGTAGTGGTAGGAAAGGCAAACAGCTAATCTAATCTGCCGATTAGCAAACGGATTGTAACTTTTAGTAATAAATAAATAATATATTATTATACTTTATTTTTTATTTACCTGAAATTCGTAGCTCATATCCCTAGGACGTTTTCAACATTGAGTTGCTGGCCTGAAAGGCTAGAACTGTGTGTGTTTAACTACAGACTTTTCCTGGTTGTTGGTCAGGATCATCCATAACAATTACAGGGTGGACGGATACAACTTGAAGCTGTTGTATGAGTGTTATAGGGTTGGTTATACTGACAAATAATTTTATAAAATCGATATCTCACACCATTGTCATATTTTCAGCTGCAGAACTTAGCCGGTCAAGTCGTGCCGCGGGTGAATTAAAATGGAGTTTGTGAGGCGGTGATTCTCGGGGAGGACGTTTACGTTCTGCTGACATCACAAGGTTGATTGTACCAGACGTTGGGAAGACTGTACCAGGTAGGCTTACTCGCTATATCATCTTGAAAGAAAATCCAGGACGTACACCGTATTCAAAGTGGAATTTTCCCGACAACAGTGTAACAAGTGCCTGGTGTCTTTTTATAGATGAATCAATATTAAAATACACCAAACTGTATAGAGGCAAAACTGTAATAATAATTAACTATGTGTATCAAGAACAAAAGTATAATAATTTCAACAGCGATCAGAATGATTCCATCGGTGGTTTTAGGTATAGAATATATACCGGCGGTTTGGAGGTAGAATATTTGCAGGTAAGTTAGCAATAGTTAATAAAGGAGAGGCCGGAATCCAAAGGATTAAAATATTACACTAGAGCGGCACAAGGAGTGGAAATCGGAATGGACTTGCGTTAATTTCCAGAAATAATAAAAAATGTCACTTAAGTTATTCCGTACTTAAAACATTTTCCACTAAGAATTAAAGAATGGAGTCCATGTTTAAGTGATTGAGGTGAATAACTGATCCGCTGTTTTGATACATCTCGCCACTGCCCATTACGTCAGTCAGCAAGTGTGGGAGCATGTTTCGTGGGAGATACATTGGTAACACTTGGAATAAACACGGCTAAATAAGTGCTGGAAACAAATGTTGCTAACATTCTTTGATCTTAATCGACTTCTTGATAACAACATTTCTGTTGGCAACATGGAAAATCTGTTTCTAACATGAGATGCTGATAACAAATTCCCGAGTGTTTTTCAACAGTTTAGCAAAACCGGAGTAAACGCGGCTTTAGCACCACTTATGAATGAGCCTCTTTTATTCTGAGAGGGGGAGGGGGAGGGGACGAAAATAGAGATATTTCGCTCGTACTATTTCATGCCACACACATGCCGTTGTAAAGTTCGCCCTTTTCAAATACTCGTGTTCTGCTTGAATTCAGAGAGGTTGTAATCTTCACATCTCTTTGGTGATGGCGCTTTTGTTCACCAACCTACTGGAGCCTATTCTTCTGAAAATATCAATGCCCCCCCGCCCTCGTGCTGACTGCCTTGTTTGACGTCGGGTGGAATGCGAATGCAACTCTGAGAATATTGCTTAAAAATTGTACCTTCGATGCGGATTAGAGTTCTCTATTCACAATCAGACTATTTTCTTATACTGAAAATATCTATTTTGCCGCCATTACAGATAGCTGGAGCCGGAAGGAGTGAATTATATTGATCCCGTGAATTATTCGAAAATATGTTATTGTTTCTCCAATTGAGATTCTTGTGGCTCGTTTGATGTAGCCAACCGCTGCATTGGCTGTGGTTTACCGCTATAAGTACTCCCTGACCACTGCACACATAGAAGTAGGCAGGAACTCACAACGCTGTCCGCACAGTGGCTGGAATGTCCGCTGTAATTTGTCCCCCCCACTAAACCAGGGACAGAAACACACAGATAGTGCGAGAGATTACAAAACACAAACACATACGCTACCATACGCCCAAATTTTCATAATTTTCTACTTCTCCTCCATCCTCGCTTTATTTCGGACAAACAGGGTCAGCTTTACTAATCTGGAGGCGCCATTTATGTCTGCTGATTGTTATATCGTCCTCTAGTCGAAGTTTTTTCATATCTTCTGTACAGTCATCATCGAAGTAGACAGATGTCTTTCAGGACTTCTTTTATTTGTAGTGATAGATAGGCACTTTCTGGTTCGACTCATTGGCTGAATGGTCACCTTTGAGGTCTTTAGTTCAGGGGATCCCGCATTCAATTCCAGGCCGAGTCGGGGATTTTAATCGCGTCTAATTAATTCTTCCGGCTCGAGGCTCGGGGACTGGGTGTTTGTGTTTGTCCCAACACTTCCCTATTTTGTATTCAGACAACACACTATACTACTAACCATTGCATCAACACGCAATAGTGATATAGGATTGGAATCAGGAAGGGCATCCGGCCATAACACAGAGCCACATCCATATATGCGACACAGTTCACGCCCGCGACCCACATATGTGGGAAAAGAAGAGGAAGAAGAAGATAGGCACACTCTGACTGGTGGTGGTGGTGGTGGTGATGGTGGTGGTCATTATTGTTTTAAGAGGAAGTACAGCTAGGCAACCATCCCCTATATAACACTAATCAGAGAGAAAAAATGGAAGGGGTCCGACCTTTCGAAAAATGGTATCGGGCAAAGGAAGACAAGGGCCACGAAGGGTGTGAAAATGAAAGACACCCTAGCCCTCGCAAACCTAATAGCGTCGGGGTCGGTAAAGAACAAGAGTTGACCAAGGTAGGTCGGATGAAAGTGAGGAGCCTGGCACAAGTAAGTGGAAGCAATGCCAGGACTCAGCTGAGGGCCCCGTGGTCGCCAACCCACGCTCCAAAGTTCAGAGCCCCTGGGGCCCCTTTTAGTCGCCTCTTACGACAGGCAGGGGGTACCGTGGGTGTTATTCTGCCACCCCCACCCACAGGGAGATTCCTGACTGGTGGTGGTGATTATTGTCTTAAGAGGAAGTACACCTAGGCAACAATCCTCTATATATCAGTAATCAGATAGAAAAATGGAAAGCATCCACCATTTTGAAAAATGACGACATCGGCAAAAGAAAGATAAGGGACAGAAGGAGCATGAAATAGAAAGACTCTCTAGATCGCGATTGTTCTACCAGTGTGGGGATCGGATAAGGAAAAGAGTTGACCAAGGGAGGTCGGATAGATAAATGAAAATAAGGAGCCTGGCATTAGTGGGAACAATGCCAGGACTCATATAGAAGTCGCCAATCCACGCTTCCAAAATTTGAGAGCCATTGACGCCCTTTTAGTCGCCTCCTACGACAGGCAGGGGATACCATGTTTTTCAATCGCCACACCACAGGGTACACTTTCTAACTACGTACTCATATGGCTAGCGTGTCACATTCCCATACCAGCTCAGAATGTTCTCAGCTAATATTTTCTCTCATGTACTCATTCAATGCCGGACCCGCGGTGTTGGGGTAGCGTGCCTGCCTCTTATCCGGAGGCCCGGGATTCGATTCCCGGCCAGGTTAGAGATATTTACCTGGACCTGGGGACTGCTTCGAGGTCCACTCAGCCTCCGTGACTACAATTGAGGAGCCATCTGACGGTGAGATTATGGCCCCGGTGTAGAAAGCCAGTCACGAGCGAGACATCGGGAAGTGCGGACGTGTGAATGAGCTGAGGTGCGCAATATGGGAATAACGATACAGCAATACAGGCTAAGAATTGGAAGATGGCATGGTGCAAGGCAGTGTTGGAAGGAAGGTGGAGTTGAGAGAGGAAGATAAATTAGTAGTTATAAAGGACTGTTGGAGATTATGTTGTGTGCGACGGTTATTGCGACGCTGCTGGTGGTAGGAGGTATAGAAAAGAATCCGGGTCCAAACCAGGGACCGTTCGGCTGGGAGGAGCTTGAAGAGATCAAGAGAGTGGTGAAGGAAGCAAGCAAAGGAGAAGAAATTAAGGAAATGATGCAGGAACACCAGGCAACCCAAATGAAGGAGATGAAGGACTTAAAAAGTTTTATAAAAGAAGAAATTGGAGGTGTAAAGGACAAGGTAGCGGAGATAGAAGATGACGTAGGGAGCTTGAAAAAGAAGGTGGTGGTACTGGAAGAGAAATTAACAGCAATGAAGAGAGAAGTGAGGTTAGCGAGGAACGAATCAGCAAGAAAAAATGTGTTTGTGTATGGTGTACCTGAGGAAGGAACAGAATCAAAAGTGGAATTAGTATTGAAAGTGGTGGACATAGTTTCGAACAAAATAAAGATAAACTTTTCTGAAGTTGATATAGATGATATATATAGAGTGGGAAGGAACAAGGGGCATAGGCCGGTGAAGTTAAGATTAATATCAACCCTGATGGCTGATATACTTCTGAGGAATGCTGGAAATTTGAAAGGATCGAACATTTATTTGAAGGCTGAGATAGAGAAAGAAGACAGGATGCGGTTGGATGTCTATAAGCGGCATATGTGGCGTGCTAGAGCGCAGGGATTGCGAGTCAAGATAGTGGGGAGGTGTCTGGTAACTTCAGGCAGAAATTGGTCGCGATCGTGGACACAGGAGGAACTGCTGAGGATGGAAAAATGTGAGGAGGAAATGAGTTGCAGAAATCGAGAGCAGGGCGACATCAGTACCGAGAAGGAAGAGAGAAGATGGGACTGCGGTGTCAGCGGGCAGGTAGCGAAGACAGCAGAGTCCTTGGTGAGTCAGAACAGCCCAGGAAGGTGTGAATCAACAAGTAGGATACTAGACCGAAGTGAAGTGGATACAGGTAGTGAAGAGGTGACGGGAAGGGAAAGGAGTCAGGGTAGTGACTCAACCTCCCCGAATAGGAGTAATGCAGAAATAAACCTGGAGAGAAAGCAGGCGTTAAATAAGGCGAGATCCTTAAGTTTAAAAGATCTATGGGGTGGGAAAAAAGCTATGGCACGGAAAACGGGAAGGATGGGGGTGAGAAGAAAGAGAGGGATGGGGTGGAGCCAAAAGGAAGAATCACGAGAAGTAAGGGGGGAAGTGGTGAAATGCAGAAGTATAGGGAGGGAGGGGGAGGAAATAAATAACTAGATATGGTGATAGGGATGCTGAATATTGAGGGGTTGATGGGGAAGTTAGGGAATAAGGAAACTGTGGATTTAGTGAAAGATTTTGAGATTATTGCTCTAGTAGAGACGTGGTTAGGGAAGGGGGTTGAAATTACATGGGGCGGTTATAGAGTAGTTAACGTGTTAAGGAAAAAAATAGGGAAGAGGGGCCGAAACCCAGGCGGCATAGTAGTTTTAATAAGAAATGAGATAGCGGAATGGGTGGAGACGTTACAGACTAGGGTAGAAGGGGTAGTGTGGTTGAGAGTAAAAATGGGGAAGGGGGCAGCGGAAGCAATTTGTCTGGCACTGCTTTATAACCATCCGAGCGATTCAGTTTATGCAAATAAACATTTATTTGACGAACTGATTGAAGAAATAAACACAATAAAAGGAATGTATGTAGAAGATGGGATGATTTTATTGGGGGATTGGAATGCGAGAGTGAGCAATAGAGTACCGGTATACGGGAAAGAAGTAAAAGTAGACGGAGTACTGCAAAGGAAGAGTAAGGATAATGTTGTAAATAGTTATTGAGAAAGGTTATTAGAGTTATGTGCTCTAGAACATTTATTTATTTTAAATGGGTGGATGAAGGGGAATAGTGTAGGAGATTTGACGTATATTACAACAAATGGAGGGAGTGTGGTGGATATAGGAATAAGCTCAGAGATAGCGTTAAGGAGAATAATAAGTTTTGAGGTGTTAGAATGTGGGTTGACAGAACATATGCCTATCAAAATAAAATTGAGAACTTTGGTTGCTGATGAGAAGGGAAAGATGGAGGAAAGTAAGGAGAGGTATAGGAATGGAGGATGGAAGTATGTATGGGATGAAAATACTAAAGAGAAATTAAGACGGCATTTGAAAGAGGAGGGAGATATATTAAGGGTAGGCATTGAAAGGGCGGTAGAAGGGAATGATATGGATAACGTGCTAAAATTAATTGAACTCCCTGTATGGAGGGTGGGGAAGAAAGTGAGGAGAAGGGTAGAGGGAAAAAAGAATAACATGAATGGATGGTTTGATGAAGACTGTAGGAGAAAACGTGAGGTTGTAATGAGAGCCCTAGCGGAGTTTAGGAAGGAGGGTGTGCAAGAAAAAAGGAAGGAATATTGTAAATTGAGAAGGGAATATAAGGAGGTATTGAATGAGAAGAAAAGAGGATGGAAGGAGGCGGAAGCTGAAAAAATAAATATATATTGTAGAGAGAAGAAATTTGAGAGGATTTGGGAGTCAATAAACAAGATCAGATGAACGAAACCGGAGGGGAAGGGGGATAAAATAGGAGAAAACGAGTGGGTTAAGGCATTTTAAAAGGCTTTTAGAAGGGGAGAGGAAACTGGGTAGAGAAATAGACAAGTCACAAATTGGAAGGGAACTGGAAGTAGGCATTACAATATTGGATGGGGAGATAACAAGGCAGGAGGTAATTACAGTATTTAAAAATGCTAGACCCAAGGCTGCAGGAGGTGTGAATGGTATTTCCAATAGTGTATGGAAAGAGGTAGGGGCAAATGAACCGATGTTGAGAGGGATTGTGAAATTCTTTAATAGGTTGCTGGAAACGGGGAAATTTCGTAGAGAATGGAGGAAGGGGGTATTATGCCCTATTTATAAAAGTAAAGGAGCTAGTAGTGATCCAAACAACTATAGAGGAATTACACTCCTAGACTCGCTGTCAAAGGTGTACACAGGGGTTTTGGCGAATAGGATAACAAATTGGGCGGAACAGTACGGTAGGATATCTGAGTTCCAAAATGGATTTAGGAAAGGATGTAATACAGTTGATAATGTTTGGATTCTGGGCACTTTGATTACAAAGTATGTGAGGATAGCAGGGCGTAAATTATTTTTAGCAGCGATTGACTTACAAAAAGCCTTTGATACGGTCAGTAGGGAGGCGCTATTTTTGAGATTAGGGGAGGTTGGAATGTCGAAAAAAATGAGGGTGGCAATTGAAACTATTTATGAGGAAGTGTTTGTGATGATTAAATTGCAGGATGGAAGGTTGAGTAAGTGTTTTGAATCTAAAAGCGGGGTGAGACAGGGATGTAAGCTATCCCCGATATTATTTATATTATTTATAAATAATATTTTAGAGGGTCATGGTGGAGACGCATGGCAATGTCCTTGGGTAGGGAAAATGGAGGTTCCGGGGTTGCTATTCGCGGATGACCTATTGATTTTGGCTTTGACGGCAAATGGGTTGCAAAAAGGGTTGGACAAGGTAGTTGAATATACTAGGAAATGGTCTCTCAGAGTAAATGTAAGAAAGACTCAGATAATGGTGTGTAGGAAAAGGGGTGGGAGAAAGAATAAGGAAGTCTGGAGGCTGGAGCAGGAAGAAATTAAACCAGGGGGAAAAATTGAGTACCTAGGTGTAATAATTAGTAAGAATGCTTCTGGGAAAAATCAGTGTAAGAAGGCAAAACTTAAAGGAAGAGGAGCGCTTGCGGTAGTAGGGGTATTAGAAAAGAAAGTTCCAGACGTTAAATACAAAATTCAGAAAACGGTGTTTAAATCACTGGTAATGGGCAAAATGCTATTTGGGGTTTAAGTATGGGGAATGGAGGAAGACAGGAGTGAACTAAACCAGGTAGTGGCGAAATTTAGCAAGGTCATGATGGACCTACCGAATTGTACAGCCAATGCCGGGGCCAGATTAGTCTGTAAAGAATCGATAGAGGTTGAAATAGCTAAGAGGGTGTTCAAGTACTGGATTAGATTGGAGGAAGGGAAGGGTGGGGCGTTAGTACAAGAAACGTTTAATTTTCAGAAAGGTATGACGAATGAAGGTTACTGGGTGAATAAGTGCCAAAAATAATTACAAAAGATTGGATTGGGGGTATATGGAGAGGTCTGGGGGGATGGTAGGAATAAATGGGTATGGCAAAGGATAAAGGGAAGACTACTAGATATTAAAAGACAGAGCTTAATAGGGGAATGTAGAGAGAGAGTCTCTTTATCAGTATTAAATAAATTGGTGGAAGTAATAAACCCGAAAACGGAGTTTGAGGGTAGAAGGGATAAGAGAGGTTTGTATTGGTGGATATTGGGTGTTCCGAGGAATAGGGGATGGGTCGGTAGTGAGAATAGGGATAGATGTGTGTTATGTGGAGAGAAGTGGGAGGACCTGCATATTTTTAATCAATGCCGACCTTTGGCCGAGATAAAGATCAAACTACTAAGTAAGAAGGAGCTGCATATGGTAGGGGGAAGCTATAAGATAACATCTTGGTTATGTAGAGAGTGGGAGAAAGGAACGAATATAGAGAAATTCTTAAATGTGGCCAGAGCTATATTTATAAAGAAATTGAGGGAGTAACAGGGGTTGTGCAGATAATGTGGTTCGTGCCGAGGGAGAAAGGGGGAAGGCATTCTGCTCAGAGGAATGGATATCCGCCCTGAGCAAATGCGGGAAGGGTATCATGGTAATCATGATATCAGAAGAGGGGGCTGTAGTGTTAGGGGAAAGGGGGAGAACACCTTGCCCTGTGGAAAGGTGATCCGCCTGGGGCAAAGGGAAAGCCTGAGAAAATTAGGTAAGCTTGAGAAAAGGGGAGGTTGAGTAGGTTTGATGGTAGTGTAAAGCTTAGGTGGAAGTAAAAAAAAAATAAAACAAAAAAAGCGAGTTGACTGAGTGAACTAATGGACTTGGAATGGAGTACTGTCTGTTGGTGTGTAAATGAGGAGTTAAAAATGGATTGTTTAAGTGTATTTGTGTGAGGAGGGAGTATGAAGAAGGTATATGTGATAGAATTGAGATAGATGAAGTGGGAATGTAGTTAAGGAGAAAATGTTGGCAGTATGTAAATTATGAAAGTAGGTCATATGAACAAAAGTTAGATGGTGTAGATGCCTTGATGAGAGGTGTAAAATTGAGGGATTCTTGATGTTTATGTATTAAGTTTAATAGAATGGAAGAAATGGGATAAGTCTAACAGTTTGATGTAATTGAGGTGTTGTAGACTGAGAAGACGGAGTGAACTAATGGATTTGGAATGGAAACTGTTTGTGTGTAAGTGAAATGTTAAAAAAAGTCAAATTATTTTAAGTGCGATGATGAGGGATGTAAAATGATTGTTAGTTGATGTTTAAGTCTGAAGCTTAATAAGGTGAGACGGTTTGATATGTGAAGTGTGGTGCGGTAGGTGGAGAAGACTGAGTGAACTAATGGACTTCGAATGAAAAAAGTTTGTCTGTGTAAAAAAAAAAGTGTTAATTGTTTTAGGTGCGTTGATGAGGGATGTTAAATGGTTGTTAGCTGATGTTTAAGTCTTAAGTTTTATAAGGTGAGATGTAGATAGCGGGAGTAGTGCGTGAGAGGTGAGGGTGACGTATCAAGGGAAGAGGGAGGGGTGGGGACTTGACCCCACTCCAAAGAAGTTAGACTTGAGCATGTCTGTACGGAAAGGAAAAGTATAGGGAAGGTAGTGTGCTGACAATGGACAAGAGTATGTGTGACGTACATAGCGGAAGTGTGTTGCAGGCCACCTGTTGGGTCTGGTTTCAGCCAGGGTGGCTTGTAACACATGATAAGGAAAGGAACACAGTGTTTGTCAGCGAGGGTCGGTGAGATACGATACCAGTTCTCACGTGGCAAGGCTGGTGGCTGCTGTAGACGGGTTGGTGGGCGTGTGTTCCATGCCAGGGCTGTTGCAGCGACCAGTCTAATTAATTTTTTTAAATTAATTGTTTAGGTGGTAGTCAGGGGTTGGGCTTTGGGTAGTTAGTAGTGCGGTATCGTCCTGCATGTGTGCTGGCTATCCGCGTACGTGTGGGATGATACTGAATAGATGTAGAGGTAGTTAATGCAGTTAAGTAGTTTTAAAAGAAATGCAGTTGCTATTATTGCTTGTTTTCCTTTGTTTCGCTCTGTCTGTCTTTATTGCCTGTAAGCCGATGGTGTACACTAGGGTGGGCAATAAAGATATGTATGTATGTATGTATGTATGTATGTATGTATGTATGTATGTGTAGAAAGCCAAGAATAACGGCCGAGAGGACCACACGACACCTGGTAATCTGCAGGCCATCGGGCTGAGCAGCGGTCACTTGATAGGACATGGCCCGTCGGGCCTGTTCCACCATGCTTTTTTTGGGTACTCATTCCATAGTCTGTCTTTCAGCGAAACTCCTACTCACCACCAAAACATCTGCATCTCGGGGAAACGGACTTTCCGCTCATGAACATTCTTGAGAGCCCAGAATTCACTGTCATATAGCGGTGGTATTCAAAGTGTTATACGTGAGCCACTAGGGATACGTTGGGGTCGTCTCAAGCGGTGCACACCGTTTATCGTAGCTTCTAAATGTTTCCAGTGAGAAGTTCAGAAAAGAGTTCATTTTCAAATAAATCTTGTTTTCATTTAGTGTTTTTGTCTACCCCAACACATAGTCCCCTTTCCGAACTATTCATCCTAAAACAAGTTATGTGTCAGTTTGACTAGGTACGGCAAAATACCTTTGCTGCATTGCTTTCTTTTTTTTACATTTTTATTTCGAAATCCAGTCATTCACTTCAATTTTTCTTCAATAGAAGTGTATATAATATAGTACAGTGGTAATTGTTGTGTTAATTATTATACTTGTATATACATTGTTGCTAGGGAATGAAAATCTCGTTTCTCCATCTGACTTGTGAAGACTTGACGCGTTGCCTCAGAACAGAACAGAAAACTGCAATGGTCGACTAATTGGGCCTTCACTAAGCACTGAAAATACCAGGAACAAGTCTCCGTCCATTGATGACTGCTCAGTTTTGGACCTTTTCTGTAAAATTTACGGCGAAAGAGTTACAAGGTTTACTTTACCGAATGACGATTATTGTTATTATTGGGGAACACAGGGTGGTGTAGCAGCTTGGCTGCTTGCCTGTCAGCCGGATGACCGTTGTTCGATTCCTGGTTCAGTTGAAAATCCCGTGGTGTCAGGAATGGCATGCGACCTTAAATCCTCGGCAACAAACTCTTTCATGGCTCAGTGCGTACAGGGACTCTGAACAAGGTGGATAATTTGCAAATGATGATGATGATGATGATGAAGAAGAAGATGATGATAGTTAATATTATTTCGCATCCAGCAACAATCATTTGTTATTCTGGTATAACCGAAATATAATGATATTTCGGAGGTAGATATAAATGCAGGACGGGGCAGGGAATGCGTGTTGCAGCGGCGGGCCGGCTGGAGAAGTCAGTCTGTGCTTTAGAGCAGGATGGGATGAGAAAACGATAAGGATGAAATGGACAGGATAGGGTGCGGATTTGGAGCTGACTCATCTTTAAATCTGGCTAAGAAGCAAAAAGCAAACTAAAGTCATCTCCGTACAAGCCATGGAGGCCCCGGGAGTGGGGAAAGGTAAAGGCTTCCACTATCCGTAACCTCGGCACTTGGTGGAGCAAACTGGTTAACTTTACGCCCGGCCGTCTTTGCCTCCAAGAATTAATCTGCTACTCATTTTTTTGGTGTACGCTAAGTGAACCTCAGGGCCATGTGCACCTGCTGAATTGGACATCTCGTTTCTAAAGTTGTTAGACTTCCTGACGGGGAATCAAACTCACGCCGTTCCGAGCGAACCGAACACCCTTTTACCGCCTCGGCCAAGCAGCCGCTTGTAAAGCTGGCTGACTGATCATTGCCAAGAGCACTGTACTGGCACTGGACAGCTGTGGTGTTCGTGTACAAACACAAGGTAAAAATTATTATATTCGTACGTTCATGTTTATTTATGTGATGTGCACATATTGCACACAAATTACAGTGTTTAAGTAGGTAAGTTCGACGAATCAATCAATCAATCAATCAATCAATCAATCAATCAATCAATCAATCAATCAATCAATCAATCAATCAATCAATCAATCAATCAATCAATCAATCAATCAATCAATCAATCAATCAATCAATCAATCAATCAATCAATCAATCAATCAATCAATCAATCAATCAATCAATCAATCAATCAATCAATCAATCAATCAATCAATCAATCAATCAATCAATCAATCAATCAATCAATCAATCAATCAATCAATCCCTGATGATCTGAATTTAGCGCACTCACCCAGGTGGCAGATTCCCTATCCGTTGATTTTTTTTAGCCTTTTCTTAAACGACTGCAAGGAGACTTGAAATTTATTGAACATTTCCTTTAGTAAATTATTCCATAAATCAATTAAGAAAGCTCGTGGTTTTACGTGACACCTGATATCGTGGCCATCGAGATATAACCTCCAGATTTTCGTGAAATCCAAACTATAGGAATGCGATATTTTCAAAAATCCCAGACGCACTCTCCCGCCCCCTTCACAAATATCATTGCCTGCAAGAAGTGCAGAGATAACTGGCAAATTTTAGCATCGCCTTAACTGCAAAGGACTTCCTAAGAAAAATCGAACTCATGTCCTTCACGGTGAACCGAGCACGCCTTAACCAATTCAGCTAGGCAACCCGCTTTCGAAATTTACAGTAAATAAAATTAACATTGCAGATATAGCGCCGGGGATGTGGAACATGGATGTCCATTGAAACTTCAGACTTTTGATATAGTCTATTGGAAGTTTTCAGCGCGAAATTTCTTCTTCATCTTAATCTCTCGCAAGTGATCCTGGCCTTCGCTTTCACGGCCTGATGCCCTTTCTGACTGAACACTATGTGGTGTGAAATATTCGCCGTTGTGATTTTCTATGGTGGCTGGCAGAGTGGTGTGTTGCGCGGAAGACATTTAGTACTGAAGCCAGACGAATTAACCAGACACGCTGAGATGCGTAACCGGGTAGGGAATCGAAACTAAAACCATTTGAACCGAAGGCTGCTTCATTGACCACTGAGTCAAGGAATTGGACATTCCAATACAGAAATCAATAATAATAATAATAATAATAATAATAATAATAATAATAATAATAATAATAATAATAATAATAATAATAATAATAATCATTTGATCTCCGGAGAGGCCTGGTGCAGGTCGTTCGAGTTGACGTCTAAAGGAATCCTAGCTGAATGAATTGTAACGTTGAAGAAGGCACATTCACCCAGCCAACGAGCCATAGGAATTAATCAATTAAAATTAAAATCCAAGATCCGGCCGGATATTGACATCGAATCAGAGATCGCTTGGTCCCATGAAAGCTAAGGAACAGACTAGTCCCTGTTTGTTAAACTAAATGTGCTCTTGACAACACCCGATATTCAACTGGAGACAAAATTATTCCAACCAAACCCCTGAATTCATTTCGGGGCACACTATAGTGCCCAGTATAATGCATTTTAAATGCCCGATAACTTTCTCACCCACTGAGAATGGAGATCTCTGGTATTGAAGAAGTAAACAAACCTAATGTACTGTGAACAATTAGCTTCTGCTTCATCGATCGCCCACTCGAACAGCGAGATGCGCTCTGGCAACTAGATATGCGGAAATGCCATCCATGATTGTGAAATATCGGATAGCATTTTCTCCATAGCCCAGATGTTTTGTCGCTGTTTCTGGACCACTCAAAGCAAAACTCGATATATGAGTAATTATTTATCAACCAACAATGATGGCATTTATGCAGTACAAATGACGTTTATCAGTTTACAATTCATTGAAGATCCCATGGTTAGACCAGGTAGACCTACTTGAACGTGCCGGGAAATCATGTGGAAGTTTTAATTTAAAAACCAGTGTTGCCATATGAAAGAAATAATATTTGGTAATATTTAGTCAAAATTTAGGAAGATGTTTAGACAAATGTTAATTTATATTGTTTTAGTGAATGTTAATAAATTATAATAAAATTAATAATGGGCGATAATTCAGATAGGTTTTTTAACTGAGGAACCTCCTCTTTCTGACTGGGACGATGATGATTTTTCTTAAAACTGGTCTAACATCTAAGTCACCATTCCTTACCAATCCTCATTAGCCTTGTCCTCGAAGATGTGATTCGTTGTCAGACAAAACTCATACCGTCTTCCTTAAAATTATCCTGGAAAACGGCGGTAATGATTTAATTGTATCGTCTTTACGTCTCACTAATTACTCTTACGGTTTTCGGAGATGCCGAGGTGCCTGAATTTGGTCCCGCAGGAGTCCTTTTATGTGCCACTCAATCTACCAAGACGGGGCTGATATATTTGAGCAGCTTCAGATACGACCGGACTGAGCCAGGATCGAGCTAAGTTGGGGTCAGAAGGTCAGCGTCTCAACCGCGTGAGCCACTCAGCCCTACGGTAAAGATCTGAACATCGTTAAGCTCCTCGTTGGTTACTTGAGTGACAGTGGGATATCCCGAGGACACACTTCCTCTGTGGGTGGGGCGGCAGAATAACACCCAAGAGGCGACTAAAAGGAGCCCCAGGGGCTCTCAAATTAGAACGTTGTTTGGCTACCACGGGGCCCTTAGATGAGTCCTGATATTGTTTCCACTTTTGACAGGCTCCTCAGTTTCATCTATCCTATCCGACCTCCCTTGGTCAACTCTTGTTATTTTTCGATCCTGATGATATTACGTTCTCGAGGCCTAGGGGCGTTTTTCATTTTTACGCCTTTCGTAGCTCTTGTCTTTCTTTGACCGATGTCTTCATTTCTCGAAGTGTCGGATTCCTTCTAATTTTTCGCTCTCATTAGTGTTATACAGAGGATGGTTGCCTAGTTGTACTTCCTCTTAAAAAAATAATCACCACCACTGCCTCCTGAGGTCACACATGACAGGGTCTGTTGTACCTAGTTGAGAAGTGCTTTGCCTCTTCTGTCGCCACTTATCTTTGCTAAATGGCATTATTGCTGCAATTACAAAACTAATTCTTTCTACTTATACATGCGGATTAACTGATCAATTGGTACTGTAATTTTATAAGGAATAAATATTCTAATTCGAGCTCTGCAGTTTGTAGAAGTTCCTGCAACGTCAGATTGCGTTTTCGAGCCTGGACGTTCATGACACATTAAGCGATAATCTTGTTTGTTTAAGCCAAGCTAACTTTACTATTTCTACTGGCTTATTTTTTTACAACACATAAACATTACGAGGTCACTGGTTCTCGCCGCATTGCGCAGTATAGGCAACTCGTCGATCGAACACGTCCAGCGGAATGCCTGCTTTACTCCTGCTGAATTAAAGTTTATTGCCCAGAGAACCTTGCACAGAGGTGTTCAACGAAATACGGGCGGTCATTACCAAAAGTTCAGTAGTTTTAACCCCCGGCCCATACCTGCAAAGACACCAATTGCAGCTTAGTTAGTGAGTAGATGTCCGTAAATGCTTGTTATTGGCCATTTGCTCTATTTGGCTGAAGCGAATTAAACTACCTACAAAATTCGTAGGTCAGAACTCTAATGAGTTGTAGGATTTCTAAACATAAAATACAATAAATAATAATAATAATAATAATAATAATAATAATAATAATAATAATAATAATAATAATAATAATAATAATAATCTACTCTAAGACAAATAAGCTCACGGACACAATGAGCAAACGCAGGGCTCGCTTCCACGGTCACTTACGACGGATGGATGACTCTCGATGGACAAAACGTATCTTTAACAATTTCGACTCAAAACCCAAAACAACAGTTCCCTGGTCCGTTAACGTGAAGGAAGGCCTCAAGGAAATGAACCTAAGACCAGATGGCACACAAAAAGGAGACCTTTTCAGTACAAGCACCTTGACTTATGGTATTTTCCGAGATGAATAATGGACAAATGATTCAAAGTAGTCGGATGAACGCCGTGGTCGACACAGCAAGCTAATGCAAACTTACTGGATCAATCGAAAATTGAATTAATGGCAAAATGTATAGTGAAACTTATTGTGGTCCATAGTTGGCTGATTAGCGAATAAATAAATAAATAAATAAATAAATAAATAAATAAATAAATAAATAAATAAATAAATAAATAAATAAATAAATAAATAAATAAATAAATAAATAATAGATTTTGAATGTCCGTCTCTGTGGTGTAGTGGTTAGTGTGATTAGCTGCCATACCCTGTAGGCCAGGCCCTGATTTGATTCCCGGCAATGTCACGAAATTTGAAACGTGGTACTATGGCTGGAACGGGGTCCACTCAGCCTCGGGATGTCAACTGAGTAGAGAGGGTTTCGATTCCCACCTCAGGAATCCACGAAGTGTTTTTCTGTGGTTTCGCACTTCTCCTTCAAGCAAATGCATGGATAGTACCTACCTTAAGGCCACGGCCGATTCCTTCCGTCCTCTTTGCCTGACCCTTCCAATCTTCCTATTCTCCCACAAGGCCACTTGGCGAGGTACAGGTCCTCCTGCTCAGTTGTATCCCCTACCCAAAGTTTCACGCTGCAGGATACACCCCTTGAAGCGATAGAGGTGGGATCTCTCGGTCAGTCCGAGGGAAAAGCCAACCCTAGAGGGTAAACGGATTAAGAAAGATGAAAGAAAGATTTTGAATTCTTCCCACATTAAAGGCAGGCTACTATGGAAAAAGAGAATGCTATGACAAGAGATTACTATAATAGATCAGTTTCCGAAGTCTAAGGATCAAATCAGAAACGTGGACCTTCTTTCGTTATTCGGACAACGAGTGAAATTATAGCACATAGTTGAGCCGTATCCTACCGGCCCATAATAATAATTGGAATATTATTTGACCAAATATGTGAATTTTATTCATAAAAAGTTACAGTCCAATATGTTAAAGTATCGTATCCCAAGATAGTTAATACCGGATGTTGAGCAAGACTGTAAGTTGCTGGATATTGCTTCATATTTCCGTATGACCGTGAGAAAGTAAGCGTACCCACGCGCTGGCAAGGACCGACACGTGTATTAGATGCTGACCAAGCAAGATATTTCAGCCAATGGGAACTTAAGGATTTGGCAAACATGGAGGCTACACCGCGCTAAATATTAATTCCAGGATGACCAACATGCTCTGTGGATAAAGTCAGTTTCTGTAGACAATCGGTTTTCCACAGTTTCTGAAGTTAGATATATTTGGAAATGTATTATAGAAATTGGTGGAAGAGATTTGCTAGTGTTTGAGCTGTGTTTTACAAATATATCACAATAAGTATTGTATCATCATATATGACGAACTCTCTGATTGGTGGTTGGTTCAGATACCCGGGAACCCCAACATTATTAGCGTCACCGAAGCCTCCTCAGTAACCCAAGCTCTGGAGAGCGTCACTCTGTAGTTGAAATTTGAGCAGTACGGATGTACTAACTCGGCACTCTGTAGCAAAAGTTTGAGCAGTACGGTTGTACTAACTCTGTGACTGGTGATTGTAATTAACGTGGCGTTATTCCAGAAATAGTAACTGGTTCTCATTGATACTTCTAATTGTGCAGTCGTAATATTTACTGTACTTGTGTAAATGAAGTATTACAATTTTGACAAAGTTTACTTTTAATCGATAAAGACGGTGTAGTGACCGCTGAATAACAAGTGTGGTGGAAACGTGCTAGTGTTTCACTATTTCGCGACGGGCGCGTATTCGCGTGGAACTTCCGTACCGAATCGTGGGCTGCTTTTTAAACTATTTTTTACCCTTTTAGTGAAGTGTGTTATATATATGTGAATCAGTGTGTTAGCTGATCTGGTAAAAGAAAGGGTACTGCGGTTCGCAGCATTAAGCAGCGAAGAGATTATCAACTATAGTCTTCTGTGTTCCAGTGAATTGTTTTCCAGCAAGATGATGGATACACCTGCAGAGGAAGGAAGTGCATTCCCACATGTTAATGCTGTGATCAACATGGTGTAGATCCCAAAATTAGTGGGGATGTAAGCTGCTATCCTGGTTCCCCGAGAGTCACGTAGAATCTAAAGTAAGATGCACGTATTATATATGGCATGATATGTAAGTTATGTTAAGGTACTAGGGCAGTGTAGATAGAATTTTCAGTTTCATTTAAAGTAAGCCTGACGGCATGTATTTGTTTAATTTTGTCACTATGATAGATTCGGATACGAGATTAATGCATGTTTATTTTATTTTCATTTTGCTTTATGATTAGATGTTTGGGAAAATGAGGGATTGATAGGATCAGTTATTGTTGTAAATATTGTACTTAGAGTAGGATATTCCGAGTTTTCCTTAAATATATGCTAGAAGGGCTAGATCGACAGGTTCATTTTTATATTACGTCAAACACGTATCAATTCATTTTATTTCGGTTATTCAGAGAGACAGGTATAGCTATTTTGCATGATGCATGGTTTTTCAGAAGCTGCCAGAAGGAGCTGCAGAACGTCGTTGTTAAATTAAGATCTTTGAAGTTAAGTTGGATTCTGTTTGCCTGATGGTTTGCCAAGGACTCGAACAGCGTCTCGTGATGTGGAAAGGCCAGTAGGATTCATGAGGAATGATGAGATAATAATTGCATGCTTAATTATAATGTATTGGTGCAGGCTGATGGTAAGCCTGACAAGATAGAGTATTATGCAGATGTGTGTGCCTGCTTAGTGTCTTCTGAGTATATTGTGATCAGAATGGACAGTGTTAATTCCAGACTATTGAGTCTGATGTTGTTAAATGGCCCAAGCATGCTAAGAAGAAATTAATATACGGGAGTTTCCGTGTAGTTGATGATGGGCGTTATCTCATGGCAAGCTAATTCCTGGCCTGTGTTATCGGCATGTGTGAAAGAGACAGTATTTCCTTGCGGCGGCCACGGGAGACAAAATCCAATCTTTAGCGTAGTGGAGTTCTATATTTCTTTACAGCTCGTAATCTACCCGGAAGTACATGACGGATGACCGCGCTGTTGAGCGCTCAAACGCAGCAGAAGGAGGCAATGTTGCCCATTGCTTTCTTCATGACATCAAGGATTATTTATATGTTTTTCTCTTACAGGATGGTTTTACCTTATTATTTTGTGATTGTATACCTTGTCTCGTTGTTTTTAAAGGGAACAGCCCGAGTGCTGATGTATCGTTGGTTTATCTAGTTCTGTCTAGATCTTTTGTAGTGAACCGGGATTCACATTAGAAGCAGTGTAGCATTTAAGACTTTACTCGATATCCGATGTATATATATGTTTAGTTTGATTACTTGAATTATTGTAAATATAGTGTAGGATTTGCCCCTAGTATTTTGCATACCTTACATAGCGTCCAGTGCGTCTTAATTATTTTTCTTTCGGTCGTAAATTTTCTTATAATGTAACTTTGATTTTACGGAAATAGTTTGATGACTCTCGGGAGTAACTTAATTTTGAAACCGTATCGTTGGGATGCGATAATGTGAAACTCCATACCGAAATACCACGTGGCAGTGTTTACGTACACTTGTTGCCATACAACATAAACATTGGATTATGAGAAGATACTCAGTCTTGATTTATATAAATGTTCTTTGTTGAACTTGTTCTTTTTAATGTCAGATTTGTACAATTATTCAATTAACGTTTTTAATTTCGATTTATTTCTTTACTTTGAGTTCATTTTTTACAAGTTATTATTTTTTTTATTCAATTATTTTCGTGTGATTTGATCGGGGATATTTGTTAATAAATCCATCTTACCCCCTATGATTGTTTCTCATTCGTGTTATACCTCCATTTCCTGTCATTGATTGCTATTTTAGTGTTGAATTTCGACTTTTATCCTGACCCAATCGACAACCAACCCACACTCTGCCCAACCCTGAGTTAGTCGGATGTTCATACAGGAATGGAGGCATCGTCCTAGAGGGTATTTACCCCTGGGTACGGTACATATAGCCTGACCCTTCCAATCTTCCTATTCTCCCACAAGGCCACTTGGCGAGGTACAGGTCCTCCTGCTCAGTTGTATCCCCTACCCAAAGTTTCACGCTGCAGGATACACCCCTTGAAGCGATAGAGGTGGGATCTCTCGGTCAGTCCGAGGGAAAAGCCAACCCTAGAGGGTAAACGGATTAAGAAAGATGAAAGAAAGATTTTGAATTCTTCCCACATTAAAAGCAGGCTACTATGGAAAAAGAGAATGCTATGACAAGAGATTACTATAATAGATCAGTTTCCGACGTCTAAGGATCAAATCAGAAACGTGGACCTTCTTTCGTTATTCGGACAACGAGTGAAATTATAGCACATAGTGGTGGTGCTTCAATATTCCGATGGAGTCCCTCAGTTCACTGGTTGCATTATCGATCATGAAGGCTGTTTACAGAATTACTTGGAATAGTCCCTCTGTCACCATCATCAAACCGAACATTGTGACGATTCTCAAGTGGTTTTCTCTTTAAAATACTCGATTTTAATTTCTCTACATTTGCTTCTTCAGATTGCATCTTACATGTCTCAAACCGAGCGAGTTGACCGTGTGATCAGGGGCGCGCAGCTGTGAACTTGCATTCAGGAGATAGTGGATCCGAACCCCACTGTTGGCAGCACTGAAAATGACTTTTCCCGGTTTTCCATTTTCGCAACAGGCAAATGCCAGGGCTGTACCTTAATTAAAGCCACGGTCGCTTTCTTCCACTCTTAGCACGTTCCTGTCCCATCGTCGCCATTAAACGTATCTGTCTCGGTGCGACGTAAAGCAGATAGTAAAAAAATTGTCTCAAACCAGGAGATAGGGTCTAAGATGCATCCTTGAGAAATTAGAATAACATTAAGGGAATGCCACAGTAAAAGAGAATGCAGGGGAAGGGAGAAATGGCCCGTTTGAAGAGTGATACTTCCACACAGCAGAAACACGACAGACAGGATTAGGAAAGTACTAAACTAATATGACACCAAGGCCGTTTATAAACCACGCCGGAAGTTAACCCTTTATTTGCCACCAGTCAAAGAAATAATATAATTAGAGGCCCTGGAGTCTATCAACATTTAATATACTGTAGCTGCAGTACTTGCTACGCAGACGAAACGAAACATCTGATTTCTACCCGACTTAAAGAACATACCCGTCACAACAAGAACCAAGTCACATATATTTCAGCTGTAGCCAAGCATTCCTGCGAGACAAGACACGAACTTCATTTGACAGAACCAATATTTTATCAGCTACGCCGTGAAATATCTGAAGAAAAATCTGGAAGGCTATTGAAATTAAGGAGCATCTAAACAATATGAATTTAGAAGGCGGCTATAAAATCAGCTTTTCTTGGATGCCTGTTATACGCAGGTTAAAGTATGCAGGTCGGATAATGAATAAACAGGATAAACCCTCACATTACGAAAGAGCAACGGTAACTTCCAGCTACCTGCCGAGTGACACCCACGTTCCAGATGCTCCAGGAGGCCCCACGTCGAGGCTCTTTGAGGCACAACAACTCTCGTAGTAGATTTAGCTGCCTGGAGGGACTGAGTAACTTGGACCGAGTAGGGTTATATCCGTCGCCTTGACAAAGATTACTGCAACGTATTCGAGACGTCAGCCGACCCCGCGGCGTAGGGGTAGCGTATCTGCCTCTTACCCGGCGGACCCGGGTTCCATTCCCAACCAGGTCAGGGACTTTTACCTGGATCTGAGGGCTGTTTCGAGGTCCAATAATCTTACGTGATTAAAATTGAGACACTATTTGACGGTGCGATAGTTGCCCATGTCTAGAATAACGGCCGAGGTGATTCGTCGTGCAGACCACACGACACCTTGTAATCTGCAGGCCTTCGGGCTGATCAGCGGTCACTTGACCCGCCGTGGAGTTTAGTTGGTTAGGTTTTATTCGAAACCTCGTTCAACTCGAAAGAAGAACTAAATTGTTCTTGAGACAAGATTGGCGATGATATCAAATCGTCAGAATCCTCACTGGAGAGACCTCAAACTCTCTTCCTTCAAGGTATTACCAATTGTTGACCTGGCCTTATGTGTTGTTGATTGTGTGATCACTCCATAGCCCATTAGGTGAAGCTCACAATTTCACACTATCCTTTGTTAATATTTTAATTTATACGTATCTCTTACATCCTGTATCTGCCCTAGGCTCTTTGACATATCCATATCTCCGTCTATTACGATTGTTCTTACCACTCAATTTCTCTCTAAAACTAAATTAAGAAGCTCTGGTTGTTTCAATATGTTTTACAGTTCTACCTCCTTTTTGGTCATATTTCGCCAAATAATTCTCCTCTCATCAATTCAGTTCATTATTACTTCAGTTTTTATCCTTCCTACCACCTTCAGCATTCTTCTGTAACATGACATTTCAACAGCTTCTATTCTATTTGTTCTGACCTAGTAATTGCCAATAATATAATATAATTGCCATTCTCTAGAAATATCAGTCACCGGGCGAGTTGGCCGTGCGGTTAGAGGCGCGTGGCTGTGAGCTCGTATCCGGGAGATAGTGGGTTCCAATCCCACTGTCGGCAGCCCTGAAGATGGTTTTCCGTGGTTTCCCCATTTTCACACCAGGAAAATGCAGAGGCTGTACCTTAATTAAGGCCACGGCCACTTCCTTCCAACTCCTAGGCCTTTCCTATCCCATCATCACCATAAGACCTATCTGTGTCGAACCTTCCCCTCGTGTAAGCCTGCGGAAGTAGTTAGAGAGAGATATGACTGGTGGCCATTACCTTGGCTGATGAAATGCCTGGCGAGGAATGAGGCGCCCCGCCTCCTGGCTTAACACACGCTCTCACAGAAATTCGGCGATCAAAAGACAAGGTAGCCTGAAAAGGCCGCAGCTTATATACCCGTGGGGACGGTTCGAGAGGGTTATGGATAAAATCCGGACACGCCCCCTCATTTTCATTGGGTAAACCAAAAACCTTCTAGAAGCCAGTGATTGGCTGAAAAATATTTACAGGAAATTATTGATTGGCCAGATTCAAAAACTGGCTGAATGAGAAAGGAGTGTTGCAAACCTTGAAATAAAAAAATAAATAAAAGTTGAGAAAACATAATGACACAAAACTTCTTTAAATTATTAATTCCTTTACCTTGCACCAGAGTGCATTATCTCAGTTTTTGTAATGACATCTATGGAGAAAGGTTTAAACTTCTTGATGTAAACAAACACAAAGCAAATCAATCCAGCCAGTTCACAATAACACAATTACTACATAATTGAATAGTGACAGTTTCTGGTCCATGTCCTGACTTCATGCCGTAGCTGTTTCAAGATTTGTATGAGAGATAGCGTTTCTTAAGGCGCTTCTTTTAAATGTGCGAGGTTGAGGTGTACCTCCCGATACAATCTCCATCTAGTACTCCTTCTCCAAGATTCTACCCATACTACTCAGCAACATGTCTAGGTCTTACGTGACCTGAGATAAGATGACAAACGAGCGAGATGGCCGTGCGGTTAGGGGCTTGCAGGTGTGAGCTTGCAGTTGGGAGATAGTTGATTCGAACCCTACTGCTGGCAGCTCTGAAGTTGTCTTTCTGTGGTTTCCCGTGTTCCCATCAGGAAAGTGCTGGAGTTATACCTTAATTAAGGCCACGGGCACTTCCTTCCCACTCCTTGGCCTTTTGCTGTCCCATTGTCACCATCAGACCTATCTGTGTCGGTGCGATGTAAAGCCTATTGTAACAAAAAAGTAAAATAAAGAATTCTTGCAATAGTGTACACACTGTGTTGGGACTTGATATTTGAACTCACTAATGCCTTCAATGGCTATTTCATTTTCAAATTCGGGAGATTGTGGCTTCGAACCCCACTGTCGGCAGCCCTGAAGATGGTTTTCCGTGGTTTCCCATTTTCACACCACGCAAATGCTGGGGCTCTGCCTTAATTAAGGCCACGGCCGCTTCCTTCCACTCCTAGCCCTTTCCTATCCCATTGTCACCACAAGACCTATCTGTGTCGGTGCGACGTAAAACAACTTGTAATAAATTATTGTCAACATTTTGCTTTGGAAGTAGTTGCCTACACGTTTCTATGAATGTCTACCATGTAGTCCCATTTATTGATACTTGGATTTGGTGAGACTGATTTATATGACATGTTTTTACGGTCGGATTGCCCTTTCTGACGTCAAACTCAGTAGTAATTTTTTTGGAAGTTGCTTTACGTCGCACCGACACAGATAGGTCTTATGGCGACGATGGGACAGGAAGGTGCTGGGATTGGGTACGAAGCAGCCATGGCCTTAATTAAGGTACAGCCCCAGCATTTGTCTGGTATGAACATGGGAAACCGCGGAAAACCATCTTCAGGGCTGCCGAAGGTGGGGTTCGAATCCACTATCTCCCGAATACTGGACACTGGCCGCACCTAAGCGACTGCAGCTATCGAGTTCAGTAAACTCAGTAGATATGCAAATGAAGATGAAATGGTTGATGGTGAATGAGATTTTCTAACGAGGTGAAATGAATCGGCTCCGCTCTATGAATAAGAACTGTACCGGCATTTTCTCGAAGTAAAGGTGGGAAACCATGGAAAAATATTCTCGGGGCAGATGGTAGTGGGGTTCTAACCCGTGGGTCTCCCGAATGCAGAGCTCGGTCGATAGCCACAGCGCGTTAATATGCACGACCAATTCCCTCGGTGCTCCACGTTTCAATAATGCCTACAAAAAATTTATGATTCACTTATTAAGTAAGTGCATTGAGAGCAGTTCTAATATTTCCTGTCTCTATTATATCAGTGAGTACTTGTGCTATATTTAACAAACTGTGTAGCCATTTCGTCTCCGCCTTACACTTCACAATTTCCGGCCTCATTTCATCTACCCTTGCTGGTTTACTTTATTTACTGCAACCATCGTCCACGGGTTTAACAAATGAACAAGGCAGAATTCTTGGAGTGAAAAAGCTTCTCCACGCCGCGCCGGCTACAATTAATCAGTCCGTAGAACATATAAAAATGGTACACTATATAACAGTGTAGAAGAACACGATCCCGTCCGAAGAGGGCTGCGGAGCAGATAAAGACAGTGAACGACACCAACCATACGCATCCTCTAAGCCAGTGGTGTTCAAACGTTTTGATTGTCGTACCCCCAGAATCCAATTATTTTACCTTCGTACCCCGCAAGTACGAATATATTGCGATTATAGGCCTAGCGAAAATTAAAAAAAAAGTTTGTTGATGGATGCCAAATAATATTAACTATAATAATAATATTTATAATAATAATAATTATTATTATTATTATAATTGGGATTTTAATCGCTTCTTATTAATTATTCTGGCTCGGGGACTGGGTGTTTGTGTCCATCCCAACTCTATCCTTTTCATATTCAGACAAAATACCACACTGCCAACCACCAGAGAAACACGCAATAGTGATTACATCCCTCCATATACGGTTGGCGTCAGGAAGGGCATCCGGCAGTAAAACAGGCCCAAATCCACATGTTCTACACAGTTCGCACCCGCGACCTCACAGGTGTGGGAAAGGCTGTACGGAAAGAAGAAGAATACAGGAATGAGTTCTAAAAGAGGAAGGCCAGCTGTCAATCATAACACTTTTTGCTATTGGCACCAACACAGATCTTTTGGTGACGATGGGACAGGAAAGGGCTGGGAAGGAAGCGACCTTGGCCTTAATTAAGGTACAGGCCCAGCTTTTGCCTGGTGTGAAAATGGGAAACCACGGAAAACCATATTCAGGGCTGCCGACAGTGGGATTCGAACCTACTATCTCCCGAATACTGGATACTGGCCGCACTTAAGCGACTGCAGCTATCGAGCTCGGTCCAATCATAACAAGGGTTGCCAGGTTTACCGTATACTACGAGATTTCTATATTTAAACAACTCACTTCTAGCATGGATATAATGATCTATTTGCAGTAGATTTGAGCGAAACAATACTTGAGCTTGGAAAAAACTTATCATTTTTGAAACTTACGATACAGTGTCTAAATTGTTTGTAGGAAAGAAGATTTTATTTTTTTCGGTGGGGAAGTTGTGTCATTAATAGACCAACTCCTTCCAAACCTTGTAACGTACAGGTCGTTACAGATAAGGGAAGTATTTTACACAACGTAATTAATTGGAATATGTTTATTTAATCGTTATTTCATATAATTTGTATGTCTGTATATATACCCTGGCGGAAAAAATATCCAAGCACCGTGAAATAAGGAATGTGGAATACGGAAATTTTAGCCAGTGTATTTGTTGAGGTAACATATTTAATTGATTAAATGTAAAAGAATACAGGTTAATATCCGGGCGAGAAAAGCCATCGCAAAAGTGCCATGATGGTCCATTAATAACCGGTGTAATCGCCTGACTGTTGAATGCAGGCATGCAAACGTGCATGCATTGTGTCGTACAGGTGCCGGATGTCAGCTTGGGGGAATGGAGTTCCATCCCTGTTGCACTTGGTGGGTCAGTGCATGGACGGTTAATGCCGGTTGTGGATTACGCTGGAGTTCTCATCCAATAATGTCCTATACGAGCTCGATTGGAGACAGATCGGGGATCGAGGAGGCCAAATCAACATGTCGACACTCTGTACAGGACCTTCGGTTACAACAGCGGCATGGGTGTGTGCATCATCCTGTTGAAAAACAACCCCGGGAATTCTGTTCATGAATGGCAGCACAACAAGTGGAATCACCAGACGGACGAACACATCTGTAGTCATGGTGCGTGGGATAACCACGAGAGTGATCATGCTGTCATAGGAACTTGTTTTCCGGACCAGAACTCCCGGTGTAGGCCCAGTGTCGCGTGGCCTCCTTCTGACCAACACACGGCCATCATTTGCGCCAAGGCAGAACCGGCTTTCATCAAAAAACCGAACGGACCTCGATTACATCCTCCAATGAGCTCTCGCTTGACACCACTGAACTCGCAGACGGCGATAGCTTGGGGTAAGTGGAATGCACGCCGCAGGGCGTCTGGCTCGGAGCTGTCCTTCAAGTAACCGATTTCAAACAGTTCGTTGCGTCACTGTGGTGCCAGCTGCCGCTCTAATGGCTGCTGCAGACGCAGTCCGCTGCGCCGCAGCCTTATGCCGGATACGGCTGTCCTCCCTCTCGGTGGTGTCAAGGGAACGTCCGGAGCCCGGTTTTCGTGACCTCTACTGCCAGCACGCATGCCCAGTGGAGACATTCCTGCCAAGTCGTTCTGCAATAGCGCAGAAGGAAAATCCACCTTCATGTAGCCCTATTATACGGCCTCGTCCAACCGCAGTGAGCTATTGACACTGGCCTCTTCGTCGTCGTAAAGTCATTCTTGACCCACTCCCAGTCACTCCATCCAATCTCAGCGGTAACTAAAACTCTCGCACAGTACAGCCCGTATGTGCAACGGCATGGGGCCGCTGCTAGCGCCAAGATAATGCGATTTGCGGGAAATGCGAATCAGATGTATAAACACGCCTACCACAGTTAGTTAATCTAGCTTAACCCCTTCTTGGTGTTTGGATACTTTTTTTCGCCAGTGCATTTACAGGGTTATTCTGTCACCTTGATATGTCAAATCGTCTCATTATATTGTATTACGGTAGTGTTCGCAAAAGTTGAGCGAGTTTTTGTAAGGGTAAAGTATTGCGACACGAAGTCTATATTCATCTTACTCAAACGGTACTGACAACAGAAAGAAGCGTACAGGCTCGGACAAAGGGTCGTTTCCACGCGTCATGTGATGCCAGGTATAACGTTTTCTCCTGCACCTGAACTGGGTGATTTGAAAACGTTAACGCCCATTAGTATAAATCAATTTGGGGAAGTTATTTTATGGCGGGGAGCCTCCGTGGCTCAGACGGCAGCGCGTTGGTCTCTCACCGCTGGATACCGTGGTTCAAATCCCGGTCACTCCATGTGAGATTTGTGCTGGACAAAGCGGAGGCGGGACAGGTTTTTCTCCGGGTACTCCGGTTTTCCCTGTCATCTTTCATTCCAGCATCACTCTCCATTCTCATTTTGTAGCATCTATCATTCATTAATATATCACTTTGGGAGTGGCGACCCCATCGTAATAATAGCCTATATATGATTCGTTCATTACATCCCTGACCCGGTCACTGACTGGAAAACAGGTTTTAGGTTTTCATTTTCATTTTATGGCGCGAGTCTCGGTCTATGAGGAAGCGGCTACTTGGAATATTCGATCTCGGATTGATTCCAGAAGAAGAGGGAGGAAGAACTCCGATATTATTGGCACATGTGACAATCTACCAACTCTAAGTCACTGTAGATAATATATATGTTACGAGGTTACCGCGGTGTACAGAGGTGAAAGAAAGTGCGGACGTGAATGAGTAGATGTACGATAATCGAAAGATTGATTTAAAACTTTTAAATTGGCAGTTTTATTTGTTTCCTTGACCTTTCCTTTTTTCTTATCAAATCTTAAAAATTTACACTTTGCTGAGCAAATAGCAATAGACCAGGAACGAGGTTAGCTCGTAATTTTGCGTGACAAAATTAGAAAAAAACAATAACTATTTACAACATGAGTTTGAAGCTCCAAATTTACTAACTTTACATGAGTACAACTATTCCCTTTTAACCAACAGTCAAGGGGACAGATCTCCCAATTTCTTTTACACCACTAGGAGACAGAGTATCCAAAATATACAATATTACCACTAGAAGACTACGCTCCAAACATTATACCATTCCAGCCTTCCGAAGGCACCATTCAGCCTTTACATTAATAAGAAGAGCGTCTTTGATCTATAAATTTACACTTAGGAATCTATTTCCGAAAATTCACACTCTCCAGGCCTCTCAAAGGCACAATCTACATTTAACAAAATTTCACTGTCTTAAATGCTCAACAGTCTGGTATTTTTACCATGAAGTAAATGGAGTTAAACCGGGGTAACAAGTACCCGTTCTACGTGGGCTTTGGTAAAAACAAAAGGTTAAATTACTGCCCCAAAAGCCAAAATGGTAAGGAGGTGAACTCTTACACTGCTACAAATTTACATTAAATGCATAAAACCCTATTTGGGAATATGTCCCGACGTTACAGAGGCTAAACCTATAATACAGAGATGAGTAGATGGAGAAAAAATGGCTAAGTTACAGAAATTACAAGATAGAAAAGGTTACAAACTCATAGTCACCTCACAATCAAGTTGAGAGGGAACAGATGAGGGTACATCACTCACTATGCCCTGATTTCGGATAAGTTCTTTCGGTTTGTTTGGAAATTTAAATTTGGAGTTTGAAATTTACATTTTAGAAAACGAAGTTACATTAGTAAAGATTTGAAAACTTCCCTTCGATCTAGCTTGAAAGATTATCCGATTATAAACGGGATCTGCCATTACCTTGAGCTGGTAGGCCTCCCGAAGACGGACGAGATACTCCGCCTCCCTTACGAACACGCACTAGACTTAGACTGGAGCGAGCACAAAGACACACTGGTCCGAAAATGTGCCAGCTTTTATAGCCGAGGGGAAATTTCCAGAAAACTCTGGGCTAAGGCCTGACACCCCCCCCCCCCCCCCCCGCCAATTCTCACTGGATAATCAAATAAATATCACAATTCTGTCATTGGTGAATAAATAAATGTACAAACTTTCTCATTGGCTAACATCTTAAGTTGGCGGGAAGAGACAGAAGTGTTCAAAATATTAGCACATAGAAAACAAAGAATAAACGTTTCAGTTTAGGAAACCTTTACACTCAAAATTACTCTAGAATTATAATAGTTCATCTTCACACCAGAGGGCACAACATAAGTTTATACTACCGACAACTGTTGAGAAATGTTCAAACTTCTTGCGCAAGTTGTTGCAAGTTTTATATTTCAGATGGCTTCTGCACGGCGCTTAATTTAAATGTACAGGGCGGATGTACCCCCGGTACATATACGATCTACGCACTCTACGCTGCCCCACTTACCTCATTTTCACTCATATTGAGTTATGTTCTAAGACTACTCGTAGTCATTATTCCTGTCCGGTATGGACAAAGAGACTTCTTAAGTCTTCTTCGATTATTTGATTTTTATGGAAAGCTTACCTCAATAACTGGGAAGAATTCCGATCTTGGACTTTCTTCTCTATAATGAACCCATGGTGATTTATATTTTGTCAGGACTAACATTCGCATTATGAATATTGGTGTAACAGAGAGCGTTAAGGTTAAACAAATCGTCTTTTTACCGGGCGAGTTGGCCGTGCGGTTAGAGGCGCTCTGCTGTGAGCTTGCATCCGGGAGATAATGGGTTCGAATCCCACTGTCGGCAGCCCTGAAGACGGTTTTCAGTGCTTTCCCATTGTTACACCAGGCAAATGCTGGGACTGTGCTTTAATTAAGGCCACGGCCACTTCCTTCCAACTCCTAGGCCTTTCCTATCCCATAAGACCTATCTGTGTCGGTTCGACGTAAAGCCACTAGCAAACTAAAAGTCGTCTTATCAGTTAGGAACTGAAGCACTCAGCAGGCGGGAATGGTAGTATGATGAGTAGCTGAGAACTACGGGGAATTGGGATCCACGGAATCAGCCAAGATGTGAAGGAAATCCAGAACTACAGAAACAAGCCAGATAACAGAATCTACAATTGGTGACCCTATGAGCAAACGGTTGCAAGTAACCGCATGATTAATTTAGTGCTTGACTTCAATTGTTTAATTCAATTAATATCTCAGTTCATGGTGCGAAATTGTCATTTTACCAATAATATCAATAAATTGTTTACTATGCTCTTTTTAAATTTGATCCGGATTACATCAGTTATCCTTGTTCCTTCAGAAGTACTTTATGATTAGTGTCCTCTCACCCTACCCCTGAGAATGTTTAGAGTCTCTCCTTTCAAAAATAAATTTCGTCTCAGAACCTTCAGCTTCGGACTTGTACCCAACCCCTATAGAAGGAAGGGACAATGCTAAAACGGGATGGGAAAATACGGAGAGCGACTTTATCAGAAGTCTCACTTAATTTTGATCATAGTTGTCAGAAATTTCATGACTTGATTTAAGGATATCCAGCATTATTGTAAAAGGCTAAAAGTGAAGAGAAATACGGGTTTTAACCTTTTATATAGAAATTGAAACGGAAAAAATGCTGTAATAAATTTTGTGCCTGCAATGTTATTAGGGTACAGTAAATTATATCTTAGTGTTTTCTTGAGAAAATGTCGAGACGTCGTGTCGACATGAACTGTCCTTTATTGGCATTTCAAAAACCTGTCAACCCTACTCATAACCGAACTGAGCCGGGATCGAACCTGCCAAGTTAGGATCACAGTGGCAGTATCTTGAAATAATAAAAAGTATCTCCTACGATACACAAGCTGCGACATAACTGCACTTTAGTATCTTTGAATTTGATTGGTTTACTTCTTAATACTCCCAGTTCTAGAATACGCTTTCCACATTTTATATTTTCTTTCTAACATTCTGAGCATATGTCTCCAAGGAGTAGAATGTGTGAGTACGTTTTTTACTGAGTATAACACACAATAGTCACATATTGTAACTCCTCATTACGAACTACTTAACTAGTTAGAGCTGAAAGAATGCCGGGTTTTACATACAGCGAAACTAGTCCCACATAATGCAACCAACCAAACTTCAACATATTTTTGTAATGCCATCTCTCCACAACCGAAACAAACTTGCAGGTTACCTTTTAGCTTTCTCAGGGATAAAATATTTTTAAAAAATAAGTACACTGAGAACTAAAGGACATACGCGATATTCTCAGCTTTAATATGCTCCGCACAATTACGACAAACTAGTACTTCCATTAGAAAGAAGCGAGGTTCCCCACAAGAGCGCTCATTACCGACAAAGTTACAACTCAAGCTTCTCCTACAACTGCATTAAAATTTCATTCTCGGAATTGATTTAACAAAGGTAACAAAATTAAAGCCTTCGCACTCCCATGAAGAGACCCCACAACATCAAAACTTGCTTATGAAGAGAAAATTAAAATGCAAATGGAAACTAAGAGTAGAGGTTGTTGTTGTTGTTGTATTTCGAAGCTTCCATAACTATATTTTGCTAATCATGAGCTCTTCATGCAGCATGAAGGAAGAAAATTGACTGGGAAGTGTGGACATGGCAGAGAATATGGTCACAGTCTCGGGCAGACTAAAAGGCTTTTATCCTCTTCACAGGTAACGATCAGGTACATTAACAAATACACCGCAAAAGTCTCAATATCAGAAAATATGACCATCTGTTTTTCTGTAACCGTAATCCGCAGGTATAACTTCTTCACAAACGAGGACGTTAGATTATCGTCACTGAAGGACCTCAAATCCACAAACGTGGTTGAATAATAATATTCCGGCTGTTCGAATCCCGTTGATCGAATATATTCCACCATAAGAATGTTGGCCGGTGGGGTAGGAGATGTGATGGTGTAAAATTTCAAATCACTACATTGCGTGCCAAAAGACTGGATGAAATTCGAAACCTCTCGACAGTGGAGTGGGGGTATATGACGTTGTTCATGGTGATTTGTCCGTCGGACGGTGACGTTAATGCCTTGACTGTAGTAGTCTATCTGTCGTCACTGAGTTTCACTCTCTCCCTTCCTCATCTCATTAACTCCTCGGGTGAGGATGATGTCGGAAGGCCACCGGGTCGTAAAAACTCGCTACGAAGATTCACCTCACTTTATACCCAACCCGGTACAGAAACATGACCGAAGGACTTAAATTCCACATACGTGGTTAAATAATAATATTCAGAATTAATAACATGGTCGGCCTGATGGCCATAATGTTTGTATGGTCTGATACAGAAAAAAGTACTAAGCTATGAAAAACATAAAAAATTGAACCACCCTTCAATAATCAACAAAAACATAGTGGATTCAAAATAAAATCACAAATAGTCTTATAAACTTTAACATTGTCGTGCTTAGCCTGTTCGAATTCCGTTGCTCGAACATATCTCGCCATAATAATGTTGGCCGGCGGAGTAGGAGAGGTGGTGATATTAATCACTAGTTTTTTCGTGCCAAAGGACTGGATTTAATTCCAAACCTCTCCACAGTGGAGTGAGGTCATATGGCGCTGTTGATGGTGATTCGTCCGTCCGATGGAGACGTTAAAGCATTGATAGTAGTAGTCTATCTGCCGGCACCGAGTTTCAACCTCTCCTTTCCCCGTCCCATTAACTCCTCTGGCAAGGTTGATGTCGGAAAGGCATCCGGTCATAAAAATTCACTACGAGGATTTACATCACTTTGTACTCAACCCGGTACAGAAACGGAACAACAACTGGAAATACGTGCATTTGTTTTTGGGGGCTGAGGATCTGTCTGGAATTAACATCCTCAGTTTTCCGACACCATTGCAACAATGACAACCAGTGTTCGTCTACGTATACTAGATCAGTAGCGTCGTCTTCTCACTGTGTGCTTTCTTTCTGTACGTAAGAGCTTGAAAAAGTATCCTAACAAGTGAACCCCGTTCTGCTCCTCAGTTCACAATGAAGCATACTTCAAGAGGCCGTTAAACGAGCCCAACACCTTGTGACGCTACCCCTAGACCACTAGTACTACTAGCTGAAACCCGTCAGGACATGATGGTCAATGGGGTAAATATTTATTGAAGGATTTCCTTATATACAACATTCATAGTACTTTATTTTCTTACAATTTTCTTCTTACTAGTCGCTGTACGTCGCACCGACACAGATAGGTCTTATGGTGGCGATGGGATAGGAAAGGGCTAGAAGTGGGAAGAAAGGGACTGTGGCCTTAATTAAGGTACAGCTCCGGCATTTGCCTGCCGTGAAAATGGGAAACCGTGGAAAACCATCTTCAGGGTTGCCGACAGTGGGATTCGAACTTACTATCTCTCGGTTGCAAGCTCACAGCCGCGAGCCCCTGACCGCACGGCCAACTCGCCCGGTACAATTTTCTTTACGTCACACCGACAAAGATAGGTCTTACGGCGACGATGGGATAGGAAAGGGCTAGAAGTGGGAAGAAAGGGACTGTGGCCTTAATTAAGGTACAGCCCCAGCATTTGCCTGGATGTCCTTCCTGACGCCAGCCCTATGTGCAGGGATGTAAGTACTATTGCGTGTTTCGGCGATGGTTGGTAGTGTGTTGTGTTCTCTGAATGTGAAGAGGAGAGTGTTGGGACAAACACAAACAACCAGACCTCGAGCCAGAAGGATTGATCACATGCGATTAAAATTCCCGACACGGCCTGGAATCGAACGCGGGACCCTCCGAACCGAAGTCTCAACGCTGGTCATTCAGTCAAGGAGTCGGACAATGAAATGTCTGCATTGACAATCTTAAATAGTCGGGGAATTTCTACGGGTCTTTTCACATTTCCTGTATAATCGTGGAATTCGCTGAATTTCTGCCGTCTCTTATTAATTGGATGTGCGCTATACCTTCTGTACAGTTTGCTTGCTACTGTAAATTCATCACCACAACTGCTACTCTATGTAACCATTATCTGCACAGATAACTACGAACATCTGCCTTTAAAAATGTTACATTTAAAGAATACAACGCGATCTTGTCGTGAATGCTACACAATGATAACGGGATGGAAAAAGTTTCCTCGTTAACGAAGAAAGAGGGAGGGTGCCGCACCCGGTATGTGCATCTTCGAATGACGAGTGCTGCGGGAATAGCTCTGTTATGATCGCTGAGTGAGGAGTGATTCACCCGGCTTGACTGCGCATGCGTGCGTGCCCCTTTCCACCTCCTCTATCGTGCCACCTGCTCAGCGCTCTCACGGTTTAGGCGAGCGTACTGACCAAAGTGAATGCTACATTTTTCTTTAATCATTTAGAAATATACAGCTAAAAATGTTTATGCGTGTAAAGACACTCTGCAAAATTACAGGCCAAGAGATTTCATCAGAATGCTTTACGATGTCCATTGGTTCCGGCGTTCTCTCAAAATCGGTGTAACGAAATTCACCCTAGTGTTTTAAATATCTGGATATTTGCGAGTTCTAGAATGTCTTTCATTTTCCCACAATTCGTGAGCCTTTCCATTCTCTTGTGCATACAGTGATTTCCTTTCGATGTCTCGGAACTCTCTTCTCTCCCTGGAGGTTGAGTGAAAGGATTCATTAGGTGTACCCCTACACGTCGTAAGAGGCTACTAAGAGGGGAACTACCACAGAATCTGTATTCGTTCTCTCGTCTTCTGAGCCCAAAACATAATGCATGATTATATGCTTTTCCATGTACCAGTGAGATTTTTCATGCAACCGGAATTCGCATCTAAAAACGAGGACATTAGATTAGAGTCATTGAAAGATCTATATTCCAGTTATATGGTTAAATAATTGTATTACCGAGCTCGATAGCTGCAGTCGCTTAAGTGCGGCCACTATCCAGTATTCGGGAGATAGGAGGTTCGAACACTATCGGCAGCCCTGAAAATGGTTTTCCGTGTTTTCCCATTTTCACACCAGGCAAATGCTGGGGCTGTACCTCAATTAAGGCCACAGCCGCTTCCTTCCCACTCCTAGCCCTTCCCTGTCCCATCGTCGCCATAAGACCTATAAGACCTGTGTCGGAGCGACGTAAAGCAACTAGCAAAAAAAAAAAAAAAAGTAATTATATTCAGAATCGATTTAAAAATTCGATTCAATTGTTGAATGCTCAGCATAGAAACCTTCGGATACGATGATCCTTGGTTGGATTCCCGGACGGAACGGGAATTTTCAGCGTGTCCGATTAATTCCTCAGATTTGGGAACTGGGTGTTTGTCTTCATCTTATTTTTTCCAATTTGTTTTACGTCGCACCAACGCAGAACGGTCTTATGGTGACGACGGGAGAGGAAAGAGCTAGTAGTGGCAAGGAAGCGGCCGTGGCCTTAATTAAGGTACTACCCCAGCATTTGCCTGGTGTAAAAATGGGAAACCACGGAAGACTATCTTTCGAACCCACTATGTCCCGAATGGAAGCTCACAATTCACCGCACGGCCAGCACGTCAGGTATTCGTCTTAACAGACACCTTTTTATTTACCACTACCAACTACTATCGACCCTTCTATCCGCAGAACACGTGAAGAGGTCGAGGCGGACTTAGAACTTCGGAGAAAAGCTTTCGAGACAAATGGACTCAGACTAAGCCGTAAGAAGACGGAGTCTATGTTCTACAATTTTCCAAGACAGAAGTTTAAGCTGCACCCAATACCATTTTCTTAGCGGGTGAACTACTGGCAGTGACGAATAAATTTAAGTACCTTGGTTGAGCGCAGCATCGCATCAACGTTGGATGGACCAAACGGCGTTTGCTGACAGACATCTTACGTGACAGGCGGATGTCTATAAAGCTCAAAGGTAAGATATACTAGACTGTCGTTCGGCCTGCCCTCACTTATGGCTCCGAGTGTTGGACACGGCAAAGGATGCATGATCAGCAAACGCATGTAACGGAAATGCGGATGCTCCTGTCGCCAGTGGGTGTCATGCTCTTGGACCGTGTGCCCAATGAGTACGAGGATCATTTAATAAGTCCCCTATCAGTGACACTTTGGAAGAGCGGCAGTTCTGCTGGTACGGACGGGTACAACGTCGAGATGAAGATCATGCCCTTAAGAGAGTTCTTGCAGTCGAGGAACCAAGGAGAAGGCAATATGGCGGCGTACAGCCGAAAAGGCCTAGAATAGAAACGGCATTCCAGTGGCGGAGATTTCCAAGCGCAGGGAGTACTCTCCAAGGATCAGAAGAGCCGGCCCTGAGTGATACTTGGGAGTGACCAATGTAGGCACACATACGGCCAGCGAGAAAGAACAACACACTACACTACCTACCATAGCAGAAACAGTCAATAGTGAACACATCACTTCATATTATAAGTTTAGTTGTAGAAAGGGCAACTAGCTGTAAAACACGAAATTGTCAAGGTCTCTGATCCACTCACGGAAAGTCAATAACCCAGCGCATGCACTCTGCGCTCTGTTCAGTAAGCGCAACTGTCAAGAGACATCTCCACAGAAATTTACGAATAAAAAAAAATAGAGTTATAATTATCTTCTAGCATAAACAGTCGTATGCAATTCTCCTATAATGGTAATTAAGACACGCGTATGGAAATTATAAAACTCGCTTCGCTCGTTTTATAAACACACTCATGTCTTAATTATTGCCATTAAAGTCTTGTTGCATAAAGTATTATAATAACACTTCTTTCCATACAATAATCACTGTGTTTCGACCATTCGGTCGTATCTGGATCTTAACATTTTCAAACGATCTTACCCGAGATAGTGCCGCATACAATTAGCTGTGACTGGATACTGGTTCGAGTAAGTAGATACCCACTTTTTCAAGAGTTTGTCCCTGCGCTTTATTACGTAGTGATCACTCAGAAGGTTAGTGGACTTGATACCTTCCCATCTGTGCGTACGTCGATGTTTTCCATTAGTAGCATGCAAGTTATTAGGAAATTTCTGCCAACTGTTAGAATATTCAGAAGCTGGGGACGGTCACAGAATCAAGAGTATATAGAACATAAAAATATTCTTCGATGGTCAGTGGAAATGTACTGTATACTTTCTGGCTTGACAGGTAGTAATAAAATATGGCTGCATGCAAACACATTATTAAGGATGAAAATCACATTAATGAAAGTGTTAGTCGCTTAGCAATCTGCTAAGTACAGAATGTATTACGGGTTAGAGTAAGTCTTCGCCTGCAATTATTGGAGTGATCATTAATGATTTTATTTTATTATAATTCAAAGTTGGCTGGACTTAGAGACCTGTCAATGCCTCGTAATTGACCGGCAGGGAATTCCGGAGAGAATAAAACAAAAGCGAAGCAAATCCGTCCAGTAGAACGGACAGACGGATTTTCTAAAGCTACTTTCAGTTAACTCTTTTAATATATAGATTCAAAAGCGTTTTATAAGAAGGGGGAACTGCAAGAATAAGAATTATGCTACTGCTGTTTCTCTGCCATACGATGAAGAAACAATGTTATAATTAGAGTCCTGATTATTAGGTACTGATAGGTTAGAATGCAAACTTACTCCAGTAACAAGTATACCCTACACTGTACAACGGTTATGCTATGAGATTTGCATGGATATTAGGGGTACAGCTTATAGAACTCCTTGAATTTATTCTACTCTTCCTACAATATGGTACAAGGGGTTGCATCACACTTCCTACAAACCAAATTACTTCGCATTCTAACCTATTACCACCTAAAAATCCGAGGTGTAGTTAAAATAAGTGAAGCAGAACATAGCAACCGCACGAAGATTATTTACAAAAAATAAATCTTTCTTTTGTAATGACTACCTAAATTTAAAACTTAGTCAAAGGATGATCAATTGGTACTCGTATACAGGATGAAACCAAACTCCACCGACAAGCTTCCGGAGGATATTCGGGATATCTCCTCTGAGTATATTGGTATAAGGGACCCGTGGTCTCCGGTATCTCTTTACAGAGTAATAATATAAGTACGATTCATAGGGTTTGTTATTATAATCATCTTTGTTTCTGTGAAAATACCTTCATAACACTGAAAAAAGCCTGTAATATACAATAACCAAGCTTATAGCTTGAAAACAAAAGTAGATAACTAATAATAATAATAATAATAATAATGCGTAATGAGACTCAAAAAACTCCCAGGGGTGAGGTGAACGGAACACAAATCATTAAGTACACTAACTTGGAATTTAAGGATCATTAATAATCATTTCATTAAAATACAAATTAAAACAGCTATTTATTAAGATGAAAAACGTGACGTAACGGCGTTTTAACGACATCTGAACTTACGGAAGCAAAAGAAAAATTGAATGAAATTAATTTTAAAAATGAACTGTTGCGCGAAGACTTGCAGTAACTTATGCCATAAGCTCACCATATGTAGACTCTGTTGTCTTGAAGCTGATGATATGTGGATCTCGTACCGGCTGCCTTCTCTGTTGTTGGATTCCAGTCCTACTTCTACATTTCCTGTCCTTAACACTTCCTACTGTACTCCTTACATAAAGTCGTAATGAGTCCTAATTTTAAGTGCAAAACCACCATGGGTTATGTTCATGGAGAGAATACATTCGTATTCTTCCGTATTACGGAACAGTAGCGTAGCTAAATTCATAATAAGAGCTCTCCTGCCCTATACTAGTCAAAGCCGGTCTCCCGTTGACTACCTCTCGTCATTGAGATAACAAGTCCCAATGAGAGTAACTTTTGAGTAGAATATACTCAGATGCGAAGTGAACTAAGTTAAAATCTTCTCCGATGTGTAGACGTAGAATCGTAGTAAGAGTATGAATAAGAATATAAATGAGAATCTGAATGTCCTCTCCAGCCCTTGTCGGTGGTATTTATCGGTTCAAAAGTCTCCTTCCATCAGCCATATCACATGGTCCAGTAAGATTCGATGTCTCATCCCTTCTCCCTTGTATTGCTGTGAATCCATCACGTTGCTTCATTACGTTCATTCACATAGGCTGAACTTTCCCGCTGAAATAAAGCGTCTCGAAGCGGAGTTTGAAAAGTAGGTGTTAATAATGTATCAACTGTCTCTTCATGAGGTGGAGAGGGTAATATCTCTCGTAACCTCGATGACGTACTTTTCCTGGAACTGGGCTGAAATTAGCCTGCTGACTCTGGTCACCTCACAACGGCTATTGGAAAATTTACTGCAAGTTATAAATATGCGTGATGTTGAAATTCTTTACCCAATAATTTGTTCGTTCAGAATACGTTATAGCCGCGATACAAAGAAATGAAATGATGATTGAAATGGATGATAAAAACCCTATATATATTAATTTAAAAATGACCTATCAGTGATTAAATATATACATCTTATCAATTAAATATATAGTTCAATAATTAAAAATATACAGTGATGTTTCAAACATCACAAACTGTTACCTTACAGGTATTGTTCAAAATGTCGACCACCATGATCACGGCATCGTTGGCTTCCGGCACGTTAAAACACTCTGTGGGAAGAAATTCCGACTCCCCAGCGTCCGTCAACAACTAGCATTTACTATTTTCAGTGCAATGCAAGTACAATGTTGACTGGAGCAACAAACGAAGCGGAACACAATTACTCAGCAATGAGTCACCAGAGACCACGCGTCTCGTATACCAACCGAATGTTTGTCGGTCGAGTACGGGCTCGCGTGTGTATGGTCAGTCATTAAAACGTTTGGAATCCTCTAAAACGCCTACCTTTCGGAGGATACTGAGGATTTCAACTAACGAACCAAGAAATACTCACAAGGTCAAGTCGAGAGATTATTCGAACAATAAAGCGCCGTTAGGTTTCTTATGTTGGCCACATCCTCAGAGATGACCGTTACCTGATCTTACAACGGGTTGTACAAGACAAAATACAGGGTCGAAGAGGTGTCAGGAGGAAGCGAACACAATAGTTTGGAAACATCAAAGAATGGACTGGATTTTACAGTGTTGAAAGACTTTTCCATCTAGCAAGAGATCGCGCAATATTCGCCACAGTCATCGCCAACGCCAGGGGAACCTGGTATGGTACTTTGAAGAAGAAGAATCTCATTAATCACAATTATCGTTTTGGTAACATTTACATCGGAAACACTTCGTGCTACAAACGCGCAGTGGTGGTGGCGGTGGTGGTGGTGGTGGTGGTGGTGGTGGTGGTGGTGGGATATCTTTCCACGAGGAATACACCACCCTGGACACGCTTCCTAGGTCTTTGGCTGGGGACGTTCCCTTCACTCGCGGTCAGTAATTAGTGACTATTTCACATTACCACTGACGTTCGCTGCACGTCCATTTCACAGTGATTTGTGGGCACTGAGATCAAACGAACGGACTTGCAGCCCTTTCCGTCAGTAATAAACATTTTCATTTCACGCCTATCATAGCGCTCAGACCTTCCGGTACTTGTTAACTGGGAGAGAATCCAATTATAAAGATCGACCTAGTGGGAGCTGAATGGTAGCGCCAGTCATCGAACTCTGCTGGGTACGCTCTGATCTTTTAAAAATGGAGCACCAAGCTGTGTGGCAGTATCAGCCATCGAACTCTGCGGGAGGTACAGTCTGATCTTTTAAAAATGGATCACCAAGCTGTGTAGTAGTGCCAGTCATCAAGCTCTGCTGGGTACGCTCTGATCTTTCAAAAATGGAGCACCAAGATATGTGGTAGGTACCAGTCATTGAACTCTGAGGAAGGTACGCTCTGATTTCTTAAAAATGGAGCACCAAGCTGTGTGCTAGTGTCAGCCATCAGACTCTGCTGGGTACGCTCTGACCTTTTAAAAATGGCGCACTGAGGTTTGTAGCAGCGCCAGCCATCGAACTCTGCGGAGGGTACGCTCTGATTAAAAAAATGGAGTACTGAGTTCCAATCTATGTTCCAGAAAAGTTCGGATAAACCCGACAACACTTGGTTTCTCTTCATGTTATGTGGAATTGTTTATACTATATTCTTAGTATTAAAACGTAATTCATGTTTTAGTTTAATTTCGTTGTTTACTACCGTAACCAAGCATCGAGCGGAGCGGCCACGCGTCTTAATGCGTTACAGCTATGGAGGCAAGCTCTAAATTAGGGAGACGGGCGGGTTCGACCCACACGGTTTGTTGTCCTGTGAACGGTTCTCTGTGGTTTTCCACTTCTCTACCGGGGCAGCTACAACAGAACACAACCAATTCTTTCCCCCTCCACACCCATTTTCATTCATCGTCATTCATTTCATGATCTCCTCGACTGAGATTGGCGTCAAGAAGGGCATACGGACTTGAAACATGCCATAGAAATCCATTTCACCTCACCACCGACCCCGTATGAGGAAACGGGACTTGGGTAGGCAAAAAATCAACAAGAGAAAGAATACCTCAGCAAATTCTCTAGTTCAGCACTACTAGATTGTGTTTATCCTCGAGAAAGAAATCTGAAACTTTTCTGAATATTCTTTTCAAAGCCTTTTAATGAGACATCATTTTGTTAGGAGGACGTCTGATGGCCTAGCTTCATTACTTTGTTCAACGTAGTGTAAAGCTATCTGAAAAATAAAATAAAAATATTCTTGTAGAAGAGCCCATATTTCTTGATAAATTGCTCACGCTCTAATTACTGTTCAAGTGCTATCACGAATTGTCTATGTTGCATTGACAACACAGATCACGCTCACAAATACAGCACACTCAATGGGAACGCAAAGAACTAACACTTTCTCTCGAACAAAGTTACAAATATCTTTCTCTTAAAATGTTTGCTTCTCGTCTTATTCGACCATGTAGTCAGTTTCTATTTGTATTATTCTTATAGTTGTTAATGAAGCATTTGTACATTTACAGCAGTATATGCTATTTTCGACTATTGCATACGTAATTTCCTATGTTAATTGTAAGTCACCGTGGCAGGATCAACTTGTACGTGTGAGACGAACTCAAACATTCAGCACCCATTCAATAAATTAACCATACACAGTTAAACTCGTTGCTCGGCCGGGAATTGAACCCGGGGGCCTCTGACGATGAACGTTTATTAAGAGACTAGTGAACACTGAATAAGTGAATGTGATTAGACACTGGATAGGTAGTGACTCAAGGCTCACCCTCATTGTGTTTCCCATAATTAATGTACAATTTGAGATGCAGAAAATGAGCTGTAACATGGAAATAAAGCGTTTCCTGATCCAAGTCATATAACATATTTTCTTCTTCTACGTGTAAGGAATGTATCGTGAAAGTACCTTTCTGTTACGCCCTGCATAAATGAAATGACATATGTTTGCCTTCCAAAACCGGATTTCGTCTAAACCGCTAGACTGCATTACTGCTGCAATAACGGAAAGTAACCGGTCATCGATAAGTACACAAAAACTAGTTACAAATAAATAAATAAATAAATAAATAAATAAATAAATAAATAAATAAATAAATAAATAAATAAATAAATAAATAAATAAATAAATAAATGTGGATAATATTGGCGTTGAACTTCCATCGAAACAATTACAGGAAAAGTGTCGGTAAGCCACAAAAGCTGGAACTGAGATGAACTTGAAAATCATTCGGAAAGTAAATAGTGGTGGGGCGGTGACTGTTGCATTTTAAATAATAATAATGTTATTTGTTTTACGTCCCACTAACTACTTTACGGTTTTCGGAGACGCCGAGGTGCCGGAATTTAGTCCCGCAGGAGTTCTTTTACGTGCCAGTAAATCTACCGACACGAGGCTGTCGTATGTGAGCACCTTCAAATACCACCGGACTGAGCCAGGATCAAACCTGCCAAGTTGGGGTCAGAAGGCCAGCGCCTTAACCGTCTGAGCCACTCAGCCCGGCTGTTGCATTTTAAGGAAAAGTATAACCAGTAAATTAACCTATCTTAATAATCAGAAAACAAAGTGCATGAAGTGTGACATTCCTACGATTGAAAAAGATATGGACAAAGGAAAATGAAGAGCCTGGTAGAATGTGTAAATGAAAGAGTCTAGGACTCGCAAACATAACACAGACGGCGTCAGAAGAGAAAACGTTATGACCAAGGTGAGTCAGCTAGGGAACGTGAAAGTGTGAGGTCCCGTGGTCGCCTACCCACGTTCTCGAGTTGAGAACCCCCCCTCCCCGGGGAGAATTTCAAGGTATCATGCCTAGATATCTAACAATAATGTTACTGTGTTTACGTACCACTTACTACTCTTACGATTTGGAAGACCCCACAAATGTTATTTTACGTTGAGGTAAATCTACCGTCATTGGAATGGCGTATTTGAGCACCTCGAATACCACCGCCATGAGCCAGAATCAAACACTCCAACTTGTGCTCTACCGCCTGATTTACCCGGTGCGGTCCTGGATATCTACTCTGTACACACGGATTAAGTAGTTTCCACAATTAAAATTCCAACTCATGTGGTGTGGCCGAGTAATTAGCCTGAATAATTAGCAGGTTATAAACCAGCTGAAGTTCCTGCATTCTTTTTAGACGGGAATGCTGAGGAAATTTATAGGCCGCATAGTGTTCATGTAGGCTGTAAAAGAACCCTGATGTTCTTTGTAAGTAGAGATCACAGTCCCACTGCTTAGAGCGTTGACACTATCATTTTCTTAAGGATATCTCGACCAACAGAAAGAACTTAACTTCAATCATAAAACACACTGAGGAGTGTCCGTTCAAATGGTGCTATTTCCACTTGAAAAAAAAAATCAGTATTTCTTACACATGTATTAGATTAGTAATACCAATATAGTTGGTCCGTTATTGGACATTATACATTTTCCAGCCAACTCATTCCTGGTTCACAGCGTTTTGCCCCAGTGTGCTAAGTTGGGCTCATCAGTTGGTAAACAGCACACGTACCAAAACGCATGGCTAGTGCACACCATGGAGGCCACTGCGCAGGTACTTGGAGCGTTCCAGATGGTCATCGTATAGTGTCGCAGTTAGACGTTCTTCGATAGGTTCTGTCACCGGTGGTGAGTTGATAGTCGGCGAAATCGTTTTTGACTTGACAAAGGAAACTAAGGAACTGACATTTTTTTAAGAATTCGACTAAAATTTTTTTTGTTGTAAAAACTTGTGTATTTTATTTCTGATGAAGTTGTATTTTAAAGTATTTTCAAGACTCACTGAAGAGACAATTATTTACTTAATCATTGGCATTGATATTGGAGATCTCCAGTAATATGATTGTTTGTAACCCAGTTTTTGTATCACCCTGTAGTGCCACGTGGAGGCTTCGATCACGAAATCGCTGAGTTTCGCAATCGAAACCTCTAGAATGAATTTCCCACATTACCATATATGGTGCTGTAATTCTATTGGTGAAAATAACACTAATTTGTATTGATGAAACTTCGGATCGAAACATAGGTAGCTTCCCTGATTAGCTGTTTGAGTATTTCCCAATTTCCGGCCTTTTCGCTCCTTAGTAAGAGCAAGGCTCTGTTCAGCGTCTTTGGTTTTCGTACGTCGTAACGATCGGACGCACCTTGTAAGGTGGTCCGCTCACCTGCTCCAGCCATCCCGGGGTAAGCGTGTTTTCTGTTCTCAAGTGTTAAATTAAAATGTAAATTCATTCGTTCTGAGTTTGCCTTAGACCCTGGTTTTCACCGCTTTTGATTTTGTAATGCCCTAGTTCGTCAGCTAGGCATATCCTTTATTTTGGAGGCAATTCCTTTTATTAACCTTTTGTGAATATGTAAAGCTTAATTTTTTTTTCTTCCGAGTTGCCTCCAGTAATTCCGTATCAATTTAGTGCACACCTGTTGAGCTTTGCGTCCCTCATTGATGTGTATTAGGAGAGGGCTGCTTCTCTCGTCTTCCGTAGGGTTTCCCGGCCTGATTCCCATACTTCCTTTCTCTAGTTGTCATGTTGGTTATCCTGCGAAGCCACGTGTTGGTAAAAATTAAAATGTTTCCCTGGTTTATCATCGGCTGATGTTCCTTAAGGTTTGTTATTTATCATGATCAAATAATAACGTGTTTTATATGTATCTTGTATTATGTGCTCTCTTCTGTTAAAAGGGGGGGGGGGTACAGGTTCTTCTTCCCATAAGTCGTCTCGGCCGTGAATTGTAGTTTATGTAGGAGTTGTGCTTTGTCTCCCGCACTCGTATTATTCTCCTTCTCGTGTAGCAATGCCATATGATCTGCGAAGGCCAAGCAGTTCACTGTGACGTTGTGTTTGATCTTGTATCCAATCTGTGCAACTTTGATACCCATTGTTTTGTTCAACTGACTGCTCTGTTTCACCACCACATCCAGAACCATTGGACAGTAGTGGTGAAAGTTCATCACCTTGTCGGACTTCTGTTTTAATTTCGAAGGTGTCAGACACTGAATTCTGGGGTCTAACTCGGGAAGTTGTGAATTCTAGAGTGTTCCTTACTAATGCAAGTCTTGTTTCATCCACTCAGGCACTCAGGTTGTCCAGTATTATATTCCTGTCTACTGAGTCGTAGGTTTTGGCGAAATCTACATATGTCACTATCGTGTCATTCCTATGTCTGTGTTCTATTATCCTCTTGTGCCCAAAAATCTGCTCTGTAATTATCTCCCTTTCCTGAAATCACTTTGATATTGTACTTTTGTATACAGATTATTATTTTCGTATAGTTGTGGCCTATTTGAAGACCACGAAGCTCTTCTTGACTAGGACTTTCTGGTTCGTCTTCACCCAGAACACTTTCATTTTCTGGCTGTGTGCCAAAGTTGTCTCTTCCGCCCACTTGTGCCTGTTGCTCCCTGGGATTTTCGTGCTGGTGAGGGACAGTGGGAAGACACCCTATACGATGATATGTAGGAATTGGGCTCGGTCCTCTACAGTATGGTCTCTAATGGAATCTCCAGTTGCTCCAGGTCTCATCCACTTTTCTTTCCTTTTGACAATTTGGGATAGGAAAGGGCTAGGAGTGGGAAAGAATTGACCGTGGACTTAATTAAGGTACAGCCCCAGCATTTGCCTGGTGTGAAAATGGGAAACTGCGGAAAACCATCTTCAGGGCTGCCGGCAGTGGAGTTCGATCCCACTATCTCCCGAGCGCACACTCACAGCTGCGTGACCCCAACTGCATGGCCAACTCGCTTGGTCCACTTGTTCCTGGAGGCCTTCCATCTACCTGTCACGGTGAGAATCCTGTAGATTCCAATCAATCAATCAATCAATCAATCAATCAATCAATCAATCAATCAATCAATCAATCAATCAATCAATCAATCAATCAATCAATCAATCAATCAATCAATCAATCAATCAATCAATCAATCAATCAATCAATCAATCAATCAATCAATCAATCAATCAATCAATCAATCAATCAATCAATCAATCAATACTGATCTGCATTTAGGGCAGTCGCCCAGGCGGCAGATTCCCTATCTGTTGCTTTCCTAGCCTTTTCCTAAATGATTTCAAAGAAATTGTAAATTTATTGAACATCTCCCTTGGTAAGTTCTTCCAATCCCTAACTCCCCTTCCTATAAATGAATATTTGCACCAGTTTGTCCTCTTCAATTCCAACTTTATCTTCATATCGTGATCTTTCCTACTTTTATAAACGCCATTCAAACTTATTCGTCTACTAATGTCATTCCATGCCATCTCTCCGCTGACAGCTCGGAACATACCACTTAGTCGAGCAGCTCTTCTCCTTTCTCTCAATTCTTCCCAACCCAAACTTTGCAACATTTTTGTAATGCTACTCTTTTGTCGGAAATCACCCAGAACAAATCGAGCTGCTTTTCATTGGATTTTTCCAGTTCTTGAATCAGGTAATCCTGGTGAGGGTCCCATACACTGGAACCATACTCTAGTTGGGGTCTTACCAGAGACATATGCACTCTCCTTTACATCCTTACTACAACCCCTAAACACCCTCATAACCATGTGCAGAGATCTGTACCCTTTATTTACAATCCCATTTATGTGATTACCCCAATGAAGATCTTTCCTTATATTAACACCTAGATACTTACAATGATCCCCAAAAGGAACTTTCACCCCATCAACGCAGTAATTAAAACTGAGAGGACTTTTCCTATTTGTGAAACTCACAACCTGACTTTAAACCCCGTTTATTAACATACCATTGCCTGCTGTCCATCTCACAACATTTTCGAGGTCACGTTGCAGTTGCTCACAATCTTGTAACTTATTTATCACTCTATAGAGAATAACATCATCCGCAAAAAGCCTTACCTCCGATTCCACTCCTTTACTCATATCATTTATATATATAAGAAAATATAAAGGTCCAATAATACTGCCTTGAGGAATTCCCCTCTTAATTATTACAGGGTCAGATAAAGTTTTCCCTACTCTAATTCTCTGAGATCTATTTTCTAGAAATACAGCAACCCATTCAGTCACTCTTTTGTCTAGTCCAATTGCACTAATTTTTGCCAGTAGTCTCCCATGATCCACCCTATCAAATGCTTTAGACAGGTCAATCGCGATACAGTCCATTTGACCTCCAGAATCCAAGATATCTGTTATATCTTGCTGGAATCCTACAAGTTGAGCTTCAGTGGAATAACCTTTCCTAAAACCGAATTGCCTTCTATCGAACCAGTTATTAATTTCACAAACATGACAGGACTTCATGCAGGGTCGAGTGTCCGTAGAAGACTTACCGTCCACATGGAAGAGATAATGTTATTGGTTTTACGTCCCAATAACAACATTTGTCTCTCAGGAGTTCTTTTACGTGCCAGTAAATCTACCGACACAAAGCTGACGTATCTCAGCACCTCCAAATACCACCGGACTGTGCCAGGATCGAACCTGCCAAGCTGGTGTTGCTCTACCATCTGGGCTACTCAGCCCTGCTCATGGACGAGAATGTCTTTGGTGTTCATAAAGTAAATATTCTTGTACCTGATCCTGTAGGTAGCATCTTCTTTTCGTATGGGTCCTAGCATTCTCTTCATGTTCTCCCTTTTCTTGCGTATGCGACTTCTACACATTATTATTATTATTATTATTATTATTATTATTATTATTATTATTATTATTGCTACGGAAATTCCGTGGTTTACAGAGGTGTAAGAAGGTGCTGCTGTGAATGGGTGGGCAGACAAAAGATCAGAGCATAAGTTAAAAATCTAAATTTTGAAATTTTATTTCTTTCCTTTCTTTCAAATTTGGTAGTTAGAAAATCTAAACCAACAACAAAAATAACAGTTGGATATGAGTTTGTCAGCTCCACAATGACAATGCCTTAAAGTAAAAAGAATGTCAGGTACAATGGAAAAGATCATAGACACAATAGTTTACAAGAAGTGAGCACTGTAGCTCGAAAGGTACTCTATTTTACGAGAACAGTTTTGCTCTACACATTTTCATTGTAGGAGACTGAGCTCCAAAATTTTACTAAAGTGCGTCTTAGAGGCGCAAGCTTCTTGCCAAATTTATACTTCAAAACCTGTGCTACTGTCATTTCTGCTCGATAGTCTGTTACACGCTCGTCGATAAATAATGACAATTTAAGCAGGGGCAATGAGTGTCTATTCTAAATGGCTTTAAGGTACAAAATAAAAGATTTAAGACGATCAGCCATGAAAAAAATGCTACGAGGCGAACACTTACACTCGTTTTGAAAGACACTTAAAATCTTACGTGGGCTTACGGCCCTAATTTGCAAAGGCTAAGCTTATACTACAGAAAGGTGACTAGATGCGAAATATTTTCCAAAATACTGTTAAGAATTTAATGGTTTAGAAAATCTAAGTCACCCCATACCAAGTTGAGTCGGAATTAATTGAGGGTGAACACTCTTTATTCGCTAAATTTAAATATTTCCCAAGAGGGATTTGAACAGAGTCATTAGACTTGCCGAAAATTTACAATGAAACAAAAACTTTAGAATATTACATTAAGAAAAAGCGTTTCAAACCTTCCCCTCAAGTTATCTGCCTTGAGCTATATTAAGAGATGTCTGCCATTACCTTGAGTTTTTGGGCTTTCCAACGATGGCAAGGCTGCCCCGGCCTCCTATTACGCCGTACACACACACTAGACCGGAGCGATGAAGATGATAATAGGGCCGTAAAGCGCCCAGCTTTTATAGCAACTCAGAGAGGAAAGTTCCAGAACTCTTTTGAGCTAGGCAGAATGACTGTACACACCTCCAATGTTAACTAGCTAGAAAAATATACACAAACATTCCTAATTGGTCAATAACTTAAGGAAGAAGGAAGTCGAAGAAATGCTGGCAACCTTAGCACATAAAACAACCTACAGTTTAACAGTATAAAAAATAGAAAATTTTCTTAAAAATTAATCGTTCGTCCTCCTACCAGAGGGGGGGCATAGGCCGATAGTAGAGACATCTTAAAATTAAAGGTCCATGTTCTTCAGATACATAGTTTAGGATTCACAGCACAGATGGCCTTCTAGAAGGCGCGCAGTTCAACTTCTAGTGTTCATTACTCTCTTACTACTGAATTTACAAACATACTAATCTGAATTAAATTGAAAAATGTCAAATATCTACATTTAACATGTAAAATATGAAAATTAATATTCATTAAATAAAATACACAATCGTTGGACCTCGTACTCTACCTGCTTACTTATACGTTATTTGAAGGGCGCCAGCTACCACTCAGTGCAGCAATGACAGAATGAGAATCTTGACTATCTCTAGAGTGTGGGGTAATAAGCTTACTCTTGACAACATACCATATAGGTTCTGGGAAAAGGAGATTGGCGTTCGGTTTCCCCATTAAATTTGAAGTTATCTAATTCTGTCATTGAAATAATACTAGGAATTTATTTGATAAAACAAAATATATTCTTTAAATTGTATATAAAAATAGTAAGTCTTGTTGCGATAAAACCGATGAGAATATGAAATTATGACATTGCAACTGAAAGAAACTAGGCATGAATTTGAATTCTTCTTGACCGGACATTTAACAATTTATACGAAATATATCCCTCACTGTTTCACTTGACTGTACCTTCAACACTTTGAGTGTAATTACGACGTATTCCTTAGATCTGGTGTTTACTGTAGATGTGTCACGCCTAATTTGGTGATGTATCCCTATGGCTGCTTCTTCTCCATATCATATGACTTCTTTGTAAGTCTGGATGGTATTACTTCATTGCAAGTGGTATCCTTCTATGACTCCATGGTAAGCCTTTGCGTCCGTATCTTCAACTAGGTGACCGACCAAATTTGGCCTCACTCTCTCAATGACCAAAGACTAATGGCTCACTGAGTCTTCTCCATCTCGTTCACACTCGTTGACTCTCGTTGACTGACCGACTTAGACCTCTGCTTCCAATTGAATAATGACTGACGCTACAAGATACAGCCACCTTATATAGACGTTGGTTGACGCACCTACGTAATCTCCAGAAATAACTATTATCTACTCCCACTTCGCGACAGATATTGCATACAATGGTGAAATAACCTGGGGCACCCAGGTATCTCCAAGACCGTGAGCGCACCGCAAAATGAGCACGATGACGTCGCCATGACGTAGCGATGACTTGGCAGAAACGCCAGCAGTATTGCCCAATGTAACAATGTCACATCCACATCTGACATACAGCAACTCTTTACTGCACATGTATTTGGTATTAATCTACACAAACGTATGTATACATACATTTAACTACAATCACGCAAGCGACAAGCATTGCAGAATCGAATTGAATAATAATTGTATAATAGTAATCTCACAGATAAAATAATAATAATAATAATAATAATAACACAGAAAAAATAATAAAAATACAGATATCATCTTGTAACGGGATTTGAACCGTTACAAACTGAACGGAGAAGATGAACACCCGGTACCATTATTATTATTATTATTATTATTATTATTATTATTATTATTATTATTATTATTATTAGGACGATAGAGGCGTGATTAACCTATCTTCTTTCTTCTTCTTTCTTAATCCTTTTACTCTCCAGGTTTGGTTTTTCCCTCGGACTCATCGAGGGATCCCAACTTTACCGCCTCAAGGACAGTGTTCCTGTAGCGTCAAGACTTTGGGACCGGGGGGGATACAACTGGGATCATTACTTCAGCCCTAGTGACAAGACTTTCACACCCGCGGAATGAGTGTCGTTTGTTTACACTCGTGCGGCCTTCTCGGGAAGGATGTTATCAAGTGGTGCTCAGTGCTGCCAACCTCTGTACATAGGAACTAACGAGTGAGTGGTGCTTTGATAGCTGGTGGTGGTTATTGTTACACGATTGGTCGGGACTGGTTCTTGGCGTGTGGACGGTTAGGATAGGATCCGACAAGACCTGTGATATACGGACGAGCGAAGTGGGGTTAGAGTTAGGTTTATGTTACATTTCCTTGCGCTTTTATTGTGCTGGGACCGGGTGAGTTGGCCGTGCGGTTAGGGTCGCGCAGCTATGAGCTTGCATCCAGGAGATAGTGGGTTCGAACCCCACTGTCGGCAGCCCTGAAAATGGTTTTCCGTGGTTTCCCATTTTCACACCAGGCAAATGCTGGGGCTGTACCTTAATTAAGGCCACGGTCACTTCCTTCCCACTCCTAGGCCTTTCCTGTGCCATCGTCGCCATAAGACCTATCTGTGTCGGTGCGACGTAAAGCAAATAGCAAATAATAATAATAATAATAATAATAATAATAATAATAATAATAATAAATATTGCACTGGGGTTGGTAACGGATTATGATTGACATTATTGACGGGAATGAGATCACGTGCCACTTACGTTGGCCAGTAGGATGCAAGTAGCTACTTCAGAAATGAAAATGGCTTGTAATACTCTTCATTAGGCTATAAAAGTAAATGTAGTTCTTGGGGCGGGATGGTGGGTTCCTGGACATCGCAATGAACACATCTCACCTCTGAGAGGCATTCCAAGTAATTCATTTCCACTTAATTATAACATTAGAAATATCTTGTCACTAGGGGATGGAATTTTAACCAACTGGGGAGGAGGACCAGTTCCTCGCCCAGGTGGCCTCACCTGCTGTACTGAAAAGGGGACTTGCGGAGGGACGGAAATATTGGAAGGGGTAGGCAACGAAGAGGGAAGGAAGCTGCTGTGGTCGTAAGTTAGGTACCATCCCGGCATTTGGCTGGAGAAGAATTGGGAAGCCACGGAAAACCACTTCGAGGATGGCCGAGGAGGGAATCGAATCCCCCACTACTCAGTTGACGTCCCTAGGCTGAGTTGACCCCGTTGTAGCCCTGGTACCACTTTCCAATTTTCGTGGCAGAGCCGTAAATTGAACCCAGGTTCCCGAGGGTCGCAGCTAATCACACGTACCACTGCATGCAACATAGAGACGGACGGCGTGATTGACCCCTTTGAATAACTGCTGGTTTTCAGCAGCGGACACCGAGTTGGAGCTCTTTCACTTGAAAAACCACATTTTCAAGAAATCTTAAAACAGAGGCCAAGACCTAACCTATCTTAATAAGAATGTGGTATCGTCATAGGTGCCTCGCAAATGAGGCTGTGATTGGAATCCTAGACAGAGCACGTGGAATTTTTAAAATGAGAAGTCATGCTCCTCTGTTTCTGATTCAACGTTAACCTGGAGGCCCCATGACTATAATCACGATATCTACGGTTAAATATAACTATATATTAGCTTTCGTTAAACTTAGAATGAGCCAACTGTCTTCAGTGACCTGAGAATTATGTAAAACTAGCTAAGAAATAGAACTTTTCAGGCTACTGTTACTGCATAACTCTCTACCCTGTTGTTTCCAGTGGCCCCTCAGCAGTCTCATCGTGATCAAAAACGGCCTTGTAGGTACAAGGTAAAGAGTACTTCAACCTAGCTTCATTAGACAAATTACTTGCTGGTGGCTTCCAGAATATTGGTAAATTTCAAGAATATTCAAGCAATCCATTTTCATAAAGGGAGCAGTACCGTAACGTAACAGTGGAAAGAAATTCCAATCGCGAAAGCACGTATTGAAAATGCTCCGATAGACCGTACTAAATTTATTTAAAGAATCCTTGTTAATGAAATTCCTCTTCAACGACCAATTGGAGTACGCAAACGAAGCGTGAGTGAGTGTGTGTGATAGAGAGAGAGAGAGAGAGAGATACCCTGGTCTCGTTAGTGAAGTATCGGGTAAGTGGATGAGAAAACGCTTGCATCTGCTTACGATAACTCAGAAGATACTAGAAGCAAGACAATTTCCCCTCGGAAGTAAGGTAGAAATAGTGATAGTGAGTAAATTGCTTGTTGATCAACAATTATAGGAAGGATAGTGAGGGAGTAGAAAAGAAATAAGTAGAATAGAATATAATACCGAAAGAGCAGAATAAAGCGGAACCGCTCCATCCTGTGCGCGGGAATTCCTGAGTGAATGAGTCGGCCCGTGACTTGGACGATTTGCTCAGGAAATGGAAATTTCGTACGGTTCTGTTCGAACGGGTACAAAGTTAATGAAGTTAAAGCCGTATAAAATTACTGCTGTGCAAGAACTTAAACCGGGTGACCCTGCATTACGAATGCGATTTTGTGAGTGGGTTTCGAAGGCGATACATGATGGAGAAATTGAACCTAATCTAATGTTCTTTTGGGACGAATCATAGTTTCATCTAAGTGGGCATATTAATGCACAAAATAATCGTTATTGGAGTACTGAAAAGCCTAATCAGCTTCACCAAGTACCCCTGCATGATGCAAAAATAGGAATGTGGTGCGCTGTTAGTGGCGAGAGAATAATAGGCCATATTTATTTTCGGAAACTATCAATATGTCCAAATCATTTTGCAGCCGTTTTTTGGGATATTATCTGAAAGGGAAAGAAGTGTGTCATTTTTCCAGAAAGAGTCTGCGACGGCATATACAGCCCACGTCTCCTTACAGGAAATCCATGCAGATGTAGTTATCATTAACATATCGTCCCTACTCTGACAAACTAGCGAATCTTCGAAAGTGTTAAAAGGTTAGAGCAGCTGAAAGAAGTTGTGGTTACTCATGTCAAATCAATTTTTATATTTAATGATTGGTTTCATATGTTAGGCATAAAGAACGAGTTTGCAGATGCGAGACTTTGTCAGAGGGTAGACAATATTTAACCAATAAAATCTACACCAAAACTACAGAAGTACAGATTCCCTAGTTTGTCTCTTTCACTAGTTTGCCAGAGTGGGGAGTATATGGCCTCCTCAGTTCCCCGATTTAACCCCCAGCGATTTTTATCTCTGGGGGACATTGAAAGAGAAAGCGTACAAAAAAAATCCACACACATTAGATGAACTTCGAAATAACATTCGTCAAGAAATTGCTGTCATTTCTCAGAGGGAACTGCAGATGGTAATGAATAATTTCCTAAGCAGGTGCCGGAAATGCTTGAACAACGAAGGGAGGGAATATTCCCATCCCCTCATTCAAAGGGCATAACGTTCGGGCCTGCAGAGCCTGTAATACAGCCGGGCCCGGGCCTTTAAGGGGCCCCGCGGTCACCTCCAGCAAAAATAATATAATCTAGCCTAATGTCACTCTACGCGGAAATAATTAGGGTGATTTTGTAGAATCAGTGAAAATAGTTTGTTTTCACAATTTGTACGTAAATGAATTGCCACTTGATAGCATCTAACAGCAGTTTATTGTATTGAATGTAACACAGCACTGCTACAAACTTGCTTACCCTTACCATATCTCGCACCACCGCGACAGGCTCCTCACGAAAGAGCCGCACCGAATTATTTAAAAATAATCACAACAATGAAAATTGAAACCAAAATATCATATTTTAGTTATGTATGTATATTCGGTCCTCAGTCCTAAGGCTGGTTTGATCCTCAACAGCTCCGCCATCAGCTGTCAGATGGCCTAGGCATCACTGAAGAGGCATACTGGACTGAGGTAGTTTCCCGTTGCTTTGCTCACACAGCCAGAAGATGCTATTTCATATCAGTCTGCCAAGCCCACTGAAATGCATGCATCATCCGACCTACGATGAACATTTTCACACCATTCATAGCAGCGACTGGCTGCATACGGAATGGTATTACTAGCATTTTCATACCTCAGTCACGTCCATATTGGCAAAGGTCTTTGCTGGTGGGACTAGTGTTTACAGTGCACTATGTCATCTGGTATAGGCTAGATCAATTTTGTTACTTTCTTAGACCTGTCTCAGTCTTACCCTCGGCTTTAACAACTGTAGATATGAGGAGTATCGTTTCTTCTTTTTCTTCCGCTTTTCCCACGCCTGTGGAATCGCTATATGGAGGGATGTAATCACTATTGCGTGTTTCTGTGGTGGGTGGTAGTGTAGTGTGTTGTCTGAATATGAAGAGGAAAGTGTTGGGAGAAACACAAACACCCAGACCCCAGGCCAGATTAATCAGAGGCGATTGAAATCCCTGACCTGACCGGGAATCGAACCCGGGACCCTCTGAACCGAACGACTCAACGCTTACCATTCAGCCAATGAGTCGGACTGATGACTATCGTTTCGAAAACGTATTAAATGCACTCGAGGCCAGAATACGCTTTGATGCGGTTTCCTGCCAATTAATACATGCTCTTTAACGCTGTTGAGTTACATAAGGTCCTTTCGTATTCTTTCCCATTTAAATTTAAGGCTGAAAAACATTATTCAGATTAAATCGTATTATATGCACCGTGGCGAGCGGTTTGAAACATATTATGTTCACCATATGTTTCCCAGCGTGCATTTTTCTCGACCGGGAGAGTTGGGCATGCGGTTAGGGGCGCACACCTGTGAGCCCGCATCCGGGAGATAGTGGGATCGAACCCCTCTGTCAGCAGCCCTGAAGATGATTTTCCGTGTTTTCCCATTTTCACACCAGGCATATGCTGGGGCTGTACCTTAATTGATGCCACGTACGCTTCTTTTCCACTCCTATCCCTTTCCTATCCCATCGTCGCCATAAGACCTCGGGAGGTCAAGTTAGTAGAGGGTGGTTCGATTCATACCTCAGCCATCCTCGAAGTGGTTTTCCGTGGTTTCGCACTTCTCCTCCAGGCAAATGCCGGGATGGTACCTAATTTAAGGCCATGGACGCTTCCTTCCCTCTTCCTTGTCTATCCCTTCCAATCTTCCCATCCCCACACAAGGCTCCTGTTCAGCATAGCGTGTGAGGCCGCCTGGTACTAGTCCTCCTCCCCAGTTACATTCCTCCGACCCAAAGTCTCATGCTCAAAGGCACTGCCTTTGAGGCGGTAGAGATGGGGTCCCTCGCTGAGTCAGAGGGAAAAGCCAACTCTGGAGACTAAACAGATTAAGAAAGAAAGTTTACAGTGAAGTGTTGATTGCATGCCCATGCACTTTCGATTACCATGGAGGGCTACTTACACATAGAAAAGCGTTCCAAATTAGAAAGCGAATTAGAGTTGCGAAAACTAAACAACAACGTGAACAGGGAGCTCGGTAAGTAAACACTCCTGATGTATGTTACGAATGGTCACTATTAGTAAAATCATATTTCCTGTAAGAGGACATTCCTTTTTACCCGCAGACAGGGTTTCTGGTGTTGTAGAAAAGTCTCCTCCTAAGTGTGCGACCCGAGGAAAACCGAGATATCTATCACTCTGTGGGGTCTGCAAAAAATTTAGGCAAACAGTGGGTTGTAAGGGACTACAATATGCTCGCCAAGCATTTTAAGAATTTCGACGGTATTAAAGAAATGAAGAGAGTGATTCTGAAGAAAAGTGATAAAAGGGGTCAGTCCCATGTAACAGTAAAGATGGAGCTGACGTACAGTTTTGATGACCCCCTCCAAGCGATTTTTAACACTTCTGAAACGAGACATCTGACTGGACCACGTACATGAACCTCCCGTAATTGATAAACCGAGAGCTTTACCTGATTCATACTGGCTGGTCGACTCATGACGAGGATGACTGTGATTGTTTGCAAGAGGAAGAAGGCTTACTTGCAGACTGTAAAACTCACTCATCAATAATCTGAGTTTAAGACTGTCTCTTAGGTGGCAGATTCCCTATCAATTGCAACCTAGCGTTTTCTTAAATATTTTCAACGAACTTGGAAATTTATCGAACATTTCCCCTGATAAATTATTCCAATCTCTTACTCCTTGTAATATAAATTAGTATTTACCCCAGTCTGTCCCCTTGAACTGCAACTTTATCTTCATATTATGGTCTTTCCTATCTTTACAAGCTCCACTCAAGATTATTTCTCTACATATGTCCCTGGTCTAAGAAGTTTGGACAGCCAAAGTAGGGGACTGCCGCTAGGGGTGAAGTACAGTGGGGACTTCGAGGGCCCTGGGACCGCTACGGTAGCTCTGAAGACCCTTCAGGAGCTCTGAAAAGTGGTAGTAAAAGAGGCTCTGGTTAAGACGCAGCAGGTCGTTATGCTACTTAGGTTCTAGAATGGGTAAAGAAAAGAAAAAGTAAATAAATGCAATGTAAATTTTAATCTTATACCAGTTGTACAGTATCATTTGAAGTAATTCCACATACTGTATATAGTTGACTATATTTGTAAGTAGTACAGGAGATATTATAAGTAGAATTTTGTAAACAATGTAAATTTATTAAGGATGAGCTGTTTGTTCAATAGAAAAAATTGTTAGCGTAAATTATATAATATTGTATTATAGGAAAAGTTTATTCTCTTGTTAATTTAATATTTAGTGCTTGATAACAATGTATTTTAGTGTACCATTTGCCACCGAGGTAGACACCTCATTTGCAAATAAAGAGATTTTGATTTTGATTTTGATTTGATTTGATTTGATTTGATTTGATTTGATTTGATTTGATTTGATTTGATTTGATTTGATTTGATTTGATTTGATTTGATTTGATTTGATTTGATTTGATTTGATTTGATTTGATTTGATTTGATTTGATTTGATTTGATTTGATTTGATTTGATTTGATTTGATTTGATTTGATTTGATTTGATTTGATTTGATTTGATTTGATTTGATTTGATTTGATTTGATTTGATTTGATTTGATTTGATTTGATTTGATTTGATTTGATTTGATTTGATTTGATTTGATTTGATTTGATTTGATTTGATTTGATTTGATTTGATTTGATTTGATGTCCTTTCCCACCACCTTACCACTAACAGCTCGAAACATACCGCATAGTCGAGTATCTCGTCTCCTTACTCCCAAATCTTCCGACCCCATAATTTGCAACATTTTAGTAACACTACTCCTTTGTTGGAAACCTCCCAGAACAAATCGTGGTGCTTTCCTTTGAATTTTTTTCTAGTTCTTGTATCAAGTACTCCTGGTGAGAATCCCATACATTAGAGCCATACTCTTCCTGCGGTCTCCTTTACATCCTTACTACAACCCATAAATTCTTTCATAACCATGTGAAGAGATCTTTAACCTTCCTTAACTACCTCGTTAATATGATTACCCCAATGAAGATCATTCTCAATGTTAACGTTCCCCATCAACACAATAATTAAAACTGGGAGGACTTTTTCTATTGGCGAAAATATCCATATAGCATCAAAAATGTGTTAATAATAGCTTTATTTATTGTACATGATACACTGTATCCAACAATAAATTCAATAAATTTACTCTGGTATCAGATGAACGTTTCAGATCGTATTATCTGAAAAAATATTAGTGCCAAAACGTATTTTGTTCAGTGGATTGGTTCAAAAAGAATTAATTAAAATTTTGTAATTAGAATTGAGCCTTTATGTATTGGAAAATGATTTTAATCATAACTGATTCCGGAAAATAACCTCAATACCTAGATCTTTCCGTTTAGAATTTTGAAATATCTTATTTGGTTAGGAAGGAAAACGTTTTTATTTAAAATTATGAGCTGAACATTTAATAGGAAACAATGCTCCTTATATAATTATATTTTGACAATAATGAAACATTAAATTATTAAAAGCGGGGAACATAATATAATACCATGTGTTTTTTCTTTCTGGAGCGCCTGTACTACACTTAACACACAAGTGTGTATTCCCAGTGGCCAATCTCTCACCGAGGCTATGTTCTTAGAGAGGGACGATATGGAGTGATGAGAGGTATTAGTCACGATGCGTGCGTGGTAGCTTACAAGTCTAGGGAATGTTTTGTCGACATCCGAGCTTAACATAACAAAAGATTGCCATGTGTTTTTTCTCTATAGTATCGAATGATAATGTCTGGTCTAGAGATTAAGATTTTACAAATGACAAGGTGCCATATGGGTTAGTTGTTCGCAGAATGGTCCTACAATTTAAAATAAAATACAGAGAGGCATCACATCAAACTGCCACTCTAAGAAATTCGTTAGACGCACACAGGCAGTGGCAGTGTTATCGATTCCTCGGATTGTATTTGCTGGATAGCTTGAAAGAAAGAACCTGAGGGCCTAATACGCAAGCTTGACCAGAGTTGTAAAACAAGATATATCACAAAAAAGTATTTGATGCTTGTCAATAACAATTTATTTTCACGACGCAACGTCTAGTTTGCTGCTTTGCTGGGCTGAGGTGCCCAGACGATTGAGGGGCTGGCCTTCTGAACTCAACTTGGCAGGTTCGATCCTGGCTCAGTCCGCTGGTATTTGAAGGTGCCCAAATACGTTAGCTTCGTGTTGGTAGATTTACTGGCACGTAAAAGAACTCCTGCTGGACGAAATTCCGGCACCTTGACGTCTCCGAAAACCGTCAAAAGTAGTTAGTGGGACGTAAAAACAATGAGATTATTATTAGTTTGCTGCTTTTTGGAGACTATATCCAACGTATACTGTGAAATGCAAAGAAAAGTTTTTGAGTACAAATGTCGATTTATCTGAAGAACATTGGCTGAGAAATGCAATTTCCTTCGAATTGGAGCAGAGATAAATGGTCACGGCCAGCGAGGAATGTAAATGCTTCTTTTTTCTCAGCGTCTACTTCTTCTTCTGGTTGGCCTTTATGATGCTCAAACCAGATGGTCGGGTCTATTATATAACCTTGTTATTTTCGAGCAATCATGTCTATGCGTGTAGTGCTTCTATCTGATGGTATGCCATAAACTTCTTCATAAACCGTTAACCTTTCCTCCGAAGTTCATGTGCGATTCAAGATCTTACCCGATGGTGGCGATTTATATGTATTTTTTTACATTTGGTTTACGTTGCATCGACACAGATAGGTTTTATTGCTGCAATGGGATAGGAAAGGGATAGGAGTGAGAAGGAAGCGGCCGTGGCCTTAATTAGGGTACAACCCCAGCATATGCCTTGTTTGAAAATGGGAAACCACGGAAAACCATCTTCAAGGCTGCCGACAGTTGGGTACGAACTCACTATTTCTCGAATGCAAGCTGCGTGACCCTAACCGCACGGCCAACTCGCTAGTTCGATTATCTCTTTGTATTTCACTATGCGGGCACGGTCCAAGGACGCGGGTCAGCTTTTCTTTCTATCTTTGGCAGAGGTTACCATCCAAAGATCTACTCGGCAGAACTCTTACTGCAGTGACATTAGCCGTTATTTTAATTGCATTTCGCTATTCACTACAGGAGAGGGCTTCATGGTGTCTCATCCAATCACTGGCAGACGCATAATCCTTATATTCAACTCCTATACCTTAATGAGGCAGAGATACCAGACGGTCATTTCACGTCTCGAATCTCTTGACGTATTTTCCTTGCATCATGGAGACTACTGCGTTTATTTAATGATTATTTCTTTGTTTGTTTCTTTCCTTCTTTCCTTCTTTCTTTCTTAAGCCATTTACCTTCCAGGGGTGGTGTTTCTCTCGTACTCAGATAGGGATCCCCATCTCTGCCTCTAGGGCAGTGTCCTCGAGCGTGAGACTTTGGATGAGGGACGAAACTGCGGAGCCAGCCTCACCTGATATACTGAACAGGAGCCTTGTGGGTGAATTGGAAGATTGGAAGGGACGGACAAGGAAGAGGGAAGGAAGCGGCCGTAGCCTTAAGTTACGTACTATCCCGGCATTTACCTAGAGGAGAAGTGGGAAACCACGGAAAACCACTTCGAAGGTGGCTGAGGTGGCAATCGAACCCTCCTCTTCTCAGTTGACCTTCCGAGGCTGAGTGGACCGCGTATCAGCCCTCATACCACTTTAAAATTGCGTGGTAGAGCCGGGAATTGAACCCGGGCCTACAGACATGCAGACTGCTGCGCTGATTAATAATGCTATCATCTTTAACTATTTTCAAAGAACGTAGGACACCTTCAAATTTCGTCGAATGGCTCCCGAATAGCGTACACATATGTTACTGCAGCTCTGATTAGATCAGTGCAAGCCTTAAATGTGTTGAAGTACTACCTCCCATGTTTGAAAAGACCTAAATCGTATTTCAGAAGGTAATGTACAATCTGGTACGTCACTAGGCAAGTTTCAAATGTCTTCCAAAAAGCTTCGTGTTACTTCATCAGCATCATTGAGGAAACTAGAGGTTATATATCTACTTGTGAGCTAAGCAGTCCGAAACGGAGAGATACGAAGTGCAGAACATGTCACTGCATTCATAACAACGTATTTCTATTCAGCATTAAGTAGAGGAGGGGCTGCCTGGCCGAGGCGGTAAAGACGTGTCCGGTTCACCCAGAAGGACGTGGGTTCGATTTCCGATCAGAAAGTAAAAAAAAAGAAAATATATTTTCACTTCCGGAGGTGCACATGGCCCTGAGGTTCACTCAGCCTACAATAAAAATGAGTACCAGGTTAATTCCTGGGGGCAAAGGCTGCCAAGTGTAGAGCTGATCACTCTACCAAACCAAGCGCCACTGGGCGAATTGGCCGTGCGGTTATGGGCGTGCAGCTCTGAGCTTGCATCCGGGAGCCCTAAAGATGCTTTTCCGTGGTTTCCTATTTTCACACCAGGCCTTAATTAAGGGCACGGCAACTTCCATCCCACTCCTAGGCATTTCCTCTCCCATCGTTGCCATAGACCTATCTGTGTCAGTCCGACGTAAAGCAAGTTCTAAACTTCATGCGCCGAGGTTACGAATAGTGAAAGCTTTTGCCTTCCACCTCACCCAATGCCTTTATGGACTGTTTTGGTTTGCTGTGCTATTAAGTAGAGAGGAAGATGTAAGCACGCCTGCTTTTCCGTGTAGGTTTTTCCATAACTTATCTCTTAAAGTTAATCGTATCGTATCGCTGAAGGGAAGGCCACGGTAGTGAAACTGTTCAATTTGTTTAATAGTTACAATTACCCTGGTTGACAGCGTCCTTTCAACAAGTTTTCCCTTTTCAAAACATACTCCAACACATTTTTTGGAGTTTATTTCTAGGCCTATCTCCCGAAACCCGCTTTGCGGGTTAATTCACATAGACATCAAACTTTGGCTCTCCATTTCTGCGCGACCCGCCCAATTAAAGCGGTCCGGGTTGACGTGGTAGAAGCAATTCGTTAGCGTCAAGGGATAAAAGAAGATATCGAAGATAACCAACCATGAACTACGCATTCTGCGTTTCCAAGCAAATTTGTGGCTCCATGGCTAAATGGTTAGCGTGCTATCCTTTGGTCCACAAGGTCCAGGGTTCGATTCTCAGTCGGAGCGGGGATTTTAAACTTCATTTTAATTTTTAAAATTTGCTTTACGTCGCACTAACACATATAGGTCTTATGGTGAAGATGGGATAGAACAGGGCTAGGATTGGGGAGGAAGCGATCATGGCCTTAAATTAGGTACCATCCCAGCATTTATCTAGAGAAGGATGGTGAAACCACGGGAAACCACTTCGAGTATCGCTGAGGTAGGAAGCGACACCCATATACAGTACTCTGATGACCTATCGAGGCTGAGTGGACCGTGTTACAGTTCTCGTACTACCTTACAAATTCCATGGCAGAGCCGTGAATCGAGCCCGGACCTCCAGGGGTAGTAGCTAATCACACAAACCACTGCACCACAGAGGCTGACTTTATTGGTTAATTCCGATGGCTCGGCGTGGCTGTGTGTGCCGTCTTCATCATCACAATTCATCGTAGGCAGGGCCCCATCCCCACAGACGTGCAGGTTGCCTGTAAGACATGCACCAGGCCACCCCGACGTCCACACCTCATTATTATTATTACCGCAAGACGAAAGAAAGAAAGAAAGAACAAAAGAAAGAAATATTCCGCATTACATGTGCAAACATTAAGGAGAAGCAAGAGAAAGAGTAATACTGAGTCGTTGTAAGAGTATCATCCAAGAAGGCGCGGATTAAGCAGGATCAGTTTGAGCATTATTTCTCAAAGCTGTAGACACACCAAAGCAAAGTCACCTCCGTACAGGCCATGAAGGCCCTTGGAGGAGTGGAAGGTAAAGGCTTCAACCACTGTTAACCTCGGCACGTGATGGGGTAGAGTGGTTAGCTCTACGCCCGGCAGCCTTTGCCCTCAGGAATTAACCTGGTACTCATTTGTGGTGTAGTCTGAGTGAACCTCCGGGCCATATGCATCTCCGGAAGTGGAAATCTCGTTTCTTAAATTTTACGACTTCCTGACCGGGATTCGAACCCACGTCCTTCCGGGCGAACCGAGCACGCCTTTACCGCCTCGGCCAGGCAGCCCCTTGTAGACACACTAGAAAAAATTAATCACACAATTGAAGAAAAGAAAATGGAAAGGGAGATTCTGAGGAAAATTCTGGGACCCAAGAAATTTTCGGAACATTTTACAATCTATATTGTATCCGGGTGGTATAGCATATAATTTAATCATGATTTGATATCAGAAGGAGAATAGTTACACATAATGAAATGCGAAGAATCAGTTAACAATATTCTGGCCGAGGAAAGTGTGGAAATATATGAGCCGGCTGCGCGACGGATTGGAGCCGTAAATATTATTCTGTCACAATGGCCAGAGTTCTCTCTCCCAGTAGGGTGCCCATTAGTTTACCGACTAGAAGATTTGGACGTCCCCAATGTGCCTCGTACAGGAAGAGAAAGGTCAGCCAGAGACAATGGCATATGTTACAACATGAGCGCTGCGAAAATGTATTTTTTTCAGGCAGAATTTTCCACTACGTCACAAATTCTCGCAGACTGGAGATTGGAGAGCCCAGCGCCTCAGGGCGGATGTGTGTTAAGTTGTCACGGAGGAAGATTCAAATGAACCGCTCTCTCTAGCCCTATCACAAAATTCATATGGCCACCCAGGAATACCATCTTGAAAGAAATGAATTGGAATATTGCAATTATATGAATTAAATCAAGGAATTTTTGTGATGTCATGCGTAAAAGAAAGTTGTAAATTTAATAAATTGAAGAATGAAATTCCTGGAACTGGGGCATCTCGAACGTTATTGGCCGGAAAGTGACCAGGCTATGAGAGACGCTGTTTAGCCCGCAAAATATTGAAGAGCGATATCTGCTAATATCTCTGAGATCTGCGATCGTTAGGAGAGTTTATAACTGAGCCTCCCTTACTTTATTTTTGCATGCTCCATTCATCCCCGTGTTCATTTGCGCTCTATATTTATGGTTAGATTTTTTATTTAGATGATAAAAAATGAACCGACAACCCTGAGATTAATGCTAGCCTGGGACTCAGAAGGTGAGCGAGTGAAATATGAGATCCATCAGGGGACTGGACGACAGAATAGAGAAGAGAATGGCGACGAACTGAAACAGGAGGCTGACCCTTTACAGACACCTAAGGATAATCAATCCGCATAGATTGGCCTATAGAACACTCACTCTTCAATAAAATTGGAGGACGCATCCACTATCTAAAGTAAGGAGGCGTAAGCCCGAAAGAAATTGAAGACTGCGCCATTCTCAAGAAGAAAGTTTCGAACTTGAGGGAGAATCTTAAGAGAAATCCTGAAAAGCCGCGAAACATATCGACGGAAGAGCGACAAAAGACAAGCATGCGATTGTAGAAACTTTGGCTACAATTAAGTAATAATAATAATAATAATAATAATAATAATAATAATAATAATAATAATAATAATATTGTTTTACGTTACACTAACTACTTTTACGGTTTTCGGAGACGCCGAGGTGACGGAATTTAGTCCCGCATGAGTTATTTTAAGTGCCAGTAAATCTACCGACACAAGGCTGAAGTATTTGAGCACCTTCAAATACCACCGGACTGAGCCAGGATCGAACATGCTAAGGTGGGGTCAGAAGGTCAGCGCCTCAACTATCTGAGCCACTCAGCCCGGCTGTAAAGAAAAATGTCAGGTGGATTGCATAGCCGTAGCCCATAGTTGTATCGTTGTAATAATAATAATAATAATAATAATAATAATAATAATAATAATAATAATAATAATAATAATAATAATAATAATAATAATAATAATAAGCTGAATAATAATCAATGCCGGCCCTGTAGTGTAGGGGTAGTGTGCTACCTGTTACTTGAAGGTCCCAGCTTCGACGTCCACTCAGCCTACGTGATTACAATTGAGGAGCTATTTGACAGTGAGATAGCGGCCCCGGTCAAAAATCCAAGAATAACGGCCGTGAGGATTAGTAGTACCAGCCACATGACACCTCGTACTCTACACGAATTCGCACTGAGCGGCGGTTGCTTAGTAGGCCAAGGCTCCTCGCGACTGGTGCGCCATGTGGTTTGGTTTAGTTTTGAATGATAAATACATAATTGAGTCTGCTTTAGTTTGATATTAAGGTCATTTTGTGCGACAGAAATGCTATATTTGATTCCGTATGATACGGAAATTATGCAACTGGGATAAAAACGAAAGAAAATAAAACAGGTTTCATCTAATTAATTTTGAATTTAATTCAAGCACTGTTAAACTCTCGCTGCCCCCTGGTCGGAACTGTCATAGACATATCACAGAGGAAAACCGTCGGCACAAGAATAAATGAGTCACATTTCTCGGCGATTGTCCTGTATGGTAATATGTCGTTACTTCTCTGTGCGGGCGTAGAAACTCGGTGTACTCGTGGTATCATATTCATATGCTGGAGTCAACAGTCCGGAAAAGGGTCAGAATGATTGATGAAACAAACGGTTGGGAACAATATTAGAAAGCATTCGTAATGAAGAGGTGAAGTGAAAATTAGGAATAAACACGCTGGATAAAGATGTACGCATAATCGGATTTGGTAGCGGATTTCATGAGAGGCAAATGTAGGGGACAGTTTACCAACAAAACTGATATAGGTAGTAAAAGAAGGTGGACCGAGCTCGATAGCTGCAATCGCTCAAGCGCGGCCAGTATCCAGTATTCGGGAGATAGTGGGTTCGAACCCCACTGTTGGCAGCCCTGAAGATGGTTTTCCGTGGTTTCCCACGGAAGTGGGAAATGGAACTTTGAGTTGTATAAGCGTTTGATATAAATTGGTTACTTGTGGCTTGTATCTAGTGCATCCTAAAATTGTATGGTTGAGGTCTGCTTCTGGATTGGGGTCAGAGGGACAATTTGGGGAGTCGATAACTTTGAGTCTGAACAGATGACTGGGTAAGATGCATGTCCAAGTCTCATTAGGATAACTGATATGATACGGCGGCGAGTTAGTAGATTGAACCATGGTTTCTGTGGGATGTGTCTCTGGATAGCGGCGTAATGCTTGCCATTGATTAGTTGAGTTGTTGTCCAGTAATTTGACCATTCTTTGTAAGCCTGTTCCTTGATGTGGCTTTGGAAGTCCGTGTATGGTAAGGGTAGTGCTTGGAACTGGCCTTCTGTAATGCTCTGCTTTACCAGTTGGTCTACTGTCTCATTGTGTATAATTTCAGTGTAGCCTTTGATCCACACAATATGAACTTCTTTTCCGGTTTCCTTAGCTTGGTATATACTACTTAAGGTAATCGCCCACTACACCGCGCCGCGCAGCGCAGCGCAGCCGAGAAGAAATTTCCGTGGTCTGCTTCTTGTGAAATGAAATGGCTTAACGCCCACTGCAGGACGCCGCGCCGCGCGGAACAAGCTTGTGGAATTTCCGCACCAGAAGCCCCCAGGTTTCTGGAACGGGACTTTTTCCTTTCGGCGCGCTTGTATGGGCGAGGGTAGAAGGAAGGAATAACGGAAAGAATGTGGTTTCGTGCCGTTTCGGCAGTCTTCATGAGTCCTCGACTAGTGCCAGCACGCTCGTACCTTCACGCGTTTAGTGGTATTGTGCACTGTACGCCTTTCTCGGCGAAAGGTGATATTTTCTCGCTCTACACACGGCTTTTTTATTTGCTAGTTGCTTCACGTCGCACCGACACAGATAGGTCTTATGGCGACGATGGGACAGGAAAGGGCTAGGAGTGGGAAGGAAGCGGCCGTGGCCTTAATTAAGTTACAGTCCCAGCATTTGCCTGGTGTGAAAATGGGAAACCACGGAAAACCATTTTCAGGGTAGCCGACAGTGGGGTTCGAACCTACTATCTCCCGAACACTAGATACTGGCCGCACTTAAGCGACTGCAGCTCTCGAGCTCGGTACACACTGCTTAACTAGGTTCAATAGTTCATAGAATTTTTCTTGGGACATACGAAAGCAGTGGGAAAATTTTCTTCGGTCCTTTAGTAGATCAGGAAATAAATGGTGAAACTCTCCGTTCGTTTCCCTTTTCTCATAAATGTTGTGGGCCCAAACTTTTCTTTCGCGTTTTTCTTCTTCCTCATTTGCAAGTATCGCAACTGCCAATAATAAGTTCTCCTCGGAACTGGAACTCATATTTCTGTGTGAGCTGCACTTCCCCAACTGGAGAGAGGCGGCGCGGCGCGGTGAGGTGTACTGTATGGGCGAAGTCTCGGAAAATGGCCCCTGGAATGTTCCACAAGCTTGTTCCGCGCGGCGCGGCGCGGTTCCCTGCAATGGGCGATTACCTTTAGGATGCCCATGATGTATTTATTCGAACGCGTGTTCCTGCATGGTTTCTAATTTCCAGTCTTGCTACCGGGTATTATCGAGAATTAATGTACATAATTCCAGACACCCAATGCAGGCCCGACTTTGTAGCAGAACCGGGACTGGAATCTGGCTTATCCAGGCGGGAAGTAGATATTGTGGACGCAGAGGATGACCAACTGCTCTCCTAATACCTTGTCGCACCACCACACACGTGTGTTACACAGTCATGCTTACCGACTCCTGATATAGTGTTGACAATCCCCAGCCGTCAGAAATCTAATCAGTAGCAGTGACATACATCAGCGCCGCACGGTAGTGTGCTGATAATTGCAACTTAAGCCCTCGGACGTGTTCATGAAATCTTGTAGCTAGTTAGCGCTACCCGTCAACTTGGTAGTTGATTTGATTGATCGATGTTTTGGTCTTAGAGGCTTAGTGTTTACGTGAACACGCCCAAGAGGGAAGCACTCGAACAATGAGACTATGAGGGCACACAAGGTGAAAGACCAGGAGTGGCGGTTGTGAATTAGAAGTGGAGGGGCAGAAAATACGCTATATCCTTCAAACTATGTAAAATATGTAATATTTATCAAAATATGTACTATGCCCCGAAATATGTAAAAATATGTAACTTTCAACTTCTGGAATAATGATCCTTTTAGTGTGATTCGCCGACATTATAGCTTTTCTTTTAACTACACATATAGGAACAGAATATGTAATTACATATAATCCGCGCTCCGTGGTGTAAGGGTAGCGTGCCTGCCTCTTGCCCGGAGGTCCCGGGTTCGATTCCCGGCCAGGTCAGGGATTTTTACCTGGACCTGAGGGCTGATTCGAGGTCCACTCAGCCTATGCAATTAGAAATGAGGAGCTATCTGACGATGAGATAGCGGCCCCGGTCTAGAAAGCCAAGAAAACCAGACGAGGGTATTCGTCGTCCTGACCACACGACACCTCGTAATCTGCAGGCCTCCGGGCTGAGCAGCGGTCACTTGGTAGACCAAGGCCCTTCAAGGGCTGTAGTGCCATGGGGTTTGGTGTGGGCTTTTGTAGTTATAATAGTATAACAGGACACAGTGTTCGGATGGTATTGAGAATTTCATCATGGATGAAAAACTAGATCAGCCACAGTAGAAATCCTGGTGAGAAAATCAAAAACAAACCATCAAGGGATAACGGTTCGCAAGCAATGGTTGAGAGCGGGACGCTGTTGAAGAATGATTCCATCGCCAATCAGGGACGTTGTTCGGAGCATCCGTCATCAACTGGACCGTTAGATCACTGCTTGAACCAACAACGTGACTACATTTACATCAGTGGCGTACTCTGAGGGCTACCAAGGCTATCAGTGAAGCCCAAACCTCAAATTAGAAAGATGAAAATCTAAAGCACATCATCATGTAGGCATCTGACATATTGTTCTATTTACAAAACATGAAAGCAATGAGAAGAAACGTCTTATGAATTTCTGAGAGCGATTCATCGGAGACTAACACTGAAGTCCACGCTCTGCGCCCCTCTTCCCTTGTCGCACTTGACGCGACTCCCTGCTGAATGTCCGATCGGTGCGGGGACAGGGGGATAATTGTGCTGGGCTTCACTCAGTCAGATCGCCACTCCTAACACCCACCGTTCCTTATCGTATATACATCTTCACCTCATATTCTTTTCTTGCTAGTGGCTTCACTTCGCACCGGCACAGATAGGTCTTATGGCGACGATGGGATAGGAAAGGCCTACGAGTTGGAAGGAAGCGACCGTGGTCTTAACTAAGGTACAGCCCCAGCTTTTGCTTGGCATAGAAATGGGAAACCACGGAAAACCATTTTCAGGGCTGCCAACAGAGGGATTCGAACCCATTATCTCCTGGATGCAAGCTCAAAGCCGGGCGCCCCTAACCGCACGGCCAAATCGCCCGGTGACAGAGTACTGGTATTTCACTCCCGTTTACTTCTCCATCCTTGTAGGAAGACACTGCAGGGCTACTGTTATAGGAGTAATACAGTTTTCTTTTTAGAGGTAGATCTGCTAAAATGAAATGCAATCTTACAGGTTTAGTGTTTTCTTTTGTTGGATGGAATCGAACCCGTGATCATGGGTTGGACACTACTACTGGTCTCTCCCGAGGAAGCTAATAAACCAGTGAACAATGGGTATGACCACTGGTAATGCCGTAAAATTCAAACATTTTGTTTAATAACAATAATAATAATAATAGCCACGAAGGGACTCTCAGATTTGGAAGAGAAAGAAAGGAGGTTCCTTAGAAAGGCTCTTGGACCCGTAAAATCATCAGACAAGTTTACGTTTCGCATGAGACCAAACCGAGAACTATACCAACAATTTGAAAACATCACCACCACAATGAAAAAGAGGAGATTGACGTTCTACGGACATATTAAAAGGATGGGATCGGAGAGACTCGCCAACAGGATCCTCACCTTCCAGGAGAACAGGAAGACACAAGTGCCATGGGTAAAAGAAGTCCACCGAGATTTAGAAAAATGTGGGATCACTGCAGAAGATATAACAAACAGAAAAATCTTCAGGCAGAGAGTTGCGGAGGTGAAGGACATAACTGATGAGAAAACGAGGAAGAATAGAGTATTCTCGGCAGAAGAACAAGCACGAGGAAGCCAACGGATGAAGGAATACTGGCGAAAGAGGAAGGAGAAAGAACTTGAGAGAGCAATGAAGTTGCGTAATCGTAGCCCATAGATGGCTGAAACGAAAATAATAATAATAATAATAATAATAATAATAATAATAATAATAATAGTCCGCCTCTGTGGTGTAGTGGTTAGCGTGATTAGCTGCCACCCTCGGAGGCCCGGGTTCGATTCCCGGCTCTGCCACGAAATTTGAAAAGTGGTACGAGGGCTGGAACGGGGTCCACTCAGCCTCGGGAGGTCAATTGAGTAGAGGTGGGTTCGATTCCCACCTCAGCCATCCTGGGAGTGGTTTTCCGTGGTTTCCCACTTCTCCTCCAGGTGAATGCCGGGATGGTACCTAACTTAAGGCCACGGCCGCTTCCTTCCCTCTTCCTTGTCTATCCCTTCCAATCTTCCCATCCCTCCACAAGTCCCCTGTTCAGCATAGCAGGTGAGGCCGCCTGGGCGAGGTACTGGTCATACTCCCCAGTTGTATCCCCCGACCAAGAGTCTGAAGCTCCAGGACACTGCCCTTGAGGCGGTAGAGGTAGGATCCCTCGCTAAGTCCGAGGGAAAAACCGAACCTGGAGGGTAAACAGATGATGATGATGATGATAATAATAATAATAATAATAATAATAATAATAATAATAATAATAATAATAATAATAATAATAATAATAATGATGTGGTGCATGACATCAGTATAGGCTTAGTGGTGACCTAATAAGGATGAAATGGATGCTGAAGACGTCATAAACAGCCAGTCCCCCAAGCCAGGGGAATCAACAGTACGAGGTGTTGGTTCTGAGAATTGAACCGGGGCCATTGGACCAAAGGCAAACATTCTATCCATTTAGCCACAAAGCCGGACTTTAATTTGCTAAATATTCGTCCACCGTCTCCGCTGATCAGGTGTTACGTAGCAGAGGCCAGGGCAGTACTTTGTGAAGCAGTCTTGAGAACACAGTGGGCTTCTCCGTTGGGTATTGGCTGGAGGGCTTCACGTTCACTAAACCAACAATCGAAAAAGTCTAGCGGTAGCCCAGCATATGCCACTGATTTACATCACACTCTACTTCCCGAATGTTCACATGTTCCGAACAATAGACCATTACACAAACCACCAGTTTCAATTGAGAACCCCTTATAAAAAGGCATACTCGCAGCTGGAAGCGTTCTGTACGTTAGAATATGAGAATTGCCAATCTGGTATTACCGCGTAACGTGCGGTTCGACGGCAGCACGAAACAAAGCCTCGAGGCCATCTAAGCATTCTGGGATGGTATCGGCAGCTGAAGGACAAAGGTTATTTCAGAAAACGGAAAAGCACCAAGTGTTTTCAATGATACAGTGAAATGGACGCCGTGCTGAGAATGATTTTGTGCTGTTCCAATGGCTGCCTATGACTCCCGACCTTACTGTATGTGGTCTTTTATTTTGGGGTATGTAAAAGACACTGTTTGAGTACCACCATTGCCAGTAATATGGGATGACATCCAGGATCGGTTTACCTCTCCTGTGATGAACATAGAGAGGTGTCACAGTAGTGGTTTCAAACTCTCGGCCCGAGGGCCGCATGTGGCCCACCGCTGGCACAGGGGGCGTGCGGTGCGCAGACAATACACCTGCGCATCAGTGCTCCGCTATCCCATGACATTTCCTCAGTTAGTGTACATTTAGTGTGGACATTTTTCAAAATATCAAATAAACGCCTGAGAGTATTGAAACAAGGGACACTTTACCGAAATAATTATACAAATGAGTTGATTTGGCTAGGATTTGAATAAAAAAGAAAACGATTAAAACAGTCATGTTAAGCTCCTCTGTTAATTATGTTTGTGCCTTTTGCTCCAGTGGCAAGGAAAATATTCCTTCAAATGTAAGAACGGTAGGGGTATACCAAGGTATGAATATGACAAGCAGATTAGAGCAGATGTAGGATGCAATAGTTACGTAGAAATGAAAAGGTTAGCACAGGATAGGGTGGCATGGAGGGCTACATCAAACCAGCCTATGGACTGATGACTCAAACTACAACATCTTCATGTAGATATATACGATGAAATATTGTACAAAAAAAAAAGTTCTCAGACATGTAAAGAGACCAGATAAGTCTCTCGTATTTCTTTGGCATTTTCCGGGAACAATTGAGGAAATTGCTTAATTTCACGTTTTTCGTAGTATGGGGAACCCCTACTTCGTCTGCTAAGAGATGTTTTCAACACTGAAACACTGTTTAATTACCACCATTGCCAGTAACATGGAATGACATCCGAGATCGGATTGCCTCTGCTCTGATGACCATACGCAGTGACAGGTCACAACTATCTCATACTCTCGGCCCATGGGCCGCATGTGGCCCACCAGGTACTAATATGTAGCTCACGATGTACTTAAGCTATTATTTATCATAATTATAAACGCAACACAGGAACTGAAAAGAAAAACCGTGATTATAAATGATTTAAATATGTATGTCAGAATAATAAAGTTCAGTTTCTTCTTACTTCGTTGGGGCCCCTTGGACCACGTGGTTGTTAACTCTGGTGAGCTTTCTTCTTAGCCTAGCATTCTTTCATCTTTGATCTGTGGGTTGTTTTCCTTTTCTGAGTCCACTTCACTCTCACTCCAGGACACAATGTTTTAGCTGTCAGTGACTGGAGAGTGTCGGATGTCCTGATCAACATTCTAAATGTATCCCTGTTGAATACATCCTTGGAATAAATTTTTAAAATTTCTAGGTCTTTTAGAACCAGTTTAGTCCATTTAGCTTGGCCCCTTCCCTCTAGATAATCTGTTGAAGATGTTTGAGGTCAGTATCTTGTTGTCCATTGTGACTATGTGGCCGTAGAAGATAAGTCTCCTTTTTCTCATGGCTGATGATATGCTCTCTAAATGTTGGTAAAGCTCGTTGTTATACGTGATTCAGTTTATAATAACAAATATACTAACACCTTTTCGATATAGGCCCTGACAGTTATATAACCCTGCAGTACACGTGTCTAATCCTAACGTGATTACATGAGATGAGCACTATTGTGTGAAGCAGTTAGTTTAATTTATTGATAAAATGCACGAAAATGGAATATTTCCGTCACATTGTGGGAGGAAATAAATACGAGCACTGTCCTATTCGGTATGCGTCTGGTACCTCCAGCACCGAATGCGGATCACTAAGGACAATAATTCTAGTCAGACGCTAGTAACCGCGAACATTAAGCGTCCGTAGTCGGACGCCACGCTGATCACTGTGAGTGTAATTCCTTCCATGAGGTATTTACATTTCAAAAGGAAAATCGTTGGTCGTCCTGGAGTGGTATGCAGAAGGAAGTCATGGTTCCATTACACGGAGAAATGGACAGACACCTAAAACACTCAACAGCTTTTCCACCTGACAAGTTCTAGCTGTATTTGTCATAGTGATCGTCAACGTCTAGCAACATGAAGAAAAAGACGATGTAGAAGAAAATGAAAGAGAAAAAGACGAAGGAATGATAATCTTTACCTCTGTACTTAATATACATTTTACCAGTCTTAAAATTATATCTGGTAGTGCTCAGAAAGCCATTTTACACGTTCCACTCTCTGAAGCAATAAACTCTCCGTAACGCTCAAATAGGAGAACCACCGCTATCCATGGTTATTTATCAGCTCTGGCGTTTTACAGCGTCCTAATATAAAACCGCTCGTAACGGAACCAGCTTATAAGGCAGACACATCATTTTATTACAGTGTAAGTACTGGAATGGCTTTATTGTACCGGACACATCATTACGAGAGCTTATTTTCGATATTTATTGAATACTAGCAGAAAACCCGTTCTTCGTACGGGTTATCAGAAACTGGTTTTGGTTACCCATACTATCGGCGTGACTGACTTCATTAGATATTTATATCACTGGTGTATTTATTAAGTACGTAGAAATTATTTGTCATAATTATAATGTATCTTCTTCTTTTCTCCATGTGGCCTCTAAACATTAGTTCCTAATTAGCGTCGACCTCTAAGATCTTTTGCTACCATGTTTTACCTTCATTCCACATAGATATACCTGCTCCCTTCACAAAGCTGCAGGTTTAGTGTAAGTATACATCCGCTAGATAGTACCACAAATATAAATATTATTGAATTTATTTGTTTGATCCGACATTTCGTAACTATTACAAATGATCAAGGAAATACGCGATGCATAAAAGAAACTACTATAATTATCGAGAATTATACTTCTCAGGGCTTGTCACTCATGTCGCACATCATATAATGAATCTGAGTATAAATTGTGTACAGTATATAGGTTATTTTCATGGTTACAATGATCGTAAAAGTGGACCAGAATATCGGCACTAATAACATCAGTGATCCTACTACTCCATGATTTGACAGAAAATAGTTTAAACTATAGGTAACAGACTCCGAAAAATGCTGAAACCTAAGCCAGTACGTAAAAACGGAGGCCCGTCGGCAACCGCTGGTCGCTGTACTACGGAGATCTCCGGGCCTATTGTTTTTATACTTCACTCCCTTTCCATCCCCGCCCAAAGGAGTGCTATGAGCGTCTTACTCAACAGTCATTTTTTCCAGATAGTAAGACGTATGTGTATCAGTTTTTGTTGGCAGCTATGCCCAAACGTACATGCATAATCTAGCTGCTGTAGAATCCTGGAGCTGACGTTGCCATGGTTACGGCCGTTCGTTTCTTTATGCGATTCCTAGATCAGGGGTAGTGTGGTTCCAATATCTCCATTACGGTTGGTTTTAGGGCCTTAAAACATGGTTTTCGGGCCCGAACGGTTTACCGAGTTTTGTTCTTTGCGTCAAGGGGCTTAAAATGAGCTTTGTCTCGTCCTTGTACGACAAATTCGATTTCGCCTATATTAGCCTATTATCTTAATATTTTATCTCCCCCCGTCGCCCGCCTCAAATTGTTTTGAAAATAAAATGCAGCCCATGTTACTCATTGGCAATGTACTATATGTGAAGTAATTTTTAAAATCGTTTCAGTAATTTTTGAGTCTATCCGTTACAAACAAATATACAAAATTTTCCTCTTTACAATATTAGTATAGAAGTATAGATGATATCCCTACACATACGGTTGCCGTCAGGAAGGGCATCCAGCCGTAAAACATGGTCAAATCTACATGTGCGACACAGTTCGCACCCGCAACCCCACACGTGTGGGTAAAGCGATAGAAGAAGGAGATACTCACTTTAAAAATTCACCCGATTTTCTATTCTTTTCACCCTCTTAAGTGGATTTTCCAAAAAGACTGTGTCCATTCTTATAGGAGATTCCAAGTTCCAATTTTAATGTCTGTAACATCTTCATTTTTTGAGATATATGTGTCCTCATATAGCCTAAATAATTCAACTCCTTCCTCACTTCTTTTCATACACCCCTCCCGCCATTAAGTGGATTTTCTGAAAACAAATATTTGTGTTCTTTTACTTTTAAATGGGATTCAAAATATCAATTTTCATGTCTGTAACATGTTAGGTCCTTGTGACTTATTGTAGATAATTTCGCTGCTGTAGAATCCTGGAGCTGACGTTGCCATGCTTACGGCAGTTCATTACTTTATCCGATTCCTAGAGCAGGGGTAGTGTGGTGCCAATATCTCCGTAACGGTTGGTTTTAGGGTCTTAAAACATGGTTTTCGGGCCCGTCGGGCTTACCGAGTTTTGTTCTTTGCGTCAAGGGGATTAAATTGAGCTTTGTCTCGTCCTTATACGACAAATTCGATATTTTGCCTATATTAGCCTATTATTTTTATATCTCCCCCCCCCGTGCCCCCACCTCGAATTGTCTTGAAAATAAAATACAGCCCGTATTACGCACTGGCAATGTAGCCTTCTATAGGTGAAGTAATTTTTAAAATCGGTTCAGTAGTTTCTGAGTCTATTCGTTTCAAACAAACAAATTTTTCCTCTTTATAATATTAAAATATAAATATAGATTTTATAACTCCAACATTTTAATAACTTGAAATAATAATAATAATAATAATAATAATAATAATAATAATAATAATAATAATAATAATAATAATAATAATAATAATAATAATAATAATAATAATTTCATGTGGCTATTTTAGTCGGGTGCAGCCCGCTCCGATGAGGATGGGCGGCATCTGCCATGTGTAGGTAACTGCGTGTTATTGCTATTTGCTTTACGTCGCACCGACACAGATAGGTCCTATCGCGACGATGGGATAGGAAAGGCCTAGGAGTGGAAGGGAAATGGCCGTGGCCTTAATTCAGGTTAATTCAGGTTCAGCCCAAGCATTTGCCTGGAGTGAAAATGAGAAACCACGGAAAATCATCTTCAGGGCTGCCGACAGTGGGATTCCAACCCACTATCTCCCGGATGCAAGCTCACAGCTGCGCGGCCCTAACCACACGGCCAACTCGCCCGGTGCGTGTTATTGTGGTGGATGATAGTGTTATACGTTGTGTGTGGTCTATGAGTTGCATGGATGTTGGGGACAGCACAAACACATAGCCCTCGAGCCACTGGAATTAACCAATGAAGGTTAAAATTCCCGACACGGCCGAGATTTTGAACGCAGGACCCTCTGAACTGAAGGCTAGTACGCTTACAATTCAGCCAATGAACCTTGACATTGATATGCGAGAATGGTGATATATAAAGAGCCTTGAGTCCATAAAGCCGTAAATCTGACCTAAGCCTAACTGGGTCTAGCCCACAATTAGAGGAAGGAAGGAACAATGTTTGTGAAAGGGAACCGTTCAACACGTTGGTAGTTTTCGCAAGGGGAAATCCCTCATAAACCTGTGACTCTAGGGGGTCAGGCGTATTGTACCTATTATCTTAACACATATAGTTAAATATTTTCAATATCCGTGGATAATCATTCGCTAATGCGGGTGCGGATAATATTTTGTATATCCGGTTTTGGGGGTACCGAGGTGTTGGATATAGTTTAATGTCGTGCCGGTAAATCGACTGATGCTAGACTTCCGTTTTTCATTAGCTTGGTATTGAAATCACAACCAGAATTCGCAAGTAAGAAGTGATTTTCTGAACTTAAAATGTGTGACGTACCACATGGCTTCCCCTGAAGTTATTAACACCTCTTAAACCTCCATACCGCACCACCTAGCCTAGCCTTCCGGAACTATGTGGTACTAAGATAAATGTCAAATTTCTGGTTGGCATCACTCTGTAAGAGCAGGGTGGTACCTACTGTATTGTATATCGTGATGAAACCTTACCCGCTAGCTGTAAAAGCTCCGTATTTGTTGTATGGGTGAATGTCGTGATAGACAGCGGGACTACGCCATGGCTGGTGATCTAAGAAGGCAGGATATCTTGGAAAGGCACTTGAAACAAAAACACCACTTCGAAACTCCATTCGTCGCCGAGGGAGATATTTTTTCGGATATTAAATTCTAAATTTGTAGTTTGGTGGTCCAGATGTCGTCATCTTCCTCAAATCTTTAGCCAATCAGTTTACTTTTAGAAGTACTCTTCATCTCAGCTCTTCTTTGTCGCGTCTCACATAAATTTCGAACGGGGTTGTATCGGAAGTCCCCGGGTTCGAATCCCGGCCAAGTCAGGCACTTTAATCTTAAATGATTAATTTCTTCTGCTCGCGGATTGGGTGTTTGTGTGCCGTTCCCTCACAAATGCAACACCAAGCTAGCAATAGACATATGAACTTTGTATTGAGCCCAATTGGCTCATATCATTGTCTTTAAAAATATTAGAAATTAAAAAAATGGCATATGAGGGAATAGCCGCAGTTACATTGTAGGCCGGATGTGTGGCGCCATTTCGCTTGCCCAGGTTTAAAGATAGTTCCACGTGTCAAGGTCATCTTGTGATGAAATGGAAAGCATTGGAATATTCCATGAGGTGTGATGACAAAAGTCACCAGATTTAAGTTGGCAACATTTTCAGGCAGCGAATCGCAGCAGAGCAGGTTTTGGAATGATGGGGGTAAATTAAAGATGGGTGCCACATAAATGACTTCTAAAATAATTAAATCCACCAGGGGATAAGGTGAAAACAAGATTAAACCATTTTGAGAACAATAATTAAAGACGGCGTATTTGCAACAATTTATTGGAATAAATAATCGCAGGCATATGTGACGGGATGTTACATCATTGTTAATGGGGTTCCCCGAGCTCCATATCCAGAATCCGGCGTGCATGGAGAGGACGCGAGCCGCTAAGAACAGGCACTCTGCTACGGAAATTTGAACGTGTCGGACGTACGTGTATGTGGTTCACGAGAACCCTAATCTAGAGCATTTCCTATCAAATAACTAGCTGTCGAAGATACTACGGGTCCGATAGACTTTGCATTTAACTCAATAATGACCGAAATTTTTGTAAATTCAAGAAGGTGAATTTTTACAACATTAACTGAAAAATTAGGATCGGAGCGAGATCAAACAAGGACGCATCGCAGTGCCACGTGTAAACTCGCGGAAAGCAGAGACAAAGTGTATATTACAATTGTGAATAAGTGTATGTGCTAGAATAATTTAACTATATCTGTGTTTTTTTTAAATATGTATTTTAGTGTAGTAAGAAGTGATGAGCGTGTGATTTCATGAAAGCAACGAGAGTGAAGACCATGGTTGTGGAGAATGGTATGGGTTCAGGTTTTGAGGCCGTTAGCATGATGGCTTAAGTACATCATGGGGCCGACCTGAAACCATGAGGCCGTGGAGCTGAGTATGGAGCGTCGCCGAGTCGATAAGTACCCTGATTCATTATCTAGCATGTGCATGATTAGCTGTTAACTGTAAATAAATTAATGCATGATTATTTGTTTATTTTCCATTATAAGTACTGTAGCAAGGATAGTTAGGTTTTTTTTTAGGTTTTATTTTATGCTGATGCCCAGGGGGGTGTACATATTGTGATATTAGCGTGTGTTAAAATATGGTCTTCGCGAGTGTGGAAATAATGTGTGTAAATAATGATTTTCCATTACGGGTGTGAAACATGGTTTTTTTTTTCTCAGTGCGTGATCTTCTAGCAAATATTAGCGTGTGCGTGTGTGAATATTTAATGACGTAGGAGGCATCAGTAAGGATTAGTTAGAGGGAATAGATAGATTAACCTGGCATGTCGCATGAAAAGTTCGTCAAGAAAATTTTCACTGACCCAAGTTTCGAACCCGGACTGTCTGGCACATTACAGTGTGATTTTGGAAAATATATGTCATTAGTAAGTAACGTGCACCGTTAATCATGAGAAATTTTGTGCTATAGGGAATAATTGTCATCCTAAAATTTTTCCGAGAAGTAGTTAGCTAGTGTTGAAATAGGGACCTCTAAGACACAAAATGCCGACCGCAAGAGTCGAACCAATGATTGTGTAGCGCCATATATATATGTAAATACCGGCATAATGATATACGTGTTCCTGATAATGGAGTGAGAAATGTAGAATAATACGTGAAATATGAAATGAATAAAATATATTGAGAGTATTATATAATTAGTAACTGTTCGCACAGGCGCATGATATTGTGGAGGAACATATGGCTTCATTTAGAGTAGAGAGAGAGAGAATTTAAGTGGGTGCGAACATGTTAGAATGCCGTGTCAATGAAATGAGTCGGACGTGAGATAAGGCAGCAGACCAGGACGGCGCGTTGTGTATTAGAGAGGCTATGGCAGCTGTAGTAAGGTCTTATAAGTAACAAAATATCGCATTCATCCGTAAGAAAATTCTGTTTGTGGAACTCAGGACAGCACAATTAGATTAAATAATGATAGCTAGACTTCGTGACAGATCATTGCGGCAAGTGTAATGATAGGTCACTGTAATGGTGCCATGTTGAGGGTCGGAGTTCGTTGCCCGGCCGAGTCAGTGGATAAGGATTTCCCCTGTGACTATATGATTGAAATTATGTTGTGTTTGTTTATGTTATATGTTCTTCAATATGTGGGCAATGCAAATTTTGATTTTGCAGTTGCAATATTTCTTGTGATGTTGAATTCAGTTCACGATGGTTGTTTATACTTGCGGCAATGAGGTTCATCCCATTGTCTGTAGAATCAGTGTAGGTTAAGATGTATTTAACATTATAGTATAGGGTTTCTTGCTACAGGGTAGGCATATGTTTTGTGTATGATAAAACAGCTAATTAAGCATATGTGAGATATTTATCATTTTAATGAATCGGTAAATTAATTTAATTTATTTATGTCAGGGTTACTTTTCGATTTCGTGCGTGCGTTCCATATTATCAGTATTATATGAGGGGAGGATGGTACCGAGAAAGAATAAGTTAAATAGTTTCGGACTCAAATAATAATAGGGATTATTTTTAGATAAAATTTGTGATGAATAATTTTATGATATATAAAATTTTGGATTGAATTACCAAATCTAACAAACGTGATTGGATAAATTTATGATTTTCAAGGTAACAATTATACCGACATTGATAACTGCGAATTTGTAAATTATAATGAATTTAATGGATTTAATTAATTAAAAGATGAGTTGTGAATTACACGGCGGATGTTGCTTAATGAATTTACACAGCCTCATACATTTCATTTTTAAGAGTGTATTTAAATAAATAATTTGGTATCTAGTGAATGGTAACTACAAGGTTTATAATGGTGAGGAAATAACTTAAAGGCATGGAGAGCAAATATGAATTTGTTATTCAAAGAATGAACGGAAGAAGTTTTGGTTGTATTAACATTTTAAAAAGGTACTTTGACAAATTAACAAAGGTCATGATGATAGATTATTATAATATTTTATTATTGAAAATTTTGAAATATGGTGGTACCAAAATATGAGTGGAATGGAATTGGATTAAAATTTTTGAAGTACTGAAGTAGAGTTGATGAATAAGATGAAAGGGAATTGTAATAAAGATGAAGTAATGTGTTTAGAAGGATTTGAAATCTATGAGTCATGAGGTTGATATGTTATAGTCGAGGGTGATAGAGGGTGTGAACAATATTTGGTCCGAAGAGTTTATTGTTTGTATAGAAGTATATTTGCTTTGCCAAAGTTTAGCCTTTTCAATAAATTTTGCATTCGTAAATGTTCTCATTCGGATTTTTATTTAATTATTTTATTTCTTCTCTTTTATCCTTCCCGCTTGATTAATTTAAGGTTAGTTTATAATATCTGAAGATATCTCTGAGGGTAGTACCCAGTCAGCGACCCTGGGATGTCTCGAGCCGGCACCACATTTCAAAGGCAGGAAGGGTAGAGGGTTGAGTTGTCGCCCGTGACGTGGGGCACGATTGTGTGTTTACCCATTAAGTGGAACCAAGTTGATCATGGTGATGATAGAAATTTTGGAAAATTTTTTGGAAAAATCCTAAATTTCGGGTTTCACGATTTTGTTAGATATTTTATGAGTGACATGTAAATGTAGATTATTTTGTGAAACTGAATGAGAACAGATCGTGAGTACCATTGTTATGGACATAGGCTCATGACAGTCACTTAATAGAAATGCCCAAAAGAATAGAGGGATTGTGTTAAATCCAAACGAGGTTAAAAATGTCTGGTTTATTCTTCAAATAAATTCAGCCAGGGGCAATAGTTAAGAATAATTGTAGATTTTCGTGGAAGGATGAGATGACCTCGATCTCAAGTTGTGGAAAATGGCAGTGACAAATGTTATGGTGTCAGTTTACGACGATATGGACCATTGTTTCGGTCATATCCGCCGTAATGCTGAGGGCATGTGTTTGTATACTGGCATGTACTGTATGTGAAGTACTTAATAATTCGAAAGCCCAATGATAGTAGCGCGATATTCGGTGGTTCGATGTTAAATTTCTTTGGGGCTGTGTTAATTAGTGGTTTGTGAATTTTTTTTTCCGGGTTTAGTTTTCTTTGTATAGAACTTTGGCAAAATGTAGATGAAATAGGGACAGCTTCTAGATGGCAATGTTTGGCCAAATTTTTGATTGATATTATCCACGTAACGTAAAGTAAAGAAGCTGGAATTAAATTATATGATAATAATTATGGAAATTTGAACTTATTCTTTCTCATATCCACGGCACATGGTTAGAGGGAAGGCCCGTTTTCTCAGAAAGATAATATGGTAGATGTGGAGGTGATGAAGGGTCTTATGACCGAACTCATGAATGAACTGAGGGAGGACATGAATGAACAATTTAGGGAAGCGAAGGAGAGCACTAATGAACAATTTAGGGAAGCGAAGGAGAGCACTAATGAACAATTTAGGGAAGTTAAGGAGAGTGCGAATGAACAATTTAGGGAAGTTAAGGAGAGTGCGAATGAACAATTTCAAGGTGTCAATGAACAATTTAAAGAAGTCAGGGACCAGATGGTCAGTATCAAGGATCAGCTATCGACAGAGATAACTATAGTTAAAGAGGGCTGTGATAGGAATGCTCAAAGATTAGAGAAGCAGATAGAAGAGGTCCGAATGGAAGCAGTTACCCGCAGTGACAAGTTGGAAGAAAAGATAGATCAGGTCGCTTTAACAGTATCGCAAGTAGATGCCAGGTTGTCGGAGAAACTGAGTCAAGTCGAAATAAACGTCGAGGGTCAACAGAAAGCCGTAAATTCGATCAAGGATAAGATGGTTGATATCGAGGAAGCTATTGTATTGACAGACGCCAAAGTTACCAAGTTACAAATAGAAACACATGAATCGTTTGTTAAGACTGCCGAGGGATTCAATGACCGGTTGTTGCAATTGAGAGATAATGTCCATGGAGAAGTTAAGAAGGTAGAAGACCAACTGAAAGAAGAGATGGCTGAAAATAGGAAGGAACTCTTGGAGGAAATAAATGGAGTGCAAGCGGATCTTCGAGCTGAAGGTTGTGAAGTAACGAAGCAAATTAGTGAATGGGCTCATAAGTGCCATAAGACGGAAGTGAAGGTGGACATACATGAAGAATTAATGAAAGAAATGAAAGAGGAGATCGGACAAATCAAGGGACTTAAGGAAGATGTCGAGATATTGAAATTACAGGAGACTAAGGGAGAACTGCTCATGCGATCGATGATAAATAAACAAAATGTCTTAGAGCAAGCAGGAAGCCATTCTAGTAGTGTAGGATTGGGAAATGGAGTAGATCAGACCCGTTTACCTGAAACTACCAACCAACCATTTGAAGAACGAACTTCAACGCCACAGATTATGGGACCAATTCCATATTTTGAATTGATGAGATTATCAGAGGGAAAGCCAAGGAAATTCACTGGCGGACCCGAGATAACACCGAAAAGTTTCCTTAGAGAGATGACAGAATATATTCAGGACAATAGAATTCATCCGGATAGACAGTTGAGGATTGTAGAGCTATTTCTAGATGGACAACCATTGATCTGGTTTAAAGCATTCAAATATTGTTTTGATGACTACGAAGGTTTCAAGCGTGCCTTTTTACAAAAATACTGGGGTCAGGAGGTTCAACAAGGACTCAGACTTGAACTGTATTCACGAAAATACCAGAGCACAGTACCCACGAGATACGCAGACTTTTTCAGTGGGCAACTTTTGAAGCTTAGGGAGTTAGACTGTCCGCCTCCAGAAGAAGAGTTAATCGCATCAATCGAAAGACAGTTACCTGTGGATGTGCAAAGGACATTGATAGCTGCGAACGTGAAAACAGCTGTAGAGGCCGAAGTATTGTTGAGGCAATTAGATCAAACATCGAACTTGTATCATCCTAGGAATCGGAATATTGAAGCAGTCCATACTATTGACTTGACCAAGGAAGAGAATTCATCAGAGAAGAAGACCCAGGGAACCAACACGTACAACAATAAGAACGATGATAATCAGAACAGAGAGTATCGAGGAGGATACCAGGGAAGAAATTGGAAAGCTCAATCCTTTGGAAGAGGACGAGTCAACGATAGAAGTTATGAGTCAAATTATAATCAGAATTATGGAGGAAACAGAAGACAAGGGTACCGATATAGATATGGAAGGTTTGGAGAGATGAGAAGACCATATCCACCATATAATAGATCAGGTGATGCAAGAGGTCGACCAAGAAGAGAAGAAAATGACAGAATGGATCTTCAAGAACGCAGGAATGAGTCTAGAAGATATGTTGAGGAGTTGGCCACGAAAGGAGTATCGTCAGACCAGTGGAAGAGTGCGATTCAACAAGGGAATCAGGACAGAAGTCATGGAGCTGAGAGTAGGGAATATCAGGCTCATAGACGTAGAGAGGAATCTGGTGGATTAAATATAAATGCCCCGAGGTTTTCAATGGAGGGAAGTGGAGCTAAAAAAAAGCCGAAATGTAGTATTCCAAGATAGTGCAACCGCAGGACGTCGCCATCAGGATAATCATGGATGGGCAATTGCAACCATTGATTCTTGGATAGCTAGACCAGAAGATCTTGTAGAGGATAAAGATAGATTTGTAAATAATGAAATAAAGAAGTTACCTGTCATTTATGTCAGAGTTGGGAGTCTGAGGGTCAGGTGTTTGGTGGATACTGGAGCCAGCGTTAGTGTGGTATCACAAGTTTTAGTTGATGAATTGCAGAAGAAATGTCAAATACCAATTATACCAGTAGCATCAGTTAAAATTCGAGGCATAATACCAGACAAAGTTACAACATGTAAAAGTCAAGCTTATGTAGATGTAGAAGTTGGAAGTAATGTCATGTCTCACCCATTCATTATAATGAACCGAATGGAATTCAACATGATTATAGGGGCTGACTTTCTCCGAGAATTTAAGGCAGTTATTGATATGGAAAAGGATGTAATAAGCTTCAATCTCAGTGATGATCAGTCAGAAATTCAGTTAAACCAACTACCAAACGTTGAGGGAGAAGAAAGAATTTGGTTGGCAGAACAATCGGTGGAAGAGATAGTTAGAAACATACATCAAAATCAGGATGCTATTCTAGAAGAATTTGAGGAAATGATTTTCGCATTGGAAAGGGAGACTGAGTTACCAGATTTCGGGGACAAAGTCAAAAATAAAGTATCAGAAGCCATGATAGGAGAAGAAGATAAGTCAAAATTAAAGGGGATTTTAGGCCACCATAAAACAGTATTCGGATCCAAACCGGGGAAGATTCCAAATTATAAATATGAGCTGAAAGTAAATAGTTGGGAACCGTTTAAACAAAGACCTTATCCAGTAGCAGAGAAGTTTTACCCTAAAGTTAAAGAAGTAATCAAGGAAATGGAGGATAACGGTTTAATATCTAAAAAACCTACACCATTTTTGAATCCTTTGGTGATTGTTGAAAAACCTAATGGAAGCATCCGTGTGTGCTTGGACGCAAGGGCCATAAATCAACGACTTGTGCCTGAATACGATAAGGCCCCTCCTATCAAGGAATTGTTGAGAAAATTCCGAGGCAAACATTATTTTACGACTATTGACTTAACGTCATCGTATCACCATATTGAGTTGGATGAAGCTACTAAGGTTTTGACAGGATTTCTGTTCGACCAACAGACGTATATCTTTAACCGATTACCTTTTGGTTTGAAGACAGCTGGTTCTGCTTTGATCCGAGCCCTAGATAAGAATTTAACGCAGGAAGTCAAAGATTCTACGGTCAGATACGTAGATGATATCATGATTGCAACGGAGACTTTGGAAGAGCATTTTGATGTATTGCACAAACTTTTGGAAAATTTAAATCGTGCAAATTTTAAAGTAAATCTTGAAAAGTCTCACTTTTGTCAAAGAAGTATTATGTTTTTAGGTCATATTGTGGACGGTAATGGCGTCAAACCTAGTCCTGTAAAGATCAGATCAATACAAAATTTCCCCAGACCCATGAGAATCAAACATGTTCGTCAGTTCTTGGGAATGTGTAACTTTTTCTCAGACCATTGTCCTTTGTATACGGAAGTTGTTGCACCTCTTCAGGATTTGTTAAAGAAGGATAAGAAATGGAAATGGGATGAAAATTGTGAAAATGCATTTTTGAAGACGAAGGAATTATTGGCTAATAGTGTGAAATTGGGGTACCCAGATTTCGGAAAACCATTTATAGTTCAGACAGATGCTTCAGCTGTGGGAATTGGAGCGGTCTTATATCAAGAGTCGGAAAACAAAGATCACCAAGCAAATTATTTGGCTTTTATGAGTCGCAAATTGCGGTCTCACGAAATTAAGTACACTACGACGGAGTTGGAGATGCTTGCCATTGTTACAGCATTGGGACATTGGAGGAAGTATATTTATGGCTATCCTATTATCATTCGGACGGATCATAAAGCCTTAACCTTCCTTTTCAAGACAACTATGTCAAGCGAGAGGGTTAGCCGATGGGGCTTATTTGTTCAGCAGTATGATGTTACCCTTGAACATTGTGCTGGCAAGTTAAATGTGATTGCAGATGCGTTGAGTAGAAATCCTGAATCTGGAAAAGCAGAAGTAAATTTGATTGAAATTACACAAGAGGATAATCAGTTTTTGGAAAAACTTAGGAACATTTCGGAAGCACAAGAGTTGTGGGATGAGACCAAGAAATTGAGGGATTATTTTCAGAAGAAATTGCAGTCGGGAACAGTTGAATATAGAGAAGCAGAAAAACAAGCTATAAATTACAGTTTCTTCAATGGCATACTTCACAAATTCATTGATGAAGAGCACACGAAATTGAGAATTGTTGTACCACCACAGTTGAGATGTGAATTGATCTGGCTTACACATCATTCGATAGGACATGCTGGGATTGATAAGGTGACGGCGACCATTAAGGAAACCTTTATTTGGCCAAATTTGAAAGACATGGTGCGGAAAGTCATAATGACATGTGATATATGTCAGCGAATTAAACCTTGTCCATTTTTAATGAGACAAATTCCTAGGCCAGTGCTACCCTCTAAGCCTAAAGAGTTGTTTGCAATGGATTTCTACGGCCCTTTGCCACGTGCAAGTAGAGGATTAAAATACATTCTGGTATGCGTTGATGTGTTCACAAAATTTGTGACATTATGCCCTATCCAAAGAGCAACTACGAAAGCCGTTATTAATCAAATAAAGAACAAAATTATACCTCAGATGGGAAAGCCGGAATTTGTACTAACGGATCATGGGACTCAGTTTACGTCCGAAATTTTTAAAAGGGATACTCAGAATTTGGGAATAGGACATGTACTCAGTTCAATTAGAAATCCCCAGTCAAATCCTGCTGAGAGAATTATGAGAGAGATTGGGAAGTTTTGTAGAATTTATTGTCGGAATGAACATTGGAAATGGATCAGAGTATTGCCAATCATAACTGAGAGTATTAATTCAACGATACATGAATCTACTGGCCAGATACCCGCTGTCGTACACCATAATGAGTATCCAAAAAGACCATGGGAAGGTATAATCCCGTTACCAAGTGATCCAAGACCTTCACACGAGCTTTGCGTCCAGAATACATCTCAGCATCTCAAGGAACAAGCTGAACGACGTTTACGAAGAATGCGTAATAAGAGGTTCCACCGAAGTTTACGTGTGGGAGAATTGGTGCTCGTGAAGAAACCTGCAGTCTCAAATCCTAGTTCAAAATTTTATCATAAATTTGCTGAACTTTATATTGGGCCATATGAAGTCATACAGGACTATGAGAATAATTCGTATAAAGTCAAAAACTTAGAGACAGGAGTCGAAAGCACTTATAATGCTGGAAATTTGAAATTATATTATCCCACAAGGAGAAATATTGACCAGGAAACAATGGTTGACGAAGACGATCTTGAAGGACATCCTGAAGAAGATGAAGGAGGAGAAGAAGATGGTGGAGAAGACGATGAGATGGAAGATGAAGAAGAAGAAGAAGATGTTATGTTAACCTACGATACTACATACGAGATGCCCAGAGGAGAAATGGATGAAAACGAAAGTTCTGGCGGAGAATGTGCCTGTGAAGAATTAATTGAATTAAGAGGAATGATGGAGAAGGTGGTTACTAAGTTAACAATGAATAATACTCGTCTTAAGGAAGAAAATTTGAGTCTAAAATCTGGATTTGTTAAGTAAATAATGGAAAGACAATGATATATTTGGAAGATGTGTGGTAGGAAAAATCCCTTGTCAGTAATTTTTCCAAAAAGAAAGTGGGGGAAAGATGAGCCCAATTGGCTCATATCATTGTCTTTAAAAATATTAGAAATTAAAAAAATGGCATATGAGGGAATAGCCGCAGTTACATTGTAGGCCGAATGTGTGGCGCCATTTCGCTTGCCCAGGTTTAAAGATAGTTCCACGTGTCAAGGTCATCTTGTGATGAAATGGAAAGCATTGGAATATTCCATGAGGTGTGATGACAAAAGTCACCAGATTTAAGTTGGCAACATTTTCAGGCAGCGAATCGCAGCAGAGCAGGTTTTGGAATGATGGGGGTAAATTAAAGATGGGTGCCACATAAATGACTTCTAAAATAATTAAATCCACCAGGGGATAAGGTGAAAACAAGATTAAACCATTTTGAGAACAATAATTAAAGACGGCGTATTTGCAACAATTTATTGGAATAAATAATCGCAGGCATATGTGACGGGATGTTACATCATTGTTAATGGGGTTCCCCGAGCTCCATATCCAGAATCCGGCGTGCATGGTGAGGACGCGAGCCGCTAAGAACAGGCACTCTGCTACGGAAATTTGAACGTGTCGGACGTACGTGTATGTGGTTCACGAGAACCCTAATCTAGAGCATTTCCTATCAAATAACTAGCTGTCGAAGATACTACGGGTCCGATAGACTTTGCATTTAACTCAATAATGACCGAAATTTTTGTAAATTCAAGAAGGTGAATTTTTACAACATTAACTGAAAAATTAGGATCGGAGCGAGATCAAACAAGGACGCATCGCAGTGCCACGTGTAAACTCGCGGAAAGCAGAGACAAAGTGTATATTACAATTGTGAATAAGTGTATGTTCTAGAATAATTTAACTATATCTGTGTTTTTTTTAATATGTATTTTAGTGTAGTAAGAAGTGATGAGCGTGTGATTTCATGAAAGCAACGAGAGTGAAGACCATGGTTGTGGAGAATGGTATGGGTTCAGGTTTTGAGGCCGTTAGCATGATGGCTTAAGTACATCATGGGGCCGACCTGAAACCATGAGGCCGTGGAGCTGAGTATGGAGCGTCGCCGAGTCGATAAGTACCCTGATTCATTATCTAGCATGTGCATGATTAGCTGTTAACTGTAAATAAATTAATGCATGATTATTTGTTTATTTTCCTTTATAAGTACTGTAGCAAGGATAGTTAGGTTTTTTTTAGGTTTTATTTTATGCTGATGCCCAGGGGGGTGTACATATTGTGATATTAGCGTGTGTTAAAATATGGTCTTCGCGAGTGTGGAAATAATGTGTGTAAATAATGATTTTCCATTACGGGTGTGAAACATGGTTTTTTTTTTCTCAGTGCGTGATCTTCTAGCAAATATTAGCGTGTGCGTGTGTGAATATTTAATGACGTAGGAGGCATCAGTAAGGATTAGTTAGAGGGAATAGATAGATTAACCTGGCATGTCGCATGAAAAGTTCGTCAAGAAAATTTTCACTGACCCAAGTTTCGAACCCGGACTGTCTGGCACATTACAGTGTGATTTTGGAAAATATATGTCATTAGTAAGTAACGTGCACCGTTAATCATGAGAAATTTTGTGCTATAGGGAATAATTGTCATCCTAAAATTTTTCCGAGAAGTAGTTAGCTAGTGTTGAAATAGGGACCTCTAAGACACAAAATGCCGACCGCAAGAGTCGAACCAATGATTGTGTAGCGCCATATATATATGTAAATACCGGCATAATGATATACGTGTTCCTGATAATGGAGTGAGAAATGTAGAATAATACGTGAAATATGAAATGAATAAAATATATTGAGAGTATTATATAATTAGTAACTGTTCGCACAGGCGCATGATATTGTGGAGGAACATATGGCTTCATTTAGAGTAGAGAGAGAGAGAATTTAAGTGGGTGCGAACATGTTAGAATGCCGTGTCAATGAAATGAGTCGGACGTGAGATAAGGCAGCAGACCAGGACGGCGCGTTGTGTATTAGAGAGGCTATGGCAGCTGTAGTAAGGTCTTATAAGTAACAAAATATCGCATTCATCCGTAAGAAAATTCTGTTTGTGGAACTCAGGACAGCACAATTAGATTAAATAATGATAGCTAGACTTCGTGACAGATCATTGCGGCAAGTGTAATGATAGGTCACTGTAATGGTGCCATGTTGAGGGTCGGAGTTCGTTGCCCGGCCGAGTCAGTGGATAAGGATTTCCCCTGTGACTATATGATTGAAATTATGTTGTGTTTGTTTATGTTATATGTTCTTCAATATGTGGGCAATGCAAATTTTGATTTTGCAGTTGCAATATTTCTTGTGATGTTGAATTCAGTTCACGATGGTTGTTTATACTTGCGGCAATGAGGTTCATCCCATTGTCTGTAGAATCAGTGTAGGTTAAGATGTATTTAACATTATAGTATAGGGTTTCTTGCTACAGGGTAGGCATATGTTTTGTGTATGATAAAACAGCTAATTAAGCATATGTGAGATATTTATCATTTTAATGAATCGGTAAATTAATTTAATTTATTTATGTCAGGGTTACTTTTCGATTTCGTGCGTGCGTTCCATATTATCAGTATTATATGAGGGGAGGATGGTACCGAGAAAGAATAAGTTAAATAGTTTCGGACTCAAATAATAATAGGGATTATTTTTAGATAAAATTTGTGATGAATAATTTTATGATATATAAAATTTTGGATTGAATTACCAAATCTAACAAACGTGATTGGATAAATTTATGATTTTCAAGGTAACAATTATACCGACATTGATAACTGCGAATTTGTAAATTATAATGAATTTAATGGATTTAATTAATTAAAAGATGAGTTGTGAATTACACGGCGGATGTTGCTTAATGAATTTACACAGCCTCATACATTTCATTTTTAAGAGTGTATTTAAATAAATAATTTGGTATCTAGTGAATGGTAACTACAAGGTTTATAATGGTGAGGAAATAACTTAAAGGCATGGAGAGCAAATATGAATTTGTTATTCAAAGAATGAACGGAAGAAGTTTTGGTTGTATTAACATTTTAAAAAGGTACTTTGACAAATTAACAAAGGTCATGATGATAGATTATTATAATATTTTATTATTGAAAATTTTGAAATATGGTGGTACCAAAATATGAGTGGAATGGAATTGGATTAAAATTTTTGAAGTACTGAAGTAGAGTTGATGAATAAGATGAAAGGGAATTGTAATAAAGATGAAGTAATGTGTTTAGAAGGATTTGAAATCTATGAGTCATGAGGTTGATATGTTATAGTCGAGGGTGATAGAGGGTGTGAACAATATTTGGTCCGAAGAGTTTATTGTTTGTATAGAAGTATATTTGCTTTGCCAAAGTTTAGCCTTTTCAATAAATTTTGCATTCGTAAATGTTCTCATTCGGATTTTTATTTAATTATTTTATTTCTTCTCTTTTATCCTTCCCGCTTGATTAATTTAAGGTTAGTTTATAATATCTGAAGATATCTCTGAGGGTAGTACCCAGTCAGCGACCCTGGGATGTCTCGAGCCGGCACCACATTTCAAAGGCAGGAAGGGTAGAGGGTTGAGTATATTCTTAAACAGATGACGTACTAGTTGTTCTACTATCCTGAGACGTAACAGCTTCGTGATCAACATTACTGAAGGAAAAGTTCGGGGAAAGAAAGGGCGAGGAAGTCATAGACCAAATATTTTCACGTTTTGATGCTAAATCTTAGAAATACCACCTGTCATAAAATGAAACCTGAAGCTGAAAGACACGGTTGCATCGACAGGGCATCGTCTTTAGTAAATAAATCAAAACCAAACACAATGGCGCAACAGCCCCCAAGACCTGCATATTACGAGGTGTCGTGTGGTCAGCACGACGAATCCTCTTGGCCGTTATTCTTGGCTTTCTACCTCTTTCACTCTGTTAGACTGCCTTGCTTTCTCCACAATGTTCTAAAAATCACGGACATAAACAAAAATACAGACATATATAGAAAATTATTTTTAAAAACTATAGAAGTCATTCGAAAAAATTAATTCGAGGAAGTCCAGCTCCATAACATTTTCGGAAATATCTATTTTTAAACCTGCTTGCCCAGTGAATATTGTAGATTATCGAGTTTTAGGAACAGAGTTTACAAATCTGGGGCAAATTACGGTAGTGTGAAGTGTCATCACCACCATCTGTTGTTGGTAAAACAAAATCACAATACAACTCTCGCCTTTATCATAATTTTATTTCCATCATCACTAGCCCTTTCGATCCCAGACTTTTCTTCAGGGTATGTTTAAGAAATCCCAGGCCCTTTTCTTGCTTTATTGTAGTAGCCTATATTACTAAAATATGCATATTTATTTATTGTCCAAATTGACCAATTTTTAAATGTTTTCTTTGTAAATCCATACTGTAAAAGATAGTAATGCTAAAAGTAAGTAGTAATGCAAAAATATATATATTTTTCCAATATCTACTGACCAAATCATGGAGTTTTTAATTTTTTCACATTTCTTCAAAATTTCAAACGCACAAAAAGTAGCTGGCCTCCAACCACCCATATCACTAAAAAAATTTCTGAACAAAACCAATAAATTTAAGAACTACAGAATTGCAGAACTAAAAACAACACCGTTCACTTCCCTCCAACAACGTATTCAGCTGGCGCACAAGGTCAATGCCTTTTAGATTTCGCTCGCTTTTTTCGGCACTGTATACTACATTAAAGTTTGTTCAAGCGGTTGATATGAATAGAACATTTCCTTCCTATTAATTTGGTGTATGTTACGCATATATTTGAGAGCGTATTATATTTTCGAAACATTATATACGCAACGTCCGTATATACGGACGTTGGGATTTCTTGCACACATCGCCGACGTCCGTTCGCTTAAACTCCAGCTATCATTACATAAATCATTATCACGATACAATTCTCTTTCAGTATCATCAGTTAGCAAAGAACACGAAACACCACACGATGAGGAAGCCATAGTGTAAACAAACGGCGGATAGAGTCATTCTTTTGTCTCTAGCTCGGCCACGTAAGGCGGATAAATAATTAGAGCAGTGATATTCCAGTAGTGTGCAACAGATCACATTCGAGTTCGTTTTTGGCTACAATCAAAGCGATCACAGAGTGCAATGGAATAAGCTGAATGAGGAAAGGAGTGAACTGGAATGACAGAAGACTGGTGGTGGTGACAGTGATAATGATGATGATGATGATGATGATGATAATTGTTGTTTAAATGGGCCTAACATTTAGGTCTCAGCCCCTAATGGTACGAAATGACACTAAATGTAAAGACAATTTTAAAATTCCAAAATTCACCCACTGGCCAGAATTAAAAACTTTATGATGAAGAATGAATGGATGAATATGAATTTAAAATAATCAGCGGATCCAACTCATATTGCTGAAAGTTAAACATAATTCCAAAAACAGCACACCGACTAGAATTAAAAAAACGCGACGATGAACAGTGATTATGAACTTAAAACAATCAGTGGGTCCGACCCGCAATGCCTCACATTCGTAGAAATAAACTTCAAACAATGGATATACTGACCATGGGGCTGCTTCCAAAGCACAATCCTGAATCGATGATGCGTATGGTCTAATGGGGTCGAAAATCAAGCTCAACGGCGCCTCACAATGGTACTTATCGCTAATAAAGCAGAACCACGGTATTTCCCATGTGGCGGTACTAACCACAAATAACGTAGACTCACGGTGTTCCACTCATTGCGGTACTACTCATAGGTAATGTACTACGGACAGGTAACGCACACCTATGGTGTTTCTCGCATAATGGCGCTACTCATAATCAACGCCAACAAATGGTGTTCCTCACATAGTGGTACTAATGACAGGCATGGTAAGCCTATGGTGTTCCGAATATAGTGGTAGTAATCACAGGCAACGCCCAGACCCATGGTGTTTCTCACATAATGGTACTAATCACAGGCAAGGTAAGCCCGTGGTGTTCCGAATATAGTGGTACTAATCACGAGTACTGTACACCCATAGTGATCCGCCCATGTTGCTACAAGTCACAAACTATTGTGTGCCTCACATAGTGGTACTGCTGGCAAATACAGTCGACCCATGGTGTTCCACGCGTGATGGTACTGAACCATCCCCAGGATGCCTCAATATGTAATATGATAACACTATGGACATATCTACTGTATGTAATTATATGCAGAGAGCTGGGTACAAAGTAAGGGGGCAGTTAACCGCCGTTATAGGCAAGGCGCACTTTGTATTTTTCCAGTAAACACCGAGCGCTTTGAATTCAAAGCGAGTCGTTGCCTTGGTAACTACGCACGCCAACCCCCTTCCAACTTTCAAATTCAAGTGATTCGAGCTTGGGGGAGGTTAGATTCAAATATAGGGAACCCCTCAACAGCACTTCAGGATGACCAACTTCGAATTTACTGGACTGGGATCTCAGCATTTACATAGCTATTTTCGCCCCTAAGCTAGAATTCCACAGGTCCGAACTGCATGACACTTGCATACATATTTATTAATCACTCATGTATAAAAACAATGACTAATTGTGTACTTACAGAGTAATTCTATTTGAATGGAAAGCCATTGGGCCAAGCCCGAGTCCGTTAACTGACAGCCTCTAATGTTTGCCGGGGATTCACATGCTGCCAACAAGGGACAGTGAGTTTACCTGAAGACCCGTGGTGGGGGAGCGAGCCCATTCATCTGTTGTACTTGGTGAGAACTGCACGTTGTGCACGAGTGGTGAAAGTTCTTTGTACTGACTAAAAACGGTTACACGCTATGTGCACGTTAATATTTATTCTCGAGCCGAAGTTTACAGGATAATTACCATATCCTAATAATGTGATTCGAGTAACATTGATAGACCACGTGCGGTTTGGTACTGCGGATTTAATAACTCTGTCAATCCGAGAGTAATGTTTGCTCGAGACTCGCGGATGAGATAAATGCACATTTCGGACACTGACCAGTATCTCATATCGGTACGCGATCGAGAGACATATATGCATCGTGTGCGCTCCGCTTATGCATTACCGCTGCGAAGGACTTAAATTGACGGGGCCTAGACCCTTGATCTAATGACACCGAAGTCGGACTAATACTTGAGCGTGGGCTGTGCAAATTACAGTCCAGCATTAGAGTCAAATTTGTGTACTCGTGCACGCAAAGAAGTGAAGAAGTGATTGTAATCAACAAATTATACAGAGTTCCAGGGACGTAAAGAAGACCATGGCTGTACGTGGAGTCGACGCCAGCACCAATCAACCCCGGCTCACCATCATCATGATGAGCTAAACTACTGAGACACTGCGGCCATGTGGGCCGTGCTGAATGACACCTAATAGATAAGTACGATAATTCATTTCTAGGCATGTTCCGGTAAATCTAATACACTGACTGACAGAGCAAATGCAACACCAAGAAGGAGTGGTCAGAACTTTATGTCAATTGCAGGGTAGACTGACGTCACTGAGGTATGCTCATGATGTGAAATGCGCCGCTGTGCTGCGCACGTAGCGAACGATAAATGGGACACGGCGTTGGCGAATGGCCCACTTCGTACCGTGATTTCTCAGCCGACAGTCATTGTAGAACGTGTTGTCGTGTGCCACAGGACACGTGTATAGCTAAGAATGCCAGGCCGCCGTCAACGGAGGCATTTCCAGCAGACAGACGACTTTACGAGGGGTATGGTGATCGGGCTGAGAAGGGCAGGTTGGTCGCTTCGTCAAATCGCAGCCGATACCCATAGGGATGTGTCCACGGTGCAGCGCCTGTGGCGAAGATGGTTGGCGCAGGGACATGTGGCACGTGCGAGGGGTCCAGGTGCAGCCCGAGTGACGTCAGCACGCGAGGATCGACGCATCCGCCGCCAAGCGGTGGCAGCCCCGCACGCCACGTCAACCGCCATTCTTCAGCATGTGCAAGACACCCTGGCTGTTCTAATATCGACCAGAACAATTTCCCGTCGATTGGTTGAAGGAGGCCTGCACTCCCGGCGGCCGCTCAGAAGACTACCATTGACTCCACAGCATAGACGTGCACGCCTGGCATGGTGCCGGGCTAGAGCGACTTGGATGAGGAAATGGCGGAACGTCGTGTTCTCCGATGAGTCACGCTTCTGTTCTGTCAGTGATAGTCACCGCAGACGAGTGTGGCGTCGGCGTGGAGAAAGGTCAAATCCGGCAGTAACTGTGGAGCGCCCTACCGCTAGACAACGCGGCATCATGGTTTGGGGCGCTATTGCGTATGATTCCACGTCACCTCTAGTGCGTATTCAAGGCAAGTTAAATGCCCACCGCTACGTGCAGCATGTGCTGGGGCCGGTGGCACTCCCGTACCTTCAGGGGCTGCCCAATGCTCTGTTTCAGCAGGATAATGCCCGCCCACACACTGCTCGCATCTCCCAACAGGCTCTACGAGGTGTACAGATGCTTCCGTGGCCAGCGTACTCTCCGGATCTCTCACCAATCGAACACGTGTGGGATCTCATTGGACGCCGTTTGCAAACTCTGCCCCAGCCTCGTACGGACGACCAACTGTGGCAAATGGTTGACAGAGAATGGAGAACCATCCCTCAGGACACCATCCGCACTCTTATTGACTCTGTACCTCGACGTGTTTCTGCGTGCATCGCCGCTCGCGGTGGTCCTACATACTACTGAGTCGATGCCGTGCGCATTGTGTAACCTGCATATCGGTTTGAAATAAACATCAATTATTCGTCCGTGCCGTCTCTGTTTTTTCCCCAACTTTCATCCCTTTCGAACCACTCCTCCTTGGTGTTGCATTGTCACTGTCAGTCAGTGTACATTAGGTAAGGGAATTTTTCATTGTGTTTCATAAAATTAAATGTCAGCCCCTTTTGCTGGAGATTTGTCTTAATTTCAGTTAAAGTTAAATGATGGCTAAGGCTGGCATGCATGTTCTTAGCCCAGGCTATTTGTATATATATTACAGTTAGATGGATCAAGGGAACATGCTAGGAATTACGTAGTTATTGAATTTGCTAATGTAGTGTTGTCTGTGTTATTTCATGTCATTATTTTGAAGATATTCGGGTAAAAGTCCTTATTTTCAAGCCAGCTATACGCCTTCTGCGTTGGTTATATTTACGTCAGTTTACAGTATAAATTCAGTCAGGTATTTTCTATGCATGCGGAATGTATTATTTCAGCTACTACTAAATCTGCAGTGACAATGTGTATATCGTTGGGATATAAAAGGCTAATATAATTTAGCAGGAAGGCGAGTCCGGGAAACTGGCAGGGGATTGAACCTATGATATATAATGTGAAAGGCTTGAAATGCCAGAGGGATGATTTTAGGGCCATGTATATGTGATTAGGCAAGATATGCCATGTTATTAATGGGAGCTATGTCTGAATATGAAATAAATAGCCGGCCGTGAAGTTGCAATAAATGCAACGGTCGAGCGGAGAAAGGAATGAATATTTGTTGTATAGGCAAGGGCCTGCCCCATTGAGCTTCATTGAGAGTGAAGATGCTCAGCTGATAGAGCTGTTTCTTCCTCTCGTGGCAAGAGATTGTGTAAGGAAATCCCGTTAAGTCTCCCTGACTACGACCTCTCCTGCCTGCCAATACTTGTTTGCTTCTATTACAGCTGACCGACTGAAGACACGGAAATATGTGAGACCATTTGTGTCTGCTTGTAGACGCATAACCAAAGTAGCCTGCCGATGTCAGGTTCGATCCCTGATATCTCTGATTTATTTATGTGTTGTATATATGTATGTTTTTTCCACAGGTGTGATTTTGTTGTGATATTTGTGATTTTGTTGTCATGCATTGTTTAATTTTGGTTTATCAGCTCGTTAGCTGAGTTTTATTGATAACCAGTTCTGCCTGGTATATTTTTGTATGAGCACGGGCTCATGGTAGATTCAGTGCTAATTTTTAAGCTAGGATAGGGAACCACATTATGCCATAGTGATTATTCATGTATAGCCGGAATGTAAATATTGTGTTATAGCTATTGGACCAATGTATTAGTTTTCACCGGTTCATAACAGGAACGATTTTCTTCGTCGAAGCCCACGGGAAATTATGGATATCCGCACTTATCCAGAGCAATTACCTATTAATACATAACTATCAACGTTTTTGCCTTGTAAAGTGACATTGTAATTTATTTTGATTCGGGGTCGTTGCTCGCATTCGTTTACCTTTTGTTAATTCTTTTAATATAAAGTGTTCATTTATGTGTATATCGCAATTCCACGGCTATTTTAGGTCGATTTGTTCCATTTTATCTGAATTTTCAAGTTAGCATGGACCAATTTTTATGTTTTTATGGATACAATAAATCCATCTTACCCCCTTATTTTATGTTCTCATTTCAAAATATATATCACTATTTATCCTGTCAATATACTCTTCAGTATAAGTTTAGTCAGAGTTTTTCTTTGCCCAGTTAACGAATGTTTACTACACCTTCTCCACCTCCTGAGGTAGTCGGATCGAAAGGCAGGATATGGTGCAGTACTAATCACAAGAAGTCTCATGGTTCTAATTCAATCATTCCTTGGTCGCCCCCTTTGGTCGCCTCTTACGACAGACAGGGAATACCATGCGTGTATTTTTAATTTGCGTCCCCCACCCACAGGGGTCAGGGAAAAGAAAACAGGAAGGGATCCGACACTTCGAAAATTGAAGTACCGGACAAAGCAGGGCAAAGGCCACGAAGGGCGTGAACATGAAATACTCTCGAGGCCTCGATTGCTCTAATACTCTCGGGGTCAGAAACGAACGAGTGTTTACCAATGGAGGTCGGACAGGATAGATGAAAGTGAGGAGCCTGCCACAAGTAAGTGGTAGCAATACCAGGACTCAGCTAAGGGCTCCGTGGTCACCAACTCGCGCTCCCAAGTTGAGAGCCCTTGGGGCCCCTTTTAGTCGCCTCTTACGTCGGGCAGGGAATACCGTGTGCGTATTCTTTGTCTGCGTTCCCCACCCACATGGGGTAGAAGACTAATAAAAGGCCTTTCCTTACAAGAGAAGGTCGGAAGAAAGGTACAGAATGAGATGGCCGAGGAAAGCAGAATTGGAAAGGGCGTTAGAAAGAATGCTGTCTATCTTCCATTCTATTCAACATTTACCTGGAGGATATTGGGAAATGCCTAGATAGAAGAAGAGGAATAAGTACTGGTGACTAGATGATATTCGATTTGTGGATGACATGGTGTTGTTAGCAGAGAATGAAAGTGTTCTAACCGGAATGCTAGAAGACCTGAATGCAACCTGTGAGCAATATGAAATAAAAATTAATAAGGACAAGACAAGGAGTATCGAGATGAGCGTACGAGAGAACAAGGTAAACGTCAAGATAAACCAGAAGGATATGAACAAGTGTTAACCTTGGAATATCTAGAAAGCATAATAGCGGATGATCTGAGGAACAGTAGAGAGGTAAGAACGCGCATTTCCATCGCAGAAGAAACTCTATGTGAAAGATTGGACTTGAGATCAAGGAAGAGTCTGGCGAAATGTTTTGTTTGGACTGTGGCACTATATGCAGCAGAGACCTGGACGCTAAGGACGGTAGATGAAAAGTGACTAGAAGCATTTAGGATGTGGTTTTGGAGAAGGATGGAAAGGACTTCCTGAGTGAAAACGGTACGGAACGACCAGGTACTGGAGAGAGTCGGAGAAAAAAGGAAGCTATTACAAACCATCCATACAAGGAAGAGGACCTAGCTACGAAGAGAGTGTTTGAATGGTAGCTCTTGAAGGATCGGTAAACGGAAGGATAAGAGAGGACGGAGAAGGTACCAGATGGTGGACTGTGTTAAAATAGCAGGATATTACGAAGAAACTCAGAGGATGGCTGCAGACAAGACTGCATGGAGAGGGGCTGTGTGAAGACCTGCCTAAGGGCAGAACACGTTATATGCAGTATACAGGCTATCACATCAATTAAGGCCAAGATGCACAAGTCCGAGTACGTATTCGGGCTCACACCGCACAGCGATACTGGAGAGTCCGAGTACGTACTCGATCAGGCAGCGAATGAGCTAGACCGGAGCCGCTCTATAGCTCTTCAATCGTAATCATGTAGGCTGAGTGGACCTCAAACCAGCCCTCAGATCAAGGTAAAAATCCCTGATCTGGCCTGGAATCGAACCCGGGGCCTCGGGGGGAGAGGTAGGCACGCTACCCCTAAACCGCGGAACCGGTCCATTAGTATGTTAACTATTAATAATACAATATTCTAAACATATGTACACATGTTCAGGGAAAGACTATCGCACAATTGTGGTCGTTATCCACACCCGGGAGTTACAAGTCTACCAGAGCGGTAGAGTTGTTCGGCTGGAGCTCCAATAGCACGGAGCACTCGGCCACCTTCACTCTGAGTCGCTCTCGATAACGCTTTTGCCGGGCTGAGTGGCTCAGGCGTTTGAGGCGCTGGCCATCTGACCCCAACTTGGCAGACTCGATACCGCCCAGTGGTACCTGAAGGTGCTCAAATACGTCAGTGTCGTGTCGGTAGATTTACTGGGACGTAAAAGAATTCCTTCGGGACAAAATGCCGGCACCTCGGCGTCTCTGAAAACCATCAAACGTATTCAGTAGGGCGTAGAAATACTATTATTATTATTATTATTATTATTATTATTATTATTATTATTATTATTATTATTATTATTGATGTTTAGCATTAAAGACTTTGTACCTTTTGGAATTCTAACAAGCTACTCTATCCTTATTGATGCATTTTCGATAATTGTGAAGCCATTTATTGCCTATATGTCGCGATATTTTGCGCAAGAGAATATTTTTCGCAACTTCTCACACCCCAATTATCTCATATAACAACTATTTGATGTCTTTTGTAATATACTTGTATAACTCGCATAGAGAAGTCAAACGACACCTCACACGATGTGCCACAACACTGGAAGCCACAGCTACGTTAATTATGAGCAGTTTGGTATGGCGATTTTAGTATTTTATGCTGGTGGCGCTTTGGATCATCCGATGGCTTAAAACCGAGCTCAGCCTGTGTTTGTTAGATGAACTGGTCCTTCTTTTCTATGATGAGATATTGAGCACTTTGGTCCTACATTGTCTAGAAATGATTTCGATTTTAAATATTTCAAGTTTTTGAAACACTTACTGGCCCACGTACGTTTCCGAAACAATAGGCATATTCTACGCCAAAACAGTGCATTAGTATTATTTCTTTATTTCTTTCTTTCTTTCTTTCTTTCTTTCTTTATTTATTTATTTCACTTTTCCGATATCTGCGTGTTTTTCTGGAATCGCCATAAGTTAGGTTCACAGTGTCCCGGGTACGATTCCCAGCCGGATCGGGGATTTAATGGCGCCAGATTGATTCTTCCAGCTCTAGGACTGGATTTTTTGTTGCTCCTAACACTCTCCTATTCATATTAAGAGAACAAAACTCTCTACCAACCACCACAGAAACACGCAACAGTGATTACATACCTCCATATGGGGTTGGTGTTATGAAAGGTATGCGGTTGTAATACAGGGACACCGAGCTTGATAACTGCAGTCGCTTAAGTGCGGCCAGTATCAAGTAATCGGAAGATAGTGGGTTCGAGCCCCACTGCTGGCAGCCTTGAAGATGGTTTTCCGTGGTTTCTCATTTTCACATCAGGCAAATGCCGGGGCTGTACCTTAATTAAGGCCACGGCCGCTTCCTTACAATTCCTGGGCCTTTCCTATCCCATCGTCGCCATAAGACCTAACTTATCTGTGTCGGGGCGACGTAAAGCAAATAGAAAAAAAAGGGGGCTAATCCGTGCGTGCGACACAGTTCGCACTCGCAACACCACAAGAGTGGGAAAAACGATAGTAGAAGGAGTACGTCATTTATTTAAGAATATAAACATGTAATGTGTCTATTGTTAGCCTGGTGGTGCATTTGTAAGGGAGCAACACACGAACACCGAGTCCGCGAGCCGAGGGAATTAATCATTTAAGATTTAAATAACTGAGCTGGTCGGGAATCGAACCTAGAGACCTCTGAACTTTAGGACACTGTGTTGGTCTTCATTCAAGTAGTCGGGCCATCTACCAGGTGGTTACAATTTAGGGTTTGTAGAAAGGATGTAAAGGAGAGGGCGTATATGTCGCTGGTAAGACCCCAATTACAGTATAGTTCCAGCATATGAAAGCTACATGAGGAATGTCTTCTGGGAGAACTGGAAAAGATGCAGAGGAGAACAGAACTATTTGTTCTGGGTGATTTCTGACAAAAGAGTAGTTACGATAATGTTGTGAACCTCGGGCTGGGAAGGTTTGGTTGTAAGGGTACGAACTGCTCAACTAAGCGATATATTCCGAACTGTCAGTGGGGATATGACGTGGAATAACATTCATATATGAATAAGCTTCAGTAGAGCTTTTAAAAGTAGGAATGATCATAATATGAAGAAAAATTTCGAATTCTGATAAATACTCGGTTATAGGAACAATTAGAGTTTGGAATAATTTACAAAGCCAGATGTTTGATAGATTTCAAACTTCACTGAAATCATTTAAGAAAAGGTATGAAATTTATAGCAAAGCTGCCACCTGCATCATTATTATCATCATCATCATCACCACCATCTACTAAAGGCAATGCCTTGTCACTGCAGCCACATTGACGTTCTTTTGCTAGCCTCTTCATATTGCTGTATGAACCACATGCCAGTTCACCGACAGAGTTCCTGATATATGACATCCTTGGTCGTCCCCTGGGTCTCCTTCCCAATACTTTACCTTAAATTATGGTTTGGAGAAGAGAGTCTTGTCTCAACACGTGTCCAAGTAACTTTGTTTTCCTCTTCTTTTATCGTATTTAATAAACATCAATTCTGTTGTATGTTCTTTAAAACAAGATTTTTTTTATTCATACAACTTGTTCTTGTAATTCTTCTCCAATACCACATTTCTGCAGCCTTGAGGTTTTGTTTCGTTCTGTTTCCTTAATGTCAAGGTTTCGCATCAATACAGTAGAACACTAAAGCAAAGGTCTTGAGAAATGATGTTCTGGTCTCCAAACTGAGATGATTGTCTACCACAGCCACAAATGCGAATCAGAGAAGATTGATATATTTAGCCAGTAACACATTTGCAGCACGTTCTGTTTATAATATTTTGAATTTGAAATACTCGTAGAGAGAGCACGAGATAATTATGATGAAACGAGTTTTCCTGCAGTTAATAAATTGGAGATGGAATATTATATTATACAGGCAAATGAAAAATAATAGAATATCAACGTCAACATCACATATCCCCTCGTTTATTTAATACAACTTGTCAGGCTGGACCTGATAACGTCAGCACAGTATGGCAGTCGCAAATAGAACATTACACATCGGGTATCAGGGATGAGTTCGGACTCATTCGCAGGTTGGATCAGATACCGGCGCGCGGCGTACTGTTTTGATGTACACTTTTAGCTGAATGATCCTATTTATATTTCTCGTGTTCATGAAGCACAGATCCTCATGTTCCATGTAACGTGATTTAATATTGTATTTTTGCAGATTTACCAGCTGCCCTAATCGTCGCAGACAGGTTAGTTTTGTACAATTGCAGTTGTGCTGTCATCTAGCGGAAATGAGAGGAACAGAACATACTTCAACTATCAATGGTTAACATTATTCTTCTTCCCCAATCCTAAGGTTAGTGGGTAACAGCATGTCTTCCAACGGTTTCCTTTCTTTGGCCAACAGCTTCAGTTGCATTAATGAATTGAAAACCTGCAATCCGTTCTCCAGTCATTGACCGGGCCAGGGATGGAATGAAGGAAGCCCCCAATCTTGCGGCGAGTAGGGGAATTGTGCCGGCTGGCGAGGCCTGTCGCACTCCCTTTGGTTAATGATTAATGACTGGCAGATGAAATGAAATGATAACGGAGAGTGTTGTTGGAATGAAAGGTGACAGGGAAAACCGGAGTATCCAGAGAAAAACCTGTCCCGCCTCCAGTTCATCCAGCACAAATCTCACATGGAATGACCGGGATTCGAACCACGGAACCGAGCGGCGAGAGTTTCATTAATGCTGCCTCTAAATTTTACCCTTGATCTTAATAACAATGTTATTGGATTTACGTCCCTCTAACTACTTCTGATGGTTTTTGGAAACATCGAGGTGTCGGAAATTTGTCTCGCAGGAGTTATTTTACGTGCCAGTAAATCTACCGACACGAGGCTGACGTATTTTAGCAACTTTGAAGGTGCTCAGCAGTAGCAGTGCCGCGATGGAGCGCCCTGCTACTTGAACTATGGCGTCTCATGTATAGAAACGTTTGAGCATTACCGTTAGTTTGGAGAACAGATCGAAGTCAGAGGGACTTGCGGTGACGTATTTTAGCACCTTTCAAGGTGCTCAAATACGTCAGCCTCGTGTCGGTAGATTTACTGGCACGCAAAATAACTCCTGTGGGACTAAATTCCAGCACCTCGGCGTCTGCGAAAACCGTATAAGTTGTTAGTGGGATGTAAAGAAAATAGCATTCATTCAATAGTGGAACCTTTCTCGAGGACACCATGTATACAAAAGGACTTATAGTAGAACCATCACACCTTTAGACCTTCAGTGCAACACCCTGTAAAATATTGCACCCTTCACCAGATGTGTGGATGGCGCAGTACAAGTGTGGCAGACCCCATGTGGCCAGTGTAGGTTTCCCTGACTGTCGTAAAACTCAAATAAAAGGGAGCCCAGCGGGTTTCATCTCGGGAGTGTAGTTGATGACCACGGTTCCCCTTCCTGAGTCTGGCACTGCTTCCACTTTCTTGTGCCACACTCCTCGCCTTTTTCCTATCCGACCTTCCTTGGTCAACTCTTGTTATTTTCTGATCCCGACTCCTCCTGATTAGTGATAATGGAGGATGGTTTCCCACTTGTAATTCCTCGTAAAACAATAGACATCAGCAGTAGCAGTGCCGCCTTCGTTGATGTCAACTACGGAGTGACCTGCTGCTTGAACTACGGCGTCTCATGTATAGGAACGCTACCCTTGGTGCATTTCCGTTATTTCGGAGAGCAGATTGAAGTCACAGGGACCTGCGGTGAAGAAGATAGATACTCGAGGATCTCCCACCCGCACGATGCCAAAGATTTCCTCGAAGGAGTAGCATTGTAACAACGGCCGGTTGCGTCTAGTAATATAGTCATTTCTTGTACAGCGCAGGACGAAATACCGTGCCTTAAGTAATATAACTACATCAGTCTTTGATGCCACAGACCGAATTAGTAGCCTTCAGGCTTCATTTCCAAGCGACGCATTGGGTAGCGAACACTGCAGTCGGTGTAAGAACGTTCAGACGCTCACTTTATGGACATTCATGAACGTGCCGGCAGCACTATGCTAACGCGCTCTTGGGAAATGTTCGCTAGGACTTAGACTGTAAAATATTCTGTTAGTAATATCTCCCTTATTATTCCATAAAAGTACAACTGACCGCCAAGCACAGTCGGGATCCTCCGCTCTACACTTCCCCATGTTTTATCTAATAAAAAATTGGCGATAGGCTGTCATTACTGTATTGGCCGCAGGGTTTTGCGGGTTGGGTAGACAAACTATAAATACAAGACAAATATTATGTGGATAATAAATGTCATACAATAAAACGTGGTACTCATGGAATGTGGGTAATAACTCGGTGTAGTGTGGGTCTGTGATATGAGAAACGAGAGATGTATTGTAAGAGTTCGGGAATAATATTACGAGTAAAAGTAAGTACAATTATTTTCATTATTAAATGTATTATTCTATACAACTGACTACGACGTATCCTCAACGACAACTAACCTCTAAGTGAGTGCACGAGTCCACACAGCGTCATCTTATAAGAGAGTATGCGTGTGACGTCACATATTTAGGACAAATTCTGCATTACATTGAAGCGATGTTTCATGAAATCTACGGTTCAAATGTTCAATTTTTTTAAACAGGTAGCCTGGTCTTTTATCTTTCAATTGAGCCATTGCACATAATCACAACTTAAATACGCTCGACATACATGTTCTAGCTAAACATTAAAAGCATCGTAAAATTTTCTTTCCATGTATTCGTTGTTGAGGAACATACTGTAAGTCTACGTTAAAATCAAAATAATGCACTGCCGGGCTGAGTGGCTCAGACGGTTGAGGCGCTGGCCTTCTGACCCCAACTTTGCAGGTTCGATCCTGGCTCAGTCCGGTGGTATTTGAAGGTGCTCAAATACGTCAGCCTCGTGTCGGTAGATTTACTGGCACGTAAAAGAACTCCTGCGGGACTAAATTCCGGCACCTCGGCGTCTCCGAAGACCGAAAAAGTAGTTAGTGGGACGTAAAGCAAATAGCATTATTATTATTATTATTATTATTATTATTATTATTATTATTATTATTATTATTATTATTATTATTATTATTATTATTATTAAAATAATGCACTAATGGTTAGTCTTATTGTCGGTCGCATGGTGTAGGGGTAGCGTCTCTGCCTCATGCCCAGAGACACCGCGTTCGATTCCTGGCCAGGTCAGCGACTTTTACCTGGATTCGAGAGCTGGTTCGAGTTCCACTCAGCCTAGGTAATTAGAATTGAGGAGCTAGCTGACGGTAAGATAGCGGCCCCGTTCCAGGAAGCCAAGAATAATTCCTGAGAGGATTCGTCGTGCTGACCACAGGACACCTCGTAATCTGCAGGTCTTCGGGCTGAGCAACGGTCACTCGCTAGGCCAAGGCCCTTCAGGGTTGTAGTGCCATGGGGTTAGGTTATGTCAGTCTTATTATAAAATAAATCTGAGCGTGTGAACTTAAAATTCAGTTTAGTACAAAAAATAGTCACATGAATTATTTTTATAAATACACTCTGGTTCTCCAAGAATTTACGCTTTTGCCCGTTAAAGTATGCATTCAAGAATACCCGCCCGTCAAGCTCTATTCGGGTGGATATATGGCCGGTTCTTGCTAGGTCCTGGTAATTCACAGACTGTGTGCGTGGAGGTTGCTGTAGCTAGAAATGAATGATTTACTACCTTAATAATCTGCACCCGCCGGGCGAGCTAGATGGATGATTCCATGCCGTCCCAACGGATGTGAATGAAGCGAGGCATGGAGCAATGTTGTACATGTAAAAGAACGCTGGCGAACACGAGGTAGACTGACCACTAATATACTGTACAAAGAGATGCCAGGGAACTAATTCATGGAGCACTTGACTAATATCATTTCGCTACTACCGACGTAAAAATGGCAGCCAACATGTTGTCGACTGGTGTAAACGGAAATTACAGTCGAACCTCGATATCTCGAAACGCCATTACTCGAATTTTCAGTATCTCGAAGTAACTTAAATTTCCCGGCCATTTGTCCTATTCTTCACGTAGGCGAAAGGGGGGGGGGGGGTGGGGGGCAAGATGGGGACGCTAAGAAAAAAGTAGTTCAGGAGCGTTATACATGTTGATAATACATTCATAAATAGTTCCATTTTTTTGCTTCACTATCTGTTTCTCCTAGTGCACTAAAATAGTTTTTGAAAAGTTAAAAAAACTCCACACACAAAAAATCGTGCATTCTAGCAATGCCCCGTCTTGCCCCATGGTGGGGGTTTCTTTGTCTCCATGGTGCTGCCACTGGCCTGGAAACTTGCATTTTTCAGTAAAAATTATACTAAAATTTGAATCTATTCCCATAACCTTGAATTATTAATATCAACGTAAAGTATTACACCATAATAAAGCATCATAAGGCTCGTCGATGGCATAATGAGCAAGAATACAATTTAAATTCATTTTTATGGTAAAAATGTATGGATTTTTAAATGACCGTTTTTTTTTTTGCGTGACTTCCTGAGATGCCGTGTGCAAGTCTTTAAAGTCGACTCCCGTGGGCGATCTGCGCGTAGGGATGAGATATGAATGAAACTGGGCAAGGGTGTTGAAGGAAGGTACCGTCCCAGCATTTGACTGGTGTTGAATATGGGAAAGCACGGAAAACCATTTCAAGGACGGCCGACGGTGGGGCTCGAACCCCATGACCTATCGCTGCGCTTTAGCTAGCGTAGCCACTGCTGTCAGTAATGACTGATTGAGAACCCCACTACCCTTCGCACTCAGTATTTGATCCCTGGGCCTATACTAGGGGACATAATTTATAAAAATGAAATATGGCTAGGGCAATATGGGGAGTGGGGCAAGACGGGGACGTCCCCATCTTACCCCAAATGTTGTATTGGGACTAACGGAATATAAATAGAGGAGAATCGGGTAATATGGAATACCATTTACTTTTGGCAGTATAACTTCTTACCGAAATCAGTTATGAAATATAAATAAATATGGTTTGAAAATTCGAATAATTAGCCAAGATTCTCTATAGTTTTAAATTGTAAATTGTTAATGTCTTCACGTCAAAATTATTTCTTTCAAAAAGTTGCTCTTGGTGGGTAATACGGAATAGTCGGCTAATATGGAATAGTAGGGTAAATAATATGTAAATTAAAACACAGCTTCAATAAATTCTTTCAGTTATAATTAAGGAACGTTCTTACAGGTGGACGTACAGAAATTTTAAAAAATCGAAAGAATGAAATTGGTAATTAACTTAAATGATAATCTGTATACACTAATTATTCAGAGTTTTCTTTTTACAGTCACTTGTTCATTCAGTGACAAACGTCACAGATGCAGAAACTGAGATCTATAGGTAGTTAAATGTTATAATATACCAGGATTAATGCAATTAATTTTAATTAATTTTAAACCTCATTTTACTTTGAAACTAAAACAGTATTCCATATATCCCGACACACCATGTTTGAATTAAAGGATTCGTCATGCCCTAAACTTTGCACAACAAGGAAGTTGCAGTGGTGTAGCAATATAAGCAACTCTTGTACAATATGTAACATTGAATTTCCCAGGACTAAACTCAGTGTTGGTAATTAATACAAGCTTTAAAAGAATTACCTGCAAAAACTTTTCAAGTATGAAAAACAAATATTCTTGCTTCACGCGCTAACCTCACTCACGAGCATGCCGAAACTGAATACAAAGCATCATGAGAACATTTACCATAATTCGACGAGTTTCCATCTGAGAGGAGTACCTTACAGGCAAGATATTGTGGTATTCCATATTGCCCGACTATTCCATATTACCCGATTCTCCTCATTCTTTATTTATTTATGAATTACCTCCACAAGATCAATATATATACATTAAGGCACAGTCTAATGGATAGTGTTCAAGAACAAATGTATTGCAATTCCAGTTTATCTCATCAAAGTCCAGAGAATACAGATGTATAAGACCACAGCGGTGAGAAACAGTAAAATGGCCACTCCACGCATACAGACAGCTCACACTGACTAGAAGTCGTTCGAACTGTGTAACCTTCATCTGCCCTTCAAGCTATTTCCGTTTTCAGGCCACTGGCAGCACCATGGAGACGAAGAAACCCCCACCCCGTCTTGCCCCCCCCGCCCATTCCCCTATACTTACTTACCTATTACTTGAAATTCGGTTACAAGAATTTCTCGATTTCTCGAAGTAAACATTTCCTCCCTTGAAGCAAAAGGTACTCTGTAACTCGAATTTTGCGCAACATTAACTGTGCAATACGGCATTCATGGTTTGTGAGGAACAGTTAACAAGTAAAGACAGGGTTACAGTGATGCTGGGAGCTAATATGACGGGAACGGAAAAACTAAAACTTCTAGTGATCGGAAAATCAGTGAAGCCTTGCTGTTTCTTGGCTGTGAATTAATTACCGGTCACATACGAAAGTAACCCCCGAAGTCGCGGATCATAAGCTCCATTTACGAATCTCGGCTGCGTCAAATCGGTGAGAAGTTTCAACGTGAAGGGAGGAAAGTTTAACAGTAACAGACAGAGGAGACTAACATATTTCCTCCAAAGGTATGTTTCTTGTTTCACTGAAAGCGGCGTAACATCTAGGTCATAGACCCTTAATGGTACGAAATGAGACGATATGTAATTACAAATTAAAAGTCCAAAATCCTCCACTGACCAGAATTCAAAATGTGAGGACGAAGAATGAATGGATGGATGGATATGAATTTAAAACAATCAGTGGAACCGACCCACAGTGCCTCACATGCACAGAAGCTGGCGTAAAACAATAGTATTACTGACAAAGGATCTGATTCTATACCACGATACTGAATCGATGATGCTTGTAGGCGAAAGGGGTCCAAAATCCAAGTTATCGGTCCGTCATAATGGTACGTATCGCTAGGAACGTTGAACCATGGTATTTGCCAATGTGCGGTACTAATCAAAAGTAGCGTAGACTCGTGGTATTCCACATATTATGGTACTACTCACACGTAATGAAATTCGCTCATGTAAAGCAGACCTATGGTATTTCGCACACTGCGGCGTCAATATTTACAGGCAACGCAAACCTATGATGTTCATCACATAAGTGAGGAGCATATTTCCAAAACGTCCTTTCTCCAGCAGCTTTTAGTTTAAAGAACTGATAAAAATCAAGTAGAAAATATAATTTTTAGTTTGACTCTCTCAAACATTCTTCCAGTTAATTGTTATACATTCCATAATTCCCCACAATCAAAGTATGCATTTAATACCATACCGTTAATTAGATATTAATACAAGTAAGTTGAAGAAGGGATAATTTGGAAATATAGAAAGGATAAGAGACGTTTTGGAAATACATTTGAAATTATTTCTTATTATTTCTTATTATTACTAGATTAAAAGTGATGTGTACCAGTAACCAGCATAATTAAAATATAAATATTGTAACTGTTTGATGACTACCAATAAATAATTTCTTGAATATCATAAACTATATCTTCTTATAAATAAAGTTTTTCGTGTCTGTTTGTCTGTTTGTTTGTTCCACCAACACGTCGAAACGCCTGGATAGATCTCAACCAAACTTCATATTTAGAGTATACTCATCCCGGGGAAGGTTTCGATATGCATATCATTTTAAAATCTTTGAAAGGACGGTTTTTTTTAGGAAAACCGTTTTCTCTTATACTATTATAGGCAAAATATCGAATTTGTCGTATAAGGACGAGAAAAAGCTCAATTTAATCCTCTTGACGCAAAGAACAAAACTAGGTAAGCCCTACGGGCCCGGAAACCATGTTTTAAGGCCCTAAAACAAACCATTACGGAGATATTGGCACCACACTACCCCTGCTCTAGGAATCGGATAAAGAAATGAACTGCCGTAACCATGGCAACGTCAGCTCCAGGATTCTAGAGCAGTGAGATTATGCATGTACGTTTGGGCATAGCTGCCAACCAAAATTGGTACAAATAAGACTTAATATCTGGAAAAAATATACTGTTGTGTAAGGCACTCATAGGACTCCTTTGGGCGGGAATGGAAAGGGGGTGAAGTACGAGTATAAAAATCTTACTATATATAGAAATGGAAGTGTGTGTGTAAATGACATATCTCCTCCTAAACCATTGGAGCAATTTCAACCAAACTTGATACACGTATTACTTACTATTGGGAGACGATCACTGTGGGGGTAAGCCATCCCTAGCGCCCTTAAGGGAGAGGGTCAGGGGGGGGTTTAGTTGCAATAATAATCGAGAATAGTGTCGAATTCATAGTTTTCGGGGTCGTTGAGTTGAAAAGTAATACTCTAGAATTTTTTAAAGTCCAGCCCCCTTTTAGGTGGGGAGCAAAGGGGGTGGTGAGATATAGAAATAATTAAAAACAGTTTCGAATCCATAGATTTCAGGGTCTCTGAGATGAATAGTATTACTCCGGATTTTTTGCAAGTCCAAGTGGGGAGCGCAGGGGGTGAGATATAAAATCGAAAAAATACATATAAAAATATTATCTTCTTACTATATATAAATTGATGTATGTGTGTGCGTGGGTGTGTGGGTGTGGGTGTGTAAATGACACATCTCCTCCTAAACCACTGGAGCAATTTCACCAAACTTGGTACACTTATCAATTAGTATCAGGAGACAAACCGCGTGAGGGTAAGACACCCCTAGCACCCATATAGGCAGGGGGCGAGGGGGGTGGTATAAAAATAATCTAGAATATTATCGAATCCATAGCTTTCGTGGTAGCTGAAATAATTAGTGACACTCCGAATTTTTTAAAATTCATGTTCATCCCCCTTTGGGGTGTGGGTGAGGGGGAGTGAGATAAAAAATTAATCGAAAACAGTGTCGAATCTACAGTTTTCTGGGTCATTGAGATGAATGGTGACAATCCAGATTTTATATCTCGTAGTGGTGGAGGGCGGGAGGGGGACAGTCTCATTGACAGTTGAAATCCTGTACATCGTATCTATAGTGCGACGGCTAAATACATATAGTTATAACTTATTAATTTTTGACAGGATCAAATACTTCCCAGTCTATTCGAGCTTCCATAAGAACGAAGTTTTACTCGAAAATTAAATAATCTAAAACTTGAAATCAAACACATCTAAATAATTTTAAAACTACATAATAGATCATAACATATCAATCTGCAAGTCAAAAAGGAATTCTATAAAAATTCACATCACACATAACTAACTGGTAATGCAAATCTTAAAGGTAAATATTCAGAAACTATCCGGGAAACGCCGGGTACTAGAGCTAGTCATAAATAAAAATATGTAAATAAATAACATTACTCAAAAGCTTCATAAAATACTTGAAAGAAATTAAATTAATAAAAATAGTTAATCGAAATGTCCGTAGTATGGGCGCCAGAGTTCACCAGAATGGATCCCTCGAATTTAGATAGAGCATGACAAACTTTATATCCCAGGGGTGGACATAATGCTGCGTACTGGTACATCTGCTGCAGGCCTTAACTAACCTCCTGAAAACGACTAAATAGGTAGGAACTGCACCTAGGTTCATCAATAACTCCACTGATTCTAAAATAGCCAACTATATTCTTAACAAAATCCGTGCATGAGCACCTCATCAACACACAACATTATGCATATAATACACACATAAAATATTGCTGGAAGACTCCATATTTACAACAACAACAATGAAAACAGTGGGAAAACGAAAGCGAGAACTAAAATACAATTTGTAGATAGTCCGATAAACAATGTACATATATGTAGATAAATACCCTTCACTGTCTCTATATCAATACTACTTGCCGATTCTTATAATCGGCAGTTATCACATCACACAGATACTGTACCTTGTAATACTGTGTTCACATATTTTAACACTTGTTGTAAAGATATATACATTTGAGCAACACACGCCTGTCGATCCTCAACATACATTATGGAAAGTCTGAGATAGCTTTCACCAACATACAATGCCAGACCTCCACAAGTACTACAACACTTAATGCGTACGCCCTCCGCAATTTGTTGATCAGCCACTTCCCACGAATATAACAAGACTACGTTCCACGAACGTTTGAAGTCCAGTCCATTGTAGCCATGTCACTCGAATACCGTATATCAGCACTACTTCCTTCTCGTACAGTGTGTCAGTACTTCTTGTCCGTACCGAGTGTGGTTCCCGCCGTTTGATCAACATTTATAGGCATCAGCATTCCCCTTCCTCTCACATAATACGTCTGGATTGGTCTTTGCCAATCAATCAATCAATCAATCAATCAATCAATCAATCAATCAATCAATCAATCAATCAATCAATCAATCAATCAATCAATCAATCAATCAATCAATCAATCAATCAATCAATCAATCAATCAATCAATCAATCAATCAATCAATCAATCAATCAATCAATCAATCAATCAATCAATCAATCAATCAATCAATCAATCAATCAATCAATCAATCAATCAATCAATCAATCAATCAATCAATCAATCAATCAATCAATCAATCAATCAATCAATCAATCAATCAATCAATCAATCAATCAATCAATCAATCAATCAATCAATCAATCAATCAATCAATCAATCAATCAATCAATCAATCAATCAATCAATCAATCAATCAATCAATCAATCAATCAATCCTGATCTGCATTTAGGGCAGTCGCCCAGGTGGCAGATTCCCTATCTGTTGCTTTCCTAGCCTTTTCCTAAATGATTTCAAAAAAATTGGAAATTTATTGAACGTCTCCCTTGGTAAGTTATTCCAATCCCTAACTCCCCTTCCTATAAATGAATATTTGCCGCAGTTTGTCCTCTTGAGTGATCTTGAGTGATCCACCGTTCAGGGTTGCCCTGAACTTCTTCATGCTCCCAAGACATAAACAAACGCTGTGGTATATCACATGAATCATAGAACTTTCCTAGTACAACAATATCAACAAACACATCTCATCAGATACTGGGATGCCCGAATGAGTCATACGAATTACCAGAGTCCAAGATAGCAATGTTTTCCCACTCATGCAAAACAGATTACTCATACTACATATAAGGTTACCTTCCAGCTTACAAAGTTTAATGACAAAATATACAAATGAAATACTGATAATTAATAATAATAATAATAATAATAATAATAATAATAATAATAATAATAATAATAATAATAATAATAATAATAATAATAAATCGATACTAACAATGATATCTCTAACTTCTACATACAGTGCGAGGGTGTGATATATGTACTGTCACAATATGTTCAAGAATTTCATAGTAATCTAAGGCATCTAACTCTTAAGTAAATACCATTTATGAAATTTTAAGTTCCCAAGTGATTTAAAAACTTTAAATGTCTTTGAAAGTGGTTAAACAACATCCACGTCTTCCATCAATCCCCCTTCATCTTCGGCTTCAGGTGGAGTAGCTTCATTAGTGTCTCTATTAACAACGTCATTATAGAACTTCAGATCATGATTTGACTCCCATTCGTCACCAAAATGCAACCTCAGCAGTTTCTTCATGTCTGATTACTTTACTTCTTTAAGAGGAATGTTTGTTGGAACGCTAGGAAGGTTAAAATCAGGAAAATTAATACCAGGCTTGAGGACTTTCTTCGCTGCTCCTATGTAAATTGTTATAGTGTGGCTCGCCTCTGAAAAGAATGGAGCCATTTGGCAGTGAACTGCGCCTCATGACAAACCACTTTGTTGTTGCGAACCTAAAGTGCCACTGTTGAAGTTTCTTCATGTAAGCCAGTGAGATGTTTTTCCAGTCATGAACTGTATAGTCATCCACTAACTTGAAAACAGTCCCATGATTATTAAAAATTTTCAGATAGTCAACAGGTTGAATTATCGTGTCCATCCTTTGGAGTTCACGTTCTATTCTTCCGAAAACTCGATCCGGTGGGATGAATGAGTGACCCGGTATGGGAAATATGAGCTCTATCTCTTTGATGTTGCTTGGAGCACAGACACTCAACCAGTACATAAGCATACAGATCATGGAAGAATTCCTATTCTGCCCTCCCGCACCCATCTGCGAACAGCCTAATTTTACTGTAGCGTTTCTTAACATTTTTCCTCCACTCCTCCTCATTCCTAGTACGTTTTCTCCATTTTCTCAAGGGAGCAGGAAGTACTACACTGTTTTTCACACTGTCTTCATTTGACTGTTTTTCTGCAATTATTTGGCGTGGAAACGAATGTAACAGCAAACATCTGACAAAAAGTATGTCCAGATTATTAAATATACCAAACAATGTACGTAAAAGCACTATAACATAGCAGGAAACGCACACGAAGAACAAGGACTTGAATGTATCATTACACCATAACCTTTAGTTAAATTGTTTCCTTCATCTCATAGTCATGCAACAATGTCACCACTACACAATTATCTACGTATTTGCAAATAAATTGCATAAAATGCTCGTTTTGCATTGCATTTATATCAAGTTGTATTGGAAGATAACAGACAGATTTGAAACAGTAATGGCAGTCCTTGCGATACAGTATAGAGGAGAAGAGACATTTTGTAAACATAATTGTGATGCACGCCAGTCAGCCATATTGCTGTGGAGAAGAGACTCTTTGGAAACATACCTCACATTTAACCGAGTTTTGTGCTTATAAAAAGGACATTCTGCCTCAAAAATTCATCACCATTCCACGGAGAAAGAGATGGACATTATCAATGTACCCATAAGTCAATTTCCTCAAAATGTGGAGGAAGGAAGTTTTGGAAATATTATCCTCAAGTGTACTAACCACAGGGACTCGTACTATACCGTGGTGTTCCTCATATAGTGGTACTAATCAGAGGTACTGTAAAAGCCGACAGTGCACTCTAAGTTGGAGCTGACCGCACGGTGCCCCTGCGTGCTACTAATCACAAACCTATTTGGTACCTAACATAGTGGTACTACGCACAACTAAGAGAGACCCATGGTTTTCCCCATGTGGTGGTGCTAATCACAAGTAATTTCATGGTTCTAATTCAATCATCCCTTAGTTGAACCTTTTAGTCACCTCTTACGACAGGCAGTGGATACCGTGGGGGTATTCTTCGTCTGCGCCCCCCATCCACAGGGGGGTTGTGTGTTTGGTCCGCGAGAGGTATTTTATTTCCCTCAAGTCCGCCGTAAAGCCGGTTAGGACCCCCCTATCCGCCACCTGGGACGCGCCACGTGGGAGTATCACCTCTCCCCCTGCTACGCCAGTGTGGAAGATTCTTGGGTACTGTATCCTGTCTTCTAAAAAAGTTACTATAATAAGGGATATAATTAAAGTGATGCCGTAAAATAGAGTTTGTTTATATAATTATGTTTTAATACTGTTAAAATAATTTATTCAATATAAGTCCGTAGATACATATGATTCCATTATGTGATATACATGCTCAAACACTGCATTCTCTATATCTCGAAATTTGGATAACTGGATATAAAATTTAGCTCCCGAGGTGATCTGAGATATCGAGCTTCCACTGTAGATGTACATGGACTAGCAATTCCTTCGATTTTTCATTGATTTATCATGGTGTTGACACTTACTTTTTGCTACTAATTTAACGTCGCACTAAGACATCACAGGTTATCGGCGATGGAAGGAGGGGGAAGTAATATGATTTGGAAGGTATCGGGCGTAGTCTTAATTAAAATACAACCCCGGCATTTTCCTGGTGTGAAAATGGGAAACCGTTATATCCAGGCTTGTCGATCGGGGAGATTGAAAATCCACTATCTCCCGAATGCAAGCTTACATCTACAAGATCCAAACCGCACAGCCAACTCACTCGGTCGTTGTGAACTTCGTCAGCTATGGCCGTATAAATGTTTATGCTCGACGATGCCGAAATATAAATATTACATGCCAGAAAATTGAACTTAATTAGTCTCTTTATAGTTCAAGTTTCATTATGATACAACTGTTTGACCAATTAGGTAAGGATAGAATCGTACCTGCGCTCAATGCACTAGCTTTGCACTTGTTTCCATAATCAAACATGTCGGACACACATATTAACCTCAATGCACCTTCTACTTCCAATATTCCACAACCACACGACACATTCCCGCAAATTCACTTCACCCACTGTACAATAAACAATTTGTAATTGAAATAAAGCTAGGTTATGATGACTCTCTATCAAAACTTTGAAAACATGACATTGACAAGGTCTCTGATCCACTCACGAAAAATCAATAACCCAGCGCATGCGCTCTGTTCAGTAAAAATGAAATGGCGTATGGCTTTTAGTGCCGGGAGTGTCCGAGGACATGTTCGGCTCGCCAGGTGCAGGTCTTTTCATGTGACACCCGTAGGCGACCTGCGCGTCGTTATGAGGATGAAATGATGATGAAGACGACACATACACCCAGCCCTCGTGCCAGAGAAATTAACCAATAATGGTTAAAATTCCTGACCCTGCCGGGAATAAAACCCGGGACCCCGGTGACTGTAGGCCAGCACGCTAACCATTTAGCCATGGAGCCGGACGCTCTGTTCAGTAAACTCACCTGTCACGTGACATCTCGACTGAAATTTATGAATATTTAAAAAAGTACTGTTATTATTATCGTCGAGCATAAATAGTCGTATGCAACTCGCCTATAATGGTATTAAGAAACTCGTTCGAAAATGATAAAACTCGCTTCGCTCATTTTATAAACACACTCGTGTCTTAATTATTGCCATTATAGGCTTGTTGCATAATGTACTATTATTTCATCTTACCACTACTGTTCAATGTGACGCCGTCCAGAATATCTTCTAGACTGGATATCACTATAAGGGAATGTGGAATGCAAGAGCATTTTTTTACAAGTTGCTTAACATCGTACCTACATTGATAGGTGTTAATAATAATAATAATAATAATAATAATAATAATAAAAATAATAATGTTATTTGCTTTATGTCCCACTAAACTACTCCTTTTTACGGTTTTCGGAGACGCTGAGCTGCCGGAATTTTGTCCCCCAGGAGTTCTTTTACGTGCCAGTAAATCTACCGGCACGAGGCTGACGTATTTCAGCACCTTCAAAAAGCACCGAACTGAGTCAAGACCCAGAGAGGTCTTATGGCGACGATGGGATAAGAAAGGCCTAGGAGTTGAAAGGAAGTGTCCATAGGCTTAGTTAAGGCACAGCCCCAGCATAAGAGCATTTCAGATGTGTGAATTTCCTTACTGAGTAGCATAGCGTAACCGAAACTTTTGGTGAGGATTCTCATGGTGTAAGCCTATGTCTAACAGTTCTTCACTCTGCATTAATCGAGCAGGAGAAAGTGAAGTAACTATTCTCAAACTTGTACAATAGGAAGTTTCTCTCCCATAAACATCCCGAGAAGCGTGAAAAAATAAAATGATCTGCATGTATCCATAGCCTGTGTTGAATCTGATAAATATACACATAAATCCTGATTTGGATCATGGGTGGCATTACGTATCTACCCTGGCAAAACATAAACATTAAGCGTGACCTCGCCCGCAATCAAAGGGGGAGAGATTTTTCACAAGCGGTAGATTTATTTCGCGGGAGTAAAAGCCAGGACGCATAATTTAATTTGACCGCAGCAGAGTGCGCTAACACAGTAAAACGGTGTCCCATCGAGTGGAGAGGACTATCAACAGTATCACATCTCCTGTCAAGTGAGTAATTTAAATCTCCAGCTCCTCTGCGACTACACAAAGAATATGATAATTATCAGGACTTGATCTGTAAGGAGTGTGTGCAGATGACCTTTGATTCTCATGTGCATCTAGTGCATCCAAGATGAAATCAAAACCTTGAGATTTGCCGATTACATTGTTATTTCATCTGAGACTGCAGAAGATCACGAGAAGTTGCTGAATGGTATGGATGAAGTCTTGGGTTAAGGAACAAGATGAAAATAAATGAGTCCAAAACAAAAGTAATGGAATGCAGTTGCACGAAGGAAGGTGATGCAGGGAATATTAGATTAGGAAATGAAGTCTTAAAGGAAGTAGATGAATACTGTTACTTGGGTAGAAAAATAACTAACGATGGTAGAAATAAGGAGGACATAAAATTCAGGTTAGCACAAGCAAGGAAGAGCTTTATTAAGGAAATAAATTTTCTCACTTCAAACATTGATATAGGAATTAGAAAGATGTTTCTGATGACTTTCATCTTGAGCGTGGCATTGTATGAAGTGAAACATGGACGATAACCAGCTCAGAAAGAAAGAGAATTGAGACTTTTGAAATGTGGTGTTACGGAAGAATGCTGAAAGTGAGATGGATAGATCGAATCACGAATGAAGAGATGCTGAATCGAATTGATGAGAGAAGATCGATTTGGCTGAATTTGACGAGAAGTGGGACAGAATGATAGGACACATGATAGGACTTCAGTTGGTTTTTGAAGGAAGTGTAGGCGGTAAGAACGGTAGGGGTAGACCAAGGTATGAATATGACAAGCAGATTAGAGCAGATGTAGGATGCAATGATTACGCAGAAATGAAAAGGTTAGCACAGGTTAGGGTGGCATGGATTGCTGCATCAAACCAGTTTAAGGACTGATGACTCAAACAAAAACATGCATTTAGTACAGGCTGTTTCCTTAGAGCTAAAAAGCTGAGGCTCACTAATTATTTAACTCAATAATGCATTCTTTTCGAACTATGTGCCTATAAACGGAATGGGGCAAAAATATGAAGCGCCCCCTTTCTTAACTAGCGGTGTTGAATCGGGTAGCCTTAAAATGCAGTATAGGAGTTGAACTGACGCAGGCTGGTGGAAGCCACATGGGGAAAGTACTTCCACGCATGCGTGAGGAAATTTGGTCGTCACGGCTGAAATTTCCACCTATAAAAGCTCTTCAGTAGGACTTTGAGTTGTCAGGTACTATTTGATGATCCAACCAGCTTTTGGGCTGGTGACCTAAAAGTCATTATTATCTAAATATTATATCTATAAAGAAGAATGTCGTGACTGACTCATTCACATATACTTCACCACAAATGGCAGACAGAATAACTTATTTTCAATTATATTTTGAAATAATACAATGATTGTGAGCAACTGCAAAATGACCTCGATAATGTTGTGAGATGGACAGTAGGCGATGGTATGGTGTTGAGCGGGTTTAAAAGTCAGGTTGTGAGTTTCACAAGTAGGAAAAGTCCTCTCAGTTTTAATTAGTGCACTGATGGGGTGAAAGTTCCTTATGGAGATCACTGTAAGTAAAAATCTAAGCAAAGTCATCTCAGTAAAGGCCATGAAGGCTCTTGGAGGAGTGGAAGGTAAAGGCTTCCACTATCCGTAACCTCGGCACTTGATGGGGTAGAGGGGTTAGCTCTAGGCCCGGCTGCTTTTGCTTCCAGGAATTAACCTGGTACTCATTTTTGGTGTAGGCTGAGTGAACCGGAGGGCCATGTGCACCTCCGGAAGTGGAAATCTCGTTTCTTAAATTTTACGACTTCCTGACGGGGATTAGAAATCACGTCCTAGATGTTAATAAAAGGAAAGATCTTCATTGCGGTAATCATATAATTGGGATTGTAAATAAAGGGTACAGATCTCTCTGCCCATGGTAATGAGGGTATTTAGCGGTTGTAGTAAGGATGTAAGGGAGAGGGCATACAAGTTTCTGGTTAAACTCCAAATAGAGTATGGTTCCACTGTACAGGACCCTCACCAGGATTAGATTAAAAAACTGCAAAAAATTCCAAAGAAAAGCAGCTGGATTTGTTCTGGGTGATTTCCGACAAAAGCGTAGCGTTACAAAAATGTTGCAAAGTTTGTGCTGGGAAGACTGGAGAGAAAGGAGACGAGCTGTTCGACTAAGTAGTATGTTCCGAGCTGTCAGTGGAGTCATGACATGGAATGACATTAGTTGACGAATAAGTTTGAGTGGTGTATTTAAAAGTAGGAAAGGTTCCAATATGAAAATAACGTTGGAATTCAAGAGGACAAATATGGGCAAATATTCGTTTATAGGAAGGGGAGTTAGCGATTGGAATAATTTACCAAAGGAGATGTTCAATAAATTTTCAATTTCTATGAAATCATTCAAGAAAAGGCTAGGAAAACAAAAGATAGGGAATCTGACACCTAGTCGAGTGCCCTAAATACAGATCAGTAGTGATTTGTTGATTGATTGGTTTATTATCTCAAGTGGATAACATTGAAAAAAGGCTACTTCACTCAGAAGCTGCATCATACTACGTTTGTCAGAATAAAACATTAGTTCCTCCTAAGCGAGGAGAAGATGTTGACGTTTGGCCAGGAGTTGAAAAGGATTCTGTTTTAGGGAGAATATATACCATCGACACCAACAACGTCCACAGAGTCTTATTACCTTCGTCCCCTTGTTCATCACATTAGAAAACTGGCGTCTATTCTCATATGAAAACATTAGATAGCACTTTTCATTCTTCCCTCCAATCTGCGTTTGAAGCAGCATGATAAGCAGGAGAGATTTTACTCCAGAAGAAACTGCTCTAACAGGGGGGCATTCCTTACTCGTCGCCACCGATTTCGCTCAAATTTATAGAACATGAAGGGCTTGGCTAGAAATGAAAGTACCCGAAGTGGGAACTCCAGATGGCCAAGCGTATAGAAAATAAAAATAAAAATAAAAATGTTGCCGCGGCTCTAGTACCGTATAAGCCGCTTACGTTAGTACGCATCCGAGCAATTGTTGGCGCAGAGGTAAGAGCTCGAACTGGTAATTCGATGGTAGTGGGTTCGACTCCCCGAGTGGAGACTGTTTTTGTTCTCTGTCAACTTTTATTTACAATTTCCAATTAAGCAAAGAGGTGAATAATTCCTTTTATTTATTTATACGCAAAAGGCACAGAAAAGGTAAAAATTTGGGATTTGATTGTCAGACTTTTTTCTACCTGCGCCAAGAATCTATTGTTTGTGTACAGTCGCCAGGAGCAACCTTCACTTGTCAGGTGAAAACGAATCTTACATAGAAACGACTATTCACGTTTAATTCACATTCCCCAAGGAGGGGAGATAGCCAATAAAGGAGAAAAAAGAAGAATTTCAGTTTGAACACGTCGGGAAAGTTCACAGCTCCAAATTTTCTACAATTGTGCGCTCATTAAAAAAAAGACGTCCTACATGCCTTTTGCATATAAATAAATAAAATACATGAATAATACAAAAATTGAGAACAAAGAAAGGTTTCCACACGGGGAGTCGAACCCACGACCATCGAACTACCCTCTTACCACTACGCCAACAACTGCTCGGCGTGCTGGCTAACGTAAGTGGCTTATACGGTACGAGAGCCGCGGCAACATTTATATTCCTTTTTATTTTCTATACGCTTGGCCATCTGGAGTTCCCACTTTGGATACTTTCATTTCTAGCCAAGCCCTGCATGTCTATAAATTTGAGCGAAATCGGTGGTGACGAGTAGGGAATGCCCCCTTGTAAGCCAATATTATTTCAAAATATGAAAACTGCTCTGTTGTATGTTGGTGTTCTGCCATGCCAAGGCATTCAGAGAGGACATTAAGCATCAGATTGTCAAACAGCTAAAACGTGGTGTTCAACCAATAATGAACGAGGTGTATAATATTCGTAGGTGTTAACTTTGATTGATGATATACTGTGTTAAACCTAGGCGGAATGAACTTGCCAGAGTATGGTTTGACTCAGCTTGCAATATTTTCTTAAGTTTCAGGAAATCGCGAGTACTAGAGGGAAAGTAACTACAATGTTGATACAGTAAGAGGAACTTTATCCACAACCGGACCTTCTTTAACACACGAATAATGTATTGCATACAAGCAGGTCTTCGACAGCATCCAATCTAGTTCTGTGTAAATGTATTTCTTAGATGTTCCAGGTGGCACCAACAAAACGTTTCTAATAAACTTTCTTTTTCAAAAATTAAGAATCCCTCATGGGATTGCGCAGACTGCTGCAAATTCAGGTATTGTTGGAAAGACGGGGCACTTATCTTTTAAGCTCTCCCTCAATAATAATCACGTTGAATCTCCTCTGTGAAAATGAAAATCCAGACATTCGACCGGGTCAGGAATGGAATGAATAAAGAAGCCCCCATCTAGCGGCGAGGATAGGAATTGTGCCGGCTGCCGAAGCCTGTCGCACTCCACTGCGGCAATGATTAATTAATGACATGTGAAATAAAATGAAATATTGGAGAGTGTTGCTGGAATGAAATATGACAGGGAAAACCGGAGTACCCGGAGAAAAAATTGTCCCGCCGCCGGTTTCACCAGCACAAATCTCGCATGGAGTGATTTGAACCACGGAACCCAGCGGTGAGAGGCCGGTGCGCTGCCGCCTGAGCCACGGAGACTCTCAATCTCCTATGTCCTACATCTCAAGGTAAAGTAATATAGAGAAATTTCTACGAGATCGTTCGGTCGTTTTAAAGGATGTGAGCGCAATGGCGTATAAAAGTGGTTTTGAGGTGCTTAATAACTCTCTCAAGCACATTATAAATTACAACGCCGGGCTGAGTGGCTCAGACGGTTAAGGCGCTGGCCTTCTAACCCCAACTTGGCGGGCTCGATCCTGGCTCAGTCCGGTGGTATTTGAAGGTGCTCAAATACGACAGCCTCGTGTCGGTAGATTTACTGGCACGTAAAAGAAAACTCCCGCGGGACTAAATTCCGGCACCTCGGCGACTCCGAAAGCCGTAAAAGTAGTTAGTGGGACGTAAAGCAAAAACATTATTATTCTTATAAATTACAACAACGTGATGGGAGGATTTATACTCTTGGATAGAGATTTTAGTCAGAATATACCAAAAGTACCAAGAGGAACACGAGAGAATTAGGTAAAAACGTGCATCAAGGCCACAACACGCAAACTCACTCTAAGAACACAATGAGAGTTCACGTAATAGGACTTGTTTCTGGTGGGTAATTTTCAGAACCACTTTATCAAGTCTGAGATGGAAACTACCTTTATTTTTGAAGAAAAGCCACCGTACCCACGGGTTTAGTTATGGTGGTAATTAATTAAAAGAGATCTCATAGCCAAAATATATTCCGACGTCGCAAATGTCAAGGAAGAATATTTGGATTGGCTGTGTGAAAGAGCATTCTTAACACACACAAAAGTGACACAGCCTCTGAAATCAATAATATTTCATTGAATTCACTTAAAGGAGAAAACATGGAGTACCTATCAATCGATTCAGTATTACAAATCGATAATGCTGTGCAGTATCCATCAGAGTTACTCAACACGTTCAATCCTCCATGTTTTCCAGCACACCAACTGGTTGGACACCTGTAGTGGTGCTACGAAATCTCCGCCCTCCTAAACTGTGCAACGCAACAAGACTATGTGCGACTGCTCTCCAGAAAAACGTAGTCGAGGCTACAATCATAACTGGATGTGTCAGAGGAGAATCAGTTTTTATACTTCGTATACCACTCATACCTTCCAACTGCCCTTTGATTTGAAAAGGATGGAGATTCCTATTAAAGTCTCTTTTGCAATGACAATCATTAAGTCACAATAACAGTCATTGGCAATGGCAGCATTCGATTTGTACTGTTTTCCCCATGGCCAATTTCTATGTGGCCTTTGCCCGACTAAGTTCTTCGTGATGTTTAGTGATTTTAGTGACTGAGAAAAGGACTATTAACGTCGTATACAATGAGGTTTCGCTTTATAAAACACCCATTTTTAAGTACATCTTTATTGTCATCGATAGTAAATATGTGCAATGTTTTAATACCAAATTGAAATTTATTTATACATCATTAAAGTATAAATAAGTGGGGCCGATGACCTTCGATGTTAGGCCCCTTTAAACAACAAGCTACCGGGCGAGTTGGCCATGCGCGTAGAGGCGCGCGGCTGTGAGCTTGCATCCGGGAGATAGTAGGTTCGAATCCCACTATCGGCAGCCCTGAAAATGGTTTTCCGTGGTTTCCCATTTTCACACCAGGCAAATGCTGGGGCTGTACCTTCATTAAGGCCACGGTCGCTTCCTTCCAACTCCTAGGTCTTTCCTATCCCATCGTCGCCATAAGACCTATCTGTGTCGGTGCGACGTAAAACCCCTAGCAAAAAAAAACCAACAAGCATCATCATCAGTATAAATAAGTGTTTGTACTTATGAATAAGTCATTATTAAAAAGGTGCCTAGTCTTTACAATTAAAATAATCGGGGCGATGCTGCAATGGGCAACGGTAGTGTGCAATATAATTTTACTACACACTAATTGATCACGAAAACTCCAGATGCCGAAACTGTACCTTAATAAGGGCATGGACGCTGACAACCAATTTCCCCATTCTTGTGTCCCCGAAAACCTTCCACGTGTATATGCGACGGTAAAAAAAAATTGTGTTTCTCTCACATGTAGTAGAGTCCCATATTTTAACGTATGACGCTGGCTTATATCAGAATTGTAGATCCTTAAGATAACTTCTCATGTAAATATGTCATAATGGCTGGTGTGGTTTGAAAAATGATTCTTCTCTTTCCTAGCGTTTAGTCCCCCATTGGTGTAGCGTCCGCTTTTGAGCATGCCATCCTCCATTTCTTGCGATCAAGGGAGTCACCTTCAGTGATACCTACAACGCTTCTTGGGACGACCTCGGGATCGACAACCTCCAGGATCAAATTGGAGGGTTATATGTATCATCGAGTCTGCAGGGCTTCGGTCGACATGGCCATACCATCTAAGTCGTGCTTCTCGCATCTTCTCTGGGGTAGGTGCCACTCCCAGTCGCCTTCGGACATCTTCATTTCTGACCTGCTCCAGTCTTTTAAGACCCATAGCATGCCTGATCTCAATACCATGTAGAGCCTACTCATGCTTCTTAGTTGTAGGCCAGCATTCCGACCCATAGGGTGCAACTGGTCAGACCATGGATTTGTAGATTTTTCTTTTAAGTTGGGTGGGAATTTTCTAGTCACATAGCACACCCGTGATCTAACGCCACTTCTGCCATGTAGCATTTACTCGTACTCGGATGTCTGGTAATATATTTCCGTCTGAGGTGATGAGTGATCCAAGGTATTTAAATTGGCTGGCTCCAACTAGGTCTAGCTAATTTAAAAAAAAATACCGTCTCCAAATGTGTAACGGAAGTGTAACCTGGCAACCATGCACGGCGTGATTTATAGTACAGGCGATGTTACCTAGTAACCGTGCAGGCTGTCTTATGGCTGGCGGTCATCTGAAATTACCAATACAAAATGTGTGACGTGATGTTACCTAGCAACCATTGATGGATGGCCATGACCGAGAGACACGTAAGACATAATCATTTGATTCTCTCAAAGAGAAATTTAGACACCTTTTTTTAGAATAGTGAGCGTACATTGTATGCATGAACGCTATTTCAAAGTACGTGCGCCAAGGCACATAACGTTTCTCTCCTGGAAATTTGTTAGAGTTAAGAAGAAGAGGCAATGAATCTGGAAAGGGAGAAGGGGAAACCCGGTGCTGGCATGTAACCTGCTCTTGTCAAATAGTAACAACGGGGCTGTACAGGCTTCACGCCGCCATAGGACGGACGAATTACCATCAAAGCATCATACACCTTCACTCCATATGACCACTGTGGAGAGGTTTGGAATCTAATTCAGCATTCGGCACACAATCTGGCAATGAAAAAGTGTGTACAACCAGTTCTGCTACCCTTACCCCCAGTCGGACTCGAACCGCCTAACCACGATGTCAGATGGAGTAGATCTGACCACGGCTATGGACACCCAAGCGCGCTAAGGTTCGTGACACAAACAATTTGAAGAAGTTCGAAAGTACCAAGCAATAAAATCATGTGTTGAAACTGCATGTCTTCATTCTCCACATGTCTCTGGTACCTCGTTAGGAAATTATTCAACACCCTTTGTAGTTCAATTTCTGACGAATATTATGCTTTATTTCTAGTATGGTGTGCGGGTTCATCCTGTGCACGGCACTTTTAATTAACCCCAGAGAATAATCACAGGCGGACAAATCGGTGAACCAAGAGGACCACTAATCCCTACTAATAACGCTGTCCTGTGGAAACCTTTGTGAATTTCTCTCATAGAATTATTCGCAGTGTCAGCAGTGGTAGATTCCTATTGAAAAAATCCCAAATCACGCTCGCTATCAATTAATACTCTAAAAAAGGGGGTATTTACATAAGGAACAGAACGAACCGCATTGCCAAAAAGGATTGATCCTATGATTCTCTCATCACTGATGTCACACCAAGCACTTCAAGCACGAAGTCAGGTTTAATAGCACTCCAGTAACGATTATTTTGTGTGCACACCTAACCATGGAGGTTGATGATGTTTCAATCTAATTCACAAAGTGAAGCAATATTGCGAGAGATGAAACAGAAGAAGAAACTCACTTTGTTGGAGTTCTATTCTACGGCGGCTAGGACTTCTGTTGAATGGACACAGTCAGGATTTGAATTGAGATACACTGTAATACGTTTTGTACTGCATAAGAATTTCACAACATAATTTCTAATAACGGGCGTCAAATCAGAAGACCTGCATCTGGCGAGCCAGACATGTCCACGGACACTTCCGGCACTAAAAGCCATACGCCATTTCAACAAGAAGATTCATGAGAGCCTCCGTGATTCAAGTAGCATCGCGCCGGCCTCTCACCGCTGGATTCCGTCGTTCAAATCCCGCTCACTCCATCTGAGATTTGTGCTAGACAAAGTGGAGGCGGAGAGGTTTTCCTCCGGGTTATCCGGTTTTCCCTTCCATCCTTCATTCCACCGACACTCTTCAATATCATTTCATTTCATCTGTCAGTCATTAATCATTGCGCCACAGGAGTGTGACAGGCTTCGGCAGCCGGCACAATTTCTATCCTCGCCGCTAGATAGGGCTTCATTCATTCATACCTGGTCAAATGACTGGAAACAGGCTGTGGATTTTCATCTTCAAGAAGTTTCATGAACCGTCTACAGAATGTATTTGCGAGTGGTATGAACAATTTTGCGACAGATGACACGCATTACAGTGTACAAGGGGAGTGTTACGAATTACGCAACTATTTAGTGAGTGATTCACTTACCTTGTTATAGTATCCTTGTCTTTCCTTTTCATATATGTGGCAGTTGTCTGTTATACATATAAATAAATAACCATTGAGGTGGAACTAGGTAACGTGGTCCATTTGTCCACTGCGAACATTGCGGCCTTAAGTGGAATAATTTAGTAGGTTTTTGCATAGATCCATATGAAATTCTCACTCATGCAAGATGTAGAAGTGACTTTCTAGGAGATTTTGTTAAACGATGACCAGTAACATCTATTTTTTGTTCGTTGAGAACCCTACGTTGGAGTTTTGTTTTTTAAGCTGGATACATCCATTGTCCTGATTTTTTATCCTGTAAAGATTCTGGACTGTTTTACGACTTGGAATATCTCCACACTCCGGAATAGCTGAAATACGGCCGCGACACCGGACACGTGTTAAAATGTCAGCAAGCTGGGATACGCAGGCACAAAACAAAAACAAAAAACGCGGTCAGGGAACATAGCATGTGCTGGCATACCGCGCTATCCCCATCCCGCGCGCGACGAGGGAGCGGGAAGCTCACCAATAAGACAAACACCGCGCGCACCGGAGTAATGCATATCTGATCAATGTACAAAATGGACTATGGTAGCGCGCGGAATTTGTAACAGACAAAATAATGTCAAACTTGTGTATTAAAACAAAGCAAGACCTATGATAATTGCACGTTCATTTTTATTTACATAATATTATGTGTTCGATTGTAAGTACATTTCAGAGCCATCATGATCAAATTTAAGGCGGGCTGGACGAGCTCAACTGGTTTAGTTTGAATTGAGGAGTGATGCTTTGCATTTTCAAAACCTGTTCTGGATTCACATATCGGCATATCGAGAGTTCCAGGTCCGTGTCAGCTACCGGTTGTTGCCATGTTTTCTTATACGGTCGTGTTATGTGGTTGCTAAAGAGAAATCTAAATAGACCCGACAGTCTATAAGCATCCGTTGTAGTAATAATGATAATTTCGTGTTATTTCTAGCCGAAGGGGCTGCCTGGCTGAGGCGGTAAAGGTGTGCTTGGTTCGCCCAGAAGGACGTGGGTTCAAATCCCCGTCAGGAAGTCGTCAAATTTAAGAAATGAGATTTCCACTTTCGGAGGTGCACATGGCCCTGAGGTTCACTCAGCCTACACCAAAAATGAGTACCAGGTTAATTCCTGGGGGCAAAGGCGGCCGGGCGTAGAGCTAACCACTCTACCCCATCAAGTGCCGTGGTTACGGATAGTGGAAGCCTTTACCTTCCACCCCACCCAAGGCCTTCACGGCCTGTACGGAGATGACTTTGCTTTGCTTTGCTTTGCTATTTCTATCCGAGTGCAGCCCTTGTAAGGCAGACCCTCCGAGGACGGTGGGCGGCATCTGCCACGTGTAGTTAACTGCGTGATATTATGGTTGAGGATAGTGTTATGTGTTTTGTGTGAGTTGCAGGTATGTTGGGGACAGCACAAACACCCAGCCTCCGAGTCACTGGAATTAACCAATGAAGGTTAAAATCCCCGAACGGGCCGGTAATTGAACCCGGGACCTCCTGAATCGAAGGTCAGTACGCTGACCATTCAGCCAACGAGTAGGACATCCGTTGTAGTGAACAATATAATAACTTCCTCAATGTCCTTGACATAATGCAACGCTGCTCCATCGGGAGTAGGCATGCTGCTGAGTGAATACTATCGGAGAATGAGGAAAATGAATCCAGCTTATCTATATATATAAAATAAGAGTTTTGTCTGTACATTGCTCAGAATTTGAAAATAATGGTATTTCTGTATCGGTCATGTCCATAGTAACAAGAAAATGCACTTTTTACTTTTCCGTAATTTCTGTCTGTCTGTCTGTCTGTCTGTCTGTCTGTCTGTCTGTCTGTCTGTCTATCTGTCTGTCTGTATGTATGTACACGCATCACGAGAAAACGGTTGAAGAGAATTTAATGAAAATCGGTATGTGAAGTCAGGGGATGAGCCTCTACAATCTAGGCTATACATCATTTTACTCACGCTGAGTGAAATGGTAGTTTAGGGGAAGGCCTAAAATTGAATTCTCAACTATTTATGTTATTAGTGGTCTAATGAAAATCGGTATGTGAAGTCGGGGGATGAGCCTCTACAATCTAGGCTATAAATCATTTTACTCACGCTGAGTGAAATGGTAGTTTAGGGGAAGGCCTAAAGTTGAATTCTCAACTATTTATGTTATTAATGGTCGTATTTTATATAAAATGGATATTCAAAGTTGGGGAATAAGTTGCTACAATCTAGGCTATCAATAATTGTATCCACGCTGAAAAAAATTGTAGTTTAGGGGAAGGCCTAAAATATAATTCTCAAATATTGTTGTTGTTAGTAGTCCTATCTTGATGAAAATCGGTATGCAAAGTCAGGAAATAAGTCGCTGTAGTCTAGGCTGTAAATGATTTTATTCACGCTGAGTGAAATGGTAGTTTTCAAATATTATCAAATATTTCTTATTAGAGGTGTAATCGATGAATGCTACATAACTAGGGTTATATACTATTAAATTTCCTATTATTCATGTCTTATACATTGTTACCGTACTGGCTATGATCACAAAGATATTCATGATTTTGGATTTTTGTTACTAAGTCCATATCAGCGCCGAGTAACCAGAAATGGGTAAACAGTATTTAATGAAAATCGGTATGTAAAGTCGGAGAATAAGAAACTACAGTTTATGGTATAAAATATTTTACAAATCACGGAGTCGACAGAAAACTAAATGTGAAGGCCTACAATATAGAAAGCTCATAACATTGATCAACAATAACATTAAATTGACCATTGTTTGTCGTGATGTGCTTTGAGTCATCTGTTGCCCTTCATCTCTGGTAGATAGGATTACTGCTGCGTACAGAGTATTTTTTATTTGATTTACGTCGCATCGACATAGATAGGTTTTATGGCGACGATGGGATAGGAAAGGGCTAGGAGTGCCTTAGGCCTTAATTAAGGTACATTCCCAGCATTTGACTGGTGTGAAAGTGGGAAACCACGGAATACCACCATCAGCGCTGCCGACAATGGGGTTCGAATCCACTATCTCTTGGATACAAGCTCACAGCTGCGCACCGCTAACCACACGGTCAACTCGCCCAGTCATACAGAGTGTAACAACCTGCCTGAATATTGATGGGAAGTAGCTGTGGAGTTAGATAACTTTCTTCTTTAGCATGCCATTCCCCTGGTTTATAAATTTTCTGATACTACTGATACGTAACACACTGGATCATTATAGCATTCGGGCTATATAATCCCTACTCTGAGGCACTGATTGGAATGAACAGTGTGCATATTTAGCGGATTAATGGCAGATGAGTGTTCATGGCAATCTGCGGCCTGGTCATCCCAGCTCTGGAACTTTGGACTATTAGGTTGGCACCGCAATCTAACCGCAGCACTGTTCGTTAAAAGTGATAAAACGTGCGGCTTTCCATTTGATCGAGTATTTTATAAGATAGCATTGCTTTTAATCGCTACATTCATACTTAAGTTTTTGTAATGACCTATGTTGATTTCAGGTTAAGAAAACCACAAAGTCAGTCTTTCTGAGAATCCCGTAGCGAAGCACGGGTACATCAGCTAGTTGGTGAAATAAGGGGAAACAAGTTTGGCTATTCGCTAACATTTTCTCTTTATGTTACCAAAGGTCCGCGGATGTAATAATAGTGTGTCTATAATACATATACATTTCTGACTCCTAGTTTATTGAGTGGACCGTAGCGTGATTAGAATCTGTGAATCATTATACACAAGCTTATAATTTTATTCAGAGTTCGTGGTTTTGTTCGCATATATTTAGTAACGATTTATACATCTCATCGATATGCGGCTCCGTGTTGATCTGTTCACATTACGGTAATAGTACGTTGGCAAACGTCAATTAAAAATACTTCTATAGAAACGGGCATTTTACCATACACACAATTTAATGTGACTCGCTTTCCACGTAATAATCAAATAGGCTTTGTTACATTTTCATAGTACACCTTCTTTGTAAACGCCATGCTTCGGCGCACGAATAGAGCTTCTTGCAACGCTTAACCTACAATAACCGTGCTCCCATAATAAGGATATGGCTCTGAATGAGCTTGAAATGTGTGCCTTGCCTTTGAACATGGCCAGTTGTTCTGTCGAATGAACATGCCACCCACTGGCACACCTGTTCGTTTCAGGGAGTTTTATTTACTGAGTGTCTTTGGAGGTGATATCCCGGAAACGAGCCAGTGGCAATACTTCCCGTGACAAATATTTCCATCGTCATAAAACTTACTAGCCTACAGAGTACGTTATTGTGACGGTGTCTAGCAATTTATTGTAAGACCGTGGGAGGAGTCAGGTAGCCTAGCCCGGACGCGAGTAACGTCACCACGTTAGGGCCCCACTCACCACGCGACAAGCCAATGAGGAACGAGCTAGGCGCGCAAGGGCAGCCCTCTCTGGCCCAACACCGTTATCTCACTGGAGGTTCTCCCTGCGATGGAAGAAAGAACTAGAAGATGAACCCAGATCATTCGGACTCGAGAGGACATGAGAGACTTCTCCTTCCACGGTGTATCAGGGAGGTGCAACTACCATGTTTTACGCGAGTCGGACGACCTCAAGTGGTTTAGTTGAGTTGTGGAATGCTGCTTTGGCGCACTGGGTCAGTCTGTATGTGTCAGCCTCAGTGAGGTTCAATGCAGCTGAGCTGTGCAAAGAAACGAGTGCAATTTAGTGCGTGAAGTCAGGTTTGTTCTGTTCTGTCCGTTGTCGAGTAGTCTCACGTATGAATCTGCTGTGAGTGAACGTGTGTGTCATTGGTGTAGCGTGAGTGAGGTCGGCAAGGGACAGTAAAGGAAGTCTGTTGTGAGTATACGGACAGTGTATGATATACAGTAATGGGAGACTGTGTTGTGCGGGATCCGTGAACCAAGTGGCTGCGATGGCGTACCATAGGTATAATTGTGGAACCGACTTGTAGTATAAGTGAACGTAATGGAACAGTGTATATTGTGATTGTTTTAGTCTATAAGCGATATAATGCTCAACCAGTGTGACTGAGTAGTGAGAGAGAGAGAGAGAGAGAGAGAGAGAGAGGGAGAGTGAGGGAGGGAGGGAGGGAGGGAAAGACTGGTGTAATTGAGGTCTCCGTGTGTGTGTGTGTGTGTGTGTGTGTGTGTGTGTGTGTATGTAGCAACTAGAAGTAATTAATAAATATTTGAATTTTAACGCTACCAAATGTATCTCTATTTTCTACCCAGTATTACACATTAATTAATATCATAGAGTGCGTCAGGATTTTGCACAAATCATGAAAACATTTTAGTATCCTGTAAACTATAAATACTTAGTAAATAGCAAACGTGAGTTGAGTTATTTACCAGCCATAGACGTATGTTTCCTATTACATTCTTGTAGATGTAGTTCTAAAATTAATTTTCTCACTTGTTTGCTTCGTCTTTAGTTCTTTCTGAACTTCTACACCTTCAAAGGACCAGATCATGCGTTATTTGCCTACATTTTCTCTTACGGCATGCACCTCGTTTGAGTTATGTAGCCTAATGCTGAAGCTAGGAATGTACGTAAACATACACAGAATTACGGCGGAACGAGAACACTGACAAACATCTCTATAATTTACAGTTGTATTATTATTTTACCGTTATTATTTGGCCGTGTGTTTAGGGGCGTGCAGGTGTGGGCTTGCATTCGGGAGATAGTGGGTTGGAACCCAACTGTCGGCAGCTTTGAAGATGGTTTTCCGTGGTTTCCCACTTTCACATCAGGCAAATGCTGGTGCTGAACTTTAATAATGACACAGTCGCTTCCTTCGTACTCCTGCCCTTTTCCTATCCCATCGTCGCCGTAAGATCTGTCTGTATCGTTGCGACGTAAATTGTTAACTTTTCTTCTTATTCCTCTTCTTTTTCTTCTTCTTCTTTCACTACTTTATCCACATCCTGGCGAGGTCACAAGTACGTATCGTACCGCACATGTAGAGTTGAGCTTGCTTTATGACCCAATGCCCTTTCTTGCACCAATGCAGTGCAGGGAGTAGTATACACTACTTCATGTTTCTCTGGAGGTTGTTAATTTAGTGTATTGTGTATGTGATTAGGAGTGCATCAGGACAAACAAAAGCGCTGAGGTCCCAGAGACAAAGGAATTAAACGGAGGCAGTTCAAAATTCCCCAGCCGGCTGGGAATTAAACCCAGGACCCTCTGAAACGAAATCCTCGACGATGAACACTCAGTGAAGGAACCAAACGTTTCTATTATATAAACATATGATTCACAGCTAGCAATATGCGAATGCATATCCGAAAGTAAACGAAGTGATTTTATTGCTAGCCTATTCTATGCTTCTGCGCTTGCGCTTGACATTGGCAGTACTAGAGTGACCTGAGGTTGAGTGACACACCACCATCTGCGTCATGTGGCCTAAGGTCGGTCTGCGATTGTTGTCATTTCTGTGCTTTAGATCCAGGTTAAGTATGTTAAGGAGCAAGGATTGCGAAGTAAGCAACTGTGTATACAAGGATTGAAATGGAATCTGCTGTAGCGTACGGTCAGCGGTTTCTTTTTCCTTTTTCAGAACTATCTGTTGTGACGCTCATGTGGTGAAGGCAAGGTCAGGGTAGGGCTAGATTGGTTGTTATGTAGGTAGATTCTTGTTTAATATTATTATTATTATTTTTACTATTATTATTATTATTATCATCATTATTATTATTATTATTATTATTATTATTATTATTATTATTATTATTATTATTATATTTAATAGGATTATTGCTTTGTGAACATGTATCTGGGCTGGAAGCTTTTTGTTCATTAATATATACTAATACTAATACCAATGTGCCTAAAGGTGCTCAGTTGAAGGGTAACAGCCCGTTAACTGTACCCAGCATGGATCTGAAGGGGAAATGTTACAGCAAGCTACAGCGAGAACCAGTATTTTTGGACAAATTCGTCGCATGCGATGAAACCTGGTACCATCATTACCACCCAGAGACAAAATAGGAAAATGCCTAATGGAAACATCCTTCAAGTAAAAGATCCAAGAAGGCCAAGTTTGAAGCAAATGCAGGAAAAGTCATGCACCTCGTCTTTCTATTTTATCAGCAAAGTATCGTACTCAATCACATGGTGAAGAAGCAGCGCACTGTTGATGCTGATTATTATTATGAAGTATATATGGGACGGGCCCTTCATCCGGGCAATGCGCTCGATCATCGCGCAAACAAGATTCAAAATCCATCACGGAATTGGGTACTGAGTTGATGCCTCACCCGCCTTATCCGTCTTAATTTACATCCATTTCCTACAGTGAACATGGAGAATTTTGGTCGTCATTTTCGTAGTGATCGGAAGTTAAACAATACAATTTCGGGTATACTCAATAGAGTATCCAAGAATGTTTCTTAGGAGTGTTCTGAACAGTGGACTGAACGCTGGAAATGTTGTATTATGTCCGAGGGAGAATAATGTGTAGATCAGTAAGTGAATGTGAATAAATACAGCCGGTATTTACTAGTAATATAATAATTCCAGTTATTTTTTATCCCCCTCGTAGGTACGCCTACGAACTGAGAAAACATGTCATGTTATCTTGTGAAGTAGGCTACTGTAAGGATGGTAGACCACTTTGAAGTTATTTGACACAGTAAATATAGAAATACTGGTTGCTAAATTGAAATCTCTTCACATTGTACAGGCAGCTCTAGACTTCTTTCACTCATACCTTACCTAACGAAAAAAATGCGTAATTCTTCAGAATAGGTCATCTGAATGAGTAACGAAATATTAAGGAGTGCCACAGGGCTCGGTACTTGGACCACTTCTCTTTGCTTATGATATTTGTGTAATGATAATTCTAGTTTGTAAGATAAGATTATAAATATTTCTCTCATATGTGTAATGCTAAAGAATTGTAGTTAAGTGTAAGAGAGGACCATGAGTCCTAAATTCGCCACTATTAATGAAGACAAATATAATAATTATGAATCAAATTTTACTGAGAAAGGAAGTGCACGGAACGGAAAAGAATTATCGTTCAATAGTTAACTTCGAAGGAGTAAAGATCATTTCTGCAGCTTGAAGAACCCATAGGTATATTTTTATACAGAGTGGATCGCCGAACTTTATCACCGCAAATATCTTCTGATCAGTTCAAGATAGCAATAGGCAGTGAGACAGCCAATATTATTTTCTCGTGCCTTTGTATTCTTGATCCATGAACTTCTAACCCTTGACGGAGCCTCGTTTGAAAATGTGTACACTTGAGTATTCAAAAGGCCGGCCTGGCAGAGAGTACTGAACCGTACACATATTGAAATGTGGCGCCAACATTCTGAACGTTGAAGACATGGTGATCAGTCAGGTACTGTTTAGTATGTTTCACACTCCTGAGCACACCAACACGATGATATCAGTCACATGGAGCCTTCGTCTTCTAACCCATGGCGGTACCTAATTTGAAAACGTGCACACTTCAGTATTCATTGCGCCGGGCTGAGAAGCGTGAATGGCAGTTCTTGCTCCGGTTTTTTCGGTCCTGTCTCAGTCCGGTGGTATTTGAAGGTGCTCAAATACGTCAGCCTCGCGTCGGTAGATTTACTGTGGTGTAATGGTTAATGTGATTAGCTGCCACAGAGAATATTCTATTGGAGAGAAGTGTTAGAATCTACATTACCAATGCATCAGTTATTATGTAAGACATTAACTGTTCATAAAACTATTGAAAAGGGCAGGCAAAACAATATAACTGCGACAGGCGTATCAAGACGAATTATCTGACCTATTTATGAGTAATGTTGCGGAGCAGCGCGGGTCCACTAGTTCTTATTTCCATTGCTCTGTTGTTTTTTTTCGTCCTACGATTTTTCTCAACATTATTTCTAGTCAATCCAGTTTATCTAAACTATAGTTCATAATTAGGCACTCACTCACGTAAAGGCATTTTTAGTTAACTCTAAAACACCCTGTAGTAGAAATCATGACTTCACTGAATGTAACTAACTGCCTAAGAATATATCTGTATGTGACAAAAATGGATGTAGATCCACTTAAGAGGAACAACTCGGTATTGTTACCTCGGTGCTTATCAAAGCACGAAACATATAGCATTCCATATATTTTAATGTGCTTTTTACTGTAATTGTGCCCACGACTGGAATGCTGCGAGCCTCTGCACACCCAGTGTTCATGCTCATATGCGGCGCTCAGTAATGTTGGTAACCGCTCGCCCTTGCTCGGGCGTGAGAATGTAATGTCGTACGCCTCTCGTACGGTCCTGCCGGCCTCGGCAGTGGACGAAGTGGAGATGTGACGATGGATGGTGAAAGGACCCGATCCCTAGTGAAGGCACATCCGGCCGGGTGAGAGTCCGTGCTCGGTGGCCTATGAAATTTTACTTGGCGGCCACTCGGCCGGCCAACGGAGCAAAGCAAGTGTGTGTCCCGCAGGCCACACTCGTCGGCGGCGGGCTACGACGCTCGGTTTCGGCTCTCGAGCCAGCCAGCTCCCTGGTTGATCGTGCCAGTAGTCATATGCTTGTCTCAAAGATTAAGCCATGCACGTCTCAGTGCGAGCCAAATTAAGCTGAAACCGCGAATAGCTCATTAAATCAGTTATGGTTCCTTAGATCGTACCGCTTTACTTGGATAACTGTGGTAATTCTAGAGCTAATACATGCAAACATAGTCCCGACCAGAAGTGGAAGGGACGCTTTTATTAGATCAAAATCAATCGGTCGGCTCGTCCGATCGAAAACCGCCCATCGCTAGTCAGGAGATGTTTGAGGTGGAAACTTAGGTAGGTCACATTTTTTGGTATTAAAATCATTGCACCTCGTTTCTTTCAATGGGCTTCAATACGTAGAGAACACAGTCTGCATACATAATTCATTCGCTGATCTCCGTTAGCTGCTTGTATTCCTTCAACCTCAGCATACCAATGAGCTTCTTCCATTTTAACGGCAGTTGCTGTTTAGAATTAATGTGCGGTCCTTATACAAGTTCATGTATAAATAAGACGAACTAGGATCCTTTCCTCTGATATATATAATTTAAAACCCTAGTCTCTCGTTCCGGTTTACGACCACAAAGCTCATTTTTAATCCATGTGAGCGGAATAAATTCTCTTTACTCTCACTAGACTACCTGATAGTAAGGTATGTTTTAACGAGCTGTGTATTCATCAATAATGTACTCCCAGTTTTAAATACTCCTCCAATGTTCGGTTCCGTAGTTGTAAGGTTTATATTAATATATAGATTCTTGATAGAAATCTCTCATTTTACTACACTTTTCACCCATAATTCCACTATTCCTCTTCCAATCGTGAGTTGAGTTTTGTGAATACGAGGGTCGAGTCATAAGTCATGGCAATTATTTTTTTCTAGCGAACGAGAGATAACACGGAAAATCTAAGATATGCAATTGGAAATATAGGGCATGTAATTATGCATAGTGCCTTAAGACAAATTCTGACTTCAGGAGATTCTCGTAGGAAAGCGACAGAACACAGACCATTGGTAAACATTGTTTTATTATGGTGTAGACAGCAAGTAAACAAAACTACGTACAAAGGACAGTTCTCCACTGGTTACCGACCTTCGAAATAATCACCCAAAGTTTCCACTGTACGTTGCCAACGGTGGGACAGGCGCTGAATACCATTCGCTGCATGTGTATCGCTAACGTATGACACCTCTCTCCGAAATGCTGTTACGATGTCCACTTTGTTAGCAAACCGTTGTCCACGTACTGGCTTCACGGCTCTGCAGATTAGATCATAGTCACATGGGCTCAGATCAGGCGAATAAGGCGGGTGTGGAAGAACTGCTATTTTAATATACGATCGTTGCTCCGGCTTGCTGACTTCTATTTTGTGACGCTCTCACTCACACACTGAACTTGGGGGAATGCTTAGACCTACACTGTTGTTACATACACCACCTAGTGGTATCATACGCAAGTACATACCGGACATTTCCAAATGCTTATTTTACATTTTCCTTATTGTCTCCTGTTCGCGCGAAAAAAAAAAATTGCCATGACTTATGACTCGACCTACGTATATTGCTGAGATGAACTATATCTGAAGCAAATACACTGACTGACAGAGCAAATGCAACACCAAGAAGGAGTGGTTCGAAAAAGATGAAAGTTAGGGAAAAAACAGAGACGGCACGGACGAATAATTGATGTTTATTTCAAACCGATATGCAGGTTACACAAAGCGCACGGCATCGACTCAGTAGGATGTATGACCACCGCGAGCGGCGATGCACGCAGAAACACGTCGAGGTACAGAGTCAATAAGAGTGCGGATGGTGTCCTGAGGGATGGTTCTCAATTCTCTGTCAACCATTTGCCACAGTTGGTCGTCCGTACGAGGCTGGGGCAGAGTTTGCAAACGGCATCCAATGAGATCCCATACGTGTTCGATTGGTGAGAGATCCGGAGAGTACGCTGGCCACGGAAGCATCTGTACACCTCGTAGAGCCTGTTGGGAGATGCGAGCAGTGTGTGGGCGGGCATTATCCTGCTGAAACAGAGCATTGGGCAGCCCCTGAAGGTACGGGAGTGCCACCGGCCGCAGCACATGCTGCACGTAGCGGTGGGCATTTAACGTGCCTTGAATACGCACTAGAGGTGACGTGGAATCATACGCAATAGCGCCCTAAACCATGATGCCGCGTTGTCTAGCGGTAGGGCGCTCCACAGTTACTGCCAGATTTGACCTTTCTCCACGCCGACGCCACACTCGTCTGCGGTGACTATCACTGACAGGACAGAAGCGTGACTCATCGGAGAACACGACGTTCCGCCATTCCCTCATCCAAGTCGCTCTAGCCCGGCACCATGCCAGGCGTGCACGTCTATGCTGTGGAGTCAATGGTAGTCTTCTGAGCGGACGCCGGGAGTGCAGGCCTCCTTCAACCAATCGACGGGAAATTGTTCTGGTCGATATTGGAACAGCCAGGGTGTCTTGCACATGCTGAAGAATGGCGGTTGACGTGGCGTGCGGGGCTGCCACCGCTTGGCGGCGGATGCGCCGATCCTCGCGTGCTGACGTCACTCGGGCTACGCCTGGACCCCTCGCACGTGCCACATGTCCCTGCGCCAACCATCTTCGCCACAGGCGCTGCACCGTGGACACATCCCTATGGGTATCGGCTGCGATTTGACGAAGCGACCAACCTGCCCTTCTCAGCCCGATCACCATACCCCTCGTAAAGTCGTCTGTCTGCTGGAAATGCCTCCGTTGACGGCGGCCTGGCATTCTTAGCTATACATGTGTCCTGTGGCACACGACAACACGTTCTACAATGACTGTCGGCTGAGAAATCACGGTACGAAGTGGGCCATTCGCCAACGCCGTGTCCCATTTATTGTTCGCTACGTGCGCAGCACAGCGGCGCATTTCACATCATGAGCATACCTCAGTGACGTCAGTCTACCCTGCAATTGGCATAACGTTCTGACCACTCCTTCTTGGTGTTGCATTTGCTCTGTCAGTCAGTGTATTTAGCTTTTACTACCGCACTGATGAACTTTCAGCTTAAACCCTTAAATCATGTTTAATACCACACAGTTTAGTAATATCTGCAGATATTCAGCACTTGTTACGTTTTAAAACAAGTGCTGAAGATCTGCAAACGTTACTAAACTGTGTGGTCGAACACAGTGCTGCAGCAGGTCTGTGCTTAAACACGAAAAATACCTAGTAATGGTCCTAAACAAACATGTCATTCGACCTGTTAACTCGACAGTAGTTTGGAACATCACTGAAGCAAGTCCAACGCTTTACGTATCTCGGCAGCGTACTTGATCGTAGCTGGAACAATGCTGTTGAAATTAGGTCCAGCATTATTGAACGGGTAAGAAAAAAAAAGGCGTATGGCTTTTAGTAGCTGCCAAACCCGGAGGCCCGGGTTCGATTCCCGGCTCTGCCACGAAATTTGAAAAGTGGTATGAGGGCTGGAACGGGGTCCACTCAGCCTCGGGAGGTCAACTGAGTAGAGGTGGGTTCGATTCCCACCTCAGCCATCCTGGAAGTGGTTTTCCGTGGTTTTCCACTTCTCCTCCAGGCGAATGCCGGGATGGTACCTAACATAAGGCCACGGCCGCTTCCTTTCCTCTTCCTTGCCTATCCCTTCCAATCTTCCCATCCCTCCACAAGGCCCCTGTTCAGCATAGCAGGTGAGGCCGTCTGGGCGAGGTACTGGTCATTCTCCCCAGTTGTATCCCCCGACCAAGAGTCTGAAGCTGCGGGACACTGCCCTTGAGGCGGTAGAGGTGGGATCCCTCGCTGTGTCAGAGGGAAAAGCCGACCCTGGAGTGTAAACAGATGATGATGATGATGATGATGATGGCTTTTAGTGCCGGGAGTGTCCGAGGACAAGTTCGGCTCGCCAGGTACTGGTCTTCTGATTTGATGCCCGTCGGCGACCTGCGCGTCGTGATGAGGATGAAATGATGATGAAGACGACACATACACCCAGCCCCCGTGCCAGCGAAATTAACCAATTAAGGTTAAAATTCCCGACCCTGCCGGGAATCGAACCCGGAACCCCTGTGACTAAAGGCCAGCACGCTAACCATTTAGCCATGAAGCCGGATAGGTAAGGAGTGAATTCAAGAGAATGAGCAAACTTCAAACTTCTCTGTAAAAGGGACATTAAGATCAACCTCCGTCTCAGTTTACTTCGGTGTTATGTTTCTTCCGTCTTACTTTATGGTGCCGAGACTTGGACCCTGACAGGGAACACCACCTCTTTGAGATGTGGTGCTTCCGAAGAACTCCAAACACCTGAACAACGAGCTAGAGCTCGTGGACAACATCGAAAGCAATCAACTTGGGTATTTTGGCCATATCATTTGAATGATAATGTAGACTCCTTCAGCTTATCTTACAAGATAAAATTGAAGGAGGAAGAGGTAGTGGAGAAAGGAGTAGAGTAAAGGAAGACTAAACTGACACGCATGTGCCCTAGATTGAATGTTATGAAAATGGCTGTACCCGACAGCTCAGGCCATATAATAATAATAATAGTAATAATAATATGCGAATTTGGGAGAGGATCTTCAGGTCCTCCAAAAGCATTTACACATTCAAATACCGTTCCAAGAATCTTAAAGGTGAAGTTTACAAATCTCTAGTACGACCCTCTATGCTATACGCCTCTGGACATCTTTGAATGAGCAGGAAGGGTCCACTCAAGAATTAAACCTCAAGAAACGGGAAGTCCTAAGGAGAGTACTATTACTGTAGATATGTCTGTAAGTACAGAGTCGCAGTATTCTAAAACTGGTAAAAGTAGTGAATGTACGGGTTGTATTTTAAGGTGAAATCAGTGTTGATTTTTACGTCCCACTAACTACTTTGGAAGGTTTTCAGAGACACCTAGGCGCCTAAAGATTGTCCCGCGGGAGTTCCTTTACGTGCCAGTAAATCTACCGACACAAAGCTGACGTATATTTGAGCATCTTCAAGTACCACCGGACTGAACCAGGATCGAACCTGTCACGTTGGAGTCAGAAGGCCAGTGCCTCAACCGTCTGAGCCACACGGCCTGGCTATTTTAAGGTGATTTGTACGGGTGGTAGAGTAGCGTTTGAGAGGATAAAAATATATCCTTTTGTGTCTCGAAATGCAGCTATGTGGCAATATAGGAGAAATACTAACCCGCAGCACGTGTTCCACTTAGAACGAAAATTCGTTGATACAGTGCATGCAATACTGAACCTAAGGTCTTCCGTGGCTCAGGCGGCAGCGCGCCGGCCTCTCACCGCTGGATACCGTGGTTAAAATACCGGTCACTCCATGTGAGATTTCTTCTAGACAAAGCGGAGGTGGAACAGGTTTTTCTCCGGGTACTCCGGTTTTCCCTGCCATCTTTCATCCCAGCAACACTCTCCTTTAACATTTTATCTGTCAGTCATTTATCATTGCTCCAGAGGAGTGCGATAGGCTTCGGCAGCCGGCATATTTCCTATCCTCGCCGATAGAAGGGGGCTTAATTTATTCCATTCCATTCCTGACTGGTCGAAAGACTGGAAACCGGTTGTGGATTTTCAATACTGAAGCTAGGTGACATAATCTTTCTGTTCAGGGTTCTAAGCTGAAATATATCAAATAGCGGTGTTTCTAGGCGCAACGACGTAATGTTTTAAATTTTACTGTATGTGTTTTTTACTTGCTCAGTCCAATTTAGCGTCTTGGTCTTTATAAGAGCTAAGTTCCTTACTGATGGAATGTAGGGCACAACGGTATCATTTAACATAACTGCGTGTGCATGTATACTATAGAGTGTTACTTTGGCCCTTGTTGTTGTAGTGTGTGTAAATGAAGGGATGTATACTAAGACAAATACCCAGTTCTAGAGCTAGCGGAATCAGTTATATACAAGATCCAGAAATCGAACCTGGGACTCTCTCAAACGAAGGCAACTATGCTAGCCTTGCGGACAAGGAGCTGTACCTATTCATCCTGTAATACAAATTCATAATTTCGTGCGGATACTTTAGTCTAGGTATAGCCACGGTTACGATACTGGACGATACGGATCACGCGTAGGATTGGTGACGTCAGCTGGCTCCCACCGGTGGGCTGGCATTGCACACGCCCATTGTAACTGTGCGTTTCTGTTAACGATTTGTTTGTTTTTAATTAACCACTTGCTTAATATTTTTCAGTTTTGTAGAATTTATTTGTCAGTTCTTATATCTGTGCATTTATCTTATTATCGTGTAATTTATTCATTTTTCAGAAGTTAACAACTGTGCTTAATACGAAATATTTCAGTAGCTTTCTCAGTAGTAAGTAATCATTCGCCGCGCAAGAAAGGTGTTTGCGAATCAGTTTCGTATTTTCTATCCAACCAGTGATTCTGAGAACGATTTTTGGGTAGTTTTATTCCTAAATGTATTTAGTACAAATTAAAGAAACGTGACCAATCACACGGGCATGCGTTTTAGAGTTGCTTTTGCGGTTTTTTTGGTCTTAAGCAGTGCTTTAAACACCTCGTATGTTTTCCCTCAACAATGTAAGAACTCCCGCACATTCCTTAATTAGGTTCCATGGAAGGTACTAGATTCATTTTCCATTTTAATAATATAATTAATGCACTCGCGCGGGTTTCATTAAGCACCCCCTAGAAATACACTGGCGGAAAAAAACATCCAAACACGAAGAAGGGGTTGTGCGAGATTATCGAACGATGGTAGGCGTGCTTATATACCTGAGAGATGACATTGATTCAAATTTCCCGATATCGCGTTAGCGTGGCGATAGCAGCGGTCCCTTGACGCTGCACATCAGGTTTGCTTTAAATACGGGCTGTACTGTGCGAGAGCGTTAGTTACCTGTGAGATTGGACGGAGTGACTGTGAGGGGTAGAGAGGCCAGTATCAACAGCTCACTGCGGTTGGACGATGTCGTGTAATAGGGCCACGTGAAAGTGAATTTTCCTTACGCGCTGCTCAAGAACGACTTGGCAGGAATGTCCCCACTGTGCATGCGTGCTGGCAATAGTGGTCACGAGAAGCTACGTTCGCAAGAAGACCGGGCTCTGGACGTCCCCGTGGCACCGACAGGGAGCACAACCGTATTCGGCCCCATGCTGCAGTTGCAACCCAACGTGCTCTACAGAGTGTCAACATGTTGCATTGGCCTGCTCGATCGTTCGATCCGTCCCCAATCGAGCACGTAAGGGACATCATTGAACGATAATTCCAGCGTCATCCACAACCGACATTAACCGTCCCTGTATTGACCGACCAAGTGCAACAGGCATGGAAGTCTATCCCACAAGCTGACATACGTCACCTGTGCGACACAATGCATGCACGTTTACATGCCTGCGTTCAACAGTCAGGCGATTACACCGGTTATTAATGGACCAGCGTGGCAGATTTGCGATGGTTTTTCTCGTGCGGATATTAACCTGCAGTCTTGTACATTTAAGGAATTAAATATATTACCTCAACAAATATAATATTGCCGAAATTTCCGTATTCTACATTCCTTATATCATGGTGTTTAGATAGTTTTTTCGTGAGTTTAATTTCTAACCACTTCTTAGGTAAAGGGGAAATCTTGTCGGTCTTGATTCTGTACATTCTGGCTTTGTGTACAGAGCACATACGCGCACACTCAACAGTAAATGAGTCAGCCCGATTATAGGCATCCCCTTTCATTTAATTTCACAGTTCTTCGGAAAGCGATGAAATGTAATATCTAAGTCCTTCTGGCGTTTAACGTTATTAGAGCAACCGATGTCAGCACAGCACAGCACAGCACAGAAAATTTAAAAGCTCCTACACTGTCACAAAGGTAAATACTGTCACTACACTAACAGCGCTCGGATTGACGAAACGAACTTGGTCTCCGCGTGACGTCAGGAGTGTGGCACGCTACTGCGCATCCAGCTGATGACCCCTACCGTCTAGTCTAGTAATTGTGTGTATAACCATACCTAGGTAGACCCTCCGTGGAGACTGGGTGGCGTAAGCTATGTGACGTATCGCATGAAAATGCAGCGGAGGAACGTGTTATGTATTATGTTTCAATTGCCGTGTGAAGTGCAGAGAAGTTATGAGAAATGATCCTTCATCTTGAGGCACTGTTTTATTAGAACGGATAAAGAAACGAATAAAATATTGGTAGAGGTATATTTATACCCATAAGAAAAATACTTCATAAATTTGTAAGCTGGGTTATGAGTTGTCAGTGTCATTGCGCTCACTTTCTTTCCTCTATTCAATAGAAATCTGACTTCTACCATTTATAAGATCTGGAACGCAACCGAGCTTTGGCTGTCATTGATAATTAGGCAACTTCTCGGTCGTGTCTGTGTGATATACAGGGTTATTCCCCTAAGTTGTTACGCGGAAATAACGTCTAAACCATTAAAGATATCGGTATTCTGTTTTCATATTCGTAAATGATACCCAGGGACTTGTAAAATAACGCGCTATTTATTCTCATGGGGTGATTCATAACCTAGATATTAATACTAACTTCATATTTCTAAATGGAACGGCACAAATACATACAGCTAGCCTAAAAGTTCAACTGCGTACAAGTTCAATTATCTAAGTGTTTTCAAAGTTGGAAGTTCCTTTTTGCGATATCAATAAAAACCGCATTAAGGCTTTTGCGTGCCGCATCAGACAGCGTACATTCGTCCAAGGACATATTGGCACGCAAGCTGTTTTCTGGCATTGATTCCAGTCACATAACTGATACAGGCATGTACTGTAAACTACCGTACACAAAATGTGATGTACCGTAACATACCCTGGGCGTGCAACGTTATTGTATGACAACGGGGAAGGAAAATTAAAGTTGTTTGTTTTGGTTTGTTTTCAAATCCATGTGTAACAGGTTGCGCTCAGCTTGGCGTTTTTCTCCACGGATGGGAATGGGAAGGATTTGGAAAGGACGTCGGCCGTGGCCTATCTCAAAGGTATCTAAGTATTTATTTTATTTCTTATAGAAACATCAACCATCCCTGTCTTGTCATGAGTTTGCATGCCATGCACACTTTGCAAACCCATCACATGTGTACGATATGCTTACATGCCTGGTATCCATTCTGTGGCTGAAATCACACCCAGGACACCGCTTGCGCGTCGATATAGCATTGCCCAACTGCACGCCGTCTAATGAGGTATACAAAACCGCGCATATTGTTCTTAATGATATCTCGGAATGTAACTGTCCGAGTTTGAAAATACTTACATATTTGAACTTGTACGCAGTTGAAATTTTAGGCCAGCTGCAGGAATTTGTGCCGTTCCATTTAAAATATAGAGTTAGTATTAATATCTCGGTTATTAATCACCCAATGAGAATATGTAGCACACTATTTTACAAGTCTCTTGGTATCATTTACGAATATGAAAACAGAATACCGATATCTTTAATGGTTTAGACGTTATTTCCGTGTAACATCTTAGATGAATAACCCTGTATAGCCCACGCGTATACAGCAGTGTGTAACTACAGCTTGTTAGTGCAGCTGATTGCTTAGTATGGTGACGAAGTACCTCTAAACGTTCAATAGTACGCGGTAAAATGATCCTCAACTCTCGCATTTTGTTTGAAACTGGGTGAGGCATTGAGAGGCTCTGATATGTCACGCATGTGGAGAGATAGAAATGTCACATACTCAAGTGCATGAGTGACACAAGCGCTTCACAGATGATGGACTTTCAACGGACGATGATCCTTGTGCAGAAAGATCCAAATCAACAGAAAATGAAGAAATGATTACAAGCGATAGCCAAAAGTTCAGACGAAACTTCAGAGATTCAATAAATGACGTGACAAACGTGTTTGGTATTTCACTTGGTTCTTCCAACTATTTGAAGATACGTGTGTGTGTGTGTGTGTGTGTGTGTGTGTGTGTGTGTGTGTGTGTGAGCACACTTTTCCGAGTAACGAAACTGACAAGCAAGGGGAAGAGCGACAACTGTTTAGTAGAGCACTGATTGACTGGGACGACCAGAATGAGCATAGAGGAAGAAAAATGGTATTTTCTCTACGATTAAAACTCAAATGGTAGTCATCAACGTTAAAATCACCCGCCTCACTACGACAAAAAAATTTTCATGTGGTCTGATCAAAGGGGGAAAGATATGCTCAAAGTGTTCTTCAGGTGTACAGTACAAGGATGGGTACAGTTCGAATTCATTCCTAATGTCTCTAAAGAGATACAACTATTTGGCGCCTTAGTGATAAAGTGCCACTAGAATTGCCTCATCTGTGGCAAGGACAAACAATGCCTCAGCACACCGGTCACTAAATAACATAACCATCCTTCTTCATCCACCGTACTAACCAGATATTGCTTCAACATATTACTGCCTGTTTCTGAAAGTAAAAATTTCATGTCGGCCGGAAAGGTAAAGACAAATGCAACGAGTGCTGTGTGAGATCACCAAAGATAGACAACAGAACTGTTTCCAGAAGTGGTACGGACGCTGACAAATGTATTTCACAGTTCAAGGGGCTTGCTCTGTTAGCTACTTCCTGTAATACACACGCTCGGTTACATTTTCTCTTTACTAGAGTGTCAGGCATTATCATATACCGCATACTTTACAGGGAGAATGCAGGGGTCACACAGAAACATAGAGGTATACCGTTTCATTTAGAGTGTATCTGTACACTGTAGTTTATTTAAGTTAATGTATGAAGTAATAATGGTCAGTCCTACAGTACATTACAAAGAAAGAGTGATCCCTTTGTCGTTGACAGATAGGTAGTGCTAGAAATAATGAGACAAAGCTCACATTGTGGGCGGCTTCTTGTTGATGACTAGGGCTCGGATGTTCAGGAAAAGTCATATTTCTTCTTTGTCTCTATTTTCTTGCCTGATTGGATTTTGGTGCAATTCAGATGGAAATCGTCACAATTAAGTGATTTTTATTTGTCATATAAATGTATATTTTGGCTATTTTTTGTCATTTTGACCCATTTTCGTATAAACGTCATATTTTGGCAGTCTAACGACAGATGCAGCTATGCAAGATCATCTTCAACTTATCGAATGCGAACTAGTGTTCACAAAACTGCTTCTCGGTATCACATCTGTAGTTAATACAAGTGGAATACCGTTTGTATAGAATGAAGGCCATAGACTTCACTGCTCCTTTTACATTATTTAAATATGCACCAATAATCTTGTGACATAGAAAGGTGCTTCTGTTCTTACAAGAATGTGTTAAGTGATGATCGGAGGTCTTTCGCGCCTGATGATTTGAAGATGAATCTTGTCATACACTTCAGTTCCACCCGTGGAGAAGAATAGAAAAGGTGAGTTAGACAGTGTGCACTATAGGCCCTGCCGCCCTACCATATCGTATTGAAAGATATCTACTTAATCGTTTCGTGGTGCTCAATTTAAACTTTAATGCATTCAATAATATTAAAGAAATCTGAGGTTAAACGTTCCAAAATTTCAACAACAAAAAAAGTTTGATTTCTAGTTTTTTCGTACTTCAAACCACTACTACAGGGTGCAAATATGTTTTGACTTTTAAAATGTTGTGTGATCTGAAAATCACAGTACCGGTACTTTATAGCTACTGTGTGTATTCACAAATGTTCGATAAGTGAACCAGAGATAATAGACTGTGAAGAACTGCTAAACATGTATATTCAGAAAATTAGTCTAATATGAAAGTAAGAATAAAGAATTAAGTTAACAAATATGTATCAAAGGAATTGCCCTTTCGATTTATAATTTATTAAAAATGTCCATATTTAGATTAATAACTTTCCGGTCATATTTTGTAATTTTTACGTCATGTCTCTCCACTTTTGAGGTCATATTTCATCACTTTTGAGGTCATATTTGCTTGTTTATTTGGGCTATTTTTAAGTCTTAAACATCCGAGTCCTATTGATGACCGACACATGGTCTCCTGTGTTAACATCATACGATAGCAGGGATGGCAAACCTTTTCCGACTAGCGTGTCAGTTAAGGTATTGTTTATTACTTTTTACTGCCTAACGTGTCATCCTTTAAAATCATCATGAAATCCCCTCATTTGACTTCGTCCAGTTATTAGATTCCATTACATATAAATCCATTCGACTGAGTGTTTCACGACTTTATTTTGAAAACATCACTCAAAATTACATTTCAAAAGCAGGTCCATTTTAGGAATAAGACAAATTTTTTAACATAACAAAATTTGCGATAAATACGGTCATAAATAGATTCGTTAATACTTCCTTATTAAACCGTAGTGTTAAACAATGCTATGTTGCAATATTTTCGACCTATTTATTACCTGTTAACGTGCCATCTAGAGGCACCTGTTCGCCATCTCTGTGCTAAAGCTACCGTTTGGCTATGGTCAGAGTGAAGCTGGAACAGGGTGAGGTTTAATTTGTCTTAAACTTGCCGAACTATCCTTTTTTGCATGGGGGTCTCTCGTTATTAAAATATGTGTTTGTATGTAGCATATATAGTATAGCCTAAGCGACCGATAAGCGTGCACGTGTTGAGTGGATGGTCCCGGTGGAAGGAGAGGGAAGCGCAGGAATGGAGTGCAGGAAATAAGTGAAGAGTTTATAGAAGATGATTGGAGAGGAGCAATAAAGGGCAATCATAGGAAGATGGCAGGGAAGAAAGAAGAAGTGAAACTAGGAGGGTGTAGAATGGAAATGGGAATGAAGGGAGAGATGATGCCGACAGCGGCGTTGATTATAGTAATGCTATTGATAGGGGGAGTTGAACTGAACCCCGGTCCGACTGCCAGTGGAAGCATGAGTTGGGAAGACGTAGAAGTAATCAGGAGGGTGGTAAAAGAGGTGTTTGAAGAAGTCTGGCCATTCGAGCAACTCAGAAATATGATACAAGAGCAAACGAGGGAGTTCGACAAAATGAAGAAATGGTTCCGAGAAAAGGCAGATGACACAACATCCCAAGTGAGGAACAATGTCGAAGAGGTTGGATCATTAAGGGAGGAAATATGACGATTAGAAGAGAAAGCGCAGAAACTTAAAGCAGAAGCCAGTATTTATAATCGCAGAAAGAAATATCTGTTTATATATGGTGTGCCGCAGGAGAAGAGGGAGGACAAAATGCTTACAATTTACAAAGTGGTGGACTTAATTCGGGGGAAAATGAAAATAAATTTTAGCGAAGTTGACATAGATGATGTGGGGAAGATAGGGAAGGTTAAAGGCAATAGGCCTATTAAAGTTCAACTGTTATCCACGTTTATGACCGATATTGTGATTGGAATTTCGGGTAACATTCAGAGGGATAAAATATGGATCAAGAGAGACATGGGAAGTGAAGCGACCAGGAATGCTAAAATTCTCAAGAAACGTATGGTATGAGCTAGACACCAAGGATTGGGAGCATTTATCAGGGGACAGGAACTAGTAGTGTCAAATGGCAGCTGGAGTAGAATTTGGCCCGTGACTAAATTGCTGGACCTAGGAAAGAATATGAAACAAGAGGAGTATGGTGATTAGAGTGGTAGAAAGACAAGTTAAAGACAGCAATGTTGGAGAGGACCGGGAAGCTGATAAGGAAAATACCAAGGGAAACAGTTAAAAATGAAATGGCGTAATGGCTTTTAGTGCTGGGAGATCCCAAGATGGGTTCGGCCCGCCAGGTACATGTCTTTTGATTTGGCTCCCGTAGGCGACCTGCGCGTCGTGATGAGGATGAAATGATGATGAAAACAATACCTACACCCAGCCCCCGTGCCAGGGAAATTAACCAATGATGGTTAAAATTCCCGACCCTGCCGGGAATCGAACCCGGGACCGCTGTGACCGAAGGCCAGCACGCTAACCAGTTAGCCATGGAGCCGGACAAGGGAAAGATTAAGATGAATGAAGAAAGGCAGGGGGATGTGCAAAGTGAAAGTGTGATCATAAACAGAGATAAGGAAGGAGTATTGGATAATGGGGCGAGAATAGGAAGGTCTAGGGATACAACTACGGTCACAGCCTGAGAAGAGGAAAATCAGAGAATTGAATACAGTGAAGAAATGGAGACACAGAGAGGAAAGGAATGGTCAGAGGCAACCAGGAAGATAACAGAGCTGTTAATGACCAGAGTGAGGAGCAAGAACTTAAGGGACATTTGGGGAATTAAAAGAAATGACGAGGGTATCGTAACAAGAAGCAAAAACTCTATTAAATTAGTAGTAAGTAAGGGAACGGTTGTCGAAGACAGGGTGGCAACATAAGGAGTGAGAGTGGTGTCTTTATGTTAGTTGTGTAAGTTGTAATTGGTTTGCAGTGTGTGAGGATAGGCAATGAAGTGGTATATTTAATTTAATGGTGGGATGTAGGTGTATGTATAAAGAAGCTAATGATGAAGTGTGTGAATTATGGACAAGTTGTATTGAAAAATCTTTAGCTGGTGAGTTAGAGGAAAATATATTATAGAGGTAGGTGTTTGTGTTTTGAGTAAGTTGTAATTATTATGCAGTGTCTCTAACTATCGCAGTTGTTGTATTGAAATGTATGTTGTTATTAGCGTGCAGTGTCTCTAACTATTTCAATTGTTGTATTGAAATGTTGAGCGAGTGTTGTAATGGAAAAGTATTGAGAGTGTGAAATAGTACCTGGTAATGGTGAGGTTATGGGGGTGTGTTTATAGTCAGGTTGGTGTATGGTGGAAGGTGTCTGATTAAAAGAGTGAACTGAAAGGAGCGAGGTAGGTGTGTGTATGTAGTGTGTTCATTATATTTGTTGTAACTGAATGACATTGGGAGAGGATAGTGGATGTAAAGATCATGTTTACATTTAAGTATTTTGTAAATGGTTTGTAGTGTGTGTAACAATATTATAGGCGCTGTTACAATTGGTAGCAGTTAGAGAGAAGATAAGAATGAGGTGTAGTTGATGGTATATGGCGGTACGAGCTGGTATACAGTGAAATTGAAGGAGATAGTCAAGTTGGAGTATGGTGGAATGAGTTTATTTAAAGGAGTGACTCAAATGGAGGGAGGTAGGTGTGGGTAGGTGATGTTTGTTGTGAATACTGGCCTGAGAGAAATTAGGAGAATTCTAGTATAGAGGTATATTTAAGTAAGCTGGACATGGTTTGTAGTGTGTGTAACAACTATAAGTGTTGTTACACTTGGCAGTAGTTAGAGAGAGGATTAGAATGAGGTGTAGTTGATGGTAGATGGTGGTATGTTCTGGTATACAGTGAAATTGAAGGAGATAGTCAAGTTGGAGTATGGTGGAATGAGATTGTTTAAAGGAGTGAATCAAATGGAGGGAGGTAGGTGTGGGTAGGTGATGTTTGTTGTGAATGGTGGCCTGAGAGAAATGAGGGAAATTCTAGTATAGAGGTATATTTAAGTTGGAAATGGTTTGTAGTGTGTGTAACTATTATGCTTGGTAGCGGTAAGAGAGAGGATGAGAACGAGGTGTAGTTGGTATATGGCGGTATGTGATGGTATACAGTGAAATTAAAGGTGATGTATGCTGAGGAGATTTGGTTGAGAGAAATTAAGAAAACTGTAGTGTGGAAGTTTATTAGAATAAGTTGTAATTGGTTTAAATAAGGGCAAGCGGTATTGAGAAATTTTGTGAGTTGGTGAGTTGGAGGAGATTGCGAATTATGCAGCGCGTGTTTCTTTTCCATTACTGCGTAAGTGAGCGAGGAGTAGGAACATTAAGTAGAACAGAAAGTGAGGTAGGCACAGCTCAGCAGAATGAGCAAGGCTAGTGAAGGTGGTATGTGCATGTAATGTGCAAAAGAATTTAAATGGTAGGAGGATTGTCCTGAGTGAGCAAGTGCATTCAGCGGGAGGCGTGATCGTGCTGGGGTTTGCTGGGTGAGGTATTTTCTTGCCTGACTGGCAGACCGAAGCAAAGTGGAGTCGGGACAAGTTCAGACGTAGCATATCTATACGTTACGTAACCGATGCAAGCTGCGCAACATTTCTTAGTTATCTGGTCTACACCAGGCTTCCGCAGTAGTCAGCACTGCTGGGAAGAGCTCTGCTAATATCCCTTTTTCTTTTCTTTTTATTAATACATAATCAGTATAGTCTCGTGAACTTTTTCGCGAGCCCCGGCAGATCATAGTACTTCTGGTTTGCACCAGATTCAGGTGCGCGGTGGGCATTTCCTGGTGAACCATTCTGTTGCGGGGAATAGCCTCACCGTAGCAGGCGTCGTCGGGCAATAGTCACTGCGTGAGGAGTCCAACCTAGTGACCATAGCCTGTACAACATTTATTTCCATAGTACACGGTTTATTCACAGGGCCAACGGCACTCCGGGAGCGTGTTGACAGCTGGACGTCTATTATTAACTTGTTATTATTTGTTTATAAGTCATTATATGGTTTCTCAGGCTTAGGCTGTTACCAATGTGAACTTTGTATTGGATGAAGGCCTGTTTAGTTCAATTGGTAATAACAATAGTATGTGGCATATAGAGAAAACAGTTCCTAAAATGTTATAATAATACCAATACTACTAATAATAAACAGACAGAAATTACACCAGCAGATGTCCAAAACGGGGTAAATTTCAGATCCAAAATTCACAAATGGCAAGTTGACGAAGAGGGAAGACCAAGGAAGAAGACTTGAACAACCTGGTCAGAAGACAGAAAGGAGGCCCACAGTAAAAGTATAAAAGGAATATGGGCACAGACGAAGAAATATTCACGCTTCTATGAATTTTGCGTAATGCTAATGGGGTTTATCGCATGTACTACTACTACTACTACTACTACTAATAATAATAATAATAATGTGTAATAATTGAAACTGTACCGGGGAGTACACCTTCCCTGGCAAGTTAAACTGAGCGCCTTCTAAAAGGTCATGTATGTACACAAACTTGTACTGATGTACTACAAGATACTTCGGTCTTCAACTGTTGGACGACCTTATCATCGCTTTAATTGCTCCCTCTAGCGGTATGAACTCTAATTATTTCACAAAAGAATGGTTACTTTTTGCAGATGGCAAACCTTAGATTTTGAGGATTATTTTGTTTATGTATCAAAGTTGTCAACACTTCAGCTGGTTCCTTCTTGAATAGTTCTCAACGTATCAGAAACTTATAAATATTTTCTCTAGCCAAATATAATTGGGGGTGTGTACTGGAATACAGCCTATCAGTAAAGCGTTCTGGAAGCTTCCCCTTAAAAATTCTATAGAAGATGGGCGTTTAGGGCCGTAGTGTATGAATTGTTCAAGTATGGGGAGGGTGAATTCACGTGAACCAGGAGGAAGGGACACAGCCTACGTTAGGAAGGCCCAGTAAATCATGGTAATCGCAGAATATTCATAGCTATGTGATAGCTACAACCCATAGTTTGAGGGAAAGGTTTCAACCTATTTTATTTAATGTAAATTCCAAATTTGATGGTTTAAATGCAGAATTTTCTGCAAGTCTGAGGACTTTTTTATATTGGCTACTGGGAAATGTGTAATGTAAGGGAACAAAGACTGATTACCCCCTGTTAGCTGCCATTGAACTTGGCATGGGGTGACTAAAGTTTCTAAATCTCTACATTTCTTAATACTTATTTGGCATTAATATTTCTCATTTAGTCAGCCCGATGTAGTATAGGACCAGCCCCTGTATCATTTAGCCATTAGCCCACTTTTGATTTTAACTATTTCTAGAAGGAGTGCAGGTGTTTCGCCTCCTTGCATTTTGTTTATGGACGGTTACAACCAGCATTTTTCTTTTGCCATTAAGGCCATTTAGTATGGGCATGCATACGTCTGTTTATTCAGTGTTTCTGGTATTAGTTCCCCTTAGGAACAGTCAATTATATAACTGTTGAGGAATAGATAAGCCCACATCGGGGCAACGGTATTGTAAATACTGTAATGGAGGACAACTGATAGGTTTTCAGGTGGAACTTATGTGCGCCATATGAAATTGATGCGTCCGCGAGGCTGGACTATATATAGAGCGCAGACTCCCCTGTATTGTAAATGATAGGAGGAAATCGTTCTCTTCTAAATGACGTACCTACCAAGAGCAATTCAGCTCTTTTCTGTGCAAATTAACAGTTGTAATTCTCTCATGTTTTGTGCTCGATATTCGGACTTCTAAGTCCACTATATTGTTAGAGACGATGAGCTCATTAAATGGTTGTTATTCATTCAGATTTTCTATTTCTCAAATTAAAGAAAAGGAACGAAATAACGACAATTTTTGTTAAGCTCTGTTCTAGTTAATTCCTTCTCCACCCATTCACTCCAGGCGCTTATCACCCCTCTGGGATCCACGGAAAGCCTGGATCATAAACCATTAAAATTATTTGATGATAAATGAAACCAATATAATAATAATAATAATAATAATAATAATAATAATAATAATAATAATAATAATCATAATAATAATAATTTGCCATTAATGCCATTTAGTATAGGCAAGCATGCCTCTGTTTATTCAGTAAGTGTTTCTGGTATTAGTTCCCTTTAGGAACAGTAAATTATATAACTGTTGAGGAATAGATAAGCCCACATCGGGGCAACGGTGTTGTAAATACTGTAATGGAGGAAAACAATTTGCTTTACGTCGCACTGACACAGATAGGTCTTATGGTGACGATAGGATAGGAAAGAACCAGGAGAGAGAAAGAAGCGATTGTGGCCTTAAGGTACAACCCCAGCATTTGCCTGGTGTGAAAATGGGAAACCAAAAGTTGGGTTCGGAACTACTATCAAAAATTGGGTTCGAAACCACTATCTCCCAAGTGCAATCTGACAGCTACATGACTCAAACCACGCAGTAATTTGCTGGTACTTTGTGGTTGTAATAAAGATGTAAAGGTGAGGGCATTTAAGTTACTGGCAAGACCCCCAGTTAGAGTACGGTTCTAGTGTATGGGACCCACGGCAGGATTACTTAATACAAAGGAAGTCATCACGATTTTTTCTCGGTGATTTCCGGCAAGAGAGTAGCGTTACAAAAATATAGCAATCTTTGGGCTGGGAAGATCTGGAAGTAAGGAGACGAGATTCTCGACTAAGCGGAATGTTTCGAACTCTCAGTGGAGAGATGGCTCGGAATTACACTAGTAGACGAATAAGCTTGAGTGTAGATTTTATAAGTAGGAAACATCATAGTATGAAGATAACGTTGATTTTTTTATAATTTGTTCTACGTCGCAATGACACAAGTAGGTCTTATGGCGATGATGGGATGGAAAAGGGCGAGGAGTGGGAAGGAAGCAGCCGTGGCCTTAATTAAGGTACCTGGCATGGAAATAAGAAACCTCGGAACAAATCTTCAGGGTTGCCAACAGTGGTGTTCGAACCCACTATCTCTCGAATGCAGGCTCACAGCTTCGCAACCCTAAACGCACGTCCAACTTGCTCGATGAAGCTGAAATTCAAGAGGAAAATTTCGAGAAATTATTCGTTTATGGGACGAGGAATTGGAGATTGTTATAATTTATCAACGGAAGTGTTCGATAATTTTCCGAATTTTTTGACATCATTTAATAACTGGTCTACTCCTGCCGTTCTTGCCACCTAAAGTTCTCTCAAAAACTGATTAGATGTTTTAAGATGTATCCTAACATTCTATCCCTTCATCTCGTGAAATTTAGCCAAATAGATCTCCTCTCAGTGATTATATTCAGCATCCCTTCATTTGTGATTCGATCTAATCATCTCGCATTCAGCATTTTTCTGTTACACCATATTTCAAAAGCTTCTATTCGTTTTCATTCTGAGCTGATTATCGTCCATTTTTCACTTCCATACTGTGACCGTTCATGTTACTGTAGATAGTATGTCGTGACACCCTGTAATAATAATATGCCGTTTTCTGCGTCGTTCTATGATGATTAGTCGCATAACTAGCATACTCTACCCCTACAGGGGACACGAACGACGCGCTACTGCTTCGGAGGATGAAAGTCTCTTTGCGCGTAATGACCAAAGCGAGTCATACGCTAGCCAGCAATTAGAATCTCTCTCTCTCTCTCTTGTGGGAGTGAGTTAGAAGAGGCAAGAATCATGTGACAACCAGTGGGCTGTACTTAGTAAGTCGGTTTAACCTAGGGAGACGTAATTCCCTAAATATTTGTTGGTGTATTCAGTGATACCAGCCAAAACCCTTCACTTGTTTCAAAATTTTCGACGGAAATAATAAAAATATTAATCACGTGACTCTTGACATACGCACCCAATATTCACAAACAAGAGCTCGTCATGATCAGAGAATATTTTAGTTAATTATGACAGCAAAACATATTCCAATTACTCAACCTATCATTAAGTACGCGATCTGGATCGGTGCGAAGAATTACGGAACGTCGTCATGAGTCTGGCGAGGCAAGCCTATGTTGAATTTCGCCAAGACGATACGTCAACCATTGCACAAGTACTAGGTGACGCTTTGATGATTATGATCAAACCTCCGGTCCTACGAGAATAAGATTCGATCAGTAAAATATAGAAGGTTAGAGCTATCTTTTGATATGCAAATAAACACCGACAGACGGTTATTACCGGAGCGATTTCCGACAAGTAGGCGTGGTTAACTCCCACCCTCGATTTTATACCTCTTCAGTATAAAAAAAGTTGGGTTGACGACTATTTTATCATTATCTACTGTGCTCTCGGACTATTCCGACGTGTCGTCGTTCGCACGGTCAGCGAAATGGTGCAACATTTTCATGTGTGGTGTAGTGCCACGTTTGTAAGACATAAGTGGCGGAAATACTGTGTACATTGTTATTTGAGTGCATTAATTATTGACGTGCCACAGATTGTGAAGAATTCGTATATTGACGATATTCTGTACTATGGTATAATCATCGAAATTAGTGAACCAGGAATAATCCACCTACATTGAGGTGCGTAGCATCTCAGCTACTTTTATACATGTGTAATGAATTTGTGTGTGGCGCAATCAAATTACGATTAGTCAATTACAGTGAAGTGCTGTGTGGAAGCGGACCCGAAATTACGACTATAGAGTTAAAAAGTGAATTTATTAATAAAAATAGTGATTCACATAGTATAATAATAATAATAATAATACTAATAATAATAATAATAATAATAATAAATGGGCAGCGCCTGCCGAACATATAAACGGGATGAGTGAGTTGTTTTACATTGTGAGGGGTTATGAATTAGGCAAACTTCTGATCCTTAACATCAAGTTACAGTGCTAGTGAGTGTACGTGATATTTGAACAACATTTGAGTGATAATAACTGTATGTGCTGAGTAGAGGATTCGGGTGACGAAATAACAAAACATTTTCGTTACCGGGTTGGCTTACTTAAGTATACTGACTGACAGAGCAAATGCAACACCAAGAAGGAGTGGTCAGAACTTTATGCCAATTGCAGGGTAGACTGATGTCACTGAGGTATGCTCATGATGTGAAATGCGCCGCTGTGCTGCGCACGTAGCGAACGATAAATGGGACACGGCGTTGGCGAATGGCCCACTTCGTACCGTGATTTCTCAGCCGACAGTCATTGTAGAACGTGTTGTCGTGTGCCACAGGACACGTGTATAGCTAAGAATGCCAGGCCGCCGTCAACGGAGGCATTTCCAGCAGACAGACGACTTTACGAGGGGTACGGTGATCGGGCTGAGAAGGGCAGGTTGGTCCCTTCGTCAAATCGCAGCCGATACCCATAGGGATGTGTCCACGGTGCAGCGCCTGTGGCGAAGATGGTTGGCGCAGGGACATGTGGCACGTGCGAGGGGTCCAGGCGCAGCCCGAGTGACGTCAGCACGCGAGGATCGGCGCATCCGCCGCCAAGCGGTAGCAGCCCCGCACGCCACGTCAACCGCCATTCTTCAGCATGTGCAAGACACCCTGGCTGTTCCAATATCGACCAGAACAATTTCCCGTCGATTGGTTGAAGGAGGCCTGCACTCCCGGCGTCCGCTCAGAAGACTACCATTGACTCCACAGCATAGACGTGCACGCCTGGCATGGTGCCGGGCTAGAGCGACTTGGATGAGGGAATGGCGGAACGTCGTGTTCTCCGATGAGTCACGCTTCTGTTCTGTCAGTGATAGTCACCGCAGACGAGTGTGGCGTCGGCGTGGAGAAAGGTCAAATCCGGCAGTAACTGTGGAGCGCCCTACCGCTAGACAACGCGGCATTATGGTTTGGGGCGCTATTGCGTATGATTGCACGTCACCTCTAGTGCGTATTCAAGGCACGTTAAATGCCCACCGCTACGTGCAGCATGTGCTGCGGCCGGTGGCACTCCCGTACCTTCAGGGGCTGCCCAATGCTCTGTTTCAGCAGGATAATGCCCGCCCACACACTGCTTGCATCTTTCAACAGGCTCTACGAGGTGTACAGATGCTTCCGTGGCCAGCGTACTCTCCGGATCTCTCACCAATCGAACACGTGCGGGATCTCATTGGACGCCGTTTGCAAACTCTGCCCCAGCCTCGTACGGACGACCAACTGTGGCAAATGGTTGACAGAGAATGGAGAACCATCCCTCAGGACACCATCCGCACTCTTATTGACTCTGTACCTCGACGTGTTTCTGCGTGCATCGCCGCTCGCGGTGGTCCTACATCCTACTGAGTCAATGCCGTGCGCATTGTGTAACCTGCATATCGGTTTGAAATAAACATCAATTATTCGTCCGTGCCGTCTCTGTTTTTTCCCCAACTTTCATCCCTTTCGAACCACTCCTTCTTGGTGTTGCATTTGCTCTGTCAGTCAGTGTATATTAGTAATTCTAACCATATTTGCTTGTAGTGCGCATCACAAAATTGACGCGACTATATTCACGTTGTTTCCTCATTGCATATTTGAACTGGTGATCGTCGACCTTGGGAGAGAATCTACGAGTCGCCTATCTATTCTACATCTTAGTGTGTCTGGTGTCTTCAAGACCATTCAACTCCCGGTAAAAATCTACAACATGCAGGATCTCATTTTAGGGGCGAACCGAAGACCTCACGACATCCAAACCGTCGAGATGATAGCTTAAGTCATTATGAATGTGCCTTCCCGGAGAATAATGATCACAACAGATGAGTACATTTCAATTTATTATGTTTGAAAGTCACCGTCCCCCTGTTAATAAGTAAATTTGCATGTTAATTAGACAAGAATGTAGATGATGGTCGCGGGCTATTTCAAAGGGATTATAGTTTCGTGGTTTAATGTAGTAGTAATTTGTTCACTGATACAGAAACCAGCATTTAGTTTAAATCCCTTGGAAGGATTAATGCATGTTAATTATAAGATTTTGGTACTGATATTTTTTCTTCGTGAAGTATTGTAATGAATGGAAATGATATTCATTTAGATAATCTCAAGTATTATCATGAAATGAGGCGTTGTATATCTTCAGAGAGTACGTGGATTACTTGTACTCCATGCATAAAAAAGAGTATTTGAGAAGTTAAATATACAATATTTCGGATGCAAGTATGATTTTTAGATCGTGGACATAATATGTAAATTTTTAGAATGTTCCGAATAATAAGTTCTTATACAAATAAATGAGGTGTCTAGTATCAAAACCGGCCAAGTCACAAAATTTACGAAAATGAGTTAAGGTTATAAATTTGAATTAGAAGTATAGCACCATCAGGTGAAACAAGAATATGCTTTAAAATCGTCCATGTCTTCATGTTATAGAGCACTGAATTCTCGGTCGTGCAACAGAATCGGCCAAGTCATGCAGCCAGTGAATTCAAAACCGGCCAAGTCAAGGAACGAGCGACAATCTTTATGATGTAGCATTATTGTCTGGAACCTTGTGTTGTTACATTAAGCAACAATGTGATAATATCAGTAGGCAAAATCGTTCCTCGTAATGTATATTCTTTGAAGTCATAATATTTTGTTTTTTGTTCGTTTGCAAAACTGATTTACGTATTCGCGGGCTTCTTACCGTTATTGGCGCCAAAGCAATCCTATTTCCGGTGTGCTCGTATTTTGTCATTATTGTGTGCTGTAACGTGGATATTGTTCCGAGTGGTGAACTGAAAGATTTACTTTCATACCTTGTGAAATTGTACAAAATTGCAACAAAAACGGCCAAGTCAAAATTTAAATTAACAAAAAAGATGGGTTAATTTTGAGTTAGATTTCTCAAAACAACGGAACTTAAATATTAAACCATTAAGGATATAACTGTGAAAAAAAAATTTTCTGACCATCATTGCTTTGTCTCTACAGGTTTTTCGTCCATATTGAAAAATATGCCTTGAGTGACTTGGCCGGTTTTGATACTAGACGCCTCAAATGTGTGTGTTTGGGGTGTCGAGCTGGGAACGATGGTCGGTTAATATGTCGACAATTGATAGTTTGAAGCAAGATGGAGATGTGTCAGAGATATTTTATGTAAAGTGTGAGGAATCGTGCCACACTAATTATGACGAAATCAGGCTGAATAAAACCATATGATAATAAATATGTTAGAGTTGAACTGTAGGGGGCTGTATTAGCCCGAATTTAATATCGAGGCAGGTGAGGGAAGAGAGATATCCTTCCTTGACTAAGTGGAAGGGAGACAGTGCAGATTACTGTTACGTTGAGTGAAAGTGCCAGCTGTATAAGGGTCCGAGGAGAAGTGACCAGACTGCAGCTTTACGACTTTGGGGTGTTAACTGATTTTTTGTTTCTGGCAATATCCGACGAACACTCACACACAGGATGGTTAATTTTCATTGTTGCAATTGAATTAACATGCTAGGGAACAGTACAATTCCACCCAATTTTTATTTCATTTATTTGATGCGATCTAGAGATTTAAAAACATGCATCCATCTGCCAGAAGACCACGGGTTCGATCCCATCTGAGGGCGACGTGTATCATCACCGTCATTTAGGTGATGGAAGCACCACTCCTTCCATATACTGCTGTATGTATTAAAGGGTGATATTATATGTGTTTAATTTTAGCTAAGTGTATTATTACGTGTGAGATATTGTATTATCGTTAATGTGTCATCCATAAGTTCAGTGTTATTTTGTATTGAATGATTCCATGGTGTTATTCTTAATCCCGATGAAATATGCCTATGCGATTATTTACATCATTGTAAATAATAATGAAGTTAGTTATTAGGGGCCAAAATATGACTTTCAGATATTTTGGCATGTGCTTGTCATAGACACCACATTGTCTTAATCCCATGATCACGTAATGACGGGATCGCAGGAGATCATGATACTTCGGATTCCAACTCATAAATAGGAAGTTACGATGATGAAATGTGATCGTAATTGTGCCTATTATTGTATATAATTAACTCACCAATCAATTAATGAGTATTTTGACAATGTTTGTGAATAGTGGAAATAATAATGAGGGAAATGCCTCTTAATATAGGGGTTATTTGGCGCGGAATGCAAATTCTACAGGACAAATGAATAATAATTTCACCAATTTAAATCCCTCATACCTTTGATTAAAGTTATTTTTATGGAACATTTTTTATTCGTTTCTGTAAATGTTCTTTCTCAGTTTATAATAAATTTTATATTTGTGGAACTTTAAAAAAATCATTCTTCTAATTTAGTAGTGATGCTGTATTCCTCTTATATTCGATACCCCTACTTATAAATGATTCATTTATTGCCCATTAATACGGACGCACCATCGACCCGCTTTGCTCTAAAAATATAGCCGCTGTTACTGTGAAGTAGGGGTGATGTGACTTCGATTCTAAGATTGTTCGTCGAAGATCTCATCATGTATTTTCAATTCAGCCGATGCACTTAAGAATTATTATTATTATTATTATTATTATTATTATTATTATTATTATTATTATTATTATTATTATTATTATTATTATTATTATTATTATTATTATGCACTGAAGCCCTGGACAGGTGCAATACATTGCCACGCTCCAGGCTAAAGTCTTCAGAAATATCTTTCTACTTCCTAAATCAATTCTGGAAGTGAGCAAATTTATTTCCTTAATAAAGGCTGTGCTAGTCTGAATTTTATGTCCTCCTTACTCGTTATTTACTCTAGTAGCCAATTAACATTATTCATCTATTTCCTTTAAGACTTCATTCCCTAATGTATGATATCCTGCATCACTTGACTTCGTTCGACTGCATTCCATTACTTTTTTCGACTTATTTATTTTAATCTTGTACACCTTCCCCAAGACTCTGTCCATACCATTCAGCATTTTCTCCAGATCTTCTTCAGATCAGATAAAATAACAATATCATCAGCCAATTCCAGTGTTTTGATTTCTAAACTCTGGAATGTGCTTCCCTTTCCAAATTCCTCTTTGATTTCCTGTACTTCCTGTTCTACATAAACACTGAAAAGAAAGGGGCACTTGTTACTATCATCGTCATTCATTGATAGAGTGTTCGTTTACGGTTAGATGAAGCACGTATTACATTAGTCAGTTAATGGTGCTTTTATTGTATAACCAGTTGGTTTACAGGCAGATAAATACCTAATGGTCACGGATATTAATTTATACAAATAATTGAAATCGTTCATTGATACTCTGTTGTAAATTTGAGGAGTAGTTAACATTTTGAAATCGGGAACGCGTGACAGTGTGGCTTGGTGGAGCCACACGAGATATACATACTTAATGGTGCGTGAGTAGCGGTAATGGTCGGCTAGTGGAGTGTGGCGGTCCAGCCGGGACCACTGGACTGACAGCAGTGGCTTTGTCAGTATGCAGGATACAGGGCGAGTCGCTAGCACGGTATGAATATCGGAGCGATATAATCCCCTAGGCTCGTACGAAGCTAGTTTACGACAGGGCAGGGGCATTTGCCGCTTACGTATTAAATTGACTCAATGATATCATACACATACAATTATTTTACTTATCTATAAAATCTTTCTATTCGTTTAACTAATCTTGGAATATGCATCAAAGAGAATCTGACCTGGAATGAACATGTATCTAATGTATGTAGACATTTTCATGCACCTGTATAACCCATGAAACGTCAAGAATGATTTCATTAAACTAAAATGAATCCAAGCACTCCTATTCCTAATTTTAGACTGCTATGATTCGGTACGAGTCAATGTAAATGCTGAAAAAGCATAGCGACTTCAACGAACACAAGATTTATGCATACGATATGCTTTTCAACTGTTACATGACGCCCATGTTACACCGTATTTCACAACATTGCGATGACTACGCAGAAATAAACGAAGGAATTTTCACATAATGACACTTACTTCAGCAACTGCTTTCGACGAGCACTCCTGCTTACCTAGCTTCTAATTTTTCTTTCCTTTCCTCATTCCATGAAATTATTACCCGTTTTGGTTTCCTACTTGAAATTCCACTAAATCGAATGATTTCCTATAATCAAATTTTCCTAATTACTGCATCGAGACTCTAAATACACTCCTAATGGACACTGGACTGAAGGATTTTCGTGAGCATCTATAAGTGAGTTGTTTATCTAAAAACCTCAAAGCACAACACTACAACACAGTAGTCAAAACGTAACGCCTATACGCGAGTGAATGTCTAGTACTGAATTACAAGCTGAATAAATCAGAAGTAATGGAAAGAAAAAAATATTTATTTATTTATTTATTTATTTATTTATTTATTTATTTATTTATTTATTTATTTATTTATTTATTTATTTATTTAATCTCCAAAGTGCTGTGAACCCTATTTTACCATAAGGTATGTCAGGGTTGTAAATTATATGGAAAATACTCGGTCGGCTAAGAACTACAGACTGGGCGAGTTGGTCGTGCGGTTAGGGGCGCGCAACTGTGAGCTTGCATTCGGGAGATAGTGGTTTCGAACCCCAATGTCAGCCTCCCTGAAGATGGTTTTCCGAGGCCTCCCATTTTCCCACCAGGCAAATGCTGGGGCTGTACCAGATCATTCGCTCATTTACGTGCCTAACAGAAACTATTTTGCGTGCCATAGTATTTCCGATGAACAACCCTACCCCACACTCTGCCCCTCCCATAATAACACCCGTCAAGTACACTTTATAGTCTCCTATCTCTTCCTCATTATCTCCTCTTACTCGAATAGCATTTACTCCTAGGACATGCAGATACACCATCCTTGCTGACTCAGCCAGTTCTACTTTCTTTCTTCCATAAGCCCCATTAATATTGATAGCTCCCCATGGAATTCTATTTCGTTCGCCAAGTTGCTTCCCAATGGTCCCTTGTCTGTCAAATGGGAGTGGGACTCCGTTACTCCCATAAGTCCGAGGCTTGATTAAAATGTTCTGGGCTCAGTAAATTTGTGAAGCAGGATGTTTCAGAACTCTAGAAATCAAGAAGTAATGATGAAATATACCGGAACATAGAAAACATAACGGATGAAGTGCGAAATGGGCGATTGGTACTTTTTGGAGATTTATACAGATTGGATGACAACAGGTTAACCAAACAGATGTTTAAATATCATCAGAACAAGAAGTCAACAACAACCTGGAGTCATGATGTCAAGAAAGACATAGAAGGAATCAATGTAAGAGAAGTAGAAGAAGAAGAAGTAGTAGTAGAAGAAGCAGCAGCAGACAGAGAGATTTTTACAAAGAAAGTGTTAAAAATGGAATAATTCCAAATTCGCGAGGGAAGGAACACAGGCTCAAAATGTTCTGAGGAGAGGAAAAGGAGGCACAGTGAGCAGATGAAGGGTCTGGCTCGTAGGCTGAATGGTCAGCGCTGAGGCCCTCGGTTCGTAGGGTCCTGGGTTCGATCCGCGGCCGGGTCGGGGATTTTAATCGCATCTGATTAATCCTTCATGTGTTTGTCTCAATACTTTCCTCGCCATACTTAGACAACACACTATACTACCAACCACCACAGAAACACGCAATAGTAATTACATCCCTCCATATAGGGTTGGCGTCAGGAAGAGCATACGACCGTAAAACATGGCCAAATCCACATGTGCGATATAGTTCGCATCAGCGACCCCACAGATGTGAGAGAAACGGTAGAAAAAGAATAAGAATGAGAAGTGAGCAGATGAAGGAATATTGGAGAATTAAGAAGGGATAACAAAGGACGGAGCATTGAACTTTTCGCGTGATCCCTAGAAGATCCTAACGAATAATGATAATAATAAGAAGAATAGCTTTGAAAAATCAGGCAAATGGGCGACAAGGATCATCGCAAGGTCCTTAAATTTTAAATGAAAATCATAAAACACTGAGTTCCTTTCTCAGGTTGTGTGGTATTCCGTTGTGGGACATTACCTAATGTACGCTGAAAACAATTATATATATGGGGGCATGAAAATAGGCTTTTAAGCATTATTATTAATCGTACGGCATACATTAAAACAACATTAATTCTACAAGAAAAACTTGGATACATATAATCTGTATTTACATTATTGACACATTAATGTCCAAGTTATTTGGATACTCCACCGAGTTAGGTGTCACATGCACGAAATCCCTGAGGTTGCCTTGGTAAGCTCTCAAAGAACATTAATGTACAATGTGAGTGACAGTCGGTTACAAACACACGTGGAGATGCTAACCTTCTCCATTTGATTAGTGCACCGGCACAGACACCATGAGCAGTCGACGTCCTTAGAATCCAGGATCTTTCACTTTTACCAAAGATGACATACATCCTAGGCAGGTGGGTCGTTCCTCGCCAGGGTGGGATGACACGGCCAGTCAGATTTAGAGTAGTATTAGTGTAGATGTAGAGGTGGCGTCTTGCATGTGGACTGGCTATGCGCCCATGTGAGAGGCCACATAGTAGATTAAGTATGATTTTATTTATTTGTTTGTATTCTGTAGTGTTCATTTCAGTAGTTTTTTTGAATACGGTATATTATGTAGGGCTGGCGTCTTGCACGTGGCCTGGCTATCCGCCCATGTGAGAGGCCACATATTAGATTTAGTAGGTAAATTAAATAGCGTATGGCTTTTAGTGCCGGAAGTGTCCGAGGACAAGTTCTGCTCGCCAGGTGAAGGTCTTTTGATTTGACTCCCATAGGCGACCTGCGCGTCGTTATGGGGATGAAAGATGATGATGATGAAGACGACACATACACCCAGCCCAGTGCCAGCAAAATTAACCAATGATGGTTAAAATTCTCGGCCCTATCGGGAATCGAACATGGGACCCTGTGACCAAAGGCCAGCACGCTAACCATATAGCCATGGAGCTGGACATTTAGTACGTTTTCATTCGTTTGTATTCGGCACAGATGTAGGGGTGACGTTCCATGTGAGAGGCCATATAGTAGATTTAGTATTTCAGAGGTTAGTTAGATGTAGGGGTGGCGTCTTGCATGTGGACGGGCTATCCGCCCATGTGTGAGAGGCCACATAGTAGATTAAGTACGATTTTACTTTCCTGTTTGCATTGTGTACTGTTCATTTCAGTAGTTATTTTTGAATCTGGCATATTGGAATGTGTAACTGGGCGAAAGCCTGTGTTGTTCAATAAATACAATACCAAAGGTGACAATATACCATGGATATCTCAAGCAGAAATTGAGTTCCAGTTCAGGATCCACTGTTTCGTGAGGTCGATTTTCTCGACTACTAGTCTCTGAGCTGAGCATAGAGGTGGATTTCTTCATTCGAGCCTGCTAGTCTGTAGCTTAGTTATATCAGTATGGATTGGTAGCTGTTGATTTCCTTGCATAATTTGGTATTCTTGGACCAGAGCGTAAAGTCTGCGAATGTATGTTCTAAATATTGAACTACATTTATACAGTCACGTATTTCCATTAAGTGAAATTAAATAACAATTTCAACACTCCAATAATATAGACTGTTTGCCTCATCCGCCACGCATGAATATTGACCAATCCAATTTACAGCTCGTGTCAATTTCAACCAATCATGATCGATTATCAGTGAAATATTATCGAAATTAGATTATCGCACTTGATATGCAACTGTTCGCAAGTTATCGAAGGTGATTTTGTACTTATTTCCTAATTTAACATAACACGTAGTATTTACAAGCCAGTGAATATGGCGGAAATTGCAAAGAGATTTGCAGACACGACGTTATCACACTGGTATGAAATAAATTAAATTAAATATTATATAAAATAACGATGCTATTTTAATTTTATTAATATTGCTTATTAAACATTTAATGGTCTGATCAAATACAACTCGTGGCTGCGCGGTCTTGAAATTACCGACAAGATGGGACACACTCGTTATATTACCCTTGATAAACCCGCTCAACATTATACAAGCTGAATGGACCGATATCGCAATGGCAACGTGTGCATATGAATAGAGACACATCTCGAGAAGCACCAAGTAGTGTTGAACACACGGAGCGGAAGCAGGTTAGTCACCGAGCAAGTTAGTCGTGCAGATAGGGGCGCGCAGCTGTGAGCTCGCTATTCTGGAGATAGTGGGTTCGAAACCCACTGTCGTCAGTCGTGAAGAGGGTTTACCACTGTTTTACGTTTTCTCACCAGGTAAATGCCAGGGCTGTACTTTAATTAAGGCCATGGTCAATTCCTTCCCACTCCTAACCCGTTCCTATCCCAACGTCGCCGTAAGATCTATCTGTGTCGGTGCGACATAAAAGTAAATTTGAAAAAAAAAAAAAAAAAAAAAGAGATCAAGTTTGTTACAAGTTGGGAAAACGGCCACGGTGATGCATTCAATGTTGGTTCAAGTGTACGGAACAGACACCGTAAGCGAAACATGTGTTTATCACTATTCAAACGCTTTCGGGATGGACAGGAAATTCTTAGGCTGCAACTAGCGCTTTAACATGCTAGTAGACGCTTTCGCGCATGTTCTTGATAGATGACTGGATGTAAGTCTGAGCGAGTTCTTTACAACCGATAATATGAGTATGTGAATAGTTACTTTCGTATGAAAATAGTCTTCTAAATCTAGATATTTACATAACGAATGTATTCAGTGTATCCAATTTATGAAAATCGACGTGAACTCTGTGAATTCCATCAAATGACGACGAATGATTTTTGTTTCGAATATTATCGAATGAGGCGACTTACATTTTACTATATTTTAGTTAATATAAAATACTCTATTACAAGGCACAGGGAAAACATTCCATTTCAACAGAAGAGAAACTTTCAGTAACACTAAGGTAAGGGTACGGATGAAATTAAAATATTCTGGAATATAATATTTTACACTGACTGACAGAGCAAATGCAACACCAAGAAGGAGTGGTTCGAAAGGGATGAAAGTTGGGGAAAAACCAGAGATGGCACGGGCGAATAATTGATGTTTATTTCAAACCGATATGCAGGTTACACAATGCGCACGGCATCGACTCAGTAGGATGTAGGACCACCGCGAGCGGCGATGCACGCAGAAACACGTCGAGGTACAGAGTCAATAAGAGTGCGGATGGTGTCCTGAGGGATGGTTCTCCATTCTCTGTCAACCATTTGCCACAGTTGTTCGTCCGTACGAGGCTGGGGCAGAGTTTGCAAACGGCGTCCAATGAGATCCCACACGTGTTCGATTGGTGAGAGATCCGGAGAGTACGCTGGCCACGGAAGCATCTGTACACCTCGTAGAGCCTGTTGGGAGATGCGAGCAGTGTGTGGGCGGGCATTATCCTGCTGAAACAGAGCATTGGGCAGCCCCTGAAGGTACGGGAGTGCCACCGGCCGCAGCACATGCTGCACGTAGCGGTGGGCATTTAACGTGCCTTGAATACGCACTAGAGGTGACGTGGAATCATACGCAATAGCGCCCCAAACCATGATGCCGCGTTGTCTAGCGGTAGGGCGCTCCAGAGTTACTGCCGGATTTGACCTTTCTCCACGCCGACGCCACACTCGTCTGCGGTGACTATCACTGACAGAACAGAAGCGTGACTCATCGGAGAACACGACGTTCCGCCATTCCCTCATCCAAGTCGCTCTAGCCCGGCACCATGCCAGGCGTGCACGTCTATGCTGTGGAGTCAATGGTAGTCTTCTGAGCGGACGCCGGGAGTGCAGGCCTCCTTCAACCAATCGACGGGAAATTGTTCTGGTCGATATTGGAACAGCCAGGGTGTCTTGCACATGCTGAAGAATGGCGGTTGACGTGGCGTGCGGCGCTGCCACCGCTTGGCGGCGGATGCGCCGATCCTCGCGTGCTGACGTCATTCGGGCTGCGCCTGGACCTCTCGCACGTGCCACATGTCCCTGCGCCAACCATCTTCGCCACAGGCGCTGCGCCGTGGACACATCCTTATGGGTATCGGCTGCGATTTGACGAAGCGACCAACCTGCCCTTCTCAGCCCGATCACCATACCCCTCGTAAAGTCGTCTGTCTGCTGGAAATGCCTCCGTTGACGGCGGCCTGGCATTCTTAGATATACACGTGTCCTGTGGCACACGACAACACGTTCTACAATGACTGTCGACTGAGAAATCACGGTACGAAGTGGGCCATTCGCCTACGCCGTGTCCCATTTATCGTTCGCTACGTGTGCAGCACAGCGGCGCATTTCACATCATGAGCATACCTCAGTAACGTCAGTCTACCCTGCAATTGGCATAAAGTTCTGACCACTCCTTCTTGGTGTTGCATTTGCTCTGTCAGTCAGTCTATTTTCTTTCATACTATACATAATTCTTTTAAAATATTAAAATCTGGGTGGAATAGAATGAAATAAAATTGTCTTTGATTAATAATTTTTCGTAACCAATGGTTACCACTTTGCTGACAAGTTTCAACTGGCGCGAGGAAACCGACAGAGGACCGTTTAACTTGCTTTACTGGCGATAGATAGCGCCAGCTTGCGCGTGATGAAATGAGAATTTCAACGGTTCAGCACTGTGCAATCCTTATAAAATGTACCGCTAGCTGGCGCTTGCTCGCGTGGGTGGCCCTTTAGTTGTTTTGTAACCGTAGCCTATATGATGTAGCACGTCTTGAACACCCACCGTACGCCCCAGATCTTGTGCTTGTATGCTTCCGTTTGTTCCCCGCCTCAGGGGATTCCTGAAAGGCACAGATTCTGCTGACATTTCGGACATCCAAAGACGTGTGTCATCAGTGCTTCGATCCATTCTGAAAGACGCATACGCTGTCAGTTTTCAGCAGCTGTATACACACTGCCAAAAGTTATTGTGGTGAATGGAGAGAGCTATGAAGGCGACTAAAAGTATTTTGCTTTTAACTTCCGCTTTCTTTGTGTTATGCTAGCATTTTCTCAACTTTTCAGACGCATTTTGAAAAACCGGAAAACCTACAACCTGTTTTCCAGTCATTGACCGGGTCAGGGATGGAATGAATGAAGCCCCCAATCTTGCGGCGAGAATAGGAATTGTGCCGGCTGCCGAAGACTGTCACACTCTACTGGGGCATTGATTAATGACTGACAGATGAGTGTTGCTGGAATGAAAGATGACAGGGAAAAACGGAGTACCCGGAGTAAAACCTGCCCCGCTTTGTCCAGCACAAGTCTCACGTGGAGTGACCGGGATTTGAACCACGGAACCCAGAGGTGATAGGCCGTCGCGCTGCCGCCTGAGCCACATAGGTTACTCAGACACACTTTATACGACCTTATAACATTCCGTCGTTAAATAAATACATTTACATAAAAATCAACAATAACTACAAACGAAACATTTTCTTCAGTCAAAATAACCCTCCTGTGCAGCTTTCTACTGGCTGCCGCAGAGTAAACCACGTCAGCCGACCTCGTGTGCCACCTTTCTGCTCTTCATGTACCGTTCGTACTTTCTACCACGAGATCTAGATGAGCCCCTCAGATGTAAGTTCCTCCATGGGTACTTGTCCTAGGCTTCCGTTAAGCTACGCAGGACAGAAGTCCCTGCAAGCGTGTCACCAGCGTAAAGGCCATCACAGACAGAAAGCTACGCTAAGCTATGCTATGCTAAGTAATGCCAAGCTATGTTCAACTATGTCACGAATAAGAAGCTAAGCTATGCTATGCAGCGGATTAATTGAAGAGGCGCCTTTTATAATGTCAACTATTGTGGAAGATGAAGAAAGTGAAAGGACCAGAAAGAGAAGATTCTATATTCCTGAAATTGGAAGGAAAATAATTTCTAGTGAATTCCATAATTTTATTCAAGCATTGCATGGAAATGAGGAAGAATTAAAAATGTTCGTCTAAATCAAGAACAGTTTTATTAACTTCCCTCTATGACTGAGAATTATATTAAGAAAAAATGAATGTAAAAGCAATAAATGATAGGTACAATCCATGTACTTTCATTTATTTCTTGTCAAAGTTCTCTTTCAGTGTTATCTTTAGTAATTTGACAGACAAGTATATTTTTGTATCTCTTCAATCAGTCTCCCTTCCTTTTGTCTACCTTCCATGATAATTAACAAACAGAGGAACAATTAAGCAATATAATAGCTACTGTATTGAGGTAATTCACGAAAACCACATATATGCTAGATGCCGGGCAAAAACGTGATGGTGCACATGCGCGACGTCAGCTACAGCTACCAAATTTTTTTTTGCTAGTTTTTTTTTACGTCGCACCGACACGGATAGGTCTTATGGCGACGATGGGACAGGGAAGAGCTAGGAGCTGGAAGGAAGCGGCCGTGGCCTTAATTAAGGTACAGCCCCAGCATTTGCCTGGTGTGAAAATGGGAAACCACGGAAAACCATCTTCAGGGCTGCCGACAGTGGGGTTCGAACCTACTATCTCCCGAATACTGGATACTGGCCGCACTTAAGCGACTGCAGCTATCGAGCTCGGTCACAGCTACCAAAATCGCCTACTTGGCGATCTGTAAAATTTTGATTGACGTCGCTTAGGTTATCGGAGCTTAGCATAGCAATCTGCGTGTGTCATTCCACCTAACTTCATTGGAGCGATTTTTGTCGTTGGGTTGCGTAGCATAGCGTAGCTCAGCTTAGCTTTCTGCATGCGGTGGCCTTAAATATTATATCATTGATGACCACTCCTTTCACTGCTCCAAGTCGAGTTGACTATCAGTAGTAGCGGCAGTGTGGTTCGAACCCATTACCTTCCGAATGCAAGCCCACAACTGCGCGATCCTGACCGCACGGCCAAATCTCTCGGTACTCCAGGCAAATGCTGGGGGGCTGTACCTTATTTAAGACCACGACCGCTTTCTTCCCACTCCTAGCCCTTTCCTATCCCATCGTCGCCATAAGACCTACCTGTGACGGTGCGAAAAGTCAATATTGCAATTAATTAACAAATCCAATCTTTCCCACTACGCCTCGAGTCCACGGTATGTTATCCTTCCTTCTGTGCTACAGTTTGTCCTCCCTGCAGCAGAAATTTTGGACCTCGGCTGGACTTACTGTGCTTGGCAACGGGTTCTACACAATGCCGGTGACTACGTCGACGGACCGTAGATGTTTCATGGAGGTACGAGATCTTTTCTAACGGTTATAACAAAATAGTTGTTACATTTAAAATATATTTCTCGTACATTCTCGTAATAAACTTCTAACCTTGATTCTTGAATCCCCCTCGTATTACGATAGCGTAACGTTCCGCTCAAATTACACATTAGTTCATTAGTGCTTTTAGAATATTTCAGCTTGTTTTGCGTATGAAAAAATAGCTGCTGCAAAAAATGTAACTCATGCGTAGAGCAGTGCGTTTGCAATTTGAATTAGTAACACTAGATAGCTGCATGGCCAATCATGGAAAGCTACCACTTGATTGGTCATACATACATAGCACTGTACAATTGAAATCAGTTTGAAACTGTAACAGGGCCAGAGCAAGTTAAGTTCCGTTGTAGTCAAAATGTTGAACTAACTATCTGCTTGCTCAGTGTAAGGAAATGCTTGTACATAAGTTGTAAGATACGCCTAAAGTACTTAAAATGAAATAACAATTCAAGGAGAGGAAAGCGAAACTCCAAAATTCGCTGATGATATTATAACTTCATCTTACCGAGCTCGATAGCTGCAGTCGCTTAAGTGCGGCCAGTATCCAGTATTCGGGAGATAGTAGGTTCGAACCTCACTGTCGGCAGCCCTGAAAATGGTTCTCCGTGGTTTCCCATTTTCACATCAGGCAAATGCTGGGGCTGTACCTTAATTAAGGCCACGGCTGCTTCCTTCCCACTCCTAGCCCTTCCCTGTCCCATCGTCGCCATAAGACCTATCTGCGTCGGTGCGACGTAAAGCAAAAAAAAAAATTAAAAAAAACTTCATCAGAACCTGCAGATGATCTGGAGAAATTACTGAGTAGTATGGACATAGTCTTCGAGAAGGGGTAGGTACAAAATAAGAATATGTACATCCAAAACAAATGTGATTCAATGCAGCCGCAATAAGTCAGGTGATGCAGGAAATATTAGTTTAGGAAAGGAAGTAGGTGTTTACTGTTACTGGGTTAGTAGAATAAATAACAATGACAGAGGCAAGGAGGATATAAAGTGCAGAATAGCGCAGGCAAGGGAAGCCTTTCTTAGAAAAGAAAATTGCCCACCTCAAACATTAATATGCAAATTAGAAACTGTTTTGAAGCCTTGCTGTAGAGCGTGACATTGTACGGATGTGTAACGTGGACATTAACTAACATCGAAAGAGGATAAAACCTTTTGAAATGTGGTGTTACAGGTGAGTTGGATTGATCGGATTAAGAATAAGGACATACTGTATCGAATTAGTGAGAGCAGAACGACTTGGCAACATTTAAGTAGATAAATAATAATAATAATAATAATAATAATAATAATAATAATAATAATCGTATGGCCTCAGCTACCATGTGCAGACATTTCAATTTGACGCCACCTGGCTGTCTGCTCGTCAATTTCGACGTTCCGTCTTACTCTAGGCCCACTAGATGGCAGACCGAGTAAACCGAAACTCTCTTGGGCGTCTATGGCTGATATTTAATGAATTTTGTCGGGTAAACACCAAATGTGTCACCATAGATCTTTTACATGCTGACATCGTACGACATGGAGGTCGAATGGAATTTTTTCCGCCCTTCAAAAATCCGACTACCTCTGCCGGGTTTGAACCTGCTATCTTGGGATCCGGAGGCCGACACTCTACCACTAATCCACAGAGGCAGCTATTTAAGTAGATTAACAGAATGATAGGACACATTCTAAGACACGCAGAACTTGCTCAGGTAGATTTCGAGGAAAGAGAAGTAACAGCAGACCAACCCACGAATAAGGCAAAAAGATCAGAATAGACGCATGATGCAGAAGTTCCGTTGCGTAAATGTGAAAAGATTAGCGGAAGATCACGCTAGTCCATGGAGTAACGACACCACCCCAAAAAACAACGATTTAAAAACTTGTTAAAATCCAGCAAATTCTTTATTTCTTAGCCATTTGTGCAAAAATGTCATTCTGTCTGTAAATTTTTAATATTTTCTTTAATACATTGTTTTTATGTAGGGCGATATGTGTGATAACCAGTTCTACGTTTAGTTTTTGGCAGTTTGTTTGTGGAACCATCATGCCAAATCTGGAGAAGTAATTGGCTTGCAGCTTAGTATGTAAATAGGAGATGATGTTATGGAAAGGTCTAGACTGAAAATTATCGGAATATTCCTAAATACATTGGAGATTTAGAGAGGAAGCCTCCTGTATGATTTCATACATATCTCCAAAAAGCAAAGCAAAGTCACCTCCGTACAGGCCATGAAGACCCTTGGAGGAGTGGAAGGTAAAGGCTTCCACCATTGTTAACCTCGGCCCGTGATGGGGTAGAGTGGTTAGCTCTACGCCCGGCCGCCTTTGCCCCCAGGAATTAACCTGGTACTCATTTTTGGTGTAGGCTGAGTGAACCTCAGGGCCATATGCACCTCCGGAATCATACATATCTACACAACAGTTAAACTTTCGAACGAGCATATGCAACAAATGTTAACTCATAATCCTAAATTTTAAACTTATACTCTGAAGCCATTTATGGTGAAGTTGATAAAGCAATCAAGATCAACTAACAGTTATAGATTATTAGAAGGAGCAGAATGGAGGAATCATACCTGCATGATTCGGCAATTGCCAGCACAGCAGGGAGACACAAGTTGAGGGGGAGAATGACCTGAAGTGACGCGAGTAATAACAGCGCTGCAATTGACACGTAATGCTTTTATGTGCTCTAACTTCTAATACGCGCTCAACATCGGCCTAGTGCTATAAAAGAAGAAGCGGCAGACGTCTGATTCACAACATAACGTGTTGTGAGCTATTTCTGTCTGCACCGCTCACTTCGCTTGGAGCCACTCCGCCGTAATCTTCCCCCAGAAACTCGAGAAATGAAGTCGCAACAAAAGGTTTAACTCAGAGCCAGTGAAGGTACAAGCGAGAACAATGTGTGCAAAAAAAAAAGAAATGGAATTCGAATTACATACATGGGACCGTTGGAGCAGACAAATAACAAGTTTCACACACAAATGGAACATAATAATAATAATAATAATAATAATAATAATAATAATAATAATAATAATAATAATAATAATAATAATAATAAGCATTTAGACTACGATCAAACCGAGAGTTATATTTAAAAGTTGAAAAACTGACAACTGTAATGAGGAAAAGAAGAGTCGAGTTTTTAGACACATTTGTAGAATTAATATCAATAGACTTACTAAACAAATCTTCAACTTATTGAACAGTTACAAATTCAAGCCAACGTGGTTCACTGAAATTGAAAAGGATATAAAAAAACGCAGGAATTAAAATAGATATGATAGAAAACAGAACACATTTGGGAGAAGTAACACGAAAGGCACGATTTCAGGGGGGAAGGATATTAACAACTAGAAGAAAATGGATTCAAGAGAAAAAGGAACAACGTTCTCAGAAAAAGAAGGAAGTTTGGAAACGAAAATGCAAAGACAAGTAAGCAAAGTTGATTTATCGTACCCTCAAAACGATTATTGGAATAATAATAATAATAATAATAATAATAATAATAATAATAATAATAATAATAATAATAATAATCAGTCTTGCCTAAGCCACCGACAAAGGAGGTCGCATTGAGCGGTGAGTCCCGGGAGGGGGAGTGGAGTTCGAGAGTGTGGAGTGCTGGAAGGTCGCCGAGAAGTGGGCCGACAATGATTGGTATAGAGCAGTACAGAGCGACGATAGGAAGATGGCAAAGGAAAATGAAGAAGGAAGAAAAGAAGACAGGTGGGTGTAAAATGGATATGGAGAGGAAAGGAGAACTATTGTTATCGGCAGCAGTGATTATAATTTTATTATGTATTGGGGGAGTCGAGATGAACCCAGGCCCGTCATCTAGGAGAAATGAGGAAAGAGAAAATATGGACGCAATCAAAAGAGCTGTACGAGAGGTGTTGACAGAAGTTTGCCCTTTCGGGCAGATAAAAGAGATGATTGAAGAACAGTCCAGTAAGATTGAAAAAATGGAAGTATGGATAAGAGGAAAAACGGATGACATAGCAGCACAGGTGAGAAATAACACCGAGGAAGTGGTAGCATTAAGGGAAAAAGTAGGGCGACTTGAAGAGGAGAATTTAAAGCTGAAAGTAGAAGTGGAAGCGAATACTTTAGATAGAAGGAAGAAGTGCTTGTTTATTTATGGAGTGCCTGAGGAGACGTGTGAAGTCAAAGTAATTACAACTTATAAAGTAGTGGACCTAATACAGGGAAAAATGAAAATAAATTTTAGTGAAGTGGATATTGATGATGATGATGCTTGTTGTTTTAAGGGGCCTAACATCAAAGGTCATCGGCCCCTCATGGTACGAAATGAAAGAACAAAAATTGCAAAGATATCCACTGACCAAAATAAAAATAAAATATGGCATGAAGAATGAATGGATGGACAGGAACTCAACAAAACACAAAACAAACAAACAAAAACCAGTGGATGGGACTCAATACAGATCGAAAATAACATTATTACCGACCAAGGAACCACTTATAAAGCACAATGATGCTTGGTGTCTAAAGGGGGTGCAAAATCCACGTCTAAGGCCCCACAGAATGGTACATGTCGCGAGTAAAATAGAACCATGGTATGTGTCATGTTGGGGTATTAATCAGAAGTAGCGAAGACTCACGGTGTTCCACAAAAGATGGTACTACTCACAAGTATTGCAATACGTACAAGTAACGCAGACCTATGGTGTGTCTCACACAATGGCCCAACTCAGAGTCAACGCAAACCGAGAAGGTTCCCCACCTAGGTGTACTAAACACGGGCGCCGGTATTCCCGTGGTGTTCCTCACATAGTGGGTACTAATCACAGGCAACGCAGACCCACGGTGCTGCTCATATAGTGGTACAACTCACAGGCTACGCCCAGACCCGCGGTGTTGCACACATGGGTACAACGCACGGGTACTGGAATCCACCAGGCCAGGCTTTTACTGCTACTAATCACAAACCTATTTCGTACCGAATTTAGTGGTACTACTCGCAAGTACAGGCAACCTATGGTGTTCCCCGCGTGATGGTACGATTCAAAATTAGTTTCATGGTTCTAATTCAGTCAGCCCTTGGTCGCCCCTTTTAGTCGCCTCTTACGACAGGCAGGGGATACCGCGGGTGTATTCTACATGTGCGTCCCCCACCCGCAGGGGGTGAAGTGGATATTGACGATGTGCAGAGAGAGTGGGGAGAACTAGAGGCAATAGGCCTATAAAGGTTCAATTGTTTTCAACGTTGATGGCGGATATTGTGTTAGCAAATGCGGGAAATGTCCAGAGGGATAAAATATGGATAAAGAGAGACGTGGGAAGTGACGCGATCAGAAATGAGAGGCTACTCAGAAAACACAAGATGCTGGCTGTAAAACAGGGGCTGAGGGCAACTATCAGAGGACAAAATTTAGTGGTATCAGACAGGAATTGGAAGAGAATCTGGTCTGTGGATAGATTGATGGATTTAGAATTGAAGTTAAAACAAGAGGGAGAAAAGGAGAGTAGAACGATAAACTGTAGGCAAGTGAGGCGAAATACGAATAGCAGTGTGCTGAGGATGGACTTAGAGATGAAGTCAAAGCGGGCTGAAGAAAAAGGGAGTAGTACAGCGATTAGTGGAGAGGATAGGCAAAATACAAGAAGTAACAGTGTACCGTGTGCAGAGAGGCAGGGGGAGGTGTCCAGTGATAAAGTGACCGATAGCAGTGTTCGGAGTGAAGAAGTGCGGGTAGAGAGGCCAAGTGAGAATGTGACTATTTGCAGGGAAGAGAGAAGTAAGGGAAGTGTATGCAGTGAAGTAAGTGAAGAGCAGGGTAAGAGGCTCGGGCAGAAGCTCGATCTGGCGCGAGAGCTGAGCAGGGGCCGAAATGTCGATCAGAGAGATAGAGAATTGAGGGCCATGTTGGCGGCTCTTTATGGTAAAAAGAAATAAAGGGCAGGATTGGCGAAGAAGTAAGAGATGTAGGTGGTGTTGTGGAGTTGGATTATATGAGTGATTGGTATTTGTTATTCATTGCCGAAATTTTTGAAGATGGAGAGGTAATTTTATTAGGTTATGATGGTATTTATTTGTGGTGGTAAATGTGGTGTTGGAAAATATTGAGGGCTTGGTATTTATGATTATGTGTTATTTGGGGGCTGAAATGTTGTGATGGAGAAGTGATGTATAAGTTATGATATGTTATAGGGTTGAAATGTGGTGTTGGAGAAGTGGTGGTATAAGATGGTGGATGGTAGAAGGTGAGTGTAATGGTAGAAGAAGTAGATGTGGTATAAGGGGTGGAGTTGGTGTTGAATTGCTGAAATGTGGTGTCGGAAAATATTGAGGACTTGGCATTTATGATTATATGTTATGATTAATTTATGAAGTGTTATGATTTGTTACAGGGTTGAAGTGTTATATCGTTGGAATGTGGTGTGAGAGAAGTGGTGATATAAGTAGAGGTGGTATTTGTTGTGGAGTTGGTGTTGTTTATTAGGTTATGAGGGTATTTATTTGTGAAGGCGGAAATGTGGTAATGGAGAAGTGGTATATTTATTGTTGATATTTGGAGTTGGAGGAGTGGTGGTAAATGTGGTGTTGGATAAGTGTTATATCGTTGGAATGTGGTGTGGGAGAAGTGGTGATATAAGTAGAGGTGGCATATAATGTGGAGTTGGTGTTGTATTGCTGAAATGTGGTGTTGGAAGTATTGAAGGCTTAGTATTTACGATTAGGTGATGTATGGTTTGGTATTGAGATGGTTTATTTACGGCTGATTTCGTGGGAGTTGGGAGGTGGTATTATTGTATTGGCGTCTGGTATGAGTATTTAATTTTTTGGAGATGGAGAGAGGTGAGTTTATTATCATTTTGTAAATTTCGGTTTGTTTGTATGGAGAGGAGGAAGAGTTATGATGTTGGAGAGGTGTTGGTATATGAGTGATTGGTATTTGTTATTATGGAGTGTTATGGCGGAATGAAATGAAAGGAAGCAATGTTAACGCGGATTGGTAAAAGCTGTGGTATGATGGATTGGAATGCAATGACGGAATATTGTTGTTATTATTTAGCCTTTTACTATAGGAGGTGGAATCTGAAAGATTGAAAGCAATGTTAGTGTTCTGGCTGGTTTGGAATGCAATCTGGTAATGTTGCTGTGGTAGCTTATTTTGGAGTAGGTCAGGGAACAATAGAGGTGATGAAAATGCTGAAGCAAGAAGGTTGCATACGTGTGAGTGATAACAAGCAGGAAGTGGTAACACCAGCAGTAGAATGTAAACACTGACCAGGCTGTTGTGAACTGGTGTAGATGGAGTTGGTTCTGGTATAGAACCGGGGCGTTATTGTTCATTTCATTTTATTTTATTTTGTATATGGTGGAGAGGGGTGGCTTAGGTTGGACTACGTTTATTAATCTTATTAGTTATTTATTTATTTATTTATGATTATTGTGAACATGTATTCGGGGCTGAACGCCTGTTTGTTCATTAATAAATACATACAATACATACAATAATAATAATAATAATAATAATAATAATAATAATAATAATAATAATAATAATAATAATAATAATAATAATAATAATAATAATAATTAGAGATGGGAATTATAGGCACGAATAGGTTAGAATGCAGACGTATTTGAACAAGGCGCAAGTGAAATCTAGCCGCTCTACAGATATGTCGGGGAGTTGCAAAAATTTTAGGGGTTCTGATAATTCAGATCGATAATATTTATGCGAATCTCACCGCAAAACCGTCATGCGGGTAACATACACTTGCGCCTTGTTCAAATACAGTACATTTGCATTCTAACCTATTCGTGCCTATAATTCCCATCTCTAATAATAATAATAATAATAATAATAATAATAATAATAATAATAATAATAATAATAATAATAATAATAATAAATTGATGTCAGTAGGTACGAAATTCAACAGAATTGAATGTCAGATTGGCGATACAAAGCTAGAACAGGTCGATAATTTCAAGTACTGTATTTAGGTTATATGTTCTTCCAGGATGGTAATGTGGTGGCAATATAGTAAGTGAGATTGAATCAAGGTGTAGTAAAGCAAATGCAGTGAGCTCGCAGTTGCGATCAACAGTATTCTGTAAGAAGGAAATCAGCACCCAGACGAAACTACATCGGTCATTTTTCACACCAACTTTGCTTTGCGGGAGCGAAAACTGGGTGGACTCAGGATATCTTATTCATAAGTTAGAAGTAACAGACATGAAAGTAGCGAGGATGATCGCTGGTACGAAGAGGTGGGAACAATGGAAGGAGGGTACTCAGAATGAGGAGATAAAAGCCAATTTAGGAATGAACTCGATGGATGAAGCTGTACGCATAAACCGGTTTCGGTGGTGGGGTCATGTGAGGCGAATGGAGGAGGATAGGGTAGCTAGGAGAATAATGGACTCTGTTATGGAGGGTAAGGGAACTAGAGGTAGACCAAGACGACGATGATTAGGCTCGGTTTCTAACGATTTAAAGATAGGAGGTATAGAACTAAATGAGGCCACAGCACTAGATGCAAATACAGGATTATGGCGACGTTTAGTAAATTCACAGAGGCTTGCAGACTGAACGCTGAAGGGCATAACATAATGATAGTGTATGTATGTATGTATGTATGTATGATAATAATAAAACATCACCATCTTAAGGTATGTACAAAAAGTATACACAAAACAGCCCAGTACAGTCATTAAACCATAACGTATCTGTGGATAGGAATCACTAATTTTAAACAGGGAAAGATGGAGTAGATCATGGGATGCTACTGACGAAAATGATGGCTACTGGGCAAGACGAAAGAGTGGCGAACTCAGGGAATTAGAATAGGTAAAGCGTTATCTGACCCTGTAACCATTAAGAGGGTTCACACAATGCAGTACTGATCGACTTTTATGTTTTCTTACATATATAAGTACTATGAGTAAAAACTCGTATCACAGATTTGCGGATAGTGTTATGCTGTGTTATACAGATTTAACCAAACCACCTAGCAAAGCCCATTTTAATACGCCCGCGAAGTGATCTGAATGGCTAACTTCAACAGCTGATAAAAGCGCGAGATAACGAATATTTTTGAAATTATTTGTCAGTGTGACCAACCCTCTAACACTCATATATCCGGTTCACGTTGTTTCCGACCACCCTGTACAGGCAGGGTGTAACCAAAGAATTATGAGGGGTAGATGTATATGTGTGCACTCGTGGTCTTGAGAGGTCACGTTGATGCATGTTAATGGGTGCAGGTCGGCGAAGAGACTAGAGTATCGGTAGGCGATCGATGCATACCCGAGGCCACGGTGCAGGTGCAAGCGGGCCCGAATAAAATGATGATCCTCTACTTATCTTAATACATCTCTACACTTCAACTTCAATTTATTACAGGAGGTAGATAGATACAACATGAGGTATAAGAAAACATCCTCTCGGAATTGCCACAGATAATTGTGTCAGTAATTCAGTACCTACTTAATTGAAGCCATGCCAAAATTTAAAGTTCAGTTCTGCGTTAAGTAATAGAAAAACGGATACCACATGGCCAAGTTGCTCGGTCTCTGTGATAAGTAATATAGAAACAGGCCGGTAGCCTTAAAATGTTGAATATTGAGGACGCTTTTTTCTGTTGAAACTCACGGACGTATAATATGTCTGAGATGACGTTTTACTGTATTGGTGAGTAGTTGAGACGAATTCTTGTGATGGGACCTGACTGGTCTGTAATATCTTACTCCTAACTGCTGACTAATGCTAAATGTTTTCATTCATCCCCTGAAGGGGGAGGCGGGCCTCCACGACGGGGAGCATCTCAGGTCAGCGGATTTGAATCGCAGGAGATGTGTGGAGAAGGTGAGAGGGTTGGCGCTCGTGGCCTATACTAGGAACTGTCCTGGAATTCACCTTAGTGTAGGAGAATGGAAAACCATGGGAAAACCATTCTCAGGATAGCCGACGGTGGGGACCAGTCCTTCTCCACCACCCGAATTTAGAGGCGTACACCCACGGTAGAGCCGTGGCCATCCCTCCTCTCCTCGATTGGTCGGTCGGAGTGCAGAGCTGTTGAACTACGGACCAGCCGTGGCAACTTCTGGGCCTTGATACAGTCTGCATCTGCCGACGTAACCGTTGAAATGTTAATAGGGTCATGGCATCCAATACGACTCAGATGGCAGAAGTATACTGTACTACTGCCTGGCTTCAGAAAGCCAAAAAGCCGAAAGCATTCGTCGTGCCAACCATGTCACGTCGTAATCTGTAGGCCTTCGGGCTGAGCAGAGGTCGCTTGGTAGGCCATGGCCCTCTGGCGCTGTTGCGCTATGAGGTTCGGTTTTGTTTGCTTGAGAACTTTTGAGGCACTGCTGAAGTTGTGGAAGAAAGTCCGTCAGTACTCCACTTTGACAGTTCATCAGACATTATTTGATCAACACTGCAGTGACGACCATCGATACCGCACAGCAGCTATGCTGGAGAAGTAACACTCTTCCATCTCTGACATTCACTTGTAACAATGGAAACACACATCATCATCTAATCAATATCTTGTCCCGGTAATTTATGCAATGTCATCAGGATTTAACCAACACGCCAGTGAATGATCTTGAACCGTATAGGAACTGACCAAAATGGGGATGGCTTACTTCGCCAAGCCTGTGATTGTGAGGCTACAATCACGACCATTATCTTCTCGAGGTCACTGACTATCCTCAACGGGGTTTACGTGGCTCTCGGATGAACATTCATGATGTAACACGCAAGGCACCGTAGTAGATTGCAGGACTTGATCCGGACATCTGAACACCTGTATTTGTGTACACTATATTTATATATCTGTTCTGGTAATCATATTGTTCCTTCGTGCATCGTTCACGAAATAAAATAGTAACACCACAATCTCTGAAACACCAAGTATACGAAACCACACAAAACAAAAAGGAAAGTGGAAGTTTGTAAAACAGATACAGACCTGTGAACCACCCACTCTTGTACAAATCTGACAGCATGATCTTCATAAAGGATTAGTCAGTCTTGGCTCACCTGAAAGATAGGAATAAAACGCATCGTTACCGCACAATTTACGTAACTTCAAGATCAGATTGTAACAACCATAATAAAATGTTCAGTAACAATCGTCAGAGACCATCTGTACAGGTGTCACAGCACTTGAAAATTCGCCATGGCTGGAAACCTTATTATAAATGCACGTATACCACTTGCGTATTTCTGTGTCTCATGGCAAGCTCATTTTAATATTATATTACATGATATATAGAGATACTGTATATTCTTCAGTAAGTAATATAGTAGACTTTCCTTTTCAACCTATTGCAATGTATATGAGGAGCTTGTTTTCAAATGTGAATGTCACCAAACATTTTAAATATTGTGTTTGGTTGATTCTGTAACACTTGTTTCATCTGCATTGGATTGTAAAATGTTTCTTTAATCAAATGTTAATATTTCCCTTTGATAAGGCTCCGAGAAAACATGCTTTTCTTTCAAAACAATATATTCATCACTTATAATATTTTGCACCGGAAGTCAATATTTCCACGCTCTAAAATACACAGCAATGTATTTTTTTTTTTGAAACTGAATATATCCATCGATGTATGTTTCTTCATTTCTCACTTGGTGATATATTACTCCAATTGTGTTACGACAGATAGCAGCACTACAACCTTCAGTTCAATAGTGAAAATGAAAAATGAAAACCTACAACCTGTTTTCCAGTCATTGACCGGGTCAGGGATGGAATGAATGAAGCAGATATAGGCTATTAGTACGATAGGGTCGCCACTCCCAACGTGATTTATTAATGACATAGATGCTATGAAATGAGAATGGAGAGTGTTGCTGGAATGAAAGATGACAGGAAAAACCGGAGTACCCGGAGAAAAACCTGTCCCGCCTTCGCTTTGTCCAGCACAAATCTCACATGGAGTGACCGAGATTTGAACCACGGTATCCAGCGGTGAGAGACCGACACGCTGCCGTCTGAGCCACGGAGGCTCCCAGTTCAACAGTATTCAGCCCAAAAGCATTGGCTGCATTGTCTATTCTGTATATCAACTCCGATATATACACATGCACATAGTTGGCAGCAAGAGATTTACCTGTTGTTTTAACACCAGTGTTATTGTAAGGCAAGTGCAGGCTGTGTGTTATCTTTAACATTTCTTACGAGAAACTTCGAGATGTTCGGAACTTCCTGAAAGCAAATTTTTGTAACAGCTGGGAGCAAGATACAAAATTACAGTGGTATCGTCACGTACTAGAGTGTCGCAGGTTGAAGAACCTGAACCATATTTTGACTGCTTAGATTATGAACAACCGATACATGTTTAACTTCACCATGCACGCTATACGTCTGATAGACACATTGAAACGTATATTGTGCAACATGTTATTTTTTGTGTGTTATTGAAACGGATTAATTTTCTGACCTGTACGCAGTGTCCCATGGTCATTTCATGACATAATTTGATTGAACTAAATGAGTAATTAAAAATTACGCATTCGGAGGATGGTTTGTTTGACGGTAGACCTGTAACATGGCTTTCCGTGGTTTCCCACTTTCACACATTCACTACCTTCGAAGTCCTACCCAATGTCTATCCCAAATTTTCCGAATATTTATATTAGTTAGTACGACATAGAACACATAGAAAAAAGTGTTTACGCGGCAGAAGAATGGAAAGGCTTCGTAAACGTACTGTCGCGCATTTACACCACTCCCAAAATATCTCGGGGTTACTTTAGAAGTCATACTTTTTATAAAAATCGTTGCCTGAACACCAAGAACAAAGTGGCTGCCAGGAATAATGTGGTACGGAACCTACAGTAGGTAGCACAGCCAGACACAGTGAGAAGCTCAGCGCTAGCAGAGCACGCTTGCTCAGTATGGATCAGATCTTGCCTTACCAAAGCAGTAGACGTGGTAATTAATGAAACTTGTCGCATCTTCTCAGGTTGTCTGAGACCTAAACTGCGAGAAAAAATGTACTATCTTACTGGCATTGCACCTCCTGATATCCGTCGTGAGGTAGCAGCCCGTAAGGAGAAGACCACATCATTAACATTCCAAGTCCCACTGCATGGACTCCAACCAACACTATCACGGTTAAGCAGTGGCAACTGGTGCAGAAAATCATTTGTGTGCTGTAACCCATCCTCGCTCCAAAAAAAATAAGAATATTTAGAAACATACTGGTATGCGGTTTTCAAGAGGCTCTCAACTGAGTTTTCCACACTGAACAAACACGCAAAAAACCAACACATATAAAAATTCCTCATGAAAATTATAAAACTATTGCACCCGCCCACCTCCTGAGTCCCAGACTAGCATTTATCTCAGGGGTGATCAGTTCGAAAACGAATAAAAAAAAATTTCTATCAAAAATATATATATATCGGCGCATCAAATGAACACAGGGATGAACGGGGCATGGAAATTTAAGGTTACGGGGGACGACTCATTCATGGATACAAAATTCTGACTCCACAATAGGAATGGGAAGTGACAACTTAAATTCCATGGGCATACTAGACTAACTACAATGAAAAGATATGGAAGCTGTTTCCTATTGAAATTGCAATGAGGAGCAATTTATTCACTTATTTTGCATACTACACATGATGACAAATTTACATTGTGACACTTTAATCCTGAAAAATAAATGACATAATACTTGGATTTTACCTCACTACTCTGGTAGTGTAAAACATCTGGTGAATTCGTCCCAATTGGTTACTGGGGATCGAATTCACATCCGTATGATTGGGCGTTTCACCGCTGGAGATCTTCTTTCGGAAACGAAGGCACGACAGTAACTTTTTACTGTCGTCTCCTCGTTCCGTTTGGACATGAGACACTTCCGGTATGTACATTCTGGTGAGCCGGACACCCACCGTAGAAAATGTTATCGCCTCGAAAAAACGGGAATTTATAATACGGACAAACTCTAGCCTATTATTTCCAGATTCACAAACACACCAGGTAGAGTTCATTAACTCAAAAGCTACTTCAATATTTACACTTGTCAATACGACAAGACGTACGGAAAGGTTCATTACTCTGCTCTGATCCTGCAAACATGTGCCGTCCGTGGGTTATTTACGTATCTACCGCTATCTCCCCGTGAAAACCCAACATGTGGTTCGGAGCAGTTCGACACAGGATGACTGTCCCTAGCATACCCTCCTATGATTATCAAATAATATCATTACCATTCTCTGTCTGATCATTAGCATATACTTTGACTACCATCAATTAATTTTATTATTATCATTAATTTCAATTATAATCCGGTATTTGATTATTATCATTCGTCATCCGGGATGATTATATGCCAACCCTTGCCGACGTTTCAAACGAAGGTTAGTTCTTCCTCCTAAATTATCCGCACAATATAATGATCAGCTTCCTCATAAATATTTTTATTATTATTATTATTATTATTATTATTAATAGTGGAAATCGTGATTATCGTAACCCGTAATCAACCTCGCTATAATACTTCAACTTCTCGCTCTAATTAATTTCATCAAAAAAAAAAAAGTTAAAAAAAGTACCTTCATTGGTTATTCTTCTTCTCCTTCTTCAAATATTTTATTTATTATTATTATTAGTTAAAAATCTCAAATCTTTCATTTCATCTCCCAACATCATTATTATGTCCAAAATATAAAAAAAATTATTCTTAAAAAAAATAGCTTAGTTTTTATTATTATTATTATTATTTTAAAAAAACTTAAATTCGCCTGTTACACGGTAGTCCACTCTTAATATGTTTAACGCATAACCCCTTTTACAATTCCGATTTATCTTGGCACTAAGCACTCGATTTAAGACAAGATTCACTTGGAGTATGATTATTGTTATTATTATTATTAAAAATGGAAAGATGATATTTTAATATCCACTCTTTAGAATTTAGTCACATATGTTAAATCCCGTTATGAACCACTAAGATCTTCTTTATATCGGTCGGGACAACACGGTATTCGGGACCGTACCTTCAACTTCGTACTGCCGTTAATTTTATATGGGGACACCTGTCCTCCCAAGACACATCTCACAACCTATGGCACATCGCGGCTGGGCAAATACCTCCAATGCCGGCGATTGCTAAACTATTCCTTCAAATTTGAAGTCCATTTCCTTTCATCGGAACTCTTCAAACATTTAATTCATAAAATAATCCTCGGTGCGTGGATTATACCACTAAGAACACCGGCATATGCATTTATATCATCTTAGGCCTTGAGATTCATCTATTTCATCATTACAAACAATACGGCTCAATTTATTTCACGCCGGATATTCGTCCCTCATGACTTCCAACTCTAAATATGGGCTCAAATCATTCTGGGCTTTTAACATATCGTGACCATTCTAATTCACGTGCCTATATCGCTCTTAAACAAAATGTTTAATGGTTAAAATAAAGTCCAAAAACGTAAAATCAAAAATTTACGTAAAATCAAACTGACTACGCGAATGAAAGTCTTTAACGCTACATGTCATCTCCACTTTGATTATTATATTTGCACTGGCTAACTCGCGAAGCACCGCCATTATTATTATTATACTCTAACTCGCAAACGCATAAATATTATTATTATTATTATTTTACTTTCCTTTGTCGACTCACAAACATGATTATTATTAGTATTTTAATGACCTTCCGTACGCAACACAAATCTTCCATACTCTGGCTCTTTCATAATCTGGCTGTCTAATAGAAATTATTCCTAATTAAAATACAAATGATCACCGCAGTGAATGAAATTCAAATAAATGGGTTAGCACAAAAAAAGAATTTAACACTTGAAATGAACTTAATTCAAAGTATTATAAACAGCATGCATTAATTGAAAGAAATATATCCCATATTTACATTATATACAACAAACAATTACTCAAATTAATTAATCTAACCCATTATTACGTTAATATAAATTAGTTCGTCCGTCTACCAAAAAAATAAAAATCATGGACTCGGGAAGCGGACCATGTTAAGTAACCATAATTAATTTACACTGAACCCCGTTTAGTCGCGATAACATCCCCTAAATATCAAAATTGTGTACTCATTCCTATGTAGAATTCCATTGTCTCGTAGCGGAGGAGATATAGGCTTTACGGCCCCATGGTGATTTACACGTCCATCATGTCGCACAATACAAATTTTACACAATAAAACACTTCTGGGTGACTACCCATGATTAATACCTTATTACACTAATTTACACAAGAATACTAATAACAAAAGAAAAACACTTATAGGTGCTCCTAGATCCCTGACAGTCGCACAATATACTCTTCATATACGCCCGAAACACACGTCGTGACACATTACGACGAAATGTCGTTCATTTGAAGCGGCGCGTATCGCGTCTTCAATCGGCACTTCCTGGTTTATTTTCAAGCCGTCTTGATCATCGCCTAGCTCCTATAATTCCCTGCTCGGATAGTTATTCACCGTCTATCTTGAGGTGTTTACTTCAGGCTCCGCACACTGCCTTCCAAAGGTACTATCGGCGTTCCGTTAGTTAGTTATTATTTAAACACATGACATTCATTAAATTCAACATACAATTGTACTGATTATACACACTCGGTACTATGGATAATTTCACTGTTCGTATTCATTCTCCTAATAATTCACGTACTTTCAGCTCTAATTGACTTCGAATACGTCCCGAGGTACTGACTTACAGAGTCAACGTGTCAGAGTCTCAACTACTTCATTACGACTGACACGACTGGTGACCGATAACGACTGGTGACTGGTAAGAACTGAGTACTGGTAAGAACTGAGTGATGTGAGGCCCCACTACTGGACTTTTATGGACGATATCGTTTCCCGCCGGGGTCATCCGCGGTCATTTCCTGGAGAGGGGGGGTTGGTTATCCTAAATCGGCATAAGCAGGCGGATTTGGATCTCCTGCTTTATCCCACTTAATACACTGGCGATACACATTCATGTGTCGTATTCTGAACTCCTATCGTTCGGCGATCATGGAAATATCACTTAATTTCTGTCCTCCACCTTTCGCGCGCTAACTCGGCGTCCCTGATGGCGTGCTCATCTCGACCAATGGCGAGATAGCGTGGGTCATTTCCACGAATTCATTACTTTAATTTATTACGATTACCATTATTCAACATGGGAACGATATCACAAAAATCCCCTCTATTCAATTATGTGGTTGGAATAATTTAATTATTGTTATCGGAGAAGCTAACTGGAGTTCACTCTGAATTTTTCTTATGTTGGTTTATCTGCGGGCCTGTGATATATTTTCTCATTGGTCAACACCGTTTCGGTTAGTTTGAAATCTCTCCCTTGAAACGTAACCACACCAAACGCCTCGGGCGTGGAAAAACTGCCACGTCACATTCTCGGTATTGGTGATGCATCTGCTCGGCCTTGGTCCGAAATATATACTCTTCTACTTCCTGGTAGTCATTATTCTGTTGTTGTGAGCTCTAGATTTAATCCTCTTATCTTCTGACCAGGAAACCTTTTCCCCCTAATGACAAGCTTATTGTGGCGCCGGACAGTCGCGATCACGGCTGGCTTATGTCGAAAATTTTTCCCGTCCACACAAAACTGCCACTGTATTCATTTAATATTCCTATATATCTGTATTTCTCATATCAAAATCAAATCATGAAACTAGGGCCTATCTCATCAGGGTACATTTTCCTGTTGCTCGGTAAAAAAAATCTTGTGATAATCATGAGATTTTTTTATATATCCGCATCATACTTCCATCATGATTTGATTACTGCTTTCGTTCCTTTTCGATGGTGATTGATCTCGTCCCGCAGATTGTGGTTATTGAGTCTCAATTCTTCATTCTCTCGTTGAATCAGGTGGATCCTGTTAACAAATCTTGGACATCACTGTCGATCTCTCCGCATTCTGGGCATGGTCTTGCTTCTATTTGCCTATGGATCAGCTGGACTACTTCTTCTCTTCCGTCTTCTTCTTCATCATCCTCTCCTTTGTCCTCGTCTTCTTCTTGGTCATCCTCTGCCTCATTGAAACTCTGTCGTTTTCCTCCTAGCTCCGAGTTGTCGTTCGTCCTCGAATCTAGGGGCGTTTGGATTTAGCTGGCTGCTATATTGAGAATGTGACAACGGCGCGTTCCTTTCCCCGTTGCGACCACCATTAGCCTCCTTCTTCCATTTGTCTTCTAAATATTGCTTGGTCTCCTGATGTAGCTCCTCCATAGTTTGTATCGTCGCCTCTATGTATGGTTTCCCATCGTCTCGGTCCCAAACACTACATGGCTTGTCATTCTTTCGGTCATGATTTTGGATTGCCTCCTTCCATTTCCTCTTCTTCAGCTCATCGAGGTACTGCTGGGTTTCTGGGTGTCGATCATCCCCATTTCTACGGTATTCCTCCGTGTAAGGTCTTCGGTTACTGTGATTTCTTCGGTGGTACGGCTGAGTTTCGCTCCTTCCATTCCGATATCCACGGTATCCCCTTTCGTCATGGAATTTAACATGATTCATTTGCCGGTTGCTTTCCGCAAATCCTCCTCCGTGATTCCATTGTCGAGGTCTCCATCCTGGATCATACATCCTCTTGGGTTCTGGATCGGTACTCGTTCCTTGACTTCTAGTACAGATGGTTCTAGTTTCCGTCTGCCTCTCGACGTTATTTATCTGTTGCTCTCTAGGCCTGGGTTGCCTCTGGTTAGGGTGATACGTGGTCTGATCTAATTGACGTAACAAAGCTTCCGCTTGCACTGCAGTCTGAATATTCGACGCAATCATCATCCGTTGGACCTCAAATGGTAACTGCTTCCGGATAGCGCTAATGAGTTCTGTTTCACTGACCGGATTGTCTAATTCCCGCATCTTATGAAATTGGGATACGAAATACTCTGAATATTTAGTTGGGGACGATGTTGAATAACGTCTAGAATACAACTCCAACCTAAGATCTTGCTGTTCTTGGATACTCCAGAATTTTTGCAAAAACGCCTGTCGGAATCCCATGAAATCCTCGAATGTGTATAAGAAGGCCCTGAACCACATTGCAGGTGTTCCGTCCAAAAACTTCTCTACAGTTCGTAATTGCCGCTCCGCCGGAATTTTATTTTCACTAATATAGTTAGTGATCTCGCGGATGAAGCCTTTAGGGGTTATATGTCCTCGGGCGTCGTATCTAGGTGGTTTGTCGTCTGACATTTTGATGACGTGGACCACAGACGTCGGAAGGGCATTTGATGATGATGACGATCCGTCTCCTACTTCAAACTTAAGTCCGGTCGTATCGGCTTGTGACATGCCTTCCTTTTTATGAAAGCCCTGATTGTCTGGGGTCTCGAACTCTCGGTACTGGAGATGGAAGTCCTGAAGTGACCCTGGCTGTTCTAACCTGGCCTTGACCTGTTCCAGATCCTTTCTAATTTCTTCCAGCCTTTCGGTATTACTGTCGGGCATTTGCTTGGACACTGAATTCTGCCCCGTGTGGACCTTAAATTGTTCCACTATTCTGACCTCTGTGTCAGCGATCGTCTGGCTTTGTTCCGCTAACCCATCAGTCTTTCTGAACAATGCTATATTTGCCTCCTCACACTGTGTGAGTCTACGGCTACGATCTTCCGAATTCGTCTTTATATCCTGAATTTCATTTCTGAGACCGGCTACTAGTACTAGGGTACGAACAGTTTCACCTCGTAACTCATCGATTCCCTTTTCGTGCCTGTCCAAAGTACTTGCAGTATGTGCACCTTTACTTATGATATCGTTTTCCTTGCGACATTCACCCCTCACCTCTTCGATATGCGCCTTTAAATCTTCGCGGTCGACCAACCTCTGAGCTGAAATCTCCTGAATACTGGCCTTTAATTTCTCCTTAATTTCGTTACGCTCTAGTAACGCCTCATCCCTGAATCGGTCAACCTTTTCATTGACACTAATAATACAAGAGTCGATATGCCCTTTCAATTCGTCCTTAGCGAAATGACACGCCTCTTGGACTTGGGTCATTCGGTCCCGTAATTCCTGTCCTAGTGATATACTGGCGGCATGAACCTCAGCTATTTGTTCTGTGAGTTTTATTTTATTAAATTCACACGCGGCCTGTACCATCTCGACTTTATTTTCTAATGAAACATTAGCGGCATGTATTTGTTCCGTCAGTTCCTGTCTAGTAGAAACACTAGCGGCCTGAACTATAGATGTCAGTTCCTGTTTAGTAGAAACACTAGCGGCCTGCATCTGTTCCGTGAGTTCTTGTTTATTTAGAACCATAACTCGCATTAAGTCTTCCAAAGTGAGAGCTTTCACCTCTCCCTGTCCTTCTAACTGTTCACCTTGGGGACGCTCCCCACCTTCGTCTGACATTATATCAAATGAGAAAAGAGGGCCGATCAGCCTCTCATCCTATCGCACACGATTACGACAATTTTGGGTCTAGGCCCTTTCATACGGTTATATCCTCGTTAATATTTTCTAGAATTTTTAAATTTCCAAATTCAAAACCAAAACAATATTTTTCGCTTTCACATAGCGAATAATTTATATAACGTAATTCAAATTTGCATATTAATTGCCATCACGTGCTTATTATGCCTGAATTATACATCATCAGTCATTCCCGAATATGACAACAACAACAAAAATCGATAATACCATGACGAAAACCTTGAAGTCACATGTCTGGAAATAATTTAAATTTGACTTACACAGTTCCATTATCTTTTTATTAATACTTGAATCTGGTTCTCAGTCACATTTTTACCAAATACAGTATTCCTAATAAATTTTGCCTATACAAAATTCCTGCCCATGGATAGTTACATTTATGTGGAGTCTCACTAAATCACAATAAATTTTAATTTCATAGAATAGGGAATTATTAATTTAATGAGCCTTTATAGCAATAACTACTCTTGTATAATTATCAAGTCTAGCCCCGTTCGAAACTAACCTTACTTTAACATGAATTACTACTTGACATATCAAAAACCACTATTAAACTTAACCGTGATGCGGTCAAAATTTAATTAAATATCCCGATTGGGTTTACATTGAAGTTAAACAACTGGGCCTATCTATAATGCAATCGGGCACTGAGCTGCTCGCTAATGATATCGTCGCTAATACAACAAAAAAATTCAGATGTTTTTTTTTGTAAAAAAAATTATAAAGTCACCCGTTGCTCAAACATGATGCAATAGGCCCTTTTACGTTGGGCGCCATTATGCACCCGCCCACCTCCTGAGTCCCAGACTAGCATTTATCTCAGGGGTGATCAGTTCGAAAACGAATAAAAAAAATTTTCTATCAAAAAAATATATATATCGGCGCATCAAATGAACACAGGGATGAACGGGGCATGAAAATTTAAGGTTACGGGGGACGACTCATTCATGGATACAAAATTCTGACTCCACAATAGGAATGGGAAGTGACAACTTAAATTCCATGGGCATACTAGACTAACTACAATGAAAAGATATGGAAGCTGTTTCCTATTGAAATTGCAATGAGGAGCAATTTATTCACTTATTTTGCATACTACACATGATGACAAATTTACATTGTGACACTTTAATCCTGAAAAATAAATGACATAATACTTGGATTTTACCTCACTACTCTGGTAGTGTAAAACATCTGGTGAATTCGTCCCAATTGGTTACTGGGGATCGAATTCACATCCGTATGATTGGGCGTTTCACCGCTGGAGATCTTCTTTCGGAAACGAAGGCACGACAGTAACTTTTTACTGTCGTCTCCTCGTTCCGTTTGGACATGAGACACTTCTGGTATGTACATTCTGGTGAGCCGGACACCCACCGTAGAAAATGTTATCGCCTCGAAAAAACGGGAATTTATAATACGGACAAACTCTAGCCTATTATTTCCAGATTCACAAACACACCAGGTAGAGTTCATTAACTCAAAAGCTACTTCAATATTTACACTTGTCAATACGACAAGACGTACGGAAAGGTTCATTACTCTGCTCTGATCCTGCAAACATGTGCCGTCCGTGGGTTATTTACGTATCTACCGCTATCTCCCCGTGAAAACCCAACATGTGGTTCGGAGCAGTTCGACACAGGATGACTGTCCCTAGCATACCCTCCTATGATTATCAAATAATATCATTACCATTCTCTGTCTGATCATTAGCATATACTTTGACTACCATCAATTAATTTTATTATTATCATTAATTTCAATTATAATCCGGTATTTGATTATTATCATTTGTCATCCGGGATGATTATATGCCAACCCTTGCCGACGTTTCAAACGAAGGTTAGTTCTTCCTCCTAAATTATCCGCACAATATAATGATCAGCTTCCTCATAAATATTTTTATTATTATTATTATTATTATTATTATTAATAGTGGAAATCGTGATTATCGTAACCCGTAATCAACCTCGCTATAATACTTCAACTTCTCGCTCTAATTAATTTCATCAAAAAAAAAAAGTTAAAAAAAGTACCTTCATTGGTTATTCTTCTTCTCCTTCTTCAAATATTTTATTTATTATTATTATTAGTTAAAAATCTCAAATCTTTCATTTCATCTCCCAACATCATTATTATGTCCAAAATATAAAAAAAAAATATTCTTAAAAAAAAAATAGCTTAGTTTTTATTATTATTATTATTATTATTTTAAAAAAACTTAAATTCGCCTGTTACACGGTAGTCCACTCTTAATATGTTTAACGCATAACCCCTTTTACAATTCCGATTTATCTTGGCACTAAGCACTCGATTTAAGACAAGATTCACTTGGAGTATGATTATTGTTATTATTATTATTAAAAATGGAAAGATGATATTTTAATATCCACTCTTTAGAATTTAGTCACATATGTTAAATCCCGTTATGAACCACTAAGATCTTCTTTATATCGGTCGGGACAACACGGTATTCGGGACCGTACCTTCAACTTCGTACTGCCGTTAATTTTATATGGGGACACCTGTCCTCCCAAGACACATCTCACAACCTATGGCACATCGCGGCTGGGCGAATACCTCCAATGCCGGCGATTGCTAAACTATTCCTTCAAATTTGAAGTCCATTTCCTTTCATCGGAACTCTTCAAACATTTAATTCATAAAATAATCCTCGGTGCGTGGATTCTACCACTAAGAACACCGGCATATGCATTTATATCATCTTAGGCCTTGAGATTCATCTATTTCATCATTACAAACAATACGGCTCAATTTATTTCACGCCGGATATTCGTCCCTCATGACTTCCAACTCTAAATATGGGCTCAAATCATTCTGGGCTTTTAACATATCGTGACCATTCTAATTCACGTGCCTATATCGCTCTTAAACAAAATGTTTAATGGTTAAAATAAAGTCCAAAAACGTAAAATCAAAAATTTACGTAAAATCAAACTGACTACGCGAATGAAAGTCTTTAACGCTACATGTCATCTCCACTTTGATTATTATATTTGCACTGGCTAACTCGCGAAGCACCGCCATTATTATTATTATACTCTAACTCGCAAACGCATAAATATTATTATTACTATTATTTTACTTTCCTTTGTCGACTCACAAACATGATTATTATTAGTATTTTAATGACCTTCCGTACGCAACACAAATCTTCCATACTCTGGCTCTTTCATAATCTGGCTGTCTAATAGAAATTATTCCTAATTAAAATACAAATGATCACCGCAGTGAATGAAATTCAAATAAATGGGTTAGCACAAAAAAAGAATTTAACACTTGAAATGAACTTAATTCAAAGTATTATAAACAGCATGCATTAATTGAAAGAAATATATCCCATATTTACATTATATACAACAAACAATTACTCAAATTAATTAATCTAACCCATTATTACGTTAATATAAATTAGTTCGTCCGTCTAACAAAAAAATAAAAATCATGGACTCGGGAAGCGGACCATGTTAAGTAACCATAATTAATTTACACTGAACCCCGTTTAGTCGCGATAACATCCCCTAAATATCAAAATTGTGTACTCATTCCTATGTAGAATTCCATTGTCTCGTAGCGGAGGAGATATAGGCTTTACGGCCCCATGGTGATTTACACGTCCATCATGTCGCACAATACAAATTTTACACAATAAAACACTTCTGGGTGACTACCCATGATTAATACCTTATTACACTAATTTACACAAGAATACTAATAACAAAAGAAAAACACTTATAGGTGCTCCTAGATCCCTGACAGTCGCACAATATACTCTTCATATACGCCCGAAACACACGTCGTGACACATTACGACGAAATGTCGTTCATTTGAAGCGGCGCGTATCGCGTCTTCAATCGGCACTTCCTGGTTTATTTTCAAGCCGTCTTGATCATCGCCTAGCTCCTATAATTCCCTGCTCGGATAGTTATTCACCGTCTATCTTGAGGTGTTTACTTCAGGCTCCGCACACTGCCTTCCAAAGGTACTATCGGCGTTCCGTTAGTTAGTTATTATTTAAACACATGACATTCATTAAATTCAACATACAATTGTACTGATTATACACACTCGGTACTATGGATAATTTCACTGTTCGTATTCATTCTCCTAATAATTCACGTACTTTCAGCTCTAATTGACTTCGAATACGTCCCGAGGTACTGACTTACAGAGTCAACGTGTCAGAGTCTCAACTACTTCATTACGACTGACACGACTGGTGACCGATAACGACTGGTGACTGGTAAGAACTGAGTACTGGTAAGAACTGAGTGATGTGAGGCCCCACTACTGGACTTTTATGGACGATATCGTTTCCCGCCGGGGTCATCCGCGGTCATTTCCTGGAGAGGGGGGGTTGGTTATCCTAAATCGGCATAAGCAGGCGGATTTGGATCTCCTGCTTTATCCCACTTAATACACTGGCGATACACATTCATGTGTCGTATTCTGAACTCCTATCGTTCGGCGATCATGGAAATATCACTTAATTTCTGTCCTCCACCTTTCGCGCGCTAACTCGGCGTCCCTGATGGCGTGCTCATCTCGACCAATGGCGAGATAGCGTGGGTCATTTCCACGAATTCATTACTTTAATTTATTACGATTACCATTATTCAACATGGGAACGATATCACAAAAATCCCCTCTATTCAATTATGTGGTTGGAATAATTTAATTATTGTTATCGGAGAAGCTAACTGGAGTTCACTCTGAATTTTTCTTATGTTGGTTTATCTGCGGGCCTGTGATATATTTTCTCATTGGTCAACACCGTTTCGGTTAGTTTGAAATCTCTCCCTTGAAACGTAACCACACCAAACGCCTCGGGCGTGGAAAAACTGCCACGTCACATTCTCGGTATTGGTGATGCATCTGCTCGGCCTTGGTCCGAAATATATACTCTTCTACTTCCTGGTAGTCATTATTCTGTTGTTGTGAGCTCTAGATTTAATCCTCTTATCTTCTGACCAGGAAACCTTTTCCCCCTAATGACAAGCTTATTGTGGCGCCGGACAGTCGCGATCACGGCTGGCTTATGTCGAAAATTTTTCCCGTCCACACAAAACTGCCACTGTATTCATTTAATATTCCTATATATCTGTATTTCTCATATCAAAATCAAATCATGAAACTAGGGCCTATCTCATCAGGGTACACTATATAATTAAACACACAATAACACCTAGAATGGCAAAATATTCACGAACTCAAACACTTAGTGTGAGCGCGCAAGAACAGAACTTCCCAATCTTACCAACAACATTGAAATAAAACCAGCAACGTCGTAATGCAAAATTACATGTTATGTTTCTATAATGACATTCATAAAACAGACAATTTTAATTAAAGAAAATCACAATATCATGTCTTTTTTTGACAACATAAAAAGTACAATTTTTATATATCATCGATTTACAAATGTGGCTATGGAATAGGCAAGTTGGTAGTATTCTATCCTCTTCGGTATCAAAAGACCTGGCGGGAACAGCTCTACAGTATTTTGTTTTCCCCTTTGCTTCGAGCGATCCCCTCTTAAATACTACCACTGAGTCAAGAGGGTGCCAGCTGCCACGTTCTCATATCGGTCATAATGCAAGTGTGACTAGTGCTAGTGCTGCCTCTCTGTGGTCGAACGAAGAATCGCTGTGAAGTGATGTCTTGGCTGTTGTTTCCACAGCCTGTCGGAACACATTCTATTTGTATCGAAAAGATTCGGCACGCATGCGCAGAAGGGAGAGCTTCTGGTTTCTGGCTAAAAACTCGCTGAGCTGTGATCGTACAGCACCCGGTGTGGAGCGCACCAGTAATTAACTGGTTGTGAAGGGAGTTGAATAATTTCCTATTCTTTGGCTGACGTCTTTTTCAATGCACTGTATCTGATTGTAGATAATATTTTTAAACTAATTTATTTTTTCCAATAGACAGTGTGCTGCAGCACTTCAGCACATAAGGTACGGCCGCCCCTGCGGTTAAGTTCATGCAAAAATCTCTTGAAGACCACATAGAAACTTGAAGGAACACAACAGCACGCAAGACTCACTTTGTGGCGAGCTAGGATTGAGCATTTTGGGCGAAGAAAAAGATCTTGTGAAGAATTACCAGCTGGACATAATATGGAGTACAGGACGACTTGGAAATCTCTAAGTCGTCCGCGCTCGGCTGTTGCTAGGTTCAAGACCAATCTGCACAAGTGGGATATTCGGTGGATTCTGTTTTGTGTGACTGTAGCGAAGAGCAGACTACATCCCATCTACTAGATTGTCATCTTCGTCCTGCCATATGTACTGAGAAAGAGCTGCTGGAGGCGCACGCGACGTTGCTAATTTCCGGTGCATCACAATATGAACCTTTGGTGCACAGTTCATTTTTATGTCTTTTCATCATATTGACACGTGTGTACGTCTTTATATGTATCACTCCGCTTCTGACACGAAATAAATAAATAAATAAATAAATAAATAAATAAATAAATAAATAAATAAATAAATAAATAAATAAATAAATAAATAAATAAATAAATAAATAAATAAACTCCCAAAAAGGACTGGCTACATTGTTGGTGACCTAAGTCACTTCTATGTTCTGACAGCCAAACTTGAGACTTAGAGACGTTAATGAGAATACCAAATTTGTTCTACCCCATACCAGAAGACGTTGTAAACAATATATCTAACCAAGAAATGGATCTGAGCTTACAAATATAATTTAAAAATGTATTTTCTGAGAAAATTTAGCCCGACTTGTTGGCTGAATGGTCAGCGTACTGCCCTGCCGTTCAGACGGTCCCGGGTTCGATTCCAGGGATTTTAATCGCTTCTGATTAATTCTTCTGGCTCGGGGACCGGGTGTTTGTGTCTGTCCCAAAGCTCTCCCCTTCATATTCAGACAACACGCCGCACTACCAACCACCACAGAAACACGCAATAGTGATTACCTGATTACATCCCTCCATATAGGATTGGCGCAAAGAAGGGCACCCGGCCGTAAAACAGGGCCAAATATATATGCACGGCGCAGTTCACACCTGCAATCACACAGGTGGGGGAAAAGCGGCAGGAGAAAAGAATTTCCTGAGAAAATATTAATAGGTGAGGAATAAATAGTGTAAGTCTACCTCTTATTTCGATTTCCTGACACGGGGTCGTGGATGAGGCGAGAGCAAATTATGTCTATGACATATTTCTTACAGCCGGATGCCCTGACACTAATCTCAGTAGAAGTACTACTCAACCTGAAGTGAATGTTGGTGAATTAATTTAGGTAAGGAGGGGAAGCAATCGGCTGTGGCCTATGAATAGGATCCCTCTCGTCATTTGCTCGGAAGTGAAAATGAAGAAACAAAGAAAACAATTCTCAGGACAGCCGACGGTGAGTTCGAAACCACTCATCTTCCAAACGCAGAGCTTCGCTCCATAGCCGTAGCGCATGAACTCGCGCGGCCACTCCGCTCGGAAGGTAAGGAATAAACAATATATAGCCTTAAATAAGTTTGCTGTAATTGTCATCCAGACTAAACCTTGATTTATTTGTAGGTCACTGAGAGCCTTCATGTTCCAAGGGAAATTCTCTCTAACAAGATGCTCTGCAGATACTGAAGATCACCTGTCTGCGTGACGCCTTCTTGCTTGGTTTTCTTGACCGGTTTCTTTGCCACGTTCCTACCCTCAGTCCATAAAATAAATGTTTGGACGAACAGAGAATCTAGTCTGGGGCCTCTGAATACGATACAGATATTTAATCCCTACACAAGCTTTGTTCTGCTGGCACAATATTTTAACAACAATGAGGCAGGCGATAAAGGAAAAAACTGAAAGTGATCAACAAGTGACAGGTGCCTGAATTGGTCTGGAAGTGGAAACTGCAAGGTACTTTCTCGAATCAAAGAGAAATTTGGAAAGGGAATCACAGTCCAAGGAGAGGAAATCAAAACCTTGAGATTTGCCGATGATATTGTTATTTTATCTGAGACTGCAGAAGATCTCGAGAAGTTGCTGAACGGTATGGATGAAGTCTTGTGTAAGGAGTACAAGATGAAAATAAATAAGTCCAAAACAAAAGTAATGGAGTGCAGTCGAACGAAGGCAGGTGATGTAGGAAATATTAGATTAGGAAACGAAGTCTTAAAGGAAGTAGATGAATATTGTTACTTGGGTAGTAAAGTAACTAACGATGGCAGAAGTAAGGAGGACATAAAATGCAGACTAGCACAAGCAAGGAAGAGCTTTCTTAAGAAAAGAAATTTGCTCACTTCAAACATTGATATCGGAATTAGAAAGATGTTTTTGAGGACTTTCGTGTGGAGCGTGGCATTGTATGGAAGTGAAACATGGACGATAACTAGCTCAGAAAGAAAGAGAATAGAAGCTTTTGAAATGTGGTGTTACAGAAGAATGCTGAAGGTGAGATGGATAGATCGAATCACGAATGAAGAGATACTGAATCGAATTGGTGAGAGGAGATCGATTTGGCTAAATTTGACGAGAAGAAGAGATAGAATGATAGGACACATCTTAAGACACCCAGGACATGTTCAGTTGGTTTTTGAAGGAAGTGTAGGTGGTAAAAACGGTAGGGGTAGACCAAGGTATGAATATGACAAACAGATTAGAACAGATGTAGGATGCAATAGTTACGTAGAAATGAAAAGGTTAGCACAGGATAGGGTGGCATGGAAGGCTGCATCAAACCAGTCTATGGACTGATGACTCAAACACACAACACACTTCCTCGAGAATCTTTCGCGGGCCATGGGGACTGAGGGGGATGACCTCCAATGGCTAGCAAATTGGGAGCGAAGGTTGTCGATCACTGAAGCTACTTACTTGCCCTCTTACTTGTGTCAGGCTCCCCACCGTCATCTTCTGCCTGACCTTCCTTGGCCAATTCTGATTCTCTCTGGACCCCGATGGTTCATTGTATTTAGGATGTTTTCTCCACCGCCGCATACACAGCTGAAGCCCGGACAATTCACAAAGCTGACAGGAAGAAGATTGAAGCAATGGAAATATGGGTGTACCACCACGAAGAGGATCCTGGGCCGAGCATCGGACGATCACTTCTGTGCTAGATGAGCTCAAGATCGAGGAATCTCATGAAGATTAGCCCGGCCTATTTGCAATACCTTGGCCGCAGATCAACGAGAGCTAGAGATATGGAAAAGCTGATCGTAGATGGCAAAGTGAAAGGAACAAGGATCCGAGGATGAGCTCCAGCAAAGTGGATTGACCAGATGGAGTTGGTCATTCAGCATGCATGGCGAAAAGTCTGCAATTGTACACGACATGCCACCACACTCTGTGAAGGTTATGTGGAGAGAGAGAGAATCTTCCAAATGTATGTTCTTTGTCGTTGCTTTTATCAAAAGACGGACCTTTTCCAATTTTTCCTTTGATTTATATTAAGAGAAGATGGTTGCCGGAAGTATTGTAAGCCGTAGAGGTAAGCACAGGAAATACTTAGGTTGTGTGTGAAACTGTATAAGATGATGTTGGATTTAGAATGTTAAACTATTAGCATTTCTTGTAATATTTTATTTCCATGGATTTGCTTGTTGTACTCTCGCTGTTGTAGTTGGTGTTGTTGGGTAATTATGTTTTAATTTTATTATCACTTATAATTTTAAGCTAGTAGTACGCTCAACCTATAGTATTGTAAGCCGTAGTGTTAAGCACTGCAAATGCTTAAGCTGTGTGTGACTTTGTACATGATGATGCTGGATTTAGAATGTTAAACTAGTACAGTAGTAGATTCATGTTATATTTTCCTTCCATGCATTTGCTTGTTACACTCTTCTTGTTGTTGGGTAATTATGTTTTAATTTTACATTAATGTGGCACTACTGTAGATGACCATTGACACCCGCATATTTCCCGATTTCGAAGTATTTGTTAATATTAACATCGCTGTCAAAACCCGGAAGTAGCCTATTTGAAGTTCGAGTTGTACGTACTCTTAAACCACCCCCATGACTTGGCTAACTTCTTGCGGTACCAAACTTTTTTGCTGCGTGGCTTGAAAATGGCGGAACATGCACTCCTCATTGCATTAACAGAACAACGCTACTGTAGTTCATTTAAAACGAGATTTGTTTACTCTCATTAAACACGACCATGGCTCGTCAATGAAAACTAATTCGCAGGCGCTATATTCTATTATATTTCATGTTGTATAGAGAATGCTGAATACCCCCCGGCTTAAGTGAAGCCATGTAACGAATGGGCAGTAATTAGGTTACTCGGTACGATGCAAAATGTACGTAATATTGTTTCCAAATGACCAAGTTAGAGTATATTCTGGACAAAATACTATAGGTCACCTCCTACATGTTCCGTGTTTAGTAATAATGCTAGTGACTTGGGGCTGCCTGGCCGAGGCGTTAAAGTCGTGCTCGGTTCGCCCGGAAGGACGTGGATTCGAATCCCCGTCAGGAAGTCGTAACATTTAAGAAACGAGATTTCCACTTCCGGAGGTGCACATGACCCTGAGGATCACTCAGCCTACATCAAAAATGAGTACCGGGTTAATTCCTGGGGGCAAAGGCGGCCGGGCGTAGAGCTAACCACTCTACCCCATCAAGTGCCGAGGTTAAGGATAGTGGAAGCCTTTACCTTCCTCCCCTCCAAGGGCGTTCATAGCCAGTACGGAGAGGACTTTGCTTTGCTAGTAGTTTTATATCCGACCATCTGGTTTTATGGCCTCCGTGGACGCTAGGGTGCCGGAATTGTGCCCCGCAAGAGTTGTTTAACGTGCCAGAAAATCTGCCGACAATGGGTTGGCGTGTTTGACCGCCTTCAAATACCACCGCACTGAGCCAGGATTGAACCTGGCAAGTTGAACTCAGAAAGCCAGTGCTCTAAATAATAATAATAATAATAATAATAATAATAATAATAATAATAATAATAATAATAATAATAATAATAATAATAATAATAATAATAATGTTCTTCCAGTGAAGATTGCGTTAATGCATTAATACTATCAGACGTTTCACCTCGTTTATGATGCTGCATTAGCATTACATAATACTGCACGAAGAAACATTACACAGTACAATAATATCACCGGCCGTGAAAGCCTACGTATTAAAACTAAAAATATTAATGATAATAAAGTAACAAGGAATGGCCGTTCAACTATTCAACAGGTCCACAACCTCAAAACGATCACCAGTCATTCTAATCTCAGGTCCAAACAGTACGTGTCAGTCTTTGTGGACTTTACGAAGGCCTACGATTCGATAGACCGTGAGGTTCTGCTAAGCATCCTTAACGAATTCGGGTTTGACTTAAAACTGCTGGCATTAATTAGAGCCACCCTGACTGACAAAAAATCCAAACTAAAGTCCCTAGGATGCCTACCAGGTTCCTTCGAGGTCAAAACAGGAGTCAGACAAGGTGATGGGCTCTCTCCGATGTTTTACAACTGCGTGTTCGAAAAGATCATTAGAACGTGGCGAACAAAATTATTAGAAGCTGAATATTGTCCTCTGAGAATGGGAACAAAATCTAATGGGATCATGATCGACTGTCTAGCGTTTCGTCACGACATCGCCATTCTGTGAAACGATGTAGAAATTCCTAGGATGCAAATTGACCTTCTAAAAGAAATCGCTGAATAAGCTGGATTGCAGATATATTTTGAGAAAACCGAAGTAATCACTAATATCAAAGATTCCTCAGCAAAACTCCAGGCAAAATACGGGAAGATCAACCGAGTAGAAAAATGTAAGTATCTGGGTGAGATCTTAATGAAAATGGACTGGACAAAGTAGCGCTTAAGGAACGAGTACACGAACTTGAAATAGCCTATCAAACGTCGCGCTCAATCTACAACAAAGAAATGCCTGTCCCAAAATACTAAACTACATCATTATGAAACTGTTCTGAAGCCAGTAGTTATGTTTGCCGCTGAAACCCTCCCTAAATGCTAATACAGGACTCCTCGAAGAACTGGGGAAAAAAGAGTGTAAAATCATGAGAAGTACCATGGGATCCAATTACCAGAATGGCACCCATTATAAAAAATCCAACAAAGAAGTGTACAGTAAAATAAAGAAACTTACAGAAACAATCCATAAGGGACGGGCACGATATTAGGTCATCTCAAAGGAATGGACGGAAACAGGTGACTAAAGAGATCTTCCACTTTTATGACTCCAGACCCAAAACCACAATGCCCTGGTTTCTGAACACCAAAGAAGACCTCCTAAGTTCTTGAACTAGTTATACACGAGAAGCTAGTATAATTCTTAACCAGACATTCTCTTTTTGACCCATTGAAATCTGGCTGCAGAAAGGGACACAGTACTACTACTGCACTTCTTCGGGTAACAGACGACATAAGACTAGCAATGGACAAACGGCAAGCGACGATACTGACACTCCTTGACATTAGTAGTGCGTTCGACACGGTCAATATAGACATACTATTATCCAAGTTACGCTCTCTGCATATCGGCCCGATAGCCCTAATTTTTTTTAAGTCGTACCTTACAAATCGTCGCCAATGCGTAGTGGTAAACAATCAAAGATCCCAATGGGCTGTAAAATCATCCGCTATCCCTCAAGGGTCTGTTCTAGGGCCCGTACTGTTCGTCTTGAATATTAATGACATATCTTCCACACTTCAGTATTGCAACTATCACTTATATGCTGATAATCTGAAGATATACAAACATACCACTACAAACAATTTACATGAAACAGTTCAGCATATTAATTTGGATATTGGAAGGCTTACCGCCAATGTTAAAGACAACCACTTAAACCTATATCCTCGTAAAACACAAAGTATTATCATACAACTGAAAGCCTCACTCAATCTCAATCTAAATGCTGAACAAGCTTGAGACTTCAGTGAGCACGAAACTCATGCATACGATATGCCTTCCAACTGCGACATGACGCTCATGTTACACCATATTTCAAAACATTGGAATGGCTACGCATAAATGAACGAAGGAATTTTCACCTAATGACACTTGTTTACCAAGTGCTGTCGACGAACACTCCTACTTACCTCTCTTCTAAATTTCGTTTCCTTTCCTCATTCCATGAAGTTAGCACCTGTTCTGGCTCCCTACTTGAAATTCCACTAATTCGAACGAATTCCTACATTACATTACATTACATTTACATTTTTAAATTTTGTTGTTTAGAGTGGTTAAGTGTAAGAGAGGGCCGTGAGCCCTAACTTCGCCACAAATGTAAGTCAGAAATAAATAATAAATAAATATAAAATTCGAAGACGCCTTCAATAGAGATCTCTTCCGCAAAAAGATACTGACGAATGGGCTAAACCGGGACAAGCAACCGAATAGAAGACAAGGTACCACCTGGACAGTGGAACGCAAGTTGGCCCACTCACAGCGAATGAGGGAATTCTGAGCTCAAAAGAAAGGGAAGTGAACTGCCAAATGTAACAGGACTTAACGTGGTCCTAGATGGCCCCAACGAATAATAATAATAATAATAATAATAATAATAATAATAATAATAATAATAATCCCGTGTGGGGATTTACCAGTTACCTCCATCGGGCGCGTCCCATTGGAATTGGGGAAGCTCACTGGCTCTGCCGCCAGCAGAGTCAGAGGGTAGTAGGGAAATAAAATACCACCGTGAAAAAAGAACTGGTCCCTTGCCTGGGTTATGGCGAAGACTGGTAAATGACGAGAAGCCAGAAAACATCTTGAGGCAAACTCTAGGGCTAACAACCCTAGTTGTAAAAGGATGGGTACCCGTCCAAAGCAAAGTCAAGTCAAAAAGCATGATGGCACAACATTTCAAGAAACATACCCCAGGGGGTAAATCTTCGGATAAATCCCTCGTCGTGAACGCCACGGCGCACGAGTCTCATTCGGATTCTGGGGGAGACTCGACATCATGCAAGAGACGAGTCGGAGCGTCTCGGTGTACCCCGAAGAGTCAAAAACTCAGGCCAAAATCTAAAACCTTTCTAGCAACTTTCAACATAAATTCACTTACACAAACTGGCAAGCTGAAAACCCTCACCAAAGCTCTTCACGAAAATCAGATATCCATAATGGCCCTACAGGAAACAAGGTACCCGGATGAAGAGATTTTCGAATCCGAGGGCTTTTCAAGAGCAAAGCGCAAAGAGGAATCCTCAATGGAGCTGTGATGCTTGGAACCGCGTTTGCTGTTAGAACCAAGATCCTTAAATCGGTTGCAAATTTCGAACCTGTGAATGACAGATTGTCTATACTCACAATTAAATGCGCGAACAAAACCTACGCCCTAGTTAACGCACATGCTCCTACAAACGATAAGAACAAGTCTGATCCAGACGAAGTTGATAATTTCTGGGACCTACTGGATGAAAAATTAAACGAAATCCCCAAACACCATGTCAAGCTTCTTTTGGGTGACTTCAATGCCCAACTAGGTCGTGAACAGAAGTAGAAGAAAGTTATAGGAAATTACCCTGCTCACAAAAGAACCAATCCCAATGGCAAAAGACTGGTGTCCATTTGCGAAAATCACAACCTGCAGGTCATGTCGACCCACTTTCGCCATCTTCCCAGAAAGCAAATGACTTGGCGTTCTCGCGTCCAAACTCTTGGAGAGTTCCAAATTGATCATGTTGCAATCTCCAGGAGAAACAGCCCTGAGATTATGAATGTCAAGGTAAAGAAAGGCATCAATGTGGCCTCAGATCACTATATGTCTCTTATCAAATTCAAACCAATTCCCGCAAACACAAGGAAGAGAACCAAACAGATCACACGCTTCGACAATGATAAACTTCGGCAAAGGGTGAGGAGTTCCAGGAGAAGGCTAGACCAAATGACTGTGACTTTAACAACGCCAAAAGTCTCCTTGTTGAGGCCGCCAAAGACGTTGCAGAAATCAAGAGAAGCAAAAAGCATGCCTGGTGGAATGGTACCTGCGAATCAGTCCTCCAAGAAAGACTCAATGCGTGGAAACAGTACTACTCTACGAAATCAGAAAATGATTGGGAAACCTACAAAACCCAACGTGCCCAAGCAGCTAGGGTGTTCAGAACTGAGAAACGTAAATACGAAAAATCTCTCATTGAAAAGATAGAACAAAACTTTAGGAAGAATGAAAGCAGAGAGTACTACAGGGCCTTCAAACGCAAACTCACTGGCTATAAACCACCATCTCTATGCTTTGAGCGAAAGGACGGTACTCTGGCGACGTCAAATAAAGAAAATTGCAGCATTCTGGCAGACTACTTCAAGAATTTACTTAATTGCTCTAAACCGCAAAACCCCATTGAGACCAAGGAACCCTTACTCAGGTACCCAGATTCCCGACCACCCGACAGAGATGAAATCAAGCGCCACATTGACCGTCTCAAAAATAACAAACCGCCGGGGGAAGACTCAGTAGTAGCAGAACTATGGAAGTATGCCCCAGAGGAATCACTTGATGTCTTGCAAAAGCAAATAGAAGAAATTTGGAACAAGAAGACCCTACCCGAAGATTGGAAAATAGCTTTGATCCATCCATTACACAAAAAAGGCAGCATGAAGAACATCAACAACTACAGAGGAATATCTTTGCTACCCGTGACTTACAAAATTCTATCACTTGCCATCCTGGAGCGTTTGGAAGCACAAGTCGAACATCAAATAGGTGAATACCAAAGAGGGTTCAGAAAAGATCGCTCAACAGCCGAACAGATCCAAAATCTCAAAACGATCATCAGATATTGTGCACTAAGGTCCAAGCAGTATGTGTCTGTCTTTGTGGACTTTAATAAAGCGTACGACTGCATTGACCGGGAAGTCCTGCTAAACATCTTAAATGAATTTGGAGTTGATTTGAAACTGCTGGCATTAATTAGAGCCACCCTGACCGATACAAAATCCAAGGTGAAGTTCCACGGATGTCTCTCGCATTCCTTTGACATCAAAACAGGAGTCCGACAAGGTGATGGGCTATCCCCGATACTCTTCAACTGTGTTCTTGAAAAGATCATCAGAACCTGGCGGGTGAGATAACAGGAAACCAACTACAGTGCATTGAGAATAGGAACCAAATCCAAGGGGATCGCAACAGACTGCTTAGCATTTGCCGATGATATTGCTGTTCTCTCAAACGACATAGAAACCGCTAGAGCTCAAGTTGAAATTTTAAAGAAAATTGCCGAACAAACTGGTTTGCAGATATCGTTTGAGAAAACAGAAGTAATGACTAACATCAAAGAGGCTCCACCAAAACTCCATACGAAATACGGGGACATCACCCGAGTAGACAAATTCAAATACCTGGGTGAGATAATAATGAAAAATGGACTGGACAAAGAAGCACTTCAGGAGCGAGTACGCAAACTGGAAATAGCCTACCAAACATTCCGCACAATCTACAACAAAAAATGCCTTTCCCAAAACACCAGGATACGTCACTATGAAACAGTTCTGAAGCTAGTAGTTCTATATGCAGCCGAAACCCTGTCTCTAAATGCCAACAAAGGACTCCTTGAAGAACTGGAGAAAAGAGAACGCAAAATTGTGAGAGGAATCTTGGGATCAAAGTACAGAAATGGAATCCATCTAAAGAGATCCAACGAGGAAGTCTACAGCAAAATAGAGAAAATTACCGACACAATCAGAGAAAGACGGGCACGATTTTACGGTCATCTGAAAAGAATGGACGGAAGAAAGTTAACTAAAGAAATCTTTCACCTTTTTGATTCAAACCCCAAAACCACAATTCCCTGGTTTAGAAATAGCAAAGAAGACCTGCAAATGCTACATATCTCAGATGAAGACGCCCTTAACAGAGATCTCTTCCGCAAGAAAATATTGACGAACGGGCTAAACCGAGACGAGCAACCGAAGAGAAGGCACGGTGCCCCTTGGACAGAGGAGCGCAAGCAGGCCCACTCACAAAGAATGAGGGAAATTTGGGCTCCAAAGAAGGCCAAGTTCAGTGTCAAATGCAACAAGACTTAACGTGGTCCTTGATGGCCCCAGCGAATTATATATAATAATAATAATAATAATAATAATAATAATAATAATAATAATAATAATAATGCCGGGCTGTGTGGCTCATGTGGTAGAGTACAAGTAGAGTACAAGTTGGTGAGTATGACCTTAGCGAGTCCGGTTTTATTTGAAGGTGCTCAAATACTCCAGTCTTGTGCCGGTGGATTTACTCCGGAACGCATTAAAGTACTAAGTGGAACTTTAAATTGTTCTTTTTTATTTTTGCTATTGGCTTTACGTCGCACCGACATAGATAGATCTTATGGCCACGATGGGACAGGAAGGGGCTAGGACTGGGAAGGAACCGGCCGTGGCCTTAATTAAGGTACAGTCCCAGCATTTTCTTGGTGTGAAAATGGGAAACCACGGAAAACCATCTTCATCATCATCATCATCATCACCATTCATCCATACGGCCATCTGTTGGCCACGTTTACACAAACAACCTGTCCTTCTGTCACGCAGACTAATGTTCTTCTCTTCTGCATTCCTGTCAAGGGAATTTCCTCCGGAAATGGACATTTTACGACTTCCTGAAAGGGATTCGAACCCACATCCTTCCAGGCGAACCGAGCACGCCTTTATCGCCTCGGCCAGGCAGCACCTAGTTATACCTGCTTTATGATTTTACAAGTGTCCATTTACTTCTGCTTTGCAGACGAACTCGCTAGGGGTCGCTAGTGTATTAAAAATGAACAATACTTTATGACTTTCCTTGCTAATTAGCTGGAGTGGTGTAAACTTTAAGCAGTGAAGGTACAATAAATAAAATGTTGTTTACGTCAGAAAATTCGTGAGCAAGGAGATTCCTAAGATAGAAATCTGGCAGTAATCATGCATCTTTGCATTTACCAATGCGTAAAACATTCAAAATTCTTAACATTTTAACTGATCCAATTAATAAAAATGTATTAATTTTCACATACGTTTGTTAAACATTTCTCTGGTAACAATATATTATTTCTTTCTTTTTTTCTTAATCTGCTTACCCTCCAGGATTGGTTTTTCCCTCGGACGCAGCAGGGGCCTTGGTGGGGGATGAGGGGATTGGAAGAGGGAAGGAAGCGGCCTTGGCCTTAAGTTAGGTACCATCCTGGTATTTGCCTGTAGGAGAAGTGGGAAGCCACGGAAAACAACTTCGAGGATGGATGAGGTGGGAATCGAACCCGTCTCTACTGAATTGACCTCCCGAGGCTGAGTGAACCCCGTTCCAACCCTCCTACCACTTTTCAAATTTCGTGGCAGAGCCAGGAATCGAACCCGGGCCTCCGGGGGTGGCAGCTAATCACACTAACCACTACACCACAGAGGAGGACAGAAATATATTATTTTTGGAATGAAAAATAATCATATTTAAACGAAATAATAAAGGTTTAATATATTTTGAATGGAAATGACCTGAAGGTGTCATGGCATAGTCTCTTTTAATTCATCCTTTTAATTTACATTGGGAGTGAGAGTTTCTCTCAGGGATGAACGCTACGGATGTCCCCAAATTGTGTTACGATCCTGCCTTGTCATCTAATTTGTCTGCGTCTATTTTTAGAAACATGGATTCTCCAATATTTCAACTCCTAGAAAAACTACGAACATTCTCGTTACACACCTATGCGGAAAGAGAAGCAACTTTGAAATCATTCTCCATTTCCAACAGTCAAGAAGCAATGCGAGAATCAAAAGATTATTAAATAAAATATTTAGGCATTGTATTGACATATATCGAGCAGAGTTTCTGAGCAGAATATTGGCGCCAGGTCAGAGGACGCAGAAAACAGCGACTCGTACAGAGGGTACAAAAATAACGTGGAAACTTGCTGCCGTCGTCAATAAAATATATGACCCTACAAAGCAGGCTAAAAGAAGTGGAAGTACTTCTCTCCCAAGGGAGGATCACTTGTTATCGTGCTGTCCCAGGCACAGAGGTTCTACCTCCCCGTGCGACACATTCATCATCTTGTTTGAGTGAGAGCAATGCAGAGAGAGCCCAGAACAGCGTAACAAGTTACACCAAATAAATACAAAGCGGGGGAATGTATTCTAAAGTATTCCACGTTACTGTAGGCTTAAAACGAGGAATGGTCAAATTTTAAAGTGTTCGCGCACCGAGTTGCTGTCGAGAGAGATGAGCTTTGCTGTAGGAATATGAACATGGATTCGTCAAGAACTCTGAGCAAGTGTGTGAAGTGATGTCTTATAGGCAAATGACTTCCTAATTAACTGGAATTGCAAACATTACATCATTATCCTCATACTCCTCCTCATCATTATTTTCATAGCCTGAGCAATCCTTGTTGGAGCACTATCTTCCCCCACAATCTTCGACGTTTTACCGCCTCGGGCAGTTCTCATCTACAATCGTCTCGCAGTTTGCCACACTTTAGCAGATTATCTAGACCAGGGCCTCTCAAACGCCCAAAAACCCACGCGTGCAAACTGAGGCGCAGAGTTCCTTTGCACAGTGCATCGGTCCCACTCGGCTCGGCTCGGACCAAAGCTTCGTATCTGGGCTACTCGGCTAAGCTCGGCTCAACTCGGCTCGGATTTGGAGCGCTGTGGAGCAAGTGAGGAAGAGGGAGACAGGCGGAGCGAGCGAGACAGGCGTGGAGAAAGAGAGAGACAACGCTATTGGGGGTCTGCACTCTGGTCAACCAAGCGAAGTCATCTTTTCCACCGTGCACAGCCTAATGCACTGGTGCATGCACCCTGAGAGCCTCTGATCTAGACCAGAGGTGTTCACGCTGCACATTTCATCCCGCGGGCATACAGGACTCTAAGCGGGCGGGCAGGCAGGCTATGAGCGTATGCTATGAAGTTACAGTGACGTGATTATGTCACAGGCCGTGAAGGTTGGGTGAAGTTCTCCCAGTCACTCATGATCACTGTGGCGATACCGAAGTTTGAAACGGAGGCAAAAAATAATGAAAGAATTTGTAATTTCTCTTAATTGAAGTTTATGTATTTTTTAACCGGATACAATAAAGATTTAGGCCAACAAACTCAAATATTCTTGTACTTTGGCAGGTGGCAACGCGTCAGCCGCTCACCGCTGGGTTTCGTGGTTCAAATGTCGGTCACTCCTTGCGAGATGTGTGCTGGACAAAGCGGATGCGGGACAGATTAATCTCCTGGTACTCCGGTTTTCCCTGTCATCTTTCATTCCAGCAACACTCTCCGCTATAATTGTATTTCACCTGTCAGTCATCAATCATTGCCCCAGAGAAGTGCGACAGGCTTTGGCAGCCAGCACACTTCCTATCCTCGACGCAAGATGGGGCTTCAATCATTCAATCCCTGACCCGATCACTGACTGAAAAACAGGTTGTAGGTTTTCAATTTCACGTAGTGAATTACAATTTTCAACATTACATTTTAAGAAGTACTTTAGAAATATTTCTAATTTATAATACGGAGTTAAGTTGGATAAGCCATGGTTGCCTGAGTTTAAATTATCCGATAAACTCACCAACACTGCAATCATGCTTACTGGGTATAACATTAGTTAGGTTGTTTATTTGAAGATACTGTATATCTATTTGGTCCTTTAATCTTTGGTACTTTTGTTGTACTTTAATCTTGGATACTAGATATCTATGTCCGCATTCGTGATGAAAACTCTCTCGTCGTTTAGAGGCTAGATATTATCATTGGATGCCTGATAAGTTTTAAATGTTATTTTCAGAAATTCAGTGAACAAGGAAAGTTACATACCACTACCAAACCAAACCGAACCCCATGGCACTACAGCCCTTGAAGGGCTTTGGCCTACCAAGCGACCGCTGCTCAGTCCAAAGGCCTGCAGATTGCGAGGTGTCGTGTGGTGAGCACGACGAATCCTCTCGGCCGTTATTGTTGACTTTCAAGACCGGGGCCGCTATCTCACCGTCAGATAGCTCCTCAACTCTAATCACGTAGGCTGAGTGGACCTCGAACCAGCCCTCAGGTCCAGGAAAAAATCCTTGACCTGGCCGGGAATCGAACTCGGGGCCTCCGGGTAAGAGGCAAGCACGCTACCCCTGCACCACGGGGCCGGCCACATAACACTACCACACTATGCAAAATCAAGCATTAAACTTTTTGAATTATGAAAATACTGTATATTACGATTTCCTGAATGTTTGAGAGGAATTTTACGTTTTTAATGGAAATACTATCGTTGCCATCCCAGGAATTGTAAATCGTAGTTTGTACTAGCATGCTTTAACCCTATATAATAGTAAATTGTTACACATAAATTATAGCGTGTCAGTTTTCTTTGACTGTTTGTATCAAGCGTAGTATAAATCCAAATGGAACATGTTGAAAAGGTAAGTTTTCTTGTGATTATAGCGTGTTCTCAACATTACGCTGATTAGTGGAGGAAAGCTTTGTAGTCACAATCGGACGCCACTACTCCCTTTCCTGCCAAGTGTGTTCGCTCTCTCTCGCTTCACTGTGACGTATACTTGCTACGTAAGCTGCCCGCATTTACTTCACGCCAACCCGGCCGCACTGGGCTAGCCTCAACGGGCGCCCAGCTGAGCACCTGTGATCTAGACCACGCAGCTTAAACTTTGCGAAAAGTGGGCAGAGGGCGAGGTTAGCACATTTTGTGCTGGCGAGAGGGCATAAAGACACATTTGTTTAATAGTGCGCGCTGCTGACTGGAAGAATACTATGGAATTCTAAAATATATAGCTTCATAATATTCGGTATCCTTTTCACTTTATATTGAACCCTTGACTTACCATTCCATCGTTGGTCGGCCACAGCTGCTGCAGTAGAGCAATATCGAACTCTTAAATCTTGGGGTCGTAGCGGGAAAAAATCGGTCACGATCTTAACCAAACGATGCGGTTCAGAAGAGAGTCTAACTACTTGAAATGAGGAGCAAATATGTGCTTACTAACTTTTATTGAATTAATTAACGGCACAAAAAATCATCGATATAAAATCCTTCATCAAGAATATATTTAATTATTTAATGTTTCAAATGCAGTCACATTGCATGTCGTTAGTTTTATTGATTACACTATCGAAGAATTTTCTTCGGAGAAAAGTAGAAATATCGCAGATTAGTGGGCAGCGAAAACTAGAAAAATGAAAAGTAACCTGAAAATCGGGCACCTATTGATCTAAACGATAACTGAGAATTAATCCACACCATCCGTGGAAAATCTGACCTTCAAGAAGTAGAATGCCGGATTTATTCTTAACTAAGGTTATCCACCAGTCAAATACCCTAATGGATATGGGAACACTCGCCGAATGGACCTTTAATCGAACCAAATTGACTATTAGTTGCTTCGGATAGGTTGCGAAATATTACTGGAAAGCATGGTGTTCACTACAAGTTAACAGCAGCATTCATAATTGAATATAAAATTCCACCATGTATTGTCATTTCGTGACACCCTTAAGTTATCAAATAATCCCGATGCTGAAACGTGCATCACCCAAACAATTGTTCAGAAGGAACCAACAATAACACGATCCGAGAGGATCTTACGTTACGTCGTTCTGAAGGAACAAAAACTGCGAAATGCAGGAAACACTCATTCATCACACATTTACAAGACATGCCAAACACTTAAGTTAAATAAAAAGTGGTAAATCACTCGAAGAATATTATTATAAAACCAACTTGCAGGTTATAAATGGTTACGTTACGCTTAATAAAATTACAAGTCCACATGGTAAAATAAAATAAAAACACAGGAGTTCTTTCCATTACAACAACGACTACCATTACAGATCCATCTACTTATTGTTTGTCCGAACAAAATACCTACAAAAGTTTTGATCGACCACAATCAACTACGTATATAAATCAAAGAACGAAATAAATTGAAAAATAAAACATATTACCGGCAGACGAATCGAACCCGCATTCGTAACTCAAGTCTCACACAAATAAGCTGGGTGTCAACACGCACACTAGCAAAGCAAACGGACGTCAGAACGACAAAACAATTAAGTCCGTAACAAAATAAAATACTGAAGTTTATTGAACTCAAACACGCATGGCACACTGCAGTAATATCTAAATTACCGTTAGCTCAGTACCAATAATGGACAACCCTCACGTTCAGACCACTACTGGTTCCATAATCTTAGGCAAACACTTTCCAGCTGTTAAGGGCTGCGCGCTAAACATGGCATCAGTGATGGTATCTCCAGTAAACTTCTCAAAATCTGTAATCGAGCACTCTCTGGTCCAATATCTGAATTTATCAACTGCTCTTTGGCAAAAGGCATTGTCCCTGATTCATTAAAGATCTCTAGAGTGGTTCCTATACACAAACAGAATGATAGATCCGACCCTGGAAACTACCGACCCATCTCAATACCACCTGAATTATCTAAAATCTTAGAAACTGTTGTCAAAGTTAGGCTTATTAGTTACCTCGAAAAATGCAATTATTTTTCCAGATTTCAATATGGCTTCAGAGAAAAGGCTGGGGTGAATCCTGCCTTAATGGACATTATAATTGAGCTTCAAAATTATATTGATAAAGGTTACAAGACTGCTGGGCTGTTTATTGATTTAAAAAAGGCTTTTGATACTGTTAGCCATGAACTTATGATATACAAACTGGAAAAGGCAGGTGTGAGAGGTCCCTCGCTGCTCTGGTTTAAGGATTTCTTATCAAATCGACAACAATATGTTCAGATTGGCATGAATAAAAGTGAGCTACAAAAGATCTGCTTTGGTGTACCACAAGGTTCCATATTGGGTCCAATTTTGTTTCTTATATATATTAATGACATTGCCCTGTGTTCTTTTAAGGGTAAAATATCACTTTTGGCAGATGATACTTCACTGTTCTATTCATCAAATTCTGAAGATGAAATAGTTGCAGATATCCAGCATGACTGTTATATCTTAGATGAATGGCTGAGAAAAAATCTTCTAACAGCCAATTACTCAAAAACTGTCTGTATGATGTTCGATAAATCACAAAATGACCTAAATGCAACTACAAATATATTATTTGGCACTACGAAGTTGAAATGGGTTAAAGAAGTTAAATATCTTGGACTAATAATTGATAGTGCCCTCTCCTGGACACCTCATATATTAAACGTAAAAAATAAAATCTCTGTCTTGGTTGGTATCATTGGCAAGATTAAGTACCTACTAACAATTGACACTCTTCGTCTAATTTATTTCACAATGATACAATCTCGACTTTCTTACTGGTGTTTCATTTGGGGCAAAGCAACCCAAAATAACTTAAATACTTTGGAGGTCTTACAAAACAGGGTTATTAGATTTATGTATGGATTTCATCAACTATATTCTCGAAATAAAATGTACTCTGAAACAAATATATTACCTCTTAAGAAATTAATCTCATTAAACGCATCACTTCTTATTCATAAAGTCTTGCATAACAAAATGTTCACCAACTCTGAATTTCCTAAAGTCACTGACATCCATTCATATAAGACAAGGCAAAAAAATAAATTACATGTTCATCAAAATTATACAACAAGGTTTGGCACTAAGGGAGTGCAACACTTACTAATATCTGAATATAACAGCATTCCTGACAACATAGCAATCATCTCTAAAACTGTGCCATTTCGTAATAAGCTTAAGAAGTACCTGTTAGGCACTATAAATGTGTAACAGTTATTTCTCTGATATTTTCATTTCCAAATCTTAAAAGTCAAAAAGTTGTTCCTCATGTATTGTTACTCTGATGATAATCCACTTAATATAATCCTATCCATTAGATAAATTGTGATACTTTAAGTATATGTAAAACCACTATTATTACTCTTTCACTTTTAGACCTTATGCGTTAATCCGCCATTGTTGTGATTATCTATGTATTGTTCCTCTTGACAGAGCTCTTGCTCTCTGGAACCCTATTTATCAATAAATAAAAATAAATATTAATTAGCTAACACCCTTCGCATTGCATACACTACTGCAGACACTACCATCGCTCAAGTCATTTCGCAAAAACACCAAATCTAGGACTTGAGTATATACAGCCGACATCCTAAACCTATCGTCGGGGCCGACGACCTTGATGTTAGGCCCCTTTAAACAACAAGCATCATCATCAAACATATCGTCGGGCCTACCTAATATCTGAATACCCTAACACTAACTTCTATGTACACACACACCTTCCTAAACCTATCGTTGAGCGTGAACTAGGACGTCTCTTCATCAGTATACCCCTAGGATAATATGTGACGTCCTAAATCTAGTATCGAGCGGAAATTGGGTTGTATACGCTTCCTTTAGAATGTCAGGCGAAATCGCAACTTCAAACACACTCTTAGATATTTACGCTGTAAACCTTGTCGAAACTAATAGCACGCAATGAAACAAATCTTGCAACAGAATGAATACAAGTCGGGAAATGCAACTAAGTCCCTATCTTGTTAATAAAACGTGAAATTGAAAATAAATAACACGTGCCAAGCAATCCACAACTCAAACACGATCTCGACATACACAATGAAGTATGGAAAATAATAATGACTTTCAACACACGTCCAACATTACGTGAATATCGCCAAAAACAGTAATCATCACCACCGCAAAAATCCACACTGTAATTCTAGGGTGAAGCCCTCAAATCGCCTACCATCTCACTATTCCGAATATCCATATCCTCTAACTATCCAATGAAGCGAAATTCAATGAATCTACACAGCCAAACTATCGTTTTAAGAACGTCCAATATCTCATCCCATAATGTCTCCGATTTAATGATAAATTATCGCCTCGTAATTTATGAAATTTTCTGAGTGAAAGTTTGTCATTACAGTAAAATAACACCAACCGTTTATTCAGAATGCTCTTCTACCCTTGAAGTCTTATACTATAATATTCATTATGCTGACTTTACGTAAACTAGTCACTTGGATTTAACTGTCAAGAACTACAATCTTCAACAGAAATTGTTGTTTACTGGGGATTTTAACTTGAAATCTTACTGTGCATCACACAATGCTCATCTCGAACCAACCTTCACTCGGTCAGCTGTCCCGGATTGTAAGTGGAATATACTACAGCCTGCCTCACAAATATAACATTTAATATACAGCCTGTCTCAAAAATTCTTCGCCATCAGCAAATATAGCCTGTCTCAAAATTTTATTCTCATCGCCTCTCATGGCGGTATTACTCATGAAATACATCCTCTGCCTTCGACATCATTACAACTCTTATCTCAACATATATCAATTCTTTGCCATCAATCCGTTTTCTTCTGTTTCAAGACTTTTCAAACCTCAATCCTCTCGTGACAAACAACTTTTATAAAATTGATTTATCATTTATTTTTACAACAACTTTCGGACCTCAGGAATACAACAACACACCGTGATTTCCTATATCACCGACATACACGATGTCAAAAATTACCTTCCCATGAATAAATATAACTTTATCAGACTTCACTGGATTTCGATACGCACACAAACCTTATTGAACATAACTGTTAAATGCACTTTTTACCGAGAAAATTTTTATCCCGCGATAAATTTTATTATTATTATTATTTCGACAAATATTTTCTGACCTCATACGATATTCGAAATTAAGACATTCACCACGACTACATTATCGTTGTTATCTTCCTAATTTTACTCAATTTGAACAATATCTCAAAGAATATTAACACACTATTTAAACTTCGCATTTTATAGTTTCTCGACATGAATTTTACAGCCCTGAAGAGTTTCACACGACGACCAGAAATGGAATACCTTCGCCTGATCATTATTAAATAGAAATTCGAGACACGCACTAAACATTTATTGGGACAAACAAATCCTAACTACACACTGATACAAATACATTTACAGACCTGCAATCGTAGTCATCACTCTGAATTCTGGCTGCATTTAGCCAGATAACCTCGTACGTAGCCTTCCATGGCTACATTTGACATCATCTTCATATATACCAGGTGGCTCAAGAACGCCGTACTTTCTACTTACATATGTCCCGCATGCACAAATGATGAATGGGATGTCTACCAACTGATTTTCACAGGCGCATTACTGCCAACGGGTAGGTTACGTCAGAATATGAAGAGTTAAGGACCAGCCTGTCGCTCGCAGCATGTTACTCAGCGCTACAGGTCTAATGCACCCCTCGCAATAGTAAACATCGTTTTCCACCGCATATTTCTAGGCTGGTGTATGGTACAGCCGCACTGTATTTGCTGTCAGCATATCGGCAATGGATAGTGTGTTCAGCAGCGGTAAATACACAGATATTATTTTAATCTGGACAACCTGGTCGGAACGCAGCCAAGCTCCAAACAGACGTAGGCCAATGCCCCCTACACACGTATTTCACCGAACAGTATTAGTTTTTGTTTCATACAAGCAACTCTATTATCGAGTGGAATTTCTACACGTTTATAAATTATTTATTCAATTTCCTTTCCTGCATCTTTGGCGTGTTTACAAAGAGTAGCGGTGATAAGGGGGTAGGACGAGGAGGGACAGTGGCACCCTCCCCCAACTTTTTGGAGTAAACATTACATTTTTCCACTTTAGCCAGCTGGAAATAAAAATTTATTTTTAAAAAGCTATTTGTACAAGCCTTGTTGTCTTATCTGCTAATTCTTTCCTTTATTTTTTATTATTAACATAATTATTGGTGGAAATACGCACAAAATGCCGTTCGTCGCGGCTAACCGACTTGTATAGCGCTGGGGCAAGTAGTGGAGACTTTGCATGTGTTGTGAGGAAGGGTAGTAGGGTACATATTTTATTGACAAGACGGTGGACACTGAGTTATAATTCACCCGCTTGCCGCGCGCATCCGTCAGTCTGGCAGTCTCGTTTAGTGTCTGTTAGTTTCTTAGTGTGTATTCAAATATTAAATTATTTTAATTGCATAATCATGCCATACTACTATTTAATTGCACCGGGCGAGCAGGCCGTGGCGTTAGGGGAGCGCAGCTGTGAGCTTGCACGCGGGAGATAGTGGTTTCGAATGCTACTGTCGGCAGGTCATAGGTGGCTCTCAGTGGTTTCCCATTTTCACACCAGGCAAGTGCTAGGGCTGTGCCGTAATTAAGGCCACGGCCTCTTCCTTTCCACGCGTAGCCCTTTCCGCTCTCATCGTCGCCATAAGTCGTATCTGTGTCGGTGCGATGTAAGGCCAATTCTTCTTCTTAATCTGCTTATCCTTCAGGGTTGACTTGGACTCAGCGAGGAATCCCACCTCTACTGCCTCAAGGTCAGTGTCCTGGAGGGTGAGATATTGGGTCGGTATACAACTGAGGAGGATGACCAGTACCTCGCCCAGGCGGCCTCACCTGCTATGCTGAACAGGGACCTTGGTGGGAGAATGGGAAATTTGGAAGGGTTAGACAACTCAAAAGGAAGGAAACGGCCGTGGCCTTAAGTTAAGGACCATCCCGGCATTTGCCTGGAGGGGACGTGGGAAACCACGGAAAACCACTTCGAGGAGGGCTGAAGTGGCAATCGAACCCACCTCTACCCAGTCGACCTCCCGATGCTGAGTAGACCCCGTTCCAGCCCTCTTACCACTTTTAAAAACATCGTGGCAGAGCCGGGAATCAAACTCGGGCCTCCGGGGGTGACAGCTAATCACACTAACCACTACACCACAGAGGCAGACGTATGGCCAATTGTAAAATAAAAGCAATTGTAATTGTAATTTCAACGGGAAATAATACCAACGTTCCTTTCAGTGGGTTAGATTATTTGTTTTGTGTTATATTATTTATTAAGTAAATCTATTTAACCTACCTCGTGGTTTGTTTGAGACCTGGTGAAAATTATAGTATAAAGCATTTAATCACAATCTCAAAAAAGTATTATTACAAATAAACCACGGGGCAGGTTAATTACATTTACATAATAAATAACATAACACAAACGAAAGAATTTAGTCCGGTGAAAGTAAAGTTGGTATTATCTCCCGTTGAAATTACAATTAATTTTTTTTTAACAAATTACATTACGTCTCCCCGACACAGATACGACTTGTGGCAACGCTGAAACAGGAAAGGGCTACACGTGGAATGGAAGAGGCCGTGGCCTTAATTAGGGTACAGCCCCAGCACTTGCCTGGTGTGAAAATGGGAAACCACGGAAATCCATCTTCAGGGCTGCCGACAGTGGGATTCGAAACCACTATCTCCTGGGTGCAAGCTCACATTTGCGCGCCTCTAACCACACGGCCAGCTCGCCCGGTAAAACGAAATAGGAGTACGGCATGATTATCAATTAAAAATCATTTAGTATTTGAATACACACTAAGAAAAAACTGGCACTAAAAGAGAGTGCCAGACTGATGGATGCGCGCGGCAAGCAGGTGAATTATAACTCAGTGTCCACCGTCTTGTCAAGAAAAGATGTACCCCTACTACCCTTTTTCACAGCACATGCAAAGTCTTCACTACCTGCCGTAGTGCTATACAAATCGTTCAGCCGCGAAGAATGTCATTTTGTGCGTATTTCCGGCAATAATTATGTTAATAAAAAATAAAGGAAAGAATTAGCAGATAAGACAACAAGGCTTGTACAAATAGCTTTTTAAAAATAAATTTTTATTTCCAGCTGGCTAAAGTGGAAAAATGTAATGTTTACTCCAAAAAGTTGGGGGAGGGTGCCACTGTCCCTCCTCGTCCTACCCCCTTATCACCGCTACTCTTTGTAAACACGCCAAAGATGCAGGAAAGGAAATTGAATAAATAATTTATAAACGTGTAGAAATTCCACTCGATAATAGAGTTGCTTGTATGAAACAAAAACTAATACTGTTCGGTGAAATACGTGTGTAGGGGGCATTGGCTTACGTCTGTTTGGAGCTTCGGCTGCGTTCCGACCAGGTTGTCCAGATTAAAATTATGTCTGTGTATTTGTCGCTGCTGAGCACACAATCCATTGCCGATATGCTGACAGCAAATACAGTGCGGCTGTACCATACACCAGCCTAGAAATATGCGGTGGAAAACGATGTTTGCTATTGCAAGGGGTGCATTAGACCTGTAACGCTGAGTAACATGCTGCGAGCGACAGGCTCGTTCTTACCTTTTCATATTTTGACATAACCTACCCGTTGGCAGTAGAGCGCCTGTGAAAATCAGTTGGTAGATATCCCGTTCATCACTTGTGCCTGCGGGACATTTGTAAGTAGAAAATAAGGCGTTCCTGAGTCACCTGGTATATACAACTTGAGCTATAGCTTTTACACCTGGTGTCGATTAACACCGCAAATACCGCACTTACTTGGCGTTTAACATGCGACGAGCACGCCTCTCAGATGGCGACTGCCACTGTTTTTCCAGGACCCTGCTGTCGCTTATCCTACTGCTAGCCAGGTGTTCAATACAGATGAGAAAATCAGACCTCGCTGCCAGCCTCCAGACTTTACTTTTGACAAATATTACACGCACATGATTGTAATACAGAGAGAATCTCAGCTACGTATTTTAACCAACTACCTAAACCTTCAAAGTTTTATCGACGGCAATTCAGGAGAATTTCTATCACCTTTCACTTTAATATTCTACTTGAACCATGTAACAAGTTACTTTGAGAACAAAACCCCACACTTTCTTGCAGACAAATGACGTGGGCTTCGCCGTTCAGACCATCAGACAGAATGTGTAAAATATGCGGAGGGAGGTTTCTTTTATACCCTCTGGGAGGGACGCCACCCACTCCACGAGGCTTGGTTATGTAATCTGCTAATTCCACATCCCCTGAACCAATTTTCTTGAAATTTGTTCCATAACTTCGGACAGATTTATAATTCATGATGGTGTTAATTTTATATTTTTCCCATACTTGCAACGGGCGAAATGAATTGTTTCTGTCCTGGCGTTTCGCAGGTTTTTCGTCATCCATTGGCCTTGCCACGTGCTGCTAATTCGGGAGCCGGACGCAAACATTTCTCCAGGCTTAACGGCATTTATATTTACCCCCAGGATTCTATCTTCACATATGGTTTATAAATAATTTAGATCCTTTATTCCTGGATTCACCATGTCGCCAAAATCTCTCGTTATGAAGGATTTCCTGAATTTGACAAATTATCCAATACTTCAGGTCCACCGAAGTGTCCCGGCATTTCACGAGCTCGCGGCTCGCTTGTCACGGAGGGTTCGTTCCCACGATACAGAGAGGCTCTTGAACAAAAAAAACATGGCTACTCTCAAAAAGTTGTTTGTACATGAAAAAAATATATGGAATTATTTTTAAAAATTTCATCGTAGAATTGTGGGTTCATATATTGAGAATTATTTTTTTTAAAAATTTGCTTTACTGTGCACCGACACAGAAAAGTAAAGGGTTAGGGGTGGGGAGGAAGTGACCGTGGCCTTCATTAAGGTGCAGCTCCAGCATTTTCCTGGCGTGAAAATGGGAAAATAGGCTGAGAACAGTGGGGCTCAAACCCACTACATCTCGAATGCAAGTTGACATACGAGGCCAAACCGCGTAGCCAAGTGTTCGGTAATAAAAGGAAGGTAGCTAGTAGCCTATAAATGTAAGAAAAGAGATGGGTAGATAATAAGAAGTAGGGATGTTGAATTATTGCTGATATTCTTCTTATTATACCAATTTTCTCACACCTGTGAGGTCATGAGTGCGAATTGTGTAGCACAGGTGAATTCGGTCCTGTTTTATGTCCGGTTGCCCTTCCTGAAGCCAACCCTATTTGGAGAGATATAATCACTATTGCGCGTTTCTGCGGTGGTTGGTAGCGTGGTGTGTTGTATGAATACGAAGATGGGAGTGATGAGACAAACACCCAGTCCCCGAGGCAGGACAATTTATTACACGCGATTAAAATCCCGACCCGACCAAAAATCGAACCAAAGCCCTCTAAGCTGGACGCTGCCCAATCAGCCAAGGAGTCGAACGAATTGTTACTATAAAAGTATTTATTTATTTATTTATTTATTTATGTATTTATTTATTTATTTATTTATTTATTTATTTATTGATAGCGATGTCCGCCTCCATCGCTAAATAATTAGCGTGCTGCACTTCGGTCACAGGGGTCCCGGGTTCGATTCCTGGCAGGGTCGGGAATTTTAACCATCATTGGTTAATTTCGCTGGCGCGGGGACTGGGTGTATATGTCATCTTCATCAACATGTCATCATCATTACGATGCGCAGGTCGCCTACGGGAGACCAGTCAAAAGACCTGTACCTGGCGAGCCTAACATGTCCTCGGACACTCCCGGCACTAAAAGCCATACGTCATTTCATTTCATTTTATTTATAGCTATTGTTGATTTTGTTATAGAAATATAATTGCTATAGCCTAATAATAGTTACAAAATAGTTAATTTGGTTGATATTGAAAATATTTCACAAGCAATTGATTGATTATATATGTCTCTAATACTCCGTGCGTTCATCTCAATACTTCCCACACTGAATAAATTTAATGAAACTTGTTCAAGATTTTTGATTCTTAATAAGGAAACACAGGTTTATTGAATTTTCTAGAGAAGTCCAAAACCATTAGTGATTCAAAGTTATGTATAACCCCTAATTTGAGTGTTTCTCTTCAATAAGACCAAAAACTGTAACTCAAATAGCTTTATTTCTTTTTAAGTTTTTGTTTAGTTAGTTATAAATCATTTAGCAATTAATAATAATTGTATTTGCTTTGCATCCCACTAACTACTTGTTACGGTTTTCGGAGACGCTGAGGTGCCGGAATTTTCTCCCGCAGGAGTTCTTTTACGTGCCAGTAAATCTATCGAAACGAGACTGTCATATTTGAGCACCTTCAAATACTACCGGACTGAACATGGATCAAACCTGCCAAGTTGGGATGAGAAGGCCAGCGCCTCAACCGTCACTACTATATGCTTTTAGGGCAGTCCCCAGGTGACAGATTCCCTATCTGTTGCTTTCCTAGCCTTTTCTTAAATGATAGTATAGAAATTGGAAATTTATTGAACATCTCCCTTGGTAAGTTATTCCAATCCCTACCTCCCCTTCCTATAAACGAATATTTGCGAGAATTCGACCCCTTAAATTCCAACTTTATCTCCACATTGTGATCTTTCCTACTTTTAAAGACCACTCAAATTTATTCGTATAGTGATATCATTCCACGCCATCTCTCCACTGACAGCTCGGAACATACCACTTAGTCGAGCAGCTCGTCTCCATTCTCCCAAGTCTTCCTAGCCCAAACTTTGCAACAATTTTGTAACGCTACTCTTTTGTCGGAAATCACACAGAATAAATCGAGCTGCATTTCTTGCATTTTTTCCATATCTTGAATCAAGTAATCCTGGTGAGGGTCCCATACACTGGAACCATACTCAAGTTTGGGGTCTTACCAGAGACTTATTGGCCTTCGCCTTTACATCCCTACTACAACCCCTAAGTACCCTCATAACCATGTGCAAAGATCTGTGCCCTTTTGTTTACAATCATACTGATGCGATTACCCCACTGAAGATCTTTCCTTATATTAACACATAGGTACCTACAATGATCCCCAAAGGGAACTTTTATCCCATCAACGCAGTAATTTAAACTCAGAGGACTATTAATGAAACTCACAACCTGACTTTAAACCCCGTTTATCATCATACCATTTCTTACTGTCAATCTCACAACATTATCGACGTAATTTCGCAGTTGTAACTAATTTATTACTATGTACAGAATAACATCATCTGCAGCAAACCTTATCTCCTATTCCACTTCTTTACATATATCATTGATATATAAGAAAACATAAAGGTCCAATAATACTACCTTGAGGAATTCCCCTCTTAATTATTACAGGGCCAGATATAGCTTCACCTACTGTAATTCTCTGAGTTCTCTTTTCCAGATACGTAACCACCCATTCAGTCACTCTTTTGTCAAGTCCAATTGCACTTATTTTTGCCAGTAGTCTCCCTTGATCTACCCTATCAAATGCTTTAGGTAGGTCAATCGCGACACAGTTCAACTGACCTCCTGAATCCAGGATAACTGCTATATCTTGCTGGAATCCTACAAGTTGAACTTCAGTGGAATAACCTTTCCTAAACCCAAACTGCCTTCTATCAAACCAGTTATTAATTTCGCAAACATGTCTAATATAATCAGAGAGAATGCTTTCCCAAAGCTTACACACAATGCATATCAAACTGACTGGCCTGTAATTTTCAGCTTTATGTCTATCACCCTTTCCTTTATACACGGGCTACTGTAGCAACTCTTCATTCATTTGTATAGTTCCTTCAACCAAACAATAAACAAATAAGTAGTTCAGATATGGTACTATATCCCAACCCATTGTCTTTAGAATATCCCCAGAAATCTTATCAATTCCAGCCGCTTTTCGAGTTTTCAAGTTTTGTATCTTATTATAAATGTCATTGTTATCGTATGTAAATTAATACGTCTTTTGTGCTAGTCATTTCTTCTAGCTGGACATTATCCTTGTAACTAATAAGCTTTACATACTGCTGACTGAAAATTCTTCCTTTTGAAGATCCTCACATGCACACTCCCCTTGTTCATTAATTACTTTTGGAATGCCCATGTTGAAACCTGTTTCTGCCTTAAAATACCTATGCATACCCTTCCATTTTTCACTAATAATTGTATGACCTCCAATTATGATTGCTATATTGTTATCCTTAGCTGACTTCTGTGCTAGATTCCATTTCCGAGTAAGTTCCTTCAATTTCTCCTTACTTTCACAGCCATTTCTAACACTATTTCTTTCCAGCCTGCACCTCCTTCTTAAACTCTTTAATTCTCTGTTATAATATAGTGGAACGTTACCATTCCTTACCAACCTTAAAGGTACAAACCTATTTTCACATTCCTGAACAATTCCTTTAAACCCATCCCAGAGTCTGTTTACAGATTTTGTTTACCGTTTTCCACCGATCATAGTTACTTTTTAAAAACTCCCTCATGCCTGTTTTATCAGCCATATGGTACTGCCTAATACTCCTAATTGTAATATCTTCCACTTCTTTCACATTTATTTTTAACTACCACGAAAACAGCTTCGTGATCACTAATGCCATCTATCACTTTGGTTTCTCTATAGAGCTCATCTGGTTTTTTCCAGCACCACATCCAGAATATTCTTCCATCTAGTTGGTTCCATCACTTTCTGAATCAGATGCCCTTCCCATATTAACTTATTTGCCATTTGCTGGTCACGCTTCCTGTCGTTCGCATTACCTTCCCAATTGACATTTGGTAAATTGAGATCACCCGCTACAATCTTGTTCCCTTCCTTATCGTTTCACTCATAGCTGATTATCTTAACAAATAATTCTGAATCAGCATCTGTGCTACCCTTTCCTGGTCTATATACTCCAAAGAGATCAAGTTGCCTATTATCTTCAGAGATGAGCCTCACATCCATAATTTCATGTTTGTCATCTTTAACTTTTTCGTAGCCTACGAATTCTTCTTTCACCAGAATGAATACTCCCCCTCCCACCATTCCTATCATATCTCTACATTACACACTCCAGTTCCGTTAGAACATTGCTGTATCCCAGTTGCTCTATCTATACCAGTGGTATTCAAACTTATTTGTTGGCGTATCCCCAAAATCCAATTGTGTTATCTTCGTACCCCAAAGTACGAATATGTAGCGATTATACCAGAAATATCAAATGTGTTGTTGGATGGCAAATAATATTAACTATAATAATTATTATTATCATCGTTATTCCGCTTGCTCAGGGTCATTGCACACTCTGGGGCATGAAATAATTGAGGCCGGAGAGTTACGGTCACATGCCCTTCCTGACACCACGGAATTTTCAACTGTAATTCCCACCCCAACAACACACCCTGTTCCCCAATAATAACAACAATGTACTGTATATATTGTCGCTGGGTGAAGGGAGCAGAGTTTACAGGAGAAGCCCAGCAATGGCCGGTATTTTCATTGTTTAATGGCAGCCCAATTATTGGATCATTGGAGCCTTCTGTTCTCTTCTCAGACAACGCGGCAAGCCTTCACAAAACAGATGGAGAAACGTGGTTTTCACGTGTGTGGAATTACGAGGTTTTCATTGCCTAGAAATGAGATATATATATACGAATATAATTATTAATACAACAATTACTATTGTACTATATACACTTCTACTAAAAAAATGGGAATGAGTGGATTTCAAAACAAAAATGTAAGAAAAAGAGCATTGCAGCATAAGTAAGTATTTTTTACATAACTAGTCAATGCACAAGGAATGTTGCAGTTGCGTGCAAACACAAGTGGCAGGACAAGTTGTTTTCAAAATAACTAGTGGGCTGAGACAGGGAAGTGTTCTATCGCCAATCCTGTTTACAATAGTAATGGATGACATCATGAGAACAGCAAAAGCAGCATATGGAGGAAGAGAAATGAACATCATGTTATTTGCAGATGATATTGTGATTTGGGGAGAAGAGGGCATGAAGGTTCAGGAACAGTTGGATGTGGTGAGTGGCAAGAACGAAGAATGTGGTTTGAAAATAAGTGTAGAAAAGGGTAAAACTATTTTAATGACTAGAGGGGAGAAAGAAGGGAAAGTTCAGATTGGACTTGCAGACAAGCCCTTGAAAGTACTGGAGAAGTTCAAATACCTGAGGAGTGAATTAATGGAGAATGCTCGACTGGATGCTAAGATAAGTAAGATGATTCAAGCTGGAAGCAGTTTCTATCATAGTGTAAGAAACCCGTTATGGGACAAAGACGTGCCAAAGGAAGTAAAGGAAACTATGTACAAGATGTATTACGTACCCATAACAACTTACGGTGCAGAAACATGGTCAATGACAAAGAAGGATGAGAGTCGAATACAGGCAGCCGAAATTAAATTCTTGGGTAGTATGATACAGAAGAGTAAAAGTGACAAAATAAGGAATGAAAAAATCCGGGAGGAATTTGGAGTGAAAAAAATGAATGATAGAATAGAGAAGAGCCGACTAAGATTGTTTGGGCACATAAAGCGAATGAGTGACGAAAGAATGCCAAAAAGGAGATGGAAATGCAAATGCAAGGAAGGAAAGGCCGTAAACGAGCACGATTGAGATGGAAGGACACAATCCAACGCAGTATTATAGAAAGAAACCTGGACTGGGACACAGTGTTGGAGGAGGAGTGGTGGAAAGACCGAATAAAGTGGAGAGGAATCATATTTTTCCCTACCCGGCTACAGCTGGATAAAGCGAAATGATGATGATGATGATGATGAGACAATGGGACATATTTTACAATGAATAGTTCAGGAAGGGAACTCTGTAGTGGTAGGCAAAAACACTGCATCACAAAAAGATTTGTATTGAAAATGAGCAGAAGCTGCGATAAATTTGTGTACCCCTTGATACGGACACTTTGAATACCACTGATCTGTGCTATAAATGTAAACAGCGGATTGTAATTACGCGAAAAGACGCACGAGATGAAGAAAGCGGTGATGGTTCATTAGAACAAATTTGCGAATGAATTATGGAATCCATGGCTTTGTTCTTTAGCGCACCGTCTCACTCTCCTTGAGAAGTTTCGCTACAGAACAATGAAATAGAAAGGGAGAAGAGACAATTCATTTGAAATAACGAACAACGGAACAACTTCCTCTCAGCCACATCTGTCATGAAGATTATTTCTGAACCATTCAAATACAGCCGTTCTCCCGAGTGTATCGCTCTGGCAGTTAAAATAACACGACTTTGTTTCTCTGGAGTACGGCTGAGGAGGAGGAGAAACGGACGTCACAACCTGAGCAGACAAGCACTTAACTCACAAAGGAAGGGGAGCCAAGAGCAGGAATATTTAAAAAAGCTGTTAAAATTCTAAATAATAATTAGTTGGAAATAGACTAAGGTAGAAATGATTGCATTGAAGAGAATGTACAAAGCATTGCAAGTCTAAAGAAATATTATTTATTGTATTGTGTATGTATGTTCAGGCTGGTTGGATCCTCAACAGCTCTGCCATCAGCTGTCATAGATGGCCTAGGCATCACTGAAGAGGCATACAAGGGAAATGAGGAGTGAGGTAGTTTCCCATTGCTTTCCTCACCAAACCAGAATTTGCTATTACATATCAGTCTGTCAAGCCCACTGAAATGCATGCATCAACCGACGCTTTGAGCAACATTTTCACACCATTCATAGCAGGGACTTGCTGCATAAGGAATGGCATTACTAGCAATGCTCATACCTCCCTCACTTTCATATTGTCAAAGCCAAGGGTAAGACTAAGACAGGTCGATGAAAGTAACAAAATTGCTTTAGCCTATACCAGAAGACATTGTGCACTATAAACACTCGTCCCGCCAAAAGGCATTTCATTTTAATATCATGTACTTTATCATGATCATTACAGAACGACAAAGAGGACTGAATTTCATTCTGAACAGCATCAACGAAGTAAGCGAGGAGTTAGACCTTAAAACGGACATCCAGAAAACAATATTCAGAGTCATGACTCCTGTAACTTACACCTCGGAATTATAGGGTTAACGGTGGTCTTATAGTTCCTATAAATGCCTAAAATGACGTCAGAAACTTCGTATATTTTCTTATATTCCTATAAATCCTCTTTTTTATTCCCTAAATCAATTAAAATTATTGTAATTTCTTCTGAGAAACTAAAATTTTTGCAGACTTGTTTTCAGTATCTTGAATACCGGTAGTATATTCTTGAAATATTAAAACAAAATCATAAAAGTGAGAAGGTGTAAACTACACTCCCTAAGAACAGCAGTAGTGATGGTTTATTTGATTCCGTTCACGTTACTGAATCGATTCAGTGAGCCGATTCACGGCTCATTTGAGACATCGATCCTGTTGCACCTGAATAGTCTGTACTGATAAGACAGAGCAACAACATTCAATGCTTGCTGCTGCCATCTCGTATTCATTCCATGAACTGCTTTCCTATGCGTCATCTAACTTTCTAATTCACTACTATACTTGCTTATTATATTACAGCACATAACTTACGTAGTTAATAATAATAATAATAATAATAATAATAATAATAATAATAATAATAATAATAATAATAACTGACATAGCTCAAATTTTATACACTACCTAATGGGTTTTCACAGTTTTCTGAAAGTCACAACTCTTATATATATACACACAATTAGATGTAAATATACCTGTGTCCACAATAAGTAGCCCACATATTAAATATAAATCAAATAATTTGCTTTACGTCACACTGACACAGATAGGTCTTATGGCGACGAAGAGATAGGAAATGGCTAGAAGTGGGAAGGAAGCGGCCGTGGCCTTAATTAAGGCACAGCACCAGCATGTGGCTGGTGTGAAATTGGGAAACCACGGAAAATCATCTTAACGGCTGCCGACGATAGGATTCGAACCCGCCATCCCCCGAATGCAAGCTCATAGCTATGCGACCCTAAATGCATGGCTAACTAGCTCGGTCATCTTTGAAAAAATTATTTTTCTATCAGCAGAGGATTTTTTAAATCATCGAATTTGTATAGACTACACGAGGTGTAGAGTAGCCCACTGGTTTTCTGGTTAAACATCATGTTATTTAAGCTATTGCATCAGTCTGCTCACTTACTCACTGTCCATGTACACCGGTGATCTCGTGATTCGATTATTGAAGTATTGTGCTATGATGCGACATACGAACCGAGAGAATGCCAAGCGGTTCTTCCGAATATAAAACAGGCAATTTGGAGTGGTCATGTGCATGACTCATGGTCATAGGGTAGGCTAGATAATAATGTTATTCGTTTTACGTCCCACTATCAACATTTACGGTTTTTTGGAGACGCCGAAGTGCCGGAATTTAGTCCCGCAAGAGCTATTTTACGTGCGACTAAAACTACCGACTGAGCACCTTCAAATGACATCGCACTGAGCCAGGATTGAACCTGCCAAGTTGGGTTCAGAAGGCCAGCGCCTCAACCGCCTGAGCCACTCAGCCAGGCGCTAGGTACTTTGGAATTATGTTTTGACTACCTTTTTAACACTGCTAATAAATCCATCTATTATTTAAAACTCCCTGTAAGAAGAGGACAGTGAATGCAAGTGGGTATTATTTTCAAATGACCTGAGCTCGAGAGTCCATTGTAGCTTACGATTCTTTCAGTGTACCATGGCTCCGTATGTATTGCTTCCGAGGAAGTTCGACTCCCCGCCAATGTCCAGTGTACCGATAATGAGCCGTGTGTGTGTTGTGTGTCACTGATCGGTGACTGCACACGATTCTATCGGTGTGCCATGGCTCACTGTATGTCTCGCTGCAGCGGAAGCTCAGCTCCCCGCCAGTGTCCAGTTGCCGATAAGGAGCTGTGTGTGTCTTGTGTCTCACTGAGCTGTGATTGCGCATGATTCTTTCAGTGTACTATGGCTCACTGTATGTCTCGCTGCAGCGGAAGCTCAGCTCCCCGCCAGTGTTCAGTCTGCCGATAAAAAGCCGCGTGTGTCTTGTGACTCACTGAGCCGCGATTGCGCATGATTCTTTCAGTGTGTCATAATTCACTATGTCTCGCTGCTCGGCTCCGCGCCAATGTCCAGTGTCCCGCTAATGAGCCGTTCTTGTGAATCGATTCACTCGGACACTTGAATGAATCGATACAATTCTTCGAATCATGCATTCAGTAGCCAACACTAAACCGCAGCAGAAAACACGCCCGTAGTCTGTGTATCACGAGGTGGGGGACAGTGTCACTTGATATTCTGGAAACAAAACACTTCATTTCATTCTGTGAGAAAATTCGTCGCTGTTCGGACCAAAGGTCATATCCCACAATGCTCTTCCTATCCATTATTTTCCTTACGACTGGTCACGCCTCCCAGCCTTAAGTACCTTAAGTACATTAAACTGTAGCAGTGCGTAAATAAGTCATGCAAACGTACATTCCTAGAGTGCGGAACGGTAAGGTTCATTTGCCTTTACACGTAAGCACAGGCAAAGGAGCACAATGAATATTGTTCTGATGGATTAAATATCCATATGTGGCTGGGAGGCGTGACCAGTCTTAAGGGAAATAATGGATGGAAAGAGCATTGGGAGATACGAGGTTTAAACAGCGACGAATTTCAGTTGTCCAATTGATCAGTGTAGGAATTACGCTGAAAATATCGGCTTCCAAGTCGTCTTTAATTAAACAAAGCTTAGAGGAGTTTATCCATTTCACAATTGATGGTAAAATTATATTCTGTCAAGTTTGCAGCAAAGAGATGAGTGAAATGTGTTTTGAATCCCTCCCCCCTTAAATTTAGCAAAAAAGCGTATTTTAATTTATTAATTCTTCTTACAAGACGTGAGTGGCATCCGTGGCTCAGGCGGTAGCGTTCCGGCCTCTTACCACTGGGTTCCGTGGTTCAAAAACCAGGCGTTCCATGTGATATTTGTGCTGGACAAAGCGGAGGCGGGACATGTTTTGTTCAGGGTACTTCGGTTTTCATCGTCATATTTAATTCCAGCATCGCCCTCCAATATAATTTCATTTTATTAGTCATCAGCCGGCACAATTCCTAACCTCACCGCTGGATGGGAGCTTCATTCTTCCTTTCCTGACCCCGTAGAATGACTGGAAACAGGCTGTGGATTTTCATTTTTTGATTAAAAGACGTAAAATTGAATCTAGGCTTTATCTGATCCTGTAATAATTTAGAGGGGAATTTCTCAAGTGAGTATTATTGGACCTTTATGTTTTCATATACACTGACTGACAGTGACAATGCAACACCAAGGAGGAGTGGTTCGAAAGGGATGAAAGTTGGGGAAAAAACAGAGACGGCACGGATGAATAATTGATGTTTATTTCAAACCGATATGCAGGTTACACAATGCGCATGGCATCGACTCAGTAGGATGTAGGACCACCGCGAGCGGCGATGCACGCAGAAACACGTCGAGGTACAGAGTCAATAAGAGTGCGGATGGTGTCCTGAGGGATGGTTCTCCATTCTCTGTCAACCATTTGCCACAGTTGGTCGTCCGTACGAGGCTGGGGCAGAGTTTGCAAACGGCGTCCAATGAGATCCCACACGTGTTCGATTGGTGAGAGATCCGGAGAGTACGCTGGCCACGGAAGCATCTGTACACCTCGTAGAGCCTGTTGGGAGATGCGAGCAGTGTGTGGGCGGGCACTATCCTGCTGAAACAGAGTATTGGGCAGCCCCTGAAGGTACGGGAGTGCCACCGGCCGCAGCACATGCTGCACGTAGCGGTGGGCATTTAACGTGCCTTGAATACGCACTAGAGGTGACGTGGAATCATACGCAATAGCAATAGCGCCCCAAACCATGATGCCGCGTTGTCTAGCGGTAGGGCGCTCCACAGTTACTGCCGGATTTGACCTTTCTCCACGCCGACGCCACACTCGTCTGCGGTGACTATCACTGACAGAACAGAAGCGTGACTCATCGGAGAACACGACGTTCCGCCATTCCCTCATCCAAGTCGCTCTAGCCCGGCACCATGCCAGGCGTGCACGTCTATGCTGTGGAGTCAATGGTAGTCTTCTGAGCGGACGCCGGGAGTGCAGGCCTCCTTCAACCAATCGACGGGAAATTGTTCTGGTCGATATTGGAACAGCCATGGTGTCTTGCACATGCTGAAGAATGGCGGTTGACGTGGCGTGCGGGGCTGCCACCGCTTGGCGGCGGATGCGCCGATCCTCGCGTGCTGACGTCACTCGGGCTGCGCCTGGACCCCTCGCACGTGCCACATGTCCCTGCGCCAACCATCTTCGCCACAGGTGCTGCACCGTGGACACATCCCTATGGGTATCGGCTGCGATTTGACGAAGCGACCAACCTGCCCTTCTCAGCCCGATCACCATACCCCTCGTAAAGTCGTCTGTCTGCTGGAAATGCTTCCGTTGACGGCGGCCTGGCATTCTTAGCTATACACGTGTCCTGTGGCACACGACAACACGTTCTACAATGACTGTCGGCTGAGAAATCACGGTACGAAGTGGGCCATTAGCCAACGCCGTGTCCCATTTATCGTTCGCTACGTGCGCAGCACACCGGCGCATTTCACATCATGAGCATACCTCAGTGACGTCAGTCTACCCTGCAATTGGCATACAGTTCTGACCACTCCTTCTTGGTGTTGCATTTGTTCTGTCAGTCAGTGTATATGACATACTAGCTGATGTACCCGTGCTTCGCTAAGGGACTGGATTCTCTGAGAGACTGACCTTGTAGTTTTCCTAACTGAAGTCAACATAGGTCATTAGAAAAACGTCGGTAGGAAAGTAGCGATTAAAAGCAATGATATCAAATAAAATACTCGATCAAATGAAAAACCGCACATTTTCTCACTTTGAACGAACAGGACTACGCTGCCGATCTAACAGTCCAAAGTTCCAGATCTGGAATGATCAAAGCGGCAGATAGCCATGATCCGTGAACACGCTTCGTCTTTTATCGGCAGGGAGGGGTCGAATAGTGGAGACTCTCACGGCATAAACTATGCCCTTCTACTAATCTGTTTCCTAGGAGTACCCGATGAGTCGGAAACTCTTAATTCACTACACTGGTGGCGGAAAAATCTATCTGACTTGGAGGCAAATTTTTCCTCCAAGCCAGAGGAGAAACCCACTCTTCACTGCTAATTTGGAAAAAAAAAATGAATGTAGAATTTAATAAAATTAAAGAGGAAGAAGCTTTCAATAAGAAAGGGCTCTTTTCAGATTCGAATTTTGAGTTATTTAGTGATTTGTGGTGCTGTACTTTGGAATAGGCCTAAATTGTTATTCTGTACCAGGCTATACTACTACTACTACTAAGTGAGCCTCTGCCTTAAGTATGGACACTGCTCATTCAAAACAGCGCGTCAGATTAGCGATCGCATAGCTGGAATACTATGATGAACCTGTGTATTACGTACCAGCTGTATCAGAAAATGTATGAACCAGAGGAATGGCATGCTAAAGAAGAAAGTTTTCTAACTTCCCAGCTATTTCCCGCTGATATTCAGTACTCGGTACGCAGCAGTAATCCCATCTACCGGAGTTGAGAGGCAGCATAAGAGACAAAGAATATTACATCAAACAATGGTCAATGTAATGTTATTGTTGAACAATGCTATGCGCTTTTGATATTGTAGGTCTTCACATTTAGTTTTCTTCCCACTCTCATATACCACTCCTACCCTAGTCGGTACGGTAAAACTGCTTAAAACATAAATGATCGGAAATTGTATTCCCTATAACTTCTGTTATGTAATACTTTTCGATAGCACCAATAACATAGGTATTTAAAAATTATATTTTAGGCGCCTTCCCCTAAACTACAATTTCATCCAGGGTGAATAAATTTGTTTATAGCTTAGACTGTTGTTTCTCATTCCCCGACTCTATATAACGATTTTCATTAAATTCTGTTAACCCATTTTCTCGCGGCTAGGCGTTGATATGGATTTAGCAACAAAATTACAATTTCATGAATATCTGTGTTATCACAGTTGGTACGGTAAGAATGTATAAGACATAAATGGTCAGAAATTTAATTCTATATAACTTTGGTTATGTAGTATTTATCGATACGACCGCTAATAATTTAAATATTTGAGAATTACATTTTTGGCCTTGCCCTCAATCACCATTTCACTCAGCGAGAATACAATTATTTATAGCCTAGATTGTAGCGACTTATTCCTCGGCTTTGAATACCAATTTCCATTAAGGACCACTAATAACATAAATATTTGAAAATTAAATTTTAGGCCTTCCCCTAAACTACCATTTCCATCAGCGTAAATAAAATTATTTATGACCTAGATTGTAGAGACTTATTCCCCGACTTTGCATACCGATTTTCATTAAATTCTCTGTAGCCGTTTTCTAGTGATGCGTAGACAGACAGACAGACAGACAGACAGACAGACAGACAGACAGACAGACAGACAGACAGACAGACAGACAGACAGACAGACAGACAGACAGACAGACAGACAGACAGACAGACAGACAGACAGACAGACAGACAGACAGACAGACAGACAGACAGACAGACAGACAGACAGACAGACATTACGGAAAAGTAAAAAGTGCATTTCCTTGTTACTGTGGACATGGCCGATACAGAAATACCATTATTTTCAAATTCTGAGCAATGTACAGACAAAACTCTTATTTTATATTTATACAAATATAGAAGTAAAGAAGTGGAATCAGAGATAAGGCATTTTGCGGATGATGTTATTCTGTGTAGAGTAATAAATAAGTTACGAGATTGTGAGCAACTGCAAAATGACCTCGGTAATGTTGTGAGATGGACAGTAGGCAATGGTATGATGATAAACGGGGTTGAAAGTAAGATTGTGAGTTTCGAAAATAGGAAATGTCCTCTCAGGTTTAATTACTGCCTTGATGGGGTGAAAGTTTCCTTTGGGGATCAGGTGTTAATAGGCCTATAAGGAAATATCTTCATTGGGGTAATCACAAAAATGGGATTGTAAATGAAGGTACACATCTCTGGACATGGTTGTGAGGGTTTTTAGGGGTTGTAGTAAGAATGTAAGAGAGAGGGCACATACACTGGCTCAAAAAAGTATTGGTCCGCCCCTAGCCTTGGTATGAACGGAACAGTGTAGTACAAATAATGGTGCATCTAATGGCATTACACGTATGTAGATATGTAAGAGAGTAAAGTACATCAGTAGGTTGAATATCGAGCCAATGAGATTCACGCTGTTTGCAAACGGATCACCGACCTCGATAGCTGCAGTCGCTTAAGTGTGGCCAGTATCCAGTATTGGGGAGATAGTGGGTTCGAACCCCACTGTCGGCAGCCCTGAAGATGGTTTTCCATGGTTTCCCATTTTCACACCAGGAAAATGCGGGGGCTGTACCTTAATTAAAGCCACGGACGCTTCCTTCCCACTCCTAGCCCTTTCCTATCTCATCGTCGCCATAAGACGTATCTGTGTCGCTGCGGCGTAAAGCAGCTTGCAAAAAAAAAAAAAAAATGCAAACGGACCAACCATACAACGGCGTGCATCACTACACGCCAAACGAGTACTGGTCTCGTAACCAATAACATCGTGACATCGTGCTTTCTGCCGCAACTGAGGCTCATTGTGTCTGTGTTGACACGTTGGAAGGTAATATTCAGCACTGTTCCCGTGTTCAGCTAGCAATGGGAAGGAAAATGAAGGAAACAACCCTGGACGAAAGGAGGATTGTAGTGCGACTATTTCGAAAAAGGTAAATCTTTCAAGGACATATGCGAAATTATTGGAAGAGCAGTTAACAACTGTTAAAAATACTGTGTACAGGTACAAAAGGAGAAATACAATAGAAAGTAAACCAAGAAATGGCCGCCCCTAAAAGTTATCAGTACAAGACAAATGGCAAATTGTGCGTAAAGTTACCCAAAATCCTCAGCTAAGTGCGCCAAAGATAGTAGCTGCGTTACAACAAGATGTAGGAGTGCAAGAATCATCTTAAACCATCTAAAATGTGCTACGCGAAAGAGGATATGCGGGATATGAGGATTGTCCTTTTTACCGATGAGAGTAAATTTACCCTCTTCAGGTCAGACAGACGAGTGACTGTGTGGAGGAAGACGAATTCTGAACATGAAGAGAAGAACCTGACAGCTACTGTGAAACATGGAGCTGGTTCCCTGATGGTGTGCGGTCGCATGGGTGGGGATGGTGTAGATGAGTTAGCCTTTATTGAAGGTACTATGGATCACAAAGCATACATTAACACCCTCAAGGCATATCTTCCATCAAGTGTACAAAAAATTGGACTCTCAGCAAAGTATACGTTTAAGCATGATAACGACCCCAAACACACAGCCCTGAATACGAAGCTATGGCTGTTATATAATACACCACGTTGGATGAAACCTTTACCACAATTTCCCGACATCAATTCCATCGAGAATTTGTGGCACAATTTGGAGCAAAACGTGAGAAAACATGCAATATCAAACAAAGCTGACCCGACAGAAGCATTACTCACCGAATGCAATAACATACCAAAGTAAACTACGGAAACCTAGGTACGATGGATGCCAGATAGGTTAGGTGAGATTAAAAAGATGAAAAGAGGACCTACCAAGTACTGAAACGTTCATGAAGGATCAAGAAACTGCGTTATGTTAATTCACACCAATGCATTTTTGGTGGCAAGTGAAAATGATTGCTTCAATTTATGGATTTTTAGTTACATGGACATGGAAGAATTATGTTATTCTTACAACGCACATGTTACACAGGATGATAAATATATCAAAAACATATCAGATGTAAAGCTTTTCAGGCGTTTGCTCTATTAACCAGCGTTTCGTCTTAGGTCTGACACTAGACTCATCAGAGTGGGATGCGTCAGACCCTACCCACTGACGCTGGGGTGTATGCAGGTGAACTTATCAGAAGCCCTTATAAGAGGCACAGTCTGCTAACTGCATACGGGAGATAAAACTCCATCCATTCGAATTATAAATAATCAAGGATTCTAGTATATGTCAATTTTTATCACCGTTACCTTCGAATCTTCGTCCTCACATGCAGCATATCTCGACAGACCAATGCTTTTTGAGCCGCTATACGTCTCTGGTAAGATTCCAACTAGAGTATGGTTCCAATGTATGGGAACCTCGCCAGAATTACTTGATTCAAGAACTGGAAAAATAATCCAAAGAAAAGCAGCTCGATTTGTTCTGGGTGATTTCCAACAAAAGAGTAGCGTTACAAAAATGTTACAAAGTTTGGGCTGGGAAGATTTGGGATAAAGGAGACGAGCTGCTCGTCTAAGTGGTACGTTCCAAGCTGTCACTGGAAAGATCGCGTGGAATGACATTAGTAGACGAATAGGTTTGGGTGGTGTCTTTAAAAGATCGCAATATGAAGATAAACTTGGAATTCAAGAGGACAAATCGGTAAATATTCGTTCATAAGAAGGGGAGTTGGAATAACTTACCATGGGAGATGTTCAATAGATTTCCAATTTCTTTGCAATCATTTAAGAAAAGTCTGTGAAAACAACAGATAGGTAATCTGCTACCTGGATCACTAGTGAATGGATGATCTGAAGGAGACGGCGATAAAAGCAGATGAATACTATGGTTTTCTTTCATCTATTGTATACTTAAACGTTTCCTTTAGCTGATCACTCGCCCAGTTAATTAACCATCTCCCCCCCCCCCAAAATTCTCGAATTAACTCGGATTTTATGCAACCAGCTCTTCTCCACTTCCGAGTTCAGTCTGACGCTGTGGTTTCGTTGTTGATGACATGCTCTCTTCAGACGACGGTCAGTTCATAAATCGCCTTACCGTATTTTGACAATAATCATGTGCCTTGTGTTTTTCGTTCACGGCTGCCTTCTGAGATGGGTGCGCAGAAGTGTAGAGAAAACATGAAGGAAGATCATATTTTAGAAATCTTAGAGAATGGTGATGAGTCTGACTTTTATGAGTGCAGTGAAGTTAAGTTGAAATGAAACAAGCTGTAGATATTTATTACGCCACTGTCAAGTTCTGGTAAAAGAGCCAATAGAAAACTCATGGTAATGATTTTATTCCGTAACTGTTCAGCAACTGGGTAAATACATGGTATTTTATCCTATATCGGCTGTGCTCAAACGCTGCACAGTTCACAGTGTGTGCAGTCACCGGACACTGACTTCGCACGCGTGAAGTACGGAGGGAGAGATTGCCCATAGAGTTGGGCAGGTGTAATGTATGAATTTGACGGCTAAGGAACATAGCATACGGTATTCGGTTCAGGACGGCGGTTCGTTGCAAGTGCTGTTGCAAACGCTTTACATTATGGAAAGCACTAGAAATGGCTGAAAAATAGCGTAGCAGTTACTTTGTCACAGTAACATGCCTGTCACTGTTACAAATGTAACGAGGACAAAAACTAACAGGTTACCGAGTAACGATAACAGAATAACGTACTGGTGAAAAGAGTAACTGGGAAGTGGAAACTGTCACTAGTAGCAGCTTGCAGACGCCTGTGATCTTCAGAGTTCAGATAGTACGCATGCCTTCCAAGTGAGAAGGAGATTGCTTTAAGTCAAATACACTATAGTGCATAACGCAGCGCTACGTACATTACAATATTATTATACGTTTCACCAGTATAGTTTTTCTTGTACCATAAATAAATTAGTATGCTAACTTTCCATATTGATATTATAGATAACATAACATTACCCCACGTTACTTAATCGATCCTCTTGTACCGGTTTGTGTCGAGGTTTGGACGGCAGATCATATTTTCTTGTCTTCTTTTCTTGATCGGGGCATTGTCAAACTCACTCCTCCCGATTTCAGAAAAGAGGCCATGTTGTCTTCTCATTTCATCCGTTGTCTGCCTCTCGATAATTTTATAGTAAGAATGCGTCTTTTGCTGCACCGACTTTCAACAGTGTAGTGATGCGTGGCCCATGTGCAAGTGAATGAATGGGACTTCGCATCACAGCTGTAAGGAGACAAGCTTGAAGCCGTGACCAGGCTGTGTCCAATGAAAAGCGAGTAACGTTGGACGTTACTTTTAACTCTTAATTTTCACAGTTGCTTTATTGTATCAGTGACATTACACAACAATATTCATCTGTTACACCTCTAGAAAGTACATCAAAAATGAGAAGTGGCGAAAATTTACAACGGATTGGGAATTACAGTTTCTTTTCACGCCCGACCGTACCAATTCTAAATGCTTATTTTGCCACCGGACTATCAGCCGACACCTGAAATTTACTGTCCAGCATCGCTATAACGCTCTCCGCAAAGTCGAATATGATACGATAGAATTTCGTATGTCATATGTTAAGTAGAATGTATTCTCTCAGGTTTATCAAACAAGGACATATTGTATGGATTTGTATTTATTTATTGTATATGACGTATAAACCACAATCAAATAATGAAAGTGAAAACCTACAACCTGTTTTCCTTTCAGTGATGCAATAAATGAAGCCCCCATCTTGCGGCGAGGATAGGAATTGTGCCGGCTGCCGAGGCCTGTCGCACTCTTCTGGGGGCAATGATTAATGACTGACAGATGAAATGTCGTGATAGTGGAGAGTGTTGCTGGAATGAAAGATGACAGGGAAAACCGGAGTACCCGGAGAAAAATCTGTCCCACCTCCGCTTTGTCCAGCACAAATCTCAGATGGAGTGACCGGGATTTGAACCACGGAAACCAGAGGTGAGAGGCCGGTGCTCAGCCGCCTGAGCTACGGAGGCTCAATAAAATGAAATAATAATAATAATAAAATAATGTGCGGTGTGAAATGTTCGGACTCAGAAAAGATGACTGCTACGAGTAGATGCCTGGGGTCATAACCTGGTCATACGTTTGAGCCACCTATCTCCGAAGAGATAGATGGTGAGTGAGCTACCGATGCCGGTGCGCTTTAGCGCTCCTCTGTCGGTCATTATTTTTAAATGATAATTATGCGATTTTTAAGGTGATGAGTGTTTATAATTTATGAATTGGAGTAAGAATTTAAGTTGAATAGTAAGTGTTTGTTATTTTATGAATTTAAGTAATAAGTTGAGAAATGTGATTTAGTGGTTACGTATTATGTTTAATATATTTGACTAGGTGCTTGATTGTATTCTTCCGTGACTGGGTTGACGTAGCGATTTAATATAATATACAGCATATGGCTAAATTTAGCCTTGCCAGGTATTGCTTTAGAGTGTGCAATGGGCTATGCCGTATGTATGGCGCTAATTTATCTGTGATAAATGTTATAGCAGGTGTTGGGGTTTTGCATTGCGGCAGGTTTGTGCTCTCTTTTCGGTTTCCGCAGTGATTGGTGTTGTTTAGCTCTGCTGCTCTTTTAAGGCATTTCCTCTGCTCTGTTGGTGTTAGTTGTTGTAGGAGCATAAGATGGAAAAACGGGCGTTATCATTGTGTGGGCCTAGGTTTGCGGAGTGTCAGTTTTCACGTTTAGGTCTGAATATATTGTGTATGGAGATTAGTCCGGATTTGAGAGTATGTCTCTAAGTATGAGTATGTACACTGACTGACAGAGCAAATGCGACACCAAGAAGGAGTGGTCAGAACTTTATGCCAATTGCAGGGTAGACTGACGTCACTGAGGTATGCTCATGATGTGAAATGCGCCGCTGTGCTGCGCACGTAGCGAACGATAAATGGGACACGGCGTTGGCGAATGGCCCACTTCGTACCGTGATTTCTCAGCCGACAGTCATTGTAGAACGTGTTGTCGTGTGCCACAGGACACGTGTATAGCTAAGAATGCCAGGCCGCCGTCAACGGAGGCATTTCCAGCAGACAGACGACTTTACGAGGGGTATGGTGATCGGGCTGAGAAGGGCAGGTTGGTCGCTTCGTCAAATCGCAGCCGATACCCATAGGGATGTGTCCACGGTGCATCGCCTGTGGCGAAGATGGTTGGCGCAGGGACATGTGGCACGTGCGAGGGGTCCAGGCGCAGCCCGAGTGACGTCAGCACGCGAGGATCGGCGCATCCGCCGCCAAGCGGTGGCAGCCCCGCACGCCACGTCAACCGCCATTCTTCAGCATGTGCAAGACACCCTGGCTGTTCCAATATCGACCAGAACAATTTCCCGTCGATTGGTTGAAGGAGGCCTGCACTCCCGGCGTCCGCTCAGAAGACTACCATTGACTCCACAGCATAGACGTGCAGGCCTGGCATGGTGCCGGGCTAGAGCGACTTGGATGAGGGAATGGCGGAACGTCGTGTTCTCCGATGAGTCACGCTTCTGTTCTGTCAGTGATAGTCACCGCAGACGAGTGTGGCGTCGGCGTGGAGAAAGGTCAAATCCGGCAGTAACTGTGGAGCGCCCTACCGCTAGACAACGCGGCATTATGGTTTGGGGCGCTATTGCGTATGATTCCACGTCACCTCTAGTGCGTATTCAAGTCACGTTAAATGCCCACCGCTACGTGCAGCATGTGCTGCGGCCGGTGGCACTCCCGTACCTTCAGGGGCTGCCCAATGCTCTGTTCCAGCAGGATAATGCCCGCCCGCACACTGCTCGCATCTCCCAACAGGCTCTACGAGGTGTACAGATGCTTCCGTGGCCAGCGTACTCTCCGGATCTCTCACCAATCGAACACGTGTGGGGTCTCATTGGACGCCGTTTGCAAACTCTGCCCCAGCCTCGTACGGACACCAACTGTGGCAAATGGTTGACAGAGAATGGAGAACCATCCCTCAGGACACCATCCGCACTCTTATTGACTCTGTACCTCGACGTGTTTCTGCGTGCATCGCCGCTCGCGGTGGTCCTACATCCTACTGAGTCGATGCCGTGCGCATTGTGTAACCTGCATATCGGTTTGAAATAAACATCAATTATTCGTCCGTGCCGTCTCTGTTTTTTTCCCAACTTTCATCCCTCTCGAACCACTCCTTCTTGGTGTTGCATTTGCTCTGTCAGTCAGTGTATTTGGGGCGGCGTCGTAGTTTGTCTCGCCTGTCTGGTTCGTATCTGCCTAGAGCGTTGAGTAGTGGGTTCGGGTGGTTTTCAGTAGTGTTGTAGAAATTTTGAGTGAGTGATACTGCGTAGTCTAGGGTGTAAGGGATTTTAGTTATGTTGTGTAGTGTTACTGAGGGTATTGCATAGTTTTTTGCTGCTAGGTGAAGCATCCAGTTTTGTATTTTCTGTAGTCTCTGGATGTTAGTTGCTGAAATGAATCCTATGGCGGGGAAAGCATATGTGAGAAGTGGCCGGATGAAAGTTGTGTGTATCAGTTGTACATTATGTTTGGACATTGAACTGCGTCTGTGTATTAGGGGATAAAGCATAAGTATTTGTTGTCTGGCTCGGGTTACTGTGTTGTTTAAGTGTTCTGTGAGTGTGAGTCGTGGATTCAGTGTGACACCTAAGTATTTGTGGTTTTTTACCCATTGTATAGGTTGGCTGTGAAATGTAAGTTGTGGTAGTGTTGGCGTTTCCAGGTAAAGAGTATGACTTTTGTTTTATGAATATTTACGTCTATTTTCCACTTTATGAGCCAGGGTTCGAGTAGTTGTAGGTGTGATTGTAGGTGTTGTGTGGCAATGTTAATTTTTCTGCTTTTTGACATGATGGCTGTGTCGTCGGCGTCGATGGCTGTGAGGGTATGTTCTGTGTGTGGTATGTCATTAATGTATTGGAGGAACAGGATTGGGCCTAAAATGCTACCTTGCGGAATTCCTGCATGTATTTGTTTGTGGGTGGATTTTATGCCGTTTACATAAGTGTAGAATGTCCTGTTTGATAAGTAGTTATGTATAATTTTGATGTACGCTGGGTGTAAGTTTAGTTTGATAAGTTTGTAAATGAGATTTGTGTGGTGTACTCGGTCGAAAGCCTGTTTATAGTCGAGAAAAATGGCTGTGGTGTTCTGGTTATGGTGGAATCCATGTGTAATGTACTCCGTCACTCTAAGGAGTTGGTGTGTGGTGGAATGTTGGGGTCGAAAACCTGCTTGTTCATGGATTAAGTTTTTGAAGATTGTGTTTTTGATACGGGAATAAATGAGCTTTTCGTATATTTTAGAAATGATGCTTAATAGGCTGGTAGGTCTGTAATTAGAAGGATTATTGTGGCCTTTGCCCGTTTGGGGAAGCAGACTATTTTGGCTACTTTCCATTGTTGAGGGAAGTATTCTAGGCGTGTAATCGCATTAAGTATGTCAGTTAGTAATTGTAATGAGTGTGGAGTAATGCTTTTGATTAGAGGGGCGGGAATATCATCGTCGCCTGGGGCTTTATTATTAGCTAGTTTTTTGATTATGTTTTTGACTTCGGTGGTTTTAAATTGAGGGATGGCGGAGTGGTTTGGTGTGTGCAAGTGATTGTTGACAAAGTTTTGAACTTTGGCGTCGTGTTGTTGGTTGTTTAGGTGGTGATTTGGGGTGAAGTTATTTTTGATTGCGTTAGCGAGTGTTTCTGCTTTATCTTTATTTGACGTGGCTGTTGTTCCATCTGGTTTAGTTGTGGGGGTGGGGGGGAGTAGGCCTGTCCGACTTAGTGAATATTTTCCAGAGGTTGTTTGGGTTATTATTATTATTATTGTCCGTTACTAGGTTTTTTAGTTTGTGGTTCCAGGACTCGTTGTTGTGCTTAATTATGGCTCGTTTACTTTGAGAGTGTAGGCGATTGAAAGTGATTTTATCTTGGAGGTGTTTAGTTCTTTGAAATGTGGTGCGGGCTTTGTTTTTAGCTTGAATTAATTTTATAATATTTTCTGGGAGTTTGCTGTGATTTCGTTTGTAATGTGGTACGGTGCTAGTTTTAGCTGCTGTTAGTAAGATATTGGTGAATGTGGTGATGGCAGTGTCAATGTTGTCAGTGCTTGTTAGTGGGGGTAGGGGGTTGGTCTCTTGAAGTAGGTGTAATTGTGTGCTGTAGAGGTCCGTCGTACTGTTGTTAATCGGTGGGGAGAGAGAGCAGTATTCCCCTCTCGAATGTCATGTCGAGTCGGGGGGAGGAACAGTTTCGGAGGGGTGGTAACGTAAATGTGCCAGCACGAGCGCAGCTCTTCGCACAGCATACCAGTGTACTGCACAGGTGCGACATTCCTGGACACTGCTGGCTTGTACCAACCATTGTCGAAACATCCAGAAAAATCTGGTATCGGATATGCACAAGCCTGAAAAGAACTTTGACTAAAAATGTTAAACATGAATTCACATGATGAAGCCCAACTTATTATTCTCTTCTAACATTTGACTGCCGGGTTGAGTGGCTCAGACGGTTGAAGCGCTGGCCTTCTGACCTCAACTTCGCACGTTCAATGCTGGCTCAGTCCGGTGGTATTTAAGGTGCTCAAGTACGTCAGCCTCGTGACGGTAGATTTACTGGCACGTAAAGGAACTCCTGCGTGGTTGCCGGTTCGAGTCCCGTTCGCGAAAAGAAAATTCACCATCGGAATATTGGCCGGCAGGGTAGGAAAGAAGGTGGTAAACAATTTCTAATCAGTAGATTGCGTGCCAAACCTCTCCGCACTGTTCGTGTGGAGTGATTGGTGGTGATTTGTCCGTCGGATGGGGAAGAAATGCTTTGAACAGGCTCCTCGGTGCTATTCAAAAGGGTAGTCTAAGTGCCGGCAGCGGCTTTCACCCTCTCCCCTCCTTGGTTATTCAATTAAGCTCATTAACACCTCTGAGGAGGCTGACGTCAGGAAGGGCATCCGGTCGTAAAAATCACCCATCTCACTTCATACCCGATCCCGTAGGGAAACGGCACAAGTGTTTGACATACAATGACATTAAAAATGTATGTGGTCATAAAATAGGTGTAATTAGTATATTAACCTGGTCTTAATATTGCGAGGATAAATCAACCATTAATCAAATCAGAATCAAATCAGTTTTTCCGCTGCTTTCTCCAGGTTTCAGTGGGGTCACGGGTAAGAACTGTGTCACATAGGTGAACTTGGTCCAGTTTTACGACAGGGTATCCTTCCTGAAGTCGACCATATGTGGAGGTATCTGTTCATTACTGCGAGTTTGTATGGTCGTTACCAGTGTGGTGTGGTGGTTATCAAGGTAGATTACAGCTAGACAACCATTCCTTATTAACTATTAAGAAAAAGCAAAGCAAAAAAGGAAAGTGATCTCCGTACAGGGCAAGAAGGCCCCTGGAGGGGACAGAGTGGTTAGCTCTACGCCCGACCATCTTTACCGCCAGGAATTAACCTGCTACTCAATAGGCTACGTGAACTTCAGGGCCATGTGCACTTCCGGGAGTGGCAATTGTTTTCTTAAATATTTCGACTTCTTGACGGGGAATCTAACCCACGTCCTTCCGGGTGAACCAAGCACGCCTTTACCTCCTCGGCCAGGCAGCCCGCCCTGTTAACTATAATCAGAGCAAAAATAGAATAGTTACGAGAGTTCGAAGAATGAAGGTGTCAGTAACAGAAAGGGAAGGCCCACGATGAGGAGGGATCTGAAAGTCTCCCCAGGCCTCACAAAGGGCAGGAAGAGAACACGTGCTGACCAAGTGAGGTCGGATAGGAAAGTAAGTGGAAGCAAAGTGGTTATTGTTTAAAGAGGGAGTACACATGGGCAACAATCCTCTATTAACAAGACGCAAGGGGTCCGACACTTCAAAAATTGAGGTATCGGCCAAAGAAAGACAAGGGCCACGAAGGGTGTGAAAATGAAACACTGTCTGGGCCTCGTAAACCTAATGCCATCAGGGTCGTAAAAGAGCTGACCACGGGAGGTCGGACAGAACAAATGAAAGTGAGGAGACTGGCACAACTAAGTGGAAGCAATGCTAGGACTCAGCTAAGGGCCCCGTAGTCATCGACGTATGCTCCCAAATTATCATTATCCTTGCCTCTTACGACCGGCAAGGGATACCGTAGATGTTATTCTACCACCCCCTCCAAGAGGGGTATCAGAAGCAATATCAGGCGTAGCCAGACTTAGCTAAGGGCCCCGTAGTTGTAAACACACGCTCACAAGCTCAGAGTGCCTGAAGTTCACCTCATATGACATGTAGGGGTTATTGTGGATGTTATTCTGCCTCTCCCATCTTCAGGAGAAGTCCTGTGTATGTGTATGAAGAGGTGTGAATTTAGGCGAACACCCAGTCCGCGAGCCAGATGAATTTAATTACACATGACCAAAAAAAGGAGTTCCCCACCCATTCAGGAGTCGAATCCAGGATCCTTTGAACCGCTATGCCAGCTATTCAGCTAAGAGACTATCGATTTGTATTTTATAAGTGCAGAATAAATTCCAAATAACTACTCCGGGAATCGAAAAGAGAATTGTTTGCAGTATTTAATTAATATTAAAGTAGCTATATGAAACAATGTGTCATTTACTGACTACTTCTCTCGTAACTCCTCATGTATTCGATGTTCATTAACCTCAAGCCGCATTGTTGGGCCAGTGGATGGGGTGGATGGGAGGGAGCAGTGAAAGGAATCGGCCACCAGGGAGTGTCGCTGACAGTGACTATACCGTTAACGAGATGATATGGTCACAGAGAGGTCCTCCATCCTCTACATTACTGTAACACGATTTGTGGTTGCCAATGGCCCTTTTTTGTTTTCATTTAACGCAAAATGCAAAGTTTGCTGACTAGTAAACTATTCATGAGTATGTAATCGAATCAGCTTCCATTAAAAACCTACTTTGTCCTCAAACGATTTTTAAAACAAGTACGGTTTTATGGTTAAAACTTTGTAACGTGCACCAATTGTGGTGGATAGATACTGCGAGGTGAGAAGAGTGTGATTGTACAACAGCTACCTCTAAAAACACGTAATAATGTACTCAGTAATACACCAAAGTAGGTGTTGTTCTTATTTTAAAAGTTGTTCTATTTCCCTTCGAGAACATCAAATGATAATAAATATGTACTTCAATACATAACACTCAAATTTATAACGAATCATTTATTTTTATCTAACAAATCATTTTCGAGAGTTATCTACGGTATTGAATTTGGAGTCGCCAAGTGTAGAATTTAGTGCATTGAAACGGGAAACAGATTCAGGGTCTATACCACTACCACGAATGAAATATTTTCTCTAGAGTATTAAGGTCGAGTTGTTTTTGATGAAAGAGCGTTCAGTATGTCTTTCAGTTATGGCCATCCATCAGTACTTCACAACACAGCCTGCACGGTTGCTAGGTAACATATCGTCACACATTTCATACCGTTAATTTCATGACGCAAATTTTCAGATGAAGCTTAGTCATAAGACATATTAGTCAAAATGATTAATATGATTCAGCTTGCGGTCAGCAAGCAAGGACTGATCTTATATCCAGTACGCTTCAAGTCGCACGTTGGCCAGCTGAACAGGTTGACTCCGAGAAGAAGTCTACCATAAACTATCATAAAATCAAATATTACCTAGACAACATATCCGTCCATATGATCGGTACTCTAGCCACAATCCCTAAGTTTCTGGTACAGCTGTGGGATTTTCTTGGTCTCAAAAGGACGCAACTTCGCCACAATACGTGGTTCAGTAACCATACTCCACTATCTTTTTTATAATATTTGACGAACTACACATCATAGAGGAAGTCCGTGTAAATTGGACCACTAAACTTTAAACGAAGCTTAATGAAAATTTCTCAAATTTTATACACGATAATTAGTACAATGTATCAAATGATTTGGTGAAAATAAATGTTAATATTATCTTTAGGATTCGTTTAGAAGTAAGACTTATTCTAAAATTTCGTATCGTGTAATTTGGACCGAAAGCATGTAACTTGGACCTGGTGGTCGTGTAAACTGGACTGGTAAATATGAACACTTATGAATTACGTAATGTATTTTCTATGGAATACTAAGCATTAAAATACGACACGATGAATTGTGATGAATTTTGGCATGTAGGACAATGATAAAACAATTCATACTGAATTTTGGTGCATTTTTCATGATTCCTTTTTTTGCAACTATTGCCCTGAATCCAGTAGTCATCACAAAAGGTTGTCACGATGCCGTCAGATAGCTCCTCAATCGTAATCACCTAGGCTGACAATGAGTAGACCTCGAATCAGCCCTCAGATCCAGGTAAACATCTGACCCGGCCGGGAATCAAACCCGGGGCGTTCAGTTAAGAGGCAAACACACTACCCTTACACCGTGGGGATGGTCTCAAGCTATAAAACAAGTTATTTTAGAATCACCAGTAAAACTTCAAAGAAACGTAATTCTTACAACTGTTTGAACGGTCCAAATTACACGACATACAAGGATTTAATCAAAAATTAATACTATGCGAAGTATTTAAAATTTATGAATGACACTATGTTAAAACTTACCTAGATACTTTATCAGTACTTATAAAAGCTAAACACCCTCTTGGCTGAAATGACTACTTCACAGTACACTTTAATTTTCACCGTATAAGCTTACAAGTAATCTGAGTATTGTTTTTCTCTTCTCCCTTCAACCGTACGTCCATTAGCAAAACAACTTCCCGGAAGAAAGCTGTTCTCGGCTGCCTTGCTGAACTTGCCTCAGACAGAGGGTGAGCAAACTTGCAAGTACCAAAAATATTATCGGTCCAAATTACACCCGGGTCCAAATTACACGGACTTACCCTACTATATCTACATATTTATTTCTGAACCTTGTGTTCTTTGCTGCCTTTTCAATGTGAGATATTCTAGGGAATTCACCAATGATTTTGTCCGTCCCCATGGCTAAACGGTTAGTATGCTGGCCTTTGGTCCAGGGGGTCACGGGTTCGATTCCCGGACGAGTGGTGGATTTTAACCTTTACTGATTAATTCATATGGCTCGAGCACTGGGGGTACAATTTGTTTTACGTCGCACCGACACGGATAGGTCTTATGGCGACGATGGATAGGAAAGGCCTAGGAGTGGGAAGGAAGCGGCCGTGGCCTTCATTAAGGTACAGTCTCAGCATTTGCCTGGTGTAAAAATAGGAAACCACAGAAAATCATCTTCAGGATTGCAGGCAGTGGAGTTCGAACCGACTATCTCCCGGATGCAAGCTCACACCAGCGTGCCCCTAACCGCGCGGCCACCTCGCCCCGGGGGCTGGGTGTGTGTGCCGTCTCCATCATTAGAATGCATCACAGGTAGGGCCTCATCCTCATAGACGCGCAGGTCACCTACATGGCGTCAATTCGCAAGACCTGCACCAGGTCACTTCGGAGGCCACACGCATTACTATTACCAACGTATTTGAAGATATAATATTTTATAATTTAAATAACTTGTCCTTGTGGCTGCCACCTCATGGGGGAAGTTTATTATTATTATTATTATTATTATTATTATTATTATTATTATTATTATTATCGTGAATGGTCCCTTTCGGAACACATGAAGCTTTAATTGTGATTTCGTTTGCGGAGGATCTACAGTAGGATGCATACATACTAAAGATCCTCTCCCTTTCTTCCCATCACTTCGTACCTGCTTTTCTTTGTACTTCATTTTCTGGAGTAACTTCCCACTTGTCAATTTACTTTCTCTATATATTTCGATTCAAAATTTCTTCAGGTTGAATTTGTGCGTTCCTCATGTGATCTTTTGTTTGTTGTATCCAAGGGAAATTCTTCAGTTTATCAACTGTTTCAAGAACTTGGTGGGTTAGTCTGGTTTCTTGAAGCCTCTTAATATGTCTGTAAAATTTTAGCCTTCTTTTCCTGAGGTCTGCCGCAATATTAGATAATTTTTCTGTAGATTTTCGGGTTTGCAGGAGGTACCCTACTTCCGTGTGCCTTGGTCCTATAATTTTCCTCCTGATTTTTCGCTCTTTTAGGATATTTTCCAGCTCGCCCTTTTTATGAGGCGTTAGAGTTTCCCCTGCAAATAAAGCCTCACGTTGGATTGTTTTTGTTGTCGTCATTAGACTGGTTTGATGCAGCACTCCATGTTACCCTATCCTGTGCTAACATTGTCATTTCTACATAACTACTGCATCCTACATCTGCTCTAATCTGCTTGTCATATTCATACCTTGGTCTATCCCTACCGTTCTTACCACCCACACTTCCTTCAAAAACCAACTGAACAAGTCCTGGGTGTCTTAAGATGTGTCCTATCATTCTATATCTTCTTATAGTCAAATTCTAGTCTTCAAAAACATCTTTCTGATTCCTATATCAATGTTTGAAGTGAGCAAATTTATTTTCTTAAGAAAGCTCTTCCTTGCTTGTGCTAATCTGGATTTTATGTCTGTCCTTCTTACTTTTTCCATCGTTAGTTATTTTACTACCCAAGTAACAATATTCATCTACTTCCTTTAAGGCTTCATTTCCTAATTTAACATTTCCTGCATCACCTGCCTTCGTTCGATTGCACTTCATTACTTTTGTTTTGGACTTATTTATTTTCATCTTACAGTATTGTAATGTTTAATCTTAACGTAGAGGGACATACTTTTTTTTGCAGATTTCTCTTGTTCTCCCATATGTTCTTCTGAGTTTTTGGGCACGGTTGTTTTGGGCTTTTTTTGTCCGGTTTGTTCGAGGATTTCGCCCAGGTATTTGAAGTGAGGGACTCTGTTGATTTGATCGTATTTTGTATTGTGACTATGGATGTTTAGTTTTGAACAGAAAAATTTAGTTTTCTGGTAGTAGATATGAAGTCCGACCTTTCTGGCACATTCATGGAGAATTTCAACTTGCTTTATTGCTGTGACTTCATCGCCGGACAAAAGGGCCATGTCATCTGCGAAGGCTAAGCATGGAATTTCAAGCATTTTTTTGTGTGTGTGTCCCAATGTTTACTGGGTTCCAGCTGTTTTGTGCTTTCAGTTCTTTCTCCCATTCCCGCATCACCTTATCTAGGACGAGTTGAAAAGGAGGGATGACAACCCATCTCCTTGCCGGACACCAGTTTTTATCAGGAATTCATCTGAGATTTCTCCCGTGAATTTCACTCTTTACTTCGTGTCCGTGAGGGTCTTTTTGGTCAAGTTTAGCGTTTTGGAGTCTAGTACCTGTTCTATTATTATTATTATTATTATTATTATTATTATTATTATTATTATTATTATTATTATTATGTACAGTTGGGGAACACTCAGCGTTTTCTTTATCTATTGATATTTTCCACTTCCTGCCGTGTTTTCTTCGCAGTAAACTCCTTTTTCTGAGACACAAGAGAGTTGGCGACAGTCGAGCTGCTGTTCACCGGAAGCAGGGTGATGGAGAAATGAGGGCGGAGTAGTGAGGAAACGAAAACAAGAGAGGCCCCACACAGCTCGTGCGCGCCTGCCTTATTGACCGTGTGTGGTATTCTATCCGTCCACTGTTTCTTCTTCCTCTTTCCTCGACAAGTTTGACTCCGAGCTATTCCTTCTAATTCATTCCCAAGTGTTAATAGAAAATAAAAAGGAGAAATGTCATATGATGTTTAGTTTTTGTTATTTTTACAGAAAGGAAATTCAGATTCCCTTGTTGAGCAAACACGTCAAACCTCGTTAATACGGTTTTAACGTTATCCCGCTCATTGGGCTCTTTTACACGGTCTGTGGACGCTTCATATATAATTCTGCGTAATATTATCCGCTTATGACACTTCAAAATTCCGCTTACAGTACAGAGCACAGGTAGAGGGTCTACCAAAAAGTGTCAAATATCCCTCTGGCAAATTCAAATTATCATACATATTTATATAAACAGATCGGATCGCCTCCGTGGTGTAGTGGTAAGCGTGTTTAGCTGCCACCCCGAGAGTCCCGAGTTCGATTCCGGACTCCGCCACGAAATTTGAAAAGTGGTACGAGGGCTGGAACGGGGTCCATTCAGCCTCGGGAGGACAACTGAGTAGCGAGGGGTTTGATTCGCACCTCAGCCATCCTCGAAGTGGTTTTCCGTAGTTTCCCACTTCTCCAGGCAAATGCCGGGATGGTACCTACCTTAAAGCCACGGCCGCTTCCTTCCCTTTTCTTTATCTATCCATTCCAAACTTCACATCCTCCAGAAAGGTCCCTCTTCAGCATAGCACGTGAGGCCGTCTGGGTGAGGTACTGGTCCTTCTTTCCAGCTGTATCCCCCAACCCCAAGTTCTCACGCTCCAGGACACTGCTCTTTAGGCGGTAGATGTGAGTCCGAGGGGGAAAACCAACCCTGGAGCGTGCGCAGATTAATAAAGAAAGAAATAAGTTGATCGAATCACAAATGAAGGGATACTGAATCGAATTGTTGAGGGATGGACGAATGGACGAAATTTGACCAGAAGAAGAGACAGAATGAGAAGACACGTCTAAGATAGCCAGGATTTGCTCAGTTAGTTTTGAGGGAGGTGTAGGAGGAGGAAACGGCAGGGTTAGTCCAAGGTGTGAATATGACAAACAAATTAGAGTAGATGTAGGATGCAAGAGTTGTGTAGAATTCAAAAGGTTATCACATGATAGGGTGACATGGATGGCTGCATCAAATCAGTCTGTGGATGATGATAATGACGCAACAACAGCAACATTTCTTACTATCATGTACCCGCGGCTTCGCCCGCGTTTATTACCAAACCGTTAAAGGTTCTTTAACTATTTATTTAAAGCAACATAAGAAACATTATATTATTATTAACACACATAGTTTTGGCATATTATTTTATTTTTAACTAGCAATTACCCGCGGCTTCGCTCGCGTGGACTTCGTAATTTGATCAAAGTAATCGTTCCTCGGCATTGTACTAAGATATTATCTGAAAAGTCCTAAAGTATAAAATCTCACCCAAAAATTGACTTTCTTTTGCTCCAGAAATTATTTGTAAACCATGTTTGTGGTATTACCTTTTGGGGCTAAGACGACCATGCGTACATGTGAAAAACAGTTTTCTCTCAAGTCGAAAAAATAAATACATGTTTCTTTATTTTTAAAGGAGATTCCAAATACCAATTTTCACGTCTGATACATTTTCAGTTTGCAAGATATAAGTATCTCATAGAAAAACAATTCAACTACTTTTCACTTCTTTTCACCGCTCACGTTAAATGCCTTCACCGAAAACTAAAAGGTACATGTTACTGTATTTTCAAGGATTTTCCAAATATCAATTTTCTTGTCTCTAACATGTTAGGTTTTTGACCTATAATGTAGGTAAACCGGTACTCATTTTAAAAATTCACTCACATTTCCAATTCTTTTCATCCCCTTAACTGGATTTTCCGAAAACTTAATAAATACGGTACGTGTTTAATTATTTTAAAGAAGGTTCCAAATACCAGTTTTCATGTCTGTACGCCTGCAACACTTCCAGTTTTCGAGATAAATGTATATTCATAAGAATAATTCAACTTCTTCTTCATGACTTCTTTCCACCCCTCTCCCGCCTTAAGTGGACTTTCCGAAAACAAAAAATTCGTGTTTTTATTTTGAAAGGAAATTGAAAATACCAACTTTCACGTCTGTAACAGGCTACAGTTTTTGAGATATAAGTATCCTCATAAAGGTAATTCTACTTATTTCCCCCTCCCCCACTGCTTTCCTACCCGTTACGTTCATTCTCCCCTCCCCAAAAGTGCGTGTTTATTTACTTTGAAAGGAGATTCCAAATACCAATTGTCAGGTAGAGATATAACTATCCTCATACAAAGAATTCAACTAATATTTCTATTCATTCTACCCCCCTCAAGTAGATTTTTCGAAGACAAAAGAACACGTGTTTCCTCACTTTGATAGACTCCAAATACAAATGTTCTCCCCTCTAACATCTTCAGTTTTGAGATATAAGTATCCTCATAAAAATAATTCAACTCCTTTTTCACCCCAGCCCGTTAAGTTGATACCCGCCCCTCTCCAAAAATGCGCGTTTCTTTATTTTTCAAGGAGATTCCAAATACAAATTTTCACGTGTGTAACCTTAAGTTTTTGAGATCTAAGTTTCTCCATAAATAGTATTAACATTTTTCACTTCCTTTCACCCTCCCCCCTGAAGTGAATTTGCGAAAACCAAAAATACTTGTTTTTATATTTATAAAGTAACTTCCAAATGCCAATTATCAGGACTTCAGTTTTGAGATACCCATACATGTATCCTCATAAAAGGAATTAAACTTCTTTTCCACCGCACCCACCCCCAAGTTGATTTCCCCAAGAAAATGCGTGTTTCTTTATTTTTAAAGGAGATTCCAAGTATTAATTTTCACGTCTGTAACATCTTTAGTTTTTGAGATATAAGTATCCTCATGCAAAGAATTCAAATAATTTTTTAATTAATTTGCCCCACATAAGTGGATTTTCCAAAGACAAAAGATTACGTGTTTCTTTACTTTGAAGGAAAATTCCAAATACAAATTTTCATGTCTGTAACATCTTCAGTTTTTGAGATATAAGTATCCTCATGAAAAAAATTCAACTGCTTTTTCACTCCACCTCCGCCCGTTAAATTGGTTCCCCCACCCAAAAATGCGTTGTTTCTTTGGTTTTAAAGCAGATTCCAAATACCAATTTCGACGTCTGTAACCTTAAGTTTTAAGATATGTTTCTCTAGAAAAAGAATTAGTTATTTTTTACTTCCTTTCACACTCCGCAATCAAGTGAATTTTCTATAAACAAACAGTACCCGTTTCTTTAAAAGAGCTTCCAAACACCAATTATCATGACTGTAACATCTTTAGTTTTTGAGATATATGTATCCTTGTAAAAGGAATTCATCTCCGTTTCCATCCCCCCTACCAAGTTGATTCACCCTCCCCCCCAACAAATGCGTGTTCCTTCATTTTTTAAAGATATTTCAAATACCAGTTTTCACGTTTGTAACATCCTTAGATTTTTTGGTGTATATACATACTTTCTCATACAGATAATTCAAATATTTTTTAAAATTTTTCAAATATTTCACCTCCCCCCCCCCCTCAGGGATTTTCCCGAAAACCAAAGAATACGTGTTTCCTTTTTAAAGGAGATTCCAAATATCACTTTTCACGTCTGCAACATGTCAAGTTTCTGAGATATACTGTAGGTAAGTTAATTTTCAAAATTCATCTCCGTTTTCAGTTCCCCTTAAGTGGATTTTCCAAAGACAAAAGATTATGTGTTTCTTTACTATGAAAGAAAATTCCGAATACAAATTTTCATATCTGTAACATCTTCAGTTTTCGAGATATAAGTATTGTCATGAACAGAATTCAACTCATTTTTCATTCCACCCCCGCCCGTTAAATTGGTTTCTCCAGACCCAAAAATGTGTGTTTCTTTATTTTTAAAAGAGCTTCCAAATACCAATTATCACGACTGTAACATCTTCATTTTTTTAGATATATGTATCCTCGTAAAAGAAATTCATCTCCGTTTTCTTCCCCCCCCCCCCCCTTCCAAGTTGATTCCACCACTAAATGCGTGTTTCTTTATTTTTAAAGATTCCAAATACCAGTTTTCAAGTTTGTAACATCTTTAGATATTCTACAATCTCATACATATAATTGAACTAATTTTTACATTCCTTCACCCACGCCCCCGTTAAGGGCCTTCCCGAAAACCAAAGAATAGGCCTACGTGTTTCCTCATTTTAAAGGAGGTTCCAAATCATTTTTCACGTATGCGGCATGTTAAGTTTTTGAGATATACTGTAGATACGCTATTTTAAAAAATCACCTCCTTTTCCAGTTCCCGTTAAGTGGATTTTCCGAAAAAAAAATTTATGTTTCTTTACTTTTACAGGAAATTCCAAACACCAGTTTTCAAATCTGTAATATGATACGTGTCTAAGAGAATTTGCAGATATAGTCCACAAACACAAAAATACGTTTTCCTTTATTTTCAACGGAGATTCCAAATTTCTATTTTCATGTCTGTAACATCTTAAGTTTTTGAGATATAAGTATCCTCATAAAAGGTGTTCACTTTTCCCCCTTTTTTCATCCTCCTTAATGGGATTTTCCGAAAACAAAAAAATACGTGTTTTTTATTTTTAAAAGAGATTCGAAATACCAATTTTTACGTCTGTAAACTTTTAAGTTGATTGATTGATTGTAATTAATAATGGCGTGTGGCATGTGAGGAGGCCTGCCATACACGCTTCGTGTTGACGCCTGATGCGCGACCTGCTCGTCTATTAGAAGAAGGTACAATCACCCAGGCACGGGACCATCGAAATCACCTGTCTGAGGCACAGGAATATGAAATTAATTCCAACCCTAGAAGCACAAGATATTAATTTATTGCACTATTATGACCAAAATGTTTGAACAAGTTAAAAATGAGATTCAAATATGCACAAGAATAAAGATTAGGATTCAAAAAACGTTTTCGAGAAAATACTAGAATGGTACAAAATCTGTACCCGATCCCTCAACAGCTTGCACGTCCTGGAAGCATAACTTGTTCTTTCCTAAACAAAGGGGCACTTTGCACGCACAACACACCTGGTGAGTTCTTATTTGCCTTTCCTTAGCGCTCCAATTCGCACATCTTTGCATGTGATCTTTGGAGGCTGGTGAGCTGAGTTCTCCGTCCTCACACTCTTCAGCACGCAAGGTTTCTTCCGAATGATTGGAATTTGACTATTTAGTCCTTGTTCTCTTCTTTGAAGCAACCAGGGCATAATTCATCAATCCCCAGGTTATCTCCCTGCGAAAATTCTGCATGGTCAACAGTTGTAATTTCACTTCCTTATGGAGAACGAAAGAGTTTTACTACGTTCGCGTCAATGAAATATCAGAATAATCGGAGCCAAATTACATAAAGGAATTCATTTTATATTTGTATTCACATGCACTGTTCAAATGTTCCAATAGTTTTTGTTGGAATTCGAGTAGTTCCACTAGCTCTAACCCAGGGCTTCTCAAACGCCCAAAATCTCACGCGTGCAAACCGAGGCGCAGAGGTTCTGTGCACCGTGCATCGGTCCGACTCAGCTCGGTTCGGACCAACGTTGTGTCCCGGGGCTATCGGCTAAGCTCGGCTCAACTCAGCTCGGATGGTGGAGCGCTGCAGGGCATGTGACGAATGGGGAGACAGGCGGAACGAGCGAGACAGAAAGATACAGCACTATTGTTCAAGATCAAGAAGTGGGGTGGGGGGGGGGGGGGGTTGTTAGCACTCTGACCAACCTAGCAAAGTCGTCGTTTGCACTTTGTGCCGCGCAATGCACCGGTGTATGCACTCTGAGAGACCCTGCTCTAACCAGAACATCTGAAAGAACTCACGAATGAAGTTGCATGGTGGTACATGGCAACATTAAATAACCAGCAAATACAAAATGGAGGGAAAGAAATAACTTGTACCACCTGTTGGACAAAGCCGGAACTATAAGCACCATAACACAGTGTTGTACAGAGGGTACACCAGCATGTTGGAACGGGTAGAACTTCACCAAATGCTGGTGCATTACCTGTACCAGCATGCATCGACGCACTTAAGCTGAAAGAGTAAACCAATAGAGGTTAAAATCCCCGAAGAAGCTGGTAATCGAAATCGGGACCTCTTGGAACACAGGACAAAAGACAATGTCAACTCGTGTTCTCGTCCCGAGGTGGCGCAGCTCTAATCAGACCGTTACGAAGCCAACCTTTTTGTGACAGATGGTACCAGAAGTAGAATAATGTTCTATACAGCGATTGTTCCCCCATAATACATCCCTTGTTTTATTATTCGTGAAGTCCCCCCGTGGTCTGTAACTGTCGCAGTAACTGCTCCTTAGAGAAACTGAACTGATCTGCCGTGAACAGTTTCTGCTCCATTGGCCACGCCTTCACGGCGATAGCAATGCGTGAGTAGCTGAATAGACCTTCCAGGCATTGAATTGAAAATATGTTAATAAAATTCAAGTATATCAAAAGGCAGGGACTCGATATGTTACGAAAATTAAACCCATATTTACAGTGCTTTCGCAGTCGAACAAAGTCAGATGATGCAGAAAATAGTAGATTAGGAAATGAAGTCTTAAAGAAAGTAGATTAATATTGTTACTTGTGTAGTGGAATAACTAACGGTGGCAGAAGTAGGCCTAAGGCGGACGTAAAATGCAGACTAGCACAAGCAAGGAAGGAAGAAATTTTGCTCACTTTGAACACTGATATAGGAATTAGAAACATGTTTTTGAAGATTTTCATCTGGAGCGTAGCGTTGTATGGACATGGAACATGGACGATAACTAGGTCAGAAAGAAAGTCAATAGAAGCTTTTGAAATGTGGTGTTACAGAATAATTCTGAAGGTGAGATGGGAAGATCGAATCACGAATCAAGAGATACTGAATAGAATTCGTGAGAGGAGATCGATTTGGCGAAATTCGACCAGAAGAAGAAATAGAATTATAGGTCACATCTTAAGACACTCAGGATTTCTTCAATTACTTTCTGAGGGAAGTGTGGGCAGTAAGAAAGGCAGGAGTAGACTAAAGTATGAATATGGAAAAAATATTAGAGTAGATGTAGGTTGTAGTAGTTACGTGCAAATGAAAATGTTAGCCCCTAACAAAAACGACAACAGGCTAATATTAATTGTTTTTTCGTAGCATTTTGGTAATCGGATTTTTTTTTTAGAATTATAAACAACTAGAAACGTTCAAAAATGTCATGTTCATGAAAGTCTTCAAGACTCGTGGAAGTCTTCCACTATTCGTATCCTCTGCACTATTTGTGATTCAGGTTTTTTTTTACAAGTTGCTTTTACGTCAATTTTAGGGCCCCAAACCGCACGGCGAACTCGCCCGGTGATTCAGTTGTTAGGTTAGAAATTAACTTGGTACTCATTTTTGGTGTAACAGTATCTACTCACCGTTCATCAGCCAGCAATTTTCAACTTCTTTATGAAAGTTATCACCGGGCGAGTTCGCCATGCGTTTAGGGGTGTTCAGCTGTGAGCTTGCATCCGAGACATAGTGGGTTCGGACCCCACTGTCGGTGAGCCTGAAGATGGTCTTCCGTGGTTTTCCATTCTCTCACCAGGCTAATGCTGGGGCTGTACCTTAATTAAGGCCACGGCCACTTCCTTGACACTTCTAGCTCTTTCCTATCCTTTCGTCGCCGTAAGACCTGTCTGTGTCGGTGTGACGTAAATTGTAATTTAAATAATTGAACCTTATCTCATGTTACGAACTGCTATTTTACCCGTCTGCAAGCAAACTAACCACAACTCTCAGCATGGCCTCTGCGGTGACGTCACGTCGTCATCCCTCAGCACTTACTGTAGTCTGCGCCAGAGGGATCCAGAATATTCCATGGCTTGGGAATGATACAATAAAAGTGAGTTCATACCCTTCTCTCCGTTCTCTGATTTCGTATTATGCTATATTAGTCGTAAAGTATCAACCTCAAAAGTGAGTTCATGCTTCGATAGTTGAGAAGAGGAGAGAGAATCAGCGACTTGCAACTGAGTAAATTGCAGCACTCATGTTTGCCACTACGACAGACATCATCCTGCCAGCCACAAGGTAGGAAAAAGAGTGTGCAACTCTCTTTATCATGTGCCATCTTCGAACTTTACTTCAATCTATCTATGTACACAAGTTTTCATTCTGTCTCTGAAGTGTAACGCCGTCTCTCAGGCCAGGAGATTTGTATCGGTGGAGGAGATGCTCGGAGAAGGTGAGGGGGTTGGCGGCCGTGGCCTATACTAGGAACTGTCCCGGCATCAGCTTAGTGCAGGAGAATGGAAAATGTTTCTTGACATACATTACAAGCTTTCATTCCCCTCCTGGAAGGGGAGGGGCGGGCCACCTAGTAGGTTATGCCTACTCTCTGGCAGGAGAGTTGCAGGGGTTGTAGATATGTGAGGGGTATGGGAGATGGGTAAGGGTTGTGTTGAGATTCGTGGTGGAATGATCGTGCTCCTCACATGCGTTTGGGGGGGGGGTATAGGCTATACATAATTTGACATGTTGATAGGTACAAACATAAACGTCTCTTGGGAGCATTATAAGAAAAACTAGACAAACAATACTGTATATCGCTATCGTCGTTGATTAGAACTATATGCAGGTAGATATACATTTTATCTTTTTTAATGATAGGCCTATATAACAAAACAAAAACAAACACTAGGTGATGGTAGAATGGTCGTACACTTTTCCTTCTATTAGCAAGATGAGATGAACTATAATCTAGGAAGATTTCTTTTAAGAAGTAGGGGCAAATTTACATTGTATAATGTACAATATACAATATACAATATTTACTTATATAAAGTTTATTAAAGTGATCTCATGGGTTAATTATCTTCTATATTTGATGATTAACTGAGCTGGGAGATTAACAAATAGATCCTGTTAGCGTCCAAGGTGACTGCATTGAGATCAATCAAGTTTGTTATACTGTATAGGAACAATGGCGTAGAATATTTAAAGCTATGACTATAGACAAGGGTAACCATATACATATCTGCAAGAATCTTTCTTCTAGTGCTACCTACTATAAATATATTGATTAGTAGTTTTAGATATAGTTCTTAGATAGGGCGACAATGGGCACATGTTTCAGATGAATCATCATGGTCAATGATCAAGAGGGACGTGGTGTAGACTACCAGAGATAGGAGGAGATGGAAAGGGAATGGGATAGCGGGGGGGGGGGGTAGGTACCCAGATTCAATTCTTCCTAAGTGGCGGGGGTCGGTCTGTGGGTCGGATGAGGCTGTGATAATAGTGGTAATAAGGTATGTCGGGGGGTCTTATAGGGTAGTGACCAGAGTGGAGATGTGATAGGGTTGTTGTGGGTCAATGCCTTTTGTAGGAATCTTTGGAACATGAGGAAGACGTGCGTGTCCAGCATGGGGAAGGGGAGTATGCCATAAAGGTCTTTAGTATGTGTGATAGAGAGGTAGGAGACGGAGAGCTATGCGAACCAGGCGACGTTCCATGGATAGGAGAGGTCGGTTAAGGGGATGGGAATGGAAAACGGCTTTCCAGGCGGGGTGACCGTAAGTGACACCGGATCTGATAAAGGGTTTATAGGTAAGGAGGAGGAGTTTTGTGCTGAGATCACAGCTGGTGCCAACTAGTCGGCGGTGAAGCTGGGATCTGCGGGATGCTTTGGATTTGACATTAAGGAAGTGAGGGCGAAACGACAGGTTTTGGTCAATGGTGACGCCTAGGTATTTCAAAGTAGGCTGGGGTGTTGCTTGACTACTAATTTTTTTCATTCCTCCCCTGAATGGGGAGGCGGGCCTCTTAGACGGTGACGCCGTCTCTCAGGCCGGGAGATTTGTTACGGTGAAAGAGATGATCGGAGAAGGTGAGGGGGTTGGCGGCCGCGGCCTATACTAGGAATTGTCCCGGCATTCGCCTTAGTGCAGGAGAATGAAAAACCACGGAAAATCATTCTCAGGACAGCCGAAGGTTGGGGCCAGCCATGAGGTCCAGCCCTGTCCCGTCTCCCGAATGCAGAGGCGTAGAGCCACGCTAGAGCCATGGCCACCCCTCCTCTGCTCGGTTGGCCGGTCAGTGTGCAGAGCTATTGGACCACGGACCAGCCGTAGCGACTTATGGGCCGAGACCCACTCTGCATCTACCGACCTGTTTCTTGAATCCGCACACCCACCTTTATTCCATCTTGGTAGCTGAGTGTTTGGCTGTGTTAATGTGTTCGTACCCTCTCCTCTTTGCAATTCGGGGTTTGCTCGGCGTCGAACTTAACCTATATTCCTGTCAAGTGGTATTTTTCATCCAAAGACTAATCATGTTGTGAACTTAATTCCCAATATATTTACCGGTCAACAATTTTGTTTACTGAATCTTGCTTATAAATGATTCCTGTTGTATTTATTGTTCAGAAATGGACCACTTGAGGTAAAATTCGCTTTATGAAAATGATGTTATTATCTTCTAAGAGCTTTCTGTGCTAATATTTCTTGATTTTTATTGAAGGTCACTACAATTCTGGTAGGAAGTAAGCACGATATTCTTAGACTAGTTCAGTTCTGAAAATGCGTACCTGGTTTAGTGTATGACTTTATGTCTGTAGGGATTACGATTACTTCAATGTATTTTCTCAATGGTGGTTGTTTTCTTATGATCGGGAAAGGAACTAGTTTACCAAATTTTGTAAATTAACTGTTCAATTTTCTTATCGTTGTGAATCTAAAAATGTTATCTTCCAAGTACCTGATATCACTGTGAATTTTTAACGTAGGGTGTGTAGGTAATTAACCGAGATCACGTATACAAGATTTGGAGGGTATGAAAGTATTCTTGATCTTATTTGTTATGAATGCCCGCTCCTGTTTAATTAATTTGTTGTTACCTGGAGAACGATTGAACAATAAACGTGTTGATTTAAACTATCAGGATATTTCTTTTCTTTCTCCTTTTCTCTATACGGTGTTTCTCTTTGGTATCTTGAACGAACTAGATACATTATATTTGGCTTTGTTCTAACAAAGTTTATTTTGTTTTGATTATTATTAATCTGTACCGTCTATGAATACCGAAATCCCGTAATGTCTCTTCAGGAAAACTTGGGAATTTACCCTGTGCAATCTCTGTTGTTTAGACAATCACTTTTAAATGCCATTATAGTGCGAAAGGAGTCACCCTCTACCCACTGTGCTATAATATAAGCACATTCCCAGTAAAGTGCTCAAATTCTCTTATATTTGTATCACATGCTACCGTAAGCAATAACGTTCGTATGTGCTGAGTAAACCTCAGAAGTGGGAATTTCCTTTCTAATTTCTTTGGCATCTTCACGGGGAACCGAACACATGTCCTTTTGTGTGTAACAAGCACGTCTTTGCTGCTTGGACTAGGTATTAGTGAACAATAGTTATTACAATATACGAACACACTCTCCGCAGTTCCTGGTCATCCGTGACTAATAAAAACCAAACCAAACCCCACGACACTACAGCCCTTGGAGGGCCTTGGCCTACCAAGCGAGCGCTGCTCAGCCCGAAGGCCTGCAGATTACGAGGTGTAGTGTGGTCAGCACGACGAATCCTCTCGGCCGTTATTCTTGGCTTTCTAGACCGGGGCCGCTATCTCACCGTCAGATAGCTCCTCAATTCTGATCACGTAGGCTGAGTGGACCTCGAACCAGCCCTCAGGTCCAGGTAAAAATCCCTGATCTGGCCGGGAATCGAACCCGGGGCCTCCGGGTAAGCGGCAGCCACGCTACCCCTACACCACGGGGCTGGCATCCGTGACTAATAGAGATGAGCAATCTCTTCACGCATGTAGCCTGTAAGTCGGATCACTGTAACATTTGTTTACCAGAAAATAGAAAAATACCAGCAGGAAATGTAGAGTCAAAATGTGGTGCATGCATATGCATTTCTCCTAGTGTGCATATTTGATGAGGGCATGTTGGTTACAAGTTTCTAGGAAACACTCTCTGCTTGACCACGTTTGAAGCAATACATCAAGGATGTTTGAGGGGAGTCAGACCCATATCTAATGCATCTGCAGTGGAGGGAAGTAAATCACATTAAATTTGTACTCATACTTTTCCACTTATCAACCCCCACCTTCTTTCCACCCCTATCTCTGCACCACAGTAACCACATCATCGTTTGGACTTACATCATCAATCAGTCAGTCTCCACTGATCTGCATTTAGGGCAGTCACCCAGATGGCAGATTCCCTATATGTTGTTTACCTAGTCTTTTCTAAAATAATTTCAAGTAATATGGAAATTTATTGAACATCGCCCTTGATAATTTATTCCAATCCCAAACTCCTTTTCCTATAAACGAATATTTACCCATATTTGTCCCCTTAAATTCCAGATTGATATTCATATTGTGACATTTCCTATTTTTAAAAACACCACTCAAACTTATTCGTGTACTCATCTCATTCCAGGCTTCTCTCCATTGACAGCTGCTTTTCTTTGAACTTCTTGCAGTTCTCGAATCAAGTAATCGTGCGGAGGGTCCCATACGAATGAACCGTACTCTAACACTGCTCTTATCACAGACTTATACGCCCTCTCACTTACACCCTTTCTACAACCCCATAAATACCCCTCACAACCATACGAAGATATCCGTAATCGTAATTTACAACCTCACAGTGAACCCCATGAGGAACCTTCACCTTATCAGCACAATAATTAAAACAGAAGGGACTTTTTCTTTTATGAAACTCGCAACCTGAATTTTCACCCCGTTTATCATCACACCCCTGTTTGCTGTCCATCTCACAACATTGTCGAGGTCTTTTCGTAGTCGCTCACTGTCTTGAAATTTATTATCCACGGAGCGCAACCCATTGAGTAGGAGGAATAATGAGACAGCATAGTAACCACTTGGTTGGGCAATTCTGAGTAGCCTCTCGAGGCCAAAATACTTCCCATTTTATATAGACTATGGTCATATATCTTTGTTTATGCCCAATACTTTGTTAGAAATTGAGTTTCTAGTGAATATTCCAATATTTTCCATGATCTCCAAAATACTGTATGCTTTCCGCTGGTATGAAGCGTTTTAAATATTAGGTAAGAAAATAAACGCCCGACTGGTGGCAGTTACCGTTAAGATGTCAAGTTTGTATGATTCAACGACGACGTGGTTACGCCGTTCGATACCCGTAGGTCGAAAACATGTTCTATCAGAAAGCTGGGCGGCAGGGTAGGAGAGGTAGTGGTATACAGTTTATGATCACTAGATAACGTCCGAAAAACCTGAATTTAATTCCATACATCTCCTCAGTGATCATATGGATTGAGGACATATGACGCAGATCAGGGAGATTCACGAAACGGTTGGGAATATTAAATCTTAACCGGACCCCTTGGTGCTATACGACAGCAGAAGGACATGTGCCGGCACGGGGCTTCAGCACCCCCGTCCCAACTGTGATATGTCACGTCATTCATTTCATATTAACTTCTTTGATGATCTTGAAGTTAGTAAGTGCATCCGATTGTAATTACTCGCTACGAAGATTCATTTCATTTCATACCCGAACCCGTAGAGAAATGGGACAGAGGTTGAAAACACACTCAGTTTAAAAAGTTAAGTATATCACTTACAACAGTTCAATTCAATTCAAAAACACATTTTACTTAAATCTAATTAGTCCTACATTGCAATTATAAGTGTTACAAACCGTTTGTTGTAGGAGAAACAGCTACAGAACTAATGTAATAAATTGCAATTATTTAATTTGATGTAAAGAAAATGTGTATAACTTACATGATTATAGGTCTGCTACGATCAACTTCGCTTCGCCATGTGCCTGATTGTGTGTGCGTCGCATTCTTCACTGAGTTACCGAAGTGGATCTCTCTTTGAGGATCATCTTGCTTTTACTACTCCCCTTTCAATTTTCACTTAGAACTGACCTTTGTTCATACCAGTAGGTTAGTGTTTGCGAACCGGAATTTATTCCAAACCAATAAGAAACTGGCTCATCAAGGGGCAGGTGTGGCCAACAAATGTTGGAAAACGTTACGATGTTTGATGAGGGTGAAAAGTCAGGTTCTAAGTTTTACAGAAAGGAAAAATCTATGTCTTAAAATAAGACAAGATCTTCATTGAGATAATCAAATTAACGGGATTGTAAATGAAGGTTACAGATCTCTACTCATGGTTATAAGGGATTCTTCTAGGCGTTGTTGTGAGGAGTGTGAATATGTGATTCAATCATCAAGTAGCAATTCCTGTGTATGAGAAACTCGTTTGGATTATTTGATCCTAGAAAGCAGCAATATAAGTTTTTGGTGATTTCCGAGCAACGGGATTCGAACGTTGTCAGAAGAGTACTCTTAAGATAATGCTGTAAATTTGGGGGAGGGGATATCTAGGAGTAAGGAGATAAGATGGTCGACTAAGCGGTATGTACCGAGCTGTCGTGAAGACATGGTATGGAACAATAACACTCTGGTTAATGAGTAGTTTCGTTAATCAAATAGTAACCCTTTTTAAGTTTGAAAAAGAATGATAATTATAATCACAATATGCCAGAGAAGCGAATGGAAAGTTAGAGGCTCCGGGGTAGCTACATAGATGGCATACAAATTAAATGGAAATCACAATCTTCAACAAGATAGTTAGCAACATGTATTTAGAACCACAGAAATACAATGTCAATAAGAGGAGGACTAAAATTTAAAATAACAACAAGAACCATTGAGAAAAACACTTCGAAAGGAGACAACAGTTATTCGAATCAGCCACTGAATTATGATAAAGAATTAAATACACAGTTTACAAATTAGAACAACTAATTGACTCATGAAAAAAGAATAGAACCCTATGAGATAAAATGAGAGGGGGCTCTAGGTAGGAATGTGATGCGAGGGATTCATCCTGCCGAGGAAACTTCAAAAGTGTAGAAACCTAGCAGCACCAGCTGGAATAGTCATTTACTAATTGACGGAAAGAAGTATGTTCTCGATGATTCAACCACCTTCGAACGATGAGTCTCCAATATTTACTGTTCAAAACATAGGACGATTAATCCTAGCACTCTCAGAAACTTCATAACCATTGGTTCATATAAAGAAAACGAATAACGAGAGGCGAATCCTTGGCCGTCCGACTGTTTGCAACACTGAAAGAGGCTACTGAGGTTTATTCCCTCTTGAAAATTGTGGACTAGCCAGGTCGTGGAACGAAAATCTCACCTCGGAACGTGCCCAGCGGCAGCACCGCACTACAGGTTGATCAGTCAGCAACTTAGCCTTGATCCATTTCTACCAAATCTTTCATACATCGCTCTGGGGTCTGAAGTAAATAGCAATCATGTACCCCTACACACCATACTCTCCTGCTTTTACTACAGCTACCACCCGCACCACCACATCCACCCCCAAGGGACATGTGCTCCACATCACCTGGCAGTGGACTCTGCACCACCGACGCCGACGCCCACAAAAGCCGCAACATCTCTTCCAATGGACACCACCATACAGCACATTCCTCCATCTATCATCACCACCACCACCACCACCACCACCACCACCACCACCACCGCCACCACCTCCCGGCTCGAATATTCCTCTACTTGTGGCACTAGAAGACCCATCAACCATCTCTGATTTCCCAGCAAATCTTCTCCGGCACACATGCACTTCTCCTCCTTAACCCTTGCCCAGAATTTCAGACACCTCAAACATCTCCACGCTTCTTCGCTACAACATGCGCCGAGAAGACATCGCTGACACTCAATCTCAATATTCTAACTACACACTCAGGCTTATATACTCATTTCTACTTCACGCCCTTAGAAACTCTTGTACAAACCCCTTCACACCACTCAAGAATCAAGAAATGGACATTAACGTCATATCACAATGGTTCATAGTTTATAATTTTCGTGTGGCAACTTCTAGCCGAGTGCAGCCCTTGTAAGGCAGACTCTCCGATGAGGGTGGGCGGCACCTGCCATGTGTAGGTAACTGCGAGTTATTGTGGTGTGTGAGTTGCAGGGATGTTGGGGACAGCACAAAACACCCAGCCCTCGAGCCATTGGAATCAACCAATAAAGGTTAAAAATCCACAATCCGGCCGAGAATAGAACGCGGGACCCTCTGAACCGAAGGCCAGTACGCTGACCATTCAGCCAACGAGTCGGGCGGACTCATAGTAATGCACTATATACGACCAGATTAAGAATCATTGAAGGGTGTCTTGTAATCAGAGTCACCTAATTCTTGCATTGTAAAAAACCTCTTTATTCTTAGATGTGCAGTATTTCTTCTTCTTCTTTATCTGTTTACCCTCCAGGGTCGGTTTTTCCTTCGGACTCAGCGAGGGATCCTACCTCTACCTCCTTAAGGGCAGTGTCCTGGAGCATGACACTTTGGGCCGGGGATACAACTGAGGAGGAAAACCAGTACATCGCCCAGGCGGCCTCACCTGCTATGCAGAGCAGGGGCATTGCGGGGGCATAGGAAGATTGGAAGGGATAGACAAGGAAGACAGAAGGAAGCGACCGTGGCCTTAAGTTAGGTACTATCCCGGCATTTGCCTGGAAGAGAATTGGGAACCACGGAAAACCACTTCCAAGATGGCTGAGGTGGGAATTGAACCCACCTCTACTCAGTTGACCTCCGGAGGCTGAGTGGACCCCGTTCCAGACCTCGAAGAACTTTTCAAATTAGGTGGCAGAGTCGGGAATCGAACCCGGGCCTCCGGGGGTAGCAGCTGATCACACTAACCACTACACCACAGAGGCGGTTGATGCACAGTATTTATAGCTCGACATTTCTTATGTATCATTTGACGGAGGATGAAAACTTGTTTTGTAAACTAAAAATGGAAAACGAAAAAAAAAAAACACTACCACATTCAAAACAGAAAAAAGTAAAAATGCAGATATTGCCTAAAAGATTATCAGGAAAAGCAAAAACAACTTTTCTTATTATCGTGTGAATATATGTATACTACCCTTTAAAAAGTATCTAATGGCGTAATGTTTGTTTTACAGTTAAAGTTATCAATTCAGCTCTGTTACTTTTGGAAATGCAAATTCAATATAATTTAATAAAGAGGACCAACCCCCTCCCATCTCCTCCGTTTTTCACAACTTTCTACCACCTCCTTCATCCAGCACATCTCTCTTGGCCAGAGAGTGGGTGTAATCCTCTAGGTAACCCGCCTCACAGTCTGTCAAGGGAGACGAGACGAGATGCCTGAATGGCTGTGGGAAACAAAGTCCCAATAAACGAAGTCTTTGGTCACCAAGTTTGCCGCACCTGAGTCCAGCGGAAAAGATGGTAATAATCGCAATAGCACGCTGAGTAGCTGGATGCCACCTTGAAGTAGTCGCCCTTTTCCTGACCAGGGGATTGGACGGGGTTCTTAGGGATTGGAGCATTAAGATGGGGAAGAAAAGGATTATTGGTTTTGAGGATGAGTTGTAAGCAGGGAGAATCAGAGTTTATATAGGAGATGTGTAGAAGGTACTGGATTCATTTAAACATACAGTTCATTCGAGAAGGTGGCGTAGCGTAGTGATGACTTGGCGAGCGACAGTATGGAATATTACGGCGTTCAGTTGAATGAAGGCTGCTGGTTCGAGCTCTTGGTGATGTTGCAGCGTTCGGTAGGGGGAGGGCTGACGATGCAAGATATTGCGGCGATGTGAGCAGTCCATAATAAGGTAATTTAAATAAAGTATTGTAGAATTTTGCAGGGAAATGTTGCAACGAATAAGTTTGAACGAAGGTTTTAAAACTTGGAAAGGTCATAAAATAAAATTTTGGATTCAAGGGAAAAAGTCGGATCAAATATTCGTTTATAGGAAGATAAATCAGAGATTGGAGTAATTTGCCAAAGGAAATGTTCGATAAATGTTAACTTCTATGAATATTGTAAATAAAAGGTAGTGTACAATATAATTGTTTAATCGAGTCCACCGGGAGAGTTAGCCGTTCGGTTAGGGGCGCGCAGCTGTGACCTCACATCCGGGAGATAGTGGGTTCAAACCCCACTATCGGCAGTCCTGAAGATGGTTTTCCGTGGCTTCCCATTTTCACACCAGGCAAATGCTGGGGATGTACGTTATTAAGGCCACGGCCGCTTCGTTCCCATTCCTACGCCTTTCCTGCCCCATCGTCGCCATAAGACATGACTGTGGCGGTGCGACGTAAAGCAAATCGAAAAAAAGAATCGAGTCCTGCTATTCAATACATTGTTTATTTCATCTATGAAGATATCATTTCTACAATTGATACTGTCAATACGAATATCGTGCAAGAAAAGACTAGGGAAGGTAACGACCATGGCCTTAATTAGGGTACAGCTCAATATTTTGGGTAGCCATGGACATCTTCAAGGCTGCCGACGGTGGGATTCAAACCTATCATCTCACGAATGCACCATCACAGCTACGCGACTCTAAGGTAAACAACTGATAGGAAATCTGCCACTTTGCAGGAATTGTAATTCTTGGGGAAACCTTAATTGGCTCATAACGATATACAAATATATACAACAGATCAGGCTTATGAGCCTCCATGGCTCAGGCGGCAACGCGCCAGCCTCTCACCAATGGGTTCCGTGGTTCAAATCCCGGTCACACAATCTGAGATTTGTGCTGGACAAAGCGGATGCGGAAGAGGTTTTTCTCCGGGTACTCCGGTTTTCCCTGTCATATTTCAATCCAACTCCTATCCTGGGCGCTAGATGGGGCTTCATTCATCCCATTCCTGACCTGGTGGAATGAGTGAAAAAAGGCTGTAGATTTTCATACAGCAGATCAGGATTGATTGATTGATTGATTGATTGATTGATTGATTGATTGATTGATTGATTGATTGAATAAGAGAAAATACTACCGGTACTTCAAACTAGATATATCGGTAAGATTACGTATTCTTGACTCTACTCTCACTCTGTATATCAGTAGAGACGAAAATGGCCACTTAGTACTTCAGCGTAAACACGAACTTCGCAGCTAACTCCAACACCAGATAATTCATCTCTAACTTCTCCATCAGAGTATCAGCCTCCCCACACTGTGTATCTTGCTATTATTTAGTACGAACAACAGTAATATGTCTTCCGGTGTCTGCTACTTCACAGTATGAAATTAATATCATTTTATTTACGTTCTGCGGAGGAACTCGATGCTAAATGAGGCGGAAGCAATTCATGCAAAGAGCCTTTCTTGGCTGAGCACATTAGCCCGGCTTATCGCTGGAAGGGGAGAATAAAACCAAACTTAAACCTGACAGCGGCTTTAAATTGTCTCTACTAAGAGCATCGAGGGGAGCTTCACTCCGCTACACGGATCTTAGTCACAATTTAACTCTTATGAGTGGATGACCAGTTTTTACAACGTAGTGCAGGCATTGTAATTGTTGGGAAACCTTAATTGGCAGATAGCGATATACAAATATATCGTGCGACCCTTTCAGCCGCTTCAAGAATAAATCGATACAGCTGCTATAGAATAGGATAATCCCATCGCCTAGTTACGGATCGCCTCGAACTGAGGGGAGAGTAATCATGTATTGTAGTTGAAATTTATGTTTGATACATGTATGTTTTCTTGTTTTCTCCTAATTTACGAGGTATATCCATAAGTTTTTGCCGGGTTTTGTTGTAAATAAAACATGTAATTTTCAAGGGATATTCATTTTTTGTTTAATCACAATATTGGCCGTCGGCTTCTACACACTTCGTCCATATTTTAGGTAAGTTATAAATACCATGCCAGAAAAACTGCTTGTCTTTTGCGGCAAACCATTCGTCGAGCCATTTTCCAACTTCCTCGAAATTGCTGAAGTGCTGCTCTGCGAGCGCGGGCCCCACTGATGTGAAGAAGTGATATATAGTGCCAGGTCGGGAGAGTACGGCGGGTGCGGAAGGATGTGTCCCATCCAAGAGATTTCAAGGTGTCTTTCACTGGTTTTACTGTGTGAGATGGCGCACTGTCGTGTAACAAAATCACTTTGCCATGCCTTCTGGCAATTTCCGGTCGTCTTTCGATCAATGCGTGATTTAAATTAATCACTCCGTTGGCGATAGCGTTGTGCGTTAACGGTTTCGCCCGGCTTCGAGAGTTCTATCAGAGAGCGCACTGCCTTTCACATTCAAATCACCACGTTTAAACTGTCTAAACCATGTCTCACATGTTCTAATCGATGGAGCGTGTTCACCAAATGTTTTCTACCAACAAGCGATGACTTTTAAGAGCATTTTTTTATTAAATAAGAAAAGCAGTGCGTGCCGCAAATGTTCCTTTTCAGGCACAAACGTAGACATGTCCTCAGGGACGCACACGTTCATGTTTCAACCATTCAGTCAGCTGTCCTCAGCAGGTAGTCTGGAAAGAAGATCTTAAATCTTGATAAAGAGCAAGTTTCTCTGACCTGAGGGAATTCCATAATCTGGCGCCGGTCACCACAAAGGATCAATTAATTTTATTTGTGCGGTGCACTGGAATAGAAAGAAAGGATCTCGAACATGTATGACTATAAAAAGGTGAAAGAAATATAAAGTGGCTGATTTTCAGCTGTTTCATTGATTATGGATGAATATAAGCATTTATAAATAAAGAAAATACTTGTTCCTGCACAAGCCATTTCTTGAGATTTCATGAGCACTTGTTCAGTTAAGACAAGATATCTCTGGAACTATTTGCTCTAGAAGGCGGTAATTTATGTTGATTTATTGTAAACATCCTGCTGCATAAGTTAGCTACATTCGTTGCTATGATATTACTTTCTGTCTGTGTTTATGCAGTAAGAAACATAGTAACATCCACGTTTTGTTACATTTTCTGAAAAACTACATTTTTTTTTGCGAAATTTTCCCATTTTCTCAGAAACTACTTAAGGTACAGCTCTAAATGTTTTACAGCTCATTAACAGCATTATTGTTTACATATGGATCTACAACAGTACATATACTACACATAGTTTGATCGTAAATATTTTAAGATGATAAATAAATTAAAAATTTGGAAACGTGAATTTAAAATCCATACCTTAAATTTTAATAACGTTAGAGCCGAGAAACTTGAACAGTAAATATACTAGATATTTTTTCTTGCTAGTTGTTTCACGTCGCACCGACACAGATAGGTCTTACGGCGACGATGGGACAGGAAAGGGCTAGGAGTGGGAAGGAAGCGGCCATGGCCTTAATTAAGGTACAGCCCCAGCATTTGCCTGGTGTGAACCTATGCGCATTTTATTGTCTAGACCAGGGCCTCTCAGGGTGCATGCGCTTGGTGCATGCACTGTGCACGGTGCAAAAGACGACTTCGATTGGTTGACCAGAGTGCAGACCCCCAACTCCTCGATTTGGAGCAATAGGGCTGTTTCTCTCTTTCCCCACGCCTGTCTCGCTCGCTCCCCCTGTCTCCGTCTTCCTCACTTGCTGCGTAGCGCTCCAAATCCGAGCCGAATTGAGCGAGTTGAGCCGAGCTTAGCCGAGTAGCACAGAGACGAAGCGTTGGTCCGAGCCGTGCCGAGCGGGAGCGATGCACAGTGCATGGAGCTCTTGCGCCTCGATTTCCACGCGTGAGATTTTGGGCATTTGAGAGGCCCTGGTCTAGACAAACAATTTATGAAGAGAGTGGCTGTTAAGAGTTATGTTGCTATTTTGAGAAAACATTTGCATAGCTCTTTTCACCGCACAACTTTCAGACTCCAACTCTGACTGGCCCAAATACAGAAATCTGTATTCTCTCTTAGCATGGCATTTTCTAAGCCTTTGGGCTCCACTGATGGGAGATTGACAAGCAGATTGTTTAGCTTACATTTGGATTAGTTCCTGTTTATATCGCTGCGCAGTACATGACTCCAAGGATCCAGCCTGAAACAAAACAACCACGGAACCTCCAGCTTCGGGTGGAAACCACAGGGACGAGAATTTTCCTCTTAAAATACCTCCACATGCATTGGCCAGGATCCGAACCGAGATAGGCTTGGTGAGAAGCCAGAGACAATGTCACTCAGCTATCATGTCCCCCACATCCACACGGAAACAAAAAATAAACCGATAGTTGAATTGCTCGTTATAATCTCCTCGGAAATATAAAAGAAGTATTGACCGAAATTATCGAAGTGCACAGAACATGGACAGTTTTATATTCAGAAGTAGGGGATTCTGTCTGCGGGCACACACCCTTGCCCACTTCGTCCACGGTCGCAGCCACTTGTTTGAGAAAAATATGTACAGCAAGGTTACATACTAAAAAATCCGAGAAAAATGAAATTAAAATTTACGTCCTGCTATATATTTCTAATTTATCAAGTTACAACTCAATAAGAATTTAATATTCGAACAGTATTGCAATAAAACTGGATGAATTTCGTACATAATGATATCAAACGCACATCTTTAGAATGTACAGTATGATGTGGTCGTGGTCCGTTTAATGAAAGAACTTGCTCTTAAGACTGTATTAATTCAATTCCGAGCTGATGCGAATTGTTCCTTACGAATGAAGGTGTGAATTTCTTCCTTAAAGAGACGATTGAAGATATAATTTAATTGATTTCGCTGTGACCTCCTTTCTCTTTTACAGGACGTATGTTCTGTAATACTCGTACAATCTCTCTTGCCGATTAATTTTTGGGGTATTTGATTTGATTTTACATTCGGTGTACTTGGCAAACATATTCTATTTGGTTATTATAGCTTGTCCAGCGTAACAAGTGTATTGGTACCAACATTCTCAACTGACAAATTTTGCTGTAAATGATCATAGATTCAACCACCTTCTTAAACTTTTTCTTCATCTTAATTAATTAATTAATTGATAACTGAAAACGTATTCATATATTTGTCTTCTAATTACGTAAGTTACATTTTGTTTATTAAATTTATTTAGTTTAAACTAGGTGTGCTCTTTCCAAGGTAACAAAGCGATCTCAACTGACCAGAACTTATAATTAATATTGTAAGTTTTCAATTAATACATGTATCTGGTAATCATATTAATTCGTCAATAAAGTGATATAGCTTGAAAATATTTCTTCTGAAGAAGGTTAGATTTCTAATTTTTAAGGGTTTAAACTAATCACTGAGCCACTAAAAATTAATTATAATTTCGTGTGGCTATTTCTGGCCGGGTGCAGCCTTTGTATGGCAGACTCTCCGATGAGTGTGGGTGGCAACTGCCATGTGTAGGTAACTGCATGTTAATGTGGTGGAGGATAGTGTTATGTGTGGTGTGTGGGTTGCAGGGATGTTGGAGACAGCAAAAACACCCAGCCCCGAGCAATTGAAATTTATGAATGAAGGTTAGGCCACGGCCGCTCCCTTCCCATTCCTAGCCCTTCTATATCCCATCGTCGTCATAAGACCTATCTGTGTCGATGCGACGTAAATCAACTAGCAAATGATAATAATAATAATAATAATAATAATAATAATAATAATAATAATAATAATAATAATAATAATAATAATAACGTTATTTTCTTTACGTCCCACTAACTACTTTCAAGGCTTTCGGAGACGCCAAATTGTCTGAAATTAGTCCCGATGGAGTGGTTTTACGTGCTAGTAAATCTACCGACACGAGGCTGACGTACTGAGTACCTTCAAATACCACCGGACTGAGCCAGGATCGAACCTGCAAAGTTGAGGTCAGAAGGCAAGCGCCTCAACCGTCTGAACCATTCAGCCTAACTTTTTAATTATTAACTGCCGTCTCAGTGTTATATTGAATGTTAACTGTCGCCATAAAATTAACCCTGATTCAAAGCGTTAATGAAAATGTTACAGGAAATATTTACATGTTTTGGTTTGTCATTTTTATTTTATATATCGGTAGCTAAAAGTGATAGAAGTGACAAAAAATTTACGATCGAGTATTTTCCAGTAATGCCGTAATGCGGTGAGGCTGTAATCGTTGGAAGTGTCATTATAAAATAGAAGTTCAAGAACGAGGAACACTCTCGCCCTTCATTTGTCTTGTCTTGTCTTGTCTTGCAGTCACTCTGTGCAGATACTAACGAACCTACAGAGGGAAACAGATGGAATGACAAACAGCCTTCTTCATCGATCTCGTACGTACCACTTTTAGTGGTGATAAAATGGGGACTGGCTCGACATTTAGCGTCAAGTCACACCTCGGGAACATGAGCTCATGTCACTATAGTCCAGTGTTATCGACATAGCAACTTTTGGGTTCCCATTCCATGTTCACTTAACTCAAAAGTATATAATGGCCTGTTTGACCTTTCTTTATTAAACATGTAATGAAATCTGTGGCGGTTTTAGCGGGATCAAGAAAATATCTGCAAGTTATGTTGGAAAATATTGAAAGAGTGCGCAAAGAGTTCGGAATATAATTCAACATTGGCAAGACTGAGGTGATGCGAGTAGGAAAGGAGGAAATTGCTGTGAATATAACATGAGAGGGAAAGAAGCAAAATTATTCACATATTTGGGGAGTTTGTTGACATGGAATAGAAGCTTACTGAAGAAGTAAAAAGCAGAATATTTATGGAAAAAGGAAACTTTCGTAAAGACATCTAAGGCAATCCCTGTTATTTTAAGAAAGACGTTCGCAAAGTGTTTTGTGTAGAGTGTGGTGTCATCCGGAGCTGAAACACGAAAATTAAGAAAGAAAGATACAAAATATTTTGAAAATGTTGAAATATGGTTATGGAGAAGAATGGAAAAAGTGAGGTAGACAGTTAAAGTGAGAAATTATGAAGTTCTAAGAAGAGGAGGAGAGAAGACAGACCTGATGAAAGCGATAATGAAGAGGAAAATATCCTAGTTGGGTCACATACTACGCAGCAATTGTCTTCAGCAGTGGGTGATGGAGGGAAAAACAGATGGAAGAAGACGAAGAGGACGAAGAAGGTTTGGAATTGTCTATCAAGGTAGATGCTACGAACAACTGAAATTAGATGCTCAGGACAGAGAATCATTGAGGATCTCCGGTTGATACCTGTCTCAAGACAGATTCACAGAAGAATAATCTAGGTTTTATCGGAGTTGAAATCTCTTAGTAATTTTGTGTATTGAAATAGCTATTTTTCATAACAATGTTGCTTCTGCAATTGTTGCAAGAATCACATTCGTCGTAATAATTGAAAGGTTGATTCCAAAATTCCACACAAGTTCAAAAATGTAAATTTTCAGGAACTGACAAAAGCTGCAGCATGTCGTACATCCACATTTATTTGTAATTCTGACCCATGTAATCCAATCCATATGCAGTACAAAAATGTTATTTAAAATTGTGTATTTAATGAAAGAAATATAAAATGGCCTTAGTAGTGTTTTTAAAATCATGCCTAACCCTAAAAGCATTAATCATGAACATCAAGAAGTAAACCTGACAGTTTAAATACTTAACGTCCCTTGTCACCGTAATCATTCACTATCTGATATTTTTTTCTTTTCAACTGGATCTTCATAAGTGGATGCCAGGTTATCCGGTATTAATAATAGTACTGACGACCTGCCGGGTTTTCAATATCGTGTGTCCACCCAGCTTTCACTCCCGTATAGAAAAGTCGGTGTAAAACCAAGCCGTTGAAAATATAGTTTCGCTTCATATCTCGATTTCTATGTACTTTTGTAAAACAATAAGACAACATCTGTAACGTTTTTAAGTATGTGCCTGTTGTTTTCGGTTTTGAGTCAAAATTGTTAAAAATGGATTTTGTCCACTGATAGGCGTCCGTCCTTCCTAGGCGACCGTAGAAGCGTTCATTGCGTTTGCGCATTGTGTCCGCGATCTTCTCTATCTAAGAGTAAATTTCCTGCCTGGATATTCTTATATATCCCGTTTTTAAAATTTGGGCCAGGAATGTGCAGAATTCTTCTCTCTTTCTTGCTCTAACTTAGTGAGCGCACTATTCCGGGAGAGGATAAGGCATTCTGATCCGTTATATACGTTCCGGGTGATTTGGATAGCTATCTCGTGTTTTATTTTGTCTCTGGCGGTTATGGCTTCTGTATCTAGTCCGTTCGAGTGAATTCACTCAGCAAGGTGTTTAAACATATGCACACGGTTTACTGTTCCATATTTGAACTGGATTGAATTTATTCGTTACAGTTTGCCAAATGGTCTAAAGAGCCCCTTTAAGTACCATCTACATTGAAATAATACAACAATTATTACAAAAAAGAAATAAACGAACGGGATAATTAATCTAAAATCTAAAGTATGAAATCTGAGGAACATAATTAAACATAATGGGTTAACTTTAAGTATTGCGAAAACTAAGATTGGTTAACTAGGTTGTAATAAGGAATTAAACTGATGGTTAACAAGGTGTTAGTCTAATGATTCGAAATGCTAAGAAAAGAAATGAATCAGTTTACAAGGGCGTGAAATGCCTACGATAAAAAACATTGGTAATTAGTTCCGTCAAGTTGTCTTTCATGTTCAAGATTACCTCCGTCTTTAATTCTTTTTACTAAAGAATTTGGCCAATTAGAGCCCACTTAGAACCTAAGACTACGGTAATTCTTTTTTATTCACAGAACTTCATAGATCGTCTGTTCTCCTGATTCTGTTCCTCCGATAACACTCTCCGAGGTTGACGTCGAACTTGCAAAAGCGAAAAACCACCAGAAGTGATCCGTCGCCGGAAGGTTACCATGTTCGTATTTGTTATGCCATCTGAGATTTTTAGTCTTTGTAGATTCCATCGCATCTCTTCCAGCCAACGGCTGGTGTGTTTTAAATTGTAGATAAGAAAAAAGTTCTTAGTTAGCCTTTCGTTCATTCTGTGAAGGTTACTATAAAATTGTAGTCTTCGTCTTTTGATTGTGTTTGTAACTTTCTCTATCTTGCGATAGAGGTCTTCATTTTTCGTTTCATACTGTTTGTTCTTTTGTGGTCCGAAAATGTTCCTAAGTATTTTCCTTTATTTCTTCTTTCAGTCCCTGTTGTTCACCTCCTTTTTTCAACGTTAAATATTCTGATCCACATAATACCTCCGATTGTATTTCAGTTGCCTGGAACGATATGGATCGTTTGACGTTGTAACGGTGTCGAATAAGTTTTCTCCAATTTCACTTTGCAGATTGTACTATCGACTCTATTTGACTGGGTCAATTCTCCCAGATATTTGAAATTGTCAACTCTTTGAATATGTCCATGTTGTGTTATTAGGTTATGTGTATGTTCAATATATTTAGTTTCCTCATATGACAGTTTCAATGAGTAAGTCATAAGAGTTTCCACAATTATTTGTGCTCGTAATTTGTTTTCCATAATTACTGCTGTGTAATCAACAAAATGCAATATATTTTACCTCAAATATTGCTCTTTTTTCTTGCCCCAAATGGATCACTTGTATGTATTTTTTATATAATCTAATTTATCACTTCCTCGTGATTTTAACAGCAAATTAACGAGAACTGATGAAAGTTCATTCCGTATTTTATTATTAAATTATTTTTAAGAAAATGAGCTTCCAGTTCAGACCAGAGTTCTGCCATTTGAATTGACGATGGGGATCAAGTAGATCAAATCTCGGAGGTAATCCTTGCTAGTGACAGCCCATGTTACACAGTAATGCCGAACTGAGCAATAATGGTGTATCCAAGTGCTACATGCTAACCAGATTAAGCCGTAATGAATCTCGCGCGCTTCAGGGCGTATGATAATGAATATTTCAAGTATTCCCCCACGCACTTGATAGTTCAGCTATTTGAATATATTCTCTGAGGCCAGATTGATACGAGTGACTGTTCGTGTACACTGTCAAAATGCGATTAGTGAGCATTGCAAATTTTCAGTTTAGATTTCAGATTGAGCTGCCTATCTGCGGTAGAGTGTTGACTCCGGACCCGAAGATCTTATTGCCGAAGAAACATAACATTCTTCTGAAAACACGATTTTCTTTGCAATTTATGTAAATACACTATTATTTATTTCCTCCTTTCTTAATGAGGTTACACTACAGGGTTGGTTTTCCCTCGGACTAACCGAGGGATCCCACCTGTACCGTTTCAAGGGCAGTGTCCTGGAGCGTGAGACTTTGCGACGAGGGATAAAACAGGGGAGGAGGACCAGCACCTCGTCCAGGTGGGCTCACCTGCTATCCTAAACAGGGGCCTTGTGCGGGTACGGGAAGATTGGAAGGGATAGACAAGCAAGGGGGAAGGAAGCAGCCACGGTACAATCCCGGCAGTTGCCTGGAGGAGAAGAGGGAAACCACGGAAAACCACTTCGAGGACGGCGCAGGTGGGAATCTAACTCTTCCCTACTCAGTTGACCTCCCGAGGCTGAATGGACTCCGTTTCACCCCTCGTGCCACTTTTTAAATTTCGTGGCAGAGCCGGGAATCGAACCCGGGCCACCGGGAATGGCAGCTAATCAAGCTAACCACTACACCACAGAGGCGGACATTTATTTATTTATTTATTTATTTATTTATTTATTTATTTATTTATTTATTTATTTATTTATTTATTTATTTATTTATTTATTTATTTATTTATTTATTTATTTATTTATTTATTTAATTTTAGCAGTAGCGAAGTTAGGGCTCGCGGCCCTCCCTTGCTAACTCCGACTAACTCTAATCAACGCCCAGCCCAAACTACTCCACATAAAGAAATACAACTTTGGGGATACATTTATATTATAGTGTAGGTGCTCACTAAGGGAAGATTTTTGGATATTCCGTCGCTAAGAGAGTGAAAAGGGAGTTAACTGTTTAAATGAGTACATCTATATCTCAAAAGCTTAACAGATTAAGGACGTAAAATTGGTATTTGAAATCCACTTTTAAAATAAAGAACCACGTATTTTTTGTTTTCGGAAAATTACACTAAGTGGGGTGAAAAATGATCAGGATGAGCATTCTTATATCTCAAAAACTGAAGATGTTACAGACAAGAACATTGGTATTAGGAATCTACTCTAAAAATAAAGGAACACATATTTTTTCTGTTTTCGGAAAATCCACTTGACTGTGGGGTGTACAGGAGTGAGAAATGGGTGATTTTTAAAAGTTAGTATATCAAGAGTATATCTAAAAATGTACACTCTACAGGCGTGAAAACTGGTAGCTTGAATCTCCTGTAAAAATAAAGAAACGTGCATAATTCTTTTCCGCAAAACCCACTCTTGGGAAAGTGAAAAAGGCGGTGATTTTTTAAAATGAGGAAATCTACAGTACATCTCAAAAAGTTAACATTTTACAGGTGTTAACATTGGTATTATTAATCAAATTAAAAATAAGCAAACACGTATTTTTGTGTTTCCGGAAAAACACTTGGCGGGGGGTGACTGGTCTGAAACGGGGTTGAATTATTTTTATTAGGATACAGATATCTCAAAATCTGAATATGTTACAGACTTGAAAATCGGTATTTCGAATCTTCATTAAAATAAAGAAACAAGTATTTTTTGTTTTCGAAAAATCCACTTAAGAGGGGTTTGAAAAGAAGTGATGTAGGGGCGTGATGTATGCTTATTATGATACTTACCTGCATAAATAAAATCGTAACGAAAGTGTGTGTGTACATTGACTATTTTGGCAAAATTATCGTACAGCTATCCGTTTTAGGCTTAATAATGGCCATCTGCATATATTTTAGCTTTCGTTTCATAAAACTCCTCATTTTTACCCCTCTCCCCAAAATCAAGATGGCGGTACAATCTGCCAGACGAGGTAGAAAATTGAAATTTGAAAAAAAAAGGTTTTAGCCTGTAACCGAAAGAAAAATTCCAGGATATTTGAATTTTTCACTTTTCACCCCCGGAAAATATCGAAATAGAGAGGCAATTTTGATGGCAGTGCAGAACTTCGTTTCGATGTATTTCTTGGCTAAGCAGTAAGTCGTATCACAAAACGTATGGCACAACCTCGGTTCAATTTATAATGATCTACAACTTTGGTCTTACGCCATTTTGTCGTATCTCTATCCCATATGCGTTAGATTTGGCTGTGTTTCCCGATTGCTCGTAAATTTTCCAGTTTTTACACGTATAATTCATAGGTTGACACACTTATAGGAAGGACGGGATCATAAAATTCGGCACAAACATTGGCCCTCCCAGTAGCAATATGTAAAACAAATTCTATGTTTCTAGCTGGCATATAAGTATCCAGAAAGTAATGCAATGTGTGAAAAAATTGCCCAATTTCTCCCTTTTCACACTTTCTAACTCAGCCTAACCCATAAATAGAGGAGATACGAGAATATGGAATGCGATCAACTATTAGGCCGCTGAAAGAGGCGTCCATATAACGTACCGTTTTGCAGCAGTTAATCTGTAAATGAAGGTCTGCAATTTGTAAACATGCGTAAACTTTCGTAGGTAGATCTATATATTATTCATTGAAGTCAATTTGTAGTGATTTAGAAGGGGGTGTGTCTGCCATTATGATTAAAACTTCACAAATCGATAGTGACTATCAGCAGGAGGACGTCTGATATTGTAATGAATACTCCCCACTTCGAATTTGACTGGCAGTAGGAATGGGTTTTCTCCAACTCCTGTATAACTGGCATTAGTAAGGAGGTCCTTCCATGGTAATGAATAATTCTCTTCCCGATTTGACTGGCAAAAGACAAGGGAGAATGCAATTTTCTTGAAAACTCCCCAAATTAATTGTGACCGCACAGTAGACGAGGAGGCCTTCTGTTATAGGCAAAACTTCCGAACTCGATTATGAATGACAGTAGGCGTGTGAGGCTGTCGTTATCATTACAACTCCACAACTCGCACTATACACTGAAAACAACGTAAGGCTACGTCCCCATGCTCCTTCATGCATAACGCTAAGACACATGTAGTTTAAAAAAAAAGTCTTATTCACTGCGTGAACAGTAATTTCCTTCGATATCCGTATACAATTTAGAATACCGTAGGGAAGCACGGGTACTATGCTTTGCCCTTTCTTCAAATGCTGGATCAGGACGCGGCCACTTCCTATACTGTCTATACTCTCCCATGACCGTCTGTACTTTTCTTTCCTTCTGGGTGTTTTAACAGGAAGTTTTAATTTTTGGGTGTTATAGGACTTGATTTATTTCTGGAATCAAAAGTTAACCGCATCTTTACTTATTTAACATTCAAAATAAATGCCAAATAAAATAATGTATACTTGATACACAGTAATATAACTTAACCAACAAGAAATTGAAGCACTGCACTGCCACACGAAAGAATCTGTAAGTACATCACAATATTATTCAAAAGTTTGACGAAATCACGTTATCCGTAAAATTTACAACTGGGCGCTGCACTGTTACATGTTTGATGTTACACCACACTTCACACTGGTTATGAAACGATTGACAGAGTTCGGTGTGGGCTGATTCAAGAGTGTGACTGCGAAAAAGAATATATGACTCCGAGATCCACAGTTGATAAAAGGCTGAATTAGGGTAATCCCGGCCGCAGAGTGAGACAGAAGAATCCCACGTATCAGACTATTCAGGCGCTTCACTGTTTGATCTGAAGCCAGCTCAAAGGTGAATCACAACATTCAAAGATTGGGAGTCACCTGGAGAAAAGGAGACCACGCCATAGAACGTCCAGGAAATGAGGTATGATCAAACAGGAGAAAAAAAAAGTGCATACAAAATCTGAACTTTCCAATAAAAGAATGTTCATTAAAAATTGCGCAGAAGCGTATGTAAGGCGTACGGTTTAACAGTCGAACCATGCACCGTACATAGAGGGTTGAAACCGTAAATGCACGTTTCAAATCGTACGGTTGAAAGCGCTGGTCACAATACAAGCGACTGGAAGTATCTAAAATGAAAATGCTGATACGGAATTACGAGGAAAGGCGACATCAAGCACACCTTTATACGAGGCGGTGCTAAAGTGACTGAAATATCCAGAAAATTCCAAGAAAGACAATTGCTCATGTAGGGCCGCATTAAGCGCAGGGATGAAAATTATGTGGAAAGGAGAATGCTTGATTTGTAGGTTGAAGGTAAGAGGAATAGAGGTAGACCTGGGAAAAGTTGGATGGTGGATCTCAGGGAAAAGAAGTTAAGAGAAAATGCCGTTTGAGACCGAGGGTAATGGAAACGACTTGTCAGAAACGTCGACACCGCGTGAACGGGAGAAGAAGAAGAAGAAGAAGGATGAGGAGAAGTTCAAAAGACCTGCACGAAGCGACGTCTGAGGCTTCACGTCATTCTTCTTCCTCTTATTTCTTTCTTTGACCGCTTTTCCCGCATCTGTATGGTCGGGTGCGAACTTTGTCGCACAAGTGGATTTGGCCCTGTTTTATGGCCATATGCCCTTCCTGACGCCAACCCTATGTGGAGGGATGTAACTACTATTGCATGTTCCTGTGGTGTTCGTAGCGTGGTGTGTTGTCTAAATTTGAACAGGAGACTGTTGGGACAAACACAAACACCCACTCGACCATTAATAAGACGCGATTAAAATCCCCGGCCCGTCCGAGAATCGAAACCGGGACCCTCTGAACCAAAGGCCTCAACAGTGACCATTCAGACATGGAGTCGGAATATTATATTAATATTATTATTATACCTTAAATTACTTCTCCACATAATCACTACCACTACTAAGACACTTGTCATACCGGGGTAGGTATCAACTTTAGTATGCCTTATTCATAGAACGACACTACCTTTAACGAGCGATTGGTTGCGCGGTTTCGAACACGTAGCTTTCAGGTTGCAATCGGGAGATAGTGGGTTAGAACCCCACTGTCGGCAGAACTAAAAATTGTCTTCCGTGGTTTCCAATTTTCACACTAGGCAAATACTAGGGCTGTACGTTAATTAAGGCTACGGTCCTTTCCTTCCTTCTCCTAGTCCTTTACTATCCCATCGTCGCCATAATTCATGCAAAGCAAAGAGCGTGACGAAATTGTGTAATGGCTGTCCTCACGAACGTCAGTTCAACCGCACATACCACATCGTCTGTGACGATAAACGGTCGGCCGCTGCGCATGTTGAAGAACTTCAATGAACATTACAACTCATTTCCTCGCCATTTCATTCGTCATTGCTATTTCACGACACACTTCATACTCTTAGAGATGAATGTCAGCTGATTTAACGTTTTGTGCATTCAACAAACCAACCACGGACAGTATCTCACAGCCGGCAGGTTGATTAATTTTCTTCAATGTTTTAAACACTCCGCTACAAGACTGCCACACTATGTGAATATTTTCAACATTGCTTTTTGCTTGTCAACGGATGAAGAAAGCCATTGAACATGCTTAAATTGCTAAAATTACATGTGCCGGAATTGGAGTCTTGAGGGGAAGAAAATACACCCATTCGGCGTTTCATATCGTACACTGTCGGTTGGTAACATATCTGCCTGTGATGCAAGTATGTATTTATTTATTTATTTATTTATTTATTTATTTATTTATTTATTTATTTATTTAATCCGTTCACCGTTCAGGGTTGGTTTTTCCGTCGGAATCAGCGAGGGATCTCACTTCTACCACCTCAAGGGCAGTATGCTGGAGTGTGAGATATTTAGTTGGGATAAAATTGGGGAGGAGGACCAGTACCTCACCCAGGCGGCCTCACCTGCTATGCTGAACAGGGGCCTCGTGGGGGATGGGAAGATTGGAAGGGGTAGACAAGGAAGAGGGAAGGAAACAGGTACCACCCCGGCACCCGGCATTTGCCTTGGGGAGAAGTGGGAAACCACCGAAAATCACTTGCAGGATGGCTGAGTAGGGAATCGAATAGCCCGTTACTCAGTTGACCTGCCGAAACTGAGTGGACTCCGTTCAAGTACTAATACCATTTTTCAAATTTCATGGAAGTGCCAAAAATCAAACCTGGACCTCCGGAGGTGGTAGCTAATCATACTAATCACTACACCACACACACGGACTGTGATACATTTACCTGACAAAAATATTGGGCAGACTACTATGTGAAATGTACAGTGGGTGTGTCACTTGAAATTGGTGTATGAATTATTATGCTACATGCCTATAAAGGTAAACGGCTCGTACCCGACAGCTTTTGTGTGTTCAGATGATAGAAAACTGGGGATTACCGCGAGGAGGTGTACAGTCATTATATTCTGAGCGAGTTTTAATTCCCAACGAGCAGACCCGTGCTGCTCGGCATCATTCGTTATAAATAGGTCAGATAACTCGTCTTGATATGTCTGCCGTAGGCATGGTTTTTTGCCTGCCCTTTCCAATGGTTTTACGAACATTTAATACCGATACATAATAACTGACCCATTCTTAATGTAGTTCATAAGACCTCATACAGTATTCACTGTGCATCGACGATTCGCGCGTATCTGGATCTTAACATTATCAAACGATCTTACCCGGGATACTGTAACATACAATTGGCCGTGACCGAATACTGGTTCGAGTAAGTAGACTATCCATTTTTTTCAAGAGTTAGCCCCAGCGCTTTATTACTCGTAATGGTCATACAGAAGGCCAGCCAACTTGATAACTTCCCGTCTGTGCGTACGTAGATGTTTCTATTAGCAGCATGTCAGTATTTAGGAAAGTTCTGCCATCTGTTGAGTGTATTTAGAAGCTGGGGAAGGTAAAATAATCAAAGAGTATTTAGGACACAAAGTTATTATCCCACGATCAGAGGCTTCGCGTCCGACTCGTTGGCTGAACGGTCAGCGTACTGGCCTTCGGTTCAGACGGTCCCGGGTTCGATTCCCGGCCGGGTCGGGGATTTTAACCTTAATTGGTTAATTCCAATGGCACGGGGGCTGGGTGTATGTGTTGTCTTCATCATCATTTCATCCTCATCACGATGCGCAGGTCACCTACGGGTGTCAAATAGAAAGACCTGCACCTGGCGAGCCGAACCCTTCCTGGGATATCCCGGCACTAAAAGCCATACGACATTTCAGAGGCTTGGCAGGTAGTATTCAAAACTGGCTGCATACAATGACATTACAGTACCAAAGATGAAAATCACATACATCAGAATATTAATGAAAGTGTAGTTGCCTGGCAACCCGCTAAGTACAGAATATTTTGCGGGTTACGGTAAGCCTTCGCCTGCAATTACTGGAGCGATCATTTAATGATTTGATTTTATGATTACTCAAATTTGGTTGAACTTAGAAACCTATCAGTGCCTCATGATTCACTCGCAGGTAATTTTGGAGAGAATACAACTGAAATGAAGGAAATCGGACCAGTAGAACGGACGGATGAATTTGCCAAAGTTGTTTTTAGTAAACTCTTTGAATATACAGATAATGAATAGTCTGCCTGAGAAGTGTGTATAGTATCATTCCATCATTCTCGACAAGGCTCCAACAATTGTACCAAGGCAAGCAGTTGTAGTTGGGTGTTTGAGTGAGTGGTAATAAAATGAAGAAGTGCTGGAGAACGGCGTAGAAAATGTAGCCATATCTCTGGGAGCGGAGTGTTCTGTTTATAGACCGTAATCTTCTCCATATTCTAGTAAGTAAGTAAACGCGTCTCCTCGTGCCGAAGTGATTCACCTCTTCTCATGCACATCCCAAATGGAGGCGAAGTACGTGTATCGTTTTGAACATATGCCAGCCCTATTCCCGTTATTAAATATCTGGCAGTATCAAGAATGAAGTCGGGTCCTCGCGACAACGGAGGCTAATAGTGCTAGGCCATACCCCAGTCATTAGCGGCGGATAACTTGTTATTCCCTTCTATTCTTGCCGAAATGAGTGACTCACAGTCCTGGTTTTCTGAGTCCGAGTTAGCGGGTTTGATCCCAGTTCAGTCCCCGGTGGTATATGAAAGTGCTCAAATGACTAGTGGTGGCTGGTAAATAACGTAACAGGTATTTTTAACCAGTACACGTTTGTAACGATTACAGCGTGTAAGGATTACCGGAGATATCCAGTTATTTAAATAACAGTGGCTCGCCAGTACTCGTGTGTACTCGGCTAACGTGGGTAGTGCCGTGACCACCGATCGGTCTCAATCGGTGGTCACGGTAGTGCGTGGCTGTACTCGCTACAGGTAACTGCCTCCTGTATCCAGTATTTCACCAGTCAGTATTTGTTCATTTATGCATATTTTTAGCTTTGCAAGTGTTATGAAGAGGGCAAAGTCGAGTCGTCTGCGGTTACATAATTGCATAATAGATCACGAGTTTGCAATATATGTTCATGTAAGTTATTTAAAGCTAGCAATTTACATTATTCTTTAATTATGTAGTGTTTTTCTTTGCTGCATTTCTCGTTATTGCTAAACTTCATATTCGTCTTAAGCAGTTGGCTTGGTGGATCTATACAGAAATTAATGCTAGTTGCTTTACGTCGCACCGACACAGATAGGTCTTATGGCGACGATGGGACAAGGAGGGGCTAGGAGTGGGAAGGAAGCGGCCGTGGCCTTCAATAAGGTACAGCTTCAGCATTTTCCTGGTGTGAAAATGGGAAACCACGGAAAACCATCTTCAGGGCTGCCGACAGTGGGGTTCGAACCCACCATCTTCTGAATGCAACTTCAAAGCTACGTGAAGACAGACTCGCTCTGTCTCTGAAAGATGTAAAATTAGTTCCTCGTGCGTAAAACCGATGCGATTATTATTTATCTGGTATTATCTTCTCATCTTTTTTCTCATTTACCCTCCAGGGTTGGTTAGTCCGTCGGACACAGCGAGGGATCCCACCTCTAGCACCTCAAGTGCAGTGTTCCGCAAAGTGGGACTTTGGGTCGGGGGATACAACTTGGGGGAAGAACCAGTACCTCGATTAGGAGGCCTCACCTGCTATGTTGAATAGGGACCTTGTGGGAGGATGGGAAGATTGCAAGAGATAGACAAAGAAGAGGGAAGTAAGGGGCCATGGCTTAAGTTAGGTACAATTCCGGTATTTTCCTGGAGGAAAAGTTGGAAACCACGGAAAACCACCTCCAGGTTGGCTGAGGTGGGAATCGAACCCCGCCGCCCCTCTACTCAGTTGATCTCCCGAGGCTGAGTGGACCCCGTTCCAGACCTTGTACCACTTTTCAAATTTCGTGGCAGAGCCGTGAATAGAACCCGGGCCTTCGGGGGTGTCAACTAATCATGCTAACCACTACACCAGAGAAGCGGCATGCACGTTATTTACTCGCGTAATTCTTGCCATCGCACAGTTAACGCACTTCGTTTATTTAGTTTAAAGTGAGGAAAATATCTTCTTAGTGTACCTGATGCATTTATTTCCTCGAACATTTACTGTGCAGTTCCGCGAGTGTTGCGAAATGCAGGTGGCAAGTAGCAGCCTTTCTATTTTGAAATCTGGTACTGTATTTTTAAAATTACAGTCAGCGCTTACATGACGCAGTAACGCTCTTGGTAGTCTGTTACTTCTTATATCGCTTTCCCACACCTTGTGGGGTCGCGAATGCAAACTTTGTCACACACATGTGAAATTGAACCTGTTTTACGGCCGGATGCCCTTCGTGATGCCAATCTTATGTGGAGGGACGCAATCAGTATTGCGTGTTTCTGTTTTGATTGGTAGTATAGTGTGTTGTCTGAATATAAAGAGTTAAGTGTTCGAAAAAACATCAATAGCCATTCCCCGAACCAGAAGAATTAATCACTCGCGATTAAAATCCTCGACCCGGCAGGGAATAGAATCCGGGACCTCAACGCTGACCACTCAGCCAAGGAACCGGACTCTTGGCAGTCTGTTACGAACATATTATATTCTATGCGAATGCTTTGCGTGTGTCCTGTTATATCGTAACTGTTCGTCATTTCACTCGTAATGAGCAAGTAATACTGCATCGTATGCACTCATAGTATGTTAATAAATTAGGCCACGGTGCATGTGAATGGGACAGCGGACTGTAAGTTTTCAGTGCACGGGCACAATGTGCAGGACTGGCGGAAATAGAAAAACGCACCTCAAGCCACCGGTCAGTGTCACAAAGCGTTTTAATGCCCGAAAACTAGTCAGTTTTCTCAAGTAGATGACGAATTTCTGGTATACGTGACGTAATTACATACCGAACGAGTTGGCCGTGTGGTTAGCGACGTACAGCTGTGAGTTTGCATTCGTGAGATACTGGGTTGGATCCCCATATTAGGCAGCCCTGAAGATGGTTTTCCGTGGGTTCCCATTTTCACACCAGGCAAATGCAGGGGCTATACCTAATTTAAGACCACGGCCGCTTCCTTCCCACTCCTAGCCCTTCCCTGTCCCATTGCCGCCAAACCACCTGTCTCTTTACAAAATATGTGCTGCGGGTCAGTATTCCTCCCACAGCCGTTTTCATAGGCGCAACGATGATACGTTAATATTGTTCAGTAGCCTATGTTCAGGGTCAAAACAAATCTAAAAAATACGGGACAATTCTACGCCCTAAAGAAAATTGCTAGGATTCCAGGACACAACTTCATAATAAGGGACGATTCTGTAAAATACGGAACGTACATGAAATCTATGCATGGCTCAACAGGAAGGATGTGAGTTTGATTCCCGGTCAGAAGATCGAATAATTTTTATACGAAATTTCCTCTTCTGGTGAGGTTCAAGGCCCTAAGGTTCCCTCATCCAACACAACAAATAAGTACCACGTTATTTCCTGGGTACAAAGGTGGCCGGGCACAGATCTAACCACTTCATTACACTTACTAAAGGACCCGTGCTGCTCGTTATAAATAGGACAGACAACTAGTCTTGATATGCCTGTCGTAGTCATATTGTTTTTCCTGCCACTTTTAAATGGTTTTGTGAACATTTAATAGGAACGTTATGGTATGCCACAGTTCGTAGTCAGAATTCAACGATTCTGACGTCATCGTGCCGTCTGTTTGGTTTCGCTATTTAATCCTGCAGTTCTGATATAAAGCTTGGTATTGTGTCGTAGAAGGCCATGGCATTTTAATCGCAGTTCTTCTATATAGAATGGTTGGCTTGTGAACCCATAGGTTGGTCTCGAAGGAGCGTTTTTTGATAGGCAGAGAATATTTTTAAGATGCATGACCTTCACTCTTTCTAGTGTAACAAGTTTATCCTTCGATAGTTGTTCCCATGTAATGTTGTAACTGTTCCCTCTCGTCAAGACGCTTGAGGAGATGAAAGTTATTATCTTGGGACACATGAATATTAAATAAACTATTTGTGGCTTGCCCGCAAATTGCCACGCAAATAGAAACAATAAACATCCATGGTTCCCCATTTCTCTATGTAATGTTTGGGCGCAATGGTTACAGTTTTAAATAAAACTGTAAACCAAAATTTATATTTACTAGCATACAGACTTATTCTTAAATCACAGGGGTAGGATTTTAAATAATTAACCATTAAGTATCGCTTAAGAAAGAAAATTAACGCAATATAAAATACAAATGAATTTATTATACAAAAAAATGAGATGAATCGGAAAAGTTTCCTTAAAGCGTGGAGGAATTTAGAATTTAATTTACTGAATTTACTTATTGCTTGCTTTATCTAATTGAAGCTCACCAATTGCAGCTTCCGTTGAAGTCATCTGGTTTCCGTGGTTACTCGTTCTCTTCTTCTCGATGTAGAATTTGCTCCATGGACATCCTTCCTTCCTTCTCTGATATGGTACGGGCTATCTGGACTAGCACTCCCTGCTTGCCTAGTCTTTAAAATAGACATTGGCCCTATACTTGTAAAAACTGATCAGCGTTGATCGTATGAGGAGAAAATTCAGAGATATGAATTTTTCCATATTAGTAGAAATCTCAATCCAACTGAGCTATACTATTTATACGGTACAGACTTGTACCAAATTCCGTAGACTTGAACTAAACATAGTTCTTCGTCTACAATATTTACTGAAAATAACACAAGCCATAAGCTTGTTTCGTTTCTCGTAGATCCGATAACATTACCGAAGCGACAACCATAACTATGTCGCGGAGCGACCACACACTGTTTCAAATATCAAATCACGTCGTTCAAAATAGATGTTCACAGTAGAAGTACTAGTGATGGAGTTTCCGTAGTTATGTTGTAAGGTTGTAAGGCTGTAAGGTCTCGTTCTCGTGTTGAGAATCAGTATATATCCGGGCTCACCCCCACTCTTGGTAACAGTTCAATCTCAAAACTCATATACAACGAAGTATCTGATTCGATAGATCGAAGCATCAACTCCCTTTCTCTTCTTCCTCGACAAGTCCAGAAAGCATGGCGATGATATAGCTGACCAGCTTGCAAGCCTCGCGCACGGGTCGCTGTTTACTAGCCTTGGTCATAAAATAAACCCATGACTCACGCAAAATCCCAAGCTTCAAGAATAACCCTCCGTATACACAAACATGAGATGAAATGAAAACAACTATGTCTCAACATTTTGAGCGTATTTACAACATAATGAATTCTTATCCTACCAAATATAATAATTTAAATAATAAAACGATGTTATCATATATACAATATGATTCCAAAAAGCCTTGATTACAAATGATTGACGTTGAATAAATATGTTATTACAAATAATTGCCGATGGCGGATAAACTTGATATCAAACGATATCGCGTAAAATGATATTATATTAAATTAGTAGGGCTGGAGGAGCCTGGACGGTTACAATGTCTAAGGCGTATGTCATGATGGGGTCTGTTTGTACGTGGACTTATTTTTATCTCAGCCGCATCCAAGTTATTCAGAAGTTGGGAAAGGTTAGAGAATCTAAGGGTATCTAGCAGGGAATAGTATTCTTCCGTGATCAGAGGAAGTGTATGCTCACTGGCTTAACAGGTATCGATCAAACATGGCTGCTTGGAATGACATTGCTAAGGGTGAAAATTACATATATCAGAATATTAATGAAAGGGTTAATCGCTTATCAACCTGCTAAGTACAGAATGTATTGCGGGTTAGGGTAAGCCTTCGCCTGCTATTATTGGAGTGATCATTTAATGATTTGAATTATTATTACCTAAAGCTGGCCGAACTTAGAAATGTCTCATGATTGACCGGCAGGTAATTCTGGGGAGAATAATACAAAAATGAAGCAAGTCGGTCCAGTAGAACAGACGGACGGATTTTCCAGAGCTGTTTTAGTAAACTCTTAATACATAGATTACCGAGGTTACGAACCACTCCACCACGGACCTGACGACATGTACGGGAATAACTTCTTTCTTTGCTTTAGAATGAGTGGAGCATCCACTCCTATTCTCTTAATGTTCCTTGGTATTCGGTTCCTCTCTCTTCTAACTTCCTGTCTCCTCGTAATAAAAATGTCGAGTTTGAGATAAATGGTCTGTTCTATGAAGCAAATTTTAATGTTCCATTTCTCTTGCTTGTTTGCAAAAAGTGTGAGATGTTCGTCCTTACTATAATTATATCCTAAAGAAGCGAAATATAAAGGGGATCAAATCCGATGTTCTGGGCAGGAGAACACAGTAACTTGTCGCTCACTACAATGATCCTCCCGAGCTCAAACTAACCTTCTGGTTGAGAAATGTAATAGGCCAGACGTCGATACTAGCCCGCCTTGTAACAATGATTGTTAAAGCGTCAAGTCAGGATGCCCTTACACCCTGGTTAGCTGGTTCAAGTCCCGCTGGTGGAAAAATAAATCATCATCAGAATGTTGGCCAGCAGGGTAGGAAGGGTCTTGGTATATAAATTTAAATCACTGGATTGTGTGCCGAAAGTAGAGTTCAATCGAAAACATCTCATAAGGAGTGAATGCATATCTGCGTACATAAAATACGAGTTTTTTGTGTACATTGCTCATAATTTGAAAAGAATGGTATTTCTGTATCGGTAATGTCCACAGTAACAAGGAAATGCACTCTTTACTTTTCCGTATTTTCTGTCTGTCTGTCTGCCTGTATGTATGTATGTATGTACACGCACCACGAACAAACGGCTGAAGAAAATTTAATGAAAATCGGTATGTGAAGTCGGGGGATGAGCCAGTGCAATCTAGGCTATAAATCATTTTATTCGCGCAGAGTGCAATTGTAGTTTAGGAGAAGGCCTAAAATGTTATTCTCAAATATTTATATTATTAGTGGTCCTGCCGATAAATACTACATAACTAAAGTTATACAGAATTAAATTTCCTATCATTGGTCATAAAGTGTTACCATACCGGCTGTGATAACACAGATATTCATCAATTTTTATTTTTGTTCCTAAGTCCAGATCACCGCCGAGCCACGAGAAAATTAATTAACATAATTTAATGAAAATCGGTATATAGAGTTGAGGAGCAGTCTATGTTATAAACAATTTAATTCACACTGGATGAAATATTGTAGTTTATGGGAAGGCGCCTAAGATGTATTTTTAAATACCTATGTTATAGGCCATATCAAAAAGTATTATATAACAAAAGTTATAGACAATACAATTTCCAATCATTTATGTTTTATTCAGTTTTACCGTACCGACTATGATAAGAGTGATATTTCAGAGTCAGAAGAAAACTAAATGTGAAGGCTTACAATATCGAAAGCGCATAACATTGATCAAAAATAACATTACATTAACCAATGTTTGTTGTGATGTTCTTTGTCTCTTGTGCTGCCGCTCAACTCCGATAGATGGGATTACTGCTGCGTACCGCGTATAACAGCCTTACTGAATACTGGCGTGAAATAGCTGGGGAGTTAGAAAACTTTCTTCTTCAGCATGCCATTCCTCTGTTTCATACATTTTCTGATACTGCTGGTACGTAACACACTGGTTCATCATAGTATTCCAGCTATTCGATCTCTATTCTGACGCGCTGTTTTGAACGAGCAGTGTACACACTTAAGGCAGAGGCTCACTATGTTCTGGCCTAGAATTACAATTTCGGCCTATTCAAAATTATATCACCACAATTCACTAAATAACTCAAGATTCAACGCTGAAGAGAGCAGTTTCATAAGAAGAGCTTCTCCCTCTTCACTCTTATTAAATTCTACATTCATTTTATTCCAAATTAGCAGTGAAGAGGGGGGTTTCTCCCTCTGGCTTGGAGAAAAATTTGCCACTTAGTCAGATAGATTTTTCCGACGCCAGAGTAGTGAATTAAGATTTTCCGACTCATCGGGTACACCTAAGAAACAGATTAGTAAAAGGGCACAGTTTTTACCCTGGGACTCTCCACTAACCGACCCTGCCGAAAAAAAAGACGAACAGTGTTCACGGGTCACGGCTGTCTGCGGTCTGGTCATTACAGCTCTGTAAATGTGGACTGTTACATCGACAGCGCAGTACTGTTCGTTGAAAGTGAGAAAATGTGTGGATTTTCATTTGATCGAGTATTTCATATGAAAGCATTGCTTTTACTCGCGCCATTCCTACTGGCGACATTGTTATGACCTATGTTGATATCAGTTGGGAAAATCACTAAGACAGTTTTTTTGAGGATCTATACCGGCAGGTGGAGAGTTGAGTGTCTGCCATTATAATGAAAACTCCACAACCGGATTGTGACTGACGGTAGTGTACACACTTAAGGCAGAGGCTCACTATGTTCTGGCCTAGAATTATAATTTAGGCCTATTCAAAATTATATCACCACAATTCACTAAATAACTCAAAATTCAACACTGAACAGAGCAGTTTCTTAAGAAGAACTTCTCCCTCTTCACTCTTATTAAATTCTACATTCATTTTATTCCAAATTACAATGAAAATTTCCCTAACCCAGTATTCATATGAGAAAAGACGTTTGGTGATTTCCCCGTCGCGTTTCTAGGGTAATGTTAAGGGGTATGCAATGTCTTGCTCACAATGTGTACACTACTTAACCTAGAATTCTATACACAATATAGAATTTCGTAGCGAAGCACGGGTACATCAGTTATCACACTATAAATGGTGATTCATTCGTCGGATGGAGACCTTAAATATTGAACAAACTCCTTGCTGTCTATGTGCCGACACCGGGTTTCGCCCTCTCCCTACCCAATCGTCATCACCACCACCACCATCACCGCGCAATGAGACGCTAAAGTCGCTCATGGGCAGCATCTAGAAAGACCAGCGCCAGGTCTCTCAGGAGGCAACAAGGCATGATTTCATCAGTCAACCTCGATACTGTAAGGGACGAGGGTCATGCATTAAGCAAATTGCATTACATCGACGTGAAGAGACTGCCGTTTCTGATTGTTGACTTCTCGGTGGATATGTATTTGGGGCTGTAAAGACACATTGTTGATCAGACAGATAAAAACAAACCCCAAGGCGCTGCAGCCTTGACAGGCCTTCAGCTGCTCAGCCCGAAGTTCTGGAAATTGTGAGGTCACAACTGATAATCGCAACGAATCTTCTCGGCCGTTCTGTGGGTCAATGTTATTGTTATTCTTGGCTTCCTAGACCGGATTCGTTATTTCACAGTCAAGCAACTCACCAATTTTTACAATGTAGTTTAAGTAGATACTTAAAATCAGGATAAAATTCTCCGATATGTTTCATAATAGAATCGAGGGCCTACGCGTAAATGATAGGCTCATTTCGCGCAGACCGCGGGAAAGACCGCAGATATTGAAAAGACATGGGTGACCTTTAAAATATCAAATCACAATGTCCAGCTTTCATAACCCAGTTATCTACCTCCCACATAAGCCAGCTCCTCAGTCACGGTAGTATACTATTTTCCAACTTTTGGGTCACGTGTGAAATGCCAGGAAACAATCGAGGGGCCGTCAGGTTAGAGACAGACACAGTGTCTTTACACCGCAGGGCGGGACAAGGACAAATGTTTCCAAGCTGTCAGTTTGCATTCGGGAGATTGTTGGTTCGAACCCAACTGTTTTCCGTGTTTTCCCATTTTAACACCAGGCAAACATTGGGGCTATAGCCCTTTCCTCTCCCATCATCACCTATATGTGTTGGTGCGATGTAAACCAAATTGTTTTTTAAAAAGGGAAAAATTGTTGCTGTTATTACGAAACTTCTCTCCCCATTCTTCCGGCTCTCACAATTTATTGGCGTTGGCACTTGAAGTGGGTTTGGCGCAGTTTCGCGGCCGGATGCCCTTCGTGACGCTAACTCTATGTTACGGGTTGTATTCACTGTTGCGTGTTTGTGTGATGGTTGACAGTGTAGTGTGTTGTGTGTGTGTGTGTGTGAAGAGGGCGGGAATTAAGACGAATACAACCAGCCATTCTCTGAACCAGTAGTTTTAACCATACGAAGTTAAAATCTCCGACCTGGTCGCGTATCGAACCTAACGCCCTCTGAATCGAAGACCATTGCGCTAACCTCTCAGTGCGTCGTTATTACGAATATCTGTGGATATGATATTCATGAATATCTTATTCATCAAGAGATCTGGCCCTAGAATATCTTGTTCCAGATCCCAAGATCGTCGGTTCAAACCCGGCAGTAGTAGCCACATATTTAACACAAGAAAAGAGTCAATGTCACGCTCCATGTCGAACGACGTCGGTGAGTAATAGAACTACATAGTGACGTAGTGCTTACCCGACGAAATTAACGAATACCCCTGTAGGTGGGGGCGTTATAATAACACCCTCGGTATCCCCTGCCTGTCGTAAGAGGCATCAGCGGCTCTTAACTTGGGAGCGTGGGTTGGCGACAACAGGGCCCTTAGATGAGTCCTGGCATTCCTTCCATCTACTTGTGCCAGGCTCCTCACTTTCATCTATTCTATCCGACCCCGAACGTATTAGAGCATTGGAGGCCTAGGGAGTCTTTTATTTTCACTCCCATTGTGGCCTTTTTTTATTCTTAGGCCGATACCTTCATTTTTTAAAGTGACGGATCGCTTCCATTTTCTGTGATTAATATTATGTAGAGGATAGTTGCCTAGTTGTTCTTCCTCTTAAAACAATAACCACCACCAGCACCGAAATTAATGAAAACTTTGCAGATGGTCACAAAGAACGTCTTCTGGTCTCTACCATCTGCTAGTGGAAAACTAAACTCTAAAATTATCACTCAACGAAGCCTAAATGACCTCCAGTCAACATACAAGCACATGATTGTTGAGACATTTCATTTATTACTGTTAGGAAAGATCTAGGAGGGGTCTTTTGTCATCACTTTAAAATCTTCAGTATTGCTCTGTAAGGTATTACCTCCTCTCTCCAAACGAGCTGGTGAATTATTCATGTCTCCATCTTCCAAGAAGCTTTGTTCACCGGGCGATTGTGTGAGATCTACTCGAGACAAATGGGCAAACAATTGATGTGGAAATTCCATACTCTCCCCAACATACTTCTAATTTACATCCTGGTTAGTTACAGGAGGCAACAGCGTAACCAGATTGCCTGAGATCTCTGAAGTTGTAATAATGTCAAATAATCTCTAGAGAGGACATTTGCAATGTCCATTGCAATGAACATTCCTTTTTTATAAACAATATTTATGAGCCTAACTCAGCAGTTGCCAGAATTAATGGAAAAATGACCGAAATCTACAAGAAAAAGAAGGATGTACACCAGAGCTATATTTTGCCACGATTGCTCTTTAATATTTATGGTTAAAATATCTTGAGATGTGCTATGAACGGATGGACTGTTCGATTTTCCATTGGTGACAGGAACGTATAAAACCTCCGGGCCGATTACCTAGCCGTTAGGCCACTTAAAATAACAATCATCATCATCATCATCATCATCATCATCATATAGAATCTCCATATGCCGATGACACAGTACTTTTGAGCCGAAAACACCTCCTCGTACGTACTTTTCTTCTTTTCCTTCTTATTCTTCTTCTTAATCCTTCCCTTCACCTCTTAATCGAAGGCGATTTCTCGGTATCTTCTTGAAATTAATATATTTTTGGAATGTGCTTTAAGTAGTATACCTAGTACTTATTAGTCATATAATTTTAATGTACTATACGTAAGATGTGTATTATACATATAGATAATATGCTTTGTTTTTATGTATGATTCTTCCTTAATATCTCTACGTTTTGTTATTTTATTAATAGTATTACTGTTATAATGTATAATATTGTTTTCATATTATTGTCAAGAGAAGTTATTATTAACAGTGTTCTAGTTTAAGACTGCTTAAGTTTAAGGAAGGGAGTAAACCCCTAATTTTGCCAAAATAAATAAAACATATTTATTATTATTATTATTATTATTATTATTATTATTATTATTATTATTATCATTATGTGAATGACACAGGAATGATACTTTCTGGACCGTGTCATAAATGAGGGCATTAATTTGTGCTTGCAGATCAACATGCAAAAGTCTGAAATGATAGTAGCTGACAGGGCCGGCAAACTGACGAATAAACTCATCGAGATAAATGAAAACATTTGCAGCAAAGTTGTACCTAGGCGCAACTATGACAGCTGTGAAGTGGATCAGGAGAAGAATTGCTATGTCCAAGAACATCATGTCTAAACAATCTCATACACTGAAGAAGATGGAAACTGCAACACCCAGAAGGAGTAGTGCTACTTTGCTGCAAGTGAACATGCAGGACGAGTGTTGGGTTGTGATTCGATTATTACACTTTCAGGTACCTCTGACCGCAACTTTATACAACAATCAATACAGGATGTGCCCACTACGAGCTGCAATACATTGATGAATTCGTCGAGGCATGGAGTCAATAAGGCCCTGGATCGCTTCCTGAGGAATTGTGGCCTATGCTTGCTGCACTGCACGGGTCAGTTGTTACAGAGTTGTGGGTGGCTGAGGACGGTTGGCCAGTTGTCGACCCATCATGTCCCACACATGCTCAATAGGACTGTGGTCCGGGGATCTGGCGGGCCATTTTAAGGTTGTGATGTCGTGGAGAGCTTCCCTGGAGATGCGTGCAGTGTGAACGCGGGCATTGTCCTGCTGAAACATCCCATTAGCAATGTTCGCCATCATAGGGACAACCACTGGATTGAGTACCCTATCAACGTACTGTCGAGCAGTCATAGTGCCTTAAACAAGCATTAATTGTGATTTCACATTAAAGCCAATAGCTCCCCAGACCATAATGCTTGGTGTTGGCCCTGTGTGCCTTTCGACAATAAGATCTGGGCGGCCCCTCTACCCGGTACGTCGGTGCACACGATTCCGGCGATTACTGCGGGCAAGACAGAAGCTCGATTCATGACTAAAGACGACCCTATGCCATTCGTCGACCCACGTCGATCTTTCACGACACCAGGCCAGCCTTACACGTCGCTGTTGTGGGGTCAATGGAACACCTTCTGCAGGGACACGGGCGGTTCGCAAACTAGCTGCACGCAGGCGATTACCAACTGTTTGTTGTGTAACGTGGGGTGCCACAGCTGCTTGAATTTGCGCTGCTGTTGCGTGGGGTTCCATCCGGGCCATCGGAATGATGCGGTGATCCTCTCTCACAGTTGTCCGTCGCGCTGGGCCTGTGCCAGGTCTACGAGTGTGGGTACCTTCATTTGACCATTGCTGCCATACGCGTTGTACCGTAGATGCCTGTCGGCCAACATGTGCAGCGACAGTCCTTAGCGATAATCCAGCCTCACACAGCCCAATTATCCGAGCCCTTTCACACGGCGACAGTTGTCGATGGCGTGCTCTTCTCTGTCGTCGAGGCATGTTTGACGGGGAACACTTTACTGCAGAGACTCCAAGTCAACTACGCTACACCAGAGTCGGTATACTGGAGTTGATTCCTCCGCGACCAATCACGTGGGGAGACATGTAGCAACAATCCAATGGGTCTGAAACTTTTATCGTTTACATACCTAGCCTATATGGCATCATTCCAAATCTGGAAAATCAACACAAACGACCAAGGCCTTCATGGTGTTGCAATTTCCATTTTCTTAGGTGTATTTGAAAAATTTGTTGCATTTTAGCCAAGCTAAGTATGAGGTTAGTTCGAAGCCTAGTTTTATCTTTCCTCCTTCATAATGCTGAAACGTGGACCTTGCGAGATGTAGATATGACGAGGATCAACGCATTTAAGATGTGGTGCTGAAGAAGAATGTTTCTCATCCTTGGACAGCATTTCGTACCAATGAGTCCATCCTGTTAGAACTGAGCATCAATACAAAGTTATCATCAGATTTATCAAGGTTTTTAACCATATCATGCGGCCTAGAGAAGGGATCCTTGAGAACATGTGCCTGCGACGAAGGAAAGCGTAGGAGAGCTCCTATACGCTGGACGAAGAGCATAAAACGCGGCACAAGACAGCGAAGCACGGAAACGGTCACAAAGAAACATCGTCAAAGATCACGATCCTCAGGAGTGAGGTAACGAGAAGAAGAGAAGAAGAAGACCCTCATTCCCTCTGAGCCTAATCTGAAATACAGTCATGGGAATAATATGAAATGCACGAACTTACTTTCTAAGTTTAATGGAAATACAACTAGATAACAAGCAAGCGGAAATTCTAATTTATTTTGTATCTCATATTCATCAAACTTTATGCATTACTGGTCCCATTCATGTGAGAGTTTACTTGAATGACAATATTATGTCTCCTTTTACATATGTCGCTGCAGTCATTATAAAAGAGGAACTTAAATTATAGGGACAGACTTCAGGAGAATAGAAACAACTATTCCCTTTGGGAAAATCACATATTCATAAATATGTCCTCTCAATCATGGCCATCCACTGCTAATTTCAGATGACCACCAGCCATTAGGCATGGCCTGCAAGGTTGCTAGGTTACACCTCCGTCACGCTAACATGCGCAACAAAAAATTTCAGAAGACCCCCAGCCGTAAGGTATATTTCTGTCAAAAAGAAGAAATGTGATGGAACGGGATTTATTTCAGCACACTATTTTATTATTATTATTATTTTTATTATTATTATTATTATTATTATTATTATTATTATTACTATATTGGTGTAGAAAGAAAAGGGTTGAAAAGCAAAGCAAAGTCACCTCCGTACAGGCCATGAAGGCCCTAGAAGGAGTGGAAGGTAAAGGCTTCCACCATTGTTAACCTCGGCACGTTATGGGTTAGAGTGGTTGGCTTTACGCCCGGCCGCCTTTCCTCCAGGAATTAACCTGGTACTCATTTTTGGTGTAGGCTGAGTGAACCTCAGGGCCATATGCACCTCCGGAAGTGGAAATCTCGCTTCTTAAATTTCACGACTTCCTGACGGGGATTCGAACCCACGCACTTCTGGGCGAACCAAGCACGCCTTTACCTCCTCGGCCTGGCAGCCCCTATATTGGTGTAGAAAGGTAAGAATATTAGAAGCTGCGTCTACATGTTAAATATTCGTATTTTTAGTATGGGCAGTTTGGAAATAAAAAACTATTTCCAGGTTTGGAAAAAATATCATAGGGAAGCTTTAGTGAGTCACACGGAGAGTCCATGCCTGATATATTCATACCCACAAGTCAAATTTCGGGCGTGGTAGGGAGATAGCCACGTGTTACCAGGTCAAGGGATATCTATCGCTCATGATTGGACAGATAGGCCTGTACGAGCTTGGGGATTTCGAGACGGAGTGGAGAGGAGGAAATCTACTTATATCCCGGAAGACTGCGATTCACGGAACATTAATATCACTCGCGAACAATTTATGGAGGTGTTTGCAGTGCATATTACCTACTATATCTTTTGAGTGGGAACATTGACGAGTGTACGTTTGATTATGGACGAACGGAGTAGTGTTCTTGTTTGCTTGTTAATATACACTCATGTTTATAAAAAACAGAACACCTTGAAAGGCTACAGACAGGATGTTCATATTCACAGGTCATGTTCTTTAGTATGTTCTGCAGAAACGATTTGCATTTAAGTCACCTATGTTCAGCATTTGTCCTGTTGCCTAGTAAGCACTGTGTCCTCCATGGGCACTGATAACTTGTTCCATGCGTGATGGTATCGTCGCGTATAAAGCGCGAATGGCGTCCTGAGGTATAGACGTCTATGCTGCATTCACCTGGTTCCACAGTCAATCTTTGGTGGTTGGCATTGGGTCACAGCGCCGCACCCGTCGTTTCACCATATCCCACACTTTTTTATTGGCGACAAGACCGGTGATCGGGTGGGCCAGGGCAACAGTCTGACATTCTGTGACAACAAGAAGGCACATGTTCGTGCAGCAACATGTGGTCGCACATTGTCCTGCTGAAATATGGCGTCTGGGGTGTCGTGCAGAAAAGGTATGGATACGGGTCGCAGGATGTCATTCACGTGGGTCAAACTGGCCACAGTGCCCTGGACATGCACCAACTGTGATTTTTGGATGTACACAATACCATCCCACACCATAAGGCACTTGTCTTATGCGAATGCAGTCAATATGATGCCTCTCCCCCTGACTGCGGCGAAGCAAAATGCGGCTATCATTTTCAAACAAACAGAATCTGGATTCGTTCGAAAACACTACCTGCTGCCATTACTGTCCCATGTAACGTCGTTTATACACATAAGTCAAAGGTAAGCGGACAAGTGGAAGACGCGCCGGTAACGTAGACCGTAATAAGCGGTGACGGACTGTCACTCCTAGTAGTGTATGATGTGTTACGTTCTCTCATGCCAATAATGCGCCCTATTCCAAACTCACTCATACGTCTGCGAGGCATCCTGCACGTCTGTTCAAGTTATGCTGATCCAATACCTTCGGCTTATAGCGACAACGAGAGCCAAAGGAACCTTTTACCAGTCGGCGGTGGTGCGCTGAGATATCGATATCAAGGCCTTATGGTGTGGAGTGCTATTTGGCACAACCACAAATCACAATTGGTGCGTGCCCAGTTTAACCTATGTGAATGACATCCTGCGATCCGTAGCCATACCCTTTCTGCACGACACCCCAGACGCCATATTTCAGCAGGACAATGCGCGACAACATGTTACTTCACGAACACGTGCCTTATTGTTGTCACAGAATGTCAGACTATTGCCCTGGCCCACCCGATCACCGGACTTGTCGCCAATCGAAAATGTGTGGGATATGGTGCAACGACGGGTGCGGCGCTGTGACCTAATGCCAACCACCAAAGATGAACTGTGGAACCAAGTGAATGCAGCATGGTTGGCTATACCCCAGGACGCCATTCGCGCCTTACACGTTTCGATGCCATCACGCATGGAACAAGTTATCTGTGCCCATGGAGGACCCAGTGCCTACTATGCTACATGACACGTGCTGAACCTAGGTGACAAATGCTAATCGTTTCTGCAGAACATACCAATGAACATGTCCTGTGAATATGAACCTCCTATCTCTATTCTTTCAAGATGTTCAGTTTTTATGAACATTGGTGTACTTACTTCTGCAGTAGATTATTCCAAGATTCGTTTCCGACAAAGTGTGTTTTCATAGCGAAATGACTCCTATTAGTGTGCTACACGTTATGATTACTTCTTTCATAAAGAGATTAATATCTGAGTATACGGACGAAGAGATTGTGTTGCTTACTACACTGATGCATGTAAATTCGGCCGATGGAACTGACGTCAATCCCTTGGAGCAGTTATTGAAGATCTCAGTAAGTTTGAAATGTCCTAAAAACTTACAGCAGTTATACGCCCTCCGTGTCGTGATTTTATTGTCAGAGGTTTTTTCAATTTAAGCAGAGGTAGGAATTTAGTGAAAGTTTCACCTCTGCTTTCATGTTATATCTCAGTCCTGCAGAAGTAATCAATTCACAATTCACCTCACCATAGTCTTCTTATTGCTACTATCTCAAGAACAGTAATTAGTTCAGACATATAATTGTTAATCAGTGGAGAAATTTGCGGGTTTATGAAATTCTAGTAGAAATGTAAGAAAACAAGGGGGCATAAGTAGATAAATTTCTGGGCGCAATTAAAAGTTTTTTATGATATTAAAGAAATAATGATCTCACATAAATTTTTGATTTCATACTGAATGTAATTTAATTGCCCCGTGGCAGCACTTTCTTTTGAAGTGTGTGTTTTTTTAGCCAGGTTTAGTAAACTTCAACGTTCGAACTAATACTAGATACTGTAATTGGCTTGATGCTAACATTACATGTGTTAAAGATAACGGGGATGGAAACCTTCAAGGAGGAAATGTTAAAGTGTACGAGGAAAGCAAATTTGAGGAGTCGGCGAAACAAAGGAGGTAGGTTTACTTTTTGTCGTGTTCCCGTCAGCGGTGCTATACTGGGCATCAGACCAGGCTTAGTACAGTTTACTACATTTCGAACTTCAGTTATTCAAAGCATATGATTTTGTATCTTTATTCTTTGTTTATCTTGCAACGTTCTAAAAATTTAATTTTTCTGAGTTGTGGAAGTTGACTGACTTGTTTCTTCCCTGACCCTTGATTTGTATGCAACCATAGAAAATGACACTTACTTTTGCTGACTGAACGGCGACGTCGTGCCACCCGCCTTGATCCTAACGATGAGTAATAAAACTACTTCTCTTTATTAGAAGGGAGTTAATTTCTTCTTAAACGTACAGTAATATTGTAAAATAAATTCAATTACTTTGAAGAATGTTGCATGATGCCTTTGTACTCCGAAGTTGGCAGTCTTCAGCCGGTTTGTTGTTGTGTCTCAAAGAGGGAAATTATTTAAACTCCACAATTTGAAGTGCGAGTTAGTTCTTGCCCCTGCGGGAAGTGAATTTAGAATTACAATCAACCACGGTTCACCTAGCTGAGGCTTGTCATTGCTTCCCCTTGTATCGGACCTTTCAATTTTATCTTCCATCTACGACCACCTCCTGCCATATCCTTTTTCTCCCTATATCGACGATATTAGGTTTACGAGGTCTAGGAAGACCCTGATTTCCAGGCGTGGTTCTTCCCTCTCGCTTGACGATACCTCTATTTTTCGAAGTGTCGGATCTCTTCCATTTCCCTCTCATTAGTGGTACGATGTGATGCTTGCCAGTTGTGCGTCCTATTAAAACCTTTATTCACCACCTGGATGTGTTCTCTTGTTTTCCACCTTAATCTTCAAATTGTGGAGCTTAAATAATTTCCCTCTTTAAGACACAACAACAAACCGGCTGAAGGCTGCCAACTTCAAAGTACAAAAGCATCATGCAACATTCTTCAAAGTAATTGAATTTATTTTACAATATTACTGTACGTTTCAGAAATAATTAACTTCCTTCTAATAAAGAGAAGTAGTTTTATTACTCATCGTTAGGATCAAGGCGGGTATGTACGCAGTCTGTTCTCACATTTTACAAACAGCAGAAGCTCCCTCTTTGGATCAATGATAGAGTGTCAACCTACGGATACCAAGTTCGCGGGTTCAAACCCTGTGCAGGTAGTCGGATTTTTGAAGGGAAAAGACAAGTCCATTCTATTTTCGTACGAAGTCGGCATGCAAAAGATCACTGGTGGCACATTTGATGTTTATGCGACAAAATAAATTAAAATTCAGCCGTAGACGCCTAAGATAGATTCCGTTTCTTCTAACATCTAGTAGGCACGGAACACCGAAATTGACAGACAGCCAGATGGCGTCAAATTAAAAATGTCTGGACAATTATTATTATTATTATTATTATTATTATTATTATTATTATTATTATTATTATTATTATTACAAACAAGAGAATTCTTTCAGCTCTGCAACTGAGATGAGGATTGTTCTCCTGTCTGCTACCGCAGCTTATTCCAGCTTCTTGTCATGTTTCACGAAGAGAAGAGTTCTTTCATCTCTGTGAGTGACCTGCTAGCCACTGGATCTCGACCAGCGGCCACCGTTTCACGGGCGATGACCTTGTAACTGAACAGTGCATAATATACCTCAATCGTAAAATCATGGTACAGCCTGAAATCGTACCAGGTTGAACTAGGTGATATCAACTAGAGAATATATCAATTATAATATTAATACTGACCATCCGTTCCTCTAACGACAGCCGAGTTTGTTTCATCTACTTACTGGAGACCACTCACCTGGAACGAAGGAGTATAAGGAGTTAGACATGAATTTCTATACACTGTCATAATATTAAGACAGTAATTAATTAAATGCTTAATTTATTCATTTTTTATTTACTTATTTTTCACGATTTACATTTGTAACCAAGTTCTGGCTCACAACCCTCTGTTACACTTAACCATTTTCAATAATAATGCTGGATTGTAGAAAAGTTTAAAAACGTACAAAAAAATTCAAAGTAAGACGTAGTAATTCAACAAAAACTGAATACTGGGGATAGATATACAATACTGTTGGTGAAACATAAATACAATTAAAATAAAATGCTTAGTACATGTACCGTAATGTTATCTAAATACCTGCACAAGGTGATCAAGTGAAATTCATTTATAATAATATTCTTGTAGTTTGAAACAGGAAATATAATATACGTATTAATTACCAAGGAACATGGTGATAGTACAAACAATTAGGATCAGGTTACAATAATTGCAAGCTAATAAGAGCTAATAAAATAGTGGAATTTATATAAATAAAGTTGTAGGGGCTCCGCTGTCTGTAATTTCTGTTTTTTTTTTTTTTTTTTTTTTTTTTTTTTTTTTGCCAATTCTTCAGATATTTATCCGTTTTAGGTCAACTCAAGACCGAATCGGTGGTTTTAACTTTTCGTGTCTGTCTGTTTGTCTGTTCCATCATCACGTCGAAACGGCTGGATAGATCTCAACCAAACTTCATATTTAGAGTATACTCATCCCGGGAAAGTTTTCGATATGCATATCATTTTAATATCTTTGAATAGACGGTGGGTTTATACGAAAAACAGAACGGTTTTCCTCCATTTTCTCTTATACTATTGATTTTCTGTAAACTCCGTGCATCGTACGTGAAACGTCTCTTCATTATAAACAACTTTCGTTATTTTCATAATTTACCTTACTCTTCACATGACGGAGAAATTTACTATTTTCTGCGGGTATCATGCTCTGCATTGAGTGACCAACAGACCGACAGCGAACCTACAGGTTACCATGGCAACGTCTCTGACTGCTTGCCAGCAGGAAAGTAAAGTATTGGCATTTTCCTCATCGTGCTTTTAAATTCGTGGTTGTTCCTTGGGTAGAAGGAAAGAGAGGCGTCAATCGGCCTATCTGTGGGATATTGGCGGAATATCGTTGGAAGTTATAACCGCCCTCGAATAGATTAAGTAATAACACTATTAGTTATCTTATCTGTTTACCTAAGAATCACTGCGCCTAAATTTCTCCTCTGTTACCGCTTTATTATATCCATAACTAACACCAGCATTATTTATTGAGGGACATTTGATTTTCCAATACATTTATTTGGCATTTACATATTTGTCGTTATCCGGCTGTCCTCAGTTATAATCCATTTCCTATTAATTTCAACTTTCTTAACTGTATTATTTTCTTCCTTAATTACTCTGTATGTACGCGAGTGCTACAATCTACTGGATATATTTCCACCAAACTTCATATTTAGAATCCACCTGTCCTTGGGCAGGGTTTTGGGCAAATATTGTTTCGAAATCCCTGAACTGACTGGGGGTTTATACGAAACCGAAACAGTGGTTTTGCACTTCCATAAAATATACTCAACCAAACTTAATGGAAATCTACCTGCCTTAATGGAAATTAATTTCTGAACCTTTTTTCTCATGTGCATTATTTCGATACGAGGATTAATAAGGGAGATATCATTAACGGACCGTTTTTCGTTACAAGTCCCATCGGTCTTTACTCAAGAACGGGTGCGTGTAAAGCGTATTTCTTACAACTTGAAAACTACTGAAGATATTCGAACCAACATTTATATTTAGCATCCACCTGTCCAAAGGTAGGTTTTAAAGGTCAATAACATTCCATGTTCCCGGAATGGACTGGCGGTTTATTGGGAACCGAAATGGTGATTTCACTCTTCCACAATATATACAGTACAAGACCAAGCTGACTGGAAATCGACCAAATGTGATGGAATTCCATCTCTAAAACTTTTTTCATGTGCATTTTTTCGTCAGGAGGATCAATAAGGGAGATATCATGAATGGTCAGTTTTGCAGGTTAAGTCCAGCGGACATAGCCCAAAAGGTGTTGTACGTAACGACTGTGTGCCTCTACATTGACTATTTTGGCGAAATTTTCTTACAGCTTTCCTTTTAAGGGGTAATAATGACCATCAGCATATTTTTTTTTTGGTTTGGTTTCCTGAAAGTCCTAATTTTTACCCTCCTCGCCCAAAATCCAGATTGCGGCATAATGTGCCAGACGAAAAATAAAATTGAAATTTGACAAAATTATACGTTTTAGCCTGTAACGGGCAGAAAACTTCCAAGATCTTTAAATTTTTCACTTTTTATCCCCGAAGAATATCGAAATATGGAGGCAATTTTTATGATGGTGCAGACCTTTGGGAAGTCCTATCACATAACGGATTACACAATCTCCGTTCAATTTGGAATGATCTACAACCTTGGTCTTATGAGTTTTTGTCGTACCTATATCCCTTTTACGTTTGATTTTTCTCTATTAATCGATGTTAAGTAAATTTGGATTTTCACGTGCATAATTCATACCTTCAATCACTTATAGGAAATATAGAATTATCAAACTCTTCATGAAAATTGGCCCACCCAGTAGCCATATGTGAGCCAAATGCTATGTATGTAGCTGTCACATAATTATCCGAAAAGTAATGCAATGTTCAAAGTTTCTAACTCAATCTGACCCAAGAATAGATGATATATCATAGGACCAGCCATATAGGCCACACAATTCGGCGTCTTATGGTATAATCCTTTGTCGATATGACGTACCTTTAGCAGCAGTTAAACTTTAAATGAAGGTCTGCAATATTGTAAACACGCATATACTTTCGTATGTCGATCTATATGTATTCACTGATGTCGATTTGTGGCGATCGAGAAAGGGTGTGTCCGCTATTGTAATCAGTACTCCCCACACCGACTTTGACTGGCAGTAAGAATGGGGTCCTTCTCCAACTCCTGTGTAACAGGCATTAGTAAGGAAGGCCTACCATTGTAATAATTAGTTCACTTCTCGATTTGACTTGCAGAAGGCATTCTTTTGCTATTGGCTTTACGTCGCACCGACACAGATAGGTCTTATGGCGACGATGGGACAGGGAATAGCTAGGACTGGGAATGAAGCGGCCGTGACCTTAATCAAGGTACAGCCCCAACATTTGCCTGGTGTGAAAATGGGAAACCACGGAAAACCATCTTCAGGGCTGCCGACAGTGGAGCTCTAACCCACTATCTACCGAGTACTGGATACTGGCCGCACTCAAGCGACTGCAGTTATCGAGCTCGGTACTTGCAGAAGGCAAGAGAGCATGCAGTTTTGTTTAAAACTCCCCTACCTGATTATGCTTGGCATTAGGCAAGGGTGCCCGCCATTATAAACAAATGTACTCATCTAAAATGTGACTGGCATTAGGCATAGTGGCCTGCTATTTTGATGGAAGCTCACCAACTTGGTGTGACTTGCAGTACACTGGCTGGCAGTAATGATAACTGCACAACTCAATTTCGACTGATAGTAGGGTAGTCGTCTGCCATTATAATAAAAACTCCTCCACTGTTATCTGTCTGGAAGTAGCAAAGGGGGGCTGCCATTGTAACGAAAACTCCCCAAATCGATTGTAACCGCGCAGTAGACTATGGGGCCTGCAATTATAATGTAAACTTCCCAACTCGATTGTGAATGGCAGTAGGCAAGTGAGCCTGCCGTTATATCACAAATGCGTAACAAACACTTTATATTGGAAACAGCGTATGGGGACCTCCCCAAGCTGTTTCTCGGACATGCAATTTTGAAACCATCTTATTTACTGTATGTACAGTATTTACTTCGATATTCGAATACGTTGTAGAATACCGTAGCGAAGCACGGGTACATTTGCTAATAATAATAATAATAATAATAATAATAATAATAATAATAATAATAATAATAATAATAATAATAATAATAATAATAATAATAATAATAATAATAATAATAATAATAATAATCTTATGGCCTCAGCTACCGTGTGCAGACATTTCACTTTGACGTCATCTGGCTGTCTGCTCGTCAATTTCGATGTTCGGTTTTACTCTAGGCCTGCTAGATGGAAGACCGAGTAAACCGAACCTCTCTTGGGCGTCTATGGCTGAGATTTAAATAATTTTTTCGGATATACACCAAATGTTTCACCAGAGATCTTTTACATGCCGATATCGTACGACATGGAGTGTCGAATGGTCTATTTTCCGCCCTTCAAAAACCCGACTACCTGTGCCGGGATTGTACCTGCTCTCTTGGGATCCAGAGGCCGACACTCTACCACTGATCCACAGAGGCAGCTGTAATCATAACATTTAATTATTATTATTATAATATATGTTATGGCCACTTGCTAAGAATAAAATCAACAAGATTATCGAACCAGATAAGATAAGAACCCAGTGAACTTGGTTGAACGAGGTGAAAAGGGAACTACAGGAGTTGGGAATCACTTATGAAAATATACAAGAACGTAACCCACTCAGGAGGAAACTAAAAGACGACCAAAGTTTTCAGGAAAGACCTAAGTTGAAGACGAGAAGGACGAGGACGGAGGAGAGGAAAAAGCAACACCGGCAACGAATGAAGGAGAACTGGGCAAAGATCAAAGCCCAGAGAAGACAACTGAAATAACTTAGTCCTTAGTAGGGCGATAAGAACAAAGAAGAAGAAATAATTATCATAATAATAATTATGACTGAAGCGCATAATAGGTAACAGTAAATCCATTCACCGCCCACGCTGTCTAGGGGGCATCGCGTCCGCCTGTCACACGGCGGCCCCGGGTTCGATTCCCGGCCGGGTCAGGTTTTTTAACTGTAATGGTTAATATCCCTGGCCTGGGGACTGGGTGTTTGTGTCGTCCTTAACGTTCCTTTCCTCACATTCAACACACTACACTTCCGCAATTACAATTACACGCAGGTTCATATCACATGGTGCAAGTAGGGGCAAAAGATCTACAGAAGTTGACGCCACGAACAAATAGCATTTAAAAAATCAATTCAATTCAAATCCATTCACACAACACACACTCACTGGCTACACAGCTCCGTTTTATGTGCCCGAATGACCATTTGGAATGTATTCCGGAGACTAGAAAAGAATTATCTGATACCGCTGTTGTTGCTTGGCTATGAAGACCTACCAAAACCATCTCGTTTATTTCTGGATAGATGTCTGAAATCGGTGTAGGATTAATTAGAGTCGTCTAGCTGGATATAGGAAAAGACAGAAAGAAATGATACGTTAATAAATATATCGTGCCATTTAATAATTAGCATGAAAAAAGTGAGGGCAATCATAATATTGATTTAAATATTAGAAACTTGGATATTTATAACAATAATTACAATGATTTTTCAACAAGTAAGGTACGCAGGGCTCTCACGGGTGAACTATTCCACCTCGTGTTCGAATTTTCCGATAAGGCCGAAATAGGAGACCACATTTATCTGCTCTGTTGTAAAATTGTGCTCTACAATAAAATGCCGTATTTCATTAACAAATCCTTCAGCTCTACCGTCTGAGCTACTCAGCCCGGCCTATTTGTAATTCTTCTTACAACAAACGTGACTGCCTCCTCTCAGTGGCTCTATCGCGTTACAATTACCTCACTTAACTCAGAGTTTACAAGTGGCACGCAATATTGATTAGCCACTCTCAGAAGGGAATGAAACAAAAGCGGCGACTTTCAAGCAGATCTCCTATTAGACAAGGTGTTACTGAAAGGAGAAATTACTGCATCTGCAGTACAGTGTTGCACAGACGTATCCAAGCGTCATGAAGCAGTTGTGAAACTACTTTGAATATCTCGATAGTTATTTATTATTCACTAGTGTAGCATGTGAAATCGAATCCAAGAATAACAAGTGTAAACGAATAACAACAAACACGCACATAAATACCTCGAAGTCCAAAAACAAAAGATTGAAATTATAAAAGCATTCAAATATCTCGGAGAATGGATTAGCTGGAACGCTGTGGAATGCAAAGCAATGGAATATAAGAAAAATAAACTTGAACTGGCCTTTCACTTAACAAAATATACATACAACAAGAAATCTCTTTCATAGGGGTCTAGAATTAAAGATTATAAAACAGTGATTAAACCAGAATCACAATACGCAGCAGAAACAATAAACATGAATTTCGAAGGCCAGACAGAGAAACTCGAGCTAAAAGGAAGGAAAAATTAAAGAAAGATCACAGGACCAAAATTTTAGGACAATAAGATAACACATCAAGAATGAAACGCTCTACAAGGAAACTGAACAACTCTGAGATCCTATGTTTACGGTCATCCTCTCAGAATGAACACTAACAGATTAAGCAAACAAATCTTTTACTTCTTCCGTAACCACGAAACAAAACCGAACTGGTTTAAAGAAACTGAAAAAGACCTGGTAAAATTAAAAATTACAGAAAATTCGCTATTTGATCGAACAACTAATGAAATAACTGAGGACGAAAATAGATATATATTTTTTTGCTAGGGGCTTTACGTCGCACCGACACAGATAGATCTTATGGCGACGATAGGATAGGAAAGGCCTAGGAGTTGGAAGGAAGCGGCCGTGGCCTTAATTAAGGTACAGCCCCAGCATTTGCCTGGTGTGAAAATGGAAAACCACGGAAAACCATCTTTAGGGCTGCCGATAGTGGGATTCGAACCTTCTATCTCCCGGATGCAAGCTCACAGCCGCGCGCCTCTACGCGCACGGCCAACTCGCCCGGTAAAACGACGAAAATATAAGATCGCAAGACAAATCTACATTAAAAGCCAAACCGGTTATCTCGGAAGACTACAGGAAACGAAGAGAAATAATGAAGAAATACTAGGCACTAAGAAAAGTACAACACACAGAGAAGTGATTGATTCAGCGAAGAAGTAGAATAAGCTTGAGTGGAGTTTTTAATAGTAGTATAGATTATAATATAGACAAATCCATTTTTTCATGTCTTGAATTATGCACTGTACACTTAGCTGCTGCGAAGATTCTTTCTGATCCTACAACTGGATATCTCAAATAATATATACCGATGCAGTCCAGTTTGCATTGCAACAAGTAGGTATTTCTTTGTCTACGGCATATTTTCGTGTTAAAAGTGGGAACATCGACTGAGAACAATGAGATATCTACACTCAGTGTTCCCAACACTCGATGCCGAAAAGTAGCTAAAACAGACTGCCAAACGGCCAGAAAAGGCTAAACATTATGAGTAGCTCGCAATTAGTCGCTATATATGGGTGTAAATCACAAGACAGTGTAGGATCACAAACATAGAAAACATTTTATTTAGTGTTCTGTAACAGTTGAGGGAGAAGAGAAAGGATGGTAGGAGGGCACATGGAGGGAAGAGATAACCGCGAAGTTACGAATGAACTAGATGGATGAACCTGTGTGTAGAAACCTGCGTTGGTGGTGAGGTCGTGCGAGATGAATGTGGGAGTATCAAGCACAGTGTCTCGGATGTGGTATTGACCTCTGTTATTTAGTTAACTACATACATCTGGTTGGAACTCCCGCCATAGTTTGTACCGCTGATCACATTATTATTATATTATTATTTCTTTACATTACTGATGCCCTATTTGTATTCCAATTCGATGAACATATTGCACGTGTCTAAAATGCAGTATTAACCTCTAATATTTAGTTAACTATAGAAAACTGGTTGGAACTATCACCAAAGTTTATTCCGTTTATCACATTATTATTAGTTCTCAGCATTACTGATGCCCCATCTGTATTCCAATTCGAAGAACATATTGCACTGTGTCTGAAATGCAGTATTAACATCTATTATTTAGTTAACTATAGAAAACTGGTTGGAACTATCACCAAAGTTTATTCCGTTTATCACATTATTATTAGTTCTCAGCATTACTGATGCCCCATCTGTATTCCAATTCGAAGAACATATTGCACTGTGTCTGAAATGCAGTATTAACCTCTATTATTTAGTTAACTATATAAAACTGGTTGGAACTATCACCAAAGTTCATTCCGTTTATCACATTATTATTAGTTCTCAACATTACTGATGCCCCATCTATATTTCAATTCGAAGAACATAATGGACTTGTGTCTCACATGCGATATTAACCTCTATAAACTCGTTGGAACTCTCGCCAAAGTTTGTGCCACTGATCATAACGTTGTTAGTTCTCTACATTACTCATGCCTTATCTGTAGATCAATTCGGAAAACATACTGCACTGTGTGTCAGATGCGGAATTAACCTCTATTATTTAGTTAACTAAATAAATCTGGTTGGAACTCTAGCCAAAATCTGTACCACTGACCACAGTATTATTAGTTCTCTACATTATGTGGATTAGCATGTCACTGATGTAGACTACGTTCTTCATTGTTTCGCTCTTTTTACTATTAATAGCAGTGATATACAAAACGAGTTGACTTGAACACGTGATTTATAATGCATGTTATTAATTAAATAATTATGAAGCTAAATACACTTTTACAACTGCTTAGTGTTACGGGACTTACATCTGTTCATGACTTTGACACCAACATCTCTTCTACTACGACCAAACGAGTGCAGCTGTAGACGTTTTATCACGAGAAGACGGGTTCGAATCCCAAAATCGACAGCTTCAAATATGGTTTCCGCATCAAAAAATGTAGGCTATTAGCTGTATTTTAATTATGACCACGGTCTGCACTTTTCCAGTCGTAGCTCTTTCACAGCCCACCATCGCCGGAAACCTGTGAGTGTTAGTTCGACGTTAAACGTCTAGGAAAAATGGGGCCTTTATCGAGGACACGGCCACAGGCTTTTGAACGTAGAATAACGTAACATTGTTGTACAAGATGACATCATAAAATTATCGATTGAAGATAGTACATGATCGAATCCGTCCTGGCACCATCCACAAGGTCGTCAAGCAATTAATGGCCCAATTTGACAAATTAATCACTGGTGGGCCTGTGATTGTCTTGCAGTTTACGTGGTCATTCAGAAACCCCATATGCAGCTCGTTTAGCTTTCTCTACAAGAAGTCTAAACTCTCACTAACAATTTTCGGTGACGTGAGGTTTGGAAGCGTAGTTGTCTAAATTTAGGTATAGCCCCATTATATGACAGGTGTGAAAACGGAAAACCACGGGAAACCATCTTCAAGGCTGCTAATGGTAGAAATGGAACATACCATCACCCGAATAAGAAATCACATCTACGTCACGCGAACCATGCAACCAACTCACTCAGTTCATTTCAGTTTACCAATAGTTTTTTAATAGGGTTCATGTCCGAGAAATATGGAGGCCACTCCATCCAGGTGATATTAGGGGGTGTTAACCATAGCTGCACGAGTCATGAGAGTTATCGACGATGAAGATGAGGTCGTCTCAGAAATACTGGCAATACTTTTCCACTATTAATTGAAGAATAATTTCCTTGTACTCTGGAGAATTCAGTGGGACCTGAACAATATGACTCTATTTAATGCCATCCTCTTGCAGTACAAGTCGGACAAAATGTCTGACACGTGCTGTAGTACCTAGTTCCCTACAAACAGTTTGTCAGGTGTCGTCGTGGTACAGACAAATACATTGATCGTAAAACAGTCCCCTACACCAGTCCTGGGGAGCCCATTAGCATGGCTTCTTGCACGTCTGTAACGGCCATACTGTGCATTAACATTGTGATGGATTTTTGTACTATCAGAGAAGATTTTACAAGAGCAAGTAAAGCAATTTCTGATAGACTGAGTCAGTTTGGTTGACTTAAATCTTGATGGAAACTGGGAGTCTGTGAACTGCCCCAACATGGGACTTCATAAACATTAATGGAATAGCTTTACCGAATGTAGACGACAACCTCCCATGTTTAGAGTCTTGTCTGCAAGAATATGACAGCATGAGATGGAGAGGGTGTCGAGAGTCATTTATGACAAGACAATGCCGACGTGTTTCAAACACACGGGCATATTAAAAGTCAAAGGGAAAGTTTCAGGAATTCATTCCTTGAAGAGAAAGACAAAAATAGGCGCGACAACATTGCTTCGGAAATACATAATTGCAAAGTTATCCGACCTTTTAGTTCGTTCATAATCCGGAACAATCGAATGCACAACAGATGTTACGTGTCATCATCATCATTATCACCATCATCAGGTCTTCACACGGCAGGACTCCATGTTCTCCTGTCTTCTGCCATCTTCTTCAGATCCTTGCAAGTTTCTCCTTCTTTGATGTCATCTTGTACCTTCTCCTTTCTCTCAGTTTCCTTCCGTAAACTAATCCTTCCATTGCTTCTGATAATGAACATCCCCTCTCAACAAGTGTTCCTTCCAGTTCTTCTTCTTTTCTCTTGTAACTTGCAGAAATCTTCTATTATCTGAAACTCTTTCCAATTATATTTCATTTCTCACACTTTCCGCCCAGCTTATTCTCTCCATTCTCCTCCACGTCTACATCTCAAACGCTTCTCGCCATTTTTCATCTTCTCTTCTCTATCTCCTTGTCTCTGGCTCATATAATGTCGTACTCCAAACAAAGAACTTACTAAAACCTTTTCTCAAACCTTTATCTAATTTACCGCATAATAACATCCTCTTCTTACTGAACGCTTCCTTCGCTATAACAATACGAAAATAATTAGTAAAAATAATGTTGTTGTTTTTGCGTTCCATTGACTACTTTTTAACGGTTTTCTGAAATGCCGTGGTGCTCGAAGGTTGTTCCGGAGGAGTCCCTTTCGTGCCAGAAAATCTACCAACACGAGGCTGACGTATCTGAGCATCTTCAAATACCACCGGACTGAGCCAGGATCGAACCTGCCAAGTTGGAATCGAAGGCGAGCGCTTCAACCGCCTGAGCCACTCAGCCCGGCAGCTTTATTTTACGTGTCCCCAGCAGCAAAAGTAAAAGGGTTTCAAGTTAGGAGAGCGCGATGGCCAAGAAACTGGTCCACCTCTACCTATCCATCACTCGGAATAATACGCATTAAGGCACCTGTGTGTAAAAAAAAACAACTGAAATTTGCGGAAACAGCATCAATCATGAAGTTCAGTTGTCGACAGGATACTAGTGATATATTTTCCAAGTGATCATACAAGCTAATATGCAGAAAATCAGCGTAGTTCTGTCCAGGAAGCCTGTTCAGAAAAACACGAGGTCCCAACAAGCAATCACCAAGAAATGGAGCGGATAAGATATATTGTGTAGGGGCCAAGTTGTTGGTAGGGCACAAATTCTTTGAAGTATAATACGTTATTTAATGTTGGTAATCTTATTTACTGAACTTTCCTCAGATGCATGTTGCCACCATGTACAAAGCATAAAGAAGCCATGAATTGTATTATTTCGGCTAACAATGATAATTTTCTTGATCATATTATTCTTACAATGCCTTTAAATAACAAAATTTATTGCATGTAGAAATGATTTCCCGACCAATGAAATGGAACCATGTAAAGCTAATAAATTATTACGAGGGAAAGTCAATAAGTGTCTGCAAACAATTTTTATAATTTGTTACAAACATTTATATAATTTTTCAATATAGTCACCCTGCTTTTAAATGCACGTGATTCAAAATTTCGCACGCTTTCTGATGGCCTCTACAAAAAAATGCTTTTGTTTGCGGAATAAGCCACGTATGCATCGCTTCTTTCACCTGTTGATCGGAACTGAATCGACGACCTCTTAGGGTATTTCTAAATGGATCAAACGGATGGTAATCCGACGAGGCGAGATCGGCACTGCATGCAGGATGTTCCAATACCTCAAGACGCAGCATTTGAAGAGTTTGAGCCGCGTGGGTGCTGGTAGGTGGACGCGCAAAATCATGCAACAAAAGAACTCCTTCCGACAATCGACCTCTGCGTTTGTTGCGAATTACAGGTCTCAACATTTTTTCACTGTAACGATCACTGTTTATTGTTTTCCTCTTTTTCTGGTAACGTTCCAGGATTGGCCCTTGGCAGTCCCAAAACAATATGAGCATAACTTTTCCTGCAGAAGGTTGACCCTTGAATTTCTTTTTGATTGGGATCCAGGATACTTCCATTCCATGCTCTGACGTTTGCTCTCTGGTTCGAAGTAATGAACCCATGGTTCATCTTCAGTGACGATCCGTTTCAGAAACGTTTCAACTTCGTTAGCTTGACGGTCCAGTAGGTAGTGAGAGATTCTTACACGATTCAGCTTCTGCGCTTCATTGAGTTGTTTTGAAACCCATCTCGAACATACATTGCGAAAGTTAAGCCTGTTATGCATGATTTAATATGCAGAACCATGGCTAATTTGGATATAGTTTGCCACGTCATCAACAGTCGCTAATCTGTTATTCAGGATCATATCACGCACTTGTTCAATACTGGCATCAGTTACGGCTACAGATGGACGCCCGGATCTTTTTCTTCATTCTTCACCCTCGTACGAACCATTTTGAACTTTTCAATCCACTAGTGTACCGTACCCAGGGGAAAATACCCTCTAGGACGATGCCTCCATTCCTGTATGAACATCCGACTAACTCAGGGTTGCGCAGAGTGTGGGTTGGTTGTCGATTGGGTCAGGATAAAAGTCGAAGTTCTACACTATAATAGCAATCAATGACAGGAAATGGAGGTATAACACGAATGAGAAACAATCATAGGGGGTAAGATGGATTTATTAACAAATATCCCCGATCAAATCACACGAAAATAATTGAATAAAAAAATAATAACTTGTAAAAAATAAATGAACTCAAAGTAATGAAATAAATCGAAATTAAAAACGTTAATAGAGTAATGTACACATCTGACATAAAAAAGAACAAGTTCACCAAAGAACATTTATATCAATCAAGACTGAGTATCTTCTCATAGTCCAATGTTTATGTTATATGGCAACAAGTGTACGCAAACACTGCCACGTGGTATTTCGGTATGGAGTTTCACATTATCGCATCCCAACGATACGGTTTCAAAATTAAGTTACTCCCGAGAGTCATCAAACTATTTCCGTAAAATCAAAGTTACATCATAAGAAAATTTACGACGGAAAGAAAAATAATTAAGACGCACCGGACGCTATGTAAGGTATGCAAAATACTAAGGGCAAATCCTACACTATATTTACAATAATTCAAATAATCAAACTAAACATATATATACATCGGATACCGAGTAAAGTCTTAAATGCTACACTGCTTCTAATGTGAATCCCGGTTCACTACAAAAGATCTAGGCAGAACTAGATAAACCAACGATACATCAGCACTCGGGCTGTTCCCTTTAAAAACAACGATACAAGGTATGCAATCACAAAATGATAAGGTAAAAACATCCTGTAAGAGAAAAACATATAAATAATCCTTGATGTCATGAAGAAAGCAATGGGCAACATTGCCTCCTTCTGCTGCGTTTGAGCGCTCAATAGCGCGGTCATCCGTCATGTACTTCCGGGTAGATTACGAGCTGTAAAGAAATATAGAACTCCACTACGCTAAAGATTGAATTTTGTCTCCCGAGGCCGCCACAAGGAAATACTGTCTCTTTCACACATGCCGATAACATAGGCCAGGACTCAGCTTGCCATAAGATAACGCCCATCATCAACTACACGGAAACTCCCGTATATTAATCGCTTCTTAGCATGCTTGGGCCATTTAACAACATCAGACTCAATAGTCTGGAATTAACACTGTCCATTCTGATCACAATATACTCAGAAGACGCTAGGCAGGCGCACACATCTGCACAATTTCTCTCTATCTTGTCAGGTATACAATCGGCCTGCACCAATACATTATAATTAAGCATGCAATTATTATCTCATCATTCCTCATGAATCCTACTGGCCTTTCCACATAACGAGACGCTGTTCGAGTCCTTGGCAGACCATCAGGCAAACAGAATCCAACTTAACTTCAAAGTTCTTAATTTTACAACGACGTTCTGCAGCTCCTTCTAGCAGCTTCTGTAAAACCATGCATCATGCAAAATAGCTATACCTGTCTCTCTGAATAACCGAAATAAAATGAATTGATACGTGTTTGACGTAATATAAAATGCACCTGTCGATCTAGCCCTTCTAGCATATATTTAAGGAAAAATCGGAATATCCTACTCTAAGTACTATATTTACAACAATAACTGATCCTATCAATCCCTCATTTTCCCAAACATCTAATCATAAAGCAAAATAAAAATAAAATAAACATGCATTAATCTCGTATCCGAATCTACCATAGTAACCAACTTAAACAAATACATGCCGTCAGGCTTACTTTAAATGAAAATAAAAATTCTATCTACACTGCCCTAGTACCTTAACATAACTTACATATCATGCCATATATAATACGTGCGTCTTACTTTAGATGACTCTCGGGGAACCAGGATAGCAGCTTACATCCCCACTAATTTTGGGATCTACACCATGTTGATCACAGCATTAACATGTGGGAATGCACTTCCTTCCTCTGCAGGCGTATCCATCATCTTGCTGGAAAACAATTCACTGGAACACAGAAGACTATAGTTGATAATCTCTTCGCTGCTTAATGCTGCGAGCCGCAGTACCCTTTCTTTTACCAGATCAGCTAACACACTGATCCACATATATATAACACACTTCACTTAAAGGGTAAAAACACAGTTTTAAAAGCAGCCCACGGTTCGGTACCGAAGTTCCACGCGAATACGCGCCCGTCGCGAAATAGTGAAACACTAGCACGTTTCCACAACACTTGTTACTCAGCGGTCACTACACCGTCTTTATCGATTAAAAGTAAACTCTGCCAAAGCACAGTAAATATTACGACTACACAATTTGAAGCATCAATGAGAACCAGTTACTATTTCTGGAATAACACCACGTTAATTACAATCACCAGTCACAGAGTTGGTACATCCGCACTGTTCAAACTTTTCCTACAGAGTGCCGAGTTAGTACATCCGTACTGCTCAAATTTCAACTACAGAGTGCCGAGTTAGTACATCCGTACTGCTCAAATTTCAACTACAGAGTGACGCTCTCCAGAGCTTGGGTTACTGAGGAGGCTTCGGTAACGCTAATAATGTTGGGGTTCCCGGGTATCTGAACCAACCACCAATCAGAGAGTTCGTCATTTATGATGATACAATACTTATTGTGATATATTTATAAAACACAGCTCAAACACTAGCAAATCTCTTCCACCAATTTCTATAATACATTTCCAAATATATCTAACTTCAGAAACTGTGGAAAACCGATTGTCTACAGAAACTGACTTTATCCACAGAGCATGTTGGTCATCCTGGAATTAATATATGACGCGGTGTAGCCTCCAGGTTTGCCAAATCCTTAAGTTCCCATTGGTTGAAATATCTTGCTTGGTCAGCATGTAATACACGTGTCGATCCTTGCCAGCGCGTGGGTACGCTTACTTTCTCACGGTCATACGGAAATATGAAGCAATATCCAGCGACTTACAGTCTTGCTCAACATCCGGTATTAACTATCTTGGGATACGATATTTTAACATATTGGACTGTAACTTTTTATAAATAAATTTCACATATTTGGTCAAATAATATTCCAATTATTATTATGGGCCGGTCGGATACGGCTCACTAGTAAGCACTTCGCTGTGGCAAAACATTGTCCCCGTATTTTACTGAAAGTCTTCTATCAATTTCCACTCCTGGTATACCTTCAGACCACAAAAAACGGATTACGGAAATCTTTTCTGCCTTGGTGCAAACAGAGAGTAGCGCGGCCGTCTTTACGTCGCAACAGCGCAAGCTGTACTGATCTGATAACGATGAAGCCTACCACAGAGGTAAACAATGGTGCCGTGTAGCGACTGGCGAGCACACAGCGCAATAGAGCCAACCTTAAGACAATTAGAGCAAAATTGCGGATACTTATTGACTTGTCTATGTAGTTTGCAATACTGAAAGGTGTAAATTAAATTCCTTCCAAAAATTCACAATGAATCGAAGAATAAACCCTCGACATCCTATCATTAATCCTATCACGTTTTTGTCCTTCAGTCCTAATTTATCTTTATAATAAGTTACGATCGGTTCATAGAACAGCTTCTTTTCTCTATCAGTATTTTCTGGTTAGTCTGTGGAGATTTCAAAACGAACAGTGGTGTTTTACAGATTTTCCCACACACCTTCTGATTCCTTCTTGGCTACGATATCAATCCTACTGCTACCGTTATCGGCAAGTCCGTATATTTCTTAGGCGACCCTATAACTTTCCTTTCTGGTCAAATTTGCTATCAAGGACAGAATTTTGTTATGCCTGGCATTCCGAAGCGTCTCGTCATGAGGGCAAGGTCTAAAGGGTAACGAAGGGTTCCTATTTTTCTTCGACTATGCCGACAGAGGTTTCCATTCTGGGACCTGCCAGGAATACAACGAACAGGGCACTCATTAGCAGTCATTTTTATTTCATTACGCGATTCACCGACTGATAACAAGCAACAAAAGCATATATAAACATACAAAATATTATTTTTATGAGCACAGAAAAGCGGCGGAAAATATATCTGGAAACTCATTTATACAGTATACGTCCGTGCCAGTGGTTTCTAGCTGGATGGATGAACGGCAAGTATAGCGACTCTTCGGTTCAGATGCCCAGGTCCTATTGCTAGTCGTATCAGTGATTTTAATCTTGAATGTTTAATTCCTTTCGTTCGGAGACAAGTAGGTTCTGCTGCTGTGAACATTCCCGCAACTCATACGACAAACAACACTATCCTCATCTACAGCAATACGGCGTTCACCAGACACGGTAGATACAGCTTTCCCTCGTTGGAAGCCTGTACCAGGCTAGCCACTCGAAATTAGAATGATTATTCCGAGGATACGCACAGTACTTAGTGGCTACTTAGGTTAATATCAAATTTTTAGGTGGCCGTTAGTCTTGGCGTTTTCTAGATAAAAGATATGTACATCAATCCATCATTAATGTATTCTTCATTGTAGTTTAAAACCTCTTCCCAACGTTCAACAAGCTTTTCAATGCTTCGACGGTACAAATCACCTGGTCTTGACTCGAAGAAATTGTCCAACGAAGCCTTCAATTCCACGTTATTACTGAACGAAACGCTATGCACTGCATTCCAACAGGATCATAACAGATGGAAATCTGAAGGCGCCAAGTCGGGAGAATACGGAGGATGTGACAGCACATCCGGGCCAAGCGTTTGAATGGCTTCCTTGGTTATATTGGCGATGCGAGGGAGGGCGTCGTGGTGTTGCAGAAGAACGCCATATCGACGATCAGGTCATTTTTGCTGGATAGCGTTGTTGACTCGTTGTATTTGTTGGACGTAAAATTCGGCAGTCACTATTTGGTTCCGATCAAGCAATTCGTAGTGGATCATGCCTTCCCAGTCCCAGCAAACGCACATCGTTTTGCACGGGTGAAGGCCTTGTTTTGATCGCGGTGTCGCCCGTTTGCTGGGGCAAACTCATTGTTTGCGTTGCTTCATGTTGGAATACAGGCACCATTTTTCATAGCCGGTAACAATTCGGTAGAGGAATCACTACTTGTGTCCATGAGTTGACCGATGCCGGGCAAGCAAATCGACGGCGATCGTGACTCGTTGATTTTTGTTGTTTCCGTTGAAAAAATGTGGAACACATACCATCAACATTTGAACCTTTCCCATCGAGACGCCCTATGATACTCTGGGAGCATTCCATTATATCTGCTAATTCCTCATTGTTTGGCGTGTATCTTTGTGAATAAGATGATTCAGTCACTCCCCCATCGAGCTGAACTAAGCGTCCGGTGCGCTGCTTATCTTTGAAGTCGAAATTACCATATTTGAATTTCTTGAGCCAATTTTTAGCCGTGATGAGAGGCATTGCTTCTTCGTCAATCCCTTCACAAGTCTCTCGAGCAGCTTGTATAGCTTTGGCACCTCGATTAAACGCAGATAGCAGAATGCTATTTTTTAGTCGACTTGGCACTCAGTTTTAAGGATCTGAAGTGAAAAAAAGCGTATATCGGCATAAAAACTAAACACAATATTTTGTAGAATACAAAATTCTCTAACGAATAACATAAAACAAACTGCCAAAACATTTTGTTTTTCACGCATAATTTTCAATTAAAAGAACGCCACGACTTACGGGCCAACCCATTACTTAAGACATTTGAAAAATAAATTTAACAGATCCGGAAGTGCTATACAAATCTAGAAGAATATATATCAAAGAAGTCTTGAACACAAATGGATGACTCGAGCGAAAACGACGTACATAATCGAAACAGGCTTGCTTCCTTTTCAGCTATAAAACTCTCAATTGTTACTTTTTATATAATCACCGTATATAACAATTATATGTGATAGCAACATCACAGGTTTCCCTGCTGTGTCATCTGAGTTTCTGCACTGTACTGCACTCCTTGGGAACGATCACGAATCTCAGGTGGGCTGTTCTACTTAAGTACCTGCTCAAGAGAAATGGTTCCATAACTTGGAGCAAGAAGTTCGCGAACACGGCTCCTAGATTCCGGAAAGGCGTAGCAGCAAGTTTTTTTAGAGAATAAGATATTGCTAGTGCTCTCACCTCGACTGTTATGGCATCATACCGAGAAATACACGCGAGTTGGACTCATTTTTCTTATAAAACAATCGGCTCGATTGTTCTCGCACACATATATAAAAACAGTGTTCCCTGAAGTTAGTAACATAACATTCCTCTTTCCGGTAATAATCGTAGGAACACTGCTCCGGGGAACAGAAAGGCAATTGAAATCCATAGGGCTTGGCGTGTTGTTTCTCTCTCTGTTTCATTCTTTATATCATTCTACTTCCTTCATTCTCCCTGCTTCGTTCAATGGGGCGGGGTGTACCAGTATCATTGTCTATTCTTAGACGAAGGATTTGTCCGGTAGAGTAAACGTGCTTAAGAACAAAACAAAAACAGATACTAAGAATACAAAACACAACCAATAATATGCAACAAAACCAAGACAAAACAAATCAAACCAGGTCAAACTAAAGAAAAAGAACATGAACCAAACCAAACTAAACAAAACCAAAAGGAGCTAAACCAAACAATGTAAAATTAACCGAACAATACAAAAAAGCCAAAACAAACCGAACAAAACAAAATAAATCAAGAAAATTTCGCAATATAACTTAGATTTTAAAAAAATACCAACCTTGCATAAATCGAGAAAAAACCAATACATAGTATTGTTTTGATGTTGAGAGTATGCAATTTCACTTTGTTCCCTAAACTATCTTCTTTGAAAGTATTAAAATTGCACCCTGAGAAAAACAATAACTTACAATAACAATAACAACTTATCCAGTATCCCACTAATTTGAATCATACTGACCGCGTGCAGTCATTCTTCTGCACCATTGTTAGAGCCATAGTATCCGATTGTCGAAACTTGAGCAGTAATCAGATATTTGGCGCACTCGAAACAATAAATGCGTCAAACAGCTAGCTGAACGAACAGTTAAGACAAAATCCAAACCTATACAAGTGAAATAACTTCTTCGCAAAGTTAGTGATATCTATTCTTGGTCATGTCAGAACAAAATATAAAATACCATCCCTTAGTGGCTTTCTTCGTAATCAGCGCCAGCAATAGAGCAACTGGCACTTTAAGATTTTACCACCACCTCTTACACATAAGGTAAGAGTGTCTTCTGCCCGAAGACAGGCCCAAACCTCCGCACATGTGTGTCTGAGCCGGAGTTTAAGTACGGTAGGGTGGCCAGTTTCTTTCCGCTCCTCCATTCCCTTGCCCCCCACCAACACCGCGTGGCAACCCATCCAAATCTTGCCCACGCCCAATGTTGCTTAACTTCGGGATCTCACGGCATCCGGTGTTTCAATACAGTTACGGCCGTTGGCTCTCACACATAGACATTTGTAAATTTATTTTTACTGATCATTTCTCATGTCGAATATCATATCTCCAACTGTGGCTTCTCCGTCATTCAACTTCAAGATCTATATTAACTGCGACATACAAGAATTACTGGTGTTGTGAGATCGGGTGATCTGGGAGGTCATAATATCTGTGAAATGATTCAAATAGTTCAAAATACTCATTTGGCGCGTGGTTCGGAAATAACCTGTCTCCTCAGACAAACTACGCCATAAATAATAATAATAATAATCGTATGGCCTCAGCTACCGTGCGCAGACATTTCAATTTGACGCCATCTGGCTATCTGCTCGTTAATTTCGACGTTCCGTTTTACTCCAGGCCCACTAGATGGCAGACCGAGTAAACCGAAACTCTCTTGGGCGTCTATGGCTGAGATTTAATTCATTTTGTCGGGTAAACACCAAATGTGTCACCAGAGATCGTTTACATGCCGACATCGTACGACATGGAGTGTCTTATGGACTTTCTTCCGCCCTTCAAAAATCCGACTACCTCTGCCGGGTTTGAACCCGCTATCCTGGGATCCGGAGGCCGATACTCTACCATCTGATCCACAGAGGCAGCTAACTACGCCATGATTTGACTGCTCTGATGGTCCCAGACATCCTTTACCGCGTTTCTTAAACAATATATGCGACACTTGCCAGTATCCGAACACAAGAAACTTGCTGTTTTCATCTTCCTAACTAAGGGCAAGGCTCTGTCTCCGTTCGGAGGAATGCGTGAACCATATTCTCTTCGGAATACCCCTCGTGTAACAATGATGGAGATCGATATAGGAATGGATAGGGAAAAGAGTAATCAATGGACTACCGCGACATCACTCGGATTCTTCACATAATTAAACTCCCCGAGTTCTAATGACGTTCAAAACAAAAATCAATAAAATCCGTACAGAATGATAAAATACGTAGTAGAATAATTAAGTTCGTCGACTGGCCGCCTAGTGTCCGTGTGGTGAACTTCAGCGGAGAGGTCAAACCAAAGGATGTTTCCGTGACAGTTCTTCGATAGTCCCGAAGAGAGCTAGTTGCGTGCATTCATATGAGCAAAACTAGGTTTCATATCAGTGGAGTAACTGGAGAATATCGCAGTTTTAGCAGCGGGCAAACTTCAAAATCTGCCAAATATTAAGCAAATCCTCTGGCGAAACATTTGAGATGATCATGTCGAAACCGCCCGGGTCACCATTATGGCAAAAAGATGGAAGAATATTGTTCGAAAGACGTTGAACTGTTAGCGGCAGTGTACAAACATATCGACTGTAGTACGTACAAAGGTGTACAGTGTGTTGCCTACACTGTGTCAGTCCACGAACACAGGTGTACAGTGTGTTGCCTGGAGTGTAGGCGCCAGTATATGAACTTATTGACGGGATTAGCAGGCCTATATGGTAGTTATATATGAATCACTGTTAATTTGTTTGTCTATATATTGTTTTCTGTTTCAGTTTAAAGAAGAGAGAATTTGTTTAAATTAGGAGGAGGATGTTTGATCCCTCTCTCGTTGCGTACTCCAACGATTCCACCGTCTCAATCCACTTCATATTTCGAGTGATTAGGTTGCTGGCAAACGCAGGAATGGATCCGTTTGAACAAATTTAAAACAAAAATCAGACAGGTCTGTCTGAATCACGCCGATTTTGATGTAGAATATGAGCTGCGTGATGGGCATTGTCGAATAAAGCACCTAGTACAGTATTTATAGGGCGTATTAGAACTTGCAGGGATGGGTTCCTGAAAATATAGAGGAGGAAAAAGGAACCACTTTTTCCTTTGCGAAAATCAAATGATCATTAATATGTCTTCCGGTCTTGGTCATCCATCAACGACTGCTAATGTAACTTCTCGGTTTGTTGTATAAATTTTCTGACATCACCGACATCCACGCCCTCAGAGCCTACCACGTATCATACATCCTACCGATCACTGAATTCGCGTCTCCCGTTTGGCCTACCTCGTCAACCACTAATTTGAATCACATTGACCGCGTGCAGTAATTCGTTTGTGCCATTGTTGGAGCCAGAGTATCTGATTGTCGAAACTTGAACAGTAATCGGATACTGGATAAGTTTGGATAAGTTAAACCTTCGCCCGTTATCTAGTCGCAGGAATGTAGCCAGCGTTAGATTCCAATATAACGCTGTTAACGGTTTCTTTCGTTTTCCCGGACCTGAGTCCTTCTTTCCCCTACATGTTCCAACTCGCAAAACCAGGATGAATCCACCTCTTCATATTCTGTATTCCCTCCTCTCTCCTGTTCAAAGAACTTTATTTCAAAGGACTTTCTTTATCCGCATCTCAACCCTCCTTAACTCTGTATCTTCTGACTGGAACTGGGATATTTTATCTTCGTATACCTCCTTTAATCGATTCTTTCTTAACCTAGCTCATTTTCTTCATACTACTTTTTTCTCTTCTCATTATTGTTCGCTGTATTTATCTTACTGTGCCTAGCTATAAGTTATTTTCGTTTTACTTTCAATCTTTATTTTTCCCCGTTTTCCTTTATGTTTTGTTGTTAAATGGTGTGTCTCTACTGTTATTTTGTCAGTTTTAAAATGTTACCTCTATTTTTGTCATTAGATTTTTTCTTCATTGTTCTTCCACTTATTTTTTAGGTTTTCTTTGTGCTACTTTATTGTAAATTCATTTTTCATTGCCGAACTTTGTAATTCGGCTTCTCGCTGTTTTGGTTTCCCAAATAAATAAATAAAATTTAAAAATATCGCAAACAACCATAAGACATAGCCTGCACGGTTTCTACGGTTAAAATTCCGTCACACAATATATTGTGTCACATCAAACACATTTTCGGATGATCCGCAGCTATATGACATTTTAATGTTAGAAAGTATCGTACCGCTACACGAAAAAGCATAGAATAATGGGTATGATTTTCGGTTTAGAAGACGAGAGAGAAAGTGCATATCAACAAGCCTGGGCTCCAAGTTAAGAATATAGTGGAGTTACCTAGCTGAGCGATCATCGCAGACAAGACCCTGTTCCGCTACATCCAGTACTGTATCGAGTTAGGAATCGATTTGAGGAACGAGAGATTCTGGATGCTCTTCGTGACGCCAACTCTATGTGGAGGGGTGTGCTCAATACTGCGTGCTTCTGTCTAAGGATGTCTAATAACTGGTTTTCATAGGGGTACTACTGTGTGCAGGTACGGTCGCTTGCTGCATATACCTCAAGCGCTACCCATGAAATGCACCCTCCTTGCGTTAGGAAGCCTCGTTTCCAAACTCTCAGTAGTAGTTTGGCATACTGATGACGATGATGATGCTTAAAGGGGCCTAAAATCTAGGTCATTGACCCCTAATGGTAGCAAATTTAATGACAATTTCAAAAGTTCAAAATCATCCACTGACCAGAATAAAAATGTGATGAAGAAAGAATGAATGGGTATGAATTTAAAACATTCAGTGGATCCGACCCAGAAATTATCGTAAACAATAGTATTACTGACCAAGGGACTGCTCCTGAACCACAATCCTGAATCGAGGATGCTTGTTGTCTAAAGGGGTCCAAAATCAAGGTGAACGGCCCCTCATAATGGTACTTATCGCTAGTAAAGTAGAATCATGGTATTTGTCATGTGGCGGTACTAATTAAAAGTAGCGTAGGCTCACGGTATTCCACATATTATAGTACTACTCACAAGTATTGGCACAGGTAATGCAGACTTCAAGTGTTTCGCACATAATGGTGCCACACATAGCCAACGCAAACCCAGGGTGTTCCTCGCCTAGGTGTACTAATCACGGGCGCCGGTATTCCCGTGGTGTTCCTAATATAGAGGTTACAAATAACAGGCAACGCAGACCCACGGCGTCGCGCAATGCAATGCCCAGATCCGTGGTATTTCTCACATAATGGAACTAATCAAGGGCAACGTAAACCCGTGATGTTACGCATTGGTGGTTCTAATCACAGGTACCGTAAACCCACAGTGAACCGCTCTCTGCTCCTACTAATCACAAAACTATTGAATACCTAACATAGTGGTAGTACTCGCAAGTAAAGGAGACCCATGATGTTCCCCGCGTGATGGTACTAACCACAAGTAGGTCCATGGTTCTGATCCCATCACCCCTTGCTCGCCCATTTTAATCGCCTTTTATGACAAGCAGGGGATACCGTGGGTGTATTCTTCGTCTGAGCCCCCAACCCACAGGGGTTGGTATTAGGTACAGTAGCACTGCAGTTGCTGTCAACATGTCAACAATGGTTGATGTATTCAGCAACGACGAATATACAGACATAATTATAATCTACGGAGTATCTGGTCGGGATGCAACCGACGCACGTGGACTGTAGGCGCAGGAGTTTCTAAATAGCCGCCTGATTTCTGTACACGTATTTCGCTGAACAGAGTTGCAATTAAGTGCTAATGGATCGTTCAAGTCATATACCACATACAAGCAAATTTCTGGTCTGTATACGCACGTAAAGTGAGAACTGTGGCTCGGAAAATCTCACGGATGCTGAGGGCACTAAAATCACTTAATGAGGCGGGCGAATCTGTAAACCTTTTACACTCACCACCGTCTAAAATTAGATGTGCCCTAACTACCTAATGTTGGTAAGCTACATGTACTCTCTCAAATATGTATAAATATGTGTATGTAAATGCAGTTTAATCATGACAATTATTTAAGGAGATTCATTTTATTTATTTATTTATTTATTTATTTATTTATTTATTTATTTATTTATTTATTTATTTATTTATTTATTTATTTATTTATTTATTTATTTATTTATATAAGTTGTTGTAAATATGGGTAGACAAACGTCTCTAGGTTTAGTTAAATACATGGTTATTATTTCAAGAAATTAGTGTTTTTTATTTAAGGTGTAGGCGATTTGTTGTATGTATTGTTCAGATAATCTGTTGAAGATAAATACATAAATCCGTCTATAAATTAATGAGTTGCTGAACTTTATTTTCTACTTCCTTCTTCGTCTTTGCCGTGTTTACAAATGCACCCTGTTACAGAAAGTATGTAGTAAAAGGACTGCTATTTCTTGCACATCCTAAGTACAGCACGTTATAGCGCTCCTTTGTAAACCAACGATAAGACATCCCATTCATCATTACTTCATGCGGGACACTTGTAAATAGAAAGTATGAGGCTGTAGGGCCGCCTGCTATAGAGTCTGCATCTACAAAAAATTAGAATTTTAGAGTTGTAGCTCTATTGAACTGCAACTGTTCCGCTATGTTCTCCTTCCTTCAGTTGATACTGATTGGGATGGAAGCTATTTACGATCTCCCTGAAATTACAGAATGAATTTCGCACTCTCGAGGGTAATTCGCGCTCGTAAGTTTTATTCTATCGATTTAGCGCGCTCTTGACCTCACTCTTCTTAGCGGACAGTTTTATTGCGCTTCAAGTGCAGTGATGATCCAGCGACGTGCACTGGGTTGGTAACGAGTGTTTTGTGTCAGTCTGAGTGATTCAGATGGCTGTGATGGCTCTGTTCGGTGGTATTTGAATGTGTTCCAATTAGTCTCGTGTCTGAGCAATTCAACCCGGTTTAGTCCTATTAAAAATTAGATCACAGTAAGTGTACGGAATTCAATTTAATAAAACATGTTTTATATGCAATTTCGTCCTAAACGTAAGAGTTCCTTTTAGGAAAGTATGCCGTATTTGTTTCGGCGTATGTCTTATCCTAATAAAACAAAATGACATATGAACACTTCGTCTTGCTAGACAAAGAGAATAAGTTCAGAATTTAGAATCATATTTGTTGTGAGAATATTCATGCCGTGAGTAATGATTTGCCAGGAAACTTCGGTGTTAGCAAAGCACAAAGCAGGCTATATACAGTAGCTATATGCATTATTTCTTCCTTTCTTTCTTTATCCGTTTACCGTCCAGGGTTTGTTTGTCCCTCAAACACAGCGAGGGACCCAACCTCTACCGCCTCAAGGGCAGTGTCCTGGAGCGTGAGATTTTTTAGGTAGGAGAAACAACTGTGGAGGAGGACCAGTACCCCACCCATACGGCCTCACCTGGTATGCTGAACAGGATCCTTGTGAGGTACAGGGAGACTGGAAGAGATAGACGAGGAGAATGGAAAGAAGCGGCCGTGGCCTTAAGTTAGGCACCATCCCGGAATTTACCTGGGGGAGAAATGGGAAACCACGGAAAATCACTTCGAGGATGGCTGATGCACGAATCAAACCCACCTCTGCTCAGTTTCAAATTTCGTGCCAGAACCAGGAATCGAACCCGGTCCTCCTGGAGTGGCAGCTAATCATACTAACCACTACGATATAGAATTATTATTTCCCCTGTGGATGGGACAGAAGATATGTATGGCTCCCACTTTGCGCTGTGCGCTAGTGCTGCATTGAACAGGCGAATATTGCCATATTACACATTTTTCACACCATTTATACTTTCTTGTGTGTGATTAAGATTTAAATGTTCTAATCCACAATGGACGATCAGAATAAAGATAAGTAATGCGATATCAGAGGAAGGCAAAATTACAAGGGGCCTCAGAAGAAGTTTGCTGTCTCTCTCCCATACTCTTCAACATTAACCTTGAAGATATTGTTGGGAAATGCCAAGATGGAGGAAAAGGAGTACGTTCTGATGGAAGGAAAGTAGAGTGTATTCAATTTTTGAACGACACAGTGTTTTTAGCAGAGAGTAAAATACTGTAGTTCTAAATTGAATGCTTCCAGGTCTGAATGTGACCTTTGAGCACTATGGATTGAGAATTACTAAGAACAAGACAAGGAGCATGGCAATAAGCGCAAGAGGGAACAAGGCGCACATCAGGATAGACCAAGATAATATTGAACAGTATCAGGTTTCAAATACCTAGTAAACCGGGCGAGTTGTCCGTGCGGTTAGGGGCGCTCGGATGTGAGCCTGCATCCGGGAGATAGTGGGTTCGAATCCCACTGTCGGAAGCCCTGAAGATGGTTTTCCGTGGTTTCCCATTTTTATACCAGGCAAATGCCGGGGCTGTACCTTAATTAAGGCCACGGCCGCTTCCTTCCAACTCCTAGGCCTCTCCTATCCCATCGTCACCATAAGACCTATCTGTGTCGGTGCGACGTAAAGCCACGAGCAAAGAAAGAAATACCTAGTAAGCAGAATCGCAGATTATATGAGAAGCAGTAAGGCAGTAAGAACTCGCATTCCTGTTGCTATGGAAGCTATAAAAAGGAAGAAAAATATCCTGCGTGGATAATTAGACTTGAGGTTAAGGAAGAGGTTGGCGAAATGCTTTGTGTGGAGTGTGAAGCTGTATGGAGCTGCGACGTCTACTCCAAGAATTGAAGGTTTATATGTTTTATTTGATTAAATAATGTGGATTTAGCATTTAATGAACATGTAGTGAGAAAAGTGGAAGGCCTAAGTAGGGTAACCAGTGATCGAAAATTATACACCCTTGCACGACATCAGTTCGTGTTAGTAGTCCGAATGTTGTCCGACTCGTTGGCTGAATGGTCAGCGTACTGGCCTTCGGTTCAGAGTGTCCCGGGTTCGATTTCCAGCTGGGTAGGGGGTTTTAACCTTCATCGCTTGATTCCAATGGCCTGGGGCTGGGTGTTTGTGCTGTCCCCAACATCGCTGCAACTCACACACCACACATAACACTATCCTCCAACACAATAACACGCAGTTACCTACACATGGCAGATGCCGCCCACCCTCATCGGAGGGTCTGCCTTACAAGGGCTGCACTCGCCTAGAAATAGCCACACGGAATTAATTAGTCCAAATGTTAAAGTTATTTGCGTGCATACATTGTTATCGTAGTATATAAGTTCTTCCATCACTCTTCATTAGTCACCACAGATAATACGCACTGAGTGCTGTCAGCTAGGTGACAGATTTCCCATCAATTGTTTACCTAGCCATTTCTTCAATTATTTCAAAAAGTTGGCAACTCATCGAACATCTCCCTATGTTATTAATGAACGTATGTTTTCGTGGCTCATTGTATTAACATAAAGAAATAAATGAACTGGATTAAAGCCACTATATATTTATTTAATAATAATAAAGCCAAGCTTTCAGCCAAATTGCATTAGCCTTCATCAGGGCATGTGAAGTTTTGCCTCCGACAGTGAGCAAAGAAATTCTCCGAAGGTACGTGGGAGTCATGCCCGTACTATTCACGACCTACCCCACTAACTGGATTCAAGGAGCGTCGCGCTGTGCTCTGGTGGTTCGGAGGGAAGTTACTGATACACCGCCCTCTGTCGCTATGTAAATCATTATCCTTAATTCCTCTACCGAAAAACGAATATTTGCTTCAATCTATCCTCTTGAATTACAAATTTATTTTCATATTGTGTTCCTTCGTGCTCTTACGTAGGAGATTCAAAAAGTAAGCCACACTTCCAAGTTATGACCATTTGTGAAACCACCTATACGTAGGCAACATGGCTCTGTCAACATACAATCTAAGTAAACATTTCTCGGAACGGGTGACCAACTTTTCGATTCCACATCGGTAGGAAACACCTCCAGCGATATATAACCACCTGGAGACAGAGGGTTTCACCTCCTCACCGTATCGGAATCGTCGTTCACCGAGATCATTTTTCAGCTTACCGAACACCTGATAATCGCATGGCGCTAAGTCTGGACTGTATGGAGGATGTTGCCATACCTCCCACTTGAATCGCTGCAGTAGTTCGGACGTTCGGCGTGGCGTGTGACTTAGTGCCATGCTATTACCATGTGTTCGTTATGCTAAAAATGGATCTCTGTGGACGACGATTTCGAAACGATGAGGAGGTGAAAGCAGGTGTCTCCAAGTGGTTACATAGCGCTGGAGGTTAATTCTATGCATCCGGAATCAAAAGGGTGATTGACCGTTCCGAGAAATCTTTACAGTCCCTTGGGGACTATGTAGAATAGCGAACTTACATTGTATGTTGACATAGCCGTGTTGCCTATGTGCAGATGGTTCCATAAATGACCACAACTTGGAAGTGTAACTTACTTTTTGACTCGCTCTGGTAATTGCTTTTTAAGACTATTCGTCAACTAATTCCATACCATGCTCTCTTTGCGTTGAAAAACCCCTGTGGGTGTCGGCGGTAAAATACACCCACGATATCCCATGTCCATAGTAAAAGGCGACTAAAAGGGAAACCATGGGCTTTGAACATGGAAGTGTGGGTTGGCGAACAATGTTTCCTTAGGAGAGTCTGACATGTTTTCACTTGGGTTAAGCTCCTGTCCGACTTCCATTGGTCAACTCTTCTTCTCTTCCGACCCCTGCGGTGCTAGGTTTACGAGGACTATGGAGTAATTAATTTTCACGTCCTTTTTGGCACTTCGCTTCGCTTTGAATTATCGGATCTCTTTCCATCTTCCGCTCAGAATAGTGTCAACAAAGGTTATTTGCGCAGTTATACTTCCTCTTAGAACAATAATCGCCACCTCCAACTCTCTACTGACAGCTCAGAACATACCGTTTAGCAGAGGAGTGTGCCTCATTACTCCCAGCCTGAAGTTCGCAACATTTTCTTAATACTATTCTTTTGTCGGAAATCACCCAGAACAAATCGTGCAGCTTTGCTTTGAATCTCGTCCAATTGTCGGATTAAATAATTCAGGAGAAGGTCCCTAACAGCGCAACTGTACTCTAATTGAGGTCTTACTAGTGCCTTATACGTTGTCTCCTTTACAGCCTTCCTACAACCTCTGAATCACTTCATCACCATATGAAAAGATGTGCAACTTTTCTAGTAATCTCATGCAGTTAGAAGTATCTTATAAACAAATCTATTCTCTCTAGATGAAATGATAGTCGGCCCCGCAGTGTACGGTAGACAGGGCAGGGATTTTTACCTAGGCCTGAGGGATGGTTCGAGGTCCATTCAGCCTGCGTGATTAGAACTGAGGAGCTATCTGACGGAAAGGTGCCGGCCCAGGTATAGAAAGCCAAGAAAAACAGTCCAGAGGATTCGTGGTGCTGACCACCTCGGGCTGAGTAGTGGTCGCTTAGTAGGATAAGGCCCTTCAGGGGCTGTTGCGTCATGGAGGTTTTGTTTTTGTATGTCATCCAAACATAATGCCCGCAATACTTCCCTGCAATTTAAAGCGGCCCTCACGTTATCCGCAACAAGTTCGACTCCTGACAGAGAGTTTCAGGTTGAAGTCAACAATACTTTGTCGGACCCCTGCACCATATCGGCGGGCGTCCCTCAGGGCGGAGTTATCTCACATGCACTCTTCAGCCTATTCATAGGAGATTTACCCAAATCAACGCCCGCAAAATTCTATATGTATGCTGATGAACAGCAGTCTCCTCTGTACCACTCAGAGTTCAAAATTACTTTTGAGGAGCACTCTACACATTCGAAAGTTGGCTTAGAAAGTTGAGAATCAAAATTAGTATCACTAAGAGAAAATACAATAGACAGAAAGTCGTGCTGAATAGTGGGGCCAATGAATGAATGAGTGAATGAATGAATGAATGACGTATGGATTTTAGTACCGGGATGTGTCCGAGAACATTGGCTCGCCAGGTGCAATTTTTTTACTTAACTCCCGTAGGCGACTTGCGCGTCGTGATGAGGATGAAATGGTGATAAAGACGACACATACACCCAGTCCCCGTGGCAGGGGAATTAAACAGTTGTGGTTCAAATTCCCGACCCTAAGGGAAATCTAACCCGGGACCCCTGTGGCCAAAGGCCACCACGCTAACAATTTAGCCATGGATTCGGACAGTGGGGTCAATCATTAATATAGAGTTCAACGCTATCTCATTTAAAGATTAACAACTTCCGTCAAACAAAACTCTCGGTTTGGTTGTAGTGTTAGAATCCTTGAGCATAAAATTATGGGGCATGTTAAAACTTAATGAGTTAGAAGTCTTGGGAGATGCACTTTCCATATGTACCATTTCACGAAATTCACGCTAGAAATCTGCATACTACTCTTTCAAGCCTGGAAATCCAGCAAACTTATTTTCAATGCGGTTGAGCCCTTTAAGAGCATTATTCTTATACTTAGCTATACGTGATACATGAGGAAGAACTGGAAGTTGACAACAAACCTGTAAGAATCATCTCTTTAAACTTTATTCACAAAATGTTCTTCACAAGCCATTTCATTAGGAGTAAAAACTGGTTGATGAATTTCTTCAAGCTCCTAAAACCCGTGTAGTTTTAAGACGAGATAATCCAGTTATACAGGGTTGGTACGACGAACTTTGGTAATATTCTGCTTGAACCGTGTACCCCCACCCCGTCGCTATTCTTAGAATTGCTCACGCTGGAGCCTCTGTTGATCTAGCAATATTTTTACATAATTTAGCAGTTAGTATTTAATATTAAGTATAGTGCACAGGTATCAATCTCCAGCCCCTGGTTCTTTTTCGGTGAAATGTTCTTTTTTAAATTTAAAAACAGGTTGCTTTACGTCGCACGGACATGGATAAGTCTTATAGCGACGATGGGAGAGGAAAGGGCTAGGAGTTGGAAGGAAGCGGCCGTAGCCTTCATTAACGTACAGCCCCAGGATTTGTCTGGTGTGGAAATGGGAAACCATGGAAACCATCTTCAGGGCTGCCGACAGTGCGTGGTCGAACCCACAATCTCCCGAATGCAAACTCACTGCTGCGCGCCTCTAACCGCACGGCCAACTCACTCAGTTCCGGTAAAGTGATTCGGTGGGCCAATACTACTAAATACATGGATGTTACCCCGGACAGACGACTGCCTTATAAAGATCATATAAATATCTTTTCGACCCAGGCACATAGATACCTCTCTGAAATTATCCTAATAATGAAAACCGACAATGGACTAAACTTAGAACAGAGGCTCACGCTGTATAAGACATCTTCCAGATCAATTATCGATTATTTATTTATTTATTTATTTATTTATTTATTTATTTATTTATTTATTTATTTATTTATTTATTTATTTATGCCTGTAACAGAGTTGCACTCAAATTACAACAGAGAATACTAAATAATATGTAATGCAAACTACAAAAAATATCACGAAATAAATACAACAGATTTAAAAAAATAACAATGAAATTTAGAAAAATGGCAAAATCAATAACAGGTTTAAAAAGTTGTTATATAAAGATCAGGATTAGATGATATCAACGTTGCAATTATTGGATACTGATTCTATAAGTATGCCATTCCCATCCGGAAGATCGCATCCAAAATCAGCCTGGATAGGGCTCAGCGCATAGGCTACAGAACCGTGCACTGCGCCTGATTGCAGGCGGACTGTAGTTCGAACATAATCGAGTCATGCACATCTCATTAAAAATAAATTATATAAACACCAGAATCAAGAAGACATCCCAAAAATTTCATTCTGATCTAAATTCAAACCCCAACATGATCATTTCCACGTTGAGAAATTATGAAACAGAAGATCTACGTTTCAAGAGGTCTAAGGCCATCCTCAAATAATCCCACCCCTTAAAGGTACAGGTAATATCCTGGCCAACTCGATCACATTCACAAAAGTTCCACCCATTCAACCATCAAAGAAATACAAAATTTGTTCAGAAATAGCGCTCAAGGTCACTAGAGTCGAAGGGAAATAATTTTATTTGAGCACTCTGACTTCTTGCTTCTAATACTGCGTATAAAATACACTACAATTTAATACAATCTTACCTTAAAACAGATGCTGGAAGTGCCGTCCTTCCTGGGTTATACAGACATTGTATCTGTAGAGAAAATTATAACTGACGGGAGTGAGTACTTCCGCTGTAATGTTTCTGATCTCATTCGGAATGTTTTCCACTGAGCCAGTACCGTCAAATTTATGTACAATATCATGAACAATCTGTTAACAGATCTATCCACGCTTTCTTGACACGTTGGAATTCCATCTTACCTTACAACAGATGCTGGAAGTGCCTCCCTTCCTCCTATGTAACATAATTGATTTTTTTTATAATGTTGGTAACTATGGCTGTGCGATTAAAGTCAAGGTAGTAGAAACTAAGCCTTTCATTTTTCCAACGGCCATTTTGCTCGTAGTTCAATAATTTCGTTCCTGCTCTACTCATGACCTGCTGTACGCATTAATTCCGGTGATGGAAAGTTCAAGAGGCTATCAATCTTCACTCGCCTTTCCTCTATAAATTCACGAATCAAGCGAACAGAACAATTCTGATCACTTGTCACAGTTAACACGTTTCTCTTTCGCGAAGTGCTTTTTATTCCATTTTCTTTCCTCAGCATTGTCGCACCAGTGTGAGACTCTGACCTTATTTAACTGCGTCACAGCTTGAGTGATCGAAGATGTCGAGGGAGGAGAAGTTTAAGTGGAGCTCCGGAGTGGCTTTGTCAGCGGTCTGAGTCGATAAAAGAACAGACCGAACTAGAGCCTGCGGGTAACAGCGAGAAAAGGAACAGTTTTAACGTTTTTTACCAGGCTTTGAGGTGCGTTCAACGAAGTAACGGAGCAGGCATGTTTGTATCGTTATGAGAAGGGAGTGTTTCTCCTTCAAGTAAGTCCGCCGAGAAGATGAGAAATTTGTAGTCGAGAGGCTTCAATTCTGAAAGGAACATGGTTGTGAGTTTCACTGGACCTACAAGAGGTGTATGTAAGACGCAGGTAAATTCCTGGACACAAGAACGGAAATTATCTACTATCAGTCTGTACCAATAAATGGGAGTCGAACGGTAGTGATGTACGAATATACAGGGTTCAATTTTTAACACTCTGCCGATGCGTTCGCCTCTCCGTTACCAATCGCACTCTCTGACTTCCTGCTTCTAATACTGTGTATAAAATGCAATCTTACCTTACAACAGATGCTGGAAGTGCCGCCCTTCCTGGGAATTTACAGACATTGTATCTGTACAGACGATTATAACTGACGCGAATGAGTATTTCCACTGTAATGTTTCTGATCTCATTCGTAATGTTTTCCACTGAGCCAGTACTGTGAAACTTATGTACAATATTTTGAACTGCTGTTCTAGCAGGTGGAACTTCACCAGAAAAGTTCCGAACATATTCAGCACACATACGATGGGCTGATTCCTAATCCACGAAGATACGCTGCTATAATGAAAACACCTTTGCCAATAAACGATACAGCGCTTCGACCTTCAATCGAGCGCTCGCCATCGCAGGCTACAGACCGGCTTTCAAAGAGAGAATCGTTGATATGGTGCGCGTGGCAGTGGAGAAGGAAAACGCTCTGTCATCGGTCAAGAGTTAAGAATAAAGTCCTGTACAGATATACTGGTAAAGTGCATTGTGCGAAATTGAGACGGGTAACCAAGGCGGAGCAACATGTGACTTGCTTCATGTGCAACGACCGTAACTCGTGAGTGGAGGGTGTAATCTAAAATCCTCGAGTTTGCTCCGGTTTGTTTGACAGGGCATGTTCGAAGCGAAGTTTCCTGACTAGCGAGAATGACATTTCATGCTTTCCTGATATTGCAAGCTATGTGGTTCATCCATAGATGAGTAAGGGCTTGTCTATAAAGAACAAAGGCCGAGAATTCGGAGGTAGACAAGAATGAATGAATATTGAGTTACCCATTAATTTTAGCTACAGTTCACCATGTCACGTGAATAGACGGGCAGTTTTGGCCAAAGTTCAAAATATTGAATATTATCTAATGAAGAGAAATGGGCTCAGTTCTGATGTTTGGAAGAAGTTCCTGCTTGTAGTCACTGCAGACAGTCAGCAGACATAGTAAGTTTCCTGTGAAACGTTAACATATAAATCCGGTACAGGTTTGAAAATTTAATACAAGCGATTCTCGTCAAGCATTGCGCGGTAATACAAACCATACAATAACTAGCGCGTTGTTTCCATGTGCGCCAAAATTTCCGACCACACAACGCTGTTGCCGGAGAAGGCTTGAAAGAATTAGGGCAAGAACTGAGAATATCGGTACTAATTTTGGCAAAGTAGTTATTTTTGATGTGTTACAACACCCTTACACCATATGCAGAAACGTCCAAGGAAAGGCAGATGAAATACGCGATTTGCTTTACGTCGCACCGACACAGATAGGTCTTATGGCGAGGATGGGATGGGAAAGGCCTAGGAGTTAGAAAGAAGCGGCCGTGACCTTAATTAAGGTACAGCCCCAGCATTTGACTGGTATGAAAATGGGAAACTACGGAAAACCATCTTCAGAGCTACCGACAGTAGGATTCGAACCCACTATCTCCCGGATGCAAGCTCACAGTTACGCGCCCCTAACGGCGCGGCCAACTCACCCGGTGATGAAATACTGTCTCCGAGTATCTCTGCTATGAACGACATATGTTTTTTGGCTACTGTACATGTGTGGATCGACCGGTACAAGCAGATACATTATCTGACGCTTATTACGCAGCGTATACACAATTAATGAAAGTTGTTCAGCAATGCTACAAAATTTCCAGATATAAAGAAATTAAGCGAAAGTATAATTGAGGAACTTTTCTAAAGAATATCTGAGTTCAACTTTCCTCACTGTGAATGTATTTCATAAAAGACAAGGGCCGAAACCTAAATAAACCTTTCGAAGATTATAAACGACTGCCTTGTGCTGCTCACTGCATAAATACAGCACTTATTTGATGACACGAGATTTCTTGTGGAAGATGCTCGAGAATCTGAAAAAGCAGTAAACGCCACAAAGGCATCTGAAAATAATAAAAGCTGCCTTGCTGTCCAGCTTCAAACAAGGGCACAGCAAAAAGTAATACGTGGTGGAATATTCTCTATACGATGTTAAAATCTGTTCTTAAGTAGTATGAACGAATTTTTCATTGTTCCTTGCTTTCCTTAACCCATGTAGAGAAACAACGGATGACTTGAAAGATGAACAGTGTCCTTGGCTGAATGTTCAGAGTTGAGACCTTCGGTTTAGAGGGTCCCGGGTTCGATCCCCGGCTGGGTCAGATATTTTGATCGCGTTTGATATAATTCTACTGGCTCATGGACTGGGTTTCTTATTTTTTCCTTAACTGTCCTCTTCCTATTCAGACAACACATCACACTACCTACCATCATAGAAACACGCTATAGTGCTTGCATACCTCCACATAGCGTAGGTGTCAGAAAGTGCATCTGGGCGTAAAACAGAGTGAAGTCCACTTGTACGCCACAGTTCGCACCTGCGAAGCCACATGTGAGAGAAAAATTGGTGGTAGAAGTACAAGAAAAAGAATTATACTGCCGTTAACTTAGCAGGTGTGAAAACATCTCAACTAAAATTTAGCCTATCTCTTTCGTCAATCCTTTATAGTTTATTTCAGCATACGGTTTTTTTAATATTTTTCGTGACCAGGCCCGACGGACCACGAGCTACTACAAGTCTCCTCCTCCATCGCGTTCTATCCATTGCTGTCAATCACCATCCGTCTATGAAGAATGGACTGCTTAGTACCCCAATGAATGAAGATCGATCTTTGACCCTACGCAGCCCCCGCCCGCATTTCATCTGCTGCGGAGTGTACGGGCCCCACTAACAAGAGTGCGCACTGGACACGGAAGAAATGGCTCTGCGATGAATTCTTGGGGCCTTCGATCTTCTGCAAGCTGTGACTTTGGTGAAGATACATCACCTTCAGATGCCTTCTCCGGAACTATCGACGACCTTCTGACAGCTTCAACAACTAGACATCCTAGTTTAGTTTACAGTTTTTAAATTAATCTCTGTACTTACTTACATTTTTCATATTTACTGCTTTTCGTATTTCCTTTGTATTTTCTG